>NC_067398.1:153435553-154754303 GCF_016432865.1 Antechinus flavipes | reverse complement strand
TGGGCTCACCCCTCAGTTATCTTACTCCTATCTGGTAAATCAAGGAAAAATTCATCTCTAGCCCTTGGCTGATCACCAAATGTTTTCACTGTATTATCACCAAAAATTCCAAGGTTGGGTGCAGTCTCTGGCTTCTCCTAAGGATTGCTGCAAGACTGGAGATCAAGGTGCCCCCAAACAAACCAAAAAAAGGAACCATACCCCAAAGTCAAAAAATTATCCTATGCTTAAAACCCTCTCTTCCCACAACCTCTCACAATCTCAGGATTCCTCTAGATTTCTTTCCTCACAATTGAATAACCTTAGGCAATTAATTTTAGGTTAACTATCCTAGGTAATTCAACTCCACATTTCCTTTTTTTCCTCTAGAACCTAACAATGGTAGAAAAATGCATAGAAAAAATAAAATCTAGCCAATTGGTAGCCATTTAAAAATAATAATGATAATAACAGCTAATATTTATATAGTAATTTAAGATTTGCAAAGTAGTTTATATTTTCTCATTTGATAAATCAGAGCTGATAAACTAATTCTCTAGTCTACAGTCTCATAGTCTACAGTTATGACTATATAACTACTGGATGATAAATTTAGAACTGTATGATCTATTATGGCACAACTATCTAATTTTACATATGAGGAAACAGAGGTCCAGAGTCACTATGCAACTTAGCAAAAAGAACATGGGTAATTAGTGGCAGAACCAGAATTAAAACTCACACTGTTTGACCCCAAACTCAGTACTCTTTCCAAAGTTCTACTTCCTGACATCCAGTTTTAAAAGAATATCTCTGTGGTATCCTTATGATATACACATACATATTTTATAATATGTAATTAAAACGTATTATTATTATAACAACCACAATTTATATAGCACGTAAGATTTTTTAAGTGCTTTTCCATTTTTTTTATCTGATCCTTGTGCTTATGAACCTGCAAACTGCATCTTCCTTCTAGCTAAGGGTGAGCAGCTGTAAAATTGCTGCACAAATCTCCTTTGGTTTGTAAGGAACAAAACAAAGGAAATGAGAGCTGACTAACTCACAGCTGAAGAAACACACTTGTACCCAGTACCTGTTTTCCAAAGCATGGTGCTCCCTTGAGTGAAGACCCGGGCTTGGGGTGGGGTGGAGCAAAGAGACTGCTCCCAGTTCTTCTTTGGACAGCTTTCATTTAGTTCCCTTACTTCCAAAGGGGTAGAAACCATTCTGGTTCACCTTCTGTTAATTTTTCCCATTGATTTACCCCTCTATTCCCCCCTCTCAAAGAGTTGATCCATTTATTATAAGGTCTAATGTCCCAGATAAGCAGATAGCAATGAATTGTAAGGATTCAGATTGAGGGAATCTTATTTCCTGTTCAGATTTCTTACAGGAGCCCATGGATATGAGCTGAGATGAAGTATAAAATTAGAAAGATGGAGAAGGGAAGAGGGAGAATAATTATTCTTAGGGGGAGAAAAGAAAAGGAAGAATAATTATTCTTTTTCTTCTCCCCTCCTCCCCCGCCATTACTATGATTGATGATTTTGGATGACTCCTTTATAACCATCTTTTATAACGAAGAATTAAAAAAAAGTTTAGCAAAACTAACCGATCAATATATTAACTGAATCTAAAAATATGCATTATGTTCCACAATGGAATCCCCCAGCTCTGCAAAGAAGAGAAGATGTAATCTCATAAACCTTCTTTGGAACCATGCAGGTCATTATAATAACATAGTGTTTGATTTTGATGTGTTATTATTCTTTCTACTTGGGTGATTGGAGTCATTGTGTGTTAGGTTTCCTGGTTCTGCCTATTTTCCTTTGCATCAATTCTTAGTAAATCTTCTGGGGTAAGAGTTTTAAAATGGTTAACTAGGGGAGTTCTTACTGATGAATTTGTATTATTTAAGAGGAATTGATTGAACAGGCCTAGACATTGTTTTCTATGGTTTTATATACACAGAAACAAACAATTCCCTTTAATTCCCTTTAAAATCAGTCTTAATCTATCTTGGTATAAAGAAGATTTTACTTAGTGTCAGAAGATAAGAATTTAAATGCTGGTTCTCCCATTGTTTGTATTATGTATATACATATGACCATGAGCAAATCATTTTACTTCCCTGAACCTCATTTTATTCATTTATAAAATTTAAATAATGTTTACCCTAATGGCCTTACGTTATTGTTGTAAGATCAAATGAAAGTGATGATTGTGAATTACTATTAATAATATAGTAAAATCAATTATTAATATCTCTCAAAGAAAGACCATATTTTAGAGTTTCATAATTAAAAGGGATCTCTGAATTAAGCAATAAAAAATCTACCAAAGCTTGAATTTTATTTATACTATCTCTTCAAAGACTTTATCCAATCTCTGTTTATAGATGTGGAAAACTCATGTCCTAAGGCTGGCAGCCAATTATCTTAGCCATAAATAGATTATACCTTTAACAGAATGTAAGTTTCTTGATAGCAAGGACTGTCAGAAATTTTTTTAAAGAAATAAATGTATATTCTTGACCAAAATGCAAAATTAAGCATAAGTGATGAAGTGAGCCATTTTGCTGAGTGTCTATCACAAAAAATATGGTATTACCCCTGGGATAGGAAGAGGTCCACTACCCAGTGAGAGCATTTGAAGATAGAATGGCTCTGTGGTATAGTCAAGGAAAGTATGTAGTTATGAATTGTGTCTTCCACTTTTAGGAAGCTGTCCAGGTTATAAACCTGAATTTTTATACTCTAAAAACAGTTCTGAAAGATTGTAGAAGTGCTTTACAAATTAAATGGCATAAACTAAAATTAACATAGGCTGTATCGAGTCTGGAAAGGTCTCTCTAGTGGCTCCTTGTTGCCTCTAGGATGAAATATAAATTTTTCTGTATGACATTTAAAACCTTTCACAACCTGGACCTACCCTGCCTTTCCAGCCTTTTTATATATTACTCTTTCTCCCAGTCAAACTGGCTTATTTACTATTCCGAGCCCTCCCAGGATAGCACCAGAGCTTTAGTCGAAAGAGTGGAGAGCCAGGTGAACCCTTCCCTCTGGTTGTTTTTTCAAGAACTACCACAGGGACAAAATCTTGGCAGTTTCTAGCTATCATCTAGGCCTGGAGAGGATAAAGTGACCCTATGAAGGATTTTCTTGGTGTCAATGCATTTGATTTAACTGTCTGATGCTGAGCTCATGTTACCCATATTATATAAAAACTCAGCACATTTCCTTTGGAATTTTTGGAATGGAGTTCTGCAAAGAATGTGAATATGAGTGACCTTCTGAAATGGGTTGCAACGTAAGAGTGTGCCAAAAATCATGCCCAGTAGTTGCAAAAAGAGAAAAAAAAAAAGACATTTGGAAAAAAAAATCCTATTATATTGGCAACTTTTTTTAGCTCAACTATGCATATAAATTTGTAGCAGAATTCCTTTCTCAAGGAATATTCCTAACATATTTTAATATGAAATATAAATATTAATGGAAATTATTTTTAAATTTAAAAATCACATAGCAAAAAAATAAAAATAAAAAACATTCCCACAGGACTGTAGCTTCTGTGCTGGTCACAGTCAATCTGGCCACACAAGATTTGGGCTCTCACCACAGTCAAAAATTGCCTCTCTGAGAGTAAATACTATTCTTCTGCTATATTGTCCGACCTCAGCATAGAGCTATTCTAAGCAATGTATCTGGCAGTCCTGAGAATGGAAAGTGACCTTCCTTGAGTCTTACTGGATGGCTGGAGGGTGCAGAGCCAGCCAATGGATGCCTATTATTCCTTGGAAAAGGCATTACAGCTTAAACCTAGTTTAAGTACTCAGCAATGTGGCCACACAGGAGTTCCTGGTGCAGACTCAAATCGGCATGTGTTGATTATTTTTATTACCACCATATGTCATGGTCTCTTAGTGGTGTCTGTTCTCTCTGGGCCCATAATGTGCTCTCAAGTCCACATTAGCTGGGCCCCAAATCTGAAAACCTTGCAGCTTGCTATTAAAAATCTGAGGGCTGAGACTACTTTATTTAAACTGAGTTTCTACTCCAGCACATAATACAGTTCTCTGTCCACAGCAGGCAATTAAAGCCTTCTTGAATGAACTTTTTTTAAAAAATCAAAAGTGAACAAATATGGCAAATGTCAAAGAACAACTCAATTCTTATAGGCAGCTAAGCAGCTGAATAAATAGAATACTGTACTTAAAGTTGAATTGGAGGCCTCAATTCAAATATCAGTCTCAGAAACTTGCTGATTGTGTGACCCCAAACAAGTCACTTAATTTCTATCTGCCTCAGTTTCCTTATCTGTAAAATGGGAAAGATAGTATTTTTCCTTTTCAGCACTGTTGCAAGGACAAAATACAATTATAAATATTTTATCTATAAATATAAAATGTTATAACTATAAAAATAAGACATTTTGCAAACTTTAAGTGTTATATCACTATTAGCTATGATTATTGTGCTAGGTGCGAGGAGATGGGGGAACCAGGCATGCTTTGTTGATTGCAGTCTATTGAGGGAAAGAGTCATGTATGTAAACAATTATCATACAAGTTAAGAAAATGCACAGATGAGTTCAAAATGAGATTTGAGGAGGGAAGCTTCACCTGTAGCAGAGGAAAAATCAGAGATGGCTTTATAGAAAAGGCAGCATCTAAATTGAATCTTAATAACTGGATATGTGTGGATAGCCCATGCACAATCTGAGAAAAATCATGCTACAATTGCACTGAGGTTGGAGGAGGGAGGACACAACCAGCAAACTGAAGCTCGGTGTGACTGACAGACAGAATGAAGAATAAGGGAGGAAAGAAAGTTACAAAAGCAGATTGGAGCTAAATTGTAGAAAGCATTGAATACCAGAATGAAGTTTATCCTTTAAGTCATAGAATCACATAATGAAAGCTGAAAGGGACCTTAGAAGTCAATCTGTTCTGCCCCTTAATTATACAAAGAAGGAAACTGAGGTCCAGGGGAACCAAAATGATTTATTCAAGGTCCCCGAGACTTTAAACAGCAGAGCTGGAGGATACAAACCCAAATTTTCAGCGTGAAGAATCACCATTTTTTTTTTTAATGGCAAACTAACCTGATCAATTTTGTGCATAACAAAGATTACTTAGGGAATAGTATGAAAAGTAAGATGGACAGAAGAGAGCCTGGAGGTACAAAAACCAATCAGCAGATTATTTCTGTTGTCCAGAAGATAAGAACATGAATCTGAGCCAGGATATTAAAAAAAAAAATACCAGCATGAATAGAGAGCAGGAAAAAGAGGAAATGTGGAGGTAGAATCCACAAGACATGGCAGCTGATTCAACATGAAATGTGAGGGAAAGGAAAGACACCAAGATGACACTAAGGTTTTTAGCTTAGATGACTGCAAAGAGGGTGGTACCCTTAGCACAAATAAGGCAGTTTGAAACCAGATAGATTTGGGGAATGGGGATACAATTTTCAATTCTAAACCTCTTGAGTTTGAGGCAACACTAGAGCATTTAGGGACAGCTGCTCTTGAGGCAATTTAAAAACAGAACTGCATCTTTGGCAAAAATTTTGAGATGAAATTCCATAGTCAAAACTTGGTCAGTTAGTCCTATCTAAACTGATACAAGGTGAAGGAAGCAGAACCAGGAAAACAATGCCCAGTGGCTACAAACTGGAAACCAAACTGGAGAGAGAGAAAAGCCAAAACTAAAAGCTGAGCAGTCATAATGACTGAGTTTTATCTGAAGAATACACGAGAATATATACTTCCTTCTTCAGAGAGATGCTAGACATTGAATATGGAACATTGCATAAAATGTTAGAGTTGGCTGAAATGTTAGTTTTGCTAGATTACCTTTTATTCCCTCTTTTCTTTTACAATGGGTGTTACAATGGGTGAATTACCAAGTATGGACGGGGGAGTACCCAGAAGAAAACAAAAAAAAAAAAAAAAAAAATAGAAGGGCACACAAATAAATAAAGAAATTTTGTTATTTTGTAAAATTTATTATGTATTTCTTTAAAAACAAACTATACATCAAAAGTTCTGTTTCTTATGTAATCTTTCTGGCTTTTTTCTGCATATTGAAATATAATTTATGTTTGCCAAGCTCATAATAAAAAAATGTAATTTGGGGGAAAGGGGCAAGGCAATTGGGGTTAAGACTTGCCTAGGGTTACACAGCTAGTAAGTGTTAAATATTTGAAGTTATATTTGAATTCAGGGCCTCCTGACATTCAGGGCTATTGTTCTATCCAATGTGCCATCTAGTTGTCCTAATGTAATTTTTTTAAAAAGAAAAGAAAAGAAAATGAAAGTGATGTAAAAACAAGAGCTATCAAGAAAAACAGTTTTATTAGACTTAACAGATCATTGGCTTGTGGGTGGAGTTTTGGATTGAAAAAGAGAGGGTGTCTTCATTGAATATAAGAGGATAACCAATGTATTTATGATCCCTCCATCTCTGATTGGTGCAGGAGTTTTCCCTTGAATAATTCTCTTCCTTATAATTAACTTGTGATTTGTTCCAGCCATCCTCCGTTACCTAAAGGCTGACGGAAAAATACACCTGGTGGTCTTCAACAACATCCAGCTGGCTGATGGCAAACGCCACAGGCTGCTCCTTCGCTTGAGCAATTTTCAGCGAGGATCCAGCTCTGTGGAGCTCTACCTGGACTGTAACCAGGTGGACACCATCCAGGATCTCCCCAGGGCATTCTCCGGGCTCTCTCACAGTTCTGAGCCCGTTGAACTGAGGACATTTCAAAGAAAAGCACAGGTAAGTAGAACAGTATCTGTTCCTTTAAGGTAGATTCATAAGCTGAAGTCACAACACAATGATTTGTCCATGGATTTTATATATGGCCAACCAAAAACAAAGAGCTACATTAGTAAATGTAGTAATAATTGAGATTCTAATTTCTAACAAGCAAGAAACTCCCAAGGTCTACTTTACAATATTTTTACCAGTCAACTACATAACCTTTGTATCATACATAGTATTGGATTTGAATCCAGGATCTGAATTCATATCTGATCTGTCATGTACTATCTGTGATCAAGCCATCTAATCTCTGCGATTCTTGATTTCTTCATTTAACCATAACCATATAATCACAAATAGTTCTATGTATAGGGCATTTTTGAGAGACAGAGACAGAAAGAATGAAATAATCTTTCACATTTCTTACCCTTTTGACTTCTTACCCTTTTTAATTTTTTCTGTGCATTAAATATGGGGTAGAAATAGAGACATCATGGCCTCTGAGGTGCTCTGCAGCTCTATACTGTTTTCTGTGATTTTTTGATCTTTTGAATTGTCCATATGTGAAGACAACAAAAATATTAACTTCAAATTCCAATTCTGCCACTTATAGTATCACATAGTAATTGTGTGGGTTTTGCACAGGAATTGACACATACTAAACATTTAATATATGTTCTAGCTATTTATCTGTCTAGCTATCCTGGATAAAACTCATTTAACCTTTTTATGCCTCAGTTTATGCATCTGTAAAATAAGGTGGTAAGATTAGATGATCTCCTATAAACTTATAGTCCTTTAATCCAATGAACCAACATAAAAATGATTCCTCTTACTCTGGAGTCAAATATATTCTTGAACAATAGAAGACAACTTTCAGGGAAAACTCTTCTGAATAGAAAATACCTAACTATATGAAGACGCTCAGGAAGATGGGGATGGTAGGAAATTAACCCTCATTCAAAATCTCAGGATGAGCTAAATCATTTAACCTGGAAGTCAATAATTATATCATGAAAGAAATCTAAGATCAGTGTCCATCAGCCTAAAGATATTAATAATCTGTGACATTAAGAGTGGAAAGAAAGGCCCTCATGAATATTCTTCCTAGAAAACTAAATTTCTACAAGATTTCTTTTTCCGACTGCATTCTGAAGAAGTCCTTCAAACTACCAGAGTATCTTTGTCTCTTAGTTGAAGTACAATAATGCCTCTGTCTGATATTCTATAAACCTCCTCCATTAAGCATGTAGGCAACATAAAAGAATAAAATTAATGTAACCCTTGAGACACTCAGAGCATGAAAGACCCAAGTACACTTTGGATGATTCTTTTCATCTCTGGCTCATAAACCCACCTAGAAAACTTGGAAAATTAATGCAGAGGGGAAAAAAGGAATCTTTGGGAAATGAAAGGAAAGTGCCTGTTGAATAACTCTCTCACAAAAATCCATTTCAAATTTTTAGTCACTTGCAGTCCCCAGTACACAGATTTCTTTCGCTCAGTGTTTTTAGCCATATTTTGCTGTGTTACTTAGGTTTTTCTTTTGCAGTTCCCTGTAGATCCCAACAGGACAGCTAGAGTCCTGAGCCCAAAGTCAGAAAGATGAGCTAAAATGTGACAGACCCTTACTAGCTATGTGATCTTGGGCAAGTCTCAGTTTCCTTATCTGTAAAATTAAATGAAAAAGGAAATGTAAATCACCCCAGTATCTTTGCCAAGAAATCCTAAATGGGGTCACAAAGAATGAGATGTGACTGAAATAACCAAACAGCATAGTCCCCACTGTGTACCCAACAGAGGAAACTTAGAGGTCATTTAGACCAATTCCCCTCATTTTGTAGATGAAAAAATTGAGGCCCAGAGAAGCTAGGTGATAATCAAAGTCACATAGGAAGTGGATGGCAGAGAGGATTTTGAACCCAGATCCCATAGCCCCAGATGTTTTCATTGTACAATATTCCTCTTAATCAAAGTTCCTTCCACATTGTAATTCAATTCCTATTGCTTTAATAGTAACTGATGTTTTTATAGCTCTTAATTATCTTACAAAGTGATTTTGGTATTCTTTGCTACCAGGGATTGCTCCCTAGATGAGATTTGGAAGATATAGGAAGAAATGAAAGTCACTAAGTTAATCCTTACCAAAGTCCAGTTAGGTAGATACTATTCTTATCCCCATTTTACTGATGAGAAAACTGAGATTCAGCATGATTATGAAACATGTTCAGGATCACACAACTAGTAAATGAACCCAGATGCTCCAGAGTTTGACTCCACTGCTCTTTCCACGACACTAACTTCCCTAGGAGGATGTTGCCCTTAGTTCCCTGAAAAGATTGTGGTTTGGGGCTCTCGCTCACTTGGACACAACTATCTTTTGGCACAGGTCCGAATCCTTAAAGCCTTCTCTTTCATTGGACAGGAAACCTCAGGAATTTTCTCTGGTGAGATGGTGAAATAGTAGTATATTCTCTAAAACACTTCTCCTGCCCACTGTATGAAGCTCTAATCACAGCCTGTAAACCTCACTGTGGTCACGGGGCTACCACATCATGACTGAGTGCGCTTTGCTCAGAATTGTGCCAAAAATCAATGACATGGATGGTTTTTTCCTGCCAGGATACCTTGGAAGAACTAAAGCTGGTTGTGAGAGGTTCGCTGTTCCAGGTCGCCAGCCTCCAAGAATGCTTCTTCCAGCAAAGTGACCATGTGCCCTCATCAAGCACAGGTATACCTCCTTCTCAGGCCGTGTATTCACTCTAATCATGAGGTGAAAGATGCCCAAAGATGCTCCAATCCAATCACAGCTTCACAAAGCAAGCTACTCTAACTCCTTATACTCCCAAACCACTACAGAGAGAATCAATTATCAAATCTTGCCATCTCTTCCTGCAGACATCTCTTGAATCTGTCCCCTTCTCTCTACTCACAACTATCAATTAAAATCAGGCCCTTATCACTTCCCACTGACTCTCACCAACTGGTCAATAATAGTCTCAGTCCAAACCTCACTTGCTCAGTATTTGCAGGTTTTGTTGGCTCAGAGTGAGTGTAAATAGCAACTGTTTGTGTTCTGGCCTGAAATCCTGTGGGTCTTGCCCTCCCAGACTGATTCTTTTATGAAGGCAAGCTAGGTCCTTTTTTTGCCTCAATTTTTACTTCATCTTCAATCACTGAATGGGTGTTGCCTCCGACAAACTGAAATCTGGGAAAGACCTTAGTTTAAAAAGGTCAAAGTCTCCCGGATTATTTATACCTTCTGAATCCAATTCTCCCTATGCAACAAGAAAACTGTTCGGTTCTGCACACTTATATTGTATCTAGGATATACTGTGACATATTTAACATGTATAGGACAGCTTGCCATCTGGGGGAGGGGGTGAAGGGAGGGAGGGGAAAAATCGGAACAGAAGTGAGTGCAAGGGACAATGCTGTAAAAAATTACCCTGCCATGGGTTCTGTCAATAAAAAGTTATTTTAAAAAAAAGAAAAGAAAAGAAAAAGAAAATATAGACTAAAAAAAAAACCCTCAAGAAAAAATAAAGTTAAAAAAAAAAGTCAAAGTCTCCATCACCACTTGTCTGGACCTCTTCTCACTTACATTTAATTTACTTGAAAATCAAAACATCCCCCTCCAGATGTCAATGGACCTCTTAGAAAAGGAAGGATAAACAACAACAAATAAGCAACAAAAACAGCCTCCTAATTGGACTCCCTGCCTCAAGGCTTTTACCATCCTTCACGCTTAATTTGCCTCAATCATACATCTGATTATGAAACTGTCCTGTTCAGTGAGTTCCACCAGCTTCCTATTGCCTCGAGTACAAAATATAAACTCTTCTGTTTATCCTTATTGCTCCAAATTAGCTTTATAGGATCATTGGGCATGACTGCTCCTCCTGGATTCTTTAATCGAGTCCAAATGACCTTTGCTCTGTACTTCATACACAATACTCCATCTCCTACCTCTCTACCTTTGCTGTAGGACACCAAGCCAAACTATCTTACAACTAACTTCTTTGCATTTATTCACTTTGTATTTATGCTGCATATGTTTTAAATTGCTGCCAGAAGTAGCTTAGTATCACAGTAAATAGAGTTCTGGGTTTAATGACAAGAAAACCTGAAATCAAACTCTGCCCCTCAGACACTTACTAACTATCTGACTCTATCCATTCATACAAACCTTCAAAACTGTTTCGTTTGTTTGTTTTTGCTGAGGCAATTGGGGTTAAGTGACTTGCCCAGGGTCACACATGTGGGAAGTGTTAAGTGTTTGAGGCCAGATTTGAACTCAGGTCCTCCTGACTTCAGGGTTGGTGTTCTATCCACTCTGCCACCCAGCTGCCCCAAAACTGTTCATTTTTATAATATTTATAGGATTTTTTTATTTATAGGATATTTATTTATAGGATAAATTGCTTTCATTCTGTTCACTTCACTCTGCCAGTTCATACAAATCTTTCCATAGCTATTTATAAACATCTTTTTTTCATATTACTTATGCCATTATAGCATTCAATTATATTCACACACTACAATTTGTTTAGAATGCTCCCTCAGGTAAAGTGACCAAGCACAGGCAAGCCTCCTTCCCAGTCTGTGTATTCCTTCTAATCAAGAATTGAAAGATCCCCAAAGATGTTCCTGTCCAATCACACCTTCACAAATCAAATTACTCCAATCCTTTATTCTACCAAACCACTACATAAACAACCAGTTGTCAAATCTTGCCATTTCCTCCTCCAGACATCTCTTGAATCTGCCCCTTCTCTCCACACACAGCTACCAATTAAATTCAGACCTTTATCACCTCCCATCTAGATTATTAATATGCCTGTAAACCCAATTCTGATCATTGTAATTGCATCTCCAACATCTAATATCATACCTGGTATATAGTAGGTTCATAATAAATGCTTGTTGATTGATGAACTACAGCTTTGCAATAATATCTGGAGATTCGATGAAAGTTCCCTGTGATCTCACAGGGACCCATGTGGTGACTCCATTTTTAAGTGCGATAGTCTAAAATATTGAATTTGCATTGTGAATAGTGGTCGGTTTATTTCTATAATCTGGATAAATTTTGTACAAACTCATTTTTTCTTATCCAGTTACATTGTTATAATTGACATCATCATCCTCTTCATTACAATTACTTAAGTCAGAAAATTGGCGTAGACCCCTTGTATTATAATTTTTGGCCTTTTGCTATTTCCCTGGAGAGCTAGCTGGTCTAGGTCTAGCCTTTGGGGATCAATGAAAAGACCGTTGTTAATCCGGCTTGTTGGTTTTCACTTTGGTATTCCACAGGAGATGTAAATTGGCAAATCTTGGGTCAGATGACACAACTCAACAAGTTACTGGGAGAAGTAAAAGACCTCTTGAGACAACAGGTATAGTATGGATCATTGAACAGGACACATTCCTAATAGTATAAGTGATCATTTATATTTGTCTGGAAGGTAAAGGCACATTATTGCCCACAGGTTAAATGATGTCCCCTTAAAGTTTCATTATTATAAGATTCTAAGCAACCTAGTAGCATATTGAACAAAGAGCTGGACTGGAAGCCAGGAAGGTCTCCCTCAGACATTTACCCACTGTGTGACTTTGTAAAAATCACTTAAGCTCTCTGTGCCTCAGTTTCCTCATCTGTAATATGAAGGAGTTGGACTCAACAGCCTCGAAGGTCTCTTCCATCTTTAAATCTATAACCCTTTGAAATGGTTCTTGACATTGGGCAACAAAGCATCAGACACAGGAAGACAAATCTCACAGGAGACAGCTTAGCCAATGCCAGGATCTTTACTACTGCTCCCCCAAGATCCTTCAATCCCTCAACTGCATGCTACATAATGTTTTCCAATCATCTTTCTATTTCTAAAGGTCAAAGAAACCTCTTTTTTGCGAAACACCATTGCTGAGTGTCAGGCATGTGGTAAGTGCTTTTCTCATAATTGGCTAATTTAATGAGATAACTAAGATGCATCCTAGGAGCCAATTAGTGGAAATGTTTGTTGAATTTGTTGTTGGAGATTGGAGGAGTCTTCATTGATCTGGAGCTCCAGGGCTTGGCACATAATCCAGGAGAAGAGTTAATTGAGAGAAAAACTTTCCTTTGCAAGTAGAATAAAATTCTTCATTATCCAAAAGAATGAGGAGTCAAAGATTTTACTTGAAAAACAGTTTGGATGGGACAGCTAATACCCTAGACAATCCGGGGAAGTAGACATTTCAGAAGTTTTTGTCACATGAAGAGAATTTCCTTATACTGATGAAATCACAAGTCTAAACAAAAAAAAAAAGGACCAAACTTACTTAAATTCTTCAACATATCTATGATCCTACATGGATATTCCCTTCAAATATACAGATAGCAACCCATCTATGGCTTCTCATCTTCTGTGATTCTTCCATTTTTTCTTATAGATGTAGTAAAAGCTTTCACCAGTGATGCACAAGTTTTATCTGTTCTTATTATATGACTAGTTCACCTCCTTTTCCAGTCATATATTTCTTAAGGCAAATGGTATAATAGAAAGATGGGGTCTCAGAATCAGAAATACTTAGACTTAAATTTCACTTTTGACACTGGCTGGATGAGTCTGGACAAGACACTTAAACTCTAAATGTCCCCAGACAACTCTCAGACTGGGGGTCTTTCAATGTTCTTTGGGATAGAAAGTCCACTGGGAAAGCCAGATTTGGTTTTGCATTTCACTAAACATCCGCATAAGGCATATTGCAGCACCTGTGACATCCTGAAGTTCTTTTGCAGATAGTCTGACATCAGGAATAAGGCACAGAGTGTTAATTTGCATTGGTAGAAACATTCTTCTCAGAGTGTCAAACACACAAACAGAGCAGCCAACACAGATTAAAATAAAATAAAATAATGAAATAAACCAAAACGCAATAGAAATAAATAATGTTAATATGTGGTTTTCTGAATCAATATACGGCACACAGGGATACTTATGGTTTAGAGGCCCCCTTTCTATCTGAGTTTGAATTCAATGCCCTACACCAATGAAATCACAGGATCGGTCCCAAATCCCGAATCTTTATGTCACTTCTTGTGCCAAAGTCATCACTGGAAATATGTTGTGCATTACTCATGCATGTTGTACATCTGTCCGTTGCCCCTCAGGTCAGCCACAGTTTGCGTGCTTTGGAGACTGCAATTTTACAAGACTGACAATCATGGTAGCATCATTTGAATGCTGATCGGTTGGGTCACAGAACAGCTCTGGAGGTTCTTTATCTTGTATTTTTCAGGCCCCCTCAGCCTCCACTCTCCAACTCCGAACACCATTCCAACTCCAGCAACCCTGCTTCACAGATGCGACTCCAACCCCTGTTTCCGAGGAGTCAGATGCACGGACACCAGAGATGGATTTCAATGTGGTCCCTGCCCAGAGGGATACACAGGAAATGGGGTTACCTGCTCTGATATTGATGAGGTAAAGAATAGACTCATAGAATATAGAAAAGCAATTCCTTTACTACCATCCTATTATCTCTCTCAAACACAACACAATAGTGGGATAGTTTTACTGAATGACAGCTATGGCCTCCACAGGTCCTCAGAAGGAGAATATTAAAGAGTACTTTGCCCAGGCTAGTCACTCTTCCTAACCTTTAACATGTTCCAATGAAAGCACCTGGTCCTCTACAGAGTGCTGGAATTGAAAGTTAATATTAGCTTGCCAGATGATTCAAATTCTGCCTCAGATATTTGCTAGCTTTGTGACCCTGGCCAAGTATCATAGCCTCAGTCTACCTTACTTTCCTCATCTACGAAACAGGGATAATAATAGTACCTACTTCCCAGAGTTATTATAAAGATCAAATAAGAAAATATATGTGAAGCACTTTGCAAATCTTAAAGTGATAGTTGTCATTATTATTCGAAGCTTGCAGAGAGACCATGAGGGCAACTGAAGTTTCAGGATAGCCAATCTCACTGGGCTGAGTAATAGAAAGTCTGAAATAAAAAATATTTCTTCTTTTCCACCTCCAAAAATTGAGGTGTTAAGATAATATCTAATAATCCTTCATTTTAATAAACATCTACACATAATTTTATAGATTTTTTTTACATTAATTGAAGAAGTAATAAAAAGGAGCCTAAAAAGACCTTCTGGTCTTGTGTGCCCAATCAGAGGGAAGAGTCAGGTCTGACTTTGGAACTTTTTATCTCCATTCTATCTCCATTATGTCTTTTCATCTTTATACTTTTAAAATCAGAGGAGTTGGCTGGTTTTCTCGCCTGGTGGCAAGTTTGAGAACAACTGTTTAGCCCATCTTGACCATCACCAACCCGGACATATTTCTTAACTCAAGAGCAGTTACTTTGAAATTATTTCTTGTCCACCCCCTCTATAGAGTTGTCAAAGGATAGTGTTTTTTTCAATCTTAAAGCATTGTATAAATGGGAGTTGTTATCATAATTATCATAATGCCACAGGCACAGTTTGTGTGAAGAAATGGGATTCAGCAGAGTTGATGTTAAATAGACCCCTAAAGCTAGGACATCATCCACCACTTGCCTAACACCTCCACCCTCCAATCTTTCAGGGTTCCATGCAAGACCATCCTTTCAGTAATGTCTTTCCTGATCCCTCTCCCAACTGAGGTGATTCCTTGTTCACATTTCTCTTCTGTACCTGTTTGTGGTTTTTAATAGTTATTTCCTTTTCTCTACTAGACTGGCAGGTCTTTGAGAGCAAAAACAATAGCTTTAATTGTGTTTCTCCCCTAGCAACAAACCAAAGACCTTTTGGTCTTTAGATAGCCTGACAACCTGTTTAACAAAGGTTTATTGAATGAATCATAAATTAACTCATTTCTATCCTTTCCCTGCATGCTTTCCTTCCTTCTTTCCTTCTCTCTTCCTTCCTCCCTCCCTCCCTCCCTTCCTTTCTTCCTTCCTTCCTTCTCTTTTCCTTCCTTCCTCCCTTCCTTCCTTCCTTCTTTCTTTCTTCTTTCCTTCCTTCCTTCCTTCTTTCCTTCTCCCTTCCTTCCTTTCTTCCCTCCTTCTTTTGATAAACATTTATTACTCATTGCAAGGCATAGTCCTTAGGTATTGAAGTAGTGATAAGGATAACAAAGATACATTGTTTATTTGGATAGAGTTCCAGATTTCAAAGTTCCAATTCCAATTTCAATGGCAGCACCCCATTTAACTAAATATTTTGAATTTTTCTCTCTTACTAGTGTACCTTCAACCCCTGCTTCCGTGGAGTACGCTGCTTGAATCTGAGTCCAGGTTTCAGATGTGATTCTTGCCCAGTTGGTTTCACAGGACCAATGGTGCAAGGGGTAGGGGTTACCTTTGCCAAGACACATAAGCAGGTGAGCTATGACTCCAAGGATGGGCATCTTCCCTTTTGTATTTTCCCCTTCTCACATGGTAAAAAATAGGAAGGAATCTAGCTCTTTCACGTCTCTTTCAGAAAATATTAATTTGGCCTGTTGGGTGATTATCACATGTTGAAGATAAATAATGCACACCAAGGCACATCTGTATTATTTTTTTCCCTCCTCTCTGATTCATGGATTTCTGGGAGGGAAGGTGGAAGGGAGGGAGGAAGCAGCTGTTCAGTGATGGCAACCTGGTGATACTGAGTTTGAGGAATGACTGGAGTCTCACTGGGTTTACACCAGTAGAACATTTTGATATTCAGATCCATCCCTTGGATGGGCATCAAAGGGTAAAAGAACAGAAGCAACAGAAGAACTTTAAAAGAGAAGATAAACTTGTATTTATGCACTGTTTACTGCAGCTAGAGAGGATGTAAAAGAATAGTCACATCCTCTTCAATAGCATTTTCTGCAGTAAAATACTAGAGCATTCTATGACACTCTCCACTTGTTTCCAAATATACTAGAATATCCAGGTCATTATTAAACTGACTGACTGTGAAACTTTGGGAGGGATGTTTTCAGCATTTTTTAGATGGTTGATCTTCTTCGGATAGGTTTTTACTACCTTGGGGAAATCATTAAGTATGAAGCAGAGCAGGAAGCATCATTATTTCTTAGTTATCCCATCCTTCATTTCCAGTGGGAGCCATTTGTTAGACCAGAGAAGAGAAGGGAGTATTGGGAAAGAGAGCAGAGAGAGACAGAAGGTAATAAGGCTGAATTACAGTCATCAGATGGATGAGTGAGTGATGGTGAGAAGCTTTTCTTTGCCTCCACTGAGGACAAAACAAAATAAAATGGGCTTAAATTGCCATAGGAAGTATCTGAGTATAGCCTTCAGAAAGAACTTCCTGCTTATAGAGGTTGCAGGACAGGGGATGGAATTACCAAAGGAGGTTAGAGAGTCTTCTCTGACTATTTTAAACCAAGGACATCTGTCCATTGAAAATTAGCAGTCTCATCCTGCTAAAAGGTGGGGGTGGTCCAGATGGCCTTCCTATCCATTATTCTGTATTACTTCGTGTCACACAAAGCTATTGAGACCACTAAGAATGGTTTGTGTGGGTTTCTTTTATGTTTCTAAACTAGATTTTTCTTTTATGCTTCTATACTAGATCTGCTCTGATATTGATGAGTGTAGAAATGGAGCCTGTGTCCCCAATTCTATTTGTATTAACACTGTGGTAAGTATTTTCTGTGACTGTTTTTAAAGCACAATAATTTTGGTGGGAGAGGGAAGGAAAAAAATGGAAAACAAGAGAAATTTACATGACAACTTTACTATATATTTCAAAGGAATCGCAAGTTGTACATAATTAATTTACAATTTTAGGTACAATTATCTTTTTTTATTATACTATTATGGAAATGCTTGTTTTAATCCATAATTTTTAAAGCACAGTAATTTGCCAAAATGATTTTGTGTGTGTGTGTGTGTGTGTGTGTGTGTGTATAAGCTGTAACCACAAAACTCAAATATAACACATGGATGTAATAATATATGTGACTGATCAAGTAAGAAGTAAAGTTTATACAGAGAATTAACAAGCCACCCACGTCCTCTTGCTTCCACTTAAGTTTCATCAATGTGCTTTTAAATACAAGCATATGATGGAATTATCTCTAAGATACTTATTCTGCAAAGATGGCAATATTTAAAAGGCATGTCCTGTTTGGAATGTACACAGCACAGTGCTTTTGAGGGGCCCAGACGAGAATGTGTCCCCACAGCTGTATCTCTAACTCCTCTGGGAGACTCTTCAGAATCCCTGCCTATACTTGGCACGCCGGGGTACTTTCTGAAATGCATCTAGTGGCGATGATTTAATCATTTCAGTCCTTACCAACACAGTTCTGGAAATTCCTGTCAGCTATTTCTAAGCAAGAAATGGATGGGAATAAGGTCAACAAGCCAGACAGCGGGCTAGGGATGGAGGAGCCATTGTCTGAACCATGTGGTCCCCAGGCGAGCTCTCCCTTCCGCAGCTTCCTTGCATGTGAAGTCAGCCTAAGGATACACGGTTTTGTGGAAAAGCAATAAAAATAAATGGGAAACAGTTGGCAAAAATGGAGAGTTAATGGGAGCACTATAGCCCACGGGACCTACCTCCATCTTGACATGTTGTTTATAAGGAGATGAAATAAAGTGACTGTGAATTAAGAGTTTTCTTTCCTATCTTGCCCTTATCACTTGTTCACTACATTGTCAGGAAGATGGGAAGTAGTACAGGGATACAGTGGGAAGAGTTGGAGTCACCAGAGGCCTGAGTTCAAATCCTGCCTCAGACATTTACTAGCTATGTGACTATGGATAAGTCACTCTCTGTACGTCAGGTTCCCCATCTTTATTGTATGATAGAGATAATTCTTATTTTATGGGATTATTTTGAAAATCAGTATAGAAAGCATTTTGTGAATTTTAAGATTTTTTTTTATCACATTCAGCCTTTCTCATTTCATTTTAACTAAAAGCCCACAGAATCTCTCCTCAGAGATGCAGATGTTTCTTTTAATGCCTGGACGTGTCTGGTAGACAAAGAAATACTATTTTTTATCGTGTCCCTGGAGGGAAGCCTACTAACTCCATTGAAAATCTCAGCCCCTTCGAAGAGTTCAGGTCTGCTATTTCTCAATTGAGGAAACTATGACCGCAAGAGACAAGTGATTTGTTTAGTCTCACAGGAAATAAATAGCAGAGTTGAGGTTTGGGCACCAAATTCCACATCCAGTGTTCTTTCCACAGAGACCACAGAATTGTTTATTTTCCTTATTCTCTACCCACTGTGAGATAAAAAGGAAAGTAGATGGAGCAAAGAGCCACACAAATAGCTTCAGACAATCCCCTATCATTCTTCTCTCTCCCATCTCCCACAGCAATTTTTCTGACCTGTGACACCTTACAAATGGATGGTATTTTCACAGATATTGTCTTAGGAGACAGACTGCTGGTCTGAGGCGCCTGCATGAAACAGCAAGGATGGAGCGTCATCTCAATAGAGCAGCAATTGACTTAATCCTCCTATTATGAAAATCAAATGAAAATATATTTAAAACAACTTTTAAATCTATATAAATGATAGCCATTATTATTATGAAACATACAAAACACTGCTAGTAATGATGATAATAATACCCTTGTTAAGGGAATTGTTTTCATTTTAAAAACTAAGGTTTCAAAGACAACTAAGTGGTACAGTCCAGCTTTGGAATCAGAAGGGTCTGAATTCAAATTTGACCTCAGACATTTATTAACTATGTATGTGACTTTGGACAAATCACTTAACCCCAGTTGTCTCCCCAAAAAGAAAGTAAGGATCCAAGGTGAGATCCTGGCCAATGTAGGCTTCTTTTTAGAAAGTAAAGAGCAGAAAGTGTTTTATTCATTTTTCTACCTATTCCCAGGACATGGCACAATGCTTGGTACATAATAGGTATGTACTGTATGTCAAAGAGATCAAAGCAAACGTAAATAAACCTATGTGTACAAAAATATTTCTCGTAGCTCTTTTTGAGGTAGCTAAGTATTGGAAATTGAAGGGATACTCATCATTTGGGAAACGGCTAGATAAGTTGTGGTTTATAGTTTTAGTGGAATATTATTTGATAGTAGTTCAGTGGATAGAATACTGTGTCTGGAACACAGTGTGAGTTCAAATGTGACTTCAGATACTTAATACCTCTGTGACTCTGGACAAGTCATTTAAGCTCTGTTTGCTCTAATCTATTGGAGAAAGAACTTACACAACCACTCCATTGTGTTTACCAAGACAATCCCCATAGTGGGATCAGGGACCCCACTGAACCAATAAATAACAACAATGACATGAAGGGGATAGTTTCAGAAAAACGTATGAAGACCTATATGAAATGAGATAGAATGAAGTGAGCAGAACCACATGGCCTTTGTACATAGTCACAACAATATTTTAATGATGATCAATTATCAAAGATTTGGCTACTCTGATCAAATTAATTCCAAAGGACTCATGATGAAACATATTATCCACATCTAAAAAGCAAACTGGTGAATTCCATGTAAATAGAAATATAATTAAAATTTTTTTCTTAATGATTTTGCTACATGGTTATTATTGACATTTTTTTCCATATTATTTCACATGTATAACTGATATATTTCTTGTTTTGTCTTTGGGTGTCAGAGGAACTGGAAAGAATTTTGGAACTCAAAATGTTAAGAATGTCCAAAATAAATTTTATTATTTAAAAGTTTAAAAAAAAAGCATAATAGGTACCTAATAAATATTGATTAACTGATCGTGTGATTGGTTTCCTTACAGGGATCTTATCAGTGTGGCCCATGTAAGTCCGGTTTCACTGGAGATCAGATCAGAGGATGCAAAACTGAACAAAACTGCAGAAACCCAGAACTTAATCCGTGCAGTGTGAATGCCCAGTGTATTGAGGAAAGGCAAGGAGGTGTGACCTGCGTGGTGAGTTATCACTTTGCTTTTCAACTTTTGAGATCGTTATTTTACCCAGCTCCTTCTGAGTTCAAGTACTCAAGAACAAAACATTAATCAAAGTGTGTGAAATGTGAAATCACAATCATTATGACAAATAAATGATAGCTCTTAAAACCAAGTCTTTAAGAAATTACCCCATTTGAGAAAGCCAGTTGACTAAAATATCAGCTGAGATAAATTATGGAAAAGGGTGAATAAATCAGTAAAAATAAAAAATGTCTCCGTTGTCCTCAAATTTCAGACCTTCAGCTTCTCATAGATGTAAGTAGATCTGCCTAAAACTCCTCTGTGGACAATCAGGCTTGCAACTAATTCATCAAAATGCATTTCTAAGCCCCTTCCATGTATTGGGTCCTAGGGATATAAATTCAGCAATGTAACAACCCCTGCTCTCAAAGAGCTCACATTCTAATGAGGGAAGCATATGAGACTATAAAAAGTAAATGAAAGGCAATTCTGGGAGAATGGCAGCAATCGCTGAGGTGGGGGTGGCAAGTCAGGGAAGGTACCCCAGAAGGATGCATCTAAGCCAAACCTCGATTATAAGAGGCAGGGGTGAGGAGTTCTATTTCCCAGGCGCGAGAGACAGAGTGCATGGAAAGGAAAGGAAAGGAAAAGAAAGGAAAGGAAAGGGGAAAGAAGGGAACGGAGCGGAGGGGAGGAAATGGAAGGGGAGGGGAGGGGAGGAGAAGGGAGGGGAGAGGAGAGGAAAAAGGAGGGAGGGGAGGAGAGAGGAGGAGAGGGAGGAAAGGAAAGGAAAGGAAAGGGGAGGGAGGAAAGGAAAGGAAAGGAAAGGAAAAGGAAAGGAAAGGAAAAGGAAAAGGAAAAGGAAAAGGAAAAGGAAAAGGAGAACAAAAAAGAGAACAAAAGGAGGCTACCCAGCAGGCTGTTGCAAGCATCCAGGTGAGAAGTACTGCGAGCCTGAGCAGTCACCATCGTGAATGAGTGGAGTTAGGAGAAAGTTGTCATATATCATATGACATATATGTCATAATTATAAATTAACTTGGCAACTGATTGGCAGGAAGAAATTGGAGAAACCTTATGTGGTCAAGGACCCGATTCACTTGAAGGGAAAGTCAATCCTTTTTTGTATTGGTCCCTCAGAGCAGGTCTGCCATTATATAAAACCTATCAGGACAACTAAGCTAGAGTCAGGAAGACCTGACTTCAAATTCTGCCTGAGTCCTAGCTGTGTGATCCTAGGCAAGTCACTTAAGCCCTATCTACTGCATTTTCCTTATCTGTCAAATGAGGATTACCCATCTTCCCAGTTATTGTGAGGATCAAATGAGATGCTGTTTATAAATTGCTTAGGAGGATGCCTGGTACAACAAGCACACACACACAGACACACACTGAGAGTCTTCTAACATTCCCTGAGTGACTCCCAGTATCAAGGGAGAAGACTTTTTGTTCATCCATTAATTTTTTTTAAAACCATCTACTAATGCATGATTAATATGGAAATGTGTTTAAAATGATTACACCTGTATAACTTCTATCAGATTGCTTGCTGTCTTGGAGAGGAGGGACGTAAGAGAATGAGGGAGAAAAAATTAGAACTTAAAAATCTTACAATAATGAAAGTTGAAATGTATTTTACAGGTAATTGGAAAAATAAAATACTAATGAGAAAAAAAAGAAATTATATCTATTTATATACATAGATTTATATCTGTACATCTATCTGTATCTATATAAATATAGATCAATATCTCCATATATAGATACATATCTACGGCTATAGATAGATATAGATATAAATCTGATAAGGGCCTCGAAGTGCTAAATAGGAGGACTCTGGCTGTAATGAGTAGGACTTGCCTTGGACCAGAGTGTTATTTGCAGGATCACAGTACCACCTTCTGGCTAACCCTTGGAAATGCACCCTCCCCAGCATCCTTGAAATAGCTGGACTCCTATTCCAGGGCCATTTGGCGTATAGATTATGGATTTAGAGCTGACAGGAATCCTTAGAGGTCATCTGGTCTAATCCTCTCACTTTACAGCCAAAGAACTGAGCTTCGTTACAGGCAAAGTGATGTCACTCAAATCACAAGTGGTACAGTCAGGATTTGAACCTATCTTATGACTACAAATCAAGTATATTTTCTGCTGTCTCATGCCTTAGAAACATCCCCTTTCCCCCTCACCACTTCCCCCATACTCCTCCTACATGACTTCTAGCTGAAAAGTCTCCTGGATTGACAGTATTCCAAACTGACAAAGCCTACCCAGCAGAAGGGAAAAGACTGAAAATAACCCAGGCAGTGACAGGGTGGGCTCATGTAGGCAGACTCCTTGCTCAGAGTTCCCCAGATCCCTGGCTTCCGAGACGTCCGGGTCTCTCAGCACTAAAGCAGCATCCTTCTTAAATGGCTCACCTTCCAGCATCCTCGTCCTCCCTGACATACTCTTCCCGAGAGATGATGGCAGTGATTTTCACCAGAATGGTGAGCAAAGGCAGCTCATCTTGAGGTCTTATGAAAAGCACCATGGCACTGGGGGAGTCAGTGCATTAGGAGAAAAAAATCCCTAATTCTCTGTGCTGCCTTCTCTCTGAAAAAGAATGGCCCGATAGGCAGCCTGCCTCTCTAGCTAAATCATTTTCCCTTGCCCTACTTGAGGAGGCACTGGGATGGTGGGTGGTGGGACTTTTAATGTGTTTTTGAATTTGTAATGAGAGGCAGCAGCAGATGGTAAAAGATTAATAAGCTTCATGTGACTACTAAAATAATTTAATCTGCCAAAAAATGGCTCATTAAAAATGTATTTGTTCCTAGAGGGCTCTTTCTTCATTAAAGCAAATCAGCAACCGTACAGCACCATTGAGAGTTCGGGGCCCTCTCTGGGGAATATTCCAAGCTGGAACTAAGTACAGATAAGGGGAAAGGGGAGCAGTGTCACTCTTAGAATCCAATACCTTAAAATCCCCTAGTTTCAAACAGCCATCTCTGAGGACTGAGAAGGAACAGTTCCCCCAGCAAGTAGAGGCTTTGGTCTCAAATCGACTTCTCTGGATTTGAATAAGAACCATAAAAATGAATACCAAACGCTAATTGTTTCCTTTCATTTCCATTTCACTGGGCTCTATTTTTTCTCTGACCTACAAATCTCTTCTTTGACCCCTCTCTTTTAACACTTCTTTTTTTCTTCTCTTAACTTTACTATTTTCTTTCTACTTTCCCTTTTCTCCTGTCTCCTCCCTTGCCTTCCATCTTATACTCTCACACTTCTCCATAGATTGATTTATCCCAGAGACCTCCTTCCAAATCCTAGCTAGACCCCTTGACTCTCCAGAACTTGGCTGTCGAAGCCGATATTTTCTCTCTTCCTTTGACTGTTATTTTTTGTCTGTGCTAGTTAGAATGTTAGGAAACTAGGGGAGGAAATCCCTGAACAGGCAGATAGATACCCAGAAGAGGCAATACCATTACACTAACTCTGTGATTCCATAGTTAGTTCAAGGAAGCAAGTGAATTCAGAGTAAAACTCTTTCCAGGTTCCTTGATTTTTTTTACTCCCTTGTCCCATACTGGTCCAAACAAACTGACCATCTCTCTGTTCCTCACACAAATATTCCACTTTTTATCTCCCACCTTTGCACTGGACTCCCCCATGCCTAAAATGTTCTCCCTCCTTACCCCTTAGAATCCTTCTCCTCAAGATGCATCTCAAGCATTTTCTTGTGGATGTCTTTCAGACCTCACCCTTACCCCAAGTGCTATCATACTCCCTCCCAGAATATTTTGTACATTTATATTTATTAATTTAATTTTCATTTGATTTCTTTTTCCCTAGCTATAGCCAAAACAATTTTTTCATTTGTTTTTAAATGTTTTGAATTCTATGTTCTCTCACATATCCCTAGCCACAATTAAGAAACCACATGTGAAGTTATGCAAAACATTTCCACAAAAGTTTAAGATTAATTTAATTTTTTCTCTGTGAATATATGTATATATATGCATATATCCACATATATATACATATACATATTTGAGCACATAGGTATATATATTATTACATATAATTAGTGTTGTTGTTGAGTAGTTTTCCAACTCTTCATGATCCCATATGGGGTTTTCTTGGCAAAGATAATGGAGCTATTTCCTTCACCAGCTCATTTTACAGATAAGAAAACTGAGGCTGTGGCTTTCACAGGATTACAGAGTTGCTAAGTGTCTGAGGCCAGATTTGAACTCGGGAAGATGGAGTTCTCCTGATTCATGACTAGCATTCTTTCCACCAACCCTATATACATATATATTTTAGTTTCTTTCTTTATAGAACTTAAGGTTCTTGGGAAGATTGTTTCATTCTTTGTGCCTGTATCCTCAGCACATAGCCCAGTAGCAAGAATATAGTAGGTGCCTAATAAATGCTTATTGTAATGTGGTGATTCAAGGCAATTCCAAAAGATTTGGTATGGAAAATGCCATTTACATCCAGAAAGAGCACTATGAAGACTGAATATGGATTGAAGCATAGTATTTTCACTTTTTGTTTGTTTTTTTTTTCTTTCTTATAGTTTTTTTTCCTTTTTGGTCTGATTTTTCTTACACAATATGGCAAATATGGAAATATGTTTAAAAGAAATGCACAGGGGGCAGTTAGGTGGTACAGTGAGTTTAAATCTGGCCTCAGACACTTAACACTTCCTAGCTGTGTGAACCTGAGCAAGTCACTTAACCCCAATTGCCTCAGCAAAAAAAAATTGCACATATTTAACCTATATCAGATTACTTGCTGTCTTGGGGAGGAGGAAGTAAGGGAAAGAGGAAGAAAAAATTCAGAATACAAAGTCTAAAAAAACCAAATGTTGAAAACTATTTTTACATGTATTTGGAAAAGAAAATAATGTTTAAAAAAAATGTAAATGCTTGTTGCTCGTTTGCTTGATACTAAATGCAAGAAACTGATCAGTGCTCAGGCTTCAGAAGGTTTTTCCTCTGGTAAAAGTCAATGCAGATGATTGTTCCATTCTAAGGAGTCACTGACTTAAGGCCCAGAGGAGGGCTGTTAGAAGAGCAGTCAGGAACCGAGTGAGAAGCCCACACAGTAAAGCTGTTCGGATTCCTCGTGTTTTGGGGTTGGGTTAACCAGAAGCTGAAGTGTTTGCCAACTGGCACCCAGCACCAGTGCCTGACTCAGCCTTCCATCCCTAATGGAGTTTCTCTTCACAGTGTGGTGTTGGTTGGGCTGGTGATGGATTTATCTGTGGAAAGGACATTGACATTGATAGTTACCCTGATGAGGAACTGCCGTGCTCTGGAAGACATTGCAAAAAGGTAAGAAAGATGAGAGGGAAAAATACCTGTGGCTTTCACACAGCCAAAAACATGTTTTGGGTAGGAAGGATCTTAACAGAGCCTTCCTGTCCCTTATACTCCCCCAGATAAATCCATCTCGAATGAAGCAAGTGTGCTATTAACAACAAGATTCCATAGAAATTATGTCTGTCCTTCAGACTGATGTCAAACAGAGCTAATGCAATTTGCCTCAAGGCGCTGATACATGTGAACTCCTATAGCAAGCAGAAAGTATTAAACAGCACATAATTAGAAATATTTTTTAACTGGGCCTGTTATTTTTATCAGCATAGGGATATCATAAGGCACTTTACAATCTAAAGCAAGCTCCTTTGCAATGACGTCCTACCCTGATTACTTTCTTTAAGGTGACTTTCTCAGCAATGGGGTCTAGATTTCCTAAAGTCTCTCCACATATGGGATCTTCGATCCTGAGGTCCAAGTCTTGTGGCTCTCCCTCTTCCTTGTGGGCTACATTTCTTTAAAAGTTAGTTTTCAATGCCTCAGATGTGATTTGCCCCAAATACTAGAACCACTGACCATTTTTTTTATCTATGGTATAATTTTAGACCATGTTTCTCTATTTAGGATAATTGTAAATACGTACCAAACTCTGGTCAAGAAGATGCAGATAGAGATGGCATTGGAGATGCTTGTGATGAGGATGCTGATGGTGATGGAATCAACAATGAACAGGTGAGAGTTTTCTTCCAGGGGAATGCATGTTTGCAAGTGCCCAATAGCGATGGAGAGAAATTGCAGTTTTATAGCAGTATTTTGGAGGGTTCATACATAGAACTGCAACTCGAGTTAAAGTGTTCATGATATAAAAATACCTTTTGTGAGATTCAGAAAGTCCCAATACATATAACAAAGCCAAGAAAATTTGCAATTGATTTTTTTTTTAGGATAACTGTGTCCTGACTCACAATGTTGACCAGAGAAACAGCGACCAAGATATCTTTGGAGATGCTTGTGATAACTGTCGAACTGTCTTAAATAATGACCAGAAAGACACTGATGGGGATGGAAAAGGAGATGCCTGTGATGATGACATGGATGGAGATGGTTAATTATTCTTATCTGTTCCTTGATTTTACCTTATACATATTATTGCTCTTAAAGCCTCTACTGGCAGTTAGGTGGAACAGCAGATAGAACTCTGGTCCTGAGGACAGAAAATCCTGAGTTCACATACAACCTCAGACATTTACTAGCTATGTAACACTAAATAAATCTCTTACCCTCCAGCTCAGTTTCTTCATCTGTAAAAATGAGGGTAATAACAGTACCTATCTTTCAGGATTGTTGTGAGGATAAAATGAGATAATATTTGCAAAGCAATTTATAAACCTTTAAGCACTTTGTAAATGCGAGCAATTATTATTATGCCCCAATAGGATCATATATCAGTCAATAACAACAATCATTTATTAAGAGCCTACTATCTGCTAGCTCTTACAAAAATAAAGACACAAATAAAATAAGCCCAACTTTCAAGGAGCTTACAAATCTTACAATATATATATATATATATATATATATATATATATATATATATATATATATATATGCATCTACAAAATAGAGACAAAGTGTTGTTATTGGTGCTGGGAGAGTGATGGTTAGTTATGTCCAACTCTTCATGAACCCTTTTAGGGTCTATGACAAGCGTATAGGTTGTTGTTCATTTATTTCCAAGTCTTCATGACTCTATTCGGGGTTTTCTTGACAAAGACACTGGAATGGTTTTCTATTTCCTTTTCCAGCTCATTTTCAGATGAGTAAATTGAGGTAAACAGGGTTAAGTGATTTTCCCAGGATTATACAATTAGTAAGTGTCTGAAGCCAGATTTGAATTCAAGATGTGTCTTCCTAACTCCATACCTAAAACTATATTCACTGCACCACCTAACTGTCCAGAGACAAAGTAGATACAAAATAATTTGTTGGTGGGAGGGAAGATGCTAAGAGCTGGTAAGATCAGGAAATTTTTCATGTAGAAAGTAGCCCTTTGACATCCAATAATCCTATCACTTTATTATGCTTTTAAAGAAGGAAACTTCATATTATATCCTTCTATTTAACACCCTTCATTGTATTTATTCCTTGAGATACTGTTAGAAATGTTCCAAGCATTTGTCAACAGATGGTATTGACCTTCTTAACTGATGTATAAAATAAATGGGGTAGGTATTTATCTCAAGCAGCTAAAGAAAAAGGCTTAACATCAAGTCCCTTGGGCAAAAATGGGGTCATAATGTTAATGCAATATCTGAGTTTAAACTACCTCAGAAGACAATTAGGCAACTTTTAGGTAACCTGGAAACCACATAGAGAAGCGATAGGGTATATTAGAAAGAGCCTTTGGTTTCTAATCAAAGGCTGAGGTCCAGTCCTTAGGCAAGCCAATGTCCTTCATTGGTATCTAAGTCCTTGGCTTTTGTCATTGTAATATTAGGATCATAGCATTTCGGTTACCCAACTCCTAAGGTTATTGGAGAGAAAAATGTTTTGTAAATAGTAAGATACCAATGAAGGATAAATTATATTAATATTATAGAAAGGAAATATTATAGAATATATTAATATTATAGCATGGACCTCTCCTCTGTGGACATTCTTCTACATAGCCATTTTCATGAGCAGTGGAGGAAGTAATCTGCCCCTAAATAATTCTTTTATTACAAACCTAGAATGTAAATCATTGACGTAAAAATGATTATGTATAATATAGTCTCCTCTTTATTCCCTAAGAATATAGCATCACATAATCTAGAAAAATTTGTTCTAGTAGCCCTAGATGACCTCATAAGAACACTTACAGAAACCTTGAACCTTGGAATTTTTGATGTGAGATCTAAATGTCATCATGTCACAGTCACCTCTCTAGTAGTTTATAAAGTATCAAAAAGAATCATCATGGAATAATGGCAAGAGAACCTAGGTTCAAATCCTAGCTTTGCCCCTTTCTTTCTGTGACTTTTGGCAAGTTACATAATCTCTTCTGGCCTCAGTTTCTCCAGCTGTAAGATAAATGGGTTGGACTAGATCACCCCCAGGGTTTCTTTCTGCTCTAGTTGTGATCCTGTGAAACCTAAGGTAATTCCAGCTGATACACTGAGACTTTCTTTTTCCAGGAATTAAGAACATTTTAGACAACTGTCAAAAAGTTCCCAACCGGGACCAAAGGGACAAAGATAATGATGGTGTCGGGGATGCCTGTGACAGCTGTCCTGATGTCAGCAACCCTAACCAGGTCGGTAGGATGCCGGTGCCTGAGTGTGAATAGTTGTAGGGAATCCAGGATTCTATATGTAACTTCTCTATACAGAGATACATTTTGGATCAGCATCAAAGAAAAAACCCAAGAGCACATTTGACACCGTTCCCTTCATCGATTTCTTGGAGATGCTGACCAATGAAACATATATGTTTCAAAGGGGAAAAAGTGGGCTAGCTGGCTCTTCATCCCTCTGGTATTTTTCCTTATTACTCTCTCCCTAAAAGGAAGGCTGTAAATGGTCTGTTCATTCAAGAAAGTGACCTTCCTGCTCCTCAACCAGAATCCCTTTGGATGGAAAGAAAATAAGATGCAAAATTTCACACATACAGCCCCCCTCCACCTTTCCAGGTTCCTTTCCTCCCCAGCAGGTCCCACACTTGGATCTTTCTGATTAAGCACCATCATGGCTTACTTGTTAAGTTTCTCTTTTCACTCCTCCTCTTTGACTAGATAATTTGGGACGATGCAGCATTTTATTTTTAAAGCTTCGAGAGGAGGGAGCCATAGGCGAACATTGACTCATCACCTTGGATCCCTTCCAAAATACAAAAAATCTCTTGGCCCTCTCCTCCCTTGCCAGGGCTGGTAGCTGGTTCCTCAGCACCCCCAGCCGCCCAGCTACCTCTCAGCCCTTTTATAATTAGCTCATCTGGTGTGTGGGTAGCCCAACCACATAGCTTGATATTTTAAAAGATTTTTTTAAAAATCCAACAATGTGTCTACACCAATATGGCATTGTCCTTTTGCAGTTTTACAGAGTATCTATTCCGGATATTATCATTCCCCAAACTTAATCCCGGGCCAGGCTTGGATCTGGGGGAACAGTCTTGATGGAACACCCCTGGTTTTGTTAACAGTGTTTTGTTTTATTTGCAGTCTGATATAGATAATGACCTGGTCGGGGACTCCTGTGACACCAATCAGGACAGGTACAGTACACCTCTCAGCTAGAAGAACAGTTGAAATGAAAAATCAGGAAGAATAGATTAACTTTGCAAGCCTTCTCCTACCCACCAGCTTTGAGATCCTTCCTGGCGGCAGGGAGCTGGTAATGAGACTGGACTCAGCCCAAAGTCAGTACATATATATGCCTCATAAGCAGCCCTAAAAATTCTGAGGCAAGCTTGGTTCCTGTCATGATGCGCCATAGACCAGGTGAACAGAAGAAATTCTAGTGCAGAAATTTAGAGACGGTTCTCTTTGCTCAGGGAAAATCTCAGTGTACCATAAATAGTGCAGAATGTGTCTGATTTGCTGTTTCATTAACCTCAGGATTTCATTAAAGGGATTTGATTAGGAGGTACTTTTTTTTTGACTGGGAAAAGGAAGAAAAGGAAAGGGACAGGGTGGGGGAGAGAGAGAAACAAGGAGGAAGAGAGAAGGAGGCGGGGAGTGGGAGACAGATGAAAGGGAACAAAAAAGGAGGGAGGGAGAGAGAAGGAGCATGAAAATATGGAAGGAGAGACACACAGAGATACAGAGATTCAGAGACAGAGATAGACAAGGAGATAAACGGAGACAGAGAAAGAGAGACAAAGAGGGAGAGGGAGAGATACAAGGGAGGGGAGCAGAAAGAGAGGCAGAGAAAGAAAGATAAAGACAGAAATATCACAGTCTCTTCCCTAGAGGAATTTAAAATCATTTAACTAGTCCTAGCCTTTCTACCTCCTTGGGAAATCTTTTCAGAAGCCAGTAAGGAAACAAGAGAGAGAGTAAATTCCCTACATTCCCTGCCAGACCATAATAACACTCTGCATTTGTGTGTCATTCTTTACTCCCATTGAGTCTACCCAGTGAAGAAGGGCAATCAGTGAGAGAGACTCATAAATGGAGCCGCCCTGTCTCCCTTTCTGGGACCACACAGGAGACTCAGGTTGATTAGGGTCAGGGTTGATGGCCAGAAAAGAACTATCATTCATCAACTATCAAGAATTATCATTTTTAGAACAGCTTGCACTATAATTGTGGAAGGGAAATACACTTTGTCAGACATAAAGAAATACATAAAATAAATTACCATCATTAGCTACTGCAAAACTATCAAGTCATGTATTTTCTGAATTCCTAAAGCATTTTTTTTTTGCACTAGCCTCTGAGTATTGTGAATGTGACACATCCAGTTAAACTCTAATTCCAACAAATCCCCAAACCTGGAAAAAATTAAATCCCTTATTTTTGCATAAAACCATTCAAAGATATAGAAGGGTTGCCAATAGAAATAGCCTAACCTAATGATTTTTAAAAACAACTTCAGGACAGGAAATTCCATCTCTTAGGCTATATGTTTTTATGCTTGTTTAGAGTGGTTTTCCCTTCTCCAGATCAATGTATCTGCTCCTCACCCACTAAGTGGAGCTGGCAGCTTCATCTTGGTTTTAGTGGCTCCCTGCCTCCCTCTCCTCCCCCGCCTTTCCTCTACCACTGGTTGGTTTAGAATCAAATTGGAATATAGGAACAAAATGGGGAGTAGCTGTCTCAGATCAGGCCCAGTTGGGGAAAGTCCCTAGAATATAAGGTCAATTTTGTGATTTCTTGAATGAAAGAGGAAGCTCAGACTTACCTTGCTGTGGACCTGAAACCTAGGAATCAATCCTTGGAAAGAAGAAATTATTTTTTTATTAATAGTATTTTATTTTTCCAAATATCTGCAAACACACTTTTCAACATTCACTTTTACAGAACCTTGTGTTGCAAATTTTTTCTTCCTCTCTCCCCTTCCCCCTCTCCAAGATAACAAGCAATCTGATAGATGTTAAATATGTGCAATTAAGAAGAAATTCCTTAGACCAGGGCTAACCCATATCTATCTCTTCAGAATTAAAGTGACCTTGGAGGGCACAGGGTCATCATTCACCTTGTCATTTTTTCCCCACAATATTCCTCTCTTAATTCCTATTGGATATATAGCTAATGTATGCATATATGTATATAATATATGTGTGTGTATAATTTACTTGTATACATATATATGCATATGTGTTATATATATATGTGCGTATATAATATATATGTATATGTATATATACATATATATACCTATAAAATATACCTATATTTATACATTACATTATTTATACATACATATAAACCCCTTTTAAGTTTGCAAAGTGCTTTGATTATATTATCTAATTTGATCCTCAAAATAATCCTGGAAAGTAAGTGCTATTATTATCAACTCATTTTACAGATGAGAAAATTAAGTCGGATGGAGGTTCAATGACTTGCCCAGAATCACCCAATTAGGGGACAGATTTGAATTCAGGTTTTCCTGACTTCAGTTCCAGCACTCTCGCCACTATGCCAAAGATCTTATCTTCTCTCAATCTAGCATAAAATCAAAGCTAGAACTGCAGTATGGACATGTAGAAGCTGATCTCCAGAGCTGGCCAGGAACTTAGAGGTCATCTAGTTGAAAGCCCTCATTCTGTAGATGAGGGAACTTAAGCTGAGGGAAGCAAATTGGTTTGTTCAAGGTCACCAAGGCAGTATCTGAATGTGTGCTGCCTGCAGAAGCAGTGAGAGCTTTCTCCACTGTATAACACCGACTCCTAGCACATATAGTCTGATGGACTAATTTTACTGTGGACACTGAGGCTTACCATAATCACAATAGATAGTTAATAGCAGAGCTTCCTTCCCCGAGAATCTGATTCTGAATCCAGTGTTTTTTCTTGACTGTGCATACATTCAAAAGATGCTGCTAATAAAAGTCTGGTAACAAAAATTAGAGTGACACAAGTGGCTTTGGAGTCCAAAGGCACAGAGGGAACATATGTTTAAATTCTGCCATTTAAATATATGTGTAACCTTCTACAAGCTCCTTAATCTCTCTGAGCCTATTTCTTCATTGGTAAAATGAGATGTTTGCATTACACAGCCTCTCAGATCTCTCAGTTCTAAACTGATATTCCTGGGATCTTTTTTCAAGGCAAGAAGTAGAGATTCCAAGAAGGAAGTAACAGTGATTTATATCCTAGTAAAAAAGAAGTTTTTGTCTTAATGGGTGAAAAAGGCAAATGCCAAAAATCTCTGTGATATCACTTTTTCAGCCCTGATAGTTGGCCCTCAACCCCTCCCTGAGACAACATTCTCAAGATAACATATTCAAAACAAGTCAGGAAGTTGAGGCACAAGTGGCCAAAAAGGTTTATTCTCTCCCCCTCCATCCCTGTCATCTCCCTGCAGTGACGGAGACGGACACCAGGACAGCACCGATAACTGCCCCACCGTCATTAACAGCTCCCAGCTGGACACAGATAAGGATGGGCTGGGGGATGAATGTGATGATGATGATGACAATGATGGAATCCCAGACCTCATCCCTCCAGGACCTGACAACTGCAGACTGGTCCCCAACCCATCCCAGGAAGATGTCAACCGTAAGACAACAGAACCCACAGCCACTATGACATAGGGCAGGGGTCCTCACACTTGTTAAATAGGGGGCCAGACAGTGAACTGGCTGTTGGAGGGCCGGACTATAGTAAAAACAAAAACTTTGTTTTGTGGGCCTTCAAATAAAGAAACTTCATAGCCCTGGGTGAGGGGGATAAGCGTCCTCAGCTGCCACATCTGGCCCACGGGCCATAGTTTGAGAATCCCTGCATAGGGAAATACCCAGATATAGGGACACAGTCATACCTCAGCACACCAGTGCTGTTTTTCAAAATGAAGTCTCATTGGTACCATCAATATAATTTTTTAACACAAACCAATCTACAACATTCAGTGAGCCTTGGATTCTAACAAAGAAATAATATTTAAGCTAAACCAACTACATTTGATGGCATAAGCTTTCACCTATAATCCCTGCCCAAACTAACAAAGGACAGTGGGACATTTCCTCATTTCTTCTCTAGAGCCAGGATTGGTAATTACAATAGACAGCATCCATTACAGCCTTAATTTCATTTTTTCTTTTGTGATATACATATTGTTCTCCAAATTCTTACTTGTTATATCAAGTTCTTCCTGATCTTTATCCATTTTCCCCCTATTTCTAGGAATTCTCATCTTTGTTGTCTGTTTTAGAGCAAAGGTATTCCACTGTAGTCTAATTGTCTATTCAACAGTCACTTGCTTTATAATTTTTTCTATTGTTCAAAGTAGCGTGCTCACTTTTCCAAGGGTACCCAGTCCAAAGTGGTTGTAGCTTTTTCATCTCAGATATGCTGCTTTCATAAGTAAATTTATTTCTCGGTATTGTTGTGACCTGCATTTGACTCTTTATGAATTGAGCCACAAAGGTAAGTAAAAAAAAAAAAAAGGAGAGAAGAATCCAGAGTCCAGATTATAGTGTTCAGAAAAAAATTTTTGAACAGAATATTGTGTGAAGTATCCACAAAGGGGAAAAAAGTTTGATAATATCAAGGTTTTGGTGGAGGGAGATGAGAGTAGAAGTGAAGATGGGGCAGTGTTGGCAGTAAAGTCCTTGAGAACATCAGAGATGACAGCCTCAAAGAGAGTTCACGGAGAACTCTGCCATCTTCTCTGTTGAGAAGATCCCAAACCCAAGCTAAAGAGTGAATGGGGAGAGGAAATATGGCCCCAGGAAACTTTGAGATATACTTGCTAAGGTTGCAAGATGTCATACTTGTGTTTCCTCCTTCCCAGTTTGAGGAAAACCCTGAATAAAGAATGAGTCATGAATGTTTAGCTGGATCTCCCCGTGATCCCCAGCTCTGTTCCAAGAGCTAAAATAGCTAATTCCTCACTGGGGGGACACCTGCCACCTGGGACAGCTCCTGCTGAAGGACTTGTCCTTGGTCTGAACAGTTTTTTGGATACCATACAATAGAGCTTTCGGAAGGGCTTTCTGTTCTTTTTGTTTAGCTTAATCTTTATCCTTACCTGGGAAAGATGCGTGGGTACTAGTGTCACCTTTCTCCTATTCTCCTGATGCATCCAGGTGATGGTGTGGGAGACATCTGTGAAACAGACTTCGACCAAGACCAGGTCATTGACCGAATTGATGTCTGCCCTGAGAACGCCGAGGTCACTCTGACAGATTTCAGAGCCTATCAGACTGTTGTCCTGGACCCTGAAGGTGACGCCCAGATTGATCCTAACTGGGTGGTTCTGAACCAGGTGAGTTTGTGCTTCATTTTATTGAGAGGGTATGATGCACATAAGCCATACTTGTCTTTCTCCTCTAGGAGTATTTACTACTTTGATTCAAGCTATGTTTCCATGGTAGGAGGTGCCCCACTCCTACTATTATTGTTACTGCAATTATGATTTTCCCCTTCCTCCAAAAAAAAACAAAAACAAAAAAAAAATTAAGATGTCAGAATTTTCCCAATGAACAAATAAATAAGATGAAAAACAGAGAGGCTGAGTAGAATGCCCAGTCACACAATAGTTTTTCACTTTTCTATCTACAAATAGCTAAGTAGATAGAGCACTGAACCAGGAAGATAGGAATTCAAATATCATTTCAGACACTTATTAGTGTCTGAATTATCTGAATGATCTGAAATTATTAGCAAATTATCTGAAATTAGCAAATATCTGAAATTATTATTAGCAAATAATTTAACTTCTGTCTTCCTCAATTTGTTGTGGTGGTTGTTGTTCAGTCAGTTTCACCCACATCCAACTTTTTATAACTCTATTTGGGGTTTTCTAGCTCTTTTCCAAACCTTTTTCTATTTCCTATCTCCCATTATGCCTTCACATGGGCCACACTCACTCCCCCATGCCTAGAAAGGGCTCCCTTCTCACCTCTGATATAGCAAGGTTCAACTCAGTGCCCCAGCATACATAATGCCCCTTGCTATTTGCTAGGGCTCTTCCCTCCTCTCAATTTACCTTGTTCTTTATGTTGTAAACTGCCCCTCTCCGAGAACACACATACATGTGGAATGCATGTAAGCTGTTTGAAGGCCAGCATATTTTTGGTTTGTCTTTGCAGTGTCTCTCATATCTGTCCCATATTGACTGAGTCATTTAATATTTCCTCACCCCCACCCAATTCTCTAATTGAGCAATCACAGATTTATTTGTTTGTATAAACATACACACAAGTATATATGTGCATATACATCATACATATATGTGCATACATATACATGCATGTATGTGTGTTTATTTTTGTTCATGTATTTTTCTCATTCCCATCTGCACCATTGAAACAACAAGTCTGGATCCCCCAAAAGATGCACATTTTGTTGTTTTTTAAATAAAAATTTATTTTTTCAATTAGCAAACATTTTTCCTAATTCTCCCTCCATGTGAAAAAAAATTAAAAAACAAAATCCTTGAAATTAATATATATAATCAAGCAAAATAAATTCTCCATTTGACCATATCCAAAAACATATCTCCTTCTGCATAGTAATCCATCATCTACCTCTTTGCAGGAGGTGGGCAGCTTTCTTTATCAGTAGTCCTGTGGCATCCTTAATGCTTGTTGTATGAAATTTTTACATGTTATTAGTCATTCTCTTTGAGCTAAAGCAGAATCCTTAATGAGAATATTGAACTGATTTTATGGATGAACTCAATGGCAGATAGTGTTTTAAATCTCAATGCGCCATTCAACGCCCATGAACTCGTTCTACCAATTCTAGGATTGCTTTCAACTAGCTGAATCTTCCTTTGCAGGGCATGGAAATTGTGCAGACGATGAACAGTGACCCTGGTCTGGCAGTTGGTAAGTCTAGGGGACAGTGGTCACCAGGTGCTCTAGTAAAGTCCCCTAATGACACTTGAGTAAACATTTGTATTTTCACTCTTCTTCTCAAGCCTTTCCTAAAAACCAAGTTTCTTCTCTCTTCAGGATACACAGCTTTCAATGGCGTTGACTTTGAAGGCACCTTCCATGTGAATACTCAAACAGATGACGATTATGCTGGCTTTATCTTTGGTTACCAAGATAGCTCCAGCTTCTACGTGGTCATGTGGAAGCAGACAGAACAGACCTATTGGCAAGCCACGCCATTCCGGGCTGTAGCAGAGCCAGGCATTCAGCTCAAGGTATCACCCCCCCCCACCCAACCCCTCCCCAGGCTGGGAATCTGGACCTGGACCTCCTGTCCTCTCATCAGACACACACTTAGCACGTCCCCTTCTTTCCACAGTTATTTGTGTACATGCCTTTGCTCTCCTAGATCAGGAGTACCTTAAGTAAAAAGAATTGTACAGACAGTTCTGGCTTTTTATAAATTAGCATTGCAAATTTGACTTTGCATAAATAATTCTGAAAAAATCCATATTCTGGGGGAGAGAAAATCTATGTTAACTTTACTGTTCAGTATTATGTCTCTCTCAGCTCCTGTACTCATGGACTCTTACCCTCCACACACACCTCAAAAAATAAGCCTAAAAAAAAGTGAAATCAGATGAACCTGAATGTGGAAAGATCACCACCTCCACAAAGGAAATGGGTCTTGGCTTGAAACCTTCCCCACGGAGAAAGGAAACTTGTCCCATTCCACTCATGTCTGTCCTTAGTCCAACTACAGCCCCATATGTCACCCATCTTCTCTGGATTTATGTCCAGTCTCAGGTGTCTCTCCCAACCTGTTCTTCTCCATTCTGGATGGTCTGGGGCCTCTAATGTGTCCTTCCATTGTCTATCAGTCTCCTTCTTCCCTGGATAAATTCATATTGCAAAAATCATTTTAAATAGAGAACCAGTCCATGTAAGGTATAGTGAGAACTGTCTGTATTGTATTAGTCTTTTGTATTGCTAGTTCTTGTTAGTAAAATACTTTTGTACTAAGTAGTTATTAAATAATTACTGATTAAATTGAATTGAACTCATTTAGCACCAATTCAAAAGATTTCCAGATCACCTGCCAATCAATTAAGTTATTCACTAGGCATTTTATTAAGTACCTCCTGCATGCTACCACTGTTCTATGTACTAGGGCTAGAAAGACAAAAGCAAAAAAAAAATACTCTCTAGGGGCTTCCATTCTACAGAGGGAACAAACAAGTATGCAAATAAATATAAAATATAAACAAAGTGACATTGCTGCCATTTAACCAATTTTTTTATCGTCATAAGATCCTTAGTTCATTATGTGTGTTATTAATAGAGAAAAATGGAATGGAATGATATTAGCTAACATCTCTATATTGATTACTATGGTCTAAATGCTTTATAATTATAATCTCATTTGAGCCTCACAACAACTCTAGAAAATAGGTGCTATTATTTTTTACAAATTGTGGAAACTGAGGCAAACAAGGTGAAGTGATTTGCCCAATGTCATATAGCTAGTAAGTGCCTGAGGCTGAATTTGAACTTGGGTTTTTCTGCCTCCAAGCCTGGTGCTCTAGCCACTGCATCCTCTCACTTGCCCAATGGGATAGATTAAATTGTCCATTGTTTATAGCAAAAGGATTAGAGCAAACTGAGACAAAACAGCATTTAAATTTTTTTTCTCTCCTTTCTATGATTTCATTGATGTCGTAGAACTCCCAGTATGGAAACTCCCTTGACTGATGCAACTCAACAACTCCTTCTCCTCTAGAGCTTATGGTCTTAGGAGAGATTAGTATGAATGAGATTATGAATTAGTCAGATTTTCCTGACTCCAAGGCCTCCTCTATCCACTATATGGCAAAAATAGTATTTATGTAGCTTGAGTTGGGCGGGGGGAGGGGATATATATGTTTTGTTGTTTTCTAAATAACAAAGTAGTTTGATTATAAAGTTGACTTCTTAAGCCTACATCCATCTCCTTACTCAGGACTCAAGTGAAAATGAGAAAGTAGGCCATGGTCTTCCATCTTGTAACTTTATTATGTCTATAATCAGGCCGTCAAGTCAAAGACAGGACCCGGGGAACACCTCAGGAACTCCCTGTGGCACACTGGGGATACCAGTGACCAGGTGAGGCTGCTGTGGAAAGACTCTAGAAATGTCGGCTGGAAAGACAAGGTGTCCTACCGATGGTTCCTGCAGCACCGGCCCCAGGTTGGCTACATCAGGTAGGAGGAAGAACCACAGGAAGCTTTCAGAGAGAGGGCTATAATTCCACTATCTGGTTTTCTCTTCTTCATCTTCAAATGCCTTCTGGTAGGATGTAAGCTCCTTGAGGATGGAGACTATTGTGGGATATCCCAGTATCTAACAAGTTCCTTGCACATAGTAGGTGCTTAACAAATGTCTGTACAATTGAAAGTAAGTTGAGATGCTCTTATGTACTTCTGGTATCGTCATTTCTCAGAGCCTGTCCATACCCAAATTAGTTGTGAGGTTATGAGTTCTCACACAAGCTTCTAAGAAACAATGGGAAGTTCTGCTAGTCTCTGCTCAGACCCTGCACTCTGAATCTTAGATCATCAGGGGCACAGGTTGAACTTCTGGGTTGATCCTAGCGTTGGTGTTTTGCTATGGGACTTGAGATAATATTTCTACAAGATTATTGAAAAGGACATGAGAAAACAGAAGACCCTAGACAATATCTATAGGATACCAGGTGGATTCCATCATCACTTTATAATCATACCATATAGATAAACACAAGACTTTATATCAAGAGGAGATGGTGGAGGACCTTATTTTTTGAAATTTATATCTGTCTTCCTATTTCTCCAATGTCCTGAAACCATAGCCAAACTATGGCAATTGAAAGCACTGTTCCCAGCGCTATAACTAGGGCAATGCTATAACTGAAGCTTTGTCCCAAGGTATCCAATTTATAGGATACCATATCTCTCCTTCAACAACATAAAAACAATGAGTTTAGCACCTAATTAACCAAAATAATTAAAAGTAAGATGGTGCTAGATGGCAGCCTGGGGTTAAGTGTGGACTGAAGGCCCACTTTGTACCACCTGCTTTAGTGTGGTTAATGAATGCTTATTGATTGATTGATCAATCACCAAATGAAGTAATCAAAGCCATAACTAAGTCATTTTGGTAGGGAAACATTCATTAAGCACTTGCTATGTGTCAGGCACCTGATAGATACAAGGGATACAAATACAAAAGTGACCCTCTCTACCCTCAAGAAGCTTATGTTGTATTAAAGAAATACAAAATGTATTTAATAATAATAGTTAACATTGATGTAGTGCTTTAAAATCTTTGAAACACTTTACATGTATTATTTCATGTAATCCTCACAATAATCCATCAAAATCATACAGCTACTAAATATCTGAGTGAAGATTCAAATTATTCAATTTGAGGTTTTCCTGATTCCCCAGGACCTCATCCATTATGTACCCTAGAAAATACAAGATATACATAAAATAAATACACAGGGATGGGGTAGGGGAAGGTGGGGGCAAACCACTAATCATTCAGTAAGTCAAGAATGACCTCTTGAAGGGTTTTTTGAATGACCTATCTTGAAGGAGATGGCTTTTGACCTGAGCCTGGAAAGGAACTATGAAAGACTGGAAATCTGGAGGGAGACCATTGCAGGGATGAGAGATGCTAGCCTGCAGGTGGCAAGCCCCTTCCAAATTTGTTTCCATGATTTCCTGCCCATAACTGTTTTTGTGTCTGCCAGCACCCCATTGTTGGTCAGAGGTCAGAACTTTTCTTCCCCCTTCTGGAGCCTCCTGAAGGATCCTAATGACTCTATTCTCTGCAGGGTTCGTTTCTTTGAGGGTTCCGAGCTTGTGGCTGACTCAGGAGTAACCATTGACACTACCATGCGTGGAGGAAGACTGGGAGTCTTCTGCTTCTCTCAAGAGAACATCATCTGGTCCAATCTCAAATACCGCTGCAATGGTAAATTTATTACCAAATTATTTTTGTTGTTATCCCAAGTGACCCTTAACGTATTTTTATACTGTACCTTCCTCCAACAAGCTCAAAATATTTATTTAATGCAAATTCACAGTAACCTCACAACCCCATTGTAAGGGAAGCAAATCTTAATCTCACTTTTCACATTTTACTGATGAGGAAATTAAGGTCCATGGAAATGAATGGATTTTATCTAAGATTTTAAGTTAGTTATGACAATTGTTCTCAAACATATTTTAGTCAGGACCCCATTAAATTCTTAAATTTTTAAGGACCACCTCCCCAAAGAACTTTTGTATATATGGATTAAATCTATTAATATTTACCATATTAGAAATCTAGTATTATTAAGAAAATAATTTTAACCAAAGGGTTCTCAGACAGTTTTGAGAATCAATGGGCCAGTAGACATCTTGATAAGACTTCTTTAGCCCAAGAACTAATGAAGAATTCAATCATATTTAGATTTGAGGATATATGGATCTTGGCTCTTAGTCTCATATGATTAATTTTCAGTCTCACCTTCTTCTTCCTCTTCCTATGTCAACTAAAATCTATCTAGTTACTCGTAGGCTAATAACTACAGAGCAGGAAGGGATCATAGAGCATCATTTCAACTGTTTCATTTTAAAAATAAAAAGACTGAAACCCAGAGAAGTGAAGGAAACCTGCCTGAGCAACCTGCCTTAAAGTAACAATTAATTGCAGAGACGGCTTAGCTCCCTCTCCATATGCTCAACAGTGACCTCTACAGACTCCCTCAAGAGCTCTAGTGACAGAATTGTAGGAGCCCCAATAACCTTCCATTTATTTTCTTCCTGCAGATACCATCCCCGAGGACTTTCAAGAATTTCAGACTCAGAATTTTGATCGTATAGATAACTGAGTGAGAGAGAACAAACTACAATTTCTTTTTTAAAGACTAAAGCAATATATTTTTAAACTTTACATATCTCAGTGCCTGTCACGGCTTTTTCTCACTGCTGCAAATATGTCAAGACTTTTCTTATGAATGTGACAATAAAAAGGAGATTAAGTCATCTCTAAACATCTTGTGACCCAGACATAATTTAGGAGCTGCTCAGCTATTTTATGGTGCTCTGACTAGTACTCTGGACTTTGAATCTAGGAATCTAAGTTCAAATCTCAGAGGGTTCTCCTTTCATTGTGTTGAGTTGTTTAATTGTGTCCATCTTTTCACAACCCCATTTGGAATTTTCTTGGCAAAGATACTAGTGTTGTTTGTCACTTTCTTCTCCAGTTCATTTGGAAAAATGAGGAAACTGAGGCAAACAGTGAATTGACTTGCCCAGCGTTACACAGTCTGAGACCAGATTTGAACTCATGAAGATAAGCTTTCCTGATTCCAAGCCCAGTGCTCCATCCACTAGGCCACCTAGATGCCTATATATATATATATATTTTTTAAACAAATTGGCTCTGTTGGAAAGACTGAGCAGAGTATGATTTCTAAGGTCTAAATCACAGATCAGATCCTTATTCAGTCCACTTAGATTTACATAGAATAAAACTATTCCAAAACAACAGAGTACCTTCTATCTTAGATCTACCATCTCTGAAAAGTATTCCAATAGGCTCCATGTAGAAGAGTTCTTCAGCTTTTTATGTATCATGGATTCCTTTTGAAAATCTTATGAAATCTATAAATCCCATTTAGGAATAATCTTTTTAAATGCAAAGTATTATAAAAGAAATGAATTATGCTGAAATATAATTATCAAAATATATGGGTTTTTTAAAAAGACATAATAAGCTCATGGAGCACAAGTTAAGAACCCTTGCCCAAGGAGACCAGACCAAAAAAGTATGGATGATTCCACATGAACCCCCTCACCACTATTTGAAGAAAAAAATGCTTACTGTCAGGGAAATTAAATAGTAAGTAAAACAAGATACCATAAGGATGAGGTTGCCATGTGCTCTATGTAGGAGATTAATCTGGAATACTTCTGAGGCTGAAAGAAACATTAAATTGAGTGTTAATGAATTAACTTGGCACTTCCACCAAGGTACTTGGAGAACAAAGTAAGGGAAAAGGCTGATGCCTTTTAAATGGAAACAGTCCAAAACCTGAAATAAGAGAAAAATCCAAGTAGATTGAAGAAAATTGTATTCCATGGTCCAGAAGATTCTGGGCTTACATGGAACTGAGTTCCATGCTGGAGATCATTAATAACTTTTCTTGGATTTCTCCAGGGAAATCTCTAAGGCAAAGTTTATGACTGATGCTTATGTCCAGGATTTCCCCAAAACTGAATAACAATATCCCTGATTCCCATACAGACCTAAATAGGTAACAGAGATGTACAACATGAGTAATAGGGATGGGGCATCTTTTTATTTCTTCTACCATAGAGCTTTATAAAACTTAAAAGATGCATAGGTATTTATGAACATATACATAAACATAAAGCTTTCAAGTAGCCCACTGCATTTATTTCACAATCTTGAAAGGGAAAGACCTTTTATGGTACTGCTGAATAATTGTTCCCCATTCACTTTGGACCTGCATTGTCAGAACAATTCACAGTAATCATCCTGGAGGATTAGCAAGATCCAGATCTCCTGGTCCCTCATTTCTTGACTTTAGTCCTCCACTCTGAAGGATATTTCTAGAGATAGTTTTCTCTGACAAATTCTCTATAAAACCTCCCTCTGGGCAGCTGATGTCTGAAGGTCAAAATCAAGAACTCTCAAGTTAGAACTACTCATAAGGTAGAACCCAAGCCTGTAAATGTTTATTTCTCAGGATCACTTTGCTTAGAAAAGGAAATAGAAAGGCAAAAGAAGACAATTAGGGTCTCAAAGTCCAACAAACTTTAATTTTGAGCAAACATAATCTCTCACTGCCATGTGCTTCTTATGCTGGAAGTTGCTGTTGATGGAGAACGAAGGGGAGGAGAAGAAAAATCTTCTCCCACTCCCTTTGCCTTATATTCCAGTCTAATAATCCACAAGGAAGAGAAAATAGAAGGGAAAAATGTCCTTAAGTGCTTGAAATCTTTTCCATAGTTCTTATAAACTAAAAAGGAGGCAGGTTCTTTCTACAAAAGTCTACATCCAGAGAAGGTCTTTTCCTCCTCAAAGCAACCCTATGTACCAGGCATCCATCAGATTTCCCAAAATTTGGAGCAGCTAGGTGGCAGAGTGGATAGAGCTCCAGCCCTGAAGTCAGGAGGACCTGAGTTCAAATCTGTTCTCAGACATTTAACACATCCTAGCTGTGTGACCCTGGGTGAATCACTTAACACCAATTGCCAAAGGAAAAAAAAAAAGAAGAAAAAGTTCCCAAAATTCTCCAAGCAAAGAGTAGGATAACTGTCTAGGTGACTGTAAGGGACCAGGGGATATATGCCTAAATCAATGGAAAGTATTCCCATTTGAAAGCTATATACCATCTCATTAAGTGAATTGAGGGTGACTTATCAAGGGTCTCCTAATGAATCCTGCTACAAAAGAGAATAATTGAGGCTACAAGAGACAGAGTCAATTCACAAAGACACAGACTCATATGTAGTGTTGTTTGGTTCTAGCAGTCACAGGTGTCCATCATTTACACATGCTCCATTACCAGAAATTTAAAGTATTGTGGATAATGAAATGGAGACCTACCTATAAAAATGTTACCCATAGAGCTTATACCTGATTTCATAGGCTCCTCCATTTGTTGTGGGCATAAACCTTAGAGATCATCTGGTCTTATTCACAAATCAAGAAAGTAAGATAGAAATAACTTGCCAAAGGAAGTTGGCAGAGTCATGATTGAAACCCTGCCTTCTTCTGGGACTGTGGAGGAAAAATTGGCCTGAGCCTGGCTCAGATGAGGTGGGTTTTAGAGTCTTCCCATGTTTCTATCCTTGAAAAGAAGAGCCCAAGTTCATGGTCACTAGAGGGATGGGTGGGTCAGATGAGTCTCCATGGTAGATGCCCAGGTGCCAAGATGAATGCCAATGGTGGGTAGTTAGACATGTTGCACAGCATTCTTACTGCCCTGAAGTGGGCAGTCCAAAAAGTTTTATATAGGGGAGTTGAGGTTAAGAAGTTATAATTCAGGCTTCTGCCTCTAGTTGGAAAAATTCAAAAACAGATAAAAGAAAAGGAGTTATTACATTTTACTTCTAGCCAAATCTCCGAAGGCACAACAAAGGGGGAGGGAGTATTAGCACTAGCCTTCAACACAAATCCAGCCTTCAAAACAAGAAAAATCCACAGGAAGAAGATTTAGAATTAGACAAGTACCACTAAAAGTTATACCAACTGACAAGAAAAAAGTAGACAAGCAATTATTTAGTGGACTAAGGAGGAAGGTAGTCCAATCAGGCCCTTCCCTGGGGCAGGAAGAAAGAACAAGGTACACCCTCTCCTCTCTACAAGAAAAGAGTTGGATGGTCCTTAGATGGAGAATAATCAGACTAGAGAGGGAGAAGGAATCCCAGAAGCTTCATTATTCTGCACAGAGTTGATTCCATTGGGATGTTCTCACAGAACAAAGACTTCTGAGAAGAAGTAAGTTAGAACTAAGCTGAAAAGCATTTTATTGCACTGGCATTTCCACCAAGGAAATGGCTCAAGGAGAGCCAGATCCTAGGGAAGGATTAAAATGCTCTTTACTTGACAAAAACAAAGAGCAAATGACTGAAAGGAATGAGTGCAGGGGAGAGACTGAGGCACCCAAAGCATTCTTGACAGTTGAGCACAGACCTCTCTCTTTTTGTTGTCATTGCAATAAATGGTCCATGAGTGTCTGGAAGTTGGTATTCTTCCAGAGGACACCAAACACCAAAACTGGAGCAGTAAATGATCATGAAAACTATAGTCAGAGCTTAGCTGGAGTTGCCTACTTGAATCCTAGAGGGTAATCTTATTTCTCCTTTCCTCATATTTGGAGATGGGTACCTAACAGTGGAATTGGACCAGATCTTGCCAAATGGGGGTAGGTTTGGTGTCTCTCTGCCTACAAAGAAATTATATGCTGCCTTTTTATGTTTCAATTATATTTACTTAAACCCTGGAGGGTCAGTCATTTAATCAGACCTACTGGGAATAGTACAGATCCAACTATTACAATAGTACAGATACAGGTACTCCCTTCCTTTGAGAGTAATGTAATCTGTATAAGACAGCTAAATATGTACTAGTATAGACAGAATTCATCAGCACCCTCATTGTGAGAGAGTTCCCTCTTCTGGGAGTCCGTCCCTTCAATGAAACCATGAATCGGGGGTCCTCAAACTACAGCCCACGGGCCAGATGCGGCAGCTGAGGACAATGGGTTATGGCTATGGGCTATGAAGTTTCTTTATTTAAAGGCCCACAAAACAAAGTTTTTGTTTTTACTATAGTCCGGCCCTCCAACAGTCTGAGGGACAGTGAACTAGCCCCCTATTTAAAAAGTTTGAGGAGCCCTGCATAGATGCAGTCCCTAACTGTTCCTATACTATATAATGACCCCAGACTCTACAAGCCAAAAACCTTTCAACTGATCCTGATTCTCCCTTTCATGATTACATACGAAGTCTGATGGAGGAAGAACTTTTCTCCCACAGACAACCACAAAACTACTAGAGAACAGAAAGCAATAGGTCCATGATGTAATGAAAGTCACTTCCAACAATCCACAGTATGACCTAGAGCCCTTCTAGTTTACTATGAAGATAAAAGAAAAATAGCGTCTAGGCAATTTGCTCCTTGTCTATAGAGGTAAGATACACATTAGTGAAGCGATTTGAAAACAAAACTGCAAATACAAAAAAGCTAAATTATTTGATGCAAAGCCAAGATTTTCCCTTTCCATGGTCACTAGGCTGCTGGTTGCCAGGCAAAAGACTGGCTTCATATACTCTATTAAACCAAAAACTCTCCACAGCCCACAAAATTAGGGGAAGGGAGGTGCTACTTCCCATTTTTTCTAACCTGGACTTTAGAGATGTTTGGTAGGGAAAAACATTTTCTGATCTCTGAGCCTTAGAAGTGTAACAGAGGCAGTTTGCCCTTTTGCAGTGTGAAAATGTGCCCAAATGGTTTCTATTGTCCTTTGGGTTTCTAAGGCTCCTTGGAGGGAGGAGACTGACATCAGACACAAGAACTGCTTGCAGATTTTGAATTGGAAACCAATAGAAAATCAGAGGGACACAATAGCTACAGGAGCATTGTCTACCTATAATAAAGTTGGAACACATCAGTTTCCAGGGCATTTTGGTAACACTGACCTGATGGATAGCCAGAGGCACAAACAGGACTTCTTGGGACCGAGAAATCCTGGTATCTGTTTGTTCATGTATCTCCAACAAGCAGAATCACCGAAGATTTCCAAAGCACTCTCTAATCTTGATACAAAAAATTTAGTTGGGAGTTTCTGTACAGCTCTACTTTTACCCAAAGATAGGAGAGTCATTGCAAGATGCTAGCTTCTAGACCGACTTTCTTTTGGAGTTATGAACCAGACCTCATCTGGAAAAGTTGCAGCTATTCCAGCAGATCCAACTCAAATGGGATCTTTCCTGCCTACAGGGTCAGAATGAACAGAATTTGCAATCTGTCATGTTATATTCAATTGATTCTTCTACTTTTCATTATGCATATGTATAATACAATTAAGCTGTGAAATAAAATATTCATTCTTTACACATAAGTTTGAGATTGATATTTTAAGGCGTGCCTTGAACTTGTACTTTTGAGTTGCCAATTTTTCAGAAAAACTGGACCCCGAGTATGCAAGAGACCCTGAATGAGTCAAGGATGATGTCCCTCAGATGACATAATTTGTTATCTGCTCCCCAAGCTGGATCCCCTGTGTGTTCTTGGGAGGCAAGACAGGTGCCAGTTAGTCTGTTCCAGGTTGGGAAAATGCTTGTTTATGGAAAAGCAAGCCCTCCTATCTTCACAGTCTAGCAAGTCCCAAGGGGAAAGCATTTAGCTTTTGTAATGACAAAAACTTTTGTAAAGGCAAAAGTTCCTCCCCTTCAAGAGTGATTTTGTCCTTTCTCCCACCACTACTGCTCTTGTCCCTCCCACACCACATCCCTTCATATTTTCTCCTCCTCCTCCTCCTTTTATCGTACTATCATAAATACACAAACGTCTATAAGTATTGTGAACTCTTTGGGTTCCACCTACATGTTCATTTCTCTTGCAATAAACTTGGTTTTCATACAAGTTTCATACAGGCACTGTGATAGCCTGTTGACACACAGCATATTGTGAAGGCTGGAAGAGCATAAGGTGCTTGAAAGGATGACTGGAATGGGATCCAGGAACTGAACAAATCCTGTTCCTAGAAATACACAAAATAAGAGCTTGGAAAAAAGTAACAATGGAAGGTGGAGCAGTTTGTGGCAGTGCTATGTCAAGGTCCTGACTGCTGACAGCAAGAGCTGGTTACAGAATTTTCCACTTATTACAGAAAGGTACACAAGATGTCTTTACTCAGTCTTGGAAGTATATAGGGAGAAAGTAGATCTTATAGTTTTAAAAACTGAAGTTTTTTTGTTTGTTTTTATGTCTAATATGAGATGGAAACAAAAATCAAGCAACTATTTTCTGTCTTTTTTTCCCTGAGGAAATTGGAGTTAAGTGACTTATCTAGGGTCACACAGCTAGGCTGTGTTAAGTGTCTGAGGTCAGATTTGAACTCGGGTCCTCCTGACTTTAGGGCTGGTGCTCTATCTACTGCACCATCTAGCTGCCCTCAAGCAACTATTTTCAAAAGATACAATTGGGAAGAAGGAGTGATGGTTCTAATATCATAACATCAAAGAGGAAAATGACTGATGCCTTTGTAGGAAGACAGAGGGCAATGAGATAATAAAGTCCTGAGGATGAGGACATGAAGAAAAGCCTATATATTTCTATTTGTGTCTAATGGTAATTATCTCTACTGGGAGCAAGGGGGAGGGAAAGGAAAGAAAAGAAGAAAAAAAAAGAAATTTACATGATAATTTTATTGAAATGAATAGCAGGTTGTACATAGTAGATTTTTTTTTTTTTTTTTTTTTTTTTTTGCTGAGGCAATTGGGGTTAAGTGACTTGCCCAGGGTCACACAGCTAGACTGTGTCTGAGACCAGATTTGAACTCGGGTCCTCCTGACTTCAGGGCTAGTGCTCTATCCACGGCGCCACCTAGCTGCCCCGTACATAGTAGATTTATAATTTCGTATGTAATCATCTTTTTATTGTCCTATGTTATATAAATACTTGTTTTATTCCATAAATTAAAAATACAATTCTTTTTAAAACCATCACAAGGATGAAGAGAACCACAGGTACCTAGAGAGAGGATTGTGGGGACTGAATGTGGATCACAACATAGTATTTTCACTGTTTTTGTTTTTTGCTTGTATTTTGTTTTCTTTCTCATTTTTCCCTGATTTTTCTTGTGTAGCATGATAATTGTGGAAATATGTATATTTATTATATGTTTAATATATACTTGTCATCTAGGGGAGGGGAGGAAAGAAGGGAGAAAAAATTGGAACACAAGACTTGGCAAGAGTAAATATTGAAAATTATCTATGCATATGTTTTGAAAATAAAATTTTTAACTAAAAAAATAAAATAAAATGAATGGCCCATTAAAAAAATAAATTTAAAAGACCACCACAAAGTATTGATCTCAGAGAAAAGGTGAAGCAGAGTCCTCAGGAAGAGATGACATTTCCCTAAACCAAAATCAAATTGCATTTCAATTGAAATTATCTAATTAAATATACCTCTTTTCAGCAAGCTTTTGGGAATGGGAGATCAGCTATTGTAAGCCGGACCTGATCTAGGCTAATCTAATGGTTTAGGTTTAAAATTAGAAGGAAACATGATCCTGGTTGGTTATATATCAGTGAACAAAGAAAAGTTTATTTAACTATAAGAAGAAAAGGACATTCAGAAAAGATAAATCATCAGTACACAGATGGACCTAGCTCCCCTGCCCGTCTCCATGTTAACCAGGTTGATGTGCTTAACAAAAGCCTGAGGGAGTAGTTCCCGACTTTTCTGCACTTTTGTATTTAGTTCACCAAGAAGTTATGTCACTGGTTTGAGTTTCAGCTTCCTGAGCCAAGTACAGATTCAATACCCACAAAGGAAAAACTAGCTTATCCTGTTACATGGGTAAGATCTTCGCATATCGCTACTACTACCAGTCAAACCTGGTCATTGTTATTTTTGTGATCCTTCTTTCTACCTCCCATGTGACATTATATTACCTGTGTTTAGTTTCTGATTATCAAAGTATGGATTATCCTGTTCTTACTGGTTTGATAGCTTCTATAAACAAAAATGGGGTTCTAAGTATGGAATAGAACCCCCTGATACAGACAGTGTGCTGAAGACTTCTTGTGGCTGTCCTTCCAAACTTCCTCTGAGACTAAGGATGCTTTGAATAACTATTTTCTGGTAAATCAATAAAGTTCCTTTCCTAGATCTAGGACCCAGAAACTGATTTGAATAATTTTCTATGTTTCCTCTAGATGGCAACAGTCCCCCATAATTTCTATTGCTCATTCTACAGTGAGATTAAAAAATGTTCAAGTATTCAATGAATATTTGTGTGTGTGTGTGTGTGTGTGTGTGTGTGTGCAAAGTGACATGCTATCTTCCAAAGGGAATGCAAAGGCACCATCATGGAATCTTTCATTTATCATTAAAGTAGAAATAAATTAATAACTTAATTAATAATTTTATAAATAATTAAATAGAAAGGGCTAGGTGATGCAGCTGATAAGAGTGTCAGGCCTGAAATAAGAAGGAACTCTTCCTGAGTTCAAATTTGCCCTCAGACACTTACTAGCTGTGTGATGCTGAACAGGTCACTTCACTTGCCTGCCTCAGTTTCCCAATGTGTACAATGACCTGGAGAAAGAAACAGCAAATCATTCCAGTATTCTTGCCAAGAACAAACCCTAATGGCATCCTGAAGGGTTGGACACAACTGAAAAAATTCATTCAATCAACAATTAGGAGGCACCTACCATTTTAAAGCATAGAATTACAGACAAAAGTCCCTGTGCTGAAGGAGTTTATATTGTACTGGGATACAACGGATATGCAGACAGGTACAATACAAGGTATGGAATAAAGGGGTCAAAGAACAGATCAACAAAGAGTAATAGGGATATTTGAAGATAAAAAAGTACTAATTACTGGAGGAATCAGAGAAAACTTCATAAAGGAAAGCACAACTGAGCCTTTGGGAAGATAAAAGGGTACTGGATTCTAGGTATATATGCGCCAATATACTAAAACAAGAGATGGCATTTCAAGTTTGGGGAACAATCAGTAGCTCAAGTTGGCTGGAATTTGGATATGTAACTGAGAAGTCTTTTGAAAAACCTGGAAAAGTAGGTTGAAGACAGATGAATGGCAGATTAATTTGTATTTTCATTCTAGAAGGAATCCAGAATGGCTGAAGGGTTTTGAGTGGAGGAATGGTATGAAAAGTGCCTCAAGGAAGATGTGTTGGCAATTGTGTGAAGCAGAGAGTGGGAAAGAGAAAGGCCAGTGTCAGAGAAACCAAGCAGAAAACTTTTACAATTCTCTAAGTGAGAGATAATGAGAACCTAAAATAGGATAACCTATTAATGGAAAAGAGATGGGTAGAAAAGATGGGGTGGAGATTGAATCAATAGTACTTGACAATTAATGGAGTATAGGACAGAAAAAGGGGAAAGGGGAGAAAATCAAGGATGACTTTATGATTATAAAATATGGTGATTGATAGGATGATGTCATCCTCAGGGAACAAGAAATCTGAAGGTGACACAGATTAAGGAAGAAAGATGACTTCTTATATATTGAACAGGTTAAGTTCCACAGGCCAATTGGATTATATAAGGAAGATGTGCAGAAGGCAGGTCTTCTGATAGATATGAAAGTGGAGTGCAGGATACTGACTTGGGCTGGCTACACTGAGAGATTTGGGATTGATCCACATAAAAATGATTGGTAGTAGCTGAGATCACCAAGGAAGAAAACCTAGAGAGAAAGAAGAAGGCACAGAACAGAATCTTGGGAAAACTCCATACTTAGTGTTTGGGTAATGAATAATGAAACAGCAAAGAAGTCTGAAAAGTAATGAGAAGAGGAAGATGAATCAGGAGAGAGAGCAATGATAATAAAAACCAAGGCAAGAAAGAGTATCTACAAAGAGAAATTTGTTAATGCAGTAAGTTCAGTAAGTCAAGCAATACATATTTATTAAATGACTACCATGCGACAGGCAGCCATCTAGATACAGGAAAACAAGTTCAAAAAGGGAAACAATCCCTACTCACAAGAAGCTTCTATTCTAATAAACAGGACATGAGTTAAGAAAAGGTTATAAAAGATCACTGGCAAACTTTGACAGGGAAGTTGCAGCAGAGTGATAGGACTGAAAGTTGTGTTGCAAGGAGCTAAGAAGTGGGTGCTGAGGAAGTTGAGACATCATATATGTATGAGCAATGCTGTTTAGCAATAAAAGGAAAAAGAAATATGTAATAATTACTTGGAGACATGGCAGAGCTCAGTGAAGCTTTTTCTTTACGGATGAGAAAGACTTCAACATGTCTGTGAGCAGCTACAAATGAGCCAATAAGTAAAGAAAAATTGAAGGTGAGAGAAAGAGACGGAATAATTGGCAAGGCAAGTTTCCCAGAGGAGATGAAAAAGGAAGGATTAGGATCAAGGAAATATAAAAGGGTTGACTTTGATATGGAGAAGAGCTAAAAACAAGGGAAAATGTAGAAAGTCTGAGGTAAAGAGTGAAAGAAGACAAGAATCTCAGATCAAATGGCCTCAATTTTATTGAGTGAAGGAAAAGGCAATGTCATCTACAAACAGAGAGGAGGATGGCATTGGTGTTAGGGAGTTGGAGAAGGTTGAAACAGTTATTGCTATATGGAACTTGTTAGAGAGACAATCGGGAAAAAAATTTTAAAATTGCCATGCAGTAATGAAATAACATAAATCTTCTAGTGTTCAATAAACCAGAAAACAAATCATTTAGACAAGAAAAATGCTGAAAAAGCTGAAAAGAAGTCTGGCAAAAATTAGACTTGTACTATTTTCGCAATAAATGAGAAATGTATATGTGTACCATACCATAAAAATATAGAAGATAAGTAGATTACATACTTTTCACAGTATTCGTAGAAGCAATTACAAAAGCAAGATTTTATCTTTGATGTTGTGAAACAGTTTACTGTGAAACAGTTAATAACTGTTTATTTGCATCAAATTTCTCAGACAGATTTGCTATCCAGGATACATACATACATATATGTGTGTTTGTGTGTGTGTGAGAGAGAGAGAGAGAGAGAGAGAGATACAGAGAAAGAAAGAGATACAGAGAGAGAGAGAGAGAGAGAGAGAGAGAGAGAGAGAGAGAGAGAGAGAGAGAGAAGATGAACTAGAGACCATTACTGATCACAAAATAGAAAATTTTGATTACATCAAATTAAAAAGCCTTTGTACAAACAAAACTAATGCAAACAAGATTAGAAGGGAAGCAACAAACTGGGAAAACATGTTCACAGTTAAAGGTTCTGATAAAGGCCTCATTTCCAAAATATATAGAGAACTGACTCAAATTTATAAGAAATCAAGCCATTCTCCAATTGATAAATGGTCAAAGGATATGAACAGACAATTTTCAGAGGATGAAATTGAAACTATTACCACTCATATGAAAGAGTGTTCCAAGTCATTATTGATCAGAGAAATGCAAATTAAGACAACTCTGAGATACCACTACACACCTGTCAGATTGGCTAAGATGACAGGGAAAGATAATGGGGAATGTTGGAGGGGATGCAGGAAACCTGGGACACTAATGCATTGTTGGTGGAGTTGTGAACGAATCCAACCATTCTGGAGAGCAATCTGGAATTATGCCCAAAAAGTTATCAAATTGTGCATACCCTTTGATCCAGCAGTGTTTCTACTGGGCTTATACCCCAAAGAAATACTAAAGAAGGGAAAGGGACCTGTATGTGCCAAAATGTTTGTAGCAGCCCTGTTTGTAGTGGCTAGAAACTGGAAAATGAATGGATGCCCATCAATTGGAGAATGGCTGGGTAAATTGTGGTATATGAATGTTATGGAATATTATTGTTCTGTAAGGAATGACCAGCAGGATGAATACAGAGAGGACTGGCGAGACTTACATGAACTGATGCTAAGTGAAATGAGCAGAACCAGGAGATCATTATACACTTCAACAATGATAATGTATGAGGACATATTTTGATGGAAGTGGATTTCTTTGACAAAGAGACCTAACTGAGTTTCAATTGATAAATGACGGACAAAAGCAGCTACACCCAAAGAAAGAACACTGGGAAACGAATGTGAACTATCTGCATTTTTGTTTTTCTTCCCAGGTTATTTATACCTTCTGAATCCAATTCTCCCTACGCAACAAGAGAACTGTTCGGTTCTGCAAACATATATTGTATCTAGGATATACTGCAACATATCCAACATATAAAGGACTGCTTGCCATCTAGGGGAGGGGGTGGAAGGAGGGAGGGGAAAAATTGGAACAGAAACGAGTGCAAAGGATAATGTTGTAAAAAAAAATTACCCTGGCATGGATTCTGTCAATATAAAGTAATTATTAAATAAAAATTAAAAAAAAAAGAGAGAGAGAGAGAGAGAAAGAGAGAGAGAGAGAGAGAGAGAGAGAGATGACCAAAAGCAATTCCCCAGTGGATAAGTGGTCAAAGAATATGAGCAGTTCTCAAAAGAAGAACTGTAAACTATTGTTAATAACTATATGAAAGAATGTTATAAATCATTAATAAGAAGAAAAATACAAATCAAAAAACACTGAGATTTGGCAAAGATTACAAAAGACAGAAATAGTCGATATTTGAAGGATTTATGGGAAGATAGATACACTAGTTCATCATTGGTGAAGCTATTTGAATCAGTGCAACCATTTTGGAAAGGAATTTGGAATTATGCAAATAAAGTGACTAAAATATCTATGCCCTTTGACCCAGAGATTGCTCTACTAGACTTATATTCTAAGGAGATCATCGATAAAAGGAAGGCCCCCATATAAACAAAATATTTATTACAGCTCTTTTTTGTGGTAACAAAGAATTGAAAACAAAGTAGATGACAGCTAAATAAAATGACTAAACAAATTGTGGTATATTAATATAATGCAATATTATTGTACTATAAGAAATGATGAATGTGATGAATACAGAACTGATACAGAGTGAAGTAGATAGAGCCAAGAAAATAAGATAGCTGATAGCTAATCACTATAACAATGTAAATAGAAAACAGCAACTATAAAACAACCAAAAACAAACAATTCAAAATTACGAAGAACAAGCATGATCCCAAAGAAGAGATATAAGAAAATATCTCCATACCCCTCCCCTTTATGGATCTCAGAATGTCGCATATATATTTTCATTCTGCCAATATATTAATTTGTTTTGCTGATCTTTTCTTCTTTTTTTTTCCTTTAAAAAATACTATTTTTTTAGTACCATATAAAAAGGGGCAGCTAGGTAGTACAATGGATGGAGCACTAGCCCTGAAGTCAGAAGGACCTGAGTACAAATCTAGTCTCAGATACTTAACACATCCTAGCTGTGTGACCCTGGGCAAGTCACTTAACTCCCAATGCCTCAGCAAATAGATAGATAGATAGATAGATAGATAGATAGATAGATAGATAGATAGATAGATATAAATAGATATAATTTGTTATAGAGGACAGTTAAGGTGGTACAGTAGATAGAGCACTAGGCCTAGAGTCAGGAAGAGTTCAAATCTGGCCTCAGATATTAATTAGGTGATCCTGGGCAATTAACCCCATTTGCTTTAGTTTCCTCATTTGTATAATGAGATAGAGAAGGAAATGACAAACTACACCAGGATTTTTGCCAAGAAAACCCCAAATGGGGTCATGAAAAGTTGTACATGACTGAAAGAACTGAACAACATTTGTTATCTAGAATGGATCTCTGGAAAAGAGAGGAATCCTGAGAGAAATTTCCAATCATATAAACAAAAGATATAAATAAAAATTTATTTTTTAAAAAAATGTGGATCTAGTAGAACTGATCAGACTCGTTATGATTTCCCTCAGGTAATATTCAACAGTTCAGAACTAGGATCAAAAAAAGCATTTGGTGGGAGGTACTCAAATGAGAATATGGTTACTTCAGTGTGACTTACTAAAGTCACACAACTTGGGAGTTTCTGAGGCAAGCTTCAAACTCAGGTTTTCCTTATTCCAAGTCCTAATTGCACCCCAGCTGCCCAAGAAACAAGGTGAGATGGAGAGGAAGACTGTGAGCCAGGCACTAACCTTTTTGAGAAAAGAAGTTGAGTGACCTGGAGGCCATTGGACAACAGGAACAAGGATCTATAGTGGGTCATTTAAATGGATGAACTGAATGTCAAGTGAAAGTTTATTATGGTAGAGAGATCCAGGGTTTAGCAGAGGCAGTGAGGAGAGAGTCACCTTGCCCCTCCTGGTTTTATGCGTTAAAGTCCTAAAAGAAGGAACTCCAGTTGTTGGAAAGGTTGGCCAAAGAAGAGATGTCTTCCAGAAAAACCCAAATTTCCATGAACTATAGAAGAATCTGAAAGAAAAAAATATTAGGATAAACTGGAGTAACTAAGCAATACAATTCAGAGGGAAGGAAAGAAAAGGAAAATAGATGGAGAACAAAGAAGGGTATGGGAAGAGAAGGATTGAGCTAGAGATGACAGTGCAAGGAAGAAAGTTCATAAGAGAAGGGAATTTCTATTTTGAGAGACAAAAACTGAATCACAGGGAGTGGGTGAGCAGGAAGTGGGAGTTCGCTTGTCATAAGACAAAGGAAATGTAGGAATATGGAATGAAGAATTCAATAAATCAGAATTATTTTTAAAGACAATAGTAATTCCCAATTCTATAACACTTTTACACAGCTCTATCAACATCTCTTTGGATGCTCACAACTAAAGTTAGTTCATTCAAATCCTATTTCCACCATTTGACAAATGAACCAACCAAGACACATAAAAGTAAAATAACTTGCCCAGGGGAAACTTGGACTTTGATCTTTAGCTATTATTAAGCTTCCAGTGAATACTAAAGTTTTGCTCTTTTTCTAAATCAATAATTTGTTAAATGACTATTGTATTTCAGGTACCATGCTAAAAAATGGAGACATAAAGATAAAAATGAAGCAGTTCTTGCCCTCAAGGAGCTTACATTCTATTGAAGGAAAGTTATTCAGCCATTCAATTGTGTCCAATTCTTCAGGACCTCATGGACCATAGGAAGCCAGGCTCTTCTACTCTCTACTATCTCTCAAAGTCTGTCTAAGTTCATGTTCTATCTAGTCAGTAATCCAGGGGAGCACTGAACGAGGGGACAGTTACACATTTAAGTATCTATACAAAATAAATACATGATCTAAGTAAATATAAGATATTGTTCAAGGATTACAAAGAGGAAGTTCATCCCAGAAATTAAAAGGGGCTAAAGCCATGGGCCACCTAGAGATACTTTCAGTCATACAACAAATACAAAGTACTTGCTACATACCTGATATTTGTGCTAAGGGCAGCAGCACTGGTCCCGGAGCCAGGAGGACCTGAGTTCAAATCCTGCCTCAGATAGTTACCAGCTGAGTGATCCTGGGCAAGTCATTTAACTATGCTTGCTCCCACACAGAGACTCATGGACACTAGGAGAAACACAAAGATATACAAATTGCACTTGGTTTAGAGTGCAATATCCTACCTTGGGGAAGAATGCAAGGAACTGAAAAAAGTAGGATAGTCTTCAAGATTGCTAGTTATAATCAATCTCAAAAATTTTACAAAATTAAAATTCAACTTACAGCTTCCTCTCTACTTCAAAAAAATTCTAGTGATCCTCATTAGAATAGGGATAACGAAAAGTGCATTGGGAGATGATTCAGGCCAGTTCCAGTGATCTTGGGATGAAGAGAGCCATCTACACCCAGAGTGTGGGAATTGAGCATGGTTCACAACATAGCATTTTCATTTCTTTTGTTGTTGTTTGCTTGGATTTTATTTTCTTTCTCATTTTTCTTCCTTTTTGATCAGATTTTTCTTGTGCAGCAAGAGAATTATATAACTAGAGATGCCTCTATTGGATTTATATATATTTTACCATGTCTAAGATATATTGGATTACTTGCCATGTAGGAGAGGGGGTGGGGAAAAGAGGAGGACATTGGAACACAGGGTTTTGCAAGGGTAAGTGTTGAAAATTATCCTTGCATATGTTTTGAAAACAAAAAATGTGTTCAGAAAAAAATCGTACATTGGACATGAAATCAGGACACTTGAGTCTTTATTCTAACTCTTGAGTTTTAATTTGCTATGTAATCTTCAGTACTTCATCTAAATTTTCCCTGAGACCAGTGCCTAATGTGTAAAATGGGTATAATAATATGTGCATTAACCTACCTCACAGTGTTGTCTGTCGTGAGCAAAATTCTTGGTACAATAGATGGGAATGGAAGAAGAAATGAGCATTTATTAAGTACCTAGTAGGTACTGGCACTGGGCTGAGTGCTTTGCAAATATTATCTCACATGATCCTCACAATGCCAGTGGCTCCCTGATGCTTCCAGGAATAAATTTACAATGCTCTCTTTGACATTCAGAGCCCTTCACTACATCTTCAGTCTTTTCTACACTTCTCTCCACACATTCTAGGGTCCAAACACTCAGGCTATTCATTTTTTTCCTCACATGATGCTTCATCTCCCTTTGTATAGTCTCCCCATTTAAAATGTGAACTCCTTGAAGGGAGGGGTAATTTTTTACCTTTTTCATATCCCCAGCACTTAGCATATTACCTGATACAGAATGGCAATGCACTTGCTGACTGACTGACCCATGTGCATTATCAGCCCATCATTTCTGGTCCCCCTCAGTGTCTAATTAAGCCCCCAGTCACACAGGTGACTGTGAGCATGCCTTATATTCACACATATTTCAAAGAGTTTTCTACATAAGGCTCACAAAATCACTATCCATGGTAAAAAAAAAAAAAAAAAAAAAAGCCAAGAGAGGGAATAGAGAATGAGCCGCTACCCCACAGACCCTTTTCAGCCTCTCCCACTAGACACAGGGCTGCCTCTCCCCTCCTTCCTTTCTGTTTCCCTCTCCCTCTTTTGTGTGAATTGGACATTCACCGTGCTCCCTGTGTTTGCAGGTTTTTCTTCACAGACATCATGGACGAAATTGGTTTTCTTGAAATATCACTGAAGAAATATCCTACAGTTTTTGCAAAACATCTTTCTCTTATGGAGGAAGTCCTTCATGCTCAGGAGATTTAGCTAACCTGCTTGAGGATAAATACATTTCACTTCTGCCAAGTGCTAATACAGAGCCTACTGAGAGGGCTGCTGCTCAAAGCAGAATGCTCAATCTTATTCTCACTGAAGTAGCACAGTACAGGGATTGTTTATAAAGGAGTCAGAGGACTTGAGTTAAAATTCTGCCTCTAACACTGTATATGGTGTTATATATTAGTATGTATAGTATATATATATATATATATAATATATATATATATATATATATATATATATATGGAAGCAGAGAAACAGAGAGAGAAAAAGGAAGAAAAGAGAAAGAAAAAGAGACAAGAGAGAAAGATAGAGAAAAGAGAAAGAGAGGGGAAAGAGGAAGAGGGAGAGAGACAGAGAGATAGATGGAGAGAAAGACAGACAGAGAGAGAGAGAGAGAGAGAGAGAGAGAGAGAGAGAGAGAAGAGAGAGAGAGAGAAAGAAGAAGAAGAAGAAGAAGAGAGGGGGAGAGGGAGGGAGAAGGGAGGGAGGCAGTTTTCTTATTTGTAAAGTGAGAGCATGAGTAGAAAAGATGGCCCTAAGAGTCCCTCTTGATCTATGAGACCCCAATCTACATGGAGGGGACAGGGCAGTGCCCTTCTAAGTATTCCTGGGAGGGCCTGGCTGGGACACTATAGAATATCTTTTTATTTTAGCCATAATATTCTCAGTGGAAAAATCAGATAGTCAATGGCTGAAACACCACAAGTCCACTCACCACTTGCAGAAGGTGAAATGTATTTCACAAAAATTGAATTTTGGGGTAGAATGAAAGCCCCAGAGGGCAGGAGAGCTCTTGTTTTTTGTTTTTTCCCAGTGCCTGTTGTATGGCTTTGGACTAAAAATAAGAAACCTCAGCTTCTTTTCCACAAGTGCTCCCTGCCAAGCCAGATATATCCATCTAGCATTTATTCAATTAATTTAACTTAATTACAGGACTTCATAGCTGTCCCTGTTAGATATTTTCTTGTTGGTCTGGTTCCCACATTGCATCCAATCAAATTGAATGTTAAGCTACTCACTAATGGTATTCACCATCCCTCCCAGCTTTGCACAATGTGCAGATTTGGTAAGTGTTTCTCAACAAGCATTTGATAAAATCACTGAATAGACAAGTGCCAAGAATAGGGCCATACGTCATTCCTCTAAAGGTCTCTTTTTTTGGTCAAGACAGAAGCACCAGCATTTATTAGAAACCAATGGTTACTCCACTGTGAATCAATCGACTTGATATCCTTCTCCCACAGCCCACAATTCACTGCCTTTTCCACAAGATTACATGGAAAACTTAGTCAAATGCTTTTGGTAGAATCATGAGCTAATGGCCTGATTGAAAAAGGGAATAAGATCAGTCTGGGACAGAGCTGTAACCAACCAAAGAGTTGCCAGGAGCTTTGTCATAGGGGAAGAGGGGATGAGCTTCCTCTTTGAAAGTTGCGGTTTTTTGGAGTTAATCTTCCTCCCCAAGGCAGTCAGGGGTGAGAGAGACAGGGAAGGAGAGAGGTTACAGTGGAGGACCAAAATGGAGGACCACTAGACAGGAAAATCATCCCAGACAGAAAGTGGACTTCTCCCTAACCACAAAGCCCACTGGGCTGCCCCCCTCTCCCATGGCTTTGTGGTTGTTGGTCAGGGCTTCCCTTAACAACAGCAGCCTGAACCAACCTGTCTATCCCCTAATTTGAGGAACCAGAAAGAATGGTCAGAATCAGTGTAAATGAGCAAGATGGCCCCAGGTTATTTCTGGACTTCTGTCCTCCCGTTTCTGTCCTCTCCCTGACATAGCTGCACATTGTGCACCTCACACTATGTTGGGATGGATTCCTACTGATAAAATGCCACTGATCTCAAATCATCATCATACTCTTTTCCAAATGATTTTTTTTAACCATTTTGTTTCAAACTCTAGAATTTTACCTAAACCCCACAAGCTTTCTATTCTCAGATTTCTTTAAAGTACAACTCAAAAAGAAAAATTCCTTACTCACTTCACTCAGGTAGCCATGAGCTTCTGGAGTTTCTTCTCCTGAGCCATTTGCTGGGACCCTGAAAACAGATCTGAGAGAAGTCACTGAATGCCTGAAGGAGATACCAGCGGGCATGTTAGGGATGGCTGTATGCAAGAAGTTACCCTTAGCATCCTCTCAACCAGAGAGAAGTATCCATATGGGCAGTGAAGAAAGGGCCAGAGCATCTCCCCTTCCTCCAATGTCAGTGAGTACCCCTGGAAAGTGAGGGAAGCCACATCCCAGAAGCAGGCACTTTTCCTTCTGGAAATACTGAAAAGAAAGCTTTAATGTCTTCTGAGAGAACCCTGCAGAGCTAAAATCTCCACAAAATGCAGCAAACAGGGCCCCAGTGTTCCCCTGGCACGATAATTCTGCAAAGGAATGTGCTGACCGCATGGAAGCCTTGAGTCTCTGCCTGAGCTGGAAGCAAGTAAAGACTAGAGAGGGGGAGACGGGGAGACACGGGCTGGAGAAGGGTGGTAGAGAGCCAGGATCCTGAGAAAGCGGTGGGGTCCCTGTCCAAGATGTCACCCTACTCTCTTCTCCCTGAACCCAGAGACTGGTCAAAGAAGAGCCAGGTCATTCAGAGACACTAATAGCTCCACATGCACTCAATTTCTGAGCCAGGCTCTTTGAGGTCCTCAGAGATCAAGGTGAGAGCTAGGAAGGTAGCAGAGTACAAGGGAGTGAAAGCTAGGGGAAGTCGCTATACCTATGTAGGTCTCAGTTTCCTCATCTGTAAAAAGAAGAGTGGGGCCTCTGACGTTCCTAACTCCAAATCTATGATCCCACGAGTCTACTCTTTAACAAGTGCCTTGGACCTTAGGATGCTACCTCCACATTATGTGTAGCTCCACCATAATGATAAGAGAGCAATGCTCTATTACTGGAGCCTGAAGTGACCTCTGGAACTAAGCTGCTCCTGCATCCACCTTTGTGATGCCAGAAACTTAAGAAAAGAGTGATTATGGTGCTCCCTATGCTGTTTCTTTGGATTATAGGATTTATTAGAAGGGTCCCCAGAAATCATCTCGCCTGGTGCTATTAAATTGAAATTGAAGTGAGGGCCATTAGACTGTGCATAAGGATCCCTGTGGGCTGAATATTGACTTAGAAAACCACATATTAGCATTATATATGTTCTGGCTAATACAGAAATATGTTTTACATGAATAATTAATGTATTGCTTGCCTGGAGAAGAAAGGAGCTGGAGGAAGGAAAAAAATTTTCGAACTGAAAAAAATGTTTTTGCAACACAAAATTTTTAAAAGTGAATTATTTAAAAATTAAAAAATAGATTCTGTTATATTTTTTAAATTTGTTAAATGGTTTTCAATTACATTTTAATCTGCTTCAAGGAGTACTCTGGAGGCTCTCAGTAAGGTTGCTGACTACATGTCTGAACCTCTAATCTAGTCTAAAAGTTTTTAGCCAAAAGTCTAACAATTTCTGTGAATCTGTGAAGTTGGATAAGAAAGAGGAGGGGAAATTAATATTTGTTAACTTCTAACTACAACTTAGCATTTCCTTAAGTTACTTAAAAATGTTATATTGAAAAGAGGTCCATAAGCTTCAACAGACTACCAAAGAAGTATATGACACACACAAAAATTAAGAACCCCTATTCAAATACAGAGGGAAAAAAAATTAAGGACTACGGAAGTGAAATGTCTCAACCAAAGTCTTTTTATGTGATTCTGGCCCAGCCAAGCCATGAACAAAGATACTCATAAACATCTCCCTCTAGTCCCACAAAGACAAAATCAACAGAATTAAGTTTCAATGGGGTCTTCCAACTCCAAATAATCCAGCACTATTCCTGTGGCACCATTTTACAACCTTTCACCTGTTTCCAAATATTTCTGAAGGCTACGTCGATGGCAGGGCATGATCAAGACCTTTTGGTTATTTTTTTTTAAAGGAAAAATTCAAGGAAAATATTTCCATTCCATATGGCCAACCATGCATGAGAAGCACAGGGATCAGAGCTCAAGAAGCCTTTGTTCTTTCCCTTGGGGCCATGCTGACTCCCTTGTAAATTTAGAGTACCAGCTGTTGATCTCATTGTTTATAGAGGTGATTATTAACATACTTGATTCTCTTAACAAGACAGAATCATTTGCACTCTACGGTGGCTCTTACACAACTTCGGAAGGACTATTACATACAGTATTAAGGCCAGGTCAAGGAAAAGGAAATGAGGGTGTAGGGGAGTTTGTTCTTAATCACATATGTAAAGCCAGAAATGTACCCATTAACAGAGGAAGGCAAGAAACTTGCCACCAAGTTCCTTGGTGGTCTTTGCTTCTGTGCCTTTTCCTTTATTATTTATTGTATGGGAGTCCAGTTTGAGAGCTGAAAAAGTGATGGACTCGAGCCAGAGATCCCTTTGCAATTTGTTGGAAGAGCAGCTTCCAAACAGATGTTGACTAGCTGCAGTTTAGTCAACGTAATTAATCAGAGAGCCAAAAGGAATTTCTAACTCTAAGTCAAAGTATGGCTTCTGATCCTTGCTCTTAATGAACAGGAAATGGAAATCTAAAAATATAAATTTAAAAATAAAATATGAGTATTAAAGAGCTAGAGTGTTCTGTGTTTCAAAGAGCTTGGTTTTTAAAGCAAAGAAACTCTTTTTTGAAGAGAAATTTTAGCCAAGACTCTGTGAACAGATAAATCTTCCTCATTGGAAAAAAAAAAAAAAAAAAACAGGTGAGAAAAGGAAAAATCCTTATTCCAATTATTGGGTATGTCTCAAGGCAAATTCCTCTCTCTAAAAGAGATATTGTTTAAATAGACAGATAAATGACGCATTGGACAGAGCAATGAATTTGGTGTCCAGAATATGTAATTTTAGTCCTGCTTCCCACACTTCTTAATTTTGTGGCTAGACAAATCGCTAGTCATCTAAGTGACAAACTAGATAGAGTGCCAGGCATAGAATCAGGAATATCTAAGTTCAAATCCAGCCTCAGACATTTACTAGATGTGTGATCCTGGCCAAGTCATTTAACCTTTGTTTGCCTGTTTCTTCATCTATAAAATAGGGATCATAATAATCACCTATTTAGATGCTTATCAATTGGGAAATGGCTGAATATATTATGGTTTATGAAAGTAATGGAATATTATTGTTCTATAATAAATGTTGATTTTAAAAAGGCCTGAAAAGATTTATATGAACTGATGCTAAGCAAAATAGAACCAAGAATACATTGTACACAGTAACAGTGAGATTGTGTGATGATCAATTATGAAAAACTTCGTTCTTCTCAGAAGTTCAGTGATTCAAGGCAAACACAATAAAATTTGGATCGAAAGCACCATCTGCCATCCAGAAAGAGAACTATGGAAATCAAATACAAATCAACACATGTTATGTTCACTCTCATCTTGTTTGTTGTTTTTTTTTTTCTCTCATGGTTTTTCCTTTTTGATCGGATTTTTCTCTCCCGACATGATTCATAAAGAAACATGTATTTTAAAAGTTAATATACATGTATAACCAGAAAAAATAAAACAATAATAATCATCCACCTCCCAAGATTATTGTGAAGATGAAATGAGATCATCTTAAAGTTCTTAGCACAAGATCTGGCACATAGTGCTATCTAGATGGTAATTTTATTTTTATTCCAGCTGTTAGTTTCCTTATCAGTAAAATAAAGATAATAACAACACCCACTTATAGGATTGTTATGAAGAACAAATAAGATAACATATACAAAGTGCTTAACATATTTAGAAGTATTATGTAAATGCTGATTATTATGATTAATCTTTTGATTTTAAGCTAAAAGTATAACAGGAAAAAATAGCACCTCAGATTGAAGAGAGGGCTGGAAATACTCCCTATGCCATCAACAAAATCTATTTGCTCCTTCAAAGGGAAAATACGGGAACCCATCCAGCACTGGGAATGAAGATGAACCTAAGCTAACATTATTTAGCTGGTCCTTAACAAACTAAAAATATGAAGAAATGAGTATCATAAAGGAGATATCCAAATTCATCCCACACTAGACTCCGAAACCTACATCTGGGACCACATCTGGGAAATCTGACAGGGAAGGCTGAGGCTGTTGCCTTGGCAAAAGAGAGAAAGAAGTCCTTCCTTTTCTACAGTCATCTGAAAATAGGCCCCTGACATTTGGCTTCTCTCATACTTGGACCTGTCTCTCCTCTTCAGAGAAAAGCAAGACATGTGAAATCAAGTTTTTGATCCTAAAACCAGGTTTTCCTGCCAGGTTTGGGGGCCAAAAAATTTTTTCCCTCTCCCCTCTGAGTCCTTTCCCCCCTGACTTTCCTTCTGAGTATGTAACTCTAGCTAAAGCTGGAGAGGAGTGGTCGGGGAAAAAAGCAAATTAAATTCCATCTCAAAGGAATCCCAAATGGACAGTTTCTGTTCAGTGGGAGAAAGAACAGGATCAAAAAGCTTTGTAAACTGCGCTAGAGACTGAAATCGAACAAGTCATCCCCTCTTTTCCAGGGTCTCCCTTGTACTTTCTGGATACCTCTCACCCAGGGCTCTGCTGATGACCTGTGAGCATACACTGCAATGTCTACCCCAGGCTTGTGAAGACTTCCCCAGGTGGAATGGGTTGATGAGAACCATTTGTTCCAAGGACCATGAAAGTAGTTTAAGAAGTACTTGGAGCACTTAGAGCTTGGTCAGCTCCACTACATCCCAGGCCATCACTAGTCATCTTGACTTTTGTCCTGCCACTGGATTTTGAAGATCAGGAAGAAAGAGAGAGTCTGATGATTTTGTACAACTCTTCCTAAATAAAATCCATTTCATGTGTGAGTCAAAATATCATCCTTGTGATATCATAGGTCCTCTTCAAAGGATGAACATTATTCAAATCTCAGAGAGGTGCAAAGATCTTAATAAGCATCCTTGGTGAAATTAGAACTCAAGCCTTCCTAAATGTAAATCCAGAAGCCTATCTCCGACGAGGGGTCCTCAAGCTTTTTAAATAGGGGGCCAGTTCACTGTCCCTCAGACTGTTGGAGGGCCGGACTATAGTAAAAACAAAAACTTTGTTTTATGGGCCTTTAAATAAAGAAACTTCATCGCCCTGGGTGAGGGGGATAATTGTCCTCAGCTGCTGCATCTGGCCCGTGGAACGTAGTTTGAGGACTCCTGTGACCTATACCCTGTAGCCTTCACTAGTCAAGTATCAGGCACTAATGATACTAATACTAGCCAAGGGATTAAACCCGGTCTATGAGTTTTCCTTTTCTTCAGAAAAGCCCAAACACCAAGTCCATCAATCCTTCTCACTGATTCATGAACCTAACATGAGACAGGTTCAATATTTAATGTGATCTTTAAAGTCATTAGAGCATCTAGGTAGTGCAGTGAATAGAGTGTTGGGCTCAGAGTCAAGAAGAATCATCTTCCTGAGTTCAAATTTCATCTCAGACACTTATTAGTTGTGATCCTGAGCAAATCACTTTACCCTATTTGCCTCAGTTCCCTCATCTGTAAAATGAATCGGATAATAAAATGGCAAACCACTCCAGTATCTCTGCCAAGAAAATCTCCAATGGGATCACAAAGAATCTAGAACAAAGTCTCCTATGCTTTTCATAAGCACTTTAGCCTGCTAACTGATATAAACTAGAACTAAGAAAGCAAGAGAAAAGATGCAAGGGTATGGGGTAGGTAGGTGGTCCAGGGATAATGCACTGGGCTTAGAGTCAGGAGGACCTGAGTTTAAATCTCAATTGTCTTAAAAAGACAAAACAAAAGACAAATGGCATAATGAAAAGATTATGTTTAAAGCCAGGATTTGAATTTGAATTCCAATTGTCACCCATATGACCGTAGAAAAGGTCATTTCCTATCTCAAGGTATCGATTTCTTCCTCCATAAAAGAAAATGGAATGGTCAGACAGGATAATTTCAAAGATGGCTCTAAAATCCTATTAATATTTTGTGTGAAGGGTATTCCCAAACCATAAGGTCATTAAGCATTTTGTTCTACAGAGAAACAACATGCAAAACAATCTAAACTGTGCTGGGTTTAAAGATTCATGCCAAGAAGAAAATCAATTTTTCCTGTTGCTGAAGGTCAAGATTCCCTCACATCAGCAAAATCAGCACAAAAGAATGCAATGAGATGTACAAGGGAGGAGGCCAAAGGGTTTGCTTTTGCTTTATATTCCACACACAAAAAATTTTCAAAGCCAACTACACTATGACAGAGTTTGTTCTTCATTCTTGAAGAATACCAAAGTGACCTCACCAGATGATACATCCCTATCATTTTTTTATATCCCTACCATTTAGCATAGCACTGGAATATAGTTGGCATTTTAAAAAATACTCAAATGATGGGATTATGCCAAAGAGGAGTTAAAACTGATCCTGAAGCTTAACCTTCTTAAAATAACATTTCATATATGTTCTGACATCTTCAATAGCTCCTCTCTGGAAAATTAAGGAATTTAAGCATTTAAGGATCTCCAAAATCTTATCCTACCCCTACCCCTCCAGTCCTGTTTTCCATTATTCCCCCACGTGAACTCTCCCCTCCAATCAGATTTGTTTATAGGTCATTCCATAAAAAAGCCCTGAATACTCAGGGTCCTGCTCTGGGCAGGAAGGAACACTGTCCACAAGGTGGTCATTAGGATGGTGAAGCATCTGGACCCTGGATGCTCAGAAGGATTCGGGGGAAGATACCATTACAGTTATCAATTATGTGAGAGAGAGAGAGAGTAAATGTTCTGTTGCTCTAGGAGGAAAATTAGAACCAATGGGCAACACTGTAGAAATGCCTGATCTCAGAATGGGCTTTCAGACTTATAGGAACTGATGGTGAACAAAGTAAGCAGAACTAAGAGAACACTGTATATAGTAACAAGATGTTGATCAATTGTGATGATTTCAACAATGTGGCCATCCAAAGCAATTTCAATAGACTTGGGATGGAAAATGCCATCCACAACCAGAGGGAGAATTATGGAGACTGAATGTGGATCCAAGCACTGTATTTTTACCTTTTTTTTGTTTGTTTGTTTGGTTTTCTCTTCCTTATTTTTTCCCATTTTTGGCCTGATTTTTCTTGCATAATATGACAAATATGGTCATGTTAAAACGGATGGCACGTATTTAACTCATATCAGATTACTTGTCTTGGGGAGAGGGAGGAAAGGAGAAAAATTTGTAACACAGTCTTATAAAAGGAATGGGCTTTCAAATAATGAGTGCTATCCCAAAATAGAATGCACTACTCTACAAAGTAGTGAGCTACCTCTCCCCAGGAGGATACAAACATGTGCCAGGCTATTACAGAGATGATTCTACATTGGGGAAACATCTGATTTTGAGAAAACATAGAAGACTTTGATTCCTGCTTCCAAGTACCCACTCTTTCCTACCTGTGCAAATGCTATCCATTGTTGAAGTCTTCTCAAGACTCATATCTATTCTAACTGAATATTGAGGTTCAAAAGGAGATCATAAAAGGTGGAGGGTTGTAGATCAGTGTCCACGAGGTGTCTCAAAATAATTTGCAGGCTTGAACTCATCTCCAAGTCAAAGGACAAAGTTTATTGTAACTTTAACACCAATTGAAGCAGGCTCAGTTCCAAAAAGATTTAGCAAAGAACCAAGAGCAAAAAGACAGTTTTTTATGATCCTGAAATAGAACCAAGAATGGTCTATTCATTATTGAATCAGGAACTTGGTTACCACTGACCAGCGGATTATCTACCCAACAGTCAGCAGTCTTTAGACGATTATCTTAAGATTGGAAAACTTTAGAATCATTGGCACACTGATCGTTAGAACAAAGCATTCTAGGTCAGAGCACCTCAGGATTACTGCTATATTTCCCCTAGAAGCTGTACCTTATCATCAAATAATTGAGGAGATGAAGACAGCAAGTGGTTAATCATAGCAACTGAGTGAACTCTATCTGATGACTCTATCTTATGACTCAATTCTGGAGCTAGCTCAGTTCCCTTTCTACTCAATTACAGGTCTAGCCAATGTTTTTCCTTGTGAGAAAACTTTATTCAGTCGTAGGAATTGGGAGAAAACCTTACTGTATTGTTTGAGCTTAGCCCAGTACGACTGGGAAGCTGGACCACCCTTACCTGCTGCTTAGAGATCCTTGACAAAGCCTAAGTCTATGCTGACCAGAAACCCAGTCAAATCTAAAGAATGATGCAGTTTTCTCACAATTGTACATTTCAAACAAACTATATACTTTACCTAAAAAGTAGTCCCATACTGATTAATCAATTATCATTTTCATTGATTATTTATAGATATGTAAGGAGAATAGGACATTTTTTCTGAATTCAGGAAAAGTTACCTGTTCACTCTCCCCCTCCCAACTTTGAAATCTTTCATCTAATAGAAATCAGATTACCCAAAGCTATATTGTTTCCTTTTAATTAATTGGTTTTATTTTATTGTTTTAATGTACAAAAGCCAGTGTCCCCCTGTATTAACTATGCTGAAGAGATCTGAGTTCTAGTTTGCTGGGCAATTGCCATGAATTATTTTCAATATTATAAGATCAAATCTTTGTTTTCTCAGTCATTTCATTTTTCACAAGCCACATAATCTTTCTTGGCAACCCCAGTGCTCCGTGATCATATTAGCTTGAAGCACTAGTGATAGTACTTCCTATCACATACTTTCTTTTGTTATTTTCTTAGGAGTTTATCCTGCCTCCCCAAATAAAGGATAATCTCCTGAATCTCTCTGAATCCTTCATACCCGGTGGGATACCTGGCAAAGGATATTCTCCAGCTTAATACAAATTATCAGACATTAGAAAAGACAACTGGGTGAGAAGCTATAATTAAGGGGCCTCCCATAAATTCAGCAAGAAGGAATTAGCATGAATGGGGCAGATGCTCTCTGGAATCAAGTTTCTTTAAGGGCCCACCCGAAGCAAACCTCTCCTTCACACCCCAGCCCTTCCAGAGGAATGCTATCCCCATTCATTATCCTCCCATGAGGTATCCATCTGCCAAATACATGTCAGTCAACAAGCGTTTATTAAATACTTACCACATAACAGGCACTGTGCTTAAACCTGGGGATATCAAGAAAGGCAAAAGGAGCTAACATTATAAGGGGCAGAAAACATCTAAGGCACTATGTACAAATAAGACATGTTCAGTGTAAATGGAAGGAAACTTCTGAAGGGATTGAGAGTGGTTAGGAGGGGGAGAAGACCTTCAGCAGAAGATGGGATGCAAGCAGTTATCTTGAAGGAAGTCAGGAGAAAGAAGGCAAGAAAGATGGGGGTAGGAGAGACAGAAACAGAGAGAGGGGGGCAGGGAAGGAACAGCAAGGTGTTCAGTGTAAAAATCATAGAACATGGAAGGGAATAAAAGATAAGATGGGAAAGGTAGGAAAGGCAAGAAGGGGCTTTAAATGACAAAAAGAGGATTTTATATTTGATCCTAGAAACAATGGGAAACCACTGGAATTTATAGAGCAAGGAAGTGATGTATCAGGAATGTACTTTAGAAAGATCACTGACAGCTGAATGGAAGATGGAATAAAGACTTAAGCTAGAAATGTGTGTTGGGTTAAGGAAGAAAAGGAAAGGGGAGAAAGTGGGGGTCCTAATGATTTTGTAAGGTTTTGTTTCCTAGCATGTAAATGGAGAGGGGGGGATGTACTTGAATGATTAAGGTTACTTCCAGGTCTAAGATTTATACATTCAGGATTATCCACATAATCAGAGAGCATTTAAGTGCCTCCTATGTGCCAGGCACTGTGCTAAGTCCTAAGAATCCCCATCCCCCTCAAGTAAAGCAAAAAAACAATCTACTTTTAATTTAGGGAAACAACAGGTAGTCAGCTATGTACAAATAAATTATATAGAGGATAACTTGAAAATAATCAATAAAGGGAAGTCATTAGCTTGCATTTTTGTTTTTCTTCCCAGGTTATTTTTACCTTTCTAAATCCGGTTTTTCTTGTACAACAAGAGAACTGTATAAATATGTACACATATATTGTATTTAAGATATACTTTAACATGTTTAACACGTATGAGTCTGCCTGCCATCTAGGGGAAGGGGTGAAGGGAAAAGTTGGAACAGAAGTTGTTGCAAGGGAAAATGTTGAAAAATTACCATGCACATGTTCTGTCAATAAAAATCTACAATTAAAAAAAAACTTAAATAAAGGGAAATCACTAGATTCAGGAAAATTGGGGAAAGCATCCCATAAAAGGAGAGATTTTTGCTGAGACTTGAAAGAATCCAGGCAACGCAGGAGGCAGAGCATTCCAGGCAAGAGAAATAGTCATTGAAGAAGTCTGAAGTCAGATGAAATATTTTGTTTGAAGAACAGAAAGTGAGCCATATTCTCTGGATCACAAAATATTTGGGAGCAAGTAAAGTCTAAGAGGACTGGAATGGTAGGAAGGGGAAAGCCAATCAGAATATTTTATATATGAGCCTGAGGATGGTAGGAAGCCACTGAAGTTTATTGAGGGGCTATAATCTAAGGGCTCTTGTTCTAGAGCTCTTCGATTTCTGAATGGTTTCTAGAGGAAAAACCTAGAACTGAAAGGGAGACCTTTTAATCCAAACCCCTTATCATACCAAGGAGGAAATAAACTCCAAACATGAAAAGAGACTTGCCCAAGATCACATAAAATAGAAAGCCATCAGACAGGATGTGAGCATGGGCCCTCTGACTCCAATTCCAAGAGCTTTTCCTTCTATAATAAAAAGTCTTCTCTTCCTTTCTTTTCTTAAACAATAGGAGAACAAGAACTTGTTCAAATATTTCAATCATGGCCAACTCTTCATGACCCCTTTGGGATTTTCTTGGCAAAGATAAGGTGGTTTGCCATTTTCTTCTCTAGCTCATTTTAAAGATGAGGAAACTGAGGCACACAGGGTGGAGTGATTTGCACAACTAATGTCTGAGGTTGGATTTGAATTCAAAAAAATAAGTCTTCCTGACTCCAAGCCCAACTACTATATCACCATTAAGGGAAAGGACAAAATAAAAAGTTAGTCTCAAGAAATCTGGTCCATGTCTGTATAATCCAAAGGATACTGTTAAGGGGAGGAAGGATCTTGTTATTTGCTTGGTTTTTTATGATATGTATGAATTCAGAACTTCTACTTTCTGAAAAAAAAAAAGTAGATTCATTTATTTTTAGTTTGTTCACTTTCTTTACCTCTAACCTGAATTTCAAGTGAGATGCATAGTAGGTCTTATTCTGCTTTTATCACATAAGTGATATACACAATCATTCTCTCATCTATACAAAACATGGACTAAATTAATATAAAAATAGAAATGTAAGTACATGCAGGGTACTTGTTGATTTTTTTATTGTGTTTTATTTGGGTAGCTTCAGTGCTTACCACCATTAAGTAGACACTTAATGTTTGTTCAATTGAAATAACAGTATTCCTAAAATTCATCTCTGTGATCAAAAACAAGTGCTTAAACCTATCAGTGTCTCAGAGATCCTACTTTTTAGATCTGATGAGGTTTTAGGACATGGAGAATAGGGGCAGGAATATAGAGAAACATGGGTAAAGGTGTGAGTAGAATGCATCTCAGTAGTGTGGGATGAGAAGGGGATGTAAGAGAGTTCTTGGCAGATGGCTTTGAAGAAAATAACTAAGTAAAAGAAAATAAATAAGAACATTTTCAGCACTAATAAGTATGAGAAAGAAAGCAAGGCAAGCTGAAGGAGATAATAGACCTCTGATATGGAAAGGGAAGAGGGAGTTGTCTTTTAATGATCTCTTTTCTTTTTTCAGTGAAATAGGAAGTAAGGTCCTCAGCTGAGAGGGGAGAGCATGGGAGGTTTGAAAATGGGTGAAAAACATTTGGCAAATCACTATGGGGAAAGGGGTTGTGTCTGTGTCTCCTCTCCTCTGGGCAGCTATCTCCATTGTTCTTTAGTGTTTCGTTTTCTCTCCGACACTCCCTTCTGACATTGCCACCATCCTAATGAAAGCCTTTATTACCTCAACCAATGATTGCTGCAATAGCCTGCTGGCTGAGTTCCCTGCCTCAACTCTTTCCCTATTGTCAAAGTGTCCCCAGCTGTTGGGACACTAATGAAGTATTGGTGGAGTTGTGCAATGATCCAACCATTCTATAAAGCATTTTGGAACGATGCCCTAAGGGTTATCAAACTGCATACCCTTTGACCACCCTTGCTTCTGTAACCCAAAGAAATCATAAACAAGGGAAAGGGATCTACATGCACAAAAATGTTTGTAGCAGCTCTTTTTTGTGGTGACAACGAATTGAGTACTCATTAATTGGGAAATAGCTGAATAAGTGATAATATATGAAAATAATGGATTATCATTCTATTGAAAAAATGATGAACAGGCTAATTTTAAAAAGTCCTGGAAAGATTCACATGAAAGATGCTAAACAAAACAAACGGAATCAGGGATACATTGTACACAACAACTGCAAAACTGTACAATGATCAATTACAAGAGACTTGGTTCTTCTCTTCGATTCAGTGATTCAAGGCAATCCCAATAAACTTTGGATGAAAAACATCATTTTCCTCCAGAAAAAGAACTATGGAGACTGAATGTAAATCAACATGTTATGTTCACTTTCTTTTCCTTTTTCTTTCTCTTGTGATTTCTTCCTTTTCTCTCTCAACATGATTCATAAGGAAAAATGTAAAAAAAAAAAAAAAAAAAAAAAGCTTTTTTACATGTAACTGTGGAAAACAAATTAAAAAAAAAAATTTAACATGTCCCCAGCTGTCAAAGTTTCTTAAAAAGCACAATTCTAATCACTTAATTATTCACTCAATAAACTCCAGTGGCTCCTTGCTATCTCCAGCATCAACTGTAAAATTCCACATTTAGCTTAAATCCCTCAAGCCTGTTTTTTGGGGTTTTTTTTGGTTTTTTAAAACCTGTCTAATCCTCTAACATCTCACTCTCTGACATAGACTTTGTGATTCAGTGATAGGTGCCTCTATCTGTTCCTTGACTAAGACTAACTGTCCTCATCCCCCACACCTGGAATCCTTTGTTCTTCATATCTTCCCTAGCTAGGACTTACCTAAAATCCCACTTTCATTGAGAAGCCTTTCCCAATCCTCAAATCCAAGTGCTTCCCTCTGAGGTTACCTCCAATTTATCTTATGTCTTGTTTGTATGTTGTCTCCCAAATTAGACTAAGTTCTGTGAAGGGAAGAATTATTACTATTTGCCATTTTTTTAGTCTCAGCATTTAGTACGGTGCTTGGCAAATAGTAGGTGCCTAATAAATGCTAGCTGACTGTCATCAGGTGGTCTTCAAATGCACTGTGGTTTCTTCTGTGAGAGAGAGGGACAGGGAACAAAGCAGCAGGACATCTACCATCTTCTTATTAGTTTATAGCACAAGATCTTTTGTGATGCAGAAATACACACACTCTATCTCCTCTTCTCCTCCTCTTCCTCCTCCTCCTCCTTCTCCCCTTCTTTCCCTGTCCCGCTCTCCCTTCTTCCTTCTTTCCTACCCTCCCCCCTAAGTTAAGGATTAAAAAGAATTTTCAAACCTTATCATTCCCTGGGTTTGGCAAATCATTCCCAAGGGTTCTACTTGGCAACACTGAAAAGAACCAGGGTGAAGCAAATTTCTCACTCTCTTTTTCCCCTTTTAAGCTATTTCATGAAAATCACAAGGACAAGGCAAAAAAAGCAGCAAACCAAAAAGGTTGGCGACCTTTGTGCTCAACAAAATACTGCTTTTCTACACCAGAAAACATAATTCACCACCAAGGCGATAACTTTATAAATTGTACCTGATAGAGGGGGGAAAAAAACAACAACAAATTTTTACATTTTAAACTTTATTCAATTCTGTACATAGTAATTTCTAAGTATTATACATAAAAGACTGCTTTAGACACTATTAAAAACAGGGAAGTTTTTTTGGCTTAAAAAAAGAAAAGAAAAAAGAAACCAACACATACAAATCCAATTGTCAGTAAGAAGCTAAACCCTCACCTGAGTGGAGGCCAATACAAACTTCAAAACAGTGGTACATTTAGCATACAAATTATTCCTCAAACTCTAATCTAGCAAACATGTCCACATTATTTGACTACAGCTAAGTAAAAACATTCCAAAAACTACATTTTAAAAAAAGTCTCTGTTTCAGGAAAGTAAAAACATTTATAAAATATTTCTTGTAAAACGTATCACCAAAGTTTAAAAATTGCAAAAACTTTTTTTGCAGCCATTTTTGTAAATAAAGTTAAATTTCAATCTTTATTGAAGAAGAAAAAAAAAGCATCCTCTTAAATTTCTTATAAATATCCTCTAAAGACATATATTATAAATCTGCCACAAGCTTCCCCTGCAAGAATTTCCACGGCTCCTTCACCAGAAAGGATCACCTTATTGATTTACTTTCATTAAACTTTGCTCATATAAATAAGATCCAACTTCATCTACATTTGAATTCTCACCCCATTTTGTTTCTCTCCATTAAGTTATTTATCAAAATGACTGATTTTTTAAAAATTCTTAAAGGGGACTCTTTGGTTAAAAATAAAATACTACCCCCCTCTCTTCCAAAATGACTGCCTCTGTGGTTCTGATTAAGCATCCATTTGGGGAGGAGTTTTGGAGAGCTGATAAGAAAACTTCAGACTGGACAATATTTCCCATAATTTATGTGAATAGCTCTCCTAGGGTCTCATGTTATGGAAGGTCCAGAGAAGATCCCAATTGCACCCAGAATATAGCACTAAGTTTAAAGCTGCTGAAAGCTTAATGATTCCAAGACAATGGAAAGAAAGCAAATGATACTACAGGAAGGTTAAATTCAGGACGTGGCCTATAAATTCATGATCAAATCCCAAGTTGTCCCTGTCCTTCCAATCTAAGGTCCTACCACCCAGTTTTCTTCCTGGGCTTGATGTTCCTGAAACTGCATCCTTTCCTTTCACAAGAGAACATTCTTTGATTTAAAAAGAACATATATATTCAAGTATGCATCAAATTGACATTATTTAGAGAGAAGGAAAGGGGGAAAGAGAGTAGCCACAGCAGTTTATATACAATCCCTGGAATTTCCTTTCTTAGGATAGCATGAAGCACCAGTGTAGTTAACTCGTGGGAGAAAAAACATGTGAATATTTTATAACGCAAGGTAAAGATGGTATTTGGGAGATTCTATCCCAAAGTTCATGGCTGCTCACTTTACAAATTCCACTAAGAGACTAGGAAAAAAGAAAATGGAAGTCTCTGGCTAGTAAACCTCCTATTCATAGACACAGAAACTAAGATCCTCAAAATCCCACTCCCCCAATCCATCTATATTGCATAACCCTTTCCCTAACTTCTCCAAAAAAGATGGTTCCCAATTCTTCTGCAAAAGTTTCCTCAAGCTTTTCCTCCTATCCCACCACCCCCCCTCCAAAAAAAGAAAGAAAATCTGTATTTCCAAAATCTGACACGAAAAATTTGTGTCAGGCAATGCTGGATGTGGCACAGAGTATGATCTATAGAGTAAGACCCTTTAATAGCTTATATGTTATAGGCTGGTTTCTAGAAGGACGTATGGTCATCAAATGTAATATTCTTATATGTTATATACAATAATCCCCAAAGACCTTCCATCTTAGTGTTTTTATCATAAAAACAGACAGAAAAAAAAAATAAGAGTTATTCTTCAACAATCTGAACATCAAGTGAGAAAGAATGAAGGGATTTTGCAATGAGGACATTTTCTAGCTTCTACAAGTGAGGAAATCTTGCAAAATAGATTCCCTAAAAGTAATTTCTTTAAATATTCATAGGAAGCTTCATTTTTTTTTTTTGGATAAAGGCCAGTGAGATGATTGAGTTCAAACAACCAAAAGTAGACTAGGTAACTAATATTGGCACAGATTTTTTTTTTTCCAGTTTCTCTATCACCAGAATCACAACATCCCATAGCACACAAAAAGACAAGTATACATACATATTGACTCATCTGAGTACTACAATAAGGTAGATTTCTACAAATGTCCCCTAGGCCACCAATATTTGGGCACATCAACTTCATGTTTATAGCATCAATGCAAATATTTAAAATTTTAAAAAGAGGGGAAAAAATTAAACAATGGCCAAAGCAGCAGCATATAAATCTCCCCATTTGGCACCTCAGATTTTAAGTCATGTACTACATACCAAATCTTCAGAAGTCACACTCAGGAATAGAACAGGACTGATGGATAATGGAATCTCCAAAATGAGGTCATGGTCCCTCTGAACTGGTCCTTGGCCAAGAGTACCCTGAACTTTTGCCAACGGATGTTCTTGGAGGAAAAGGACTACTCTCTCAAATGAGCAAGACACAATAATTGAAGGGTTTCAAGATACCGTTTGAATTTTGGTTTTGTCTCAATTTTAGATTATAGGGTCTTTACTGCCCAGGGAAAGGAAGAATGTGAGAGAAAGCTAAGAAATATTCTCCTCACAGAATAAAACTACCACCACCATCAATAACAAAAACTTACTCTTCCAAAAAAGGTTCAAATTATTCCTTTTAACTTCTACTGCAGGCTGCTTCTAAACCTTATCCAATCTAGGCCCTAATCTAATGAACTACCTGACTCTCAGACAACACGGTGCCTTAGAGGCAATAAATAATGACCATGACTATGGATTTTTTTGCAAAGCTACCAAGCTGTATGCAAGCAGAGGCTTCCAGAGTTAGTATAAATCTAAATGCTTCAAGTTATGACCCCAAATGGATCCAAAGAACATGGTGATCATTCAGTGTTAATTTTTTCCCCCTTTTTACTCTGCTCCTGTGATACTTCATAATTATAAAATGTAACGGAATTTACAAACATACGTACAATGTTATCCATAATTATTATCCATAATTACTATGGATTAAAAATCTTTCTTCTAAGATGAAAAAAAGTGCTTTCCATGATGACTGATAATTGTTTCTATCATCATTTCACAGGGGAAAAAATTCAACATGACTGTTTAAAAACTGAATACTGTGGCCAATATAAACACATGCATAACTGTGTATATCACATATATATTATATGTATCATATATGTGTCACACACATATACATATATGTATGTTATGTATGTGATACAAACACTTCTAGAAGAATCTATCTTTTAGTATAGTCTGGGGAATGGGGTTGAGGGAGAGGGGGAAGAGGAAAATAATATGGATGGAGAAGAGAGAAGAAATGGAATGTATGTGCTCCCATTAGATTAATTATCTGGCTGCTTACTTCTAACACTGGCATTTAGCATGTTTTAGGTTACTTCAATTTACTAGGTCTTTTACACATAAAAAAACTACTTTCATTTGGAAGGTTGAGAGCATCATTAAGAAATCTCATGGTTTAGAATGTCCTCTCAATTTACAGGAGAGAAAAAAGAGCTCCTAGACCGAGCCCTGAAGCTGTTCTGAACACTGCTCTTCACTTGCCCCAGCTCTCATTTCTAGGGCAAGAATGATTTAGCATAAAGCACCCAGAGTAATCCAGCAGATCACGTTACCTGTTTCAGCTGATTTTATTAAGTCTTCCTTGTGCAATGGCTAGAAATCCAATTTCTTACAGAAAATAACTTAAAGCATTGATCTTGTTAAATGCCCAAGGATGCTGTATGTAAACTGGACAAATACTATCCTTTCCCATAATACAAATTTCTTGAATCTAAGGGTCACATTCACAACAGACCTACTTTACTCTGGTCCCAAAGTTTGCTTGGGACATAATATATCCCATAGAAATAATAAAGGTGCTAATAGCTTAGGGGACATAATCAAAGCTGTTTCTTAGGCACAGAAACATCAAATTTATTTGAAAGGACAGAAAAAAATAGTCATATGCCTAGCAGGTTTCAGCCAAAAAAGCAATTTTGAGATCTAAGCCCTTTTAAGAATATTATTAAAGTACTTACAATTTTTTTAAATCCCTTATCTAAGCATCTATCCATAGTTTAGATAGAAGAAAAGACAACTTTGTAGTTATCCTAAAATTATGTATGCAACAGCACAAATAATAGTTGTGATTACTGCAATACCTTGATCAAGTAATAACGAAAAAGTGAGACCATATTGTCAATAAATTGTGCTTATTCACATTATAATAAACAAGTGGCAGAGAATAGGTTAGGAGACCCAGGAAAACAAGGAAGACAATAAATGATACCTGTGATTTCCAGCATCACAAGTTCAGGGAAAGACATGTACATGTCCACAGGAAAACAAGACTAAAAAAAAGGTTTAAACAAAATCTCTGGGATTTGTTTAAAGAATTAAAATCACTACATTTCACCTGTGTTGAAAGATAGATTTCACCTGCCTTGAGAGTAAGTACTTCCTCTTTCAATCCCTAAATATTAGGAAGTTGGGTACTATGAAGAATATGACCAGAACTCCATGCTTCAAACATACTTCATCCCAGAAACAAAGGACAAAAATCATCTTAGTGTTATACATAAGACCAAAGACTGAGCTTCAGGCTGCTTAAAATGTTTTTGTATGTGGAAAACAGATTTCAGGCTACTTTCCTTTACAAAAATATCCTTAACCCTGGATCTCTATTTTTGGGGAGGGAGAGAAATCTGCTGCAACAATAATAACTTTCAGATTTACCAGCAAGATTTCTAAGGGGAAAAAAAAAAAGAAACTGAAAATAAATGTAAAAAGACTACTAAATCTTTTGATATCCTGCTTTCTGAAAGGTATATTACAACTAGTTACTTGTGTATGTCAAGTGAGACCTAGTAAACTATTCAATTCACGAAAGCCGGGACCATGTCTTACTTATCTTTACAACACTTCTACCAAAATCCTTGTATAGTGCTCTGCACATTGTAGGCACTTGATAAATATTTGTTGAATTTGAACTTAATGGCATCATTTTATTATAAAAGGTTATGAAAGTCAAAAGCATATGTATGATCAGTGTGGATCCAAACAGTTCTTTCTTCTAAGATTACAAAAAAAATCGACTGTTTCCCATAGTGAATGGTAGCTTCTTTCACAATTTCACAGGGAAAAAACTCAATATAATCCAAACATCCTTATCGAATGCTTTTTTTCTCCTGAGCCCTGTTGAGCCAATCTGGTGCTATAGCAACTTCATGAGAGTTTTTTAGATTCCAATCATTACTGACATTATTATTAAAAAAAAAAAAAAACCTTTTAAAAAATACAATCTTTTAGTTGGCAGACTGGTCAAACTGAATGACGGTTGTTGATAAGGGCTTGCAGATCTTTCAAACGGAGAATTCTCTAGTAGGACAGCAGAGAGGTGCTAAGAGGGTCCACAGATAGATTAAAACACACATCCAACAAGATGCCATTTTGACCCAGAAGAAAGATATGCTTCCGCTGAAGAATTTTTCAATGTGAGCACCTTCATAGCTATTGAAAAAAAAAAAGATAAACAGATTAAGACTTCTTGAAAGTTAGTTCTTTTCCCCTTAACTCTCTTCGTTGTAAAAATCATGCTTCAAACCATCCAGGATCTCATAATTAAAATGGCAACTTGGTATCCCAGTACTTAGAACAGAAGGTCACATTATAGGAGCTTAATACATGCTTGGTATTCGACTGAAAGATGTCAGCATCCTTTCCAATAATGATGCTCAGAGTCCATCATCTACTCATCTGGTCTGACTGCTGATATCCTCCCCTAAATCAGCCCCATGGGGTCCAGCAGCGTGGAAAGGGTCTCCTCATTCTCTTGACATTACGTGGTACCAACAGAGCCATGTGGAGCTCCTATGTTTTAATCCCTTACTCTCAATTTGTGGCTTTTTTAAAAGCCATCTTTTTAAAAACTCCACCTGTAATTTTATTATAAGAAAGCAAGCCCCAGAGAGAAGACAGATTTGCACTTTCTCAGTTACTTGGGAAGTAGGGGACTTGATTAAAGTCAAATAGTCAGTTTGTGTGTCAGAGATACAACCTGAGTCTGGGTCTTCCACACCCTACTCCTTACTTCATGCTTTCTACCAGCCTGGCTCTGCCCCTCCTCTCTCAAGCTTTCTTAAGAGTGTGGATAGTTTGGCAACTGAGAAAAATGATTATTAATAACCAATGATTTAGGGAAATCCAAGGCTACTCTTTTTTTTTCCCTAAAGTCCCAATTTTTAAAAGTTTAGGGATATTGCCAATAATGACACTGGACTCCACCCAGATGGAGTAGCTTTGTGTTCTACTCAGGCTTGAATGGAGAATAAATTCTCTGAATAGACTACCCATGGATGGGGTGGTCTGGGTATAGAAATAGTCTCACTTAACATGAACTGATGCTAAATGAGATGAGCAGAACCAGGAGAACATTGTACACAGCAACTGCAAGATTATACAATGATCGATTCTGATGGACATGGCTCTTTTCAACAATGAGATGATTCAGACCAGTTCTAATTGTTCAGTGATAAAGCGAACCATCTACAGTATTTTCACTCTTTTTTGCTGTTGTTTGCTTGCATTTTATTTTGGTTCCTTTTTTTCTTGTGCAGCACAATAATTGTATAAATATATATGCATATATTGGATTTAACATATATTTCTACTATGTTTAACATATATTAAACTCCTTGTCATCTTAAGAAAGGGCATGGAGGAAGGGGGAAAATTGGAACACAGGGTTTTTCAAGGGCTAATGTTGAAGAATTGTCCACACATATGTTTTAGAAAATAAAAAGCTTTAATAATAAAAAAAGAAAAAGAAAAAGAAAAAGAAAGAAATAGTCTCTCAGTCCTAGGGTAACGTGATGCCACTCTCAGCTCCCTTCATTTCAACATTCTCTCATTAATTGCTAATCACTCAAGAGTTGATTCCTATCCTAAGGAACACCTGCTCTTGAAAGAATATATAAATTGTAATCTTTCCACCATGGTTGTCTTTGGTCTAAGATGGACAAATGACTTCTTTCTTATTAATAAATGTGCTGGCCCCATTAACAAAATGATTAATCACTCAGAAATTACGTCTCAGAGCTATATTAATTCACTTACACCATAAATGATTTATTACACACCTACTACATATATGCACACATATGTGACACAGAACAGTGCTGCCCTCAAAGAAGCTTCTTCTGTCCTACGGACTTTCAAGAAAACTCTTCCTTCTCCAGAATCTGTTCCTCCCCCCATCCCTGCCATAATTAACTATTGTGTAATATGCTATTATTACAGTGTGTTATTAATTATTTATTATTATTACATCATTCAAAATTGCTCCTACAACCCTTCCTCCACCCACCTTGAACCCCTAAGGAAAAACCCCTAAGGCTACTTACTTGAACCAGTTGGTGACTGTCATCATCACATAAAGGGAGGCCAAGAAAAAGACAAAATGAAAGTAGGTATAGCTGTAGACAGTGCCTTTCTTTTCATCATAGATGACCTGTTGTCCTCCCCTCCGACCATCAGATTCGTCAACATCTGCTGGAAATAAGGGAAGAAGTAAAGGGCTGTGCTGCTACGGGGCAGTTCCCACCCCCAGCTCCTTCTGATTCTAACCATGGAAGAAATGCAGAAGGAAGCCCCATGGGTCCTTAGTGCAGGTTTCATCCTGGCTCAAATGTCCTTACAAAAGGGTGACTGTCCTTAGCACTTTCTAGCTGAAAGGAGATTCACTCAAGAGCCCTATTCATTTTGGCGCAACTTCCCAGGGGAGGAAGAGAGAGAGGGAGAGAAAGAGTGAGAATATGAAGGAAGAAAAAGGAGAGGGAGGTAGTGAGATGGAAAGGGAGAAAGGAGAAGGAGGAGAGGGAGGGAGAGAATAAAGGAGAGGAAGGGAGAGAATGATGGACAGTGAGGAAGAAGAGAGGGAGAAAAGAAGGAAGAAAGGAAAGAGGAAGAAAAGGAGGGAAGGGAGGGAGGGAGAAAGGAGGGAATAGAAAGAGAAAGAAAGAGGGAAGAGAAAAGAGTGGAGAGGAGTCTTCTGATTCTCCCAATAATCTATTAAAATGAACAATCTAAGTATTATTATTTTCTTCATATAACATATGAAGAAATTGAAGATTCAAAGATGGGGATAACTTACTAATGATCACAGAGCTAGTAAAATGGTAAAGGTAAAATGTCTAACTCCAAATGCCAATATCCTTCCTGTTAAACTAGTACACCTCTCAATTATAATAACAAAAACAATAATAGTAACAATAACAATATATATCAATCACTTACAATGTACCAGATACTGTGCTAAGCACTTTACAATTATTTGATTTGATCTTTACAACAACCCTGGGAGGTAGGTGCTATTATTATGCTTTTCATTTTACAGATGAGGAAACTGAGGCAGAGTTTAAGTGACTTGCCCAGGAGGACTGATGTAGAAAGAGCCTGAAACTGGATTTGAACTCCAGTCTTCTTGTCTCTAGATCAGGCCTTGTGTTCTAGCTAGCTAAGGAGAGGCAATATTACATAGTGGACAGAGAGCAGGTCTAAGAGCCAGGGAGTCTAGCCCTGGATTTATGTCGATTTTGAGCAAGGCACTTAAGGCTTCTCTCCAGGACCAAGTTCCAGACAAGGTGCTGACTTGCATTGGTAGAAGAAATTCTCTCATCTAGGAATTCCTTCTACCAACGCAATAACAAGTCCAGTCCGTATCCTGCCGTTCTACTACAGAACTCTACAGGAAAAGGAAAATCTCTAGAGAAAGAAAGGAAGTGAGAAAAAAACCTAAGACTTTAAGAACTGCTGACATTTTTATTTTCAAACCTTTTTTTTTTTTTAAAGCGGCTTGCAATTCCTCCAAATCCCCCCAACTGTTTTAATGTAAACAAAAGCCCTGGCAAAAAATGAGAGAAATTAATATAACCCCCAAGGGGAGAGAAATGGGGAAATTGTGTGTGTGTGTGTGTGTGTGTGTGTGAGAGAGAGTGAGAGAGAGAGAGAGAGAGAGAAAGAGAGAGAGAGAGAGAGAGAGAGAGAGAGAGAACATGTCAAACACTTCTACCACTGACAAAATTATTCTACCCGAAGTTAAAGTGTCCATATATCAGGTCTTATGGGTGAGACAGACTTAGGAACAAATAAACCCAATTTCCCACTTACCTTCTCCATCAGGAGCAAAGCAAAAACAGCAACGAGCTACCTATAAGACAAAATTTAACTTTCAGAACAGAGAGTTGTTACAAGATCAACAGTGGTTTAAGGCAAGACATAGTGATTTAAGGTTAAGAAAGTTATATGTTAACTATAGATTTGATTCTCACAACAAACATCCCTATGAAGATACCATAATTATCCCCCATTTTAAAGAGGAAGAAATTGAGGCTTGAGAAAAGTTAACAGGATTCAAAATCAGGAATCACAAAGCTAGTAAATGTCTGAGGCAGGATCTGAAGACAAACCTTCCTGATTCCAGGCCCAGCACTTTATCCATTATGCTTCTAAGTCCAATTCCTTTATTTTTAAAGGTGAGAAATTAAGACTTGAGGAGGTAATTTAATTTGACCAAAACTAAATGTAGCAGAGTCCCTTAAAGTACCAGCCCCATAGTCAGGAGTTCAAATCCAGCCTCTGACTTTCCAGCCTCAATTGCCTCCCCATCCAAAAACAAAACAAAAACAAACAAACAAAAGAAACCTCAGGTCCTGTTTCTAAATTCAGTGTTCCCAATATAGAACACCACCTCCAGCATGCATGTGAAAGATTCTGCATGTCCCAACAGTTCAATGAACTTTTTTCAATGAAAGATGTTCAAAGGGAACAAAGTTATATTCATTCGAACAGCCTTTTTTTTTTTTTTTTTTTTTTGGCTGAGGCAATTGGGGTTAAGTGACTTGCCCAGGGTCACACAGCTAGGACATGTTAAGTGTCTGAGGCCAGATTTGAACTCAGGTCCTCCTGACTTTGGGGCTGGGATCCTAACAGCTTTCAAGATGGATCCAGCCAAGGCTATTATTTGCACCACAATGACTCTGATTGTCACAGTGAACTAATGAACAAAGAATGTCAAAGTAAAACACAGCATCTGGGTTCATAGCCTCAGTCAGACAAGAGCTAGCCCCAGAAACCCAACTTTTTCCGCTTTTAGTTGAGAAATGGAAAGCTCTCCTGAAGATTCTAGTCATTATCCCTAATGAAAACAAGATGCACTCCTCCAAAGCAAAATAACATTTATTTCTCTTAGAGGTCCAATGATGTCAGTGCATTTTAAATCCCACTCCTAATTAAAGCAGCAATAGACCACATTTATGAAGTGCATTAACTGTTTCCAAACACCTCGCTTGAGTCTCAGTTAACATTGAAAGATGGACATTTTTATTATCATCATTACACAGATGAGGAAACGAATGTGCAGAGGGTGTAAATGACTAGCCCGTGGACATATAAATAAGTATATATGAAGCAGGATTCAGACCTGGGTTTAATCCAGCAGTGCCTCAAGTCCCTTTCAGAGCTTTAACATAAATTATTATTGTCTCCAAAAAGCACACTTTCATAAAATAAGTGTTCCTGGTAAGTAAACAGCAAACCATATATTCATTAGTTCAGAAAGAAAAAAATAATAGGTTTTTCCCCCCAGATTGAGTACAGAAGGGAGAAAAAAAAATCTTATCATGAGGTTGGCTGTTGCTTTTTGTTTAAACCCTAAACACAATCAAGATATTGAAAATGTGACAGGATGGTCTCAGCAGGTGGTCACCCACTCAGTAGCAAGAAGGGAGGCTTTTCTTTTCATAAAGGATGGGCAATTATGTAATCAATTCAAAACTCTGCTCAGTCATCTCTGCTCTTCTGTGCCAGAAAGATCCAATTGGATGTACTGGCTGGGAAACAACCTCAACCATCTCAGCTTGGGTGCAGGAAAAATTATCCAATGGCCGGAGGTCAAAATGGGCCTCGTGCTTTTGACCCGGGGCCAGAGTCCAGACCAGCCCTACTTTATAAAAGTTTGCATTTCTACGGGGCTGGCAGCTGGGCTTTGCTATCACTGTTACTCTCTATACTGTATTGAGCTCAGGTTTTTTGTTTGTTTTTTCTTTTTTTGCAGGGCTTGTTTCGGGATGGACTGGAAAACTATTTTGTAGAGAAGAGGAAATGGACTTATCAAAGCAAAACACCAGAACTGGGAAGCCCAGAACCAGAGAGTTTCAGGGCCCAGACCTAAGATGAATGGCCGTTGCACCATTATTTCCCCTTTGCCTGCCTAGGTATTGTCCCTGCAGCCCAAGGTGTCCTATTCTTTCATGTAATTGTCCCAAGCCCTCAGCTCTTCACTCATGACAATAGGGAAGTAAGAATCAAACATTCCACTACAGCTCAGAGCCTCCAGAAGCAGGATGTTCGGGAGGGAAGCAGCAGAGAGCTTCAAGAGCACAGCATGGAGCAGTTAATCAAACATCTGCTCGGGGGCCCAAGCAGCAGGAGCTGTGCTCAGAGAGCCAGCTTTGGTGGTGGGAGCCTCAAAACTGTTTAAACAACTTCGCCCCCACAGCACACATGGGAAGGTGCCAACTAGCGTTGTCTTTAATCTTCTCATTCTTTCCCAGGGAGAGGAGCGGATGACGAATACAGACCAACAGGGATGCAACATACAAAATGCACAGCTAAATAAACACAGGGGTAGATAAATAAGATTTAAAATGACTAAATGCATTCCTGGAAAAAAAAGTTTGCAGAGAAGTTGCAAAAACAGAGGAAAGAAATAAACTTACTTCCAGTTCAGGAGCAGCGTATCTTCCCCTAAGAGCCTCTGAACTGGACCGTGTTGTAGATGTTAGACTGGGAAAACAGAAAAAGAAGGGAAAGTCGCCAATACAAATTATTTTGTCAATGCAAAAGCCTTTAAGAAACATATCTTCCCATGGGACCTGTTTGGTGAAGGTTTCCTAATGTCACAAAGGTTATCTTGTCATTTGGAAGGCTAACATCTAGGTCAAAGCATGGATCACCCTAAATTTATACTTCATACAAAAAGAGAATAATTAAGAATAATATTAAGTGTATTAAATTCTAATGCATTTTATAATGTATTAAGGCCTGCAAAGTGCTTTGCCTATATTCACTTATTTGAGCCTCATGACCACTCTCTGAGGTTGGTACCATTACATTTTATAGATGAAGAAATTAAGGAACAGAGAGGTTTTTTTTGGTGGGGTTTTTGAGGAGGAGGGAAGTTGATTGGTTGGTAGTAAGATTTCATTTGTTCATAAGCATCCACTGTTTGAGGCATTTTTTCTATTATAGCTTTTTATTTACAAGATATATGCATGAGTAATTTTACAGCATTGACAAATGCAAAACCTTTTGTTCCAATTTTTCTCCTCCTTCCCCCCATCTCCTCCCCTAGATGGCAGGTTAACCAATACATGTTAAATATGTTAAAATATAAATTAAATACAATATTAGTATACATGACCAAACCGTTATTTTGCTGTACAAAAAAAAAAATTGGAGTTTGAAAGAATGTACAATTAGCCTGTGAAGGAAATCAAAAATGCAGGCGGACAAAAATAGAGGGAGTGGGAATTCTATGTAATGGTTCATAGTCATCTCCCAGAGTTCTTTCTCTGGGTGTAGCTGGTTCAGTTCATTACTGCTCCATTGGAACTGATTTGGTTCATCTCATTGCTGAGGATGACCACATCCATCAGAATTGATCATCATATAGTATTGTTGTTGAAGTATATAATGATCTCCTGGTCCTGCTCATTTCACTCAGCATCAGTTCATGTAAGTCTCTCCAGGCCTTTCTGAAATCACCCTGCTGGTCATTTCTTACCAAACAATAATATTCCATAATATTCATATACCACAATTTATTCAACCATTCTCCAATTGATGAGCATCCACTCAGTTTCCAGTTTCTGGCCACTACAAAGAGGGCTGCCACAAACATTCGTGCACATACAAATCCCTTTCCCTTCTTTAAAATCTGTTTGAGGCATTTTTAAAGAATAGCCACTCTTGGCTAAACCCCATTCCTCCCCACCATCATAAGCTTATGTTTGTTTGGTTGGTTTTTCTGCCCCTTCATATAACCTTTTACTAGCGATCATCTAAGTTCTGTCTGGGTTGCAATTTTTTCATTTTCCTTTTGCTAGAGAGAGGTGCTAGAAGAAAGGGCCAAGCCAGATTTACAAAGGGCACAGAAACGAATGCCTACATAATTCACAAGGTGGATGTGTAACTGACACACCCAGATTAGTTTTCCTTTCAGAATCTGGCAAATAATAGCAAGTGAGGTGGAAAAAATTCTGTGATTTTTCTCAGGGTGGGGAGGGTGTGTGTGTGTGTGTGTGTGTGTGTGTGTGTGTGTGTGTGTGTGTGTTCCTTGAAAATTTTAAACTGTTGGGAAAAACATCTTAAGAATTTAAATATGGGCAACTAAGTTTGAGGAGAGAAAAGGTAGAAGCTATACACTTGGGAGAAGAGGAAATCTTTTAAACAAAATGTAATATTCAAGAAAGGAAACGCATGTCTGAGCTACAGATTTAATCATAAGAAATTTGAGTCCTAAGAAACCCATAATGAGGGGATGCAAATAATAGGAACTAGCTAGTAGAAGAATATTAAGGTTTCTCAGTTATTATCAAAAGCAAACATATAAGGTGCATGTTTAAGAGGTGGTATCAAGAATGATAAACTAATCCAAGGCAATCCCAATAGATTTTGGATGGAAAAATGCCATCTGCATCCAGAAAAAGAACCATGGAGACTGAATATAGATCCAACACATGCCATATTCATCTCAGTTTTTTTTCTTTCTCATGGTTTTTTCCTTTTGTTCTGATTTTTCTCTCCCAACATGATTCAACCTCCATCAAAAATAAATGAATAAAATTGCTTTGATTTAAAAAAAAATGAGAATGATAAACTAAGAATCCCGAGTTAATATCCTGGCTCCACCAGCCTCAGGTCCCTCAACCATAAAAAAGGAAGTAACATCATCATCATTTTCAAAGACTGTTGAAATCAATTCAGAATTTGTAGGCTATTATAGAAAGGCAAGCTATTTTTAACAAGATATATATGCTGTATAATTAATATTATATTGTTTGCCTTCTCAATAGGTAAGGATGGAGCAGGAAGAAGGGAAAGAATTTAATTTTTTTTTTTTAATGAATGTTTAAAAATAAAGAACATGTGAAGAAAAGAATATATGAACAGATCAGGCAACAAACTTTCTAGTTTTAAAAAACACTACTGACTTAAGAACAAAATGTATGTTATGCATAACTGGAAGAGCCTTCAGAGATTATGTAGTCCAAGATTCTTATTCCTTAAGTGCAGATTTGTGGTTTCATTGGTGAAGGGGATTCCTGGTATAGAAACCCCCTTCATCAGTGAAGATCAATAGATGTCTTTGAGACAAGAAAAATTAAGCAACTTGGCCATGTTCATAAATGGGCAACACATATTATAGGCAAGAATTTATTCAATAGTTTCAGAGAATAGAAGGAAAGCCAGAAGTCATATATTCCAACTCCCTAACTTTGAACTCACATCTTCCTGACTCCACACCCTACCTTAACTGAAACACTATCTGTGTCTAATCTGGCAAACCAAATTATGATACTTAATTTAAAAGTAGTGTTTATTCATAGAATTACAAGCTTACTAAGTGAATTTGGCTTTAAATGTTTTAAATTCTGTTACCAAGGCATCTGCATGCTACCAAAATCTAAATAAAAATCTCAGATATCAGATTCTTGAATTTATAAGAAGCAGACTAAAACTTGGGCTGACAAGAAAATATCAGCAATGAGAAAAAGTTGTTGTTTCCTGTCTCATATGTCCTTCATAGTCTCAAGAATATATAAATATGCTAGGAATATAAAAATATTCCTAGAAAATTTTAAACCATTGGGGGAAAATTCACCCCGAAAGTTAAAAAAAAAAAAAAGACACAAGGAGAATTTAAATATGAGCATTGAATTAAAGTATTTAAAGTGATAAAAAATATCACTTAATTTTAGGAAAAGAAGTAGTAAAATACTGATTTTAATCATACTAGTATTTTCTGAGTTCTGATTATCAATGGGCCCTGAATACCAATGGGTCACAGTTAACTTCAAAGCTTTCTGAAAAATAAAGCTTCTTTACCTGGATTGGTCTAAAGTTTTCTACCCTTTCCCCTGGTATGGTATTTTTAACCTGGGTACAAACATTTCCCAACCTAGATTAATTTCTTTCATAATATGTAAAAGATGGCAGAATATGAACCTGGTCAAAGGAACTAAGGAGCTTGTGTCATACTTTGCATTGCAGGGGGGAGACAGTAGAAAGAATAGCTTACTTTCTGGCACCTAGCATTGAAGGTGTTCTGTATATTGTAACACTGAGAAGGTACTTCCCAGCCTCAAGTCCTAGGGGTGCTGCTTGCTTGAGAATATTACCAAATGTTATCATCCCTTGTACTTCTTCCTGGAGGGAGTCTGGGTGTGGTGAGGGGAATAATTGCAGTATACCTCTGCCCACTCTTAAGTAGATCACAGATTCCTAATATGTTTTTAGTGTGCTAAGTGCATTTCAATATAATTGGTTTCCTTTGGAACCTTATGTCTTTAATTTTATGCATTTAAAATTATTTTTCTGAGAAAGTTCTAAAAGATTCATAAGACTATCAAAAGGTCTATGACATAAAAAACCTTAAGAATTAAGTCATGAAAAGGAAATCCATGAGCAAAGAAGGCACTGATTCCTTTCCTTTTAAAATAGTAATGCCTCTGAGGGCAAAAAGAAATGCCTCTTCTCATCCTTTTATTTCTGTTTGTCCGTGATGAACAAAAAAGGAAAGGGATCTAACAGAAACAACTCTTCTATGTAAAAACTTCCTATTACACAGTTTTTAGAAGTCATTTGGTGGAAAGGGGGAGATTTAAGACTTGGGAGCAATATATGAATATAAAATTTAGTATGTGGAGACTGAAAGAAACCTTATAAAGCTTACCTCATTGTTTTACAGATAAAGAAACTGAGGCCCCAAAATATATGATTGATGCAAGATCAAATTAGTGACAGAACCAGTCATATGTGACCTATTTCCTTAATCAATTTAAATTTTGTAAAAAAATAAAAATTTAAAAATACATATATTTCTCCTATCCTTCCTTTCTCCATCCCATCCCTTTTCTGCTTCCCCTCACCATCATCCAGAAATTGTTCAAAATAAAAAACATCTTTGGGAAAATTGAGTAAGAGAGTTCTGCCTGCCCCTTCTCCGTTCCAATTTTTCCATTCGTTTTTCTAGGCCTATATTCTCAAGGACAAGATAATACTAAAGAACTATCTTTTCTTTCTTCTTAGAAAACATTTTTAGATAAGTATTAGTGGAATATAACTTGGGGCAATTAATTGGTCTTATGATAAAGATTTTTTAATTTTAAATAGTCAGTTACAGCATTCTAACTTTGACTAACACAGAATTTAAGGGTAGGCGTAGTTATTACTTGCAATGACTCTAGCCCAGGAAATTCTCATCTTTAGCACTCTAGCTTCTGCTAAGACTTGTCAGCTTCCTTATAACAATGTAGGTGGAAACCCAACATTTCTGCCTTCAGCCTTTCAAGCCTCCCTGGACCTCTTCACTGGAGGCAGAATGACTTGTTGTTGTTGCCCTATGTAATAGGGCAGGTTTGCTACCCAAGGCCCATTTTCATCCAAAAGTAACCTGCTTGCTTCAACCTTTCTAAAGATCTTCAAAAGACTAGAGAGGGATGGTGAAAAATTACATCTAATACTAACCTTCCCCAACAGAGGCTTTGGTACACTCTGCAACCTGCCAGATGGAATCTCCCTAAGAACCCAATGGTGACTCTGATACTAGTGCTGGACACGTGTGTAATTTCACACTTGTATTTATTTTTCTTAAAAAGTTAAAGAGTCACAACAAACAGCTGGAAACTGAGTAGCTGCCTCTCAGGTGAGGAATGGCTGAATAAGTTATGGTATGTGAATATAATGAAATATTATTGTTCTGTAAGAAATGACCAGCAGGATGACAGAAAGACCTGGGAAGACTTATATGAGCTGATGCTGAGTGAAGTGAGCAGAACCAGGAGATCATTGTACACAGCAACAACACTATGTGATGATCAACTGTTATGAATTTGACTCTTTACAACAATGAAGTGACTCAGGCCAATTCCAAAATAGACTTGTGATGCAGAAAGCCATCTGCATCCGGAGAAAGGACTAAGGGACTGAATATGGATCACAACATAGTATTTTCACCTTTTTTTGTTGTTCCCTTCTTGGTTTTTTTCCTCATATTTCCCCCTTTTTAATCTGATTTTTTCTGTGCAGCATGATAAATATGGAAATGTGTTTTTTAAAAATTGTACATGTTTAACCTATGTTGGATTACTTGTTGTCTATGGGGAGCGGGGTCGGGGGAAGGAAGGAAGAAAAATTGAACACAAGATTTTGCAAGGGTGAATGCTGAAAACTGAAAACTATCTTTGCATGTATTTCAAAAATAAAAACCTATTATAAAAAATAAAAAGTTAAATGATCACATAGCAGCAAATGCGGATGGGACTCTAAATGTTTGAGATGGAAGTTTCAAAAAAACAAATTTCAATTTGATGTGAGGAAAGATTTCCTGGCCATTAGACATATCCACAAGTAGAACTGACTGCCTTGGGAAATAATGGATTCCACTTTATTGGAATTCTGTGACAGGAGGCCCAAAGGCTACTTTTGGCAGGGATGCTACAGAGGGAACTCCTGTTCAGATCTGGGTTGGACTTAAGACTTCTAAAGAACCCTTCCAAGTCTATAAAGTTTAATCTCCTTAATGAATAGAAGTCTGTCCAGAAGTAATGTGGATGTATTAAGGCTCTCTAGTATTGTTGTCCATAACCTGGTATTATTGGTTCTTTAAGAAGGGTTCATTTGTGCTGAAGGTGGCCAGAATCACACTATTAAAAAGAAAGAAGGGAGAAACAAGATGGCACAGTGGACAGAGCACTGGCCCTGAAGTCAAGAGGACTTGAGTGCAAATCCAGCCTCAGAGACTTAACACTTCCTGGGTGTTTGACCCTGGACAAGTTACTTAACCCCAACTGTCTCACTAAATAAACAGATATGGATGGATGGATGGATGGATGAATGAATAAATGAATGAATAAGCAACCAGGCAAGCAAAAAAAAAAAAAAAAAGAAGAGAGAAGGTAGATGTGTTTGAGAGAGAGGTGAAAGAAGGGAAGAGAGAAGAAGGGGAAAAGGGAAGGAGGGAAGAGAGGCAAGAAAGAAAGGAAGGAGAGACTAGAATTCTCTTCTAAGTGCAGAGATTTACAGCAATAAGATCAAAAGACCAAGCTTCACCAAAAATAGAAATATTAATAAACATGCACAATTATAACATATCTTGTTCTTTATGACCCCATCTGGTTTTTCTTTGTAAAGATACTAAAGTGGTTTGTTGTAATTTTGCAATTAGTTGTGTCTGACTCTTTCTGAGGTTTTCTTGGCAAAGATACTAAAGTGATTTGCTATTTTCCTTTTCTACCTCATTTTAAAGACAGGAAAACTGAGGCAAACAGGATTAAGTAACTTACTACATACAGTCAAGCAACTAGTTAAGTGTCTGAGGCCAAATTTGAACTCAAGAAGATGGATGAGTCTTTCTAACTTCAGATCTGGCACTTTATTCACTGTCCCGCCTAAATGCCCCAGAAAAATAACTACTCACATTTAGACAGCACTTTGGGGTTTGCAAAGGACTTTCCTTTTAACAATCCTGTGAGGTAGGTTGTGTAAATACTCTCTCTCTTACAATTGAGAAAAATTAGCTCAGATAAAAGGGTAAGCAATTTATCCATAATCACACTAGTAAATAACTGAGATGTGATTAGAATCCAGGTTTTCTGTCTTCAAGAGCTGGGAAGGACTTTTGGGAATCATCCAATCCAATCAGCCCATTTTACAAATAGGAGGCCTGACTGGCGGGCTTAAAGTCACACAAATAATAAGTGATCCAAGATCTGTAGCCGGATCTATCTAATTCCATATCCAACCCCATTTCCACCACATAATACTGGCTCCTGTAATCTCTTCTCCTGACTATTTCCTTTCTTCAATCATACTCCATTCCAAACCCAACACATCCCCGTTCTTTTTCTACAGCTGATTTTCTACCCCAAGCACCAAAAAATGCCATTTAGAATTTTGATATACAGACTCCTGTACAGACACCAATTTGATACCTATAATGACAGTGCCCCCAAAAGTAGCAGGACAGCAAATGAGCATTTTCCTTAAACCAAGTTAAGCTCAAAGTGTTAGAGAAATATTTCCTGTTGCTCATTGTTTTCTAATTATAGAATTGTGTGTGCTTAATCACAGAAGCCATTTAGGTTAGTTCACCTTCCTGTCTCTAAGAAAGTCTGAACTTCAAGCCATTACCAAAAAACAACTGTTTATCTTTCCCTGTGAGGTCTCTCAAAAGAGTAGAGATAGATACTGCATGACGATGGAGGCAGGGAGCTGAAGCAGGCTGGCTGCCCATAGCAATACATCAGTATTTATGGCAAAATCTCCATAAAAAGTTATCATAAAACTAAGTGGATCCTTTTGGCCAGTTAAAAAAGCCTATGCCCCCCCCCCTTCTCACAATAATACATAAAACAAAATGCCTAGAATTACCAAAAAAAAAAAAAAGCCAATTGCATTAAAATAGCAAAAACAAAAAACTTCAGAGTCAAGGAACTCCAGGTCAAGAAGTTCTGGTCTAGAAGAATATTTTTAAAAAGGTTAAACAGTGTATTTTTTGCATCACATTTGGATCAAATGATAGCACAGAACCATAATGGACAAAGTGGCAGCTGAGAATAAGAAGTCCCCACATCACTAATTATTAATCACTCAGTCAATAAACATTTATTGCCTACTGAATTCTAGATACAGTCCTAAAAACTGGGGATATAAATAAAAGGAGCTTACAATCTAAAAATGAGAAGGGGAATGGAAACAATACACAACATTGTCATCATTCTTAGTATTACGCTATTTACCCCAAACAGACCATTATGAAACATTGATAATATAAATGTGAATGAGCAAGAAGAATGAAGCACAATTTTGTAGTCTGGACTAAAGTATGATCAAAGAACAAGGTGCCAAGATAAAACTGCTATCCATCTCTCAATTCCTATTTCAAATCCATGGTATATATGTATGAAAAGAGCAGACAGGAGAAGAGAAAAGCAGGCCCCAAAAAAGAGGCATTGTGGACAGGCTGGAAATGAGGAGCTAGTAGTTCCTTTGACATCACCACTTAAATAAAAAAGCAGGAAGACTTTTCTGATCCAAGAGCAAATAGTATATTTATATATCAGCAATATGAAAGATTGTATGCTTTTTTTAAAAAAATAGAAAGTTCAATGTCAGGACCCAAAAGATATGCGTCAAAAATATAACTTTAACACTCCAAGGAAGGAGGGATAGCCTCCTCTCTCTACCGCCTTCCAAAAAAAAGTTTTTAAATTAAGGCTTTTCTATGAGTATTTTCTAAATCTTAAGAGATATAATTTTGAAACATCAGAGTTTAACAGAGACCCCTTCATCCCCATCCTTTAAACCTGTTGTTAAAAACTTTTTTTTTTAAATCACTTGTGGGAAGAAGCAAAGCAAAAATGAACTGTAAAACACTCATAATTGGAGGCCTCCCCAATCAGACTGATTTCATCCTCTCCCTCTGGGCCTGATTTACTGTGCCCTATCTGCCATGTCCCACTCCAAACCTAATTTCCATTCCATCTCATCCTTTCCTTCCACAAACTTGAAGAACTATTTGCTTAGTAAAGTTTCTGGAAGTCTATGCAGATCTGCAGGAGGTTGCTATTACTCTAAATATTAATCACTGACCTCTCTGACAAGCTGCTTCTCTTTCTTGCCAGGAGAATTCGCCAACTTCCAACAAGTGATACACTCATGGGAAATGTTAGCATTCCACTGAGAAAAATCTTCCTTCTCAGAGAAGCAGTTTACCACGGGGTAGAGAAAACTGGATTTGCAGTCCTAAAGACCTATATTTGAATTTCATCCTCAGATATTCCTTAGTTGGGTGACCTTGAGCATGTCACTTATTCTAGAAAATATTCCTTAGTTCACCAATAAAAAGAAGAAACTGAACTTGAGGGTTTAAAAGGCTCATTCCAGCTCTAAATTCATGATTGTTATAATTCCCACCACTGCTACATGTGGCTGCTTCTGCCTCCTCTCTTCCTTCTATTAATACAGTTTTTATAGATTTACTGTTAACACTTCAGCATCTGCAGATATCAGGTGTCAACATAAAAAATTGACAACTTCGGAGAAGACCATACTAGATCTTCCTATGCCCCACTGTTTGGTTCTAAGTTTTGGAAGGGACAAAAATTGTCACTAAAGTAAATGTCAATGAGCAATTTTTTTAAACGTTCTATAGAAGAAAAATTTGTAGATTTGTTTAAAAGGGAGAAAAATCCAAACTGCTTCACATTATAAAAGCATAGGGTAAATTCTATATTCAATTCAATAAACATTCATTTTATGTGCCAAAGATTTTATGTGCTCTTTACAAAAGAGCAAAAGATAATTCCTGCCCTCAAAGCTTACAGTCTAATAGGGGATACAATAAACAAACATTTACAAAGTAAGCTATATATAGCATAATAATTAACAGAGAAAAGGCACTGGAATAAGGAGGTGTTAGAAAAGGCTTTCTGTAGAGGTGGGATTTTAGTTAGAACTTAAAGAAAGCCCAGGAGGACAGGGAACATTCCAGACATGGGGGATAGTCAGAGAGAATATGCTAGGAGTGTTTTTTTCATGGAGCAACCAGGAAACTAGTGTCACAGGAGTGAAGAGTGCATTTGGGGGCATAAGGTGTAAGGAAACTGGAAAGGTAAGAGAGGACTAGGTTATGAAGGGGTTTGAATGCCAAACAGAACATTTGGTATTTATATATGATGAACAAGAGTGGTTTTTCCATTCAAATCCAAGTCAGTTGACTTTCCATATAGAAATTTAGTTCACAGGGAACCCTACACTTTTCTTCCCTCCAAACCCTTGGAAATCTGATCTCCTCAAATCTAAACTATTAAATCAGACTGTACTTGGTTTTCTTCTTGTTTTCTATCACCAGTTATAGGAGGAAAGGGCCACTTCTCCCCAAAGTTCCCATTATTTCCATCCCAGTAATCAGGGGTAATCAGATCTAGTATAGATTTCCCCTGCTGTTTCCTCCACCATTTGTGGAATGAAATTTGTTTGTAGGACCATTCCAACGAGAAGGAACCTCAAAGTCATCTGTACATTTAGAGTCAAATTTTGCACAACATCCTTTTAAAGATGAGGAAAGGTCCACAAACATTAAGGGACTGCCCAAAGTCACAAGAGACTGAATTTTACTGGTTAATACATGTCTAGAGAGAAGCATTCAGTAGACATTTGGATAACTGGGGTCTCCCACCACTACTATACAACACGTCTGTGCCCAATCTGTAGTAGACTGAAAGAAAAAAATTGTTTCTGCTTCTACTGCTCTTCACCCAAATATTTTCTATTCTGCTCCCCTATTTAGGTTCTGGACATCCTCACTTGAGTGAACAAGATTAACCAAACCTTCCTTCCTCCCAATCATCCCTTTTTGAATCCTATTTCTTTTGGATTAAGCCTTTCCTTCATTCAGAAATACATCTCAGCTATTATTATCCTCACCATATATATACATACACATATGTATATATATATATAATTTTTTTTGTTTTTGCTGAGACAATTGGGGTTAAGTGACTTAAGGTCACACAGCTAGAACGTATTAAGTGTCTAAGACTAGATTTGAACTATTCAAACAACTAGCAGTCCCAATACTCACTTTTCTAAAGAGCTTTAAGGCTTGCAAAGCATTTACATGATTCTTACAGCAAACCTATGAGGTAGGCCCTATTATTCCATTTTATAGATAAGAAACTGATGACACAGAGGTTAAGAGATTGACTCACATCACTAGTAAGTAGTCTGAGGCAGGATTTGAACTTGGGTCTCTCTGAGTCCAAGAGCAGGGTTCTAAACCCTGTACCACCAAGATAGATGTCTATAAATCCTGAGTTCTATGACTCAGTAATTCCTACATGGCTTTATCCCCTTGCGTTAATAAGGCTTCTAACTCTTCTTGCTTACTAGGTAAATTTGGGCGTCTATCTATGTACAGACATTTGAGATTAAGAATTTTACTAGTACTGCTAAACATTAAAATCAGCATAAGCCCTGCCTCTTTCTCTGGCTAAAAGTCAGCTTCACACAAGCCCATGGGTTCATGGTTAGATCCTGTACTCCCTTATCTTTGGTAGCACTCATAATTCTTTTTCATTATCCTCCCCCTCCCCACCCATTCCTTTTATGGATTAGGTGATACAATGATACATTCACTGTATGGAGAGACTGGAAGACCCCAGTACGAATCCTGCTTGGGACACTGATTTCCTCATTTGTAGAAGGGAAATAATGAGAGTGCCGATAGGGTTCTTGTGAGGATAAAATGAGATAACATATAAAAAAGCACTTTGCAAACTTTGAAGTGTAAATAAATGATAGCCACTATGATGATTATAGTTCAACCTGGAAAAGTAGTCATTAACATTTTTGAAGTAGTCTCTATGTCATATACAGACTCAAAGTTAGAAATGCAAACAAAAACTGCCTTAATAGTAACTTAGATGACTGTCTTAATGACATGTTATGTATTAATTATATGTGCACATACTACAGTGGAAAGTGGGTTGGATTTAGAACTGAAGATCCTGTGTTAAAATCTACCATAGACCCACATAACAGCCTTCTGAGCCATCTCAGAGATGCAAAACACCCCGATATATAAACTAATGAACCAAAGGCCTTGAATGAACATTAAACTTGTTCACCATCCCTATGGTAGGTTAGGGTAGGTTGATTAGATTACAGCAGGTTAGAACTTGAGGAATAGTTCATGAGAGTTTAATCAAAAACCCAGATCACCAAATGACTTCAAGACAAATAGAGTAGGAAAGACTTTCTCAGACTTCAAACCCATGGCGCTCATACTGACAATGGCCAAGCAATTTAGAGGCAGAACTTTCTAGGAAAGCTCCTGTGCATATTTGTTGTTATTTCACTGTTGTCCAACTATTTTAATTGTAAATAACTCTTCATGACCCTATTTAAGGATTTCTTTGCAAAGATACTGGGCTGGTTTGCCATATTCTCCTTCAGCTTATTTGACAGAGGAGGAAACTGAGGCAAACAGGGTAAAATGACTTGCTCAAGTTCATACAGCTAGTAAGTGTCTGAGGCCAGATTTTTAACTCAGGAAGATGAGTCTTCCTGACTCTAGGCCTGGCACTCTACCCAATGAACCACTAGCTGCCTTTCCCAACTCTGTCCATAGTAAGTGGTTATTACCCTGAAACCCTGGCTCTATGGGTTTAATTGTTTCTCATTCTCCTTTGCTGTCACCCCTAAAACCTTTCTATCTTTTTTAGAGATAATTGTTCATTTGGGCCCAAACAGCCTCACAGCACTTGAGATCCATTCTCTACTTACTACCTTGAGTAGTTCTCAAGCAGATGGTCAAAGGGAGCAATTTAATACTACAGCTCTCATCCCCTTCAACCAGCTCTAATGCCCTCAAATCCCAAAGTCTGGCTCTCGAAGTAATAACAACAAACAGTGTCTTATTCATTACCAATCATCATCCAAAAATTCCAGGAAACTAAGAGGTCATTTCTTATATGAATTAGAGAAGGGACTTTTCTTAAGCAAAAGAGGAAAGCTGAGAAGCCATTGCAGAATGGGGATAATGATAGCACCTATATGTTGTTGTGAAGACAAAATAAGATAAAGTATAAAAAGCATTTTGCAAACCTTGAAGGATATCACACCATAATCTCAATTACAGTGTTGTAATACCACAGGCCTTCCTCCCAACTCCAACCCTTCTGTAGTCTCAATTGATTGTAGAGAATATCTTCTAATAAGACCCACTGGAAAATCTAATTCTTGTACACAGATTTTTCTCCTTTTTCCTTCCTTAATGGGAATTTTGATTTATCACTTAACCTTTCTTTTGGAGAAATCTTTGTTGCCAAATATAAGCTGAAATAGGTAGGAAAAATAACCAAGTCTCCTTATTAAAAACAAAAAACTGAAACCCTAGAATTCACATTCAAATGACTCAAGTCTTAATTCACCAGGTCTGCAATTTACTAGATATGTGATCATGTCTATTGATTTCTCTAAACCTGTATTCTGCCCCACCCCTAAAATGAGAAGGTATATATTATGAAACTTTTAATGTTCTCTTCTACTATAAATCTTTTAAGCTTCGTTCCCTCTCATTACTTCAACAGGGGAAAAGATCACAAGGAGCAAAGCAGCAGATTAGAGAAGGAGCTGGACATGACATCACTTTGAATCCTGCTTTATATAAGATCTAAGATTTAAACTCTGGACAAGTCATTTCATATTCTTGGAACCTCAGTTACCTAATTTATAAAATAGGGTTAACAATAAGATCAAGGATGAAACAAGGTTGCCCACTATCACCATTCAAAAATGTTAGCTTTAGCAATAAGAAAAGAAAAAGAAATTAGAGGTATTAGAGTAGGTATGAGAAAACAAAAAATGTCTTTGCAAATAATATGATAAAATTCAGGGCTCCTCAAACTACAGCCCGCGGGCCAACATGCAGCAGCTGAGGATGTTTATCCCCCTCACCCAGGGCTATGAAGTTTCTTTACTTAAAGGCCCACAAAACAAAGTTTTTGCTTTTACCATAGTCCGGCCCTCCAACAGTCTGAGGGACAGTGAACTGGCCCCCTATTTAAAAAGTTTGAAGAGCCCTGTAGATTGTCAACTAAAAAACTACTAGAAACAATCAACAATTTTAGCAAAATTGTAGGATGCAAAATAAATCCACATAAATCATTAGTATTTCTATGTTACCAGCACTAAGATATACAAAGAAAAATAATATAATATAATATATGAATAATATAAAAATATTTGGGAATCTACCTGCCAAGACAACACCAGGAACTATATGAATATAGTTATGAGACTTTTCACACAAATAAAGTTAGATCTAAACAATTAGAAGAATAGCAAGTGCTCATGGGTAGGCTGGGCTAATATAATTAATATGATAATTCTACCTAAATTAATCTACTTATTCAGTGTCATACCAATCAAACTGCCAAAAAATTACAGAGCTAGAAAAAATAATAAAAAAAAATTCATCTGGAAGAACAAAAATTTCAAGAATTTTAGGAGAATTTGTGGGAAAAAATGCAAATAAAGAAGACCTAGTTGTACCAGACTTAAAAACTATATTATAAAGCAGTGGTCATCAAAACCATTTAATATTAAGAAATTAGAGTAATTGATCAGTGAAATAGGTTAGATCCATAAGACAAAATAATCAATGATTATAGTAATCTAGTGTTTGATAAGTCCAAAGACTCCAGTTTCTGGGATAAGAACTCAATATTTGACAAAATTGCTGGGAAAATCAGAAAATAATGTGGCAGAAATTAGGCACTGAGCAACATCTAACACCCTATACGAAGATAAACTCGAAATGAGTTCATGATTTAGACATAAAGGGGTGACGCTATAAGCAAATTAAGAAAAGAAGGGATAGTCTACCTCTCAGATCTGTGAAGAGAGAAGAAATTTATGGCCAAAGAAGAACTAGACAGCATTAAATGCAAATGCAAAATGGATAATTCTGATTATATTAAATTAAAACATTTTTGTACAAACAAAACCAATGCAGTCAAGATTAGAAGGAAAGCATAAAACTGGGGGGGAAAGTTTACATCTAAGGGCTCTGATAAAGGCCTCATTTCTAAAATATAAAGAATTGACTTAAATTTATAAGAATACAAGCCATTCTCCAATTGATAAATGGTCAAATGATATGAACAGATAATTTTCATATGAAGAAATTAAAATCATTTTTAGTCAAATGAAAAAATGTTCTAAATGACTTTGGATTAGAGAAATGCAAATTAAGACAACTCTGAGATATCACTATATACCTCTCAGATTGGCTAAGATGGCAGGAGAAGATAATGATAACTATTGGAGGGGATGTGGAAAAACTGGGACACTAATGCATGGTTGGTGGAATTATGAAGGGATATAACCATTCTGGAGAGCAATATGGAACTAGGCCCAAAGAGCTATAAAACTGTGCATACCTTTTTATCAAGCTGTATTTCTACTGGGCCTATATCCCAAAGAGATCTTAATGGACGTAAAAGGACTCACATGTGCAAAAATGTTTATGGCAGCCCTGTTTGTAGTGGCAAAAAAACTGGAAACTGAATGGATGCCCATCAATTGGAGAATGGCTGAATAAATTATGGTATATGAATGTTATAGAATATTATTGTTCTGTAAGAAACGCTCAGCAAAATGACTTCAGAAATGTCTGGAAAGACATGAACTGATGCCAAGTGAATAGAACTAAGAGTACACTGTACACAGCAACAAGAAGATTATATGACGATCAATTCTGATGGACTTGGTTCTTTTCAACAAATTCAGGCCAATTCCAATAGACTTGTGATGGAGAGAACCGTCTATACCCAGAGAAAGGACTGTGGGGACTGAATGTATATCACAACATAGTATTTTCACTATTTTTGTTGTCATTTGCTTGCTTTTTTTCTCTCAGTTTTTTTTTCCTCTCTGATCTGAATTTTTCTTGTGCACTATGATAAAAGGGGAAATATGTATAGAAGAACTGCACATGTTTAACCTATACTGGATTACTTGTTCTCTAGGGAAGGGGATGGAGGGAGGGAAAAAATATGAGACACAAGGGCAGGTTAAAAATTATCTTTGCATGTATTTTGAAAATAAAAGGCTATTATTATAAAAATAAATAAATAAAATGGGGTTAAAAGATACTGGCCTAATGCATAGGGCTGATATGAAAATTAAATGAGATTCATTTACATGAAGCACTTTGCAAGCCTTAAAGGGTTATGTAAATGTGAGCTATCTACCATTAGTATTCTCTGGAAGAGAAAATAAAGAAAATGATCAGATCAACTTTGAAAGACTTAGCTACTTTGATCAATACAGTGATCCAAGATAATTCCAAAGGAGTCATGATGAAAAAATACTATCCACTTCCAGAGAGAGAAATGAACTAAGTGCAAATTGAAATATAATTTTCTCACTTTATTTTTACTGCTCTTTTGCAATATGGCTAATGATTTCATATGCATAATTGATATCACATTTCTTGGCTTCTCAGTGGGTGAGAGAGGGGAGGGAGATAATTTGGAACCCAAAATTTAAAAAAAAAGAATATTTAGAATATAAAATTTTTAAAAGGAAAAAGGATTTCATCAATACACCATTATCATCATGATTATTTAAATTCTGTAATGGGAAGGTTATGATAGCTCACTGGGAAAACTGAATTTCATGCAGAAACCAAATATGTGGCTCAAAACACAATGGTAGACAGGTAAATGCCATGTTAAAGGAAATCTATATCTTGAAATCAACTTATCTTTTTTCACTCCCCTTTTCCAATCCAGATTTCTTCAGACAGAACAACTCAAACCAATACACACAAACCAATTTCACAATACAAAGCAGAGAAGTCCTGTGTTCACTATATCTTGCCAAAACTACTGGAGAGGGCTGTATCATGCATTTTTGCACTAAGAAAATTTCCCATCTTTTCTGGACAGCTTACAAATTGATGGCAGCCCAAGGAATGTCTTTGGATAATAAAGTTGCTAATATTGCCCTTGTATTCCCCAACTCAATGAACATGGAATTTCAAATGGAGTCAATTAGGAGTCTTTGATCAAAGGTTATTAGTCAATGGAAGCAATAAACATCAAGTTTCCTCTCTTTGATTCATGAATAAGAAGCCCAAAGAAGAAACTATCTCACTCTAGCATTCTCTTTTAATTTCCAAGAGTATCATCAACCAAATTGGTACTTGCTTCCTTCTGATCCAAATATTCCCCTCCAACACCACTGTTTAAGTCCTCAAAGCTGCTCATGGGATCAAATACTTACCAAGAGTATAAGATGCAAGCAAACAGGAGGGTGGTACCCAGACCTGTAACCAGATTTTCATCTCTGTGGAATTCCTGGCCAAAGTTAGGTGAGCAAATTGTTATATTCTTCTGGTTTTTATCCAAAACTTGAAAGGAAAAACAGAGTAACCACAGTGAGTAGGGAGGAACCTACCATCAACTCACAGAAGAAGATGATAACATTCAGGAAAAGCTAACCCAATTTGAGAGTCTCTTGGACAGCAAGGAAATCAAATCAATCATTTTTTAACCTATATCAGATTGCTTGCTGTCTTGGGGAGAAGAAAGGAGAAAAATTTGAAACACAAAGTTTCACAAAAATGAATATTGAAAACTTTATGTATATTTGGGGGGAAAATAAAATAATATTGATAAATTTGGAAAAAATATTAATTCAGTCTATTCACTAAAAAGACAGATACTGAAGCTAAAACACTTTGGCCATGTAATAAGACAGGACTCATTGGAAAAGACCCCAATTTTGGAAAAGATAAAGGAAAAGCAGAGAACAAGATGGACAGATGTCATGGAAGCAATAAACATGAACTTGGATAGACTTTGGTGGAGAATAAAAGAATCTGACATGTGATGATCTATGGGGTCATGAAGATTTGGAAATGATTGAAAAACAACAACAAAACCCAACTTTTGCTTTCCCTCAGAATCCCAAAGGCTGAGCAAAGGGTGTAGCTTTGTTCTTCAAAGTCTAACATTGTACAGGATTGACTTTAGATTATTTCTCTAAAGAATGTCAACCCCACTTCCTTATTGAGGATTCACCAAGAGGAGCTGCAGTCAAGAGATCTGCATCCCCATTTGGAACAAGTCCTTAGACTCCATTCTGGCTGAGGCTGCCCTAAAGACAGGTTCAAGTGACTATGAATCCTACAGTTCCAAAAACTGATAGGCTCTGGTTCTCATCTCTTCATTTTGTAAAAGTTATTAAATTTTATTTATTTAAAACTAAAGAAAAAATAAGAAAAAAAAATAGGAAAATAAAGTCAAAAAGGAAAAAAACACCACACTGTCAAATGCCTAGCAGAACATCAAGGTGAATTCAAAATTTGTAACAATAAATTTCAATTTCAAGAAAGCATATAATAGAAGATATTATATTCTTGACTGTCCATCTTTTCTTTGCTTCCTTGTAAGTTACTCTTTTGCTTTTTGCTGTGTACTTTTTACTTTATTCTTTCTCTTCTCTTTTATTCCCCCACTCACCATGTCTCCCAAGAAGGCCACAGTTAAGCACAAATATATTTATGTGTATGTGGGTGGGTGTGTTTAAATAGAACACATGCATACATATACACACACACATGCATACATATATGTACCCACAAGCATATATATATATACACACATATATAAATACATGTTTACAAATACATAGACATGCATCTAAAACACTATTAATATGGCTTGACATATAATGTAGATTTCTCTTGATTGAAATTTTAAGTATTACTCTTTGAGATCAATGATTACTAGCTCTACTTTTTGTTCTAATAAATTCTATTCCTGACCTTTGTTATTGTGTTTGTGCATATCTCTTATTTCTTATCCCTGCTAAATTTTCTACTCCTTAACTTGCCTTGTTATTGCTTAACCTCCCCTCACCCATAAATCCTTCCCTTATTTTCTTCAACTACCCTTTCCCTCCCTCTTCATCCCAATTCTCATGAATCTATACACTATATCCCACAGGCGATAAATCTACAAGTCCTTCTATATCTCACTTTATCCCATTCCCTTCCCCTTATCTCTTTATAAATTTTGGAGGCCCACCTCTTCCAAAAAAGATGAGAAAATGCATATATTTTCAATGAGCTCTATATTAGACAATCATACTAAAAAAGCTTGGCGTCATTTTGGAGGCTACTTCCCTGTAAATACCTTGTAAAACAGGCGCCTTTATTTCATTCTGTACTCCTATACCTCCTAAGAAGGAGGCAGGATATTTAAAGAAAATATTTAAACTAGGCCCTTTAAAAATAAAAACTTATCGAAAAAGTTACATCAACTAGTTTATCATAACAAATAACTTCCTTAATACTACCCAATGTCCTAGTGCACATAGACACCAATTCTGAATAAAGAAGTCAGGTTTAATTACTAGCTTTGACCATATATAATTAGCACAGATCTTTAACACCCTAGAAACCATTTCATAAACATGCAAATTCTAGGTATCTGAAGTTGCACTAAAATTATTATTAGCAATTGCACTTTAAAAATAGCTATGCACACAGTGGTTTGAAGGGTGTTGGTTTTCAGTCCAGTGGAAAAAATCGTTTTCTAAATAGCAGTCTGATCTCAGCCACAAACCGGCATTATTCTGAATAAGTATAGCCGTTTGAAATTAAAATAATTGTGCACCCAGTGCTGGTGCAAGACTTCAAGGATTTTGCCATAACCAAGTAGCACAGTAGTCAAAATCTTAGGTCCGTGAAAAGCCATGAAAGAAATTGAGCTTAAAGCAAAAACATCCAGCTTGTTCTCTTTGTTTATTTTTTTTAAATGAGAGTAAGTACTTTAATGTCATAATCTACAAACTCAAATCTGCAACTCTTCCTCTTTTGAACAGATACATAGGAAAAAAAATTAGGTATGGTGCATACTGAGCCTCCAAAATTCTCTCATTCCAAGAGGGAAGATGTAGACTATGTGATTAGTAATGAATTTAAAGTTCCATACACAGGAGATTTGTCTATTTTATTATGCACAATCCAGCAGCCATGCTCAAGCTTTTATACTATGAAGATAGCTTTAATAAAGATGAATCACTACTTTGTCTAAAAGGAGAAGGGAATGGCTTGAAATCCAGAGCAAGAAAAAAAAACTTAGAACTTTATTTGCAGGATTCAATCACAGCAAGACTTTTGTTGTTTAGTCTATTAGTCATGTCCCCATTTGGGGTATTTTTGGCAAAGATACTGGGTAATTTGCCCTTTCAGTCTCCAGTTCATTTGACAGATGAGGAAAACTGAGGCAAACAGGATTAAATGACTTAAAGTAGTAAATGTCTGAAGTCAGACTTTAATTCAAGTCCATCTACCTGTCCTTTCTAATGTTCTTACAGAAGCAACTTTTGGCTAAGTCAGACACTTAGAAATAAAAACGAGTTCATGTTAAAGGAGGCTTCCAAATGGATCCTTTTGCTTCAGCATAGCACAAGTGGCTGCCATTTTTGCATTAATTAAGGATTTCTTTAAGTTAAAAGACCTGGAAATAACAATTCATTTGAGTTTTTATGTTTTCAAACGACAACTTTTAAATGTGAAAGAACAGTCCTTCCCCCACAAATCACATGTACTCAACACAAATAATGAGTCAAAGAATCACTCACTTGTCTCCACAGGTTTGCTGGAGAGAGCTGAGAAGGTGAGATAAGTGACATAACAGCTAATGAGGCCTGACTGCAGTAATCCTGAATGAGGCTGCCCTGAAAATGGAGAAGAAATACATGGTCAGAGAATTCTAGGAGACCAGAAGGGGCCTGAGATACCATCTGGTTCAACCGCCTTTTTTTTTTTTTAAATAGAAATTAAGGCCCAAATTCCCAAACTTAAGACAAGAAAAAGACCAAAATTCCAACCCAAGGATCTCCAATTCCAAATTCCAATGCTTTATTGTACTATGCTGTTATAAAGATGGTACAAACATCAAGAAAGGGGAAACATCATTTTTTCCTGGTGGATATCCTCTAAATTTGACTCTTAACTTCCTGATTCTGAAATTAGAGGCCTGCCACAGTTTATAAGGAACTGGGGAGAAAGAAATTACAAATACTCTCACACAAAAGGTACTTTCTGTTACTATTGAGAATTTTCCAAGATAATTAAGTTTTTAAAACTTTTTTATGTGTATTTATATATTTATGCTTTACATATTTTACTTATATTATTTATTATACATTGTAATATATTAATTATTATGCTTTTTTTTTTTTAAGGAGAACTTGCGTAAATGAAAAGCAGAACCCTGGCCCATACTACTATGGAGTTTTTTGCCAACACCTGAAGATGTAACCAGCTCCAGGGACCTAATCTGATTCCTAAGCACAGTACAAGGAAAGTGTCACTCCAATTATTGTTAGAGATCCCCAGTAGCTCAGTGGAATAAACAAAAGACTACAAACTCTATTCCACAGCTATATGCACATCATCTCCCTAGAAAGGTACGCAAAGACATCTCTGTTTCTTCATCTGTAAAGGGCAAAGACACCAATGCTTGATGGAGTTCTAAGTGAAGAACAGAACAAGTGCCAATTAAGAAAGAAATTTGTTGGGAGCCAGGCTCCAAAAAAGAAAGGTCTCCCTGGCTTCTAAGATGCTGAATTTTAAATGAACAGACTGATTCAGCTACAATTTAGAGTTTTTAGCTCCTGCATAGGAACATTAAACTTGTTTCATGACTAATCATTTTTGTTGTAATTTTTTTTGATTTATAATGACATTACAATTATGACAAGGAATTCACAAATTACTCATCATGCTACTGAATCTTTAAAACGAAAATGAAAAATGCACTGCCAGTCACGGAAGCCAACTCTCACATGTGCCCTTCTCAGATAAAGTCATCATGATTTAGAACCTCCATTGAATATGTTTAAAGTAGAAGTTTTTTTAAAAATATATATTTTTTAAGTCACAGACAACACTGGCAGCCTGCTGAAGTCCATGGATCTTTTCCAGAATGTTATGTATTTTTTAAAAATTCACGATGGAAAAAAATGCTAAATTTAGTTAGAGGTTAGTGAAAATAAAAATGTATTTCTTTTCCCATCCAACTCCATGGGATTCTCTGAAATTTACTCATGGATCACAGACTCTATGGACTCCAGAATAAGAAATTCAAACAAAATGTTCGTAATAGATATGGTCTCTTTGTCACATGGTATTGAGGGGATGATTCTATTTAGTGGCCAAAATTATCAAGCAGTGATGGGGAGAAGAATGGGAAGGGAATATTTAACCTGGCATATATTTTAATTTACTTACAAGCTGAAATCACAATAGACCTTGTTCAAGCCTTAAGAAAAACACTCTCAATTATAATAATCCAAACTTCTCTTAGTCCCCAAAACTTTGTAGATTAGTTAAAAATCAATACTAATAATCTATTCGCCTCTAAGACACTCAAGGCACAAGTTTATTAACCCAACAACATTCTTCTCCACCCTCTTGAAACTGTTAGGCAAGGCAGTGATGAGTGAACATGACAAAAAGGTCATGTCATCATGGGAATCCACCACATTTTTCTTTACCCCAAAGATAAAAGTACTGGCTTGGATCATAAAAATGTGAGGGGAGTTTTAGGACTAAAGTAAATTTAAAGATGTCCTTCTAATATATTATTTCTGAAATAAGAACAAAATATTCTCCTATAGGAGAAATTACCAGAACCTCATGGCTATAGATGACTAGGAGAACATGTGTACATTTGTTAGTTAGCAACTCATACATGCCTTTCCAGATCTCTATGCCCTCCAAATTCCTTGAAGATAAGGAATATGTATTTGAATGATTTTTGCAAATTCAGTTTAACAATATTTAACTGGCACATATTTGTACATGTACGTTATTTAGTCTCGATATATGGGATGTAACCTAGGGATAGGATCCCTTATGGAATCTCAGGTGGGATTTCCAATTCTCCTATTACCATCAATCTAAGCACATTGGTGAATAAATGACAACATCTTCCAATAGAAAGCCACAAGCTTCTAGAGCATTAGTGCTAAACATAGCTATTTTCTGATGCTGGAAACAGATTAAAATCTAATTGGGAAATCTTTAACTAAAAGGACAAAAATGCAAAACAGATAATGCTAACTGGTGATTGTCTGAGTCAATATTTGAGTTTGAGATCACTGTTCTAGGACTTCCAAGACAATGAGGCAGAAGCAAGGGAAGGAAGTAGTCCCCATACTTACGATTCTGTACACAGGGCGAGATGGCTACCAGGGAAATAAGTAAGCAGAGGCCGCCACTCACACCAAGGAAAATTTTATTCTGCAAGCAGCCTTCCTCCCAGGTGTAAAACCAGGCCATCAGGATCAGCGCTCCCACAGCAATTGTATACATGAGAAGAGTCACCAGGGCCAGAAAGGCATACCACATTTTGTTATGAACTGTGCCTGCAGTCCTATTTCCAAGAAGGGGAGAAGAGAGAGAGAGAGGGAGGAAGATTAGTCAGAGGATCATTTGTCTTATAATACTCTTGAAGTAATAAATCCCTTGTATTCAGCCCCCAGGATGATGTAACAGTAGTACAAAAGGCTTTCTGAAATGAATGCACCCCATGACAATGCTAGATGGCTGGGAAATGTTTGACCCATTTGGTCTAAGGAATTTATAAATGCCCACTGGAAACTGCTTCGGGCTTCTACTTCTGACCAGGTCTAAGTTGGACAGTCACCCCCCACCACTATCATCCCCATCGCCTTAAAGGGATACTTGGATTTAGAACTTTTGAGATTTAGAAACATAGGATATTTTTATCTTTTTACTCTGGGACATCTTCATGAAGCCCTGAAAGGAAACCATTAATAACAATGGCATGATTACATGATACAGTAGAGTTCTAGTACTATTTACAGCAGTTCTTCTCCAAGGCTCTGTTCAAAGAAGCTTTCCTTATTATTCTAGTATGTTAGTGATTTTATTAGGTTCTACCATGTCATTCCCCTGCTCTAAAAGCTTCAATGATTGGCTTCCTATTGCCTCTGGGACAAACAATAGCTAACATTTATGTAGTGATTACTATGGGCCAGGCTCTGTGCTAAGTGCTATCTCATTTGATCCTTACAAGAAGTCTGGAAAGTGGGCGCTATTATTCTACTTATTTAAAGATGTGGAAATTGAAGTTAAGTGACTTGTCCAAGCTAGAAAGTATCTGAGACCAGATTTGGAGTTGGATCTCCTGACTCCAGGCCCAGCTCTATCCACTGTAATACCTAAACAAAGTCCCCTTGGCTTTTAAAGCCCTTCACAAGCTAGGTTCCAAGTAGATTACACATTACTCCCCTTTACACACTCCATTTTCACACTGGTCAGTTCCCTTCGCATCTTTCTCTTGCACACATCATCCTCTGCTCCTTGAAAGTCCTCATCATTTCTGTCTCTAGGAGCTCACAGATCTCATCAAATTTCAATTTCTTTCATGAGACCTTTTCCTGAATCCCCTAGATAAGTAACCTGCCCTCTCCAATTACTTTGTACATATTTTCTATTTATTTATCTGTACAGATGTCACTTCCCTCCAAAGGACTCTACGTTTGCTAAGAGGAAGGACTGTCCCTTTTTGGTTTTTGCAATCCTTACATCCTGCACAGTATTTGGCACAGAGCAGGCACTTAAGAAATGCTAGATGAACCAAACCGATTCCAGAATTGCCTTAGAAGCTCTGTTGGACAGCATTTCTCTCTTCCAGGTTGTGACCAAATTACCATCATTCAAAGTCATGTTTTCTATACCTTACTACTGACTACAGGTAAGAGGGACAGCAAGACAACTCAAATTATAATGATGAAGACAAAGATAGGCCTGGGAAAACTAGAAGAGGAGGCAAGGAGAATTTTTATATAAGAAAAAACAAGGAGAGGACATCGGGCAAAGAAAAGGCAGAGTGACACTAACTATTGTTTCTCAATAAAAATGTTGATAGGAAAAAAAAAAAAAAACACTTGTACACCAAAAAAAGTAATGTTGGTGGGAGAGAGAAGGGGAAAAGGCATGATTCCAAACCTTTAAAAATGAAGAGAGAGAAACAAAGGAAGAAAAACATTTCATGAATCATTATCATCTGACTTTTAAAATTAGGTTGCTTCTTGCAACCTCAATCTCAAAGAACACAGAAAAAGAAAGAGAGAGGGGAGGGAGGGGGGAAGAGAGAGAGAGAATAAAAATTTTCTTACTGTTCTGAGAAAATTGGAAAGCATTCAAGGAAGTCCATGATTAAAAAAAGTTACCATAACCAAAGATGAATGAAAACGGGAAAAGATGGGATGGCAATCATTTTGTGGTAAATAACAGTCCAATAATGATTCAAACTACTGACCACAAAATTATCCCCAATTAAAAGAAGAAAAAATAAAGTAGGAAAAAATTTGACAAGGATGAAAACATTTATTAAGTGTACTATATGTCAGACACTAGAGTAAGTACTCTGATCTATTTACTGTGCTAGCAGATGAACAATTTAAAAAAAAAGTGAGAGAAAATGACTTGTATAAAAATAATATTCTATTGAGTTTGCCCCTTCTTTTTTCTCCTGATCTATTATGTTATGTTTTCCAGTCTTTTATACTCACTACTTTGATGGACCTGTGAGTCCATCTGAGACTCTGAGACAGAATTAATATTTACAAGGTTAAATTGCCTCCTCTCTGCCTCCCTCAACATACCAAGCCCATTCTAGTATCCCACTTATGTGGAGTTCAGTGCTCTCAGACCACCAGTCACCATACACTGTCCAGATGACAAGTTCCATAAGGAGGCCTCTAACTAAGGGCTAGTGTATCCATACTGATACAGTTTCTTGGCCCTCTCTAGGTAAAATCTCTTGTTAACTGTTCAATGATGAGAATCACAGTTTGAGATCTCAAAAGTAAACTAACAGGATTCTGGCACAACCCACTCTTAACCATTAAAGATACCCCTTACAACCCCTTAGGCACCTTCTTATACTATAAAATTCTTACTTCGTCTTTCCATATATCCTCCAGAAAGGAAAACCAATGTTTTTATTATGGTTCCTTCCATATTTAAGGAATATTATTATAACATCCTCAATCACCCATCTTTTGATTAGAATTCTTGCTTCATGACCAACTCATGGCTACTGAATAGAAAAAAAATTTTGATAATATTTTTTATACTACAATTCATATGAAATTAATGGGTCTGTTAGTCAATAAGCATTTATTAAGCACCTAGGTCAGGTATTCGGTTAAGGGCTAGAGATACAAATAAGGGAAAAGAAAAATTTTAATGTAGGAACATACTACAGCTTAATTATGTTCAACAACAGTCTTTCCACTGCCCTTTTGGCTTTTTATAATTTTGATAATTCTCAAACAGTGGTCTTCTGTGATAGAAAGTAATGCCTAATCCCTAAAAGACACTGGAGATAAAGAAATGTGTTGTTGTGTAGGGATCACTAAAAGCACAGGACAATTTACAAAAGAAATCCAACCTAATCTCTACCTACTCAATTTATATATCAAGAGGATCTGTTTAAGACACATTAACTAATTCATTCAGCTATCAGTTCAGCTATGTCACTATTTTAATTTTCCATCCATTTTGTTTTTCCAACAAGGATGGCTTAATCAACATTTTTCACATTGGATATGGATTTCACTAAAGTTTTCCAAACTATTCTGGAAATAGGTATTCCCAGGCTATTCTGGGGCTTGTTACTGTTATATGCAAATAGGAAAATTTAGACAGCTTTGCTATCAATAGGGAATCCACACTTTGTTTAAACTTTACACAAATCACCTTCTGTGACAATGAAAAACAGCATAGGAAAACACTTATTTCTGCACTTTGCACCTCAATTGATTCAACATATTGCTAAAAAAAAAAATAAATAAGGTTACCTTTGTGGTTACATATGCCCCTAGCAGGGGTCCTCAAACTTTTTAAATAGGGGGCCAGTTCACTGTCCCTCAGACTGTTGGAGGGCCAGACTATAGTAAAAACAAAAACTCTGTTTTGTGGGCCTTTAAATAAAGAAACTTCATAGCCTTGGGTGAGGGAGATAAACGTCCTCAGCTGCTGCATCTGGCCCGCGGGCCGTAGTTTGAGGACCCTTGCCCTAGAATCTAATATGTATGTCTGGAAGACCTTTTATTGGAGAAGATCTCCAAGCTTATAGTCTGTTTTGTCCAGTCGTATATTTAGGAAGCTGAGTATGGGACTTCCCAGAGGTAATCTAGTCTCACTTCATTTTACAAAGTAGGACATGAAGGCCCACAGATAATAAAAAATAAAGACAAAATTAGAAGTCTCAATTCAATATTCTTCAGGCAATCTTCTTTCTACTGCACCAAGCTACCAGATTTTTTTTTCTTTGTTTTTTGGTTGTGAAAGCAAGGCAATTGGGGTTAAGTGATTTGCCTAGGATCACACAGTAAGTGTCAAATGCCTAAAGCTGAATTTAAACTCAGGTGCCTCCTGACTCCAGGCCAGTGCTTTATCCCACTATGCTACCTAGTTGCCCTGCTACCAATTCTTTTTTTTTTTTTTAATAAACAAAAAAAATAACACAATGAAATTTTCATATTTTCTAAACCTCTGAGTTCCGTGATCCTTGAAATGGAATTTATTTACTCTATAAAATAACTAACCTCATGCATTCGTGAAGAACTAAAATTTGCAAGTTAATAAAGTAGGTATCAATAATAATTGCTATCATCTCACTGTTGCAGTTAAGTGCTACAAAGGACTTGGGGCAGAGCAGGAGCACCGGCTAAGACTTTTTCCCATTCTTTTAGAATATGTTCTGAGGTATCTCAAAGACAGAGTAAAGACTCTTGGTGTTCTTAGAAGTGTGGTGCCTCAACTGCCCGTTTCCTTTGTATATATTTGGTCAGAACCAGATGCTCTTCCCAATTTCATCACAATCATTTCCATTTCCACACGTAGCACTTTAAGTGGGAAGGTAAGAGAGTGCTAATATTATCGTTTTCCCATCACTGTAATGAAAACAGATGACTATAAAATTGCTATTAAAATGCTAATATATCTGGGGCCCTTCCCAGTTTCATCTATGAATGTCTTTGTGATAATGACTCAATTGAATCTCATGCCAAGTTATCATCTTGGGTTGTTTTATGAGGCAACACAGCTTAATTTTCCATCATCCCCTAAGATGTTTTTGCAAATGAAGCTATAAAGTATATCAATCTCGAACTTGGATAAGGAGATTAAATATTGGCTGACTGAGGCTTCTGGGTTCTTTCAGACTCTTGGTGGTCATGACAGAATGGTGAGAGAATCAATAGTTCTTGCTTCTATTCATTATTCAGTTTTGGGACATTTTAACAGGTTGGACTGGAGCTACTCTAATTACAATCTTATTACTATCTTCTTTTCTAATTTGATCTTTACTTTGACTTGTATGTGCAAGTATTATATATACATACATATATAATATGTATATACACTGTACATTAGATTATGAAAATTTTTTATTTAATTTAATTAGTTTTTAATGACTAAAGTCATAGAAGGCACAGTCAAATCTGCAGATGCCATGAAACTGTAAATGGCAGCTAATGTACCGCACGACGGAAAAGTGACTAACAATCTCAATACACTATAAAGTGAATGTTAATAAGGATGTTGTTTGGTTCCACCAGTAGCATACGAAAATTATTCACTGGTTACCAGACAACAATCATACATTAAGAGTAGGAAATGATGTCTTAAAACGCCTAATCTACACCCCTTCTCCCACCATCATTGGAGAAGGGAAGGAGTCACAAATTGAATGGAATTCAATATTGGATTTTTTTTTTATAATGAATTATCACAGACTCATACACAAATCAGTTGAGCTTCCTCAAAGTTTAAGCTCATTAGATCTTTAACTGCCAACTTGTATCACTAGGATTATATTCATAAGGTGAGGGATTTCTATTTAAGGCTGGAAGGGATCTTCCAGGCCATAGAGTCCAACACCTTCTTTTTATGGATGAGAAAATGGAGACCAGAGTCACTGGATTAGTATTTCTGAGAGGATCTGAATTCAGATAATGACTCTAAAACAAATGTTCATGAAATCTTTCTGGGTTAGGAGAATTTAAGATGATAAGAAGAGATTTCAAGGACCATTTAGTCTAATTTTGCTTTACAGACAAAGAAACTGAGACCCAGAAAGAGTGGAGTGACTTCTCCAATTTCACACAGATAGTGTCAGAAGTAAGATTTAAAAAAAAAAAAAAAAATGAGATCTGAACTCAGGTCCTCTGAGTCTAGAAAGCAATGATCTTTCCTCTGCTCACTGCTTACAGTCTACTGACATAAATTTTGAGAACTCAGGGTCACATCAATGCATTAAAGTAAGGCCTGAGGAGGTAATGGCGGAGTTTTCCAGTCTTTAAAATGACAAAAGGACTTATGAATATTATCAAGGAGCTCACCTTCTCACTTCCCCCAGATTGAATTAACATTTCCTGGAAGAGTAATTGCTTTGAGTTTTTTCCTATCAAAAACTAAAATAAAAAATAAAATAATGTTGATGATGATAAAGGAAAGGGAATATGCATTTATAGAACTACTTTGCTGGAAGGCACTATGTTAAGTACTTTTTACAAACATTTTCTCATCTGATTCTGAAAACAATCCTGAGAGGTAAGTGTTATTACCCCCATTTTCAGTTGAGGAAACTGAGGCAAACAGAGGTTAACTTACTTGCCCAGGGTCATATAGCTAGCAAATTTCTGAGACTGGATAATTCAGGCCTTGTTGATTCTATGTCCAGCCTAGTGTTCTCAGTTACCAAATAAAGGGGAATTTTTTTTTTTTTTTGAATATCGCACATCTTAAGAAACCTGTCAGGATAGTATCTTTTAAGATTTCTGAAATATATTTGTTTTGCTGTTCTTCTATGAATAGGCAAGAGCGGTGGGAGAAGGGCCAGGAAAGGGGCTGGTCCAGAAACAGACAGCACCAGACTGCTGGCAAGCTGAAACTGGACATATAAAGAGCTGGCTGGGCAGTGAGCAGGACTGGGAAAATCAGTTAGGGAATACCTGAATCTTAACTGAAAATCCAGAAGACTGTTCTCATTAGTGGGAGGGAAAATTCTTCATGATCTCTACATTCTAGTTTAAAAACAAAAGTTTACATAGCACTGCATTATGTGAAATCTTCTTTCTCAAAATCCCTTTAAAAGGAAGAAAGAAACTTATGGAAGAAAGAACCGAACCCATTTCCTGCAGCATGAGCTCTTGATTGAAGAGAAAAATCCTACTAAACCGGATCATTATGGGGAACATTATTACTGGCTCAAATAGTTAATTTTTTTTTTTTTTTTTTACAGAATAAAGATAAAAGGTTGGAGCAGAATAGTTAATTCTTTATTTTAAAAACTGAAGTATAAATTTTATTAATAAGATGCTAATACAGGATTTTCATTGAGATATCAGTTGCAAGGTCAGGAAGGGCACAAGTGAGGGCATTGACTATACAGGCTTAAACTGCTCACATGATGATTTCTAAAAAGTTTTAAAATAAACCAACCGTTTTCAGAAGTGCCAGCCAACAAAACAGCATGGATATTACAGGCCCAGGAAAAAAATAGCTTCAGAAGTAATCAGAACATAACAGAGCCAAAAAAACAACAGGCAGTCTCAAGAGAACACTATTTGTTTTATAGGCAAATAAATGATACTTTGCCAAGGACACTAGGTTTTATTGTTAAGTTCCATCTTTGAACTATGTACCTAATTTCTGAGAAAAAAACAGTTTGCAAGAAAAAAAATAATGACATCTTGTTAAAACTGTATAATAAATGTACATAAATGATTTGGGATCACAGTCCTTAAGTGGACTGGAAAGGACGCCAACTGACTCCAACTGTCTCATTTTATACAATTGAAGACATGAAGGCTGAGAAATGTTAACTATCTTGATCAAGGTCATTTTTATAAGAGGCATAACCTGTATTTGAACTTGGGTTCTTTTATTCTAAATACATAGCTCTTTCCACTTAAACATACTACTTCTTTTTTACAGAAACCACTAAATGTGATAAAGTAACAACCAAGACAAGTAGGAAGACTGAACTCCAAATGGAGTGACATGAAATAATTTTGACCAAAAAGTCAGAATCAGAAATAGAGATAATTAAAGAAGGAAGTAATCAGCAGTATAGCTGAAAGATCCAACATTATAAACATGTATGTGTATATGTGGATATTATATACATACATATTATACACATGAATGTATATCTGTTTATTATCCAGCACATACATTATACTCAGCTTTTTGCCATAAGGATCTTAAATGCTTCCATAACTACTTAATAGAACCTAAATATATTTAATATTTAGTAGATCATAAATTGATTTTGAACTTTTTGTCAGAGCACATGAGAAAAAAAATTTTTAAGTTAAAAGAACATAACTAGACTAAGAAACCTCTCGAAAGAAAAAAGGAACATTCATGCCTAAGATAAATTGACTTTGACAAGTACCATTATAATGTTTTACTATAATAATACATACCAATTTTTATTCCATTTATGTGCAAACTCCACAAGTAGGATGAGCTGTATTCCTATAAAAAGAAACGCTCCAGTAGCCCCCACATAGCGCCATGCTGCAAAGCAGAAACCAACACATACACAAAATCAATAAATTATTAAGATTAATTCATCTATATATTATTATTGCATTTTAGGGCTTATAAATTAATATATTAATAAATTTCATAGTTTATTATGCTACATTTCTGAATGATATACAATTTTTAAAAATTTCAATAGTACTTTATTTTTCCAATTACATGGAAAGATAGTTTCCAACATTCGTTTTTGTAAGATTTTTGAATTCCATTTTTTTCTTCCTCTCTTCCTTAGGTCCTCCCTCCCAAAAACAGCAAAAAATCTGATATAGGTTATACGTGTATAATCATTTTAAACATATTTCCATATTATTCATGTTGTGAAAGAAAAATAAGAACAAAAGGGAAAAACTACAAGAAATAAAAGGCAAACAACAACAAAAGACAAAAAATATTATGTTTTGATCTGCATTCAGTCTCTATAGTTCTTTCTTTAGATGCATATGTCATTTTCTATCCCAAGTCTATAGAATTGTCTTAGATCACTGTATTGCTAAGAGGAACCATGTTTGTCATAGTTGATAATCATATAATCTTGCTGGTATTATGTACAATGGTCTCCTGATTCTTCTCAGTTGGCATCAGTTCATGTAAGTTTTTCCAGGCTTGCTCACTGAGATATACATTTTAAAATATGAGCAATGAGAGAATTTGTTTTTCTTCACTATCAAGTTTGTTAAAAAGGATTTTGTCTTTTTTTCCCCAGGAAGCTGAGAACTTAGAGGAGAGAGGGAAAAGAAAATAAATGCTTGTTAAATTACTTTCTGGGATTTTCTAAGTTATAGTTTCATAGTATTTACTAATTACCCCAGAACTAACAGGATATATATAGTCAAGGAGCAAGAATGTAAATAATATGAAAATAGGAGCAAAATATAGATTGGGTAGAAACAAAGGAACAAAGGAAAGAAGCAAATACTTTCTGAAAAAGGTCCAAGAAAACTATCATTTTGATCAATAAACTCCCTTTAGCTTGCACCAGTGGTTAATTATACAAGACAAAATGGAGACGCCAAACTGCCTATTATTACCTTTCAGAAATGTGTCCTGGTCTGGGATGAAGAATGCTCCTGAACACATAGCCACCAAAAGTAAAAGTTTAATGAACCAGAATCTGCCAGGGAGGAAAAGGAATTTAAATGTTAAGTATAAAATAAAAATATAATTTAAATACATTGAAGAAAGATGGGTAACTTGCTTACAAAAGAAATATTCTAAAAGAAAGTGAACAACAATTCACTAAAGTGATCTCTCAAATTAACTAGAAAACATATAGAAAAGAAGAAGCTATCTGCATCCAGAGGAAGAACTGATTAATAGAAGTTCAGAATGATTTTTACATACACATACATAAACACACACATATATACATATCTGTGTCTAATGGTAACTATCTCTAGGGCAGAGCAAGTGGGACATAAAGGAAAAAAAATCGACATGATTATAATATATTTAAAGGGAACATCAAATTATACATAATAGAATTGCAGTTTCATGTGTAATTTTTTAATACTACGTTTATGAAAGCATTTCTGCTCCCTCTGTTTTTATCTGCTTGCATTTTTGATTTCCTTCTCAGGTTATTTTTACCTTATTTCTAAGTCCAATTTTTCTTGTGCAGCAAAATAACTGTATGGATATGTATACATATATTGTGTTTAACATATATTTTAACATATTTAACATGAATTGGTCTACCTGCCATCTAGGGGAGGGGGTGGGGGAAAGGAGGGGAAAAGTTGGAATAGAAGATTTTGCAAGGGTCAATGCTGAAAAATTACCCATGCATATAACTTGTAAATAAAAAGCTATAATAAAAAATTTAAAAATATTATATTATGAAAATCCTTATTTTATTCCATAATTTGAAATAAAAGAAAGTTTGTTTTTTTTTTAATGGTTTCTTACAACTAAATATATGATCATAGCTGTGATGATAGAGATATGGGTTCTGGAGTCTTACAAGAAGCAAAAATTCCACAAATGAACAGAGAGAAAGATAAGCTACGTAATGAATAACCTGTATCAGAACGGCTTGCTGTCTTGGGGAGAAGAAAAGATAAAGAAGGAAAGGAGGGAAAAAAAAATTGGAACACAAAAATCTTCCAAAAATGTAGATCTTTATAGGAATTTGGAAAAATAAAATACTACTGAGAAAGAAAGAAAAGAGAGAGAGAGAGAGAGAGAGAGAGAGAGAGAAGCTATATAAAACTCCTGATACGTGAAATGAACTTGGTGTTTTTCACCCTACACAAAGAAGATTTCAGCATCTTCAGACTTAAATTTCTCAAGACCTCATGATGCCCTGGTAGCCCCCCATGACATACTACTTTCTAGCTATATTTCAGCTGAAAAACAGGGAGAAAGTGTGTTCAGAGTAAATCAAAAAGGTTCTTCAGAACTGTAAAGAAATTAGCAAGGTAAGAAAATGGGACAGGTAGATAGTACAATGTCTAATCCAGTCAAGATGATCTGAATTCAAATCCAGCCACAAACATTTAGCAACCATGTAACCCTGGGCACATCACTATCACTTAACCCTGCAACGCCTTAGTCTTCCCATCTGTAAAATGGTTACGACTACAATGACTAAACTTTAACAACAAAAGGAAACAGGAACCCACATAACAGCCACTTACCCATTGTGAATGTAGGCCCGGCAACTCTTGCTGTTGTTAATCTTGATTGTAAATAAGCAGAAGACAAAAAAGAAACAGGCCATTCCAAAACACACTCTGTAAACCGCAGAATAGCCCACCAGCTTCTCACAAGTGTCCCCTGCTTTAATGCCTTTACAAATATCTTCAAAAAAAGGAATCTGAATGGAAAGGAGAAGAAGAAATAATTTTTAAAATTAGTCAACATACATGCTTCCACATCAAAGCCATGGGGTAGGACTAAGGGGGGAAAGGCATGGAGAAACAAGGTTTAAGGTAAACAAAATTATTTTCCAAGAACTTTTTTTTCTCTGAAAGATTTTAATTCTTTAGGGGGATGGAATAGGAGAAGAAAACAAGAACTGATTAAGAGCCTATTCAGTGTGAGATACAAAAAACTTTACTAATATTGTTTCATTTTATTCTCACAATAACTCCAGAGGGTAGGTAGTATTATTATCCCCATTTTACAGTGGAGGAAACTGATTCAGGCAAAGGGCAAAAAATAAAGTCATTTTTTCTCATATTATATCAAATAAGCTTAATTCCAAATTCCTTTTCAAAATGATTGGACAAATTCATAACCTCTTTTGTACTACTGTTCTTATAGCATTAACTTTGACATTACAAAGAATTACTGTTTTGCTGATACTGTTTTGGGAAATACTTCTTGATTCGAGACACAGCATGTCAAACCACACCACAGAGTTTTGCAGAATTTCACTTCCTCTTTTAGCTGTCAGCTGAGGTCTGCAATTGTGTGGACAGTCTCAACACAAAATGAAATCTGTTGTAGGAAAACATCTTTTCTTTGTTCAGTCCAATAAGAAAATGCTTGTGTATGAAGTATCCTATTATTGCAAATTTCATATCATTAGGTCAGTAATACTATCCAAATGTCACAAGACAAGGAAAGAAAGCTTTCTCCTTGACAAGACTGAAATTCCTGTCACTGAACATGGACTTCTGTCCTTCCAGTTCTCCCTGTGACTCATTCCTTCTATAGTTATCCTTCACACAGAGAAACACTTCCATCATCCCTTTTTCTGTTCCTGCTTCATGCCCTTCCCCTTCTTGACCCCTTTAGATCATAAGTTCAACTTTATAGTGCTCCTGATTACTTATCTATCCTACTGTTCAAATCAGTGAGCAATCAATAAGTTCATTCATTAATTGAGTCCAGCCCTGAGATAAAGACAAAAGGTGTTCTATTTCCTATGGCATCCAGGTGAATATCTCTAAGTTCATCTACAGCATGGGTACCATGACCTAAGTTGGGGCTGGAGGGATATCCTATCCCTCCGCCTCTAGTTTACGTTTGAGCTTTGTTTCTGTTGGCCTTAAGGAAGGCAAGTGTCCTGAGGGACAGAAGCAGAGGGAAGTAAGGAACAAGGAGTAAGGTAACTATTTTCTGACTCTTGTGTATCTAAGAGTAGAAGTAAAGGAGCAGAAGTCACAGAAGAGACAAGAAAAAGACGCTTCCATAGAAGAGTAAGTTTCCAAGACTGCAAAAAGATGGAAACAGCATAAGAGTAGAAGTAATATGCAGAGGGAGCTTGAGAGCAAAGGCTGTCACAATGGAAAGGAAAGAATAGAACATGAAGATGGATGAAAGCTCTAAGAGAAGTAGCAGTGAAAATGGACTCTGCCTCCACCACACTGAATCAATGGGTCATTCACACACCTCAGCCCTGAGAAATACTCACCCCCAAATACTTACCCAAACCTTCTATACGTTCTAGACATGACTTAATACAGTATTAGTCCTAAGTAAAAAGTTAAATTTATACAGGGGAAAGAAGGCTAAATTTTAACAAGGATAATTTGCTCTGGTCAAATATTTGTTATTCCAAGCCCTTTCCTGATTTTTAACAAAGAAAACAGAGGCTACACACACATTCTATATTAAAAAGATAAATATATCTCAGGCCAAAGGGTGTTACTTCCTTAGACTGACCAAACGTTCAGAAGAAACCTCTCCTGAACATCAAGGTCACTGATCTGTTTGATTTGTCTGGCCCTGTATCAACTTCTCTACAAGCAAGATGGCCATGTAGAAGGTTGGGTGAAACAAATTCAAGGCCAAAAATTGTTTTAAAAAGTAATACTCAGTTCAAAATAATGTAAGTGGTCTCTGTCCATTTAGCAGAAAATAACCAATTCTAGACCTCTACAAGCATACCTCACTTTAACCAAATGTAAAACTATTTCAGGCTCACACAACAAATTAGGAGATATTCACTTTACATATTAATTTAGCATAAGAAACTCCATTTGCTTTTCCAATAAAAGCAAATCTGTATTCAAAGGAGTCCATGAAAAGTTTTAAGGCAAGTTATGCCTACAGACAAGTATTTTAGTAGAAAAGTTTGTGTATTGTGAACTGAAACACTATAGATTGTGAAAGGGAGATGATACCTGGAAGAAAGCATGTATGTGCACATATGAGATCAACTGTCCCCTACTCCAAAGATCTAGCTTTAAATCCTTGGCTCTGTTACCTGTAATTTGGACCAATCACTTAATATTTCTAGGTCCTCATTTTTTCATTCCTAACAAGTAAAGGGGCTAGACTAAATTTCAAACATCCCTTTCTGTTGTTAATTTCTAGGATCCCTGGCATTCCAGTGAGAAAAAAGTGGATAGACAGGCCAAGGCCAAGAAATGGAGAAAAAGCATACTAGCCAATTCTGTTTCCCAATACAGCAAATATAGTTGTGGGTGTTATGCTATGTTCTGGGGTTTTTTTGGGGGGTGGGGGGAATGAAAGAGAGAGGGACAGACAGACAGCTATTTAGGCAGCCTTTGAAAGGAGACTTTAAGAACAAAAGTTATATGAAGATTGAAAGCAGCAGAAAGAGAAGATGGGAATTATTATTCTAGAAATGCTGTAGCTCTCCAATATCAATATCATGTAAAACCTTTACTATATAAGCAAAATCTATTTCATCTTCAATTAGGCTATTCTATTTGTGTGTAAATGTTAGTTAAAATTCCCCCAACTATATCTTAGTTTGTATGAAGAGGACCTGGGAGTTTCAACAAGTTATAAGATCAATAGAAATTACTAATTTGACAATGAAGCCAAAAAATAATAATAATAATTCTATATTGTTGCAATTCTACATTAGGCTATTAAACAAGCATTTATTAGACACCTACTATGTACTACACATAGATATTATATTAGAGATACTATTCTTCCCCCCTTCCAAAAGCAGCATCTTCAAAAGTAATAAATAGTCCCAATCTCCTCAGAATCTGGGATGTTCAGATCTGAGTGCCATATTAACAGGCAATAGAAAGAGCAAATTGAAACTAAGTCATATAGGGATAGGCTAAATGACCTAGGGATATTCTTATCTAAAAAAAGACTGGAAATCTTGAAGTTGAAACAAGGTACCTATTAGTAGAAGGAATTCCTAATCAGATATGAATTGCCATAAATTACCTCTGAGATCCTTTTTAATGTTGAGATTTTAAGAGTTTGTATTTGTATTTCTCCTAGTTATGTACATGTTGGGTAAGGATAAATAGATGTCACTGAACTCCTAGCATTCTGGAACAGTCACAACATAAATTTGACCTTAAATTCACTGAGATTAAGGCACAAGACATACAAAAATGGAAAATGAAACCGTCTCTGTCCTCAACAAGCTTAGAACTTATATCTGGTTTCCGTATAACAGAATTGGTTTCTGTATAACATTTCTTCCCATATTAATAGGCAAAAGGATCCTTCCTGGGTATCAGGGCTGAACAAAGATGTTTTCCTAGGACAGATTTCATTAATGTGACAGGACGCTTACATTGCTAGCTTCAGCTAACAGCCAAAAGGGGAACTAAAATTTTGCAAAATTATCTGCCGTGGTTTAACCTGCAATGTTAAAGTTAATGCTGTAAGATTAATACACTGTTGGTATGACAACAAATTGGTCCAATTATCTTGGGAAAGAATTTGGAATTAAACTTATTTTGTATCATATGATATTTATGATTTCATATCCTTTAACCTAAAAATCCTACTCCTGTGCATATATTATATATTACACACACACACACACACACACACACACACACACACACACACCCCAAGATCAAAGACAAAGAATTTTACAGTAGCAATAAAAATTGTAAAGAAAACAGATGTTAATGGACTGGCAAATGCAGAAACAAATAGTGGTATACAAAGGTAATGGAATATATTGTACAATAAGAATATTAAAGATGAAGACTCAAAGACTTCCATAAAATGATATACAGTCAAAAAAGAAATCAGAAAACAATGACAACACTGTAAATGGAAAAGAGAGAGAGAGAGAGAGAGAGAGAGAGAGAAAGAAAGAAATTGAATGCTGTGGTGATTATAATGATCAAGACTGGTCATGAAAAAAGAGAGAAGAAAATGTACCTCTCTGTGCCTTCTTTACTGAAATAAAAGGGTAGGGGAGTAGAACAGTACTTAATATCAGATTTAGTTGAAGCATTGGTTATATTTGCTAAACTGCTTTTCATTTTATCATTTTCTTTTTAAAATTGTTGGTTACAAGGGATCAATGATTTTACTTAGAAATCAAAGTGATATATATATATACACACATATATACATATATAGACACATATATGCACATATGTTTATCAATTTTTTTAAAAAAAGAATGAGATACTAGGGCTCTCAACAAACAAATTAAAGAGTTAAAAGTAAGAGACCTCAGTTTTTTCAATTATTCAACATGAATAAGAAAGGGCTTATTGAATGTGACTGAATAGTAATACTCAAATATGTGAAGCATATGAAGAGCTCTCTCACCCAAGATGGTGCTCATCTGAATTTAATCTCCACCAAAAATAGAGTAGGAAAAAATTGGCTCAAGTTGCAAGGAGAGGGAATTAGATTAAACATAAAGAACTATTCCCTAGCAATTCAAAGTTGTTAAACAGTGATGAGGATGGCCAATCAAGACTATAAAAGCTCTTTTTCTGGCACCCTTCAAAATTGGGATTCTCAGCTGACTGGGATGGGTTTTGTTATATGACATTTTCTTTTGGGGTGAATTCTAGCCTATTTAGGGGAGAAATCAGAAGCAATAAATGAAGGAAAATGATAACAATCCTTAGACATACTACTAGAGAGAGATAAACCAGACATATTTCCTGATATCCTAGCCTTTGGTGACTGGAGCCTATGGCCCCACTTTCAGGGATCTTCATCACTGCCTCCAAATCTACTTTTTCCCAGCCTCCAACCACAGGCACCAATGTGAACTAATGGCTATCCTGCTGAGAATCTTTTTGAATCTGAACCAAGGACAAAGAGGCTTGATTTCTGTCCAGTAAAAGTAATAAAGTTGCCAGGAAATAGAAGAAAAGAAACAATAGTTATTGTCCTAAGCTGGTGAAGATAATTTTTCTTTTTATATCTCTTTTTTTTTTTTTTTGGAAGGGGGAGGTATTTGGATGTTAACTAGATCTCTTGACCATTTTAAAGGTAAGTTCTGATCATCTTTTCTCCTCCTTTCCCTCAAACAACACTGCAGTATAAGCCAATCCTCCCTCAGCACTTCTGAGGGAATAGTGATCTGAGTCCCAAAAATTATATCCTCTTTAAATCCACTTTTAAAATACTATTTGACTGTCTGAGCTAGATCAATTCTCAGAACTCCTTCTGATTTTAAGTTTCCAACTTGAAGTAAACAGTACATCTTTACCATAGAGGGCACCCTGGGGGCAGCAACACAAAACTGAACCCTATCCTTGACTCTATTGTTATTGTTCAGTTGGTTTTCAGTCATACTTAATTCTTTGTGGTCCTTTTGGGGTACTTTCATAGCAAAAATACTGGAATGGTTTTGCCATTTCCTTCTCAAATTCTTTTGACAGATGATGAAACTGTGACAAGTGGGATTAAGTGACTTGCCAACTGGTATTAGTGAATATAAATGAAATCATTATGTATTAGAGAATTTTAGGGCTGGAAGGGACACCTGGTCCTAGCACAGACTTAAAAAAAAAAAAAAGCCAGAAACTAATATTAATAGTAAAAGCTGGGGAAACAAAAGGGGCAAATTGAGAAAGGGGAAGAGTGTCAGAAGCAGAAGTAGAACCTAAATGATCTGGATTCCTAAACCCATAATTCTACCAGAACATGAGTGAGCAAAAGTATGGCACAATCAAATATATATTAAAATTCACAGGTCTTCATTTTTGCTCTTTAATGTCACCTTCTTGCTCTTCTTGCTACACAATAGATCTATAAGAAATGATAATACCTTCTGGTACAAACTGTAAGAAGTCACAAAAGCCTGACAACTGGGCCTGTTTTCCTTGTCACATGCCAGCCTTGAGCAAAAAAGCATCTTTTATTTGGGGGGAGGAGGGAAAGTCTTAGGAAGACAATTTCTGACCATCTTTTTTTCCTCCCTTTCCCCCAAACAAAGCCACAATATAAGCTAATTGTGAAGCAAAGATCTAGCTAACATCTGACACCAAAAAAAAAAAAAAAAAAAAAAAGACAAATTATCTTCATCAGCTCATGACAATAAGTATTGTTTCTTTTCTTCTACTTCCTGGCAACCTTATTAATTACTGGATAGGAATCAAACCTCTTTGTCCTTGGTTCAGATTCAAAAAGAATCTCAGCAGGATAGCATTAGTTCACTTTGGTGCATCTAGTACAGAACTCATTCTCTACTGCTGTTCTCCCAGCAGGCATTTCTGTGGGTCCAGGGTGGAAGGTGGGGAAAAGGGGGACAAGGATATCCCTTGAGGCAAGAAAGTAGGGGGAGGGTGGATGGGGAAGAGGTTAAAGAAAGCCTTTCAAGTTATTCAAGTTTCTTTATGGGAAACTATTACTTTCTCACACAGTGTTATGTCTGGATGATATCTGGATGAGAGAGAAAGTTGTTTAGAAACCAATTTTCTCACAATCAACCAGACAGGGAGGGAAGGAACAGAGGTCTCCCCCAGATGCCTGCCAACAGACAGACAGACACACACACACACACACACACACACACATCCCTAATGAGTTTCCCCTTAATCTTCCGCCCCATCTTTGATGTTCCCCAGCAAAAAGCACAAATCCCTTTCTACCCTTGGCAACTTGAACCTCAACATGTTCATCATCTCTGAGGATACTTTCCTCTCTGAATTCATTAAGAAAACTTTTGAAAAGCATATAATGTAGGGGAATAAAAGGAATCTTCAAAAAATTTGAGACAAAAGAACCCACTGGGTTAACAACTCTCTTTTTTGAAGCTGGTCTGGCTCTCATATTTTACATGGAAGCTGGCCTAAGAATACCCATTTCCACCAGGGGGTTTCAACATTCCCATTAGCATCTATGGTCACTCAGTCTCAAGTACAAAATTCACTTAAGTCGGCAAGCATCTTCCATTCAAACCAGAGTCCAAATTAACACATTCAGCAGACAGATCTGGTTTGCTTGGTTTTGGGGGAGCTACAGGGAACATTGGGTTAAACTTGAATATTATTTGCCAACGAAGAGTTTCTTTGTTTTCAGAGCAACTTTAAGGCAAGTCCTATTTCACATGGAAAGCCACCAAATAAATACATCCTGAAGGTGACAGTTTCATCCCTCCTCCTTCCTAATAAAACCACCATGCTTTAAAGACAGCTTCTCCACAAATACTCAACCCAGAGGGATGGAAAAGGGGTGTTAGCTGGCTACAGAAGGCTACATTAGGACCAAGAGATGTTTCAGGAAGAATGAGGGTCTCAAAAAATTCTGAAACATTTTCAGAAACCTAAACCACATTAGTAAAAAGGAATAGTGTAGGATATGGGTTTTTCAGGGAACTATTTCTTGGATTCAGATTGAACTGTTTAAATATATATGACAAGATATGTGAAGAAAGTAATTTCAAATATTAATGTTACTTATCATTATAATCATGTCTTAACAATCACTTGAATCTTTAAAACATACTATATTTTGTATAAATAAGTTACATAATTGACATTTATTATATGACACTTTAAGACTTACAAAGAGCCTGATATATGTGATATCCTTATAACATGAATATGTCTCATCTCCTTAAAATCATTAATCTTTTTTGTTTGTTTTTGTTTTTGTTTTTTTTAATACTCATTAATCTTAAGAGCAAAGAGTTTATTTTATCTCCCATGGCCAAATAACTATGTGCTACGGATAGTATGCAGTCATACCCTCCCTTTCAGCTTCAGCAAGTCATTATCAAAATAACTTCATTCCTAAAAGGAGATATCACATGCAAAGGACAGCAAAGGGAGCCAAAATGACATTACTCCCAAGAAATTCACAAATTAGTGGGAACCAAAAGGAAGAAGAGAGGAAAAGGCACACAAAGAACCATCATCCAAGAGGATGCCAGCAATGATTTCTGGCAAAGTCAGGCCTGAAAAAAAGGGAAAGGTACAGATTAAGAGTTGGAAGAAAATCACAAAAGAAATTATAAACTAAGCAACCAAAGTGGATAAACAAATTTCTCATTTCTGAATTTTAAAAAATATTTTTACATTGAACATTTAAAATAATAATTAATTTAAAAGTTGCAAATTTTAAAAATTATACACATTACTCTTTAGTGGTAGATAGTGTTTAGAGCACCTAGTATGGAGTCAGAAGGACTGAGTTCAAATTAGGCCTCAAATTAGATGTGTGACTCTGGACAGGCTGCTTAATCTCTCTCTTTGCCTCAGTTTTCTCATTTGTAAAATGAGGATAATAACCTATAACCCAGGGTGGTTATGAGAATCAAATGAGATTTGTAAAGCACATGGCACAACACCTCAAACATAGTAAAGAACTATATAAATATTATTATTAAAATGAAAGGAGAAGAAGGTATGAGAAGCCACTGTAAATCCAATTCAATTGAACAAACATTTATGACGTACTGAGAGGAAAGATAGACCAAGAATTACGCACAAATAACTAATAGGAGAGCATGTGTAAAAAAGTAAAAAAACACAAACTATTACTAAAAAATAACCGCAGTCAGCTATATAGCAATTTATTTTTACTGCCTTATTTGATAGAACAACTTACATCTAAGTGTAGCACACCTATTTTTCATTCTCATTTTATAAATGAAAACACTGGGGATGCTACAATTCTATTTACATTAGTAAATAGAAATATTAGGATTTGAAGCCAAAAACAGAGCTCTTTCCAATACTGAATTTACCTAGAATCAAGAGATCCAGGTATGACAAATTATACCAAAAAAATCCTTTAAGTGTCATTTCAGAATTCTGTGGTTTGGGAGAGCACCACAGCTCCCCAGGCTTTAATTTCCTTGTTTATATAATTGGACTAGATTGAAGTATATGAGCTTTTTAAAAAAATATTTTGAAAACTGTACATCAGAAGAGTTAGTTTCTCTTATAATCCTTTTATGCATTAAAAATATTATTCTGAGGAGTCATAGCTTTCCATGAACTAACTGTCCAAGGGGCCAGTGAGCCCCAAAAGTTGAAAAATTCCTGGACTGGATGATCTCTCCTGTTCTTTCCCCTTCTATGACTTCTTTACCAGGATATGCTCTAAATAAATCAAGCTAAAGGACTGTACTTTTGTTGCTCACTCCCACACACCAGAGGTTCATGTGACTATAGACAGAGCATGCATACAGTTAACAGAAAGGAAAGAATGTTGGTGTGGGTGTAAAAGAAGTTTTTCTTCCCAGCAATGGCAATTTCACAATTCTCATTCTTCTTTTCTCAGACATGGTCCTAAATTTCCATAGGCTCTCAAAGCAGGGTCAAACAAAGCAAAGGCTCATAGTTAAGTCTCCACAAGGAGTTCTTTCACTTCTGAACCATTGAGAGCCTTTCCATTCAGAAGGAACTGTGAGGGGATGATGATGATGATGATGATGATGATGATGATAGCAGCAGCTCTTATTATAAACTTTGAAAAAATGCGAGTGAGACAAAAGTGACTGTGGGCCAAGGTTAGCATGCTGGAAAATCTCCATGATACTCTAGTTGTTGCTCCATGGAAAAGCTCAAGAAGGGGATGAAGGAGAATTTTAATAGAGTCACATTTATAATCAGTAAAAAAAAAGTTCAGAAATTTTCATTACTATCACCTTTTCTTTTAATTCTCTTGATCTTGCCAGTCCAACATTCAATCTATCCTGCAAATGGCTTCCAAAATTTGCCCCTTTCTCTCTTAAGAATTTGAAATAGCTCCTGCTGCCTAAAAGAAAAAAAGTAATTCTATTTTCTATAATCTACATGGCATATTGTAATATTTATTTTGGTAAAACTGATCAGTCAGCTAAGGCATTGACCCATCAAATGAAGGATTTGGAAGAGAATTCTCCAATGGAATTTAATATTTAAGTATAGGGAACATTCTGGGCAACTAGGTTGCACAAAGGATATAGAAGGCTGGAGCTGGAGTCAGCAAGATTCATCTCTCTGAGTTCAGCCTCGTTGGCAGCTCCCATGTCATTTCCATCTACCCAACCTATCTGGAATACTCTCCTTCCTTTTCTCCATTTTCCCACCAATCTCAATCTTACAATCCAATCCTTCAAAGCCCATCTCAAAACTTGCCTCATTCCTGAAGCTTCCCAGATAATTCTATTTCTAATTATCAACAGATCAAAGGCCATGGGCTACAAGGGACCTTAGTGGTAATCTAGCCCAACTCCCTCCTCTTGTAGATGAAGGAATTGAGAATCAGAGAGAAAATGATTTGCTATACAGGAAGCAAGTTGCAAACCAAGGTCTCTGACACTAGAAAATACATTATATCTCATGCTACTTCCAACTATCTCTTTTTTCAAGTTTATAGTATTTAGCTCATATCATATATCTGGGCACAGGATTAATATTTCTTTTGGCAACAAGATTCTAGTCTCTTCCTCAAACCTCTTCCAACTTTAGCAAAATCCTAAAGCATAGCTCTGACCATGTCATCCCATTCCCTACCACTCACATCTCCATGGCTCTCTATTACCTCCAGGATCAATTTTTTTTTTTCCAATATTTAAAGTCTTCCACCTGGGTCCTTTCTCCTATCATCTTGGAAGCCTTTCACTTTACTCCTCTACATATATTCTATAATCCAGCCACAATGACCCACTTGCTGTTCCTCACACATGACACTCCATCTCTCAACTCAGTGTCTCTGATTATTTCTGCAATATTCTCATCTTCAAAAATCTCCCTTCAGGCAAACTGCATCTCACTCACTCTCCAATGGCCAACTAGTATTTTCTGCTCGAGGATTATCTTTTATCTACTCTTATCTCATATGTATCTAGCTATTTACATGTTATTTCCCATTAGAAGGGGTTTCTTGAGGGCATTTTCCTTCCTTAGTATCCCTAGACCTCAGCACAAAGAAAGCACTTAATAAATGCTTGCAGATGAACTATCTTGGCCGCCAATCCACATTAGGCAGCGTCTAATGGTGCCTGACTAATTACCATTCATATCCAGTCTGGATGCAGAAACAATAGGAAAAAATTCTGGTTCCTCGGGGTTAGGTCTGTGGTTTGGCCAAAGAGGAAAAGACCGTTATGCTAATTTGCAAAAAGCCTAGGATAACTAGGAATCTAGTCTAGTAGAGGTCAGCACTCCAAAGATGGGAGGAGAAAGGTCTACCTTATGTTTCCATTATTGTTTTTTAATCTATTTATTTATTTTGCTAAATATTTCCCAATTTCATGTAAAGAAAATTTTTACAATCTTTTAATAGTCTGAGTTCTAAATTCTTTATTCTTCCTCCTCTTCCCTTCAGAAAGCAAGAAACTTAACATTGATTATTCTATTATTTTTACTTCTGGTAACAAAATCTGACATTGAAGTGGGTTGTTCAAATGCATCTGTCATAAACAGATATATAACTATATCTAAATTTACAAGTTTTGCTTATTTTTATTTTCTTCTAATTCTTTCATTCACCCCTAAACACTGAAAGGTTTCTGAGGGAACATGCCATAGATTTCTAGGGTGCTCAGGACAATGTTGGAATACATCAAAGATGCTAAATCAACACTCACTGAACTAAGTCAAGGCTTTAGAGGTTGTGTATGAAGGTAGGAAATAGGACCCCTATGTAAGCCAGATGTCTGAGACATACTTTAACAGAAAGGGAATGGACCTTATTACTATCAAAGGAAAATATATCTGAGTCAGCTGATAACTGCTGTTGCCAAGAAGAAAAACCAAAGTTTGGGGGGGTTTTGTTTTTTGTTTTTTTAAAGTTAAGCTCAGAACCAGAATTAGTCAATTTGGGGCCCTTATGAGAGAGAGTTGACATGGTTTATATAATTTTTAATTATGTTAGAAAGAAATAATTTTAATAATTTTAATAAATTGTTTTGCATAACCTCAAATGTTCCTTCTCCAAAAGAATGGGTGAGAAAGCAGGAAAGAAGGGAATTTGAAACTCAAAAGTTCAAAAAACAAGTGTTAAAAAATGCTTTACATGTAACTAAGGAAAAAAATATTAAATTAAATAATTATAATAATTATTAACTTTTTTATTTGTCTTATACTTGTGTTAAAGTGGAAAAAGATTCTTACCCAAGAATAGGAAAAACAAAGACAAATACTTTGACCTAAAAAGATAAAAGAGAATTACCTTTCAAAGCTAAGCCCTTTCAAAGCCAAACTTGTAAGATTTACACTTCAAGGCTATATCTACAGAGTTTACAAAGGGCTAATTGAGAGGAAAGTTATTTGTCAAAAGATAACTTCACACAGCTAGAAGCCAGTGGTGGATCCATCAATAAACAAAGAAAATATCTGTTGGAAGTTTTTGAGGAAGGTGATTATAAAGCTTGTTGTTGTCAAGTCATTTTTCACTCCTCTCCAATCCTTCTTGGCCCCATTTGGGGTTTTCTTGGCAAAGATACTGGAGTAGTTTGTGACTTCCTTCACTCTTTTTACACATAAGTAAACTGAGGCAGTGTTAAAGTGACTTGTCCAGTGTCACACAGCTAATAAATGTCTAAGGCCACACCACATTTGAACTCCAGATGACCCTTCCTGACTCCAGACCCATTATTCTACTCTCTGTACCACCTACCTGCCCCATAAGATACCTTAATTTCTTTTTTCCTGTATGATTCCTTATCTTAGATAAGAAATGCTTGAAAAGATAGACATTCAATGAAAATAGTGAATTCCATTCATTTCTGATGAAAAGACCAGATAATGTGACCTCCAAATATAGAACTCAAGAGAAGCAAAAAAAGATAAAAGGAAAAAAAAATTAGTTCTTGAGAACTATTTTTGTTATGGATATACAAAGAGAATACATATATGATCTGATTTTACTGTTATAATAATATATAAAATTCCATTAGAGCTGGAAAGGGGATTGTAACAGAAAAAAAAGAGGGAAAGTGTAGGTAAAATGAGGGAAATTACATCTCAGGAAGAGGCAAAGAAAACCTATTATAATTGAAGAAAGAAGGGAGGGTGACAAATATTGTGTGAATCTTACTCTCATTAGATTTGGCTCAAAAAAAAAGAATATTAGATATCTCTGGTTTCACCAAAAAACTTCTCTCACCTTATAGAAAAGTGGGAGAGGAAAGGCAAAAAGGGAAAGGGTAGGCTAAATAGAAGGAAAATCAGACATAGTAGGGGAAAGGTTTAAGAAAGGGGGAGGATCACTAAAGGGGGAGGACTGCTTGAGACAAGTAGTGCTCATAAGTAAAATACTGGAAAGGAGAGAAAGGGAAAAAGGAAAGAGAAAAGTATAATTTGGGGTTAATGGAAGGAAATACAGAATTAGAACTGTAAATGTGAATGGGGTAACCTCTACCACAAAACATAAGCAGATAGCATACTGGATTTAAAGCCAGAATCCTACAATATGTTGTTTACAAGAGATACATTTAAAACAGAGCGATACATACAGAGGAAAGGTAAAAGACTGGAGCAGAATATATTATGCTTCAGGTGAAATTAAAAAAAAAAAAAAAAAAAAACAGGGGTAGCCATCCTGATCTCAGATCAAGCAAAAATTGATTCGATTAAAAGAAATAAGGAAAGAAACTATATCTTGCTAAAGGATACCATAAATAATGAAGCATTATCAATATTAAACATATATGCACCAAGTGGTTGTAAGATCCTTGCTTGCATTTTTTCTTTCTCAATTTTTCTTTTCCTTCCTTCTTGATCTGATTTTTCTTGTGCAGCAAGATAACTGTATAAATATGTATACATGGATTTAACATATATTTCAATATATTTAACATGTATTGGACTACCTGACAGATAGGGGAGGGAGTGGAGGAAAGGAGGGGAAAATTTGGAACAGTTTTGCAAGGGTCAATGTTGGAAAAATTATTTATGCATATGTTTTGTAAATGAAAAAAGAAATTAAAAAAAAAGAAATGCTTGAAAATCTTCAGCTAATTTTAATACACCTAAGAAGGGCGCTGCTTCACTATATGAACTTCCCAGCAAAATCACGCTGACTTCCTTTAACTCCCAACTAAAAATCCCACCTTCTACAGGAAGCCTTTCTCAACATCTTAATTCCACTTCCTTTCTTCTATCACTTATTTCCTAATTATCCAATATATAGTTTGCTTTGTGACTGGCATATAGTAGATACCTAAATGCTTACTGAAAAGTAACAGCTCTTGATCCTAAATAGGACATGAGGATCTTGTTTGCTCTATAATTTCCTAACCTAAGTATTCAAGAATAAATCACGGCAAAAGCACACATATAGTAACAGTTTAATAAGTCCATCCAAAGGAGAGGGAAGAATCTGGATTATAGAATATTTGAAAGCCCACTTCATTACTTTATAGTACTTACATTATGTACAACCACAATTATAGAGTATTTTGTAATAAAGCCCCTTAAATCCAATCACTTAAATCACTGATTAGGTAAGAATTTGATATTAGCAATGTTTCCTAAGTGCTTGAAATGGCTCTGTTGTTTTCACAGTTTTAAAGCACTCTCCTTGAAATCTTATCTCTATTATGCTTACTCTGCCCTTTCTTTCTAGACAAAATGGCGTTATAAACTTGAGTGCAGGCCCCTTTGTTATTCCTGAATTCCAAATTAACATGATTTTCCCAGGCTGACTAAACACAGCATTACTGCAATATGGAAAGAACCCGCTATTTGAAGCAGGAAGAATGAAACCCAGAAATAGGTTGAGTCTATGGCAATATGCCTAGCTCTGTATTTACTGTTCTAGAAAACTGGAAAGGATCCCCCCACCCCACCAGCAACAGCCTGTCCTCAATAAGACAGATAAGAAAGAGTAGTAGGAGCATCTCTCCACTCCTACAATGCTGCTATTCAACCCGTTAGGATTCTTGCACCTATCATGAACACTGAATTCATCAATATAAACAGGGTTTTGTGTGTGTTTCCTGACAACCTTTTGAAGAAAATAATAAAAGCATTTTTCTTTCTTTTTTTTTCCTCTAGAACCATGTTCTTACCTATATAGAAAATTTCTATCACAGAAATAGTTATCATTGAGGAAACTGACAAATCATCCATATCTTAGGTTGCATTATTAAGAGATTAAATGGGGGCAGTGACACAGGAGTCAGAAGAACCTGAGTTCAAATCATTTAACCCTGGTTGCCTCCAAAACAAGCCCCCCCCCCAAAAAAAAGGTTAAATAATTTAATCAGAACTTAAACCCCTGCCTCTCTGACTCCAGGATCAACTCTCTATCCACTACAGAAATATCATCAAATAAGACTTTAATGAACCAGAATCAGATTAAAACATAATTGGGAAATATTGAACAAAATAAATGTAAATAACAGAAGTAGATAAGGCAACATCAGAGCCGTAGGCAACTCTATTAACAAAAATTACTGATTGACTCTAACCCTAATCTAAATTCATTTCTCACCTTAAATTCCTTTGTATTATGTTCATTCTACAGGTGAGGGAACTTGTCCTGGGTTAAACAGTTCGAATAAGGAGGCAGAACCCAATATCCCAGGTCTCTGGACCAAAAATGCATCCACCACATCTAAATGGACTTACATGTTTCCGCATTTCTGTGGCTACCGTTCTGGACATCATGATGCAGCAGATGATAGAGATGAGGATGAAGTAGAGTGCGTACATGAAGCGAGTGCTCCTGGACTGCCGGATCCGGGGGCAACATTTGCAGCACAAGGCACACCCAGCATATCCACAGCAGCAAGCCAACTGAAAAAAACATACACACAAAAATGCTGTTATGTCTTTAAGCACAGGAGTTCACAGGTATTGGGAACCCACAGCTTCTGGTAGTGAATCTAAGTGCAGTTTATCAAACTTTTCAATTAAATTATTGTAGTCATATTGAATTTAACATATATTTTAACACGTATAACATATATTGGATTCCTTGCTATTTAAGGAAGGGGATGGGGGAAGGAAGGGACAATGTGAAATACAAAGCTATGCAAGACTCAATGTTAAAAAATTATCCATGCATATGTTTTGAAAATAAAAGACTTTTTAAAAAAAATTATTGTAGTCATGATGTTCCCATTTGGGTGCCACCATTTAGGAAGAACATTACCCAAAGTTTTATTCACTGTACTAAATCACTAATGTATTTTAATCAAGTCAATAAGTCTGGCACTTGCATAGTGCTGGGAATACATGTACAAGCAAAAAGACAGACAGTCCTTGTCCTCAAGGAGCTTATATTCTAATGGGGAAGACATGAAAGGAACGAGGGAGGAGGGAAAGACTACCAATATCAGAAAACAAAGAGATGGCTAGTTTTGACAGTTTCTTTAAATGGAGGTTTTTAGAGTCATCATCCAATTTGAAGAAAGGATCCCAGGAGCTGTCAGAAATTATTTTCCAGGATGAAATGATTGCTAGGGATGGAGTAAGCTGGAAATTGTATAAGGGCAATCTGGAGGGTAAAAAGTCTTGAAATCATTTCAAGGAACTGGGTATTTTTACCCTGAAGAAAGGAAGCCTCAAAGGGGACCTGAGAAATTGTCTTCAAGAAATTGTCTAAAGGGATATCACATAAAATAGGGATAATGCTAGTCCTGTTTCATCCCAGAGTACAAAAGTACAGAGGGCAAATGTTATCAGGAAAAACAATTAGAATTGCTGAAAAATTAAATGAGCTGTTTCAAGGCTTATTGTGTTTCTCTTCCTTGGAGGTCTTCAAGCAGAGGAAGGAAGACCATTTGTCAGATATGTTATAAAGGGGGTGTCTTTCACAGATGCTTTGGATTAAATGAACACTAAGGTTCTGCTAACTCTCGAATCCTCCGATTTGGGGCATATGCTATACAAGAAAGCTTTAAGACTAGATGCCAGTAGGAAATAAACATTTACAATAAAGACAGTGACTTACATCACTGTTATTGGGCTTTAAGATAATTAGGTAAAAATATCATGAGAGACATAGGAGCAATGACTAGGTTACTTTGCTAAGAAGCTAACATTCTAGGAAGGAAGGTTGGGTGGAGATCATTTTGAAATATTGAGATACTTCCTGGATCACAGGTTTAGATATAATAGGAGGCTTTAGGAAATCAGAAATGAGGATTGTGCATCTAGAACACAGTAGAAGAAGTCTAAAAGAGGAGAAAGAAACAAAGGGAGCCTGGGAAAGATAAGAATGAAATACAGAAGGCTGAGAATGGTAAAAAAAAAAAAAAAAAAAAAAATAGAGCTGAACCACATACAAGAATTATAAGCTGTGTGCAAAAATGTTTAAAGCAGCTCTTTTTGTAGTGGCAAGAAACTGGAAACTGAGTGGACGCCCATCAGCTGGAAAATGGCAGTATATGAATGTTATGGAATATTATTGCTCTATAGGAAATGATCAGCAGGATTATTTTAGATAAGCCTGGAGAGACTATAAGTGAGCAGAACCAGGAGAACATTGTACATGACAATAACAAGATTATATGATGATCAACAATAATGAGATGATTCAGGCCAATTCCAATTGTGATGGAGAGAACCAACTGCATCCAGAAAGAGAATCATGGGGACTGAGTATGGATCAAAGCGTAGTAATTTTAACTTTTTTGTTGCTGTTTGCTTACTTTTGTTTTATTTTCTCATTATTTCCCTTCTGACCTGATTTTTCTTGTGCAGCATGATAAATGTGGAAATACATATAGAAGAATTGCATATTTAACATATATTGGATTGCTTGATGTCTTGGGGGTAGGGTAAGGAAAGGAGAAAAATTTGGAACACAAAGGTTTGGCAGGGATGAATGCTGAAAACTATCTTTGCATGTATTTTGAAAACAAAAAGCTATTATTTTTTAAAAATAATTATATGCTAGAAAGAGAAAGCATTTTATAATGTAGAGTCCGGCTTAATGGCCATTATACTGGAAGCAGATTTCTTTAAGAGGCAAGAATGATATCATCCTTCACCCACAGGGCCCAAGGCGCTCCTCAGATTGGGTTAGTTGCTAATAAGTCAGGTAACATTTCACAAAGAATTGGAAACAAAGCCCAGATACCTCACTCTTCTCAAGGAGCTTGTTCCTCTTCTTGGTGAAATCTCTGGTTAGATCCTTAGTTGCTTTATTAAATTCTGACTAATTAACCAAACTAACTGGAGTTAAATTAATCCTGGCCCTATAGCCAGGGTTAGGGAAAGGCCTATCATTAGCAAGAGAGACAGAACTGTGAAGGTCAACTCCATCTGTCAGTTTTCAACACACCTCCCTTGATTACTTCACCGACATCTCCCAAGTGACAATCCAAAAATGTTCACTTGATAAACCTTAATTCACAGTATGAAAAAAATCCATTACCTTTCCCCAAAGTAAATGTGAAAAAGAAGGATGCTACAATGTTAAAATCTAAGTTGGGTTGTAAAAGCCAACAGAATTCATATGGGGGAACAACCCTGATGTTAAATGGAATATTTTCCCCTACTAGCTGATGACAGCAAGTCATAACCTCTGTATCCAATTTGTTTATCTGTAAAATGGGAATGCTACTTGTATAAATACCTTAAAAATTACTGTAAATATCAGACATGAAAAAGACATGGTCTCTTTGGGAACTAGATTTTCTAAAAGCTTGTTGGCAAAACAAATCCAAGAACTATGTGAACAAAAAAAATTTTTTAGATGTTATACAAATAAAATCAGATTTAAATAATTGAAGAAATATTAATTGTTCATGTATAGGCTGGACCAATGTAGTAAAAATGACAATTTTACCTAAACTAATTTATATATTCAATGTCATCCAAAATAAATTGCCAACAAATCATTTTACTGAATTAGAAAAAATAATAACAAAATTTATTTGTAAACATGATGAGGAAATAGCCCTAGTTATTGAGTGACAAGTATTCCAGTGTGAGTTTTGTAAAATTCTTAGAGAGCTTTCGAGGCTCCAAAGCTGATAAAAGATCTTAGATAAAAGATACAATCTGAATTCCAAGAGGTCAGACTCCTTTAAATTTTACATTTCTCCCAGGTGAAAAGGCAGATTGCTCTACACAAAAATAAGTACTTATCAGTGTTTGGGATGAATATTAGCTAAAAGTGAAGCAGATGGTACATGCAAAGAATAATTTCAGGCAGTAAAAGACATTAAAATTCCAGAGGCTAAGTAGACTAAAGGCAAAAACTTAACCTGTGACTAGTTATATTTCATATTTATAGTTTTAAGTTTAAAAAGAACTTTATTCACAAAAATTTGGGGATGAAGAGAATGACAGTATAATTATAATCATTACTATTATTTTATTCTAGTGTAATGCCAGAGAAACTGAGCAAGATTAGACAGTATTTAATAATTTATTAAATGGAGAGATATACTGGGATCAAATTGGATTCATAGTTTGGTACCAGGGCTGAATGAGACTACCATCTCCAAGAATCCAGCAAATAATGAGAGTTCTTAAAGACATATATACATGTGGCTCAGACGCAGGAGGCAAACTGAGGCAGGGGTGGAGTCAGGGTACTGAATGCAGGAACGGGATTCTGACACGGTAGGGTGAGCTTCCAGGAAAGGGGGATGACATAATCAGGGGAGGGGCCCCAGACAAGAGGAGAGGCAGTCTGATGTTCTATCAAGTATTCTGATGAAGAGTGAGAGGTTTTGCAGAACTGAGAAGCAGGGAAGGTGAGGCAGACTGAGTCAGAATAATTAGGGAAACTGAGTCAGGACAATAAAAGAGAACTGTGGCATAATACTAGCAGCCTAGTATTTCTATAACTCTTAGAATTCCTGGAATTTTTAAAAGTTGGTTTTTTTTTTTTTTACAGTGTTGTTGCTGTTATATAAATTGTTCTTCTGGTATTGTTCACTTCATTTTGGATTAGTTCATACAAGACTTAGAAGTTTCTGAAACCAGTCCCTTGGTTACAACAATAACAATAATATCATCTAGCATTTACATAGTACTTTAAGGTTTATGAGGTGTTTTATGAATATTATATCATTTGTTCCTCACAACAATCCTGGGAAGTAGGAAGTAGGTAAAATAGGAATTGTTATCCCTGTGTTACGGATGAGGAAACTGAGGCATACAAAGGTTAAGTGACTTGACTAGAAATCAGAGAGCTAAATAAGGATCTGAAGCCAAATTAAAGTCAGATTTTCCTGCCTCTGAGACATCAAAGATAAAGAAACTGAGGTTCACAAGAGGTAAAATGACTTGCTGAGAGTCACAAAGGCAGGAAGTTCAAACACAGGTCTGAGGACTTCAAATTCAATGTTCTTTGAATGTTCTAGCAGCTCTAGATGGAAAATAAAGTAGTTAAGTCAGAGGTTCCTGAGCCCCAAAGGTCAAAACCTCTGGACTAAAAGAGAATAAGACAGCAATAGACGTTCAAAAAGTTGTGCAGGGCTTTAAACTTCTGTGCTTATATAACTATTGTGAAGTTATAGGTGCAAAAACCTCAACTACATGTAATTCGTTTTTCCAAATTCTCTCACCCTATAGTTTTAAAAAGGAAGGGAGGGAAAGGAAGGGAGAAAAGAAAAGGGAAGGGAGAGGGAAGGAGGGATGGAGGGATGGAGGGAAGGAGGGAAGGAGGGAAGGAGGGAAGGAGGGATGGAGGGATGGAGGGATGGAGGGATGGAGGGATGGAGGGAGGAAAGCAGCATTGAGATAGCAGGAAGACAATCAGCCCCCTGCATTGCAAATACTGGCTCTGTGAACCAACTAAGCTGCAGAACTGCTGCCAATTTGCATTGGTCAAGGAAAATCTTACACCAAAGAAATTGCAAATCCAGAACAAAAACAGAAAAATGAAATGTGTTCCTGCATTGAGAACCAACGATGTTTGATAAATTATAATGAACAAGGTGGAAGTAAGGACTGTGGAAGGAAAAAGAAAGAGTAGGAAGAGAAAGCAGGATCCAGAAAAATCATTTTCCTTTTTTTATGCCTCAAGATGGCAAAAAAAGTTATTTTGAACTTCATCCAACAGCCAAGTCAAATTCTCTTTTGTCATACTAGATTATTTGGAATTTAGGAAGGGGATTTGTATGACTGAAGAGCCTTTCAAACAAATAAAGCCCTAACTACCTCCCTTCATCTCTCTTCTCCCTTTCTGCTGCTCTCCACACCAAGGGAATAAATTAAAATTCATTCTACCACTTCAGAAAAGCTATTGGAATTTTTCCAGACTGGTCTCTCTCTCTCTCTCTCTCCTTCTCCTCCTCTCCTCTCTTCAGAAATGTCCTTACTCTCACCCCATCTTCTTTTCTGAAACCCATTTAGCTACATCTTCTGTAGTCACAAAATCCCAGCTACCTGAGAGGTGCGTCTTTGCCTGTGATCCTAGGGCGGAAACTAACCAGATTTCTCTGCCACCCTCATAAAACACCTGAGCTGATTGATCTCCCAAGAGATCATCTCCCTAGAGGAACCAGCATAATCCCAAGGTGGCTATGACACCAAAGCTGAGCCAGCTATTCTGAACCTGGGAACCGCCTGAGGTGCAAAAGACCTTGGGCAAAGTCTCTGGGCCTAACTTTGTTCATCTGTAAAATTAATATTAGTCTATAAGGCTTCCTGGGTGCCTTCTAGTTCTCAATCTATTGTTGGAATACAAAGGAGCCACCTGACAGTGGCTGCAGGAATTCCAACCCAGAATGGATCTCCTCTTGTGAGAGGATGGTACAAGGAGACAGAGACAGCTGCTGTTCTCTGACCTCTCTGACTGAGAGACTGACCTCCCTCCTCTTCCCTCTGCCTCCAATTTATCTTATTCCCAGTCCACAACACCTGGGTCAGCAAAGGCTGCTTTGCAGCTCCTTCAGATGTTAAAATCCACAGCTGTGGAGAACTGACTTGTCCCTTAACATCAATGTATTATCCTATAAACAATATATTTCTTTGATTATACAGCTAAATCCGGTATTTTGCCCTACCCTGGGATCCTTCCTACAAGATAACTAGTATTACTCTAGCACTGACTGTATCAAAATTACAGGAAAGGGGTAGCTAGTTGGAGCAGTAGAGCACCAGCCCTAAAGTCAGGAGGACCCGAGTTCAAATATAGCCTCAGACACTTAACACTTCCTAGCTATGTGACCCTGGGCAAATCACTTAACCCCAAATTGCCTCAGGGAAAAAAAGCACAGGAAAATGGGTTGACTATATCATAAGACATAGATTTCTTAAATAAATCCCTGAAAAAGGTTCTTGTGCCTTTGTTGCACAAAAATAAATTGTGCCCTAACATAACCTAGGCATACAATAACTGTCTATTAACATACTTATACAGGAAAACTATCAAGCTGCCTTTTCTCAAGTTATTTAACCTTCTTCCCTGGAATCTCAGTCCATTTCAAATGATTAAAAGCAAAAGCATTCTTTAATGCATGTATCATTAGTATCCTTCCAATCCCCCTACTGATTTCCACGCCTCTTTTATTTTACCAAGTTTTCTTAAGGGAAAAAGCATCCATCATTACAAGACTTTGTGCTAATGTGGTTTCTTTTCTGGCTTTCTTCAAATTCACCCTAATGAGAAGACTTCTCCTCACATGTACCATTAGGCCACAGTTTATTACCTGCCTCCTATATACTTGTTCAAATAGCAGGCTAGTTGATAAAAAAGATCTGAAGATAAACAACAACAAAAAAGTCCCAGCTACTGAGAAGAGCTTACAATGTAGAAGAGGTATACAAGCAGACAGATACACAAGTAAATGTGCCAAAAGTATCACACTGCCAGTGATCTACTCTCATTCTTCAAACAAAAACCATGATCTCTGTCCCTGGACCACCCCCGCCTCTGATAGGCAAGTTTTTCCTTTCTTTTGGATTCTTTATTTATCAGTTTAACTAGTTACCGCTAAATAAGTCAGAATTTAGAATCAGAAAAAAGCTGTCATTCTCCTTCTAGCAACTGATAGGGATTCCTGAGAGGGAATACACCATTTGTGATTTAGCAAGCAAGAATTATACATTATTTTAAAAAATCAAGAAAGATGACATCATTAAAATGCAGGTGGGCCATACAAATAAAAATAGCATTTTTTTTGGTAAAAGAAAATTTATACCATTTGCTTTAGGAAATAGATAAGGGAATTATCTTCTTAGTAGCTTTTCTGAAGTTCCAGAGCAAACTGGATATCAGGCCAGACATGGGAAGATAACATTCCTAGGATTCCAGAATACTCCACCTTAAATTTTTCTCTACCAATAAGAAGAAAGAAAAACTAAAGGAAACCAGCTGCTGTGTTTGGTCTGGAAGTTCATGTGGGGTGATACACAGCCAAACAGTTAATACAGAATAAGATAAGAGTCAATTATATTCTTCCTTAAATTCACTTTTAATATTTATCTTGGCAAGAAACAGGTGTGCAAGTCACTCCTTGCCATCTATAGATATTCTTTGTCTCTGTGTTGGCTCTCCCTCCACCCCACCTTTTCCAGCTTCCATTTAAGTGCTGTTTTCTCCCATTTAAATGTACAAAATATATACTCAAGGGAAGGGATTGTCTCATTTGCTTGTATTTGTATCCCCAGCATTTGGCACAGTACCTGATTCATAATAAGAATGTAATATTTTATCTAGCTACGTAAAGTATATGGAAGTTCAGGAGGATTAGGATCAGGAAAGAAGAAGGTTGCATTAAGAAGTTTTTAAAAAAGGTTTGGGTTTTGATGAGTAAAAAGAGAGGGAGCACATCCAAAGATATACGAAAAAGAAACACAGGCAGGAAAGCATGAGACATAGTGAGTACTCCAGACTGGCTATTAAATGAAAATTAGAAAGATTAACTGAAGCCTTGAACAGCAGGCTGAGGAGTTCAGACTTAATTTCAGTAGGCACCATGGAATCACTGATGACTTTTGATGACCTCATCCAGCTGCTGCTCAAAGAACATACTTGAGGGTTAGTAGGGAAAAGAAAGTCCATAGAAGGTCATTCCAACATTTCAAGTGAGACGTAATGAACTTCAGAGGTAATACTTGTTTTAGAAAGAAGGGGAAATAAGAGACATGATAGAAGCCTTTAAAAGTCAAATTGGGAGTCCTGAGTTCAAATTCTAACTTAGACACTTACTAGCTATGGGAATACAGGCAAGTCACTTAACCCTAATTGCCTCAACAACAAAAGCCAAACCTGGTTCGGTACCCTGTGGTAAAACAGTGGATAAAAAAGGAATGCTTTTTCATTATTCAACACACTATATTATATGAGAACAGCCTTTCCACTAGCTTCCTTCCTTTCCTCCTCCCATCTTCTTTACAAAGATACATTCACAATATTCTGTTTCAGAAACAACAGCAAGAATACTACTACTAATTTTATGTTATAGAAGCTCGAAGTACTATGTATCTAAATTTAGTAACAAAGATAAATATGTTGTGAGGACATTAATAACTATTTTAAAAAATGATAATGGGGCAGCAAAATGATGTAGTAAATAAAGCACTAGCTCTGAGTTCAAATCCAGATTCAGACACTTACTAGCTGTGTGATCTTGAACAAGTTAATTAACTCCAAATTACCTCACCAAAATAATAATAATAATGTACCATAGTTATCAATCCTAAAATATATATTGAAGAGTCTCTTTGAAATAATTAGCTTTCTTCCCCCCAAGACTCCCTTCATGCCCCCTGGTCTCAGAGCTATCTTCCATAGTTTCAACTCATTCCCTCCTTTTTTCCTTCATTTTGGCTTTTCTTTTTCTCCTCCTACTTTTAACAATTCTTCTTTTCTGAAGAACAGGATCTACAAATGAGCTTTTACTCCATCAATACAGGTAATTTTACCTAGCATTATGAAGAAAAAACATTTTTAAAGGAAGCTAATGCATGCTCTAACCAGCCCCACAGTAGCTTCAACATTTAAATCAATTTTCCGAGCATCTGGGCCCAATTATTAACAGATACACAAATGAATGCATAGAATGTGTACCTAATTGGTTATTGGCAGTCAGACAAATCATGGCAAATGAAATGTGATTGTGGGAAATTTGAAAGGAAAGCTAGGCTAATTTAATCAGATTCAAACTTTGCTACCAAAACCTAAGAAGAATATAGGGAGTTTTGATTATCTTTTGGTTATCTCTGTAGTGTTTTCCATTTAGTTCAGCAAAAATGTAGCAATTACACTTTTCAAAATTGGGGCGGTACTTTAAAATCTTGGAATTCATTACCCTCCTTGCTAGCCTGCAGAAAAGTTATAAATAAACCCCTGCCAGACTGCCCAATTTAAGGCAACTGTACCTAAATCTAAACATAACTACACGAGGAAATTAACATAACATTTCCTTTGTTATTGTTACCATTAACACCTGAGCTACTCTCAAAATAGGCAAACGGCCAACAAGAGAGAATATTGCTTTCTTACCATCTTGTGTCAATCTCCACCATAGCTATAAAGCAGAAAGCAAGAGCCAAGATGAAAGCCAGATGTGTCAGCAGCTGGAAGATACTCAGGACAATCATGCTCAGATTAGCACAAGAATAGAGCAGCATGCAAAACCTGGCAAAAAAGTCAATGGGGAATCCTGCTTGGAGAAGGTAATTACCATTCCCAGGATGGCAGCAGAAGGCTACCCTGTCACCAGCACTGGAAAATTGAAAAATATAGGATTCCTACTCTTACATATATTTTTCCATAATTGGGAATTTGGGCAGTTCTTTGGAATACAGATGTCAAAACTGAAAATTTTGAAAGGCACCACAGAGTCCAACCTCCTCATCTTGGAAGTGAGGGAAAATTAAATACTTTTACTTATATATTAAATATTTTATTTAAAATAAAATGAAATGTCCAGTTTTACACACACACACACACACACACACACACACACACACACAAGTTGTAAATGGTACAAGCCAGGTCTTCTGCCTCCAATCTAGCATCCTTTTCACTTTTCCATGCTATACTTTAATCACACAAGGTTTTTAAACCCATGCTCCTTTAGGATTGTAGATTCTAGAGTTATCTCTATGTTTGCCCAGGGCTAAGTAACTATTCAAACTACAGCAATAAAATGGGATACCTAATCAAAAGCCAAGCAAACACCTAGGCAGCAATAATGTTGTCATAAACACATTTTTCCAGTCTCCCCAAGCCAACAAGCAGTTTCCCCTATGTCTAAGGCAGTAGCGGCACAGAATCTTTTGGACCTCAAAAATGCACAGAAACAGGCTATGGAGCCAAAAACTATTGGCAGGATCCCTTGATATCTAACACCAACACACTTTAGGGAAAAGAAATGGTTCAGAACGAAGCAGCTGTCACCAAATCTTTGTTCAACACTCCAGGGAGAATGGGGAGAATATCCAGAAACACCTAAATCCTACTCTCACAATGCTACTCTGATGAATGAATGAATAATAACAAATGCATGAATGAATGAATGAATGAATGAATGAATGAATTTATCAAGTATTTGCTCTGGGCAAAATACTGTGCTAATAACTGAGAATACAATTAGCCAGTCTCCAAGAGCTCATATTCTAATGGGGGAGACAAAGCCCCCATGCATGGTCCCAAATGATGCCTTTTATTTGATTTCATTTCCACTCATAAAATGATCATTTTCTGAAGTTGAACCATAGATAGTGCCATGGATTATGATAGCAAAAATATTCTTTTATGAGTCTGCTGTGGATGTGGCTATAGCTCCTGCAGGAGCAGTCAGCAGGCTACATCCCCAGAGATGACTTTCCCGGATGATTCCTTAGGGCTCTGGGATGGAAATACTGCTATTCCCAATGCTCTTGGGTTCAGTGTTCTGGACTGTCTTCATCAGGGTCTGAGAGGAGGTCCTCTCTCTCTCTCTCCTTGCTGTTTTAGCTGAGGAATTCTGGCTTGCCCTGTGTGTGACAGATGATGGGGACAGTTTCTTTCTCAGTGGAGCTGCTTTCCAGGATGTTGCCTGGGAGAGCTGGGCTGGAAGGACTGGGGATGTAGGAGAGAAGATCTCCTGAGCCTTACAGCTCATAGCAGCTGGTCAGCAAAAAGCCTCCAGTGCTAGCTGTCAATCAGATAATGTTATGAGCTCATTGCATGCAGTCCCACAGTATAAAAGAGAGGAGGCACACTGCTCAACTGCCCTGCCTTCTCCACTGTGCAGTCAGAAAGAACAGAATTCAAATCCTACCTCATTAACATACTAGCTAGACTATCTAAGCTTATCAAGCAGTTTCCCCTTCTGGGGCAAATCACTGGACATCTAGAGCAGAAAGGAGGCATTAGGCTTAATAGTCTCAATAGCCTTTCACTTTTGCAGTTATGATCCCGTGAACAAGCGCTCACTACAAGTAAGATACTCAACATCCTGGCAAATTAAAAAAAAAAAAAAAGATTAGAACTACACCTACATATCATCAACCAAAAGCTGGATTTCATGTTGACTCTTACATACTATTAAGATCCACATGATTTAAAGCCTTACCTTTCCTAGAGCAAAACTTCTTAAATTGTGGGTCATAACCCCATATAGAGTTGCATAACAATATGGGGGATAGGGGTTGAAAAAAATTAAGCAACAGTAAACCGTTTCTGAATGCTGTGTACATCCTGCAGTACCAAATATTCCACCAAGATTTAATTCCTTTATGTAAAAATAAACAGCACATCCATCATTAGTATCCAAATTTACTTTCATTCTTAATAAATGGTAAAATTATATGTATACCAAAGAATAATTTTAAAATAAATTTCTTTATGATTTATTATAATGAATGCTTGATTTGTATGTCTATTTTATATCCTTTTATCCCTGATCACGTAAAAATTTCTTAAGCGAAAAGGGGTCAAATGTGTAAAAAACTTAAGAAGTCCAAAGGCAGCTAGGTGGTGAGTAGGGAGGACCTGAATTCAAATCTGGCCTCAGACACTTAACACTTCCTAGTTGTGTGACCCTGAGCAAGTTATTTAACCCCAATTGCCTCAGCAAAAAAAAAAAAAAAAAAAAAAAATTTAAAAAGGTAAGAAGTCCAGTCCCAGAGCAAAAAACTCCTTCATTTTTTTTGCTCATGGTACTCTTTAGCAAACTGGTAAAAGTCTAAAGACCCTTTCTCAAAATCATACTTTTAAATGCATAATATACGTAGGTCCAAAAGGAAACCAACTACATTGAAATAGTTATCAATAAAAAATAATTTTAGTTTGCAGACCCTCCAGGTTAAAAATCTCTATTTTAGAAGCTGTAACAAAAGTTTTGGTAAACAGAGAAACAGCCTTTATTATGTAAGAACTTATTTTGTGAAAAAAGAAGCCAATACTACAATAAGTACTGAACACAAATATCTTGACTAATCGTATTTTCCTTCTGAAATGTTTCTTATTCTTTCTTTCCTCAGTCCCAAAGTAACTTTAAATATATATATATATATATATATATATTTTGCTCCAATAATCTCCCTCCACTGACTAACTTCTGACGAGCTTTGAAATCACAATTTCTCTGAAAAAACTGAATTTTGACCTGGTCAGGGAAAGCACTTCTAGGGACATCAACAACCAAAGTGGGTACTCACTCCAATAAGCGGGTGAACACATTCTCATCCATATGCAACTCATACCAAATTCTCTAGCCCTCCCAAAAGTTCTGGAGGAATTCCTTTAATTCTCACCACTATGCAGGTACCAATGGCTCACAGAAACTATTTGTTTTAAAGAAGAATCTGAAAAGATTAACATTTTGCCAAAGCCAGAAAATTTTCTCCTAAAGTACAAACATCAACAAGGAATAAAACAAATTTAAGGGAGAACAGAATAGAATATGGAAGTCAAAATGGTAAAACTAATACAACAAAAAAGGTCTTATTTACATCTTTTAATTTATAAAGTTAGTTACTTTGTTTCTGCAACAAGATAACTGGGCAAAAGTTAGTCAACTAAGATCTAGAACTCTGAATTGTAGCTCAAGAGTTCAGGGTGACTACAGGGACTACAATGAAATGCTTATTAAATGATTTTTAAAAAAAAAAATAGCCTCACACACAAATATCTGAGCAGGGGTTTGTTCTTTTGAGTTATTTGTTTCTAATCAAATAGACTAAACAAATGCAACCCAGCTTAGATGAGATAGCACTTACTTAAATTTCAAAAGAATCATTCCTCTCAGCCCAAAACTTCCAAAGTGATTCTTTCAGGTAAAGTCCCACACAGTGGGGAAAGGTGTGTAACTAGGTCAGACAGCATTCCTCTTGTCCTAGGTTTTGAGTCATGTCACCTCGTCCCAAAAAAAAAAAATAAAACGGAGAGGCACAAACACCATGTTGTGAAGTTTCATGTTCTGCACAGTAATGGCTATTCTAAGGAAATGTTACTATTCACCCTTAAACAGATCTGCTCTGCCATTTCAAAGTCTATGTGTATGTATGATACGTAATAAAATCTACCTTTAAAAAATCACCACCCACAAAGATCTTCAGATAATGGGATGTTTTTGACAGGTCATCTCCTAGGTAAGTGTCAACTGCATATTCAAGTATATTGCTTTCTACTTTCAAAAATATTTCCATCTAAAGAGCTGTTCAAATTGTCAACATCCTGCCTGAAACTGCACTTAATGATAAAGCCTGTCTCAATTAAGTCTAAAGCAAGATCAAAGAATTTCAGGATATAGAAGGCTGAGAAAAAAAAATTCTCCATTCTATTTCTGGTATTTCAAGAGAGCACAGAAAAACTTCAATCTATAGTATACATACATGTGTATGTATATGATAAATTGGTTATACTTTATATCATTCCTGTGCCACATTCTCTCTCTCTCTCTCTCTCTCTCTCTCTCTCTCTCTCTCTCTCTGACACACACACAAATTATATTATTTACATATACATATATATAAATCAATAGTGAAAGAAAGGTCTATTATTTCCCAACTCAAAGCTTATCCTCACTGAGATTAACTAAGTTTTGATACTCAACATATCTTAGTACCCATAATAGCCTTTTTCCAAAGACTGGAGGGTTGAAGGGCAGAGCAATAAATTCCTCCCAAAACCTTGCCTTTATTAAGAGTTCAGAACTTTTCAGCCAATCCTTCTTATTGGGGTATAATTGAAGTTTTTAACTATTCATTCTTCATCAGGTGCTCTGCTTGGCCCACAAACTTGATGTTCTCTTTCCCATGCCAAACTTTTTTTAGCTTCCTATAGTTTCTTTATTGTCTTCCTCCTAGGATTATAAATTCATTGAAGCCAAGAGCTGTCTTTTTCTTATTTGTATCCCCAGTACTTAGCAAAATAGGGTGCCTGGTACATAACAGGCCCTTAAGAAATATTTATTGACTACTAAACTAAAGCTAACAATCATATATTCTTTTTATTCTTTTTCCTGCAAAGAAAATTTGTTAAAAAAAAAAAAGCAATAACTAAAATTTATCTAGCCCATTAAGGATTATAAAGCAATTTAATTGTCATTTGATTCTCAGATTAAGATAAGACTTCTGAGATTCAGAGCTCTGTCCAGTTCTGACTCACCCTGGCCCTCCATCTTCTGCTTAAAAAGTATAGCACTTTAGAGAGAGATGGTCTACTGAAATCAAAACACTTCGTGCATAGCAGAAAGCAAAAGACTACTCAGGATGTAAAAACAGGAAACATGACACTAATGAAAAGTTCTTTTTATTTAATTTCTGTAGTAACTAAACTCTTTCTAATAAAATATTTTTTGTACCAAAGGCTTCAAAATCTAAAACAGTATAGGATATAATTAATTCTCAAAAAGCAAACAAGCAAAAAAAAAAATCACAAAAGCTAAGCACTCAATTTTTTGAACAAAAAAGAAAATTTTGAAAATGGAAGAAAATGTTTTAAAAACCTCAAATAATGAATCTTAAGTATGGCAAACAAACAAAAAAAAAGTAGTAAGGACTTTCAAACTGGAGCATATCAGTGATGGTCAATAAAATTTAAAAGACTGAATTTACTAGTCACTCATGAAATACAGTTAAGTATCTTGGAAAATACAAAGTGACTTTCCTAATATGAATCTGAGGGAGCATTTCCCAAATTCTTTTCCTATGAACCTATAAAGCACTCCTGATAATAAAAGGCCTTTAGCAAGGCAGACATTGAGGAATAAACCTCTTTTTTTCCCCTCAGTTTTTTGTTCACTTGTTTTTTATTGTAGGTAAAAAAAAGTCCATTCTCTGCCTCATTTCTTATCAAGTCTTTTACTGAATGGGAATTGTCTTAGACAAACTAAGACCTTAGCTTAAAAAGGCCAAGATATCCCATTGCATCCAGGACCATATCCAGTCATATTACTCTGTATCTTCCCACAGGACCCTGGCTCTGGAGGAGAAAAGGCTGTTGACTTTGCACAATTCTCCCTCACTTCAATCCAATTCACCCCCCACTGTCATGTTCCTTTGACAAAACAACAAAAAGCACTCCTGATAATCAAAAGCCTTTAACAACACAAAAATAAAAAAAACCAGAATCCTTTGAGATAGGAAATAAGGGATAAGTCTTTTTTTCCCTCAGTTGTTCAAAGTATAATAAGAATTAAATGGACAGAAAACAACTACTGGTAAAGGAAGCAGACCAAACAAACTGCTATTTTTACTGTTTTAGACTTGTAAATGAGAATGAGAAGCATTAAGACTTAGAGAATAATAGTGGTGAGTAAGGGGTCCACACTACAGCAGTGAGATCTGGCCAGTCCTTCCATCAGGTATCCATTTCAATCCAATTCTCTGAGCCCTGGCAGGCTACTAAAGGTTTTGTGCTTTAGTACATTTAGCCCTGTGCAATCAAGCAAGGTGTAAAGGAGCTCTATAGTCTGAAATACAGTAAGTCGACTGCAGTCATTGATATATAAATGAGGCAAAAGTGTCTGATTAGACTAAGCTCCGTTTCAAAGAATCAGAACTGCAGAGCTGGAAGGGATCTCATTGCTAATCTCACCCACATTTTACAGATGAGGAAACTTAAGATGGCTCAAAAAAAAAAAAAAGGCGAAAAATGATTTGACAGCTGACATTAGGTTATCTGGCTTCCCATTCAGTTTTCTTATATAATAGTATGGTGTCTTTTTTTTAATTCTGTGAACTTTTCCTTTCTTGGTATTCCCAGCAGCCTGGCACTGTGCCTTACATATGATCAGTACTAAAGAAGGAAAAAAAAAAAAAAAAAACCACTGCTGAATTGATTAGCAGTTTTATCTTCATCTTTTACCTACTATATATAAAAAACTGGACACCTACTTTAGACCCTTGAAGGGTCACAATATCCCTCCTATGATCTCTACACAGGGACAAGCTTGGAAAGAGGAAATCAAGAGAAGAAATGCTTCCAACTCTCCCTACAGGCTCTTCTTACTGAACACCTTGCCAGGAGTTCTTAGTTTACTGTTGAACTAAATTTCAACTAAAATACTTTGAATTATTACATATGCTCCTAATGGATAATTCCCTTGGCTTCGTCATCTGTCCTTTATAGTCCAGCCCTTGGCACTTGTAGAGAGACCTACAGAGCCCTGTTTAATAGAAAATAATATTGTTTAGTATTATAATCAATAAAACTTAGAACATTTAATAATTTAAATTTGACATTTAATATGTTTAATAGTTACTGTTATGAATAGTAACTAGCCATAGTTTAGGTTTAGCCTAAGTTTTAGGCTTACTTAACTTTATTGCTGGCTCTCTGCTTCTATGGCTACTGATCTTTTCAATCTGAGCAGTGACAATCCCCATTTACCTGGAAGCTTAGGCAAGCTTACAAAATAGATTATTATCAGCAACCCCTAAAGGTGTGGGGCTGTTTCCAGTTTAACACCTCATTGAAGTTATCAGATGAAGAATATTAACTGGGACCTCTTTGAAGATATGTTATTTTCCTTCTGATAAGGGCAGCCCAGCCCTAAGTGGCAGCTACCTGTCCAGACTTATCAAGTATGCAAATAAAATCCTTTTTTATTTTAATGCTGTTAAAATTCAACTGGCATCTCTAATAAGCCTATATCCAAAGAGATCAAAGAAAGAGGCAAAGGACCTCTTTGTACAAAATGTTTTTGTAGTAACCAAGAAGTTGAAAATAAGGTGTCCCACCTAGTAGGAAATGGTTAAAGTATGAATGTAACGGATATTATCATGCCTTAAGAAATGGACAGTTTCACAGGAAATCAGGAAGATCTTTTATGAAATGATGCAGAGCCAAAAAAAAAAATTCACATAATGACAGCATTATAAGGGGGGGGGGGGGGGGAGAGTAAGACTTTAGAACCCTGATCAAAGTAAATCAGGAGTCTAGGACTGAAAGTGAAGCACACTACCCATCTCTCCTACAAGAAAGGAAACAGTTGGAAAATACAAAATAAGAAAAACATTTTTGAACATGGCAAAATTGCTGGACTATGTGAAGTTGTCAAGGGGAAAAAGGAGGGTATTACAGGGTAGGTAACTCGTCCAGTTTGACAATATGTAAATATCAGAATCAAGATTTGGACCAAGCACTCTTCTGACACCAAATCTAACACTGTTTAAAAACAATTCATAAAAATAATCGTGATTTTTTTTTAATTAGTTCTTTCCTATTACCTTCCCCTCACAAAACAAATTTTTAAAAGCTTCACAATAAGTACAAAATCCAGTAAAACAAATTGGGGGAATAATTTGGGCTTGTTGTTGTAACAGTTTATTGGAAGTGGAATTCTTGTTTAATTGGGAGGTGGGAGCAATGAAAGAAAGAGATAATAGCCAGTAATAAATAAAACCTTAGCACAGCCCAAAAGAGGATGAACTGAACTAAAACTAAATTAAATAATCACTGTGTGTGCCAATATCTATGAATATTCAAGAGATACTTCTATTATTCTCTCCTCTTCTTCATTAACCCTCAATTTTATTCACTCATTCAGCATGCTTATTCATTCATGCTTTAGTCCCCTGTCATCTATAATATCACAGTGCTGTACTATAGCTAAAAGGGACCTGAGGCATCTAGTCCAATACTATTATTTTCCAGATAATAATAATTCTGAGGAAAATGAAACTCGCTCCCCCCCACAATAAAAAGAATAATAATAATTTTGAGGCCCAGAGACATTGAATGAATTGCTTAAAGTCACCCCCCTATCCTGACATTTCCTGTTTATTAAGAACATCTGGTCTAAACTTTAAATCTGGAACAACAAAACTACAAAATGAAGACTGGGTACATATAAATAGTTTAGTATTATAATCAATAAAACTTACAACATTTAATAATTTAAATTTGACATTTACTATGTTTAATGGTTACTGCTATGAGTGACTAGCCATAAATAGTGTAATGTTCACATTGTTGTTCAGTCACATTTCTGGGCCTCAGTTTTCCTATTTATAAAATGGATAGAATGGACTAGATGATAGCACTAAAATTCCTCTAATATTCTTATGTATTATTTTGTATTCTAGTTATCACTGTGTATTGTATCTAAGCAGTAAGTTAAATGGGGAGAAGGGATACAGTTAATACTTAATAAATACTTGTTGAACATCCCTTTATTTTTTCCCACAAAGGGAGGAAAAAAGAAGGGATCATTTTCCATGCATGATCATTTTCACTACATCTGTTTCCTATTACTGTTAGCCCTTTGGAGCATTTCTAAGGGGGGTTTATTGCCATGTGCTTACTGCACAACAGGGCAAAGAATAGAAAAAGTAGTGGTCGGTTCTGACTGTTTGCCAGAAAGTGGGGGTGGAAGGGTGGAGAGGTCCAAAGCAACAGGTGGTGGCAGTGGAAAGGGAAGGAAGGGGACAAAAGTCTGGAGTTAAAAAAAAATTAGGAATGACTGGGAATTTGGCCAAATTAAGATGTGTCCATGGGAACCCAGTTAAGTTTTGGGTTGAAGGAACAAGATGCTAGCTTAGATTTTTTTTTAAATACATTGTCATACAGTTGTGTGGTGGTTAACTAATACCTATGACATTATTAGTAAAGTATATACTTCTGGGATATTATGGTTTAAAAAAAAATAAAAGTATTTTGTGGTTTGGACCAGGAACCAGACAAAACATTATTTGGGTATGCATCCATATTTAGCATCTGAAGGTTCAAAAACCCCAAGATTTAACAAGAACTTAAAAAAAAAAAGCCACATTCCATTTGTAAGCTGAACACAATCTGTAATAAACAGGCAGTCTCCTGAACTATAGAAAAGAATCAAGAAAGTAAGGAATATGAATATGAAGAATAAAACTTATTTAGCTTCCCAACCCCCAATCCTATCAAGCATAACACAAGTTTCAGCTTAATTTTATTTTATAACTTTATCTAGTAGATAGAGCACCAGTCCTGAAGTCAGGAAGACCTGACTTCAAATCCGACCTCAGACACTTTAAGTATTTATTATGTATATAGCTTGTTTGTGCATGCCGTTTCCCCTGTTAAATTCTGAAGGCACAGATTTAGCTCCACATAAATATCCACATATTTAGCTCAATGACTGGTACAGAGTAGACATTTAATAATTATTTACTGAATGATAGAATTGGGTTCATATTGAAGTACTTTGAGACAAACTTCTTCATCTCCATGATGGCAAAGGCCAGGAAGAACAGCCCAGTCAATATAGATCTTAAAAGAAATTATTCCACCCTCTGACACCCTCTTTCCACCTTTCAGACTCCTCATGGCTGGATATCCCTAATCCATCCCTACTTCAGTAATGGAGATTGCATGCAGCTACAGACTGTCTAAGCTTGAGCCTGGACTCAGGCAACAAAATAAATTCTCTTGGCCACCTCTGGAGTTTTTGAATTCTTGGGTTCCTTGGTCGGAGCTGAATGGCAGCCGATAAAGTTTCCACGTTACCATCTTCTCTTTCTCAAAGAAGGAAATGCCCACCAGACTCTAAAGGCTGCTCTGGCTTGACAGAAATGATGATGAAATGATTCTTCAAAACACCCACTAAAGGTTTGGGGTTTTACTGTTACAGAAGTTACAAGTTACTGTTTTAAGTACCAATCTCCCAGAAAAGTAACAGAAGTTACAAGTTACTGTTCTATGTTTTAATTTTTTGTCCATGAATGATTAAGTCTTAGCCATTCTATACTAAATCTACCTTGAATATTAATGAGTACCTTTCTAATGACTTTTTAAAGAAAATTTAGACATGAGTCAATGGTAGCAGAAGGAACTCATGGAATGGGAGAGGGGAGATAGCACAGTAGATGGTGATGGTGCACAATGGTCAAAAGTGAGTTAGGAGGAGAATAAAAGTTGACCCTTTTTTAAAAGGAAAAGGAAAATATTAGACTTGAAACAAATTTTTTTTAGCAATTTTGGAAAAATCTTCACTGGGTCTCAAAAAACAGTATTTCAGATGTCAGAAATACGATCATAGTCAACTTTTTTCCTCATGATTATTTTATAGCAAACAATTCTACCACTCTAGTGTTCACAGATACAACAGCTTTTCAACAATATTTGTGATATCTAAAGGTTAGATGTCCCCAACACTAGGAAAATTACAAACAAATATAAACAGGAAATCAACCTCCTCCTACACTATTAAACAAGACTTAAATAAACAGGGGAAATGATGTCTAGACAAATAAATAGCAGAAATGTGATTCCTAAATGTAGAGGGAAAAAAAATTCTGTCCATAAAGTCACATGAAGATGCAAAGATATCACTCATCTGTCCCAAGCTACCCTAACAAGAAGACTATATAAATATATAAATAACTATATGAGGCTGCTTATTCCTGACACACCCCACTCAGTGCTCACAGGAATTCCTAAAGGAGAAGAGGAGTTTAGCAGCAGCAGAGATCTCTGTACCCCTAAACTTATAAACTCTCAGCACTCATCATTCTCCTCTGCAATGATAAAATCTAGAGGAAATCACAAATTCTCTGGATCTTAACTTCATCATCTTGGAAACAAAAGGTTGGACAGTATTAGTAGCACTCAAACTTTTTGGTCTTGAGATACCTTTTTTACACTCTTAAAAATTCTGAATTCCAAGCTTTTTTTTTTTTTTTTAAGATAAGCTTCCATCCACCAATCTTGCCTTTCCCATCCTGACATAGAATATTAGATCAAAAAGAGATTTTAGACATTACCTAGTTTACCTATATAAAAGAAGACTTCTAATGAAACCTCTGATCTTTGTACTTGCTAGGGTCTTCCCCCAACCAAAAAAAAATAATTTATATTGATTTTATATTTGCTTATATTTGTATTGTCTCTCTTGATAAACACAGATTCCCTGAGACCAGATAATGGTTTATTTTTGTTTTTGTATTCCTAGGATCTAGCAAATGCTTGAGACATAAGGTTTAATAAATTCTTGATTGACAATTCGAGGTCCTCAAAGAACTTTTGTTTGTATGGGTTTATATCTATCAATTGACTTCTATTAATATTATTATAAAAAGTTGACTTAATGAGCAGAACCAGGAGATCATCATACACTTTGACAACGATATTGTATGAGGACATATTTTGATGGAAGTGGATTTCTTTGACAAAGAGACCTAACTGAGTTTCAATTGATAAATGACGGACAAAAGCAGCTACACCCAAAGAAAGAACACTGGGAAACGAATGTGAACTATCTGCATTTTTGTTTTTCTTCCTGGGTTATTTATACCTTTTGAATCCAATTCTCCCTATGCAACAAGAGAACTGTTCGGTTCTGCAAACATATATTGTATCTAGGATATACTGCAACATATCCAACATATAAAGGACTGCTTGCCATCTAGGGGAGGGGGTGGAGGGAGGGAGGGGAAAAAAATTGGAACAGAAACGAGTGCAAAGGATAATATTGTAAAAAAAAAAATTACCCTGGCATGGATTCTGTCAATATAAAGTAATTATTAAATAAAAATTAAAAAAAAAATAAAAAAATAAAAAGTTGACTTCATGGATCCACTGAAAAGCTCCTAAGAAACCCCAAGGCTCCCCTAGACCACAAAATGTCTGGACTATATAGTTACCAGCTCTAAATTCCCAAAATCCTGACTTGGGTAAGAGAGGCTCCTAAGAGACTAAAGGTAGCTCATCAGGAAAAATGCTACTGTTATTGGTCTGTACTGTCTAATCTAGACTCCCAGTTGTTTCTACACACAGCCTAACACTTTATAGTCATCCTGTAATCAAAGACATCAGACATACAGAATTGAAAAGAGCCTACAAGATCATCTAATTCAACCCTTCCATTATTATATCATTCATCTACTCCAAAACCTGCACTTGCTTCTCACTGAAATTAAAGCTCCTGATGTTAGAGGCCCTTCATAATCTGGCTCAAACCTACTATTCCAGTCTTGTTTCCCATTAGTTACTCCCCTTTCATGTGGTTCTACATTTCAGCCAAGATGGATTAAAGAACCAGTGTTCTTTCAAATAGTAGATGTTCCATAAAGGTTTGTTGACTTGAATTCAGTTTGGGTTTTCAAAATATATTTTGAGAGAAGGGTGGGACTGCAAGTATTGGGAATCAAAGTCTATCCACAGTCACACCTACACGCATACCCACATCCCCACACCCTCTGCCAGAACAGAAGTTCTTTACCTGAGCTCCATGAACTTTTTTTTTTTTTTTAACATTTTGAGACCTGTATTTCAACATTATTTCTTGCCTGTAATTCTATGTATTTTAAGCACTTAAACCACTACTCTGAGAAGGGCAGGCTTTACCAAACTTCCAAAAGATTCCAAAAGATTCCAAACTCCTGACTCGAATGTCTTTTCAAGTAAAACACACAGAAGATTCTCTCTCTCTCTCTCTCTCTCTCTCTCTCTCTCTCTCTCTCTCTCTCTGTTTCTCTCTCTCATACACACACACACACACACACACACACACACACACACACACACACTTGTATATTCCTGCCCTATGTACAATATGAACATTTCTAAAAAGGGATTTCAGTGTTGTTCAGTTATGTCTGACTCTTCATGACTCCATCTGGGGTTTTCTTGGCCAAGATGTAAGAATGGTTTTGCCATTTTCTTCTCCAACTCATTTTTTACAGATGAGGAAACTGATGCAAACAGGGTTGAATGACTTTTCTAGGGTCACAGAACTAATAAGTTATCTTCAAGAAAATAAATCTGCCTGACTCCAGGCCTACCACCTAGGATAGTTTAAATTAAAAAAAAAAGTTTCTACTATAAATGCAAATAGAGAAATTACACAGCATCCAAAGGAATCTGTATAGAGAGTTATGACAATAATTCCCTATTTATTCATTCAAGAAGGAATATGTTTACATGATATAATTTTACAATTAATAAAAGAATAAAAGAGACTTTTCGGTCAAGAAAAATTAGGGGAGAGAAAAAAATTTTTATTTGTGGCTCCAAAGAGAAGTCACAATAACAATTAATATTTCTATTTCTATGGCTATTTCTTCAGTATATCAATAACAAAAAGCTCAAGGAAGATTTCAAGTGTCTGATTTTCTGAATTATGAGCATATTTCCTTTCAAAACAACATAAAGTATTGCCTGAATTTTTAATATGGGCTGTTTTCCTGCTTATAGCCTGCTTTCTATTTAACAGACTGGAATAGCAATAAAAACTGGGCTTTTTGTTTTGCAAGTTTTAAATGATAACCAAGAAGCTACTCATATAATACTATTATTATACTATGCTATATTTGTGAATTTTTCATTTACAAAAGAGGAATGATTTTTTTTTAATGGGGAGCTTAAGAAAACCTATCAGACCACGATTAAAAAATTATAGTTTAGAGGTGGAAACTTGAAAGTCAAAAGAGAACAGAACTGATTATAAAAATAACTGATTTGGAAAGTTAAAAAAAAATCCTCACTTTACTCTCAAATTACCACTTAGCTAAATGAAAATGTTAACTAAACAACTGTATGTTACTTGGCTAAGAAGCTTGTCCATTTGTGTCAGCTCTGTTACCTGGTAACACAATTACAGAATGTGAATTTTACTTCAGGTTACTAAAAGGCAGCCAGACCCAGTGAACAGAAAGCTAGTTTCAAAAATCAAGGAGGTATTTAGGCCTATCTCTGATATATTTGCTAGCTATATAATCCTGGACAAGCAGGAAAATGTCATAAGTCACTTACTAAGATTTTAAGAGGCAGAGCAAGTTACCAATGGGAATTTCTTCCCTGGCACTCAAATGAAATTACCGGCTTGGATCAAGAATAAAAAAAATTACTATTTATATTGTATGATTGTCTGCACTACCATTCCCCCAAACATCTAGTGCTGAAAATATTCTATCAATAGAAATTTAAACTGATCCTTGGAGAAAGCATTGAGCTTAACAGAAGAAAGCATCATCTATACTCTTTGTTGCTGTAGCTGACAATTTCCATCTAGCAGCATTGCAGTGTCTGACTATCTTAGGGGGTTATCCTCTCAAAAGCTCAAAATAAAATTATTTAATTCTCTTTAATTTTTTTTAAGTGAATGTCACACCAGAAGATATCACAAAAACTCAAACATATTAAAATAAAACATCATCTTGAAACAGTCTTGGAATTAATTTTATAGAACAAAAATGAACAAAGGTTACAAAGTAGAAAAACTCAAAACTGGGTGCCTAAAATTGCTTAAGAAAATTGCTTTAAGGAGGGCAAGAAAAAGAAAAGTATAATCTGGGGATATTAGGATGGCAGGAAATACAGAATTAGTCATTTTAACCATAAATGTGAATGGGATGAACTCTCCCATAAAGAGGAGGCTGATAGCAGACTGAATCAAAAGTCAGAGCCCTACAATATGTTGTTTACAGGAAATACATTTAAAACAGGGTGATACATACAGAGTAAAGGTGAAAGGCTGGAGCAGAATCTATTATGCTTCAGGTGAAGTCAAAAAAACAGGGGTAACCATCCTTATCTCAGATTAAGCAAAAGCAAAGATTGATCTAATTAAAAGAGATAAGGAAGGAAATTATATCTTGCTAACGGGTACTATAGTCAATGAAGCAATATCAATATTAAACATATATACACCAAGTGGTATAGCATCTAACTTCCTAAAGGAGAAGTTAAGAGAGTTGCGAGAAGAAATAGACAGCAAAACTATAATAGTGGGAGATCTCAATCTTGCACTCTCAGATTTAGATAATTCAAATCACAAAACAAATAAGAAAGAAATTAAAGAGGTAAATAGAATATTAGAAAAATTAGGTATGATAGCTCTCTGGAGAAAACTGAATGGTGACAGAAAGGAGTATACTTTCTTCTCAGCAGTTCATGGAACCTACACAAAAATTGACCATATATTAGGACATAAAGACCTCAAAATTAAATGCAGGAAGGCAGAAATAGTAAATGCTTTCTTTTCAGATCACAATGCAATAAAAACTACATTCAAAAAAAAATTAGGTGTAAATAGACCAAAAAGTAATTAGAAACTAAATAATCTCATCTTAAAGAATAATTGAGTGAAACAGCAAATTATAGACACAATTAATAATTTCACTCAAGATAATGACAACGGTGAGACATCATACCAAAATTTATAGGATGCAGCCAAATCAGTAATAAGGGGAACTTTTATATCCTTAGAGGCTTACTTGAATAAAATAGAGAAAGAGAAGATCAATGAATTGGGCCTGCAACTTAAAAAGCTAGAAAAAGACCAAATTAAAAACCCAATCAATTACTAAACTTAAAATTCTAAAACTAAAAGGAGAAATTAATAATATAGAAAGTAAAAAAAACTATTGAACTAATAAATAAAACTAAGAATTGATTTTATGAAAAAAACAATAAAATTGAAAACCTTTGGTAAATCTGATTATAGAAAAAGGAGAGAGGGAAATCAAATTAGTAATTTTAAAAATGAAAAGGGAGAACTTTCCACCGATGAAGAGGAAATTAAAGAAATAATAAGGGGTTACTTTGCCCAACTTTATGCCAATAAATTTGATAACCTAAGCGAAATGGAAGACTACCTCCAAAAATATAGGCTTCCCGATTATCAGAGGAGGAAGTAAATTGCTTAAATAGTCCCATTTCAGAAAAAGAAATAGAAAAGGCTATTAATCAACTTCCTAAAAAGAAATTCCCGGGACAAGATGGATTCACATGTGAATTCTACCAAACATTCAAATCACAATTAGCCCCAATGCTTTATAAACTATTTGAAAAAATAGGGATTGAAGGAGTCCTACCAAATTCCTTTTATGACACAGACATGGTACTGATACCTAAACCAGGCAGGTTGAAAACAGAGAAAGAAAATTATAGACCAAATCTCCCTAATGAATACTGATGCTAAAATCTTAAATAAGATATTAGCAAAAAGACTACAGAAAATCATCCCTAGGATAATACACCATGATCAAGTAGGATTTATACCAGGAATTCAGGGCTGGCTCAATATTAGGAAAACTATCAGTATAATTGGCCATATTAATAATCAAATTAACAAAAACTATATGATCATCTCAATAGATGCAGAAAAAGCATTTGATAAAATCCAACACCCATTCCTATTAAAAAACTCTTGAGAGTATAGGAATAAATGGACTTTTCCTTAAAATAATCAGTAGCATCTATTTAAAACCAGCAGTAAGCATCATATGTAACAGGTACAAACTGCAACCATTCCCAATAAGATCAGGAGTGAAACAAAGTTGCCCACTATCACCGTTACTATTTAATATTGCATTAGAAATGCTAGCTTTGGCAATAAGAGTTGAGAAAGAGATTAAAGGAATAAAAATAGGCAACGAGGAAACCAAATTATCACTCTTTGCTGATGATAAGATGGTATACTTAGAGAACCCCAGAGACTCTACTAAAAAGTTATTAGAAACAATCCACACCTTTAGCAAAGTTGCGGGATACAAAATAAACCCACATAAGTCATCAGCATTCTTATATATCACTAGCAAAACCCAACAAGTAGAGTTACAAAGAGAAATTCCATTTAAAGTAACTACTGATTATATAAAATATTTAGGAATCTATCTGCCAAGGGAAAATCAGAAACTTTATGAGCAAAACTACAAAACACTTTCCACACAAATTAAATCTGATCTAACCAACTGGAAAAATATTAAATGCTCCTGGATTGGGCAAGCAAATATAATAAAGAGAACAATACCACCTAAACTAATCTATTTATTTAACGTATACCAATTAGACTCCCAAAAAACTACTTTGATGACCTAGAAAAAATAACATCAAAGTTCATATGGAAAAACAAAAGTTCAAGAATTTCAAGGGAATTAATGAAAAAAAAATCAAATGAAGGTTACCTAGCTGTACCAGATCTAAAATTATATTATAAAGCAGCAGTTACTAAAACCATCTGGTATTGGCTAAGAAATAGACTAGTTGATCAATGGAACAGGTTAGGGTCAAAGGACAAAACAGCCAATAACTTTAATAATATAGTGTTTGACAAACCCAAAGATCCTAATTTTTGGGATAAGAACGCATTATTTGACAAAAATTGCTGGAAAAATTGGAAATTAGTATGACAGAAACTAGGTATTGACCCACACTTAACACCGTATGCCAAGATAAAGTCAAAATGGGTTCATGACCTAGGCATAAAGAAGGAAATTATAAATAAATTGGAAGATCATAGGATAGTTTACCTCTCAGACCTGTGGAAAAGGGAACAATTTATGACCAAAGAAGAACTAGAGATCACTACTGACCACAAAATAGAAAATTTTGATTATATCAAATTGAAAAGTTTTTGTACAAACAAAACAAATGCAGACAAGATTAGAAGGGAAACAATAAACTGGGAAAACATTTTTACAGTCAAAGGTTCTGATAAAGACCCCATTTCCAAAACATATAGAGAATTGACTCTAATTAAGAAATCAAACCATTTTCCAATTGATAAATGGTCAAAGGATATGAACAAACAATTCTCAGATGAAGAAATTGAAACTATTTATAGACATATGAAAATATGCTCAAAATCATTATTAATCAGAGAAATGAAAATTAAGACAACTCTGAGATACCACTACACACCTGTCAGATTGGCTAAAATGACAGGGAAAGACAAGGCGGAATGTTGGAGGGGATGTGGGAAAACAGGGACACTGATACATTGTTGGTAGAATTGTGAACACATCCAGCCATTCTGGAGAGCAATTTGGAACTATGCTCAAAAAGTTACCAAACTGTGCATACCCTTTGATCCAGCAGTATTTCTACTGAGTTTATATCCCAAAGAGATACTAAAGAAGGGAAAGGGACCTATATGTGCCAAAATGTTTGTGGCAGCCCTGTTTGTAGTGGCTAGAAGCTGGAAAATGAATGGATGCCCATCAACTGGAGAATGGCTGGGTAAATTGTGGTATATGAATGTTATGGAATATTATTGTTCTGTAAGAAATGATCAGCAGGATGAATACAGAGAGGCTTGGAGAGAATTACATGAACTGTTGCTAAGTGAAATGAGCAGAACCAGGAGATCATTATACACTTTGACAACGATATTGTATGAGGATGTATTCTGGTGGAAGTGGATTTCATTGACAAAGAGACCTAACTGAGTTTCAATTGATAAATGATGGACAGAAGCAGCTACACCCAAAGAAAGAACAGTGGGAAACGAATGTGAACTGCTTGCATTTTTGTTTTTCTTCCCGGGTTATTTACACCTTCTGAATCCAATTCTCCCTGTGCAACAAGAGAACTGTTCGGTTCTGCACACATATATTGTATCTAGGATATACTATAACCTATTCAACATGTAAAGGACTGCTTGCCATCTGGGAGAGGGAGTGGAGGGAGGAAGCGGAAAAATCGTAACAGAAGTGAGTGCAAGAGATAATGCTGTAAAAAATTACCCTGGCATGGGTTCTGTCAATAAAAAGTTATTTAAAAAAAAAGAAAAGAAAAGAAAATTGCTTTAGAAAAGAGGTAGAAAGTGGCAATGATTACAAACCAAAAAACCACATTATGGTTCATAATGTGTAAGGTACATAACCACACAGAATATGATCAACAAAGTGCTATGATTAATATCAATTAAAAAAAGAAAAATATGAATTTTAAAAATTCTGAATGTAAGATATCACTGAGACTTCATAGAATGGGATAATGACTACAGTATAGCTCTGGAAAGTTATACTTTATTCAAAGCAAATTGTGGGTAAATAGAAAGACAGTAGCACAGATTATTAGGATATGTGAAAAAATCCCCAGAAGCAAGGTAGAAGTAGTCGACCAACAATAAATATTAAGAATATTTCAGCAGTGATCAATGGAAACAGAACGATAAAAGATATCAATTTCTTATCTTTTGGTCTAGCTGGTCATCTTCCCATTTAGCTGCAATGGCAACCTCCTTTTTGCCTTCTGGTTTTGTTTGCAATAACTATATCAATATTGATAGGAATCAATTCCTTCAGTTAAGTCCATTATGTTGATCAATAAGAGTGAGATCTAGAAAACTGAGGCAAGCACAGTTAAGTAAGCTGCCTAGGGTCACACAACTAGGAAGTATTTGAAACACATTTGAACTCAGATCTTCTGATTCCAGGGCTGATATTCTACCCACTGTACTACCAGCTGCTCAAGGTAATATTTACAAATGGTCTAAAAATGTAATTCTTAGGTCTCCTCCTCTTCCCTTTTTCTGTCTCTGTGGCATTATCTCTGCAAAAATGGAAGGCAGCAGGATAGAGCAAAAGGCCATTTTCCATTTTTCACTGTATCTGGGCTTGTCATACCCAAATAATTCATCCTCAAGCAGCCAGTGCTTAGAATATACTAATCCACTTAGCCAAGCAGACTGTGGCTAGGACCCCATTCTAATCCTTTCTAACATGGGAGAAAAAGTCAGATTGTATTCTGCTGGCACTCCCTCCAAGAATCCGGGTCACCATAGCACAATGGCACTAGAATAAGGCAGAGGAATAGGATTCAGTGGATTTTTAATCCATTTAATTGATTAATGGTAAATATTAAGTGAGGCATAAAACTGGAAGGCAAATGTTTGTCAAAGATGTCTTCCACCATCCTGGAGCACATGGCACTAGAATGAGGTAGAGGAGTAGGATTCAGTGGATTTTTAATCCACTTAATTGATTAATGGTAAATATTAAGTAAGACATAAAACTGAGAGGCAAATGCTTATCAAATATGTCTTCCATCATCCTGGAGCAGATTCATTACAGAGGTCAAATGGAAAAAAGAATTCCCTAAAGATGGAGAGGTTCTTCAAAAGCTATGATATACTAATGGTATCATGCTAACTGTATCAAACTTGGAACATTTTTGAGCTTTTTAAATGATAGTCATAATCATTCAAAAATTCAACATTTTTGAGCTTTTTAAATGATAATCATAATCATTCAAAAATTCAACCTAGTTATCAACACAAGGAAATATAAATAAATAAAAAATGCCTATTGTCCAAATGATGGCATGTATTTTGACGGACAAGCCACAGAATCAATCCAACAGTATGCCCAGAATTGGATAGGAGAAAAATGGAATGGATTGCTTTTAGGTAATTACATAGTTCTTTTAATGACTCTTAAGAGTCTCTTATGAATTCGATTTCAATAAGAAAAGGCTGGGCAAGATCACTTGCCTCACTTTTCCCTCCAGAGCCACCTAGGTCCAGTGGCCAGATACAGATCAGAATGACTGGAAATGGCCCTGAATGGCTATGTGAAAGAAATGCTGATAAACAGATTAGTAAGGGTTTCACTATGTACTGGGTATTGCATTTCTGTTGTTGGAGAGAATGATTTTTTTGGACTGGAAAGAACAGAATAAAAACGATCCCTATTACTAAAAGTTGAGGCAACAAAATAGTAAGTAGACAATTCACCCTGCCCCTCAAGACGTCAAGTCACTAAACTAAAATCCTGGGGTAACTGGAAAGAACTAGATACTTAGGTACTCCTGGTGATCTCTTTAAAGGCCGACCCCTAATCTAGTTTTAAAAATAGAAGCTCTATCTGCAAGAATTTAGATCAGCTCTCGTATGAAGGGGCTGGACCTTCTGGGATCTAAGGATTGTGAAAATTAAGATCTCCCCATTGTCCCTGGAGAAGGCCTTCCCTGATTTTTGGAATCTACAACTATAGGCCAATAAACTTGATTTGTAAGATTTTTCTAGAAATCGTATTATTAAAGGAAAAGTTAGTGAACACCTAGAAAAGGAAGTGGCAATCCCAAAGTGGTAAAACAGCTTCCTCACATGCCAGATTAAATGCATTTCCTTTCATTGACAGGGTTACTAGACTGACAAGTCATAAAAATGCTAAACATTTATAGAACCAGATTTTAACAAAAGCACTTGATAAAAGACTCTCGTGCTAGTCTAACTGAAAAGAGAGATAAATTAGACAAAAATTCCGCTGGGTAAACTGACCAGCTGAATGATCAAACCCAAAAGGCAGTGATTAATCATTGTATGCTCACTTAAAAGAACTCCAGTTGAGCACCCCAGGAATCTGCCATTTGCCCTGTGCTAAACATTTTGATCAATGATTTGGATAAAAACATGCCCATCAAATTGGCAGATTCCATGAAAATTGGAGAGAGCTAACATAAGGGATGAAAGGGGGAAGGTCCAAAAAAAGGTCCTGCAAGACAGGAAAGTCAAACCAAATCTATTAAGATAAAATTTAATCTGCAAAATCAAAAGCTATTTCCAATTGATTAGTACTCAAGGAATGTGAATATGAATAAAAGAATTGTATACTATTAAACATACTGCTAAAAATGCTACAAACCACTGATAAGAGAAACTGATTCAAAATAAATCTGAGGCTTTATTTCACACAAGCAGAATGGAAAACAGATGAAAATCAACGTTGGAGCAGTTATAGAAAGACATGCATACTCAATTACTGGTCTAATTGGTATTATTCTGAGAAGCAATTTAGAATTATGTGAATAATATCTATGTCCCTCAAGGATATTATTGACAAAAAAAAAAAAAAAACACACCAAAAAAAAAGCATACATTTGAACCAAAATAAAGCAATACTTTTTTTGTGATGCCAAAGAAATGGGAACAATGGAGATGACCATCAACTGAGGAATGATGAACAAAGAATGAATGAACTGGTGGTATATGCTCGCAAAGGATTATTAGTGTGCTGTAAGAAATGATGGGATGCAAAGCCCCTAACTTCTGGGAAAAGAATTCATTATTTGATAAAAACTGCTGGGATAATTGGAAATTAGTATGGCAGAAATTAGGCATGGACCCACACTTAACACCATATACCAAGATAAGTTCAAAATGGGTCCATGACCTAGGCATAAAGAACGAGATTATAAATAAATTAGAGGAACATAGGATAGTTTATCTCTCAGACTTGTGGAGGAGAAAGAAATTTGTGACCAAAGATGAACTAAAGACCATTACTGATCACAAAATAGAAAATTTTGATTACATCAAATTAAAAAGCCTTTGTACAAACAAAACTAATGCAAACAAGATTAGAAGGGAAGCAACAAACTGGGAAAACATCTTCACAGTTAAAGGCTCTGATAAAGGCCTCATTTCCAAAATATATAGAGAACTGACTCAAATTTATAAGAAATCAAGCCATTCTCCAATTGATAAATGGTCAAAGGATATGAACAGACAATTTTCAGAGGATGAAATTGAAACTATTACCACTCATATGAAAGAGTGTTCCAAATCATTATTGATCAGAGAAAGGCAAATTAAGACAACTCTGAGATACCACTACACACCTGTCAGATTGGCTAAGATGACAGGAAAAAATAATGATGAATGTTGGAGGGGATGCGGGAAAACTGGGACACTGATGCATTGTTGGTGGAGTTGTGAACGAATCCAACCATTCTGGAGAGCAATCTGGAATTATGCCCAAAAAATTATCAAATTGTGCATACCCTTTGATCCAGCAGTGTTTCTATTGGGCTTATATCCCAAAGAAATACTAAAGAAGGGAAAGGGACCTATATGTGCCAAAATGTTTGTAGCAGCCCTATTTGTAGCGGCTAGAAACTGGAAAATGAATGGATGCCCATCAATTGGAGAATGGCTGGGTAAATTGTGGTATATGAATGTTATGGAATATTATTGTTCTGTAAGAAATGACCAGCAGGATGAATACAGAGAGGACTGGCAAGACTTACATGAACTGATGCTAAGTGAAATGAGCAGAACCAGGAGATCATTATACACTTCGACAACGATATTGTATGAGGACATATTTTGATGGAAGTGGATTTCTTTGACAAAGAGACCTAACTGAGTTTCAATTGATAAATGACGGACAAAAGCAGCTACACCCAAAGAAAGAACACTGGGAAACGAATGTGAACTATCTGCATTTTTGTTTTTCTTCCCGGGTTATTTATACCTTCTGAATCCAATTCTCCCTATGCAACAAGAGAACTGTTCGGTTCTGCAAACATATATTGTATCTAGGATATACTGCAACATATCCAACATATAAAGGATTGCTTGCCATCTAGGGGAGGGGGTGGAGGGAGGGAGGGGAAAAAAATTGGAACAGAAACGAGTGCAAGGGATAATGTTGTAAAAAAAAAATTACCCTGGCATGGATTCTGTCAATATAAAGTAATTATTAAATAACAATTAAAAAAAAAAGAAAAGAAAAGTAATGATGGGATGAATATAGAGAAACATGGAAAGATCTACATAAACTGATGATGCAGAAGGAAGAAAGTAGAACCAAAAAATAAATATATAAAGTTATTAAAACAAGTAAATGGAAAGAGCAATCACACATTTAAAAAAAATCAAAAGTGAATATAATGGAATAATATACGAAATAACAAACATGATGACTTCAGAAATGTGGAAAGACTCATGACAAAATGCAAAGTGAAGCACAGACATAAAAACAATATATACAATGATTAAAATAATGTAAATAGAAGGAACAGCCTCCACGAAACATATATAAAGAAAATTGGTCCCAAAGAAGAGACAAGATACCTTTTCCCACTCCTTTGAAGAAGTCAGAGGTCTAAAAGTATGGAATATTGCATATATCAAGAGTTTTTTTTTTTTTTCTGTAAGTACTGATCTGTTTCACTGCTTTTTTTTCCCCTCTCTTTTATTTTTTAAAACGCTTGTTATAAGGAATGGCTCTTTACAGATGTCAAGGAGGAAATCTAGATGATAGCAAAACAAACAATATCAATAAAAATGTAATAGGAATAAATGTAAAGTCTCACATGACTTTAAAAAAAAAGGAAACACTACAAGATAAAGAAGATATGGGTAGATATCAGTCTATCTGAAAAAGAGCTGGGATTTTAGTGGTCTAAAATATAAGCCAATATTGTCATATGGCAGCCAAGAAGCCTAATAAGCTATCTAGCTGCACTGAAACGAATAATGTCCAGCAATTAGGGGGGTAATGATATGATGGCTCTCTCCTAATCAGTCCAGATCCACTCGTACTTTCTTATTTCGTTCTTTGTGGCAGTTTTTTGCAAGGATCTTGATAACTTAGAGTTTTCAGAGAAGAGGTATCAAGATGGAGTCAAGATCATACCCCATGAGCATCAGTCAGGGAATGTAAGGGATTAGACCCTGATCTGCTTTAGCTCCAGAGATCAGAACTGGAAGTAAAGGATGAAAGTTGCAAAGAAGCTGATTAAGACATAGTACATGGAGGGCAGGTAGGTGACACAGTGGTTAGAGCACCAGCCCTGACATCAGGAGGACCCGAGTTCAAAACTGACCTCAGACACTTAACACTTCCAGGCTGGGTGACCCCTGGGCAAGTCACTGAACCCCAATTGCTTTAGGAAAAAAAAAAAAGATATAGTGCATGGGAAAAACCATAATAGGTCTATCCAGAAGGGAAATGGGTTGCCTTTGAGGAAAGCCGGCCTCTCTCATTCGAGTTTTTTAGGCAGACGCTAGAAAATCATTTGTTGGGGACATTATTAGAGGGAACAGAAAAGAGGATCTGTTCAGCTATAGGATATCCCAGACCTAGAGAACTGCTGAGGTTTCTGAACTATTAAGAATTAATGGGAAAAAATACATTTTCTCCAACCACAATTTAAGACTAAATGGTTGGAGCTTTTCTGGTTGGATTTTTTTTTTTTTTTGGTACACCTGCTTATTTATAAAGGAATAAAAATTCCTCCTCCCCTCCAGGGGCAAATCCCCTATATTTTATAAGTTAAGATAATTTTTCATTTGTTTCTGAAGTTACTACTCTGCTGTAAAATGCTTCATAAAGTTTCCATAGTATTTTATGATTTGGACATTTTGTTTTCCTAGGAGCTTATCCATTTCACATAAATAAATTTTAGTTCAAGGCCCCACTTCACACCAATACAGATTTTCCTTGTTTTTGGTCCATGGAGACTCTTTTATTAGAATTTCCCCAAGACATCTGCAGCTAATCAAGCCACCGCTCTGATTGTGATTTGATTGCTAAATTTAATCTTTCACCCCATTTTTATGGGCAAGGATGGTTTTTCCTCAGTTCCCACTTCATCTTAAAACTTTTCTCCTATAAATCAGCTGATATGTAAATTAAGGATAAGAGAGGTTAAAAAATTCTCTGCATTGTCTTGAAGAACTATGAAAAAAAAAAAAAAAAAGCAAGCCAATTGCCCCAACTTTTCCACAGTAGGCAACCTCTCATATTTGATGCCATTTGTTGCTGTCATAGACACATCCCTCCTCCCCCAAAGAGGACTGGGGTAGGATTCAATACTGGGAAAAATACTGGGAGATACTCTTAGAATGTCAATACTACTTCAAAAAAACAGTTTTTCCAATTTCACATTTATTTTTCAAAAAGATACTGGTAAATTTGGTGGAAAGTAAGCTCAATTACCACTCACTTGGCCATCCAACACTTTTGGTCTTGAATACATTAAAAAAACCCATAAATGATGTTGCAAGGGATCCAAAAGCTCCCCAAGTTTTTGAGTTCTTAAACCACTTAAAAAGAAGATGAAGACACTTTAAGAGCAAGGTAAGATGAAAGTAAGCCTACTGTTAAGAAATTGCTGCATGTGGGATGGGGTAAGGTGGAGGATGAAGTATAGGCTTTAAAATGTTTGATTTCATAAATAATATCTTGAAAGAGAAAAATAATACCAGCACTGACATTTTCAATGCTATTTACATTGGGCTAAAACATAGTTGGGAAAACATTAGTTTAAGCTATAAATTATGGATATATTTGACAAAGGGATGAGTATATTTCCCTTCCTTGTAAAATAAAAATATAATAGCTAAATGTAAACCAAAGCAAGTTCTAAAAATGATGCTCTAGAGTAGGGTTTCAAAGACTTTTTCCACTGTCCATCCCTTTTCACCTAAGAAATTTTTACTTGACCCCAGGGGTATAGATATATAAAACAGGTACACAAATCAAACACTTATTGATAACAAATCATAAAGAAATTTATTTTAAAGCAAATCTTTCATACATAATGTATTATATATATATATATAATTTTACCATTTATTAAAGATGAAAGCAAATTTACATACTAAATGAGATGTTTATTTTTACATAAAAATTAAATCTTGGAAGAATATTGGATACTGCAGGACATGGAACATTCAGAACATTTTTACTGTTGCCAAATTTCCTGTGACCCGTATATTCAGTTAAGCAACCCCATATGGGGTTGAGAGCCACAGTTTTAAAAAGCTTTGCTCCAGAACCCAAACTAAAGATATGGCCACCTGAATCACTGCTAACCTTCCCCTGAACCATATATTTTAAATCTAACTTCACACAGATGTTGAGAGAACTAGGATTCCTAGCTTTTCCTTTCCATCAGGAATGGCCTGCAGGCTTTTTTCTTGTTCCTCACACTAACACCCCTATCTAGGTCATTCCTTAAGCTTGGTATTACCTTCAACTGAAAGGCCCTTTTCTTTAACACCTAGCTGCTCCAGCACCATCTTGGGCATAAAGTTTCTCATGCCAGTTTCTAGTGCCTTTCTGCCCACTATCTTATATTTAACTACTTTATGTACTTTGCTATTCTCTTTATATTTAAGCTCTCCCCTCTCCCACTTTAATGGCTAGGTAGCTAGATGGATTGATTATTGAACCTGAAATCAGGAACAACTGAGTTCTAACCCAGGTTCAAATACTCACTAGATATGTGACCCTGAACAAAATACTAAAACTCCCTCTTGGTTTACTCAACTGCTTACAAAAGAAAATAGATACAAAAACAGCACCTATCTTCCACAGATGTTGAGAGGATATAATAAGATAATTTAGCACCATGGGGGCAAGTAGTAGGCACTTAAATGTTTGTTTTTCCTTCTCTCTTGAGTAAAATGACTTTATTCTTAGCATCTGTGTCCCAAGTAGGGAGCATTGTGCTTCTCTGCACACAGCAGAAATCTAATAGATATTTGTTGATTGCCTGATAGCTGATTGATTATCACCCTTCAGTGTAGTGGAAGAAGAAATAGGAACACAGCTTTGTTCTCCCCTGGAAATCCAAATTTGAGAGTGGAGCAGGTTGATAGCAGGAGGTAATGCAATAGTCTTTGAAATCTACACACACACACACACACACACACACACACACACACACACACACACACACATTTCTCTCAACAATGAAATAGGATCAAAGGAGGCAAAGGGTAAAGAATAAGAAAAAAGTCCCAAGAAAAACAAATTCTAAGGGTATACAAAAAAAATTAGCTCTTTCTGAAGTGGCAAAGAATAGAAATCTAATTATTATTTTTAAAATAGGAATCTAAGAGAATGCACATAAATTGGACAAAGCATGAACAAAGTGATATATAAATGGGATAGAGTATTATTGTACTGAAGTCTTTTTAATACATTTGCAATTATGGAAACATATTTCCACATTAGTCATATAGTGAAAGAAACAGAATAAAAGGGAAAATCCAAAAAGACAAAAAAGGTAAAATAGGATGCTCTGATCTGCAATCAGATTCCACAGTTCTCTGCATATGAATAGCATTTTCCACCGAGTTTCAAATTCTCTTGGTTTACTGCACTCAATCATAGTTGTATACTGAACACTTAATCATAATAATAACCAATCGGGATTGCAGAGCATTAATGAGGAAACGTGCTACTTTACTCACTACATATTAGAAAGATGAAGAGCTCAGAGTATAGAAGGACAAATTTTTTTAGGACCTGGTCAATATGGAAATTTGTTTTGATTGACTACATCTTTGTAACAGGCTTTGTTGTTTTTTTTTTTTTTTTGGGGGGGGGGGGCGGGAGGTTCTCAATAAAAATGGAAATGTTAGGATAGGAAATGATAGGATAGGATAGATCTACCTGTGAAGGTAGATCTTAAGTAATTAAAACAAAATTTTTTAAAAAAAAGAAAATTTTGGAACTCCAATAATACAATGACCAACTACAATTTTTAAGGACTCATTACGAAACACCTGATAGGCTCAGAATGAAAACAGATTCGCATGTATGTATATGTATACGTTTGTATGTATATATATGTATGTGTATATATAGACATGGCCAATGAAAAAAATTTGTTTTAACTACAAGTTTTGTTTTTCCTCAATTTCTCAAGAATGACAGAGGAAGAAGGGGAAAGATGGCTGATACTAATTTGCAAATAAAATTTAATTTAAATTTTTAAAAAATCTGCAAAGGGATCTCAAGTTAGTAGTTTCAGGAGCACAGATAAGAACATTCCTTCTTAATAGCCTTTACTAGTTTAAACACAAAGTTCAAACACTGCTGGGTTAAGTTTCAGAATCTTTCACATAAAAATGTCTACATGATCTAGGCTCTCTGCTCACCTTGCTAAAATGGATTGACAACAAGCTAAAAGCCTGTTTGGTCTTCCATTGATTAGAGCCTTACCTCCCTTCTCCACACCTACAGAAGAGAAAGAACAAGTTGAACAGGATCGCTTTACTACAAAGAACACAAAACAGCCCTGAGATTTTTATTCTTTTTTTTTTTTTAATATTTCTACCTCCTCCTAAGCACTCCTTCCCCCAACCCCACCCCATGAATTATTTGTAGCTGAAACTTTAGGTTAGATAGAATTTGTTTAAACTAATTTGCAACCCAAGTCTCAATTCATTAACCACACTTCCCCAAAGTAGTCCTAGCAAAAAATAATCAACCACTTGAAACTTTTATAAAACTACCTTAAGGAGAGGCATCTCAGAAAGGATTCCCTTTCAAAGTCTAGAAATTCTGAACAAAATGTCAGCCATTATTTGGGTCTCTCATCCTAGAGATTTAAACATATGCCTCATTTTAAGTTCAACAATGCAGGTGGGGATCCAAATGGAAACTCAGCTCACAAAATGTGAAAAGAGTTTAAGAAAAAAACATTTTAAATTGCTGGAATTACCAAGGAATAGAGAAGCGGGCAGAGACAAGGGGCTATCAGTGTAGTACTCACTCACAGACTAAGAACTTTTAATACCCCAGTTCTAATTACAAGAAAGCAAAATGGTGGAAGGTTTCCCCAGTAGAAAAAGAAAGACTGTTGGCCAGTATACATATACACACATACACTATATACATACAGGACACATACAGTACACATATTAATAGTGTGTGTGTGTGTGTGTGTGTGTGTGTGTGTGTGTGTAAAAATAATGGAAAGTTAAATCTCTTCTCATATCCCAACTCCTAAGGCAGGTGGTTGAGTAGATAAGTTCCAACCATAAGAGACTCCAAGGAGACTTCCTGGAGGAAGATGTTTTATTATTTCCTAATGTTAATCATTTAAGAACAGTGATATTTTAAAGCAGCTTTAGCCAGCTGGGCCTGCCATTGATGATCTAATTAAGCTAGATAACTAGTACCTTAATTCCAAAAAAGGCAGAACCATTATATGACACTACAAAAGCGGATAGTAAACTCCATCCAGGATTTAGGAGCCCCCTTCTTCGGGGTAATGTAAGAGTTCCTTTCTCCTTCATCCCAGGGTGCAAATGGCCTTTGTGTCCTAAGATACTTCCGTTTTTAGCCCAGATTCTTGTTCACCAAGCTACATAGACTTGGGCTCAAAAATGTGTGGCTATTTTCCCAGCTATTACCATAAGAAAGTAACTGAAGTCAGAAAACAAACTAAGACAATCCAGAAGCCTCAGCTGAAGTCCAGAGACCCAGCTGTGTGATTACAAGTTACTTAGATCCAGAATTTTACCCTCTACACAATCCCAAATCATAACTAGGGGCCTTTGTGAGGGAAGTATAGGATTTCAGATCTAGGGCTGAAAAGGGCCCTATCCGTCATCTACTTCAACCCTTTCATTTTATAACTAAGGAAATTGGGGCCTAGAAAAGTGAAATGATTGAGAGGTTCAATATCTTAGTGGTTAGAGCACTGGACCTGGAGTCAGAAAGATCCCAATACTTAAGATACCCAGCTGCATGTATAAATAGCCAAGGGATGGGTAGGTAGCGCAGTGGATAGAGCACCAGCCCTGAAGTTAGGAGGACCTGAGTTCAAATCCGATTTCAGACACTTAATTCTTCTTGGCTGTGTGACTCTCGGCAAGTCACTTAACCGCAATTTGTAAATGCTTTCCAAAACTCAAATCAAATCAGACAAATGCTTTTATTAGAAGTAATAGAATATTTGAAAAATGTGGTATTTCTACTGAACAATACTTCATAGATGCTTGTTTAGTTTAGTGCTTTATTGCTTTACAAACATTACATTTCATTTTTACAACCACTCCAAGAGATACTATTATTCCCATTTTATAAAACACAACATTGAAATTCAGAGAATGTGAGGGACTTGCTCCAGATCACACAGCTAGTAAGGGTCTGAGTTGGAATTCAAACTCAAGACTTCCCAGTTCAACAATAGAAACTGATGGGATTTTAATCGGTGCAAAAGACATTAAAAATCAGCATTAATGCTTTGCCACTATACCCTAAGTCCATGAGAACTTTCTATCTGACTGGCAGCTGAAACTTTCCATATGTATTATTCCCACCCCACCAAGAATGTAAAGTCCTTGAAGGCAAATTATCTTACTTTTCTACTTTTACCCCTAAAGCCTAGCATATTGTAAATTCTTAATTTTTTTTTCATCCATCATTCCAGCATTGAATCCAAATTATGTATCCCTTCCACCTCTAAAATCTTATGATACTGTAACTTCTCAGGGTCCTAATTATGTCTTCCTGGACTTAACAATAAACTGTATTACCCCTCTGTGCTATCTAGGAGAAATGTCCCACCAAGACTGGTTGGGAACACCACAACCAAGCCTTGCCTTCGAAATTTAGGGTTTTGGTGGGTGACTGGAAAAGTCAAATCTAGAGAGCAAAGAGTTGGACACAGACTCACTCCATGGTTGTTGAACCAGACTAGGAGCACAAATCCCAAGTCACTTCACTTCTGGGGCTCATTTTTCTCATCAATAAAATGAGGGAAATGGATTACATGATCCTTTAAGGCTTTGGGTTTCTGTGATTCTGTGACTGCAATTAACTGGATAACTAACTTTTTTCCTATACTATATATTTAAAGTCAGAGGCTTAACCCTGATTAACTCAAAAAGTAAAAAACAGAAATAACTTTTTCATTTCTTTTCCGTTAGAACTGGGGAAGTCCCAACTGAAGTGCCTTACATATAGAAAATTAATGAATTTGTTGAATGACCAAAAAATAGGGCCATAGCCCCTGTTTATTTCAGTTATGTTATCTCCACTGTATAATTAATACCAAGACCAATCCTTTGTATAATTATCAGCCTCTACTTCCTTCTATTATTGTAGTAAATCAAGGGTTACCTATGGTGTATCAGATAAAAGTATGTCAGTTTCCATTAGCATAGCAGCATCTGATTTTTGTCAAAAATTCCATTGGTTACCACCATAAGTGATTCTCAGGATTGCCAACCACAACTATTAGGTCCTACCAGAAGTGCTTCTCTTCTTTCTCTGGTGCCCAATGAAAACCACTTAAGGATTTTAGAGATTTTCACATGCTATCAATAAGTAAAGACTTGGTCTGTAAATTCTAGTTGTGGGAAAATTAATTCCATCTCTCCTTCCTTCCACCTCTGCAAGATTCCCCTTTGGTACTGGTGATCCAAAAAATAGCCAAGTTCCTCCACAATTCACCAAGTTCTCTTATCATCTGTTCTAGGCAAGAAAGAGCTTCTTTCTAGCAATTAAACTTATATACAAGAATGACAGACAATCTAGTGGCTCCACATTCAACACTGAGTCAGAAGCCCTGGTTAATTATTTCCAGTATTATCACTGACTCAACTGCCTATTTTTCTGTATCTTTCTATACACCATTAAAATTCAACTATACTAATATGTTTGCAGAAGTATTACATGCAAAAAATGAAACAAAGAGGAGGAAAAAAAAAATCACTCATGACTGAAATCTAGGCTGGTAAATTGGGTGTAGGCATCCAAATCCTCTCCATATTCCCTGGACTAATTTTTGAGGCCCATCATTTTTCACCTACAAAAGTTTTCTTGATGTAGGTTCCTGACAGTCACTCCTGAAAGAAGGGACTTGAACCAGCAAAGCATATTATTTAGACCAGGTTATCTTAAACTTTTTCCACTCGCAACCCCTTTTTGGTCCAAGAAATTTTTCCTCCAGTCTGGATATGGAGGTATATAAAATAGACATACAACTCAAACATTCACTGATAATAAATCATAATTTCAAAACCCCCACATTCAATTACTTGGACTTCATTTGGGGTCCTGACCCACAGTTTAAGAAGCTTTGATTTAGATTAAGTGAGGGCAACAATGCAAATGGAAAGAACTATTACAACAACAACCAAAAAAAACCACGGTCATACTTACAATTACCTACTTTATATATCCTTCTTTGTACAGAACATGACATGGCTAATAGACTCAATTGGTTAATTTAAAACTGCTTCCAGTCTTCCCCCCACCAACTCCTTCTTTTTCCTTGTGTTATAAAGAATAGCTTAAAGAGAATAATAAATTCAGAATGAAGAATGATTAAAAAAAAAATCAATCCCCACTGTGGAAAATAAAACATCCCATCTTAATACTGATGTCAAGTTTTTGCTATTTTTAAGTTAGTGGGGTTTTTTATTATTATTAAAAGAAGAGGTCACTGAAATGTATAGAAATCATGAGAAACACTCAACATTTGGTAGTGAAAGACGGTAAAGAGCTGCTCACATACCACTGTCTCTAGTCACAGACTACGCCTTCCATTACCTTTTGGCCATATCTTATGCACATAACTTTCCTTGAAAGCAAAAATTGTTTCTTTATGTCCCAAAGCAGAGAGCCCAGGAGTTGCTTAATAAAATGCTTGTTGATTGATTAAAAAGCCAGTTTTATTAGAAAGCACAGTTGTTAGAATGATTCAGTGAATACTAAGATAAAAAAAAACAAAATACCACCTTCCCATTGGCTACCAGCATGTCACTTGATGCTCCTAATGAGAGTCAAACTCTAGCCAAGAATGAAGGCAATGTGGACAATTAGATCACCAATCCAAACTCATACCTACAGCAGATTTCTTCCATCTGTGAGAAGACATGAGCAACAGACCAGACCATGTAAATTCAACAAAAACCCTGTACAATATAATTTAAAATAGAGCTGATTTGTTTATAAAAGCTATGTAAGTCAATGCCCATCAATTGGGGAATAACTAAACAAACTGTGGTCTGTGAAGGTAGTAGACTATGGTTCAGTCATTTCAGTCATTTTTGACTTTTCATGACCCATTTGGATTTTTCTTGGCAAAAATAATTTTTTCCTTCTCCAGCTCATTTTGCAGAAGAGAACGTGGAGGCAAACTGATGTTGCCCTTGAATTTGCCCAACGTCACCTAGCAGGTGTCTGACACCAGATATGAACTCAGAAATATTAGTCTTCCTGACTCCATGTCTGGGACACTATCCACTGCACTATGTACATGCCCTAGTGTACATAAATAACATTTGTGCTATGGGAAACTATGAATGTGATGGATACATGAAAACATGTAAAGATACAAAGGAACTGATGAAGAATGAAGTAAGCAGAACCAAGGGAAGAGGAATATATATATATATATATATATATGTATGTATATATGTATACACACACAATTACAACAATGTATATCAACCACACACTCAAAAATCAAAAGAGAGGGCTGCAAAATTATAAAGATCAAGCAAAACTCAAAAAAAAGATGAGAGACCACCTCAGAGTCAAAAGGTCTACACTGTGCAACTGCATGTGTTTTCACACTTTTTCAACGTATTGATTGCTAGTGCTAATTTTTCTTCTCTTTTTTTTTTTGTCTTAAAAAAATTCTGTTACACAGGATGGCTCTCTGAGGGGTAGAGGAAGAGACTATGGGGAAAATGACAATGATGTTAAAAAAATTTTTTTTAAAGACACAAACAGAAGTCTGCTATGCTAAATCTCTCCTAATTATCTCTGTATATACATGACCATTAAAAAAAAAATTTTGTTTTGACTAGGCATTCCTGATTGAGGGGGAGGAAAGGATGCCACAGGACTGAATCTAATCACACTATACTGTAAAGCTTTTCTTTTTTCATGTAAATTTTATTCTACAATAAGAAGTTCAGTGTAACTAAGTTTTTCCACAACAGCTGTTTTCCTTCAATGCGAGCTCAATTTTCGTCTCATGAGGCACACTACTAAGGAAAAGCCAAATGTAAAATCCTGTTTCCTGTAAAATTCAAACAGATGTTTTATGTAATCAAACCACTATTGTGAAGCTCCACCCCATCTACTGTACGCCGTATTATTTTATAAGATAGGGCAGAACTGAAGGGAGGAAAAAGCCACATGCTAATAACAAAAGGTCATGGGGATATCCCCGCTGATAAAAATGGGCTTTAAAATAGGATCATTAAGATTCAAACAAATATTTAGGGACACCAGCTTAGGCACAGGATATAACTTCATAAATATTACTCAGCAACAAATCTCAGTTCTGTATTCACTTGACTAAGGCACGCAAGCAACAGCAAATTCAAGAGACACTGACTTATTCAATAGGGCAATTCAATAGGGCTTTACTAAACCGAGATAAGCATCAGACTAGGCTCCTTAGACATGCTATCTTATTAGGGGATTTTCTTCTAGAGGCCAAATTACCTGAGATGGATGGGGCTAGTAACTGGTCTGACACACAAGTAAATGTTTTCATTTGAGGTTTCTTATTTGGAATATGGATCTTGGAAGCAACCTGATGCAGCAGAAAAGGCTCCAATGGGTTTGGAGTATCTGGGTTCAGCCCTGTCACTTAATAACTGTGCGATGTTGGACAAGATACATCCCCTTTCCCCCACCCTAGTTTTTCTCTTTTGTAAAATGAGGGCCTTCAAGCAGAAGGCCTGAAAGAGCTGAAGAATAATTAAGTTTCTAAGGATAGCTCCTTTTACTTTTTCTGGGTTCTTATCTCAAACTAGAAAATTATAAAAGGAATTTATGAAATACATATTATTATTATTAATAAAAAATAATAATAAAGGAGCAGTCCTGAATTCTACCCTTTAGCAAAAAAGACCATGACCAAAAATGAGTCGGAATTCATGGAGATAAGGTAATGATTAGGTCTGTGATCTCACTGGTTCAGGGAATTATCAGGAAACTGTTTATTTACCAATGCAGAAAGCCACCTTTTTCACATATGCACAAAAATTAAGTTGGGAATGGCTGACTAAATTAAGGGCATATGTAGATAACGGAATATTACTGGGCTGTAAATGTATTCAAAGAACCTTAAGAAACTTTATATGAACTGATTCAATGTGAAATAAACAGAACCAGGAAAAGAACTTGTACGAAAACCCCAACACTGTAAAGAAAAACATTGGTTGATAGAGCAGAAATCTAACCAATACAATCAACTATGCCACCTGAGAAATAATGACAAAGAACACTTTACACTATCATCTGATTGACAGGCATAGATTTAGGGGTGAACTAAGATAAAAAATTTTTGGACATACAAATATATGAATTAGTTTTAGTTGACTATACTTATTTATTATTCACTTTTAATGGAGGGAGCAGTTTGGGGAAAAAAAAGATTAGAAACTGTGATACCAAAAAGAAAGGAGCTTATTTCAGCATTTGTTTAAAATGGGTCAAATAATGAATAAAGTATCAGGCCTGTATTAAAAAAGACCTAAATTCAAATCTGAACTCTTACTAACTGTGTGATCTTGGGCAAGTCACTTGAGAGAGGGAAGAAGGGAAGAGAGAGAGATTAAAAACAGGTTTAAAAATGTCCATAAGAGAATAGGAGGTTCAGAAGGAGACATAGATTCAGAGTAAGTTTGAAACTAATATATATTTTAAAGCACTCTTTACATAATGGATTTGCAAACACATCCAATCCTTTTTCTGCTCTCTATATGTGAGTGCTGTTTGTCGATATATATAATGTGTGTGTGTATTTTTTTTTTGTTCAGAACAAAATAAAAATTGAAACAAAATTTAAAATGATTCAAAAGTTACCATTTCTACAGGTCTGACACTCTCAAATTTTTCCCTCCAGAAGCAAAGGACTCCACTAGACAATTTTCTCAATATCAGATTATTTGCCAGTTTCATCCAGGGCAACTAAGGTCAGTTCAGAAAAACAGCTTAAGTAAATAAACTTTATACAAAAATGACAGTCAACCAGTACCACATACTTTGCCCTTCTTAGAATTTAAGGCAAGGAAAAGAAATTTAAAGCATCTCAATGTAAACATATAAAAATCATGCAAGCAGTAAAAGGCTTACCACTAGTTTCCACAATCTGCCACAGAAAGAATAAATCTTTGTACACAAAGTGAATGTATTAAACAAAAAACTACTATTGCTCTAGCATCTGAAGTTCAACAAACACGCTGTAAGAACCCATTGGTAGAGGGTACCCTTAGAAATACTGAGAATGTTGTTCAGTTCTGTCTTGACTTTTTGTGATCCAATTTAGAGTTTCCTTGGCAGGGATATTGACTTTCTTCAACTCATTTGACAGATGAGGAATCTAAGGCAAAAAAGATTGCGTTCCTTAACCTGCCAAGTCACACTGCTAATAAGTGTTTGAAGACAGATGATGTTGTGCCACAATTCCCTAAATTGTCCTGTCTCGATTTCCCTAAATTGTCCTGCCTCAGTTTCCCTGAATTGTTCTGCCTCAGTTCCTTGAATTATTCTGCTTTAATCCCCATGGTTGCAACACCCCTTTTCTGCTCATTAGAACTGAGATAATTAGGGCTGTGGAGATCTGGCATTCCAAAAGATAAGACTTCAGATGTTCTATCTCAGCTACCTAATTGGCATCTTCTATCTCTAAATTTCAGACTTCCTGGCTTTAGTTCGACACCTCTAAATCCTACCAATTTGTAGGAATTTGTGGTCCTATCCCTTCCCCGCTTCTCCCCAACTTGTCAGAACTAGATTGATGGTCGCTTCCTGGAGATTCCATGCTCATTTTATGGCCCAAAGGTAGAAGAAGAATGGTCTTGTATGCACCTCATCATTTTTCTCAGAAACCCTATTATCACAGATGAACAGATTGTTATTTGTCAGTCAAAGTTTCTAGGACTATTATTTCTAAAGCCAAGAGATTTTAGGATCATTGTCAATAACTGGTAGACTCCACCACCCCCTGCCTTTGTCTATCTACCTGAGCTTAGAGTAATATATATGTCATTGAGAACTCACATTCGCTGCTGAATTCTTTTGAGAATGAAAGTCTTATTCAGCCCTGGGATCAAAAATAGATTTTAATGGTCCCAGTAAATCTCTCCCTCTCAGAAACCCAAATAAACATTAAAAACACTCTAATCTCTATCTTGCCTCAGTTTCTCTGGCATTACAATGAATTCTCCTGACTCCAGGCCCTGATGCTGGAGTATAAAAATGGAAATAACCCAAGAGTTTATAATCTAAAAAAAAAAGGAGAAGGGGGGAAAGAGAGGAGGAAATGTTCAGAAGAAAATAGTAAGGGGAAAAAAAAGGAGAGGTCTGGACTTTAGAAAAGGAGCTTCAAAAACAAAGAACAAAGATCACGTTTCAGAATAATACAAATATAAAGGAAGGGAAACAGCATCAGTACTAGGGAAAGAACACCAGGGAAGGTCAAAAGCAGAGGTGAAGCTCTCATTAGCTGTTTGTCCTTGGGCAAGCCACTTAAATCTTACACAGACTACATTTCTCTTCTTTAAAAGGAGGAAGGCTAAACTAGGTGGGTTTCTTAATTGCCCACCAACTCCAAATTAACAATCCAGAGCTGGGCCCTAAAGACAGGGAATGGTTTTCTTCCAGGCAGAGATGAAGGTCCAGTTCTGCCACAGATGTGGGGAGTGAGAAAGAAATAGCTTCTGCTAATAATAACAAACTCCAGAGGCTTTTCATTTCTCTTGCAGAATCAAATAGAAAATCCTCTAACACCCAAAACCATTCTTAACCTAGCCCCCTCCCATCTTCCCAATCTTCTTACACCTTACAGGTAAAATACAGAGACTTCTGGAGGTTCTATTGCTTGATTCTGGTGAAGCCTTATCTCTACTCATCTCCTACAAGAAGTCTTTCTCAACCATTCTTAATTCTATTGCTTTCCCTCTGTTAATTCTTATTTATTTTATCTATAGCTTTTCTGTACATTTGCTGTCTCTCTTATTACATTGTAAGCTCTTTGAGGGCAGTGTTCTGTGACCCCATCCAGTCCAATTGAGCTGGAATGAAAAGAAAGTTTAAAGAAATATTATATCACGCTTATTTCAAGTTAGGAAAGTAGGCTGGAAGGGAAAGTAATCTTAAATGCCACTCTAAGATTTTAAATTCTTTCTATAGTCTACAATGAATGAGCTACTCTAGGTTTTGAACCAGAAGTGACAAAAAGTCTCAGAAAAATTACGTGGCAGTTAAGTTGTTGAGGTTCAAAAGGAGACCCTCAAGAGGATGGGGTCACAGACTGATGTCTTGTGGTATCTCAAAAGAATTTGCAGGCTTGAACCCATCTCCAAGTCAAGGTGCAAAGTTTATTAAAATTGTAAAAGCAACTTAAAACAGGCCAAGTTCCAAAAGGATTTAGCAAAGAACCAGGAGCAAGAAAACAAATTTATAAAAAAAGATAGAAAATATCTGGTTCTTCATGTCAATGATATGCTCATTTTATGGCCCAAAGGTAAAAGAAGAGTGGTCTTGTATGCACCTCATCATTTTTCTCAGAAACCCTATTATCACGGATGAACAGATTGTTATTTGTCAGTCAGAGTTTCTAGGACTATTGTTTCTAAAGCCAAGAGATTTTAGGATCATTGTCAATAGCATTCTCAAGGTTTGGGGGGCCTCAAGAATACTGCTGTATTCTCCTAGACACTGCACCCCCTTCAAAATGAAGAACTGGAGAGGGAGAGATACAGAAAGTAAACAAAAGAATTAAAATGCTATATATTGGACTACCTGCCATCTAGGGGAGAGGATGGAGGAAAGGAGGGGAAAAGTTGGAACAGAAGGTTTTGTAAGGGTCAATGTTGAAAAATTATCCATGCATATGTTTTGTAAATAAAAAACTATTTTAAAAAATTAAAATGCTATTTAAGACAGTCTGGGTAATGAGTAAATAAGGTCCGAACTAAACTAAGCAAAAAGGTTTTTAACTAATTTGAAGTACTGTAAATCAAAGCTTCTTGACTGTGGCTCCCAATCCCATGTGGGGTAACTGAATGTGAAGGTCACTCAACATTTGGCAACAATAAAAGGTTTTTGAATACTCTATGTCCTGCAGTATCAAATATTCTAGCAAGATTTAATTCTTTATGTAAAAACAAACAAGCACATCCCTCTCATTGGTAAGCAAATTTGTTTTTGTCTAATAAATGGTAAATTATATGTATATTAAAGAATTATTTTAAAATAAATTTCTTTAGGATTTATTTGTCAGTAATGGAAAAAAGTTTTAGAAGTCCTGCTCCAAATAACAATGCTATATAGTATTTTCACTTTTTGTTATTGTTTGTTTGCTTCTCTCTCTCTCTCTCTCTCTCTCTCTCTCTCTCTCTCTCTCTCTGTTGCTTTTTTTTCCTTTTTGATCTGATTTTTCTTGCACAGCATGATAAACATGGAAATAGGTTCAGAAGAACTGCACATGGTTAATCTATATTGGATTGTTTGATGTCTTGGGGGGGAAAGGGGAGGAAAGAGGGAGAAAAGTTGGAACACAAGGTTTTGCAAAGATGAATGTTGAAATCTATTTTTGCATGTATTTGGAAAAACATCAAAAGATAGATAGATAACAATACTAACCCACAACCACCCCACCTCTTGGTCAAGTCAATCCTACAGATATTTAAAGTAAAATGTAAAAAAATGCCTTTTCAAGAGTATATCTGCCTTCCTTCACTCAATTTCAAATACCCTGAGGTTACTAACTAAAATACCAAGTGATACTGTGCAAAACTAAAAAGTTAATCTACCCTTTTAGACCTAATAAACGCTATGTGGGCTATCATTGTCTCTCTTAAAGAAAGGATTGAATATATCTTCTCTAAACATCAGAAGTGGTTTTCTCCTCTTTGTAGCATTGGGAGGAGGGAGGCACCTTGCTTAGGTCTGATTCTCTTGGCCAGATATCAGCTGGTTGCCTTTGATTTAAAATGAAATTTTAAACACACACATACACACACACACACACACACACACACACACACACCTTACTAAGCCTAAGGAAAACAAAGAGAACCTTGTATAAAACACATCAAATCTACAAATCAGCACTTTAAAAAAAAAGTGGCAAGGTCTTTAAAATAAAGTCTAATCATTAGAATAATTCGAAATCTACAAAATGCAACAGCAATATGTATATATTTTTAAACTGCTCTGAAAACTAAGCTGTATTCTTGGGGCAGCTCCCTAACAGCTTAATTGAATAAGAACTAAGACGTGCTAGAATAATGATCATCTGATTATAAGCAACATTCATATACCTCCCACTCACACTACTATCTCTCCAGCCAAAGAGAACACTCAAAGGGACAATAACCTTACATCTCCTTTATCATCAGAAAAAACACCGAACAATGAGAGAGGAATACAGTGGCAAATAGCCTGGGGAAAGATCATTAAAGGAAATAAATCTAGCAGAGATGGGAAGGGGTACAGATGGAATATGGTAGGGTCCCCTCTGGTTTTCTATTTGTTTATTGAGTCATTTCAATCACGTCTGTCTTTTAGTGAGCCCATTTAGGGTTTTCTTGGCAAAGATACTGGAGTGGTTTGACATTTCATTGTTCTAGCTCATTTGACAGATGAAGAAACTGAGACAAACAGGGTTAAGTGACTTGTTTAGGGTCACATAGGTAGTAACTGTCTGAGACCAGATTTGAATTCAGGAAAATATCTTCCTGACTCCAGACCCAATACTATAATCATAATTCCACCTAGCAGTCCAATTTTCTATTAATAAATTCTTTTTTATTAATTTTAGGTGGTGAGGAATGGGGGGGAAGGAACAAATTTCAATGGGGAGACATTAGGGAGAAATAGGAAATATATCTTTTAGATCTCTCAAAGTACTGGGCACCCATGTATTAAGTAACTATTCAAAAAATGTCTTTTGAATAAGTGCCAAGTTCAGTTTTTAAAATCTCAAACTTGCACTTGATATATATTAAAAGACAAACAGCATCAAAATTGTTACATTATTCACATAATTACAAATTCTCCAGTGATCTCCTGATTAATTCATATTGGGAAAAATGTGTCCTTAATTTTAGATCTAGAAATGTATTTTTAAGCCAAATAGGCTTGACACAAAACTTTAGCCTAACAGGGAGAAAAACATGATTTTAAGGCAGCAGAAAAACCAAGCAAAAAAAAAAAAGGGGGGGGGTAGCTTCCAATTCTGGATGGGTGTACACAAAAAAATCAAAATAATTATATGATCAAAGCAATAAAATGGGACCTCATATGTCTGACAAATCCCAGATAATTTAAAGGAATTATTTGCTACCTTGGCCCAAGTGTGATAGAAAGAACACAAGACTGGTACTCAGAAAGCATAGGCTGGAGTTCTGGCTCTGCCACTTATGTCAACTGGGCATTTATTAAGGCATAGAGTAAATGCTTAATAAATGCTGCTTGCCTGCTTGATTACTATGTGCCAAACTCTGAGAAAGATGCTTAATCTCCTCCCCACATTTTTAAGTGACTGTGTTATAGTTGCTGCTATTCATGACAGCATTTAGGAGTTTCTTAGTAAATAAACTGCAGCAGTTTGCAATTTCTTTCTCCAAGTCATTTTACAGATGAGGAAACTGAGATAAACAGGTTAAGTGGCTTGCCCAGGCCACACAACTAGTATGTGAAGCCAAATTTGAATTCATGAAAATGAGTCTTCCAAATTCCAGGCCAGCACTCTATCCACTCTGCCTTATGCCTATGGACAAATCATTTAATTTCTCTGAACTCCAGTTTTCTCATCTATAAAATGGAGATAATATGAAGAGGGCTGCTGTTGGGAAAAGTGAAAATCACTATGTAAAAGTGGCCTTTTAATATCATTATTAAGAACACAAGCTTCCTTTGCCTTCATGGGAAAAAAAAAAAAAAAAAGACTGGTTGATACAGTAAAGCTAGTGTTAGGAACTCTCAAATGAGGTTTCCTTTGTACTGTTTACAGTATCATACTGTTTTCAGTACGATACTGTTCACTGTAACTGCTATGAGTCCCACTGCTCCTTACAAACATCTTTATATACATACACCACATACACCCCCATTGCTGCTGAGACCCAAATAAGACAGTGATGATTCACTCACAGCCATGAAAATACACTGGGACAAAACACAAGTTCACAGACTGATGAACATCTTAGTAATTTGTTCCTTCCAAGGTATCAAAAGGGGGGATTTTAGAAAAATGAAAATACAATTCAACCAAAATACCGATTAACTTAGCTACTACTCTTTGGTACCAATAAACGATCAATGCCTTCCATCAAAAAATTTTTGTTTGCTTTTACAAGCCTGGGAACCTTTAACTCTCCAGGAGTAAAGTTTTACAACATTACTTTGGTCTCAAAATACTGGTTCTGACCCAGGTCAGTCATTTAACCTCGATTTAAAATTCTCATGTGTACAAAGACCTGGCTGAATGAATATTAAGTACGGTGTTAAAACTAAGATACAGGTGATGACTTCAGAACCATCTTGAAGTTAGCAGATCATCTAAAATATGGCCAGTTTGAACAAATCAATTACTATTCCAACGTCAAATTCATTTGTGGACTTCTCTATGAGCTACACCTATTAACAATAATTAACTATACAACTATATTCCCCAAGTGGGTTATTTTTAACAACTTGCATTGGCAATAAGCATTTATTAAGCACCTATGATTTGGTAGATGTTGAGGAAAGAGAGAAGAGAGAAGTCTTCACTCTAGAAGGGCTATCTCTCAAAGTCCAGATAAGGATTTGGGGATCTCAGAGGTCTTGCACCCAATCCCTTCCCTTTAATAGTGGAGGAAACTGAAAATATGCAGCTTAAGTGTCTGACTGAATTTGAACCCAGGTCTTGCTGACGTCACCTCCTCCCCTCCCCCCACACACTATATGTGTATACCTACACCAAGTAGCCTCCCCAAATCAATCCGGATTCACTAAGCAAGAGAATTCCTGGTTAAGGAGTTAAGGTTAAGGTTATTGAATTAAGATAGGCGGACACAATTTCAGAAGAAAAAATTTGAAAAGGTAGGAGCACTCCTAAATCCTTTAAGACCAAAGGCCCGCTGGGCATGAAATAAAATGAAAAGAACAAGTCCCGAATCAATCCACTGTGTCCCGGGAATAAAAAACTAATGAGCTGGAAATGCACCAATCCCAAAGGAACCGAAGGGGAAGGGCTCACATTAACAAGTTAAGGCAAGTCCTACTAAGGAAAATAAATTTAAAAATCAGCTTGCGCACGCCAGAGCTCCAGTCTTTATAGCACATGTAAAGTCGAAATACCCAAAGGGTACAACTGTCTCCTCACAAGTTCCTTCTTCGGAGGACGGTTACTGGACGAACTCAAGCTGCTTTTTGGCCAAAAAGGACTGGAAAGTGCAACTTGGCCGGGCTTTCCCCCAGATTCCGAGGAGGCGGGTTCCCGTCCTCGAAAGCTTTCCAGTTAAAGCCCGGAGACCACCTGTCGGAGATGCAGCAGCGGGGATTCCCTCACAGGTGGGGGATACACCAGCCCGCCCCGGGTGGCCCCTCCCACGCAGTCTGGGATTCCATGATTCACTCGAGAGGAGAAACTAGGCTGCAATGAGATCAGCAGGAGAGATACCAAAGCGAAATACTCATAAAAGCAGGGCAGGAGACCCGCCCGAGTAAGGTCAGGCTCCTCTTTCCCCGAAGAGCATTTCAGCCCTTCCGATAGCCCGCCAGCCGTGGGACCCGAACCGAGGGACGCGCGGACCGTCCAGGCCGGGCCGTTCCTCCGACGGCCCAAAGGGACTACAGCGAGTCGGAGCGCTAACCACGCTCCCAGGGGTCGGGACAGGACTGGGAGGCTGGCGGGTGTCGCCCCGCACGCACTAACCCCCAGGGCAAACGAATCGGGAAACCCTGCTCCCAGCACGGAGCTCCCCGGCGGAGCAAGCTTCGGTCCCCGGAGGCGCGGGAGCGGTGACAGCCACCCCCCGGTCCCAGCCGGCCCAGCTCACCTGGCCTGCGCAGCAAGGGGCTGACATCGCGGCGGCGGCGGCTGCAGAGGAGCAGCGCTCAGCCCGGACGGCTCCCGGGCTCCAGCGGCCGGAACACTGTGCACACCAAACCTCACGCGCCTCCCACTCCCAGCGACCACAGCAGCTCCGGGCTCGCGGGGCAGCCCAGGAAAAACAAACGCCCGGGAGCCCCGCCCCCTCTATCAACCCCAGGCTCCGCCCCCCCGCCCAGGACAGACAATGAGCCGCGATGCGCCCCCTTCCACCCTTGCCTCTCTGGAGCCGGGGAGTGATAGGTTCTAGCTTCGCCCTTGACTTCCGCTGTCGTCAGGACAGCCTAGGCCGGCAAATTACTTCCCGGTGGGAAGAAGTAGCTGCTCCCCAAATTTGCCTCCTCTCCCACACCTCTGTGCAAGGGGAGCAGAGCTGTCTCTGAGCTCCCCGTTCTTACATAGAGAACGGGGTAGGGGGCCGGGATGGAGCAAACGGTGGCTGATTGCACTGATTAAAGGAAACGCGGCTTTTCTCCCTAGGTTTTTTTCTTTACTCAGATCTGAAGGGAAAAATCCGCTGGAAATAACAAAATCCCGGAGAAAAGGCCGCTCTTCGGAGGGGCTGGAGCGTAGAACAGGTAACCTGCTTGAAAATCTTGCCTTACATTGTGCAGGATGGGCAACTCATTTTATCTCTCTGGCTCAATTTCCTCTTCTGTAAAATGGGGATAATTATACCTGCACCACATATCCTGCAGACCTGTGAGCCGTGCGCTTTGTCCACTTAAGAGCGCTCCATAAAATGCTAAGATGTAATTTGGGGTTCAGTTTCAGAGGGTTCCATGGGTATTAGCTAGGAAACGGCAAAAACAGTGACGTAAATTAGGTAGAGTCCCCCCTGAGCTCTCCCAAATTCCACTCCACACAACTTTAAAATTATCCCGCAAAATGACATGAAACAGTTTTCCAGCCCAAGACAACTTAAAGGTCATAAGGCTATGCCAGGCCATGCCTGGTAAGTCAGCATAGCAACAGTTTGGGGGACTCCTCAGTCCACAGACAGTAAAGGGGGTCAGGCAGCTGGTCAAAAGATTACGGGAACCTTGGGAATTCAGGACTCTATTGTATTGCCCATAAGAGATTGCAGGTCACAGTCCCAGTTCCAAGACAAGAACTAGCATGTTAGCAGTAGGGACCCTGGTCACAGTCCAAGGTGGAAAGGGTGCCTGTGGTCCTGCACGGACTTAGACCACAGACCAGGACAACAGAGATCATATCTTAGATTCTTTTACTGGGGTACAGAAGCTCTGAACCCCTAAAATACTGGGGATCCCAACTGGTCTCCTGAGGTGTCTCAAATGATTTTGTAGGGTTAGATCATCTCCAAATCAATAAGTAAAGATTTCATTTATAGCCAGCTGTTGGCAACTGGCTAAGTTCCCAAAGGAAGTTTAGCTAAGAAGTGGGCCACAAACTTTTATAGAGGTAGAATTGGGGTGTGTGGATTAGGTATTTCATTATTATTGTTCATTAATTTTAAGGTGCTAATTTTATGGCTTAGACTCATTAATTTCAAGAAACCACTGATATGCTAAGGGATTGGATTTATTAGCTTTTAGGATACCACTAATATACTAGTTTTGATTTAGAAATTAGTGGGAGTTAAGGGTTAAGCATCTTCCTTTCAGAGCCAGAATCCCAGCCACAAACTAAGTCAATATAGCCAGCATCCTGGCCATAAAAGTATAAACTAAAATAATTTAAAGTAAGATACAATAGTCCTACAAGACAACTTAAAGATAAAATATCAACTAAAGCAATCTAAAAAATACAGCTTTTCCAAGACAAGCCAACTTAGAACCAAAGTATAAACTAAGATACAGTGTTTCTGAGACACAACAAGTTGGAGATTACAATCTCATCACTATCACTTTGGAAAAACTGAAATTTATAGATGCCTCCCCCCCCACCTAACTCTGAAAACAATAGTTCTCTCTCTCTCTCTCTCTGTTTCTGTCTGTCTCTGTCTCTGTCTGTCTGTCTGTCTCTCTCTCTCTCTCCCTGTTTCTCTTTCTCTCTCTCTATCTTACACACACACACACACACACACACACACACACACACAAACTCTGAAACTTTGGGCAATGAAGGAGCAGAGTCCAACTTTAACATAATGTCGAGAGGTAGGTTGGGGAAATGAGCAAGCAAACAACAACAACAATCTGATCTTAGAAATTACTACAGTGAAAAGAGATAAAAACTCAGAAAAAAAGTCAAAAAAGCTAAATCCAAAGCCTCAAAGAAAATTGTAAATTGATTTCAGGTCATAAAAGAGCTCAAAAAAGAGTTAAATCAAATAATAGAGGTAGAACAAAAATGGGGAAGAAAATGAGAGTGAAGCAAGAAAATCATGAAAAAACAGTCAACAGCATGGTAAAGGAGGTACAAAAAATTCTGAAAAAAATGACATCTTACAAAATAAAATAGTCCAAATGTAAAAGAGGCACACAAAAAAATCCACTAAAGAGAAGAACCCTTCAAAAAACAGTTGTTCATTCTTGACTAGGATTAATGGCAAAAGGATTATGGTATCTTGACTTGCAAGTGAATTGGATTTAAGGGAGGCAGAACTATGTAAAGCCAGATGGAAGAAAAGGTACAAAAGCTCTCTGAAGAAAATAATTCCTTAAAAATTAGAATTGGGGAAGTAGAAACTAAATCAATGAGATATCAAGAAACAATAAAGCAAAATCAAAAAAGAGGTAAAGGCAGAGCTCTGTAGGAGTCATTCTGCCTTATATAAGGCAGGGTTTGCTGGCCCCTTATTGGCCCCTTCATTTTTTAGGGGATCTGGAAAAAAAATCCAGATATTGTACTCAAGCACAAATCCTTGCTAGGGTCTTTCTCACTAATCAATATAGTTAGCTTTGACTGATAATCCTTATAAAGAATTCCCTGCCTAAAGAAAGCTTCTTGTATGACTTTTCTATAACTCAATGCCAGAATGGCCCACAAGTACTTTAAAAAAATTTTTATTTTTATTCCGAATTAAAAAACATAAAATAAAACAAACATTTTTCATCTACCTAGGACAGGAAAAAAAAGATTTTGTATGAAAATTGTAGATCTGTGTGTAGGTTTAGATTGCTTTTCTTTTTAAAATAAGTAAATTCAGCCTGTAGTTTTCAAAGCTGTCCCGTCTACCTGTGTTTTGGGGTGTTTTTTTGGTGCATTTTTAAAAAATGCCTCCTGGATCTTTTCTTTTTCTTTTTTAAAATTTATGCTATCCTATTGATAATCCACCAAATCTAGTCATCCCATTCCTTCTCATCTATTTTTATTTATCCCCATCCCTGAAAAAGAGGAAGAAAAATCCTTGTAATAAAATAATGTTCTTTGTTTTCAATGACAAGATGATGTCTTAATCTGCCTATCAGCTGAGATAAGAGTTTCACAAACTCATCAGCCTTGTTCTCTCTTTATGAGTCATTAAAGACCAAAGGCAAAATAAAAGTCAGTGTGACTAACCACGTCTTGGGATGCAGTGGATGACTCTATCTGAGTCTATTCCATGTCTGACAAAATTCTAAGCATTCCACATTTTACAGCCTGCTTCAACTGCCTCCATGGTTGTTGGAAGAAAGTGTTTTTATCTATCCATTCCATCATTTGCTTGGGATAAACATCCCCTAACTCACTAAAGCCTTTGGTTTCCCTCAATATAGTACATTTGCTGGGATGGTTTTACCATGGTATTGTTGTTCAAGGATGAAGAAAAAGGTGTTATTCTTAATTTCATCAATCAGAAGAGTTCCTTTAATCTTACCATCCTAATTTAATTTCAGGGAATTTGAGTTTCTTCTTATTAACTTCAAGAAAATTGTGATTTGTTTCCCATTATAAAACTGATAAGATTTTTGATAGACATGAAACAAAAGGGCCTTACTTCTTTGGAAGTTAAGTATTAATAATTATAAGATTAATATTGAGTGGTTTTTTTTTCTATTCAGGGAAGTCCATTCAAGACTTAGACTGAAATAATTTTTCTTAACATTTTCCTTAAGTAAAAGAGAGGTCTTAATATATTTCTACTATTGTCAGAAATGATTAATATGTTGATTATATTTTACATATGTTTCAGGATTCAAGACTGGGTAAGGGACTCATCAGAAAGTAACAAGAAATTTTTTTAAAGATATCAACAAAACATTAAAAAGAAAAAGAAATCCTGTATGGGAATATTTTATGAGCATCTACCCTCCTTGCTTATAAAGTACTCATAAAGTACTGTTTAACAACAGAGACTGCTTCTTTTTTAATTTAAAAAGCCTCATAGACTTTGCCCCTACCTTTTTCTTTTTTGAGGGAGAAAGTTGAACATACTGTTCCTGAGGTGTAGGTAGAGTTTGGATGGATATCTTTTGATGTGTGTTTTTTCTCCGATTCAAGAAACAGTCTATTTGCAAGTTGGCCAAGATTTTCTTCCCCACAAAATTTTCCTGAAATAAAATTGAGTTGGCTTCTTTTATACATCATAACTCTGGTGTATGCATGCACACATTCATAATGTTATAAATAACCAGCTTTCACTCCTAGGTTTGGAGTGTTTTTGAAGGGAGGGGAACAATCTTGAGTTAAAAAAAAAAAAAAACAAACAAAAATTAAACTGTACAAGTCAATAAACATTGATTTGTGTATTATTAGAAAATAGTCATCTACTACCCACTTCTTTCCCTTTGACAACTTTAATTAATTCCAGATCTTGTTAGCATGGTAGCTGAGAAGAAATAAAAGCTAATATTTTAAAATTCCCTCTCAAAACTAAGATAATTTGGATTTAAGATAACTTATTCCTATGCTGAAGGTTACACAACACAAAACTAGAAATCAATCTAATTTTCACTTAACAGTGAAAATACACCAGCCCTGAAGTCAGGAGGACCTGAGTTCAAATATGGTCTCAGACACTTAACACTTAACTCCAATTGCCTCACCAAAAAAAAAAAAAAAAAGATAAATCAACTTTATGGTACCATAAATTAGCCAAAGAATAGAAATTTGGAAACCCAAGATCAGCCAAGTTTTGAGGAACAGATACACTTTTCTATTCTAGTGTCTATAAATTGGATCCATCTTTCTGGAAACCAATTGACTAATATGTAACAAGAGCTATACAATCGTTTTCTATGCTCTTATTCAACAGTTCTACTTTAGAATCTATAGTTCAATGAAATTACCCCGAAGGGAAAAAGTAACCAATACAAAGAGGTTCATGATAGTAACGTTTATACTTTGATGAACTGGAAGCCCTCATTTAATCCAATCCCCTCATTTTACGAATGAGGATCACAGAGGGATTTGTCCAGGACCACACAGGCAGTACATATCACAGACAGAGGTTAAACCCATCTGCTCATGAAATCCAGTATTTTTTTCTCTGTATGACACAAGATGACTATTCTCTCCAGTGAGGCAGATCTGAAGTCTCACACATAAAGCAATTCATCCATCCCCCACCAAAATTCTCCCCAAGAGATCCACCCAACTTACTGGAGAATTGTGAATTTTTTTTAGTGTGAATACCATTGGAGCATGTAATAGTAAACTTTGGGTCTGGGATCAAAAAGATACAGTGATGCACTAATAAATATTTAACAACCAGCTTTCTAGGAGGAAAAAATGGTCCAATTAACATGCTTTTAATTTTAATCTATATTGTTAACATTTTCTCCACTACTTAAATCTAGAAAATTAACAGAACAATAAATCAACCCCCAATTTGTAGAATTTACAAACTATTAAATTTTATATTGAAAATTTAACAAACTGGCTCTTGGAAGCTTGCTCCAGCATACCCATGTCAGAGTTCAAATACAACTTCAAACACTTCTTACCTTAGCTATGTGTCCCTGGGCAAATCAGTTAACCTCGAATTTCTATTTCCTCACCTGTAAGATGGGAATAATAGAACCATCCACCTCATAGGATTGTTGTGGAGATCAGATAAGATCATAAGATCATAATTGTATTTTGCAAACCATAAGGAATTATACAAATACTAATTATTATTATTCTTAATCATTTGCTTTCCTAATATGACTGGCTCACCTTGTTTTGTGATCATATATTTCTCCAATCTTTTCCTTTTACTACTTTTTTTGAGTAACACTTTATAATATACCTTTGTGTTTTCTAATGCTGGCACTCACAATTCATCTCTTTATTGTTTATTGGGGGATTTTCAGTTTTTGAAATTCTTTGAAAATTTAGAAACAACTCAAAAGTTCAACTATAATGGGAAAATATAAATGGAATATCCCATAGTTGTTGAAGATATTAATTACATATTCTCAAATGGAAATATGAAATCATGTATGTATATAAGAAATAACTGTCAAGTGTGAAAGTGAAGAAGAGAGGGATTTGGAGAGATTCAAATTGTTTAGTTTTCATTAAACTACTTACATTAAGTTACAGTCATGAAAGTTCTTTTAAAAGATAACTTTCAAAAAGAAAGTCATATATTTATGGTTAGGGTACCCCAAAATGTGGGGTGTTGAAGTATGTTGCAGTGTTATCTCTGGAAGAATTCAGGCTCAAACCATCTCCAAATCAAATAAGGGCATTTATTTGAACATTTACTTGAAGTGAGGGATGATGCACCTCAGCACAGCAGCACAGGAAGATGAAGGATTGTATAGAGAAGAAAGAAGGATAGGAAAAAGGGAAATTGGGCAATCTCAGATACATTTGGACAATCTATAAGATAGACATGGGAAAAATTCCTATCATTGGATATATCTCAGGATATGCATGGAAAAGGGTAAAAGATGCTTTTGTAAAGGGTGGATACATTGGGGCTGGGGCAGCAGCTAAGATTCCATCAGCATAACTCTGAAAAACAAACACTTAATTGTTGATGTTCAATGAATATTATTAAAGTACAATTCAATGGCATGATTAAGAATTTTTAAATTCAACTTTATTTTATTTTCAGGTCCACGTTTTCATACTCCCACTTCCCTTGCCTCCTCCAACCCATTTGAAACATATATAGTCAAGACAAATTCCTACATCAGTCATGTTCCCTGCCCAGAAAAAAAATGTTTCAACCTGCGTCCTGAATTCATCAACTCTTTATCTGAAAATGGGTAACATGTTTCATTATGTGTTCTTGTTCATTGGGTTGATAAGAGTTCCTCAGTCTTTCAAAAACATACCACAGATTTTAGAAACAATACCTAACCCCATATTAAGTACAAAATAAACAGATCCAGAGCCCTGATCCCTCATAAAGCCTACTTGGGCCACATGTATACTTAAAGAAACACTTGGAAGAACCTGTTTCCCTAGCTCCAATTCTAATATTTACCTTCGTATCTTGAATTTTTCTTATGAAACATGTGGTTAATAAGCAAGTCAGTAAAGAGTCAATCTGATTTTCATTAAGAATTTTGAGGGTTTAGCTCATGTAAAAAATTCTAATGTAATTGGGTATTTTTGTAAAGGCATCAGAAAGTTTCTGATAACATTTGTAACTATATCTTTTCAAATTAGTAGACCATTCAGGTTAAAGTAGAAATAAGGACCTCCTAATACTCCAACAACAAACTCACTGCCTGGAATTCAATTGTTTGAATGTGACTTCTCTTAAATAGGGAATCTACCAAATCAATACCAGGTTCTACTGTAAGACCAAAAGGTTACCATCGCAAATCACCTTTTAGCTGAATTTTGAAGAAAATTAAGAATTTTAAGCGGTGAAATTATTATTGTTATTGTTTATTCTTCATTACTGAAGATGACTATGACATCAGGGAGGTGATACCATGACATGCAAGTGAATTGGATTTATGTGAAAGAGGGCTGTGCAAAGTCACCAGTCTCACTTTTTCCTCCATAGTCACATAAATAAAACTATAAATATAAATCAGGACAACTGGAGATGGCCCTGGATGTAGTGGGAGAACTTTTTAAGCTGAAATTTATAACAGGTCTGTTTGACTAAAACAATACCCAATCAGTGGTTAAGAAATAAGGCAGAGCATGTCTTCTAGTACCTAGGCAAAAAGAAAAATCCAGTATGGAAGAAGACCTTCAGAGTTTCTGGCCAAAACAGAAAAAAGAAAAAAATGCTATTTATATTCCCTCTGAGTTAATCAGGGCCCAAACAATGGCCAAGGGAGCTTGGTCTGCTTCCCATTGATGCCAGATTAAGCTGGGCTCTACTTCACAGGCTGTACCTGGGGAGTAGGAGGTGGGGCTGGGGTAAAATAATAGGAATTGGGGAGGGGGAGATTGGGCTTAGACTTTCTGAGCTAGCAGCAGCTAGTAAAGGTAGGAAGAGAATGGATCATGGATATGGAGAACAGTCTGGCTCAAAGGCAGAAAGAATAGAGATGCAATGTTATTTCTGAGAAACACCAAGAATACCATCTTGGCTGGACTGTGGAATCGTGACAAAGGGTAATATATAAAAAGCCTGAAAAAGAGCTAGTCTTCCATTCATCATGCATCATTGTGCTTCTTAGAAAAACTACATTCCTTCCAAGTAAAAGGGCCCTCTCCCAGAATCTTGAGTTCTTAAAGACTAGCAAATATTTTAGAAGAAATATTTTAGAAAGCAGTCCTTTTCTTGTAAATTATACGTGAGCTTGCATTTTATTTTATAAAAACTCAGTAACAATAATAGAGAGAGTAGTTCATGATAGGGTTAGGAACATTCATTCAGATAAGTTTCTTCCTCCCCTGACCTTCACCTCTTTTAATTAGGAACTTTGTAACTGGTGTTTTCATTGCTTTTTGTACATTATTCTTTCTATGGACATATTCTTGCTCTCTACTAGGAGATGATTACATTGGAGTTTTGTATTGTTTCTTTCTTTCTTTCTTTCTTTTTTTTTTTACTTCTTAGAGACTAAAGGAAATTTTAAAAATTTTAAATATATTGAAATGTATTTGAGTACACTTGTCAAAATGATTTTCTGAAATAGCATAAGTATTTTTTAGCTGATCTTAAGAAAAAGAAAAATAATTCAATTCAATTCAACAAATGTATAGGAAGTTGATAAGTAGTCACATTACTTTTTTTTTTCAAATTTACTTATACAATTTTTGATGCAAAAAAAGTTTTGCTTTTCCAAATCATGACATACTGAAAAGGATTGAAATATTTTGAACTGAAGCAGTTCTAACTGTATAGCAGAACACTTAAGTATTTTTTTTTCCAGTTTTCTAATTGTTGTTCTGAAACTGTTTCCCTGTGTGGACTTCACTAAGCCAATAAACTTCAGTATTTTGTGCCTTCCTTTATAAAATGGGGTTTAAATTCCTAGAATGTAAGCTTAATGTAGGAGTAGGAACGAATTTGTTGCCCTTCTCCCTGCTGGTATTTATAGGCAATAGAGTAAAATGGGAAACAGGAATATAATTCCTGTTAATTGAAAGGAATAAGTCTGAATTATCAAACATTTTCAAGACTTTTAGGAAATTTGCTTTAGTGGAAAAGTTTTAAATGATTTGTAATTAGCATTATCAACTCTTTTGTGAATACTATAAATAAACAGTATCTATTGGCATTTTGGAAATATTAAAGGAACTCAAAGAAGACCTCTAACTTTTGGATGGACATCCAGGCTTGCAAGTTAATAATAATTATATTTTTATAATGCTTTAAGGTTTACAAAGCTTTATTTATGTTTGTTATTGTCATACCCATTTTAAACCTGAGCTCAATAAACAGTTATTAAGTGCCCACAATGCTCTAAGTAGAAGCTAATGAGCTGAAAGGAATTGAGAGCTTGATGATACACTGGTTTGAGCATTGGCCTTGGAGTCAAGAGGACTTGAGTCTGTGTGACTGATCAAATCAATTAACACCAGTTCTTCAAAGGGGAAAAAAAACAAGCAGAGAAAACTGAGGCAAACATAGCTTGTTCCTTACACTCCTCAGTGCTCAATCAACTGTAACATTTAACTGCCAAGATGTATTGTACCCTGCATGAATGGAGGGACTATCACATCAATGACATCACAGATATTAGAGTATCAGAATGTCAACGAATAGGCCCAGAAAGCTTCAAATAAAGCTTTGACATTTTAATATTCATTGTCCAATTTTCTTTACATTATTAATTTGTTTAAGAAACCTGTAGAAGAAAGAGAAAAAGTAAATATGAGAGAGAAAGAAAAAGAGAGAGAGACAGAGAGAGAGAGAGAGAGAGAAAGACAGAGAGAGAGAGAGAGAGAGAGAGGAGAAAACATACATAAAGGGTTATAGATATATTTTATTTACATACACACATACATAATCGAGTTAAACTTTCCCTATGACATAGATAGACATTTCTTCATTTTTTCTTCATTTGGCTGAAAATAAAACTCAGAACTAGAAAAATTTAGGAAGAAGTTTATTAAATTGTTCAGAGTTGAAAGGTGTTTCACTCCCCCAAACCTTGATAAATTTCACACTATATAGGAATCAAACAAAGGGATAAGGAAATACTCATCTGATTGTTTGATGTGTAATGTGTTTTCAAATAAAGTGCATAGATTAATTAAAATTTATTTCTCAGGAACTTGGAAATTCTGAATATTAATCTTTGGATCCCCTGTTGTTTTCTAAGTTCAGCATGTCCTGAGTTAGGCAAACTAATCTGATCTTTAAACAATGCAAGTTTAATTTCTTGCTATGCAAGGCCAGATTCAAATAATACAATAATATTCCCCACATTTCAGTAATTAATAATTTTCCTCACACCCCAAGAATCACAATTCCAATTTAGTAGACAATGAACAAAATGTTTTATTTTGAACTTCAATTTAAAATATTTGTTTTTTTTAATTTTTGTTGATATCTTCTGTTTTTACCTTGCCCTCATTTTGAAATTATTCCTTCTCCTCCCCTACTCAACATGACATTGTTTGAAACAAAGAATTTTTTTAAAATAGAAAGAAAAAGCAGTTCAGCAAAACCAACAGATACATCAACTGAACTGCGTATTCTTTCTCTCTTTTCTTAAAAAAAAATTCTTTGTTACAATGTCTTATTAGGTAGGAAAGGGGAAAGGAATAAAGATGAGATAAAAAAACAAAAGATATTAAATTTTTTTTCAAAAAATAAACACTTTAAGCAGGGTCTGCACTATTCCATAGCCATAATCCCCAATTCTACCAAAAAAAATTTTTTTGAGGATTTTAAAAAATCTTTTTACTGATTGCAATTTCGCAGCATTCACTTTTGATTATTTTGTTATTATTCTTTCTGGAACACACATATAGCAACTCTCATGGCTCCCATTTCATTGACAAGACAAGACAGGTCACCAGAGTGTGTCTATTATATCTCCTCAGGAAATTAACCCTGAAAGTTTAGGATGGCGCTTGGCTTTCCACTATTGCAGTTCAGAAGCCCCCACTATTGTGCTTTCTACCATGATTATCAGTTAATGTTAATTCTACTGGTATGATTATAAATTAATATGAATTAGTCTGATGGATTAAATTAGTTCTAAGAAGTGGATATTTAATCAAATAAATAGGTGACACAATGGGATAGCACATCGGAATCAGGAAGATTCATCTTCATGAGTTCAAATCTGAACTCAGACACTGTGTGAGCCTGGGCAAGCCACTATACCTCAGTTCTTCATTTATAAAATGAGCTGAAGAAGAAAATGGCAAATCACTCCCAAAGCTTTGCCAATAAAACGCCAAATGAAGTCACAAAGAGTTGGACAGAACTGAAATGACTCAACAATAACTAATTTACTCAGGTGGTATGAGAAGAACAATTAGTACAAAATATCCTGCTTCAAAAGCCCTGGCATATTGTCCTAGAAACTAGATGTCAAACTAGAGCTCAAGCTTAGAAATTCCATGTGTCAAAAGGAAACTCATACTTCCTAGGAATTCTTTTGCTAGTGCCCTTAAAATGTTCCCCTCCAATATTTCTGAATGCTTTGCAGACCCTTGAATCTATTTTATTCACTTCATTTAATAGATTTTTGGCTTCTCATGCAGACTAACATCAGCTGAGCTGAGAGTGCTGCTGGGACTCTAAGGGAAAGAAAGAGACTTCTGAAGTTTACAGCATTCTACTCTTATCAAAAGTGGTGGAGAAATTAAGAGTGACATCAAGAATTAGCATTCTATACCTCCCTTCCCACTCCCTCAATTTCTCAGAAATTTAGCTGGAAAACTTTCTCTTTTCTACTTTTCAGATTTCTTGAATTCTGAACCATCTACCTGGTTTTTTAGGTATTATATGTTTTCATGGTGTTAATAAGTCTCTTACCAATCAGAACAGTCCTTTTAGCTAACTCAGCTGAAGTTAAGTATCCACATCTTGTTCCCATTGCATCTATCTCTAGTTATCTTGATCTACAGATGGCCAGGGAGGGAAAAGTGAGGCAGGTCATCTTGTATCGCCTTTCCTTACTTAAATCCAATTCATTTGTATATCATTTGTATATCACTTCCTTAATGTCATGGACAAACAGCAACAGCATCATCAGTGAACTATCTAGAGGTGTTCTTATCTAGATGTGTAAATGTAACAGGCTTAGCACCTTTTCACTACCTTTAAGTAGGGGAGGGTGATTACAATGATTTATTCAAGCAACTCCTACCCTTATATTTTAATTTCCATTTTGTAGTCATTGTATATATTATTTTTCTGTACTTCATCATTTTACTCTATTGAGTTATGTCCTCTCATGCATCTTTGACTTCTTTATAGTCATAGTTTTTATACCACAATAATATTCCATGACATTTACATGCCACAATTTGTTTAGCCATTTTCCAACCAACAGAGAATTATTTTAGTTTCAAGTTCTTTGTATGCTGCTGTGAATAGCTTTGTCTTTTACCTTCTGTCTTTGGGGGATGTATGCATAGTGGTGCATTTTCTGGGTTCAAAAGATATGAATAAAGTTTTAGTGTTGACATTCTGGAAAGTAATTTGGAATTGTGCCCAAAAGGCTATCCAACTGGGCATACCTTTTGATTCAGCGGTCTCACTACTGGCTCTATATCCCAAAGAGATCATAAAAGAGGGAAAGGAACACACATGTGCAAAAATGTTTGTAGCAGCCCTTTTTGTAATAGCAAGGAACTGGAAATTGAGTGGATGTCTATCAGTTGGGGAATGGTCAGATAAGTTATGGTATATGAATGAAATGGAATATTATTGTTCTATAAGAAATGATGAGCAGACTGATTTTGGAAAAGTCTGAAAAGACTTATATGAACTGATAGAGTGAAGAGAGCAGAATCAAGAGAATATCATACACAATAACAAGATTATGTGATAATCAACTGTGATGGATTTGGCTCTTCTCAACAATGTGGTGAACCAAGACAATTCCAATAGATTTGGGATGGAAAATACCATCTGCATCCAGAGAGAGAACTATGGAGACTGAATGTGAATCAAAGCATGGTATTTTCATATTTTTCTTTGTTTTTTTTTTTCTTTCTTGTGTTTTTTTTTTTCCCTTCTGATTTTCCTTTCACATGATATGGAAATATGTTTAAAAGAACTGCACATATTTAATCTATTTCATATTGCTTCTGGTCTTAGGGAAAGGAAAGGTAAAAAAAAAAAAGGGAGGGAGAAAAATTTGGAACACAAAGACTTACAAAAATGAGTTTTGAAAATTAACTTAATATATATTTGTAAAAATAAAATACTATTAAAAAATTTAAATATAAAAAATCTCCCCCCCAAAAAAAAGTTTAAGTGTTAAATAACTCCCATAATGACTCTTGTTCCAGCAATCTCTGATAATTATAATCACAACAATATCACAAAATAAAAACAAGCAGTCCAAATAGACTGTATGCCCAGGCACATTGAAGTTCATTCATTAGAGATCATATCCTCTCAGCCAAGTCATATTTAACAGAGAGTTTTGATCATTTCTGTAGTCTGAATTTAAAGAAAGTCTGTTAAGGATTTGAAGGAATGGAAAATAAGACTCCACCACCCTTTTCAATGAAAGAAATCTTTGGACACATTAGACAAGCAGTAATTGAAATAACTGCTATATTCAACTTCTCAGGAAAAGAAACAGTCATGTATAAAAACAGCTAATCTGGCTCTTCTGCAAAGGCATACCATTGAAAATTGCCCCTGTTTCTTTGGCTTGAAAAGTCATCTCCCTGAGTTCAAGTAAACAAATTAAAATATATTTGACTTTGTGGGGACAGGGAGTCAAGAAGAGACTAAAGAACTTTTGTCATACTTACTCCCTGAAGCAATCTAGTCCTATAAGTTCCAACAGACTGTCCTCTCCCTGAATGTTACTTGAAAGAAAGAAAGAAAAAAAAGGATTGATATTTGGTCAATAAAAGAGCAGTGATTATATACACACACAAAGAGGAGAGAAAGGAATATTTTCAAAAAGAAAGTGGTATAAAAACAACAGATATCAATAATTTTTTCAAAATCTTAATCTTTTAATATATATACATATATAAACATATACATACACATATATATAAAATATTCATTGCTATAAAAGTATGTACACATATGTATATAAATAGATTTAACTTCCAATTTAAAGATGTCTCTATCATTCATAATTCTTTTTATTTGATGGCATTTAAAATAGATTCAATGTAGTAGTGATAGTCTATAAGTAGACTACCATGTTTGAATTTTTAAAAATCATCAAAGGTAATTATAAGTGTATGCCATTTTTAAAAAGTTTATGTTATTTTGTAAAGGCCAGAAAGACTGTAAAGAAAGCCCCTAGAGTGGGCAAGTGAAGAAACTAATCTACTTTATAATAGGATTTTAGTAAGGAGAGATGACTTCAACCACTAGATGATTAAAAAGAGAGAAAGTTGAAAACATTAGGAAAAAAGAAAAAATACAAATGAAATGGGCCTCTCTCCTAAATTTTTGTTTTCTCTTGGTGAGATGGTATGTTAGCCCATAAGAACTTTCCATTGTCCTTCCATAGCCCCTCCAACAATTGCCATTTTCTCTTTTTGTCATCTTTAAACAATATGATCAATGTGAACTTGAACCTTAGAGTTTTTTTAATTTAATATTCTCTAATATTAGTGGTTTGTTGCATTTTAATGTATTTGTTGGTAGTTGGTATATCTTCTTTTGAAAACTGCCTGCTTATATCCTATCTCTTGTAGACCGGATCTTATTTTATGTTTGAATCAGTTCCCTATTATCTTAGCTAATGGGTATGTAGCAGAAAAGTTTGCCATAGAGATTTTTTTCAGTTAACTGTTTTTCTTCTACTTTAGCTGGATTGATTTTGTTTGTGCAAACCCTTTTAATTTAATTTAATTTAATTAATAAAAATTATCTTGTTTAACTACTGTGAGGCTCTATTTCTCTTTTGTTTAATCAAGAGCTGTAGAAGGCCACAGATAGTGGGGGAACTCTGGGTGAGGCATAAGACCCTTCAGCCCAGAGGGAACTGCTGACAATGTCTGGTTCGGCTCTCTATCTCCTCTAAAGGCTCTCAGCCTTCCTGAGAAGTCAGAGTGATACGGGTGGCAAACTACATACAATAGCAAGTTGTTTATGTGGTCCCACATGGGCAGTATATACTTAGCGCATAAGCAGTGTTGCTTTGGTTATATAAGGGTATAAGGACATATAGGGGGAAGAGACCTTAGAATAAATGGAGTCCATATTTTAACCAATCTCCAGAGTCTTGCCTCATCACTCCTCCACTAAGATGGTATATTTTAATCACCCTGACATGGGGGCTCTAGAAAGCACAGTACATTTTGTCACCCCAACTTGGGGGCTCTAGAAAGCAGGACACAACAAAGAACAGTAATGTGACATCTCTTTCTCTAATCCTGTTGTTTATGATATGACTTTTTATATCCAGATCATGTATTCATTTAGAATTTATTATGGTATATATGATGCAAAATGCTAATCTTAATTTTTATCAGATTGCTTTTTCAGAATTTGTGTCAAATAATGAGTCTTTTCCCCCAGTAATTAGGGCCTTGAGGATGCATAATATCTTTTACATTATATCTTTTAGTGTACTCACATACTCAAATTGCCCTTTTCCTTGTTCCTCACACATAACATTTTATATTCCATCTTCATGCCTTAAACCAGACAGTCACTATTCCTGGATTTGGAACATTATTTGTACTCCCAGATTCAGATGATGTGTTGCTTAGTTTTACTAAACTACTTTTTTTTTTCTCTTTCTTTTTCTCTTAGAAGAGACAGCTCACTTGTTAGAGGCAAGGGAGAGATATATACAGAAATGAAAAAGATGTAAAAGAAAAAGAGAGCACTTTTTTACTTTAATATTTTATCTTTTCTAATTACATGTAAAAACAAATTTTAACATTCATTTTTAAAGAAATTTTTATTTGTAAATTTTCCCTCTCCTACCTCCTCTCTCCTCTCCCTAAAAGGACAAAGCAATTTAACACAGGTTATACTTGTACAGTCATACAAAAGATATTTCCATATTAGTCATGTTGTAAAAGAAAACACAAACGAAACAAAACAAACAAACCCATGAAAAAAGTAAAGAGAATAAAAACTCATATGCTTCAATCTGCATTCAGTTTCTATCAGTTCTTTCTCTGGATGTGGATAGCATTTTTTTTATGATAAGTCCTTCAGAATTGTTGGATCTTTTTATTACTGAGAAATCATTAACAGTTGATCATCTTACAATATTGCTGTTGTGTGTATCATTTCTCCTTGTTCTGCTAACTTCATTTTGCATCAGTTTATATGTCTTTCCAGTTTTTTTTTTTTGAAACCATCACCCTCATCATTTCTTATAGTACAATAATTCCATCACAATCATATAACACAACTTGTTCAGCCATTCCCCAACTAATGGGTATCCCCTCAACTTTTAATTCTTTGTCACCACAAAAAAGTTATCACTTTAAAAAAATTTAAATTTGAAAAGGTGATAACCCCAACCAAAAGACAGACAAAGACACAGAGAGAGCTAGACAGAGATCTGGACTAGATGACTTCCAAGGTCCTTTTCAACTATAAATCCTATGAACATATGATCTCATTTTCTTTGCCTCTATAATTCTTCCAAAAGGTTGAAAAATAGCTCTTCCCTTCCAGGGGAACTGGATTAATCTTAGTTGTTCCCAAGAACTTGCGCATGGAAGTCCATGGTCAAATCCACTCCTCAACTTTCCTCCTTTCTAAAGAATACTGGTCAGGAAGTAAGGAAACCTGGGATCTACTCTGCCACTAACAAAATGTAGATTTGGCCAAATCATTCCACTTTTTCAAGCCTCATTTATAGAGAACTCCCAGGACGCTAGAAATTTCAGTAACTGGAATGTGCCCCTCCTCCTAAGATTAATCAAAAGTGCATTTAAGCTTGCAATCATTAAAAAAAACAAAAACAAAACAAAAAAAAAAACTTAAGGTCCTGACACAATTACTGGGACATCGTGAACTTTAACTAAGATTGAGTCCCTAAAAACTAACAGCATGCTTCAGAGAGTTAGATCATAGAAAACAGAAACCAAGGTTGATTACAGAACAATGTTTTTTCATAAAAACATATTGTTTTAAGATATATATATATATAAGCAATATGATTTCTCTCATTAAATATCTGTTGAATTATCAGCAACCGCATCTTTTTATTTTCAACCACCACTAGCCCATTTGTTGTGCTGACTCCAACATCACCATAAGAAAGAAGTTGGCTTAGGACCTCTAAAGTCCATTTCCTGATACCATTGCCCACCATTTGGTTCACGATGCTATTGCCAGCATCTTTGCTGACACCACACTGACAAATTCCCCACCTTTTACATCTTCTTTTTCATTCTAGTCACTGGAAAACCCCATGTCCAGATATGAAACCAAAGATACAGGGTTTATATTTCTTTTAGGTGTATTGTCTTTAATTACATAGCTGTAATAAATGTGTGTGTGTTTTTTTCCCTTTGATTACTTCACATAATCCAGGGAGCAAGTTAGTAAAAAAAAACATTTATTAATAATACTGACATTTCAAAGTCAGATTTGGTAACTGGCTAATATGTATGCTTAGGTTCAAAGGGAAGAGAATGTGTTAAAATGTGTTAGTTCTAAGCCTTTTCAAAAACTCTAAGAAGTAATTAAATAATTCAGCACCTTTGAGTAAAGCGAGATAAACCAGAAGAATATTTATATAATAACAATCACATTATAGTGAAAAAACAACTTTGAAAGATTTGAGAACTCCAAGCAACACAAAAACCAACCACTGTTCCAGAAAACCGAAGATGAAGCATACTACTACTTCTTGCCAAAAACATGAAAGACTCCAGTTGAAAAATAAGATAAATATTTTTAGATATGTACAATATAAGAATTTGCTTTCAGTGACTATGTGAATTTGTTGAAAATTTCTTTTTTTTCCCCTCCCTAATATGCAAAAAGGAAGTGAGATAGAGAGATTAAATGCTTGCTAATTAAACAATAAAATTGTTTGTTGTTTTTATTTGTCTTTCCTTCTTGAAAAGGACCCTTTCATCTGGGAGGTGATTCCTTGATTTGCAAGTGAATTGGAATGAAGTGAGTGAGGGTTGTAAAAAGTCACCAATCTCACTTTCTCCTCTAGAGTCATCTGAGTCCAATGGCAAGATATAGATTAGTAAATCTGGAGATGGCTCTGAGGGTAGTGGGAGACTTTTCAAGCTAAGATCTTTAACAGGTCTCAGTTGGACTGGGCAATGTCCAGTCGGTGATTAAAGATAAGTGAAAAATGAGGCAGAGAAAGGCTTTTTGTACATACTTAAAAAAAAAATTATTCTGAGAGGGGAAGAGTTTTTTTTGCCAAAACAGATAGAATTGCTCTTTACACTCACTCTAAGCCAATCAGAGCCCAATGACCACCTGGAGGTTGGGCTGATACCTATTTTTGATCAATCAATGAGAGCCAGAATGATATGGTTTAAGGTATGGTCCTAGCATGTAAACCCCAAGATTTCTTGTGAGGTTTCAGCAATCAAAATTTATACTTTTTGGGGGGCAAAGCACCTGCAGGAAGAATATGATACCCTACACGGACAGAGGGAAGGGAAGAGAAAAAAGATAGAAAAGAAGAGAAAAACTAACCAAAGAAAGTTCAAACTGGCCAGTTCCAGTTGGGTTCCCTGTGGAGCAACTCAGAATCTGTTTGTCCTTTGTTCTGGAAGAGTGGTGGTGGCAATGCCATGATATGCAAATAAATTGGGTTTAAGTGAGGAAGGGTTGTGGTAAACACTGACTGAAAACAGAGAATGGTATAAAAAAGGATTACAATAATATTTGAGGGTTTTTTTTTTAAGCATTTAAAGGCACTTGAAATCATGTGAATTTCAAGTACCAATTTTGGTTTCATAGAACAAATTAGAAAATGTTTCCCTCCCCTTTGTAGATCGTTTTGTGGACTAAGAGTAGCATGGGATGGAGTCTTAAAATATGATTTGGTCTTGTTTTGCTTAACTGCTTAGGTGTTCTTGGTTATATGGAAGGATAGAAAAGGTAAAACTGGTATAAGGCAATGTTAAAATGTTCCCAATAAAATGAAATTAAAAACAAAAGGAAAATATAGCACCTAAGCCTGTTTGCAGAGCTGTAACTGGCTTGGTTTTCGTCCTAGGACATCAACATCTGGGAGACCTGTTATTTTTCCTGTGGCTGTCCTCCAAAAAGCCTGATAACATGCTCCCTCACTTGACCTCGGGCAGCAGTTCCTTTCTGAAAGGTTCTCCCTCTAACACACCTTTATCTTGGGGAGACCCCCATCTCCACCCTAGACAAATGGATCCCTACCCAATTAAGTTGGACTACCTGCCTTTCAGTGTGGGATCAGGGGACCTGTGTCACACAGTATTCCAGGGATGAATAACAGGATCACTAACAAAAGCAGCAAGGTTGACCTTTCCACAATGGCTTCTGGTTTCTGTCTCTCCTCTCACCCCCTGGAAGCCATAATTCCTAGTGATAGCTCTGCTGGTTTTATAACTCTAGTTAAAATCCCGGAGAATCAAGGAAACAAGGCTAGTCTCTTGACCAGAGATCCGTGACAATGTGTCAAGCATTATTCCTGGCCAGCTCACACCTGACAATCCTGGAAGCATTCATGTCTCATCTTGTTTAGTATCTGGAGGGGTTCTGGAAACCAAAACTGTCCCTTATTCCCCAGCAGCTTCCTCTGGAACCAGCCTCAAAGACCTGAGCCTATAATTTCAAAATAATTTAGTGTATCCTGAGGATAGGGGATTGTTTATGCAGAATAGCCTCTCTGTAGCACTCTAAGATCTTTATAAATTTGTCAACTATAAAAGGTCACCAATCCTAGCTGTTTTGGGCTTATGCTACATACTCTCCATCAGCTATTTCCAGCAACTCCTTTGAAAGAAGAGAATGTAAAACAGTGATATCTTATTGTTAAAAAAAAAAAAAAAAAAGTCAGTATAGACTTGTCCCAAAGAGAAAAAACAATAATGTTTTGTTCTGAACTGCAGCTGGAAGTGAGGGGGCTTCAAAAGCTTTTTAAAAACTTTTTATCTTTTGTTTTTTTGTTGGGAGGAGAAAGGAGACATTCATTCTGCTTGCCAATTTGGACTGAATTCAGAAATACCTTCATTTAATCAGCCCTGGGATTATGGAAAAATCACCTTACTGAGCCTCCTCATATGTAAAATGGATAATCGTGCAGGTGTGACTTCTCGAGTAGTCTTGTGAGGAACAAAAAAAGGTTTATTTACAAGCCTTAGGGTGACAACATTGCACTCTTTACTAACTGGCCTGACCTCTGTGATCTAAGGATGATGGTATACAGCTTCTAGGGAAATGCGGCTGTAGCCCTAAGGCCACGGGGCCTTTGAAATGCTCTAGTTCTATAGATAATGCTGGCTGCTAGATAACAATCTGTAGGTCAATGAATGCTGGCTTCCAGATAAAGATCTGTTAGTCGGGGCTAACAGGGTTTCTGAGACAAATAGTGAGATGCACACTTTCCAATTTTTCCTTTTCTAAACCATAAAATTCAATATTGAGATACATAATAAAATTAGCATAAATAAATAAATAAAATCAGTGACATGAAGCACCAGATTTCTGTCTTTTTCCTATAAATTTATCTTCTTGCTCCTGGTTCTTTACTAATACTTTTTGCTAATAAACTACTGTTGCCAGCGAGAGAAATCTTTGTCACTTAATTCAGAAACAAATGAAGTTTGAGAATTCTCTCACCATACCTGCAACACTGACCTGGGCCCCCTCACCTTGTTGGGGTATCTTTCACCCTCAACAAGGAGATACCCTGCAGAGGCTCCTAAGACTTCTGAGACCTCCAGCTGAGACTGGAGGAGTTTAGAGGTATAAGGATGTATCAGTGACCTCAAGCCCATAGGCCTTGGGAGTGATACAGTTAGAAATGATGTATTTCGTTCCTTGGGCTATCCTGCTCCAATTTCCTCCATCTGACCAGGATGCTGAGCCCACAGATAGTGCTGGTTGTCAGATAACAGTCTGTTGGTTAGTGATAACGGGTTTCTGAGAACAATGAGCAACAATAATGAGGTACTTAGAGTTAATGCAAGTGCAGAACAAAATCGGGTGCCCTTCACTTGACCTAGTGACTTTTCAGGCCCAAAAACATACCTGTGAAAAGTCCCCTCCCCACCTCCCACCAGCTCTGCCCAGGGCACTACAGGTATTGTGCCTGCGCACACAGTCAGAACCAGACCACTTCTCCACTCCACCTCTAAGCCATAAAAGTAGCATATGGGTGACATGAAGCACCTGGTTTCTCTAACTTTTCTCTATAAATTTATCTTCCTGCTCCTAGCTTTTTGCTAACCCCATTTGGAATTTATTCTGCTTTAATTGGCATTACAATTATAATAAACTTTGCCCTTTGAGACACCTCACAGCACTGGTTTGGATCCCAACATTTTTATGTCTCCGTTGAACCCCAGAAGAATTACATGACATTGTTTGTAAGGAGATTGTTATAGTGCCTAACACATAGTAGATGTTAATAGCTCCTGAATTAATGAATGAATGAAGACTTCTTTGATTGACCTCTGGAGAGGCATTTAAAAATAAATGGGCAATCTGACTGGATAATGTAGAGGGCTACATTTGTCTTTTTTTTTTTTTTCCAGATTTGAATTGCATAAATTGAATTGCATTTCCCAGAATTCTTACTCGTGGTAAATGTATATAATACTGATAGAAACATTTGAATTTTTTTAGGGAGGCAGCATGGTGTTGTGCCACAGTTCTCTTTTATTGTCCTGACTTAGTTTCTCTATTTGTCCTGACTCAGTTTCCCTAAATGTTCCTGCCTCAGTTTCCCTAAATTGTTCTGCCTCGGTTTCTAATTATTCTGCTCAACCACCCCTCCCTCTTAATCATCAGCATATTTGATAAGGATAAAAGATTTTATATTTTAGAATATCAGAATACCTCTCCCCATCTTCAGTGGCTTCCCCTACTCTGTCAGAGTCCTGTTTCTGCTCTCAGCATCCTGACTCTGCTCCTGCCTGTCTGAATCACTGAGAACACACATTATTTGTTGAATTCTTGGAGATGATAGTCTCATTCAGCCCTGAGACCAAACCATTGATCATTTGGTCCCAGTAAACCTCTTTCTTTCAAATAAATTATTAAATACTCTCTAATTTCTATTTTGCCTCAGTTTCTCCGGCATTACATTTTGGAGGCTTCCTACCGAGATGTTAGAAAATGATCAGGATTAGAGAGTAGAGACTTTCAGGTCTCCCCTTTGGGCCTCAGGGCTCCTGGAGATCTGGGTTCTTGCCTGGAGAAGCTGGCCCTCTGGAGATTTTTTACCAGAGTCTCCAGGAAAGAGCAGTTTTCAGTAGCAGTCAGGTCTGACTGGGGACCCCTTCATTTTGGCCACTGGAAAGTAAGTCTGAATGTCTTAGGACATAATATGATCTGTTTACCTGTTCTGTCTGTCTGTAGCATCTGGATTCTCAGAATAATAGAATGCCGATGGGCATTAAATTCTGAGAAGGCCATTAACAGGACCCTGGATGATCCCTCTGGTTTTGTGTCTTCTAAGACCCATCTGGTCTGATCTGACTCTGAGCACCTTTTGGGGCACTCTCTGATTATATGTGTTAAATGTTATTGTGCAGTCTATGTCTGGGTGATCTGTGTTCTGTGTGACTTATCTGTCTGTTCTGTTGGTTAAGATCTCTGTTAAGTTTTAAGAGCAATGATTAAGAAATTTGGGGATTGATTATTTCAATGTTGCAACCATACTTAGTATAAAAATTGCTTGTGATTTCCAATTCCTTCCAGAGGTCCTCAAACTATGGCCACAGGCCAGATGCGGCAACTGAGGAAGTTTATCCCCCTCACCCAGGGCTATGAAGTTTCTTTATTTAAAGGCTCACAAAACAAAGTTTTTGTTTTTACTACAGTCTGGCCCTCCAACAATCTGAGGGACAGTGAACTAGCCCCCTATTTAAAAAGTTTGAGGACCCCTGCAACCTGTTGCACTGATCTGTAAGAACAGAATAATTGTGGCTATTTCTAAACCAGCTGACAATTTTTTCTTTTGGAGCAGTTTTCAAAGCCACTAATAGGATTTCAAGGGAAAGAGCAATAAAACCTTACCTGATTCAAATTCAAACCTGTCCTAGACTGGGCTGGGCGGATAAGGCCTCTGGAGGACAAAGGAGTTTATGCTAATTGCTTTGGAACTCAGGCAGGAGAAAACATCTGATTAGGAATTTTAGGATGATTTTGAAATTGTGGGAAATAATTTTACTCTTGCCTTTGCATGCCAGGTTTGTTCTGAGTATTCTTTTGGGCAGTTTTAAAATTGTGGGAAATAATTTTACTGTTGCCTGCTATGCAGGCTAGATTTGGTTATGCTTCAACTCCAGCTCTGCTGGACATAAGAATGCAGGTGATTTATGAAAGATTGCTTTGTAGAAGCAATTAAAGGTTTGGATGATTTTAGGGAATAAGAGAAAGTATTGGGAAGGTATTTGGGAGGAGAAAAGAAGTTGGGTGGGATAGGAAGAAACGGGCTCACCTTCCCTCCCCCCTGCCTCTTTGAAGGTGGAGTGGGAGGAAGGGCAGCCACGTGGGATCCTCTCCCCCTCACTAAATGTGTTCCAGCCACATTCTGCAGAGGCTTGGCTTTGGCAGATGATTTCAAGAGATAGGCCTGATTTTAAGTTAATTGACTGAATATTTGTTTCTTTTGATGCATAATGGTTTCCTTGGTTAAGGAATATGATCATAAATATGATCTATAATTTGGTAGAGCTATTTTTAAAAGTTTAATTGATATTTTTAAGAATCTTTCAGATTGTTTTATGTGGAATTGGATATTCTGTAGAAGTTTAATTGATTGTATTGATTGTATCCTGAGGTTATGCCCATCATTTAAAGGACTTCTGAAAATAAAAGTTTTTCTTTGTCCTTTTGAAAATGTTTCTGTTAAATATGAAAGATAACTTGTGAACTTACTGAGACAAATTTCTTACTGTTATCAATATAAGGTTATGGTATGTCTAAAAGTTTAATTTTTTAAAGAATCTCGGATTCTTTTATGTGATATTAGGATATTCTGTTTAGGACATTCTAAGTTTTAATTGATTGTATTGGGTCATCCTGAGGTCATTTAAGGAGCCTCTGAAAATAATATTTTTTGTCCTTTTGAAAATGTTTCTGTTATGGACAAAATGTAATTTGGAATATCTATGTATTGGGCATTTTAAAAGCAAAATGATTTGTATGTATAATGTTCACTTATGAAACTGTCTACTTAGATATGAAAGAAGTGAACTTACTGAGACATATTCATACTGTTATAAATATAAGGTTATGGTAAATATCTGTTTAGGATTTATCTGAAACTTTGGTTAATGGGATTTGTTATTGGGCTTACAGTTAATGGTATTTGGGAGTTTTAAAGCTCCACCCTCTGACAGTTAGTGGGACAATTAACTGGAGTAAAAATGAATTAAAGCTATTTTATCCTGGATGTGTTGAAAGTTGAGTTTTAACTACTTATGTTATGTTATAATTGTGTTCCTGTATTTTTTCCTCCTTTGATTTCTATGATCAGAGCAATTTACCCTGGTCATCTATCTGTTATGGAATATTTGTGTCTGTGGATATTCAGGTTTTTAAAGGTTCCTGAATAATGACAGGATAATTAGCACAGTGAGACCTAACTGCTATTTATTTGGGATTATAGCTGACATTCATTTGTCTGTCCTCTTAAGCAAACTCATCTTTTCACATAGGAAGCTACTGGCTCTTCACATTTTGTAGCAATCTCGTGAACCAACTCTTTCCATTTCAGACTGTTCTAACCTTTATTTGTTAGATATGTGGAGGTTTTTTTTGTTGTTGCTCTAGATTTTGGTCAAATTATAGATTATTGAACCCCTTCTGGGACATGGATCGGTCCATCCGAAGCTTAGATAGCAGGCAGCACACCACATGTATCCCCTGCATGGGCTGAGAGTCTCCACCATAAGTGCCCAGCCTAAAGCAGTTTTGAATGAGGCTTCATTCCTTACCCCTGATGAACTGATATGGGAGAATTTAGGAACTCTGATTGGATCATTTATTGCTATGTGTTTAAGATTCGGGATAGAATTTGTAAAACTTGTGTAACTATTGCTGTATGTTTGAGGGATTTTTAGGAAACTTACTGTACTAGTCTGTTATGTATAGGCATTTTGATTCTCTTTTGGGATTTATATGTGATGTGGTTATTTGATAATTCCTTTCCATGAGAAAAAAAGAGAGGAAGAGATAGGAAATTGGGGAAACTTGTGTATTTTCTCAAATATACTTGAAAGAATGGGAACAATTCCTATTCACTTTGCCTTATTTAAACAGTCCTTTTTGTTTTTACTTCTTGCTTAAAATTACTGGACTATGATTTGCTGGTTATGTTTTAACTTTGAAATCCCTTCTTCTGTAAAATTGCCCTGGCAGACTCAGTTTTGGGGATTATTTTTTAGAAACAACCAGAAAAACATTTATTTTGGGACTGGCTGTCTCTCTGATCTGTTTCTCCACTCCCACTCCTGTAACTCCAGTTCCTTAATTTGTATTTCAGCATTCTCAAAGGATCCTGCAGTTTGGTATCAGACCTCTAATATTTTGGGGTTGCCTGCCTTGGTCTAACTGTGCATAATCTGCTCAGAAATCTGAATCCTAGTAACAGCTACTGTTCTTCTGAGAGGGGACAGGTGGATCTACTCCAAGCCCCACTTTTCCCCCCTTTGGACTCCCTGACAGACTTGGGTCTCTTAGGATGGGCAGCAGGACTGTCTCGAGCACTGCTATTCCCTATATAAATAGAGGCTGAGTTAAATGCACATATGACCACAGACCTAACTCACACTGAACTGTCCATTTTAAACTGGATTCTCTGGTTGAGATGCCCCAATTGTAGAGGACCTGATACATTTGCAACAGGGAACTGATTAACTCTGGGGTTGTCCTTGTCATAAGTCCTTGCATTTTTCTAGTTTTATTTTGGTTTATTTGCTTTACATAGGGTTGGCCAAAATTATGGTGCTAAGATCTGTTTAGAGGAAGGTAATTCAATGATTTGAATATTCAGAAGAGAGAGCATGGAATATTATGCCACAGTTCTCTTTTATTGTCCTGACTCAGTTTCTCTAATTGTCCTGACTCAGTTTCCCTAAATTGTCCTGACTCAGTTTCCCTGAATTGTTCTGCCTCGGTTTCTAATTTTTCTGCTCAACCATCCCTCCCTCTTAATCATCAGAACATTTGATAAGGATAAAAGATCTTACATTTTAAAATATCAGAATGCCTCTCCCCATGTCTGGGGTTCCTCCCCCCATTATGTCATCCCCTCTCCAGAGGCTCACCCCACCTTGTCAGAATCCCATTCCTGCTCTCAGCATCCTGACTCTGCCCCTGCCTCAGTCTACCTCCCGTGTCTGAGCCGTAGGTATATATACATATATATATATGTGTGTGTGTGTGTGTGTGTGTGTGTCATTGAGAACTCATATTGTTTGCTGGATTCTTGGAGATGATAGTCTCATTCAACCCTGGGACCAAACCATGGATCCATTTGGTCCCAGTAAATCTCTCCCTTTCAAATAAATTATTAAATACTCTCTAATCTCTATCCTGCCTCAGTTTCTCCAGCATTACAATGGCACAGTGAGCAGCCTGTAGGATATGGAGATGGGAATATCTGGGTTCAAACCCCACTTCTAACAATAGTCATTTGATTATGAGAAAGTCATTTAACCTCTGAAACTTATCTGTTTCCTCATCTGTAAACTGGGAGTAATGACTTCTTCAAAGGGTTATCCTGAAGATCAAGGGAGATGATATATTTTGAGTGCTTTGCAAATTTGAAGCAGTAAATAAATGTCATTTCATTTGTTACCAAATGTTGGTCATGATTTTGAAAATGCTTCAAGATTTCTTTCAGTTTTTAGACCGAGATTTCAACCAGAAAATTACAAAGTAGTTTATCATCTGTTCTTGGAAAAGAAAAAAAAAAAAAAAAAAGGAAACAATATAGGCACAAGAAGAATTCAGAATCCTTGAACTCTTTTTCCGGCCACCTGCACAAGGGTAGGCAGCTCACCAGCACCACTCAGTTTAGTTGTCATTTTTTCTTACTAGGAAAGAAGGAAAGGGAGAGACAAAGATATTCTCCCACCCTCATCACTTGTCATCGTGGAGGCAGAATTACTCCCTGGAACCTCCTACTCAGTAACAACTCATTAAATAAAATATAGTAGCCATCTCTCAAAGGAGCTGGGATAGTTGACTCTAGATTGTGTATTTATTTATTTATTTTTGATATGAGTTCTTAATAATATATTTTATTTATTTGGTTAAATATTTCCCAATTACATATAAAAAAGTTAACATTCTTTTTAAAAATTATTATTATTTTGAGCTTTAAATTCCTTTCCCTTCAATGCTTCTACTCTTCCCACTCTGATATCAATAGAAGTTGATATGAATTCTTAAAGGAATTTATTTGTAAAATATGTGATTGTTATTCAAAGTAATTTCCAAACTTTTCTTCTATTAGCTCCTTACTGGGCAGGCCGCTTCTCTTAAATTGTCATCTCACAGAAATAAATTTACCTACATCCTTATCCTTCCTAATATTTCATTTCCTGCCCAATTGGTAGGAATTTAATTCCTACCCTTGTAACTCTAGATTTTTTTTTAAAGGGTCTTCTCTAACATTTCTAAAATACCTTCGAGGTTATTCAGTGCTTCATTGACCACATCTATTTGGGGGAGGGGTAAACAACTCTAAAACAGCTTTTTTAACAGCTATCTTTTGTTTTTATGTCAACTTCTTTTCTGTTTCCCTACTACACACATCTCTCCAGAGAACCATTAAAAAGAAAGAAGAAATGGCAGCTTAGCAAACCTAGCTAACTCATTGTGAAAAGCAGACCTAAGAGGGACCATGCTTAAACCTTCCTTAAAACTTTTGTGTAACATCCAAGATTGGATCAAGAGGACCTGAGTTGAACATTTACCTGCTGTGTCACTTAATCCTATTTGCACAGTTTCTTTATCTGTAAAATGAGCTGGAAAAGGAAATGGCTAACCATTCCATCATCTTTGCCCCAAATGGGTTTTTTAAAAATGTAATGGAGTAATAAACTTTGGTTTAAAAAAAAAGATTAATTTTTTTAAATTTAAGAATTAGGATAGATACATGATTAACTTCCATATATTTCTGATGGGAAATACAGGCTTTAAGCATGTTTTAGTATTAAGTTCTAAAAACTGGATTAAGGATTTTACATATAAATTGCATTAATAATTAGAAAGAAAAATTTTAATCATATTTTTCATACTTTTAAGTCTCTGATAATATTAAAGGAAAGGTTCATTTTCCAATTCAATCCTTGATAGATCTTTATAATACTCTTCATTCAACCCATTGATGGCATTGTCCATATCAGATACAGAGCCTGGGTAAAGATAAAAAGAGCAAGAGCTATATAAAAACTGAAATTCTCTGAAGTTTCAAGAGAATAATGGGTTCCTAATTAGGTATTCTTATAGCTTTCTTAGTATTTGAATTACATCCATAAGATCTGAGCTGCTTTTTAGCACATGAATTACTGGAAGGTCAATTTGATTAGATTTTAGCATGTTTCATTAAATTCTGTCTTATCACTTGCATACCTTAATAACATTACCTAAAGAATCTCTAAAAAATACCTGGAACCTGGAGATAGTCAACACAAGCCTGTCCTCAAACATGTATAAATATTGCAGAGATACATGAGAGGTGTTTGCCAGACTCCCTATTTTTAACATTCTTTTTTTAAAAAATAAAACTTTGAATTCTAACTTTCTCCCTAAGATAGTAAACAATTAGATCACAGAGTTTTGATGGGATGAATGTTGAAAATTATCCATGTGAATATTTTGAAAATAAAAAAGGAATAATTTTTAAAAATAAAAAATAAAGTACCATTTTAGTAAAAATAAATAAATAAAAGGCTATTATTTAAAAAATAAAATAAAATAAAAGGCCATGGATTCTCAGTTGTAGAATGTGGAAATTATATTGGTACTAACTACTTCAAAGGTGATTTCTTTTTTAAAGTAATATTTATTTGTCAATTATTATTATTATTATAGATTTTTATTTATAGGATATATACATGGGTAATTTTTCAGCATTGAACCTTGCAAAACCTTCTGTTCCAACTTTTCCCTTCCTTCCCCCCCACTCCCTACTCTAGATGGCAGGTAGACCAATATATGTTAAATATGTTAAAGTATATGTTAAATACAATATATATTTACATATCCATACAGTTATTTTGCTACACAAGAAAAATCATACTTAGAAATAAGGTAGAAATAACCCAAGAAGGAAAACAAAAACGCAAGTGGACAAAAACAGAGAGAGTGGAAATGCTATGTAGTGGTTCACACTCATCTCCCATACTTCTTTCGCTGGATGTAGCTGGTTCTATTCATTATTGACCATAGAACTGATTTGGTTCATCTTGTTGAAGAGAGCCGTGTCCATCAGAATATATCCTCATACAGTATCGTTGTTGAAGTATATAATGATCTCCTGGTCCTGCTCGTTTCACTCAGCATCAGTTCGTGTAAGTCTCTTCAGGCCTCTCTGAAATCATCCTGTTGGTCATTCCTTACAGAACAATAATATTCCATAACATTCATATACCACAATTTACCCAGCCATTCTCCAATTGATGGGCATCCATTCATTTTCCAGTTTCTGGCCACTACAAAGAGGGCTGCCATAAACATTTCAAAGGTGATTTCAAGAGGAAATGCTCTATACATTGTAAAACATTTAATAAATGTAAGTTATTACATTTATTATACAAAAGATAGTAAATAATTTGATATACATTATATCATGTGCAATCATGTAAACACATTTCCATGTTAATCATCTTATAAAAGAAGAAAGAGAATGAAAGGGGGAAAATAACCACTAAAAAAGAAGTAAAAATAATATATACTTCAATCTGCATAGACTCCTGAAAATTATGCTTGCTGTCAAAGGACTTGACACCCCTAAAACTGCTGCCTTTTTGTATTTCATTATTCACCTATTGTAATTTTGCTTATTTTTATTAGTTGTATGTATGTTATGGACTTGTTACCTCTTCTGTAAGCTGATTATTTTTTCTGTTTGGATAGATACAAGTTCATAAGTCATGGTTTGCCAATGATGTTTATGTAGAGGCCCATCATAGAGCTCTAGCTGCCTATCTTGTCAATAGTTTGATTCCTGAAGGAGTTCCAGATTCTGCTGTTACTGCCATCCCTGTGGCTAAGCAGAAGACCTGGACACATCACTCCCGTGGGAAGCCTGTCGTGATTGATCTCAGCCCAGAACAGGAAGCAACCCTGATCAGCTCCTGCATCCAATCAGGCTAAAAGGAGACCCCAACACCAAACAAGTGGTCCTTGGCCAAGAGGAAGAGGACCAAAATCCCAATCACACCCTTAACTGGACTATGGTTGGATGTGCACCGTATCTCCCCTTTCACCTTGGAGGACTATAGGGCTCCTACTGTGTTATGCTCCGAAGGGGACAAATGGACAGGTAATAGGATGGCAAACATGATGTAACAATGCTGTGATTCAGTCATTTTCAGTAGTGTCTGACTCTTCATGACCCTTTTTGAATTTTCTTGGCAAAGATACTGAGGTAGTTTACCATTTCCTTCTCCAGCTCATTTTACAGATAAGGAAACTGAGGCAGACAGGGTTAAGGGACTTGTCCAGGTAACACAGCTGGATTTGAAGTCTGATTTCAAGCCTGGTGCTCTATCCACTATACCACCTAGCTGCTCTGTAATAGTTGGCAGCATGTAATTATATCATGTGTCCATATAAGAAAGTGGAATAAGGAACATATAGAGAATATTTTTCTTCCAGGGAGAACAAATATATACTGATAAGCTTTTCTGAGAGCCCCTCTGGGATTTTATTTTTGTGCAATAATAAAACATGCATTAGCTTCTCAAAAACTGTCAGGGATGTTGTGGGACGGGATGTCCCCAGGACACATTTGATCTTCCTACAAACACATACTCACACAGCAAACATGTAACCATCTACGTATCTGCTGTTTATCCCTTTTGGTAGGAAGACCTGAGTGCAAATCCTTAGCACCTTACTGTGCAAGAATGGGGTAGCCTGCATCTTATCCTTCCTGAAGAGGATGAACTTAAGTGCTGGTTGTGGCAGGAGGGACTCTGTAGTTCATGCACTGAGGGCAAAGCCTTGCAAAATAGGCTGGCTATAGACTTAGTCCTGGCAGAGAGGGGCAGGTATGCTCCCTCATAGGTCAGAAGTGCTTTACCTGGCTGCACTCCTGATCCCTTCATACCTACCTGGAGGCCAAGGACGTAAAATAAATTCCAGACAGATAAGAAGGAGCCTTGATCTCCTTGTAAGTGGCTAACATCATGGCCACCCATTTTTTTTTTTTATGAAACAGTACATTTGTATGTTTTTTATTAGTTTTCCTTACAAGGATTGTTTGCTGTATATGTTTTCGATGTCTTCCCTAGTGTGCAAAATCACTTTGAAGGCCCAAATTACAAACAGACAAGACTAAGAAGAGGCATTTGAGAATAAGGGATCCACGGAGGTCTCATTATGGAGCTGCTCCATGAGTATGATTAGCACCAAAGCGGGGATAGTTGTGAAATCAAGAGAGTTTTATAGTATGGGACAAAGCTTCTTAAACTGTGGGTTTCAATCTCATATGGGTTAGCATAATTGAATATGGAAGTTGTAAAATTATGATTGATTATCAACAAATGTTTGATTTGCATACTTATTTTATATTTGTATATACCCAAGGTCACATAAAAATTTCTCAGGCAAAGAGAGGTTGTGAGTGGAAAAAGTTGAAGAAGTCTGGATATCCAGTGGCCCATATCCAGTTTTTTCCACTTGGGCCAAAAACCAGGGCTGGGAACATTTTCTCAACTTTTCTCTAGATCACACTGAATAATCAACTACACAGCATTCAGTTTTGGGGGATTTTTTTAGATCACACTTATTGGGCCCACTCTCAAAGAGCCTATCTTGCACATATTTATCATTTTCTGTGCTTGGAAAAGCCCTGCCAGGATCTTAGATTAGTTTTCTTTTTGTTTTTGCCCAACAGATCTGGGGGAGCCCTTGCAAAGATAGCCTCATCTCACAAATCCTGCTGCAGCTGCTCTCCCCCAGTATTTACTCCTCAAGGCCCTGCTTCATCAATGGCTACAATCCCCCTCTATCAGGGGAAAGGCGGAGAGCAAGTTAAACAGGCGGAGGAGGTTAACATTAAGAAACAGAGATGCTCTTTGTGGCCTTGCTTCTGGAGCCAAGAATATGAGAGGCTAAAAGGTTTACTATCCTTGGAGAAATTAGACTACCCCTTAGAAGACAGGTAGGGAACTATGGAAACCTACTCCAGTATCTATGCAAGAAACCCCCACAGACAGCACTGGTGTGCCATAGACCTCAGGGCTATGCACAAGATTGAACAACCATGGGGGCAGAATGAGCCATATATCATCCCATGTGGTCAGGGAGATAATTAGTTTTGTTTCACTCTCTGTCTTTGTTTTGGGGGAGGATCAGAGACAGGCATTTGGAAAGTGACAAATGTGAATTTTTTTTTTTTAAGTGCTGTTTTTATGGGAAATAGGGTATCCATATAGTCTCTGCACAACGGTCTCAGTGTCTTAGACATAGGGCTGCTTAAACTTTTTCCACTCACTATCCCCTCCTTTTGGGGGGAGTTGGAGGGCAAGGCAATTAGGGTTAAGTAATGCCCAGGGTCACACAGCTAGTAAATGTTAAGTGTATGAGGCTGGATTTGAAGCTAGATATCCAGCTGCCCCTATCACAAGCCTTTTTTGTCCGAGAAATTTTTATGTGTCCCTGGGCATATAGGTATAGAAATACCCCCATAGGGGGTCTCAACCCACAGTTTAAGAAACTGGGCACTAGAGGATCAATTTGACTTTCTTCAAAAGCATTCTATAAAATTCATAGTGCAGAAACAGGCAGAGGGGACCATATTGACTCCCAACTTGGTGTTCTGTTGAACTCTGATTCAGTCCATTAAATTTTAGCTTACTCTATCTAACCATGATTTAAATTAAGCCTTATTTCCTCAGAAGATTGTAGACTCTCTTGTTTGCCCTTAATGACTGACCCCTTTCTACCACTTCTGCACTGGGCCAGGACTCAACAAAAATCAACTGATACCAGTCAATCAATCAATAAGCACTTATTAAACACCTACTATGTTCCAGGCATTTCCCTTTTTAAGTGCTAGAGATATAAATTCAAAGAATAAAATAATTCCTATTCTTAAGGAGCTTATGTTCTAATGGAGAAGATAATTATGGTAGAGATGATCCAATGTTCAATCCTCTCATTGTAGCACTGACTAAACCAAGGCCTGAAAGATATAGTTCCCAGAGTTACTTACAGGAATAATTAGTACATTTAAAAAGAAAACTCCTTCTGATGATAGTAAACCACTAGCAAAGTCTATGTTAATAACAAAAAATATCCCACAAGAATGGAAGAATCAGTTCCTCCTTTCATGAATTGGTAAGTTCTTAACTTACAAGTCTCTAGAGTATTTCTGAAGCAGCTAATGAGTTTTGGGCAACTGTCTTTCATCTACAATAAATCAAAAAGTCCATAATTCACCTTAATTTTAAAGAAGAAATTAGAAAATGTAACTATCTGCTCTCCTCTTGGTGTATATGATATTGTCTATATCAGGTCAAAAAGGTTTCTGCCCTACTTAGCCAAAGGCTTCCTCTTAGGTCCTTCCAAATAAAAATGCCTTCACAATTCTTGATTCATTAAATCTTTCTTTCTCTTCATTCATTTATAAAGCTTGCAAAACTGATACTTGTTTTATTTCATAAATTAAAAATAAATACATTTTTTAAAATTCAAGGACAAAATGATTCAGTTTCTTCCCTCAAGCAACTGAGGTTCTATTTCTCATACTCAGTTTTGTGTGGAACTAATGTTAGAAAATTTTAAATATTCTATTGAGCATTTCATAGAAACATGAAAAGGAAGACCTAAAGTACAGGAAGCTTGAGTTCACTGGCTGAGGTCACACAGAAAGGTCAGAGTCTCTTGATGTTCCTTTCCCCCAAATCAGTAGTCTTTCTGTGTGGAATAGAGAGATAAGGTGAAGAACTTACAGGAATGTATGAATTCTTTTCCTGTATTTTATTTTCATTATTTCTGTGTTTCCCCTATGACCTGTATAATATGTGCAGGCTCATATTTACTTGAGCCTTGGCCAGCTATAAACATATTTACTTAACCTGAGCTGATGACATTTATCAGTATTTGACATTTATCGATATTTAGTCTATTATCTTCACCATTGTCTGTTTAATTATCTAAAAGCCTGAAGGCCTGATTTTCTCTTTCCTGGAAATCAGGTGATTTCAGGGAAACAGAAACCTTCCATTCCAATCTCTCTGGAGAGCAACAACCAATTAGATGCTTCCCCCTCCCCTTCTCAATGCTCTTTTACTTGTGATGTAATCTCTTGTATAAAAGCTATGTATTTTTACTACTTCTTTAGCCTTCCTACCACGAGCTTTCTCTTTCTATACCTCTTGATAGAACAGCTCATTCTCTGGAGGTATAATAAACAACCTTTCTGCTTTCTATTTTGAGTGATCTCTGAGTAGTCCTTTTGGGCAAAGGTCTTCTACATCCCACACATTTCTATTAAAACATTAGTAGTCAGAAAATTTTATAAATTCTAAAAATCGAAGATTTAAAGGGCAGCGAGGTGGTGTCATATTACACAGCATGTCAGGTCTGAAGTCAGGAAGACTCATCTTCCTGAGTTCAAATCTGGCCTCAGACACTTACTAGCTGTGTGGCCCTGGGCAAGAAATTTGTTTGCCTCAATTTCCTCATTCATAAAATGACCTGGAGAAAGAAATGGCAAACTACTCCACTATCTTTGTCAAGAAAACCCCAAATGGGGTCATGAAGACTCAGATATGACTGACACAAATGAACAACAAACAAAGAATGTTAGCATATTCTCCCAGATCTGGTGAAGACTTTATCTGTGAATTTCCATCTACTATAGAACAGTCACTGAATAAACATGGTTGGGTGATTAAGAAAATAAGTGCAAAATAAATCAGAACAGGAAAAAGATTTCCTTTGGTTAGTGGAAGAATTAAGACATAAGATCCGGGAGAGGATCAAATTCTCAACTCTTGTGAATCAACAATGGTATTTTCATGTACATTTTCAGATAAGCATGCTCACATTAGAAACTTATCTCATGGGATGCCAATAACAGTGGCCAAGCCAGAGTCACTGAAAATAAAGGGGAAAAGATCAGATTTCATGGCAAACTACAAAGAAAGCAAAAATCCAATTTCAAAGGGAAGAGAAAACAAAAGCCCCAAAGGGCTGAGTTAGTGATGCTTTACCAACATCAGAAAGGATCAAAGGACCTTAAACCTTTGATTTTTTAAATTAATCATTTGTATTATTATAAACCTAACATATTTCAACAAATGAAATAAAAAGGAATAAAATTCTAAGTATAGACAAAAGTTATGATAATAATAATATTAGCTTGTACAAAGCACAATGTATTCTCTATACTTTATACTCTATATACTCTATAAGCCTGAACTGACGTTCAAATAATAAAAGTCCATATGTGTGATCTTTTAATTCTGCTTTCTTTTTGCACATATCCCACCATGTTGACATACCATCATTTATTTAGTCATCCTTTAATCATTAGGTATATAGATTATTTTCAAATAAAGTAACAATGATCATTTTTGTGCTAATAGGTTCTTTCTTCCTAAAATATTGTAAAAAGAAAATTGTCATTTTTATTTATTTCAATGCTTCAAAAGAATTTTAATTTCATTTTTGTGTCTGTTGATTCATAGGTAGCAACTTCTCTACAACATGGAAAGAGATTTTCATGAATTGCAATGACTGCAACACCTCCACCTGGTGGCCGAACTGATGATAATCCCCTTCAAACAGACTGGTTTTCGTACAAGTTCCATGATCCAGCCAATGAAGGAAGACCCAGGACATAGAACAGTGTGCCTTCTAGATGCTTTCAGCCTGATTGAAAAGTATCCTCCCCATCCCTTCCCCTGATTAGAATTCCCCTTAGATGCTCTGTTTAAGGAGAATCTCCCCAGGGCAGTTATCTCCCCGTTTCCTATCTGGCTGCAGGATTTCATTATGTCTCTTTGCTGGATGACTGTTCCCCTGATCTCTTTATAGAAATTTTTTTAGACTGAGCTCCTTGAGAGTAGAGACCATGTTTTACCTTTTTTTTTTCATCTCCTGCACTTAACACAGCAGATGGCAAATGGTAGGTACATAATAAGTGTCTATTGACCTTTTTGAATGGAAGAAAAAGATTGCGCATGTTTACAACACATTAGATTGACATAAGTAGAGAGAAGAAACAGATGATGGTAGCAAAGAGAATTGGGTCTACAAGAGAAGTCAGCCTGTCCTCAGACTATCTCACTGAGCATTTGGTGCCTCTTTGGCTGATAGACTGAGAAAAATCAATGCTGAGTATTGAGAAGAAAAGGAAGTGATTAAGCAGAATAGCTTCAGATGTAAACCTTTAGCATTTTGCCATGAGGAATTTAACAGTTTCCCTTGCCTGCTATGTTAGGGAGACATCAGAATTAAGTGGAAAATGACTACCTCTATTCTGGAAGTGTTGGAGTTGACATCCGTTTCTCACAGGTACAGAGAACTTTTACTTGATTCAGTTCCATGCCATTGTTTCAGTGAAGGCCATTTGCTCTGAATTCATCTAGCATAATATGAAATATTATGTTAGGAGGTTCATAGCTGTAGATCTGATTTCTCCAAATGTTAAAATATACCTAGATGGAGATAAGGAAGTAGGTCATGCTATGTTTATTATTTTAATTTTTATCTTATTGATCCAGTTGGATTTTATGGTAGTAAAAGTCTTTTAAGAAGTGACTAAACACTTCATCATCCTAACTTAAAATTTCCAAATAATTTATAATTGAATACAGTTCCTTTTTATTGAATGACTTTTCACATTATTTTCCAAATTTGGGTTTATCAAGTACTATTTATCTTATAACTATTTGGTTCCATTTCTGAATTCTTTAGCTTATTGATATGATCATATGATTTTTTCATTTTAGGGCTGAAGAGAAGCAAAAAGATCACATCCTACAATCACTTTGTGTTCTATTTTCCCACTTTTTAATATAATACTTTATCATCTCCATGTCTTTGAATTGGCTGCTTCCTTTTTCTGGAATGCTCTTTTCCCCAATTTTTTAATTCTGAGAATTCCTAGCTTCTTTTAAGATGCTAAGATGTACCAGAGCCTTACCTGATACCCTCAGAGATTATTACCTCCTATCTATTCTCTCTTTATATTTTTTGTTCTGATTTATACATCTTGCTTTCCCCATTGAAATGTCAGCTCCTTGAGGGAAGCAGCTGTTTGTGCTCTTTGTAATGTCGGTGCTTAGTATGGAGTATAAGTACCAAGTAATGGTGTTCAGGGAGGACTACTAACTTTGTTGTGAGGGCTTGCTGAGTCCTTTTCAGGGCTGCTCATCTACTTATTTTATCCATCTGATTCACCCAACTCTCACTATAACTCCAAAAAGTTGTAGTTTGCACAGTATTTACACCTTGATAAACTGTCTCAGCAGATGGGTTAAACCAGGTTGAGGGTTACAGGACTGAAATCACTGATGAGTTGGTAGGAAGAGTGTCTACTCCAAACATGTGAAGATTTCCCCCAGCAGAATGGACAGATGAGAACCATTTGTTCTAATGGCCATGAAGGAGGCTGAAGTAGGTCCTGTAGAACATGCAAAGCTTGGTTAGACATGGAAAATGCCAAGGTCATCCATTGCATCCTAGGTCATCACTGACTGTCCTGACTATTGTCCTGCCATTGACTTCAAAAACTCTGGAAGAGAGAGTGAAGATAATGACTTTGTACAACTCTCCTCACCTAAATCCAGTTCAAAAGCTAGTCAAGACAACACCTGTGGTGCCATTGGATTTCTTTGAAAACAAAGGATAATTGTTTTTTATAACTTCATATGTGGTTTCTTAATGGGGACTAGATTGGGGATAAGGGAGAGAATCTGGAACTCAAAAGTTTTAAAAACAAATGTAAAAAAAAATCATTGTAAATATAACTGGGGGAAAAACATTAAATAAATAAATTTATTAAAGAAAACAAAGGACAAGCAACAACAATACTAAGTAATAAATGCTGTTTAGTATATTTTGAAATCTGGCAGGACAAATCCAAATTCAAAGCTGGTGTTTACAGGCTAGGACCATACCTTAAACCATATCATTCTGGCTCTCACTGATTGATCAGAAATAGGTATCAGCCCAACCTCCAGGTGATTATTGGGCTCTGATTAGCTTAGAGTGAGTGTAAAGAGCAATTCTAACTGTTTTGGCAAAAAACACTCTTTCCCTCTCAGAATGATTTTTTTTTTAAGTATGTACAAAAAGCCTTTCTCTGCCTCATTTTTCACTTATCTTTAATCACTGTTTGGACATTGCCCAGTCCAACTGAGACCTGTTAAAGATCTTAGCTTGAAAAGTCTCCCACTACCCTCAGAGCCATCTCCAGATTTACTAATCTATATCTTGCCATTGGACTCAGATGACTCTAGAGGAGAAAGTGAGATTGGTGACTTTTTACAATCCTCACTCACTTCATTCCAATTCACTTGCAAATCAAGGCATCATCTCCCAGATGAAAGGGTCCTTTTCAAGAAGGAAAGACAAATAAAAACAACAAACAATTTTATTGTTTAATTAGCAAGCATTTAATCTCTCTATCTCACTTCCCTTTTGCATATTAGGGAGGGGAAAAAAAGACATTTTAAACAAATTCACATAGTCACTGAAAGCAAATTCTTATATTGTACATATCTAAAAATATTTATCTTATTTTTCAACTGGAGTCTTTCATGGTTTTGGCAAGAAGTAGTAGTATGCTTCATCTTTGGTTTTCTGGAACTGTGGTTGGTTTTTGTGTTGCTTAGAGTTCTCTAATCTTTCAATCTCAAAAATGTTTCATAAGAAAGAGAAGAAAATTGTGTAGGATAATGAAGTAGGTCAGAGGTTGATTTTTGAGAAGAGAAATTTGTTAGAAATTAGGAGAAACTGAGGGATAGTAGAAGGGGAAAAATCCCCAGGTCCAAGTACTTGTCTATATTCTCTTTCCAGGATGAAAGAAAAGCAAAATCAAGAACAAGTAAGAAGGACACAAAAGAATTAAGAAAGATCAATGTGAGGGACATTTCTCCCCTTTCCCAAATTAACTAATCAGAGACATCATCAGGTACAAAGAGAAAGCTTTTATTCAAAGAGAAAGCTTTTATTTAAACCCTGCAGGGAGAGGCCCAGACATACCCAGGAGCCATCCCAACTCCCACCATGTGCTCCTGAACCTGATTAGTAGGAAGTAGAACAGCCAGTTAAAATAGGAAAAGACCCAAGCCTTTTCAGGAATTATTTTCTTTTTCTATTTCACAAATTCTGATAGGAAAAGACCCAAGCCTTTTCAGGAATTATTTTCTTTTTCTGTTTCACAAATTCTGTTTTGTGGGAGTTGTTTTCTTTTTCCATTTTTTCAAATCTACCTTTTAATGAGTTTATGTCTTTTCCAAACTCTCTTGCAAAGTTTTCCTTTCCCTTCCCCTTTTTTCTTCTAGCTCTCTTTTGAGATCCTTTTAAATTTCTTCTAGGAGAGCCTTGTGTGATGGAGACCAGGTTATATCACTCTTTGGGGCTTCATCTGGAGACAATCTGCTTTTAGTCTCCTCAGGGTGTGAAATTTGTTCTTCTTTTTCGCTATGAAAGCTGTTAATCATCAGAGTTCTCTTTACTTTTTTACTCATTTTTTTAAAAAAGTATTAAGACCTGCTTTTAGGGAGGGGAGGTTTTCCAAGCTTCCTCTACAAGCTGCTGCGGCTGCACTGGGTCAGAGCTGACTCACTCCCAGTGCTGGGTGGGCATGGCCAGGTCCCATGAGATTCTGGTCTTTCAGGGTTCACTCTTTTACCTTTTATGTTTGTGTGGGATGTTTTCTAATTTCTCTGCTGATCCTCTGGCTTGCAGCTAGGGCTTCCTCCCCGTATATTCCCTCCCTTCAGACTCTGCACTGCCCTGGGACTCTGCACTGTCTACTCTGGCATCTGTGCTCAGCTGCTTGTGCTTGGCTGTCTCCCTCCATTTCCAATTGAAACAGAACTTTTCTGGTGATCTTCAAAGTTATTTTCTGCTGGTAATTTGTTGTACTCCCAATCTTCATGGATTCTGCAGGTCCAGAACTAATTCAGAGGCTGGGTTTGCTAATTAATCTGAGGGATGTAGGAGAAGGTCAGAACGAAATGTGTAACCTCACAACCATCTTGGTTCTGCGCCATCCCGAGCCCTTTTGTTGGACAGACTAAAAGGAAGTAACTATCCTTGACCAATGTTGCTACTTCTGTGGGTCACATCACTTCCTGTGAGGGTGACTCGAAGGTGTGATCTTTAGAGTCCACATGAATCCCTGCAACCCAGGGTTCAAGATTGAGAATAGGGATCATGTGACTTCCTAAAATCTGAGCCCCAAGACCTCATCCTCCTGCTCTGGGAATAGGGATCATGTGACCCAGACTCAGTCTCAATGCTGAGAAATTCTTCATTCAATCAGTCCCATTCATCAAGTAGGTTTAGGAAGTGGAACCGAGGAAGACTCCAGAAGAAACAGAAAAGATAATTGACAAGACCAGAGTAAATAAAGAAGAAGAAAAGAGATGATGCATTTATTGAGCACTTACTGAGTGCCAGGCATTGCATGAGGTGCAATGTTACTTCACTGGTTTCCTTACCTTGAGAGGGAGGTATTGCTATTATTCCCATATTACAGTGGAGGAAATGAAGGCAGCTAGATGTTACGTGGTCTATTGCATTAGGAATTGTCTTGCAGGGGTCCTCAAACTACGCCAGATGCGGCATCTGAGGACGTTTAACCCCCTCACCCAGGGCTATGAAGTTTCTTTATTTAAAGGCCCACAAAACAAAGTTTTTGTTTTTACTATAGTCCGGCCCTCCAACAGTCTGAGGGACAGTGGCCCCTTATTTAAAAAGTTTGAGGACCTCTGGGTCAACTCTTAGATCTTCCTGTGTCCAGGCCCAGCAACTGCATCACTAGGTAAGTGGGACAGTTAAGGAGTTGATAGAAGGGATTGGTTAATGGGGCACACTGGCGAAGGTTGATTAGTGCAAAGTTGAAGAAGTGGTTGTCAGATTGTCAAAACTAAAAAAAGGAAGTTGAATGGGGTTGTCAAGTTATCAAGAGGGTGATGTTTGGCTAAAAGATTTGAGCAGGTGCTTAGGGTTGAGTTAAAAATATCCCCAAGTAATTTTTTTTTAAGCTAAAAAACCTTAACTTTTATGTAAAATAGGGGAAATTGTGCAGTGACTTGCGCTCACAATATGGTGTTTGTATTTCTGCCACAGCTGAGTAACTAAGCAGAGGAGAATACAGAGCACTGGCAGGAAGACAAGATGAATTTGATTCCAACCTCAGACACTTCATAGCTCTGTGATCCTGAGCAAGTCAGTTAACCCCTGCCACAGTTTCTGCCACTGTAAAAGCACCTGCTTTATAGGGTGGTTGTGAGGATCAAATGAGGAAATATTGCATAAACTCTAAGCACAGTGCCTGGTACGTAGTAGGCTCCTTCCCTTTCTTCTCATCCCCTTCTCAATCATTTCTCTCCTGGAGAAGAAAATGGAAGGATTCAAAGAAGGACTCTTTATGCTCTAGGTTTTTAGTGAGATTTCAATGTAAAACTGGGGATCTAAAGTAAACTAGAAATTTGATTCTTGTCAACATAAGCCCCTGGGCCAGATGCGGCAGCTGAGGACGTTTATCCCTTTCACCCAGGGCTATGAAGTTTCTTTATTTAAAGGCCCACAAAACAAAGTTTTTGTTTTTACTATAGTCTGGACCTCCAACAGTCTGAGGGACAGTGAACTGGCCCCCTATTTAAAAAGTTTGAGGACCCCTGATATAAGAGAATGGAAAATATTATCTAAAGGACATGAAATAAACAGATATAAATAGAATCTAAAAACTGACAAGGTTTTTCCTGAAGATGAAAGACCTGAATGTTCTAAGGAGGAAGAAGCTTCTTGTTCTCCCAGGAATGATAAAAAAAAGGTGGCACATTCTTGTAATTCCTGCTACTGGAGAAAGCTGAGGCAGTTGGATCCTTGAATTCAAGAGTCCTAGATTGATGAAAGGGATCTGGATTGTCTGGTATAAATATGGTGAACCCTTGGGACAAGAGCAGGAGACTATTAGACTACATAAGAAGAGCTGAATTGGTCCAGTTAGGAAATGGAGTGAATCAAAGTTTCCATGTTATTCTGTGGTTAGGTTGGGGCCTAGACTGAGTTCTGTATTTCTACCTGAGTGAGATCAAGATGATATAGTGTTGATGGAGAATAGCTTCATGGGGATATAGCAACAAGGAGGTCCCCGTGACCTTGGGTGCTTCTGTTCTAACAGTCTGTCAGTAATTCTAAAATCTTCTGGCTTTGGAATTGGTGAATCTAAGGTCCCCCTCACCTTGGAATGCTATTGTTCTGACAATCTGTCAGTCAATGATTGTAAAAGTCTTCTGGCCTAGGAATATAATAATATTTCTTCCCTTAGACTTTAAGGAAGATAAATTAGGGATCTTCTGGCAACTCTGACCTTAGAATGCTATTGTTCTAACAATCTGTCAATGATTCTAAAGTCTCCTGATGTTAGGATAGTCCCAGGTCTGCTGGTCAGTGATAACCAAATTTCTGAGACTATTCCACAGTTCTATCTCTAGGCCATAAAATTAATATATTAATGACAGGAAAAACTGAACAAATTTGTCTCCTTACTCCCGAATCTTTGCAAAATTCCTTTGGAAATTAGTGCACTTCAATTGACATTACAATTACAATAAACTTTGCCCCTTGATTTAGAGATGGGTTCAAGCTTGCAAATTCTTTTGAGATACCTTGTGCACTGGTCTATGACCCCAACCTTTTGGGGTCCCTTCTGAACCTCAACAAAGACACCTAATACCCCCCAAAAGGAATAATATAGATGATATAGTAGAGCCATAGAACCTATTAAGTAAGAAATCACCCAGTAACATATCCCAAAGAGATCTTAAAGGAAGGAAAGGGACCCACATGTACAAAAATGTTTGTGGTAGTAAGAAACTTTTCGTAGTGGTAAGAAACTAGAAACTGAGTGAATGCTCATCAGTTGGAGAATGGCTGAATAAATTGTGGTATATGAATGTTATGGAATATTATTGTTCTGTAAGAAATGACCAACAGGAGGATTTCAGAGAGGCCTGGAGAGACTTACATGAACTGATGCTGAGTGAAATGAGCAGGACCAGGAGATCATTATACACAGCAACAACAAGACTATACAATGATCAATTCTGATGAATGTAACACTCTTCAACAATGAGAGGATTTAAACCAGTTCCAATTTTTCAGTGATGAAGAGAGCCATCTTCACCCAAAGAGAGAAGCATGTGAACTGAGTGTGGACCACAACATAGCATTCTCACTCTTTCTGTTGTTGTATGCTCGTATTTTGTTTTCTTTCTCATTTTTTCTCTTCCTTTTTGATCTAATTTTTCTTGTGCAGCAAGATAACTGCATAAAGATGTATATATATATTGGATTTAACATATGTTTTAACATATTTAACATATTTAACCCTGCCATATATAGGGTAGGGCATGGGGGGAAGGAGGGGATAATTTGGAACAGAAGTCTTTGCAAAAGTCATTGTTGAAAATTACCTGTGCATATGTTTTGTAAATAAAAAGCTTTAATTAAAAAAAAAAAAGAAAAAGAAATCACCCAATAAGAGTCCAAAAGAAGAGAAAAGGGAGGTTCATTGGTGAATTCTTGCTCTGGATGACTGAAGGAGTTATTTTTCAACCTGACATATAACAAGAGAGCGGTCTATTATTTTCTTGGAGTATATATTTAATATGCAACAGAGAACTTCATAAGATTTATCAAAAGGTGACAACTACCCCACTTTTGGTGATTCACATGGGCATAAAGAACTTATTGCTAAAGTGTTATTAAAACATTGCTACATGTTATGAAAATTTGGAAAAGAAACTAGAAGTACAGGTTGTACTTTATCATTGCTGTCTACTGAAAACAAGGAAGGTTGAAGAGAAATTAATTTGGGAAGTGAAGGGCTAAGAAAATGGTATGAAAAATGATGAGATATAGAAAAATTGAAACACTAAGGCACTGCTAGTGAAGTTGTGAATTGGTTCAACCATTCGGGAGAATAATTTGGAACTATATCCAAAGTGTTATGAAATTGTGTATATAGCCTGTGATCCAACAATAGCATTGCTAAATTTGTATCCCAAAGAGATGAAAGAAAAAGAAAAAGGACCTATATGTACAAAGTATTTATATCATCTCTTTTGTTGTGAAAAAATGGAAATTCAGGGAATGTTCATTAATTGGGGAATGAATGACTGAACAAGATAAGGTATATGATTGAGATAATACACTATTGTGAGAAATAACAAGGGGAAATGCTTTCAGAAAACCCTGTAAAGACTTAAATGAACTAATGCAAAGTAAGATCAGTGTATACAGCAACTGTAGTCTTGTAAAGGTAATTAAGTGAAAGATTTAGCTACTCTAATCAAGACAATAATCCAAGGCCCCATAAATGCTATCTAACTTCAAAGGGAGAACTGATGAGCTCTGAATACAGATTGAAACATACTTTAAAAAAAAAACTTTACTTTTCAGTTTGTGTGCTTTTTTTTGAAACATGTCCAATAAGAAATGTTTTTCAAGACTACACATGTTTAATCAATATCATATTTCTTCCATTCTGGGAATGGAGTTGGAAAGAATGAAAAAAAATTTAAATTCAAAGAAATGTTTTAATGAATAATAAAAAACATTTGCATATATATATTGTTTTAATGAGATGGTATCTGAGAATGAAATTTGGACTTCAGGATGATATTAAATTTAGGAATGACAGATTCTTGGCCAGAGATGGAGTGTATCTAATAAAGGCCAAAAAGAAGGTATTTTCCAGGTGTCTTACGAATCTTATTAAAAGAGCTTTAAGTTAAAAAGGATAAGGAAGTGAGAAGATTGACTATGCATATCTCAATTTAGATACCATGGAGAGTATTTACAAAGAAGGAAGATGAGTTGAGACACCTGAAACTTCCCAGGAGACCAAACCTAAAAAAGAGCCACTAGTAAAACTCATGGTTTCAAATTTTATGTGTGTACAAATGACCAAGCTTTAGGAAATACATAAGAAGAACTAGAATTTCTAAAGCAAGCAGGCAAATTTAACCTCAACTGTATTCCTGAGACTTAGTGGGAAGAAATCCATGATTAGATCTTGATTCTGGATAGGCATACCATATTCAGAAGAAACAAGAAAGATAACAGGGACAGATAGAATTCTTTCATTTTCACTAAAAATCTGGAGATTAGTATTCCCCAAACAAATATTCTTTGAATCCCTTCATTTTCTCCTCCAGAAAGTAGATCGTTAGGTTTCATAGAGATGAGATCTTTATCAGAGACACCAAAGATTCCTCCTCACACCCTTAATTGTTTCCCTTCTAATTTTAACTGGTTGTATTAGATTAATTTTTGCAAAAACTTTAAAATCTAAAAAATTAAAATTGTCTATTTTGTCTTGTGTCATCCTATCTATCATTGTTTAGTCATGAACTCTTCTATCCATAGAACTGAAAGATAATTACTTCCTTGCTTCTCTAATTTGTTTATAATGTGACCTTTTATTTTTATATCTATATATTCATATATCTTGGCAGATGGTATGAGATCTTGGTCTAAATCTGCTGTCTAGATTTCCCAGAATTTTTCTGCCAAATAATGAGTCCTTTCCCTAGTAACTAGAATCTGTGAATTTATCAAACACTATACAACTGTGTTTGTTTGCTTCCGTATGTTGAGTACGTGATATGTTCCACTAATTTACTGGTCCTTTAAAAAATAATAATAATAAAGTGAAGGATCAAAGAAAGGAGAGAATCTTTACAAGGAGTGGTTGGATGATGACAAGTGACAATAGAGGGCAATACTATTCTATTCTTCTTTAGTTTATTCTTTCCTTACCAAGAGTAATTCTTATACTTGAAATGTCAAAAATGATGTAAAGAGAATTGACACCCAATTGGGATAAGTAGAGTGACAGTAAGAAAATGTCTGGTTATTTATGAATTTAAATCACCTGGTCCAGGTAAACCACATCCTTATATGATGAAAGAATTGGCCCATGTGACTGCTGAGCCTACTATCTATGAAACTGAAAGATCATGGAAAATTGGAGTCATATCACATGACTAAGAGCAAATGTATCCTTTTCAAAAAAGATGGAGAGAATAACCTGAAAATTCAAGTTAATTCCCTGGACTTGACTTAAATTTCTGGGAGAATTTCATAAAAGACCAAAGAGATGATTGGTGAACAGCTAAAAAAGGGAGAGGTGCTTAAAATAAATCAGCATGAGTCATTAATTAAAGTCATTTCCAGGAACTTTTCCATTTCTCATAGGCTAACTAAACTAGTAGACGAGTGAAATGCTTCAATATAATTTACCTAGATTTTAGCAAAACCTTCAATATGTGAAGAAGATGGAAAGACATGGACTATGTTCATGCAATTACATGAATTCAGAATTGCCTGGATGGACTAGATTGAGAGAATAATCGTTAATAATTCAGTGTCTTCATGGCAGGAAGTAGATATCTAATGGAAGACTGTAGAGATCTCTACTTTACCCTGTACTCTTTAACATTTTCATCAATGACTTAAAGACACAGATAGCATGCTCATCAAATTTGCAGATATCATAAAACTGGAATGGATAGCTAACATAAATCAGTCAATCAATCAACATTTTTATTAAGTGCTTACTTTGTGGCAGATACTCTGCTAAATGATATGGATGAAGAGATCTAAAATGACCCCAGGTTAATGCGTTGGATTGAATCTAACAAAATGAAAATTCAATAAAGCTAAATGTCTTGTCTTATTCTTGGGCATAAAAGATCAACTGCAAAAGTACAAGTTGGGGGAGGCATAGTTAAACAACAATTTTGGGGAAAACTGGGGATTTTAGTAGACTGCAAGCTCAGTGAGTCAGTAGTGTAATAGAGCAACAACCACCACAGGTCAAAGATGCATTAAGAGAAGCCAAATTTGAGGAATAAAGAGGTAATAGTTCCATTCTATTCTCTTCTTTTCAGAGCTCATCTGTAGTATTGTTCGGTTCAAAGAAGACATTAATAAGATGAAGCGTATCCAGAAAAGGGGAACTAGATTGATAAAGGCCCCTACAGATTATTTCTATTGACAACCAGTTGAAAGAAATGGGCACAATCAGTCTGGAGAAAAGACAACTTGGAGGACATGATGCTTATCTTCAAGCACTTAAAGAACTGTCTTAAAGAGATTCCACTTGCCCCTTTTGGCCCTAGAAGACAGAACGAGATATAATGGATGGAAGTTGCAAAAGACAAATTTAGGCTTGATATCATGAAGAACTCCCAAACAATTAGGATAAACAAATAAGATGCCATGAGGGATGTGGGTTCCCCCTCTTTGAGTTTATTAATATATAATTGGCTTTTTTCTCTTCTTCTCTTTTTCCTTTTAAATTAATTTTTTCCCCAAGAGAACATTATACACAGCAACAACAAGATTATTCGATGAGCGATTCTGATGGACTTGGCTCTTTTCAATAATGAGATGATTCAGGCCAATTTCAATAGACTTGTGATGAAAAGATCCACATGCATGCAGAGAGAGGACTATAGGAACTGAATGTGGATCACAACTTTGTTTTTTCACCTTTTTGTTTTTGTTTGCTTGTTTTTTGTTTTCTTTTTCATTTCCCCTTTTTGAACTGATTTTTCTTATGCAGCATGATAAATGTGGAAATATATATAGAAGAATTGTATATATTTAACATACTGGATTACTTGTTGTCTAGGGAAGTGGGTAGAAAAAGGGAGGGGAAAAATTGAAACACAGGGTTTTTCAAGGGTGAATGTTGAAAACTATCTTTGGATATATTTTGAAAATAAAAATCTATTTTCAAAGTAATTAATTAGTCAATTAATTAATTTTTTTGCAGTATGGGATGGTTCTCTGAGAAGGACAAAGGAGAGAGATGGAGGGAAAAATTTAGCTAAAGTAAAAACAAAATATCAATAAATTTTTAAAAAAAAATTAAATTGCTGTCCAATTTGTTCAGAGCAACACTTTTAGATCATATTATCAAGTTAATATTCCATTGCATTGTGGGCTATACAGCATATAAAATTCTAAATTTACCTAACATTCTCTATGTCAGAGATCAAGCTCTTTTTGGACAGATATTCCTTGTATTTTGTAAGGACTTGCTTGTCACAGATTGTTTATGTCATGACTAACAATCCTCTTGTACTTTGATCTACTCTACTCCACTTTATATTCCTAGTATTATTTATTTCTATGTCCACACCTAACATCTGGTCCATATAAGGAATTCTGGCTCAAGACAATTGATGCTTGTTTTCCTGAAGAAATATATAATAGGACTCAGGTACACCCTCACACAATCCTAATCAAATGCTGCCTAATTTCTGTCTTGGAATTAGGAAGCTTCAGTGCAATTCTTAGGCCCAATTGGTCATATTGTAATGCATAATCTCTCAATGGAGTATTCCTTAATGCCTAAAAGTGATATGTATATGATTTGTAAATTTTTTTTATTTGTCTGAAGCTAAGTAACAAGCCAGCACCCACAGCCAACTTCTCAGCTGATCTTGAGCTATCCCGAACGATCTCTTGGTTGGTGAATTCTCTGACAACATCTTTTGAAAGAAATGGGTACAGTTAGCCTGGAAAAAAAGACAGCTCTGGAGAACATGACGCTTGTATTCAAGTACTTTTAAAAACTGTCTTAAAGAGATTTCCACTCGCCACTTTTGCCCTAGAAGACAAATAGATTGGGGAAAACTGAGACACAGTGACAGTGAGACTGAGGAGGTACTTGTTCCTGCTTTATATCTTCCATATAATAAATATCTGAGCAAATATGGCCACAACCTGAGCTGAGCCTCTTTTACCTGAGGATACTAGCTGGAATAATATATGCACTACTGAAAAAAAGTGCATCTTTGCTTTTTCCAGTAGATTATCTGATTTATCTCCTAAATTCAATTTGTCAACATTCTGCTCATCTTTATTTTTTATTTTTATTTATTTTGTTTGTTTGATATGACATATTCTGACAGATTTTAACATCTTTTATTATAAATTTTATACACATTTTTCCTGGCCAACTATGGACTTTTTCTTTTTAAACTGCTATCATAATACTAACATTTTATAAGTGTAAAATAATACATTAACATAGCACTTTATTCTCAACCATCCTGTGAGGCAGGAAGAGGAGTTATCCCTATTTTATAAGTGGAAAGTTAGGCTCAAAGAGATCAGTCAAAAAGCATTAATTTAATACCTATTATGAGTCAGGAAAGGGCAGCTAAGTGGCACAGCGGATAAAGTGCCAAGCCTGGAGTCATTATGCCAAATGGAGTCAAAATTATGTCAATAATCATAATATAGCTTGCATGGTTAGGTTCTTGATAATGATGAAGCTCTATAGCTTTGCATCATGGAACACACAATGTTCAATGAAATAAAATAGTGTAACACACATATATGAAGAAGAAAAGTAGCATGGATTGTCAAGTGTAGAATATTACCAGTGGTGACTTGTGGAACAAGAATCTAATTTTATATGATTACAAAGAAAACTGAAATATGGAAACGTTTAAAAAGATTGTATATATATATAACCTATATCAGAATGCTTGTTATCTTGGGGAGGTAAGGGAGGAAAAGAGAGAGAAAAAATTTGGAATTCAAAATCATGCAAAAATGAATGTTAAAAACTATCTTTGCATGTAATTAGGAAAACAAAAATGATTTTTTTTAAAAGAAGAAAGAGCAAAGGACAATTACCAACCTGCATTGTTATCCACCAAATATTAAAATACCTAAAACTTCTAGCATGTTGGATAGTTTCTCTACAAAAGCTTTATAGCAGGACCTGGACATAGAATGAGACTGCATGGATAATTTGTGATCTGTGGTTTGGGAAAAAGCATTCTTGATTATCATTAAGATGAAGCATTCGCTAAAAGAATGATTGAGTGCTTTGAGATTTGAAATGAACTTAGATAGAATATAAATTTCCAAGCTGTGGAATGAGAGTTTAGTCCAACCTTTCCATTTAAACATATCCATCTTTTTGCATTAGATGTATTTCTCAGAGACAACATAGTGTTGGATTCTGCATGAATTTTTCTAAAAATGAATTCCATTCTTTTCTTTTTATAGCAAGTCTAATTAATTTGCATTTGTCTAATTTTAGTTATCTTCTACTATGCTTGTTAAATGATTGCTGTTTTGTCCAGAAAGATAAAGGCAGTTAGATGGTAACTAGAGTGTTTATTAAAAAAAAAGAAGAGGAAAAAATCAGCAAAATTGATGAAAATATAGAAAAAGTTTGAAAATATGTGTAATGTGCCACCCTTATGGAATTCTCACCTCTGCAAAAGAATGGGATAGAGGCATTTTCTATCTCTTCTTTGAAGCAATGCTTGTTTTTCATAACTTTGTAACATGAACTTTTGGTTATCTTGTGATTGTTTTCTTCCATCTATATTGCAGCAATGTGTAAATTGTTTTCTTAGCTCTGCTAACTTTATTCTGTATCAGATAATATAAATTTTTCAGTGCTTTTCTTCATTCACCTTCATGTATCACAAATTGTTTAGCCACTCTTCAATTGATGGGCATCTATTTACTTTGTTATCTTTAATTTTACCTGATTTCTCAAGTCTTTTCTTTCGTCTTTATTTATTCAAAATGCTTTGTTAACTTATTCTCATTTCATCCCCCACCCCCTGTCCTCTTCTGTTCATCTTTTCCCCCCAAAGCCTAATCACTTACTCAATAATTTAACTATTGTAGTTTGCTATCACTTTTGATTTATGAAATAACATTTAACTAATTTTGAGCCTAAGTAATTCAGTCTTTACTTTGAGCAATTACAGAACTATTATAGTTTGCTGAGAAAGGAAAAAAATGGAACAATACTTAGCTCTGAAAAACTTATGCCTTATATATTATTTGAATAGATATTTCTCAGCTGTAATTAATTGCTTGTGTTATATATCATCTATATCCTACTTGACTATAGTGTAAATCACTTATAGTTTGCTTTAATAATCCATATTTATTACTGTATTTTATTAAAACATAGGTTGCTTAATGATAAGAATATAATCCTATATTTTACTAAAATGCTTTGTTATAAAATACTTAGTTAGTGTGGCATTTTTTTTATTTTGATTTTTTTTTCTGTAGAAGAAAAAATTAAGTTGAGTTTATACTTAAGATACCAATTTTCTTAATGTTTGTTCATTGTAACTAAAATATTTTTTCACTTTAGTAACTGCCTTGACATTTTATTTCAAGGACTAAGCACTTAATAATAATAGATAGATAGATAATGTAGACACTCATTAGTCACTACTATTGAAAGTGAATTTTGGGGAAGAATATAACTAACTCCATCTTGTTCTCTTTCTCCCATTTTGGTGTGATTCCTTTATTCATTACAAGCCCAGTTTCAGCAGCTAGTGTCCTTGAACATATTCTTATCAGTACAAACAAGACTTATTTGCTGAAGATGGAGGATTCCAGAGAACTTGGAACATCTTCCCTTGTCTAGCCTAACAAGAAGTTGTCTTTGATTTAGTAAAATTGGCTATATTCAGAAAATAACTCCTTTTTTTATCTTCTGTGGTAAATGATATACAGTTTCCTTTGACAAGTATACTCTTTTTCTTTATAACACCTGGATTTTGATAAATAGGCATCTTTTTTTTTCAGTTTCATATAAGGTATAATTTTTTTTCTTTATATGAGTATTTTTTTATTTCATATAATGTATAAATATTTTTGTCATTGTAGTTTTGAAGTGATCCCATAATCCTAAATATGATGATTCATTAGGTACTGTGAAAAAAGCACAGTATTAGGTGCTAGATGTAGTACAAAGTTTAGATGTGACATAATCCTACCCCTCATGGAGGAGAATGGACAACTATATGCCATATTAGCATGATATACAACATATTTTAATTAAGTGTGGATTATTGTAACACATTGCAGCAATAAATAGGGAGGTTCAAAACAAAATCCTATGTAATGGATAAAAGGGAAGGTGTATTAACTTGAACGTTATGGTAAATTCGTTCTCGTAGCCTTAATAAAGGAGGCAAAAAAAATCCATAGTAATATTATTAGAATACACAGAAAGTGAAAGCTCAAAAGTCAGAAAACTTTGCTATTATTGACCACTGTACTGGAGATATATCTATATCTATATATTTGTAGATATATAGATAAATGGATATAGATCTAGATATATACGTATCTTAGACTTTATCCAGAAATTGAGTTAATTCTGTTTCTTTAAATACAGTATAACTACCATCAAGACTATCATTCATTCACCCACAATTCTTTTATCTGAGAAAGGGGAACAAACATACTGAGAACTAACTATATGAGCATTTAATTCTCATGCTGTTTTAAATAACTTACATTCAAAATGGCAAGGATGTTTGATTGGATATGAAAGCCATTCTAGTCTCTGAAAGTTTTATTTGGGCATCACAAGAGAGAAGGAATGTGAAACTGGAAGTTTAGTATGATAACTATTTTCAAAACCCCAAAACCCTGCCAAAAGAATACAAAATATGAATAAGATGTGTGTAGACATACACTTATAAACATATACACACATATACATACACAAATTTGCTATTTCCATTCCCAGAAAAAGTTAATACTTTTTTTCTTTTTTTAGTTAATCCTTTTGATATTCAGATTAAATATAGTCAGAACTTTGATGGACAACAAGATATATGCAAAAATATAGAACAAACTAATGGATTCTTCTAGACATCTTTTTATCAGTGGCTCACACATACCTTCAGAAATTATGCAATAAAGCAGGTAGCCAAGAAAGATCAATTATAAAGTAAGATTAATTATTGATGGCATTCTGTTCATGTAGTTAGAACAACTAGTTTTTACAAATTAATTATTGCATTGTCAATATTGTCTTAATAGCTCTTCATCTTTATATTGGGTCTGTTCTCTAACCACCTCATGATGCTGAGAGGGATTAGTATGTTTCTCATAAAATCATTAAATAAGATAGATTGAATCTATAGCCTAAATTTTAGTTTATGAAACTCTGAAGGGTTTGGGAAGAATGAAATTCTTTGTAGAAACATTACAATAGAGCGCTCACATCAGTTCAAGCAAGCATTAGCAAACATTGTAACAAGCAATAAACTTGGGCAAACACACCTGCAAGCTTGAGCAAACATTATAACAAGCTACCATAATAAATTTAGGAAACACAACTGCAATAAGTCAACCATATCCACTCCACTAGAATTTAGCAAACCTTTGCTACCTCCACTTGAGCAAGCATTGAGCAGTAAAAATTAACCGAATAAGGGGTGGGGATCATGAGTTTCTATGGTTTTGACTATTTAGTCGTTTCTAACTCTAAAACCATCAGTTTCCTTTCAGCACTCAGTGAGCAGACTGCCCACTTTTCAAGAGATTCTAAAACTTCTAATCTTCAGTTTGAAAAATCTCTGAATAGTCATTTTGAGTCAGGGGTTGTGTTGCCGTCTCACACAATGCTTTGAGAGTAAAGTGTAATTGGCCAAATATGTAGAGCCTGAGTGAAATTCTTTTGCCTCTTACTTGGGCAAGTACATTAACCTTTTGTGGCCTGTTCTCTCCTTTGGAAAATGATGGGTTTGCATCAGATTAATTCTAATGCACCTTCTAGTTCTAAATCTGTTCCTAAAATACAAAAATCTTTTCCAAAATGTGTTGGATATCATCAGGTAAAAAATACAAGAATTTGTAGGAGGAAAATGAAAACCCTAACATTGAGTCTTAAACTTGAGTTTTTTTTCTAAAAATCTAAGTCGAAGTAGACTTTTTATATGTAAATGGAGTATTCAAATAACCCAAATTCACATGTACTACCCTAACCTAGTCCCATGGCTACTGTTTTATCTCTCCAAACCTTGTTTTACCTTTATCGCAAAAGTTTCCTATCTCTTTGTCCTACTGTAATTTTGCTCCCTTTGTTCCCTTCTTTCTTAGCTTTCCTTTTATAACTATTATAATAAAAAGTGAATTGTATTGATAGTTCTTTACATAGTTGTTTCCTTGCAACACTAAAGTGAACTAATTGCACCATATTGTACTTACCAATGACCCATATCCCCTTGAGTCTCTCTCCCAAACAAAATGAAAAAAAAAAAAAATAATCTCTAGGGACTAGTCTTAAAAAAAATCCTTCCCCATTCCTAAAGATGTATGGTGGCAGTAGAAAGGGGTCACCTATCCCCATTATTCCTCCACCCCCACAAAACTTCTACCAACATTAAAGACTTCTATTTGGGGGTTTAGTGGAATTTTGTCAAATCTAACCTTAACATGGCTAACTCAACCTGGTAGGTCAATCTCCTTTCATGTGGCTCCTGCCTGCAGCTTGGAGGTGGGTGGCCACTAAATTCCATTTTCTTCATGGGCTGAAAATCAGTCATACAATTGACTGAAAGAGTTTTCACTACTTATTGTTCTTGGTTACAAGAAAAAAAATTGATTTGTCAGAACAAAATGGCAGCCCTCAATGGCATTTCTCCAACAAAATATCACCACTGCATATATTAAGATATCTCATTTCAAGATTCCTTCACAAATGTAACCATAGAGAGAACATAATCCCAAAATTCATATTATCAACATCAAGAGAAACATAAAACAAATGTTTGCCAAAGACATGCAGAGTACATATGGAAGAGGAATTCCCTATTTATGACAGAGTTCTTTATGTTCATATTTGTAAAAAATGTGCTATTTATATCAAGCTCCAGAACACAGATTTTAGTCAAAAGAATCAATCATTAACTATTTATACATTAAAACCAAATGGATGAAAATTGTCTTTTACCTAGACCATAACACCAGGATGGAGAGTTAAATTAATTTGTTAGTACAGATGCCCGAGTCTAGATATTAATATGAGGACGACAGTAGACTGGAACATATTTGAGAAATCACATACCATTTTCAATAATCTTAAACTGCTCTAAAGAAAAAAAAATCTCATCTTTTAAACAATATTTTTTGAGTGATAATACGTAGCAGCTACCAAAACTCAGGAGTGGTGGCCGAATGGGAATTCCTAATTTCTTTTTGTTCTATTTCCTATCATAAATGGCAGACTAATTCTAGAGGAATTGTGATTCAGTGTAATGAAAGCTGGATTTGGAGTCAGATAATGGTCCAAATCCTAATTTTGCTCCTTTGTTTCTGTGTCACCATCAACAAGTAACTGCTTCTTTGGATCTTGCTTTCCTTATCTGTAAAATGAAAATGCTGGTTTCTCTGTTCTTTAAGGACCCTTTCAGTTCTAAATTTGGGATCCAAGCTCAAGATTGATCAATTTAAGACTTAAGACTATAAACTTGAGGTTTTCATTTCCCCACAAAGCAGTATCTTCAGAGTACTTTGAAGTACACTTTGGAACGAAACTTTCAAAAGCTATAATTAACTTGTGGTTACTTTTATAAAAATCAGTATCTGTGGACAGAATAAAAAAAAAAAAAAACCCACAAACTCACATGTGATCGTGTATTTGACAATGAAGTGACATCTTTTTTTTCTATTGAATTATTTAATAATAAGGCAAATGGGGCTGAAAAATCCACTTAATTTTTTTTTTATTAAGAACATTCTCTTTTTTAAAAAATTAAAGCTTTTTATTTTCAAAATATATACATGGATAATTTTCAACATTCACCCTTAGAAAACCTTGTGTTCTAATTCTTTTCCCTCCCTTCCTTCCACCCTCTCCATTAGATGGCAAGTGATCCAATATGTGTTAAACACATGCAATTCTTCTACACATATTTCTACATATATCATGCTACACAAGAAAAATCAGATCAAAATGAGAAAAAGAGAAAAAAAACAAAATGCAAGCCAACAACATCAAAAAGAGTGAAAATACTAGGTTGTGGTCCTCTCTCTCGGGGCAGATGGTTCTCTTCATCACAAGACCATTGGAACTGGCCTGAATCACCTCACTGTTGAGGAGAGTCGGTGACATGTCTTTAAAGATCAAATCTTGGGACAGCTAGATGGTACAGTGGATAGAGCACCAGCCCTAAAGTCAGGAGGACCCAAGTTCAAATCCAGCCTCAAACATTTAATACTTCCTAGCTATGTGACCCTGGGCAAGTCACTTAACCCTAATTACCTCAGCAAAAAAATAAAAATAAAAAAAAATAATAATAAAGATCAAATCTCTCTTGCAAAAGCACTTGTAAACAGCATGGTTAGATGGACAACAGATGCTAACTCTGGAGGATTGGGTTAGAGGACTAGTGTTTAGAAGGATAAATCAACTTGTAAAAACTCCCTCTGCCAATGAATTGGTAACTGCTGTGCAATTGATAATCTTAGAGACATTGCCTAGAGTACTGAGACATTGCAGTGACTTAGGATCACACGTATATGTTTGGAGATAAGGCTTGGATCCAGATCATTCTATCTTCTGAGATGGCTCTGTAGTCACTCCTCCACATTTCTTCTCATTATTAGATCTATTTCCAGAATAAGTCCAATATTTTCACATACCTACCTGAAGCCAGGTGGCCAAATCATTCTTTCATTGTGAGATGCTAGAACAATGGAGATCATGAACATTAAATCAAGTGTTTAAATGAAAAACTTTAAGTCTGTGTTAGAAGCAGGCCTGAAACGAAGAAAAGAGCTGCTGCTGAGATGATTTCATCTATCTTTATCTCTATGAGAGCAAATTGTTTTATGTGGATATGGATTGTTAGATAAGAGAAATAAGCAGAACAGAATCTACTAGTTAGAGACATAGTATCAAACACATAAGTGTCTATCTATGGTGTCAAATTTAAATAAAAATAGATCCCTGTAGGCTATGAGTTGACTTAGAAAACCACAAATTAACATCTATGTCATCTTATACTTTTATTTTGTGAAGCATTTTCCAATTACAATCTAATCTGAACTACACTCAAGAATTGCACAGGCAAGTTTGGTACCTCTGGTTTATCTTTCATATCATGACTGCCAAGGCAACAAGATGCATTTATATCTTTGTGAAGTTTGTTAAAGCTGGAAAGGACCTTTAGAGATATTCTAAGGCAACACCATGTCATGGAAATTTAGAGTTCAGAGATAAAGGATGAGTGCGATAATTTTTCAAAGCCAAGAGCTGAAATGTTTTCAGACACATCCAAGTTTGCAATATCTGGGAGTACTATTACTCAATTCTTTGAGAGTTAGCTTTTTGTTGTAATTCTCAATTTGACAAGCATTTATAAAGCCCAACCAACTATGTGCCACCCACTGGGGAGATAAAAACTAAATAGTTCCTATCTTCAAGGAGCTTCCATTCTTTTGAAACAAAACAACTACAGGAACACAGAGAAGTAAATATAAAATAGATATGAGAGGCTAGGTGGCGCAATGAATAGAGCACAGATGCTAGAGTCAGGAGGACCTGAGTTCAAATATGACCTTAGACACTTAACACTTACTAGTGGTGTGACTGGGTAAGTTGGTTAATCCTAACTGATTTGGAGAGTGAGGTTGGAAAGAATGGTAACTTAACTGAGCATATCAAGAAAGATCCTGTTTTAAGAGGTGGACACTGAGCTAAAACTCAAAGAGAGAGAGGGTTTCCAAGAGGGGGGGTGCAGCAGGGAAGAGGAGGAGACAGTCTGAGCAGAGGCATGGAGGTAGGGGCAGGAATGTCATGTAGAGGTAATTTGGGATTAAACATGATTATGACAAGGATTGATACTGAATTACTCTGGAAAGATTGGATTGTAGGGATCATGAGGGACTTTAAGATGACTCCTGAAATCTAAACCTAATAAATCTCAAATGCCATTTTCTTAACTAGGTCACTTTCTTTAGAAAAAACTGTAAGTCACTGGTCATAATAAGCAGTGATCATCACTACCCACCCCTCCCCTCCAAATCCGACACCATCCCCACCCGACACTGCCATGCTGACAGAGACAGACAGAGACACAGACTCCAATATCTACTGGTTAATGATCTAGAGAATTCATATCCAGCTCTTTATATGCAATCATTGTCATTCAGGATGAAAGTCAAAATCAACAACAGTCTGGGATCCAATTTTTTTCTCTTGACTGGTTAGGAGTATGAATCAGTACTGTAAAGGAAGGGAGGAGAAACAAACAATCAGTAAGTGAACCAACTGCAGGGTTAGGGCACCACTATTTTAAAATCTGAATTGGCATATCAAGACATAATCAGTTACAGAATAATTCATTTAAGGAACCAGATTTTTTTACAAAATTTTTTTATTTCACCAAGAGTTTTACATATTTTACATGTGTAGAATATTTACAAAGTCACTTTTTTATAGCGTTCATTTAATGTTTAGTATTTTCCCATTATTGCTTTTTTTTTTCCTATTTTCATCAGCACAATGCTGTCCAGTACTCACAGTAATTAAAAAATCAGCTTTTTCGGCAATCCTCCTAGGAAGAAATGGTAACAATTTTACTGGTTAATAAGTTCCAATTATCTCTCCCATATTAAGATTTTCTAAGATCACTTACTCAGCACTAATTATACTAAAAGAAATTTATCACAACCTTCGCTAAAAAAAATATTAAGACCAGGCATTTTTTTGCTAATTTACTGTATGAAATGCAGGCTGCTATCTTCTGAGTAAATGATGTGCACTTTTCAATAGAAGCATATAAAGTTATAATATGTTCTGCTCAACTTCTATAATTTAAATTTGTAAAAAGTTAAATTAGAAGTGAAGAGTCATTGGGAGTGGAGGAGGGTATATATTTGGAAATGACTGATATAAAAACAAAAGGCATCAATAAACTATTAAATGAAAAAGTTAAAATGGCATCTTCCAACTTTACTTCTGTCATATTTCATTAATGTGCTTTAATTAGCATAATAATAAATGTCAGTAGAAAATCCAAATGTCTTTATAAATATTTGATCCAGGCAATGGGTGTAGTAGATAGCATGCTGGGCCTGAAGTCAAGAGGCTCATATATCTGGTCTCTGGCACTTACTGGCTAGGCAAAGATAGGCAAGTTATTGAGCCTGTCTGTTTCAATTTCCTCAACTATAAAATGGGGATAATAAGAGTACTGATCTTATGGGGTTATTGTGAGGATCAAATGAATATTTGAAATGTGTCTAGAACATTATATGGTGCTAAATAAATGCTTACTAACACATTTTCATATTTATAGTAAGAGATAAACATTAAGGGGGAAATTCAAATTAATGATAAATTCTTATTAAAGGTAAAACCTAAATAAAATATTCAACTAAAAATCCTACAGATTAAATCTATCTACTGATGATCTAAATCTTGTGTAAGATGAAGATCATGAAATTTTAGGATATCTGTATTTCTTAAACTAAGTAATTAACATTAGTTAGCAGCCAGGTGATATAGTCAAAACAATGAATCAGAATCAGTGAGTGACAAATCTGACCTCAGACACTAACTGCATGACCCTAAGCAAGTCATTTCACTTCTGCTTGCCTCAGTTTCCTCATCTATTAAAAGGGGGTAATAAGAGCACCTACCTCCCAGGATGCTTGTAAGGATCAAAACAGATATTAGTTGCAAAGTTTTTAAATCTCAAAACACCCTACAAATGCTAGCCATTACTATTATTAAAAATATTTGTATCTATAGTCTATAGAGTTCTGTATATTTCTTAAAAACCCAGTGTTTCTACCTTGTTCCAAAGCATCTGTCCGTTTCCGTTTAGCTGCCACAGCTAGAGTTGGTTGCTCCTTCAATGCTTCTGCAGGACAGTTTGGTCTCGGCAGATGGCATCCAGGAGTAGGCCCTGGTCGGTTACTAAAATACTTAGTTTTCAATGCCTTAAAAAAAAAAAAAAAAAAAAAAAAAGCCAAAAGTACCAAAGTAGTTTTAAATAAGCAATCAAATTTCTCATTATATTTCCTCTTTTCTCTAGCCTGAACAAATTAAATGTTTAAGTAACATCACAGAAACCTCATGTTTTTTCACTGAGGGAGGCCCAAGCATATCTAATTGGGGTATAAACATTTCTTGGGTTATCAGTATCCCTAAAAATGAAAATTGCATTAGAAAAATAAAAATTAAAAGCTTAGCTCAAGTTTAGTTAATGCTGGACTGGGAATGCCTTTTCATACCTCTTTTTTCAAGTTATGTCTGTTCTTTGTAATTTTGTAAGTCACTTTTGATTTTGTGTATGTTGTTTTCCTGACTCTATTTACTTTGCTTTGTATTTGGTATTGGCTTTTAAAGGATTATTTGTGCACCAAAATGGCCTCGCCATCATGATGCCTTTATTTCTATTTTTAATGAGAGTCTAAATATTTCAAAAAAATAAATTTGCAAGATAGGTTTTCAAACATGTTAAAAACTGGACAGATATATTACCACCCAAAAAACTGAAAATAATGGTCACTTTAATGAGAACAGGACCACAAGATTCATTTTTTTTTAAAATAACTTTTTATTGACAGAATCCATGCCAGGGTAATTTTTTTTACAGCATTATCCCTTGCACTCACTTCTGTTCCGATTTTTCCCCTCCCTCTCTCCACCCCCTCCCCCAGATGGCAAGCAGTCCTTTACATGTTAAATAGGTTACAGTATATCCTAGATACAATATATGTGTGCAGAACCAAACAGTTCTCTTGTTGCACAGGGAGAATTGGATTCAGAAGCTATAAATAATCTGGGAAGAAAAACAAAAATGCAAGCAGTTTACATTCATTTCCCAGTGTTCTTTCTTTGGGTATAGCTGCTTCTAGGACCACAAGATTCAAAGACGCTTTTAAGGTTAAATAATCAAAGTTCATTTCACAAGAGGATCTGTCTAAGGATCTCTTAGCTAAAGTGTGACAGGGCTCAGACTAGAACCCAAATCTACTGCTTTTTATCTTCTCCACAGAATTTGTACTTTTCATACAAATACACAAACTTGAAAGAATAACCTCCCACTTAACTTAATTTTCCCATTATTAATTCAACAAACTCTTGGCAACTGTGGTCTAAAAATTCTAGTATCCAATAGAGAGGTCCTGGATTTCAATAAAAACAACTGAGTCTGTAAAATAGATTGTTTTCCAAGCTATGACTATACTATGGAAAAATGAAACTTCTTCTATACTATGTAGCAATCTCAGTGAAGAAAGAAAGCTCCTTCCTGTCTCCATCATAAAAATACAACACTGTTGAAAACTGTTTCAAGTATTCTTCCCTAATTCAGGTCACAAAAGATATAAATGAAATCCAGCTTCTTATTTTTCTACAGTTCCAAAATAGAAACTTAAAAATATTAATGGGATACTACAAATGGCAACTTTACTTTCAAGGTGTGATGGCAATTATTGTTACATTAAAGAAAATGTTTCCCCAACATTTTTATAAGATTATCTTAACACATTTTTTAAAGGATATGTTAAAATACCTGTGTAGCTGTGAGTCGTGTACAAGGATTAAACGTGAATAAACCTTGTATGAGGTCTAGTAAGTCATCTCCTGCAGCACTGAAGATATGTTGTAAAGGGATTCCAGGGAAACTCTTAAATGTCACATAATCTGGAAGACTACACATTCCCTATAGAGATTGTAAAAATTATCAGACTTAAGGATAGGAAAAACAATGTATTAAAAAAAACCACCAATATGACACAAAAGATACTTTCTAGTACATATACAATCAATCTACCTACATTACCCCTAGAAAGTGTGTAAGTTATCAAAACAAAGCAATATACTCTTCCACTTTAATGGCGCAGTGTCAACATTGATTTGGTGCTTTACCAGAGCTTTCTGCTGCTGCTTCTCATGCCGATTTTTTTCTACATTGGCAGAAACAGAAATGACTGTGTAACTTGGCTCTGCTCTTTCTTTGTCCTGAAATATCTCACATAAGTCTATGTTTCCCTGAATTTTCCATACTCCTCATTCCTTATGATGCAATGATATTCCATTATATAATATTCCACAATGTTACGCCATTTCCCAGTCCTTGGGCAAATAATTTGCTCACAGTTTTTTTTTTTTTTTAAACTATGCACTCTAAATAATTATTAAAGACACAGAGAGGCAGCTAGGTTCAATATGGAGGAATCTGTCCCTAAAGTTAAGAAAATTTGTATTCAAAACCTGTCTCTGAAACATAGTGTCTTTGTAAATCTGGAGAAATCAACTTTATCTCTCCGTGTTCCAGGCAAGATTCTAAGATGCTAAGTTGTAAAGTAGTTACTGATGGATAGTAGAAGCAGTTGCATAAATATAGAATCCTCTACACTAGTAAAATCACAGGTGTGGACCAAAAATAAAGAAACTGGAGGTATACAAGAAAGGAATGGGAAAAGAACAAAGAACCAAAAATACTTAAGAACTTATTTGTGGCAATGTTAAATATTTAAATCAAACAGATATAGTTTCTGTACTACAAACCTTATAATTTTCAGCAAAAAGAAATGACATTTATTAAGTGAGGCTACACTGACTATAGACAGAATTTACATTTTATACTCCCCCAAAAAATCCCTATTTTGATATGGAGAAAAGGGAAGCTAAGTATTTAAGCACGGTGAGATTTAGAAGAAGCCCCTACCTTACTCTTATTGTCAGATAAAGCTTTAAAAAAGGAATGCAATATATTAAATCACAAAATATTTAGTAGCACTTAACCACCTCTAGAACCTGGCACACAACATATATGTTGTTCAACACACATATGTGTGTGTTGAATTTCTTATTCAATTATTATGTTATTATAACACTGATAAATTTAAGGTGAAGAACATAATCTACATCATCAAGTTGTTGATGACTATTAAGAGCAAAAGCACATGCTCAACTCAATTACATTTTCAGTGTGTTTCCTTTAATAGTAAGGATCATAGTGGGGACTAGGAAATAAACCTTTATTCTGAAGACATAGACCTTTCTCTCTACTATACATTTACTGAAATATTCAGTCAATGTAAACATTCCTTGCAAGAAAAGAAAATGGAGGAGACTGGCTTACTTACAGAAATGGCCCAGTACACTGAGAGGTAAAATGATTTGCCCAGGATCACAAGGCATTATAGGGAAGAAGCAGGGTTTGAATGAACCCAGATCTTCTGAATCCACCTGGTTCTCTAGTATCCCACAATGATTTTTAAGAGAATGAAGTATGTTATTAAAAGGCACTCTGAAGACTATAACATTCAGTGAGTTACTGAGGCAACAAGAAGAAAAATACAAAAACAGATCCAAAACAGGAGCAGAAATCTAGAGAAAAGAGATTTCTACAGGGCCTAGATATTCTGGGAATGCAACAATTTTAACTTGTTAATGATGGTTTAAAAAGGACAAAAATTAAAGGAATTATCCTTTAATCTTGGATCTGAGTAAAATCTATTTGAACCACTATAGAAGGATTATTTCTTAAATATATTTTAAATCCCTTGAGTTATATAGCTTCATAAGAAAAATACACAGATAATCCATAGGGCATTTTTATTTTTTTCAGATGCTTATTAATGATTTTATTGTACTTTATTAATATATCTAAATGATTCCATTTAAAAAATCCTTATATAATTTGCAATAGTCTTGTCATTCCCACAACTACAAGGAATATGATCTATTAAAATGTTTTAATATTGCCATACTTATTTGTTCTACTAAAAAAACTAGATACCTGCAGTGAAATTCATCTGATGCCAGCATTTAAGCACATGACAACATCAACAAAGAGAGCAAAGTCAAAGAGAATGTAGGAAGGCTTACAGGCCACTGCTCTTCTGTTGGTGTTCCTAAAGTTTCAAATATTCGTGTTAGTTGATCAAGGTCAGAATCTCCTGGCAAAAAAGGAACCTGGAAGAAATTTAAAAAAAAAAAAAAAAAAAGAAAGAAAGAAAAAGAGTAACTTCCTATAAAAAGAATTCATAAAATATCCCACCCCTAAAAGTATCTAACTCCAGTAAGTTTCTAAAATATTTGAAACTTTTCCCTGAAAATGATTACCTAGAGCTAAACTGTTACTTTGATAAGCATCAATAATGAGTTATTCCAATCTAATCAAGTGTAGTCTGGTGAACTAGTCCCGGATTTACAATCAAACGTCTTATGCTAAAAATCCAGCTCATTGCACGTATTAGCAGCCACTGGCTAGCAAGTGGTTCCTGCAAGCCTCAGTTTCCTCCTTTATAAAACAAGGAAGGGGAGGCCCCAGAGACTGGATGATCCCTTGTCCTAAATGTTATTACACAGATGAATCCCAGTATTGTCCTGAGAACATTTCATACGTAAAGTTCATCAAGACCTCAAAGTTTTGTATTAGATGATAAGATGACTCAATGTACATCAAAGAATGTCCTTTACATGGAAATTAATGTAATGACTTGAGGTAGAGGACAAAAAAGGTCACTCTAAACATGAAGCTGAAATAATGGCAAATGTGGCAATGTGATTGTTATTGACAGAGAAAAACCTAAGCAATTATTATAAATTAAGAATAGTGGGAGAGGCAATACAAGTAATATATTATATGTGTATACACACACACACACACACACACACACATAAATGAATATTCTATTCATATTTTGAACTTGAACTCCTACTTCTGACACTAATGCTAAGAATAACTTATAAACAGGTTAAAATCACAAATTTTGATGTATCACAAATATAATTAAGAATGATACAGTGATCAAATGCTATGAGGGTTTAGAGCAGGAAATGAATCAGTATAGATTTGATAAGCCAGGGAAAATTCTATGGAAGTGATGGGACTTGAGCTAGGCTTCCAAGGAAGAACAGTTTGTGTGTGTATGTATCTAAAAAATACACATTTAGTCAACACTGATTCAGATATACAACATATATTATGTGCGAGTATTCTGCAGAATAGCTGCATATAATAATAAAAATTAAATAATCTTAGGTGTTAAACTCAACACTACAAACTATAAAGCACTACCTAGCTTATCAATCCTTTCAGTTAGACATTTCATTTTTTTTTAAAGCGGAAAAATGTCTGCTTTCTAATCACAATTTTTAAAAACTGCTCATCAGGTTAATAGAAGGAAAGGCATACACACAATACAAAAGAGTCTATATGTAAATTCAAGGCTTACCCTCAGAAGCAATTCTGCTAATATACAGCCAACAGCCCACATGTCGACCCCTACACCATACATTCTGGCTCCAAAGAGGAGCTCAGGGGCTCGATACCATCTGAAGAAAGAATTAAAAATATTGCCTTCTTAACAATAAAAGCACAAAAAATTCAACTGATTTTCCTGGTTACATCGTAACAGCACAGGTCACATTTGCTTTACAGAATGGATTAATTTTTTGAAAAGTAAGTCATAAAAGGAAATTTCTGTACAATATATATAATTTTGTCCCTTATGGCTATTGTAAGATCAGCAATAGATTCCCAAAGATTATGAAAGCCCACAGAGTGGGGATAAGAAAAAGGGACAACCTTGTAGCATGCTGGGCATTTTTGTCCAATAGGAGAGCGATGAAAACTGAAGTATTTCCCTGACTCTGGAGTCTTATTCTTAAAAAAAAAAAAAAAAAAAAGCACCCCTTCCTGGAACCCTAGTAATACTTCCCTTATTGGGGAAATGCCCTAACTCCATGCTTACAGTTAATCATAATCTTAATAGGATTTTAAAGTTTACAAAGTGTTTTAGAAACATAGTCCATTTAACAACACTGGGAAATAGGTATTATCGTTATTTTCATTTTACAGATGAGGAAATTGAGACTTAAGTTATGTTACTTAAGTCTTATATCTAGGGTCTAAGAGGTCTGAACTCAGGTCTTGCTGATACCTTGCCCAATGCTCTTTGCTGGACCAGCTAGAATTTAGAATCCACTGGCAGAGCTAGAAGGCACTTTATCTTAATCCAGTTTACACCCCCATGAATTGTCCAAGGTTCAGCAACTAATCAGTGACAGGATTAAGGCTAAAATCCAGAATTTGAGACATCTGGGTAAGCTCTCTTTCCACCTTACCATTTTGCTTCTCTCTTCCTTTTTGGAAGAGTATGATAATGTCCACGAGAACTGGAGTCACCCTGATCATCTAACGAACTGATTTTCTATTTCTTTTGACTGTGCAAATTAGAAATTTTACATATTGATTAAATTTAAGATAAGGAAGATATACTAACTGTAAATTGCAAGGACATAAAGACAAAGAAGTTAACAAGAAATTCAGTAATCAATACTATCAAAAGGATATATATATATGTCCTCATTAGCTTTCTTTGAAAAGAGATTGTCTAATAGGTCATCTTAATAATATTCTTAGCTCTTCAAGAAATAAAATCACAATCCTTCTTTCTTAATTCCATTTTTTTTAAAAATAGGTGAAGCTTATTCAATTATTGAGATCAACAACTCACTTAATGTCCTCAGACAAATTTAGAAGAAAAAGACTTGAGAATGCAAATGAACACTAAATTAGAATCTTGCCAACAGACACTTTGAAAATTAATTATCAGCATTTAATAGATTAAGAATAATTTACCAACAATTAGGCATTCATCTAAAAGAAGACAAGAATGGAAAAGAGATGCTTCTACATACACAGAAATATTTATGGCAGTATTTTTTGTAGTAACAAAAAACTGGAAACAAAGTAGATGGCTATTGAGTAGAGAATAGCTAAACAAAATGTGATTTGTGCATGTAGTGGAATTTAACTGTGCTGAAAAAATTACTGATTAAAACAGAAAAGCATGGGAAGACATATGAACTTATACTTCATGAAACAAATAGAATCAGAAATACAATATACACAATAACCACAACTTTGTAAATGGGGAATACAACAAAATGATTGAAATGGAATGCTGAAAAATTCTAATGACTAACCTAGGCCCCAAAGAAGAGATATGAGAAAGCATTTCAGCCTGCTTCTGAAATTATGGGTGTGATATAATAAGTTAACATTTATTTATTTATCACATGCCAGGCAGGCACTGTGTTAAGCACTTTACAATTATCATCTCATTTGATCTTCACAACAACTCTGGAAGATAGTGCTATTATTATCCTCATTTTACAGCAGAGGAAACTGAGATAAACAGGGGTGAACTGACTTGCCATGGGTCCAATAGCTAATAAGCAAAAGTGGCCAAATTTAAACTCAGTTCTGCCTGACTGAAGGCTCAGAACTATTTACTACGCCATCTAGTTGCTACATATTCTTTAATATGATGGTTAGTTTTGCTGAACTTGCATTTCCTTTTTTTTTTTTTTTTTTTTTTAAATTCTTCGCTAAAAAGGAAGGCTCTCTAAAAGGGATGCCTTGGGAAATGTAGGTGACATAATGGAATCAATGAAAAATTTAAAAAATAAAATAGAAATACAAAAATATGTTTTACTTATCTATTTTGTCATTTGGGATTTTGACATATTAAAAAAGAGAAACAAAAAGTAATAGAAAAGATTTGTTCATTCAATTTTTGTTTTTTTTCCTCACAATTGCTATCAAAAATTTCATTTTCCATTGCTTACAAGTCTAGGTATATTTAAGACTACCTTTACATTAGGCAACTAGGTGGCACAGTGAATAGATCACTAGCTAGAAACTCATCTTTCTGAGCTCAAATACGGCTTTAGATACTTACAAGCTGGATGACCCTAGGCAAGCCACTTCACCTTGTTGGCTTCAGTGTTCTCATCTGTAATATGGGATGGAAAAGGAAATGGCAAGCCATTCCAGCATCTTTGCCAAGAAAATCCCAAATGGGGATCTTGGAGAGTCGGACATGACTGAAAAGGGCAGAATAACAACAAAAACCTTTCAGTTCCTCTTACATGATTGTGCCGAATACATCACCAGCTCTGGAAAAATTATTAATGGAGGACAATTAATCTCAAAGTAGTAGTTTATTTATCTGGGAGACTGAGTAGATCTGCAAAGGAGTATAAAGACTTAAGATAGGAAAATTAAGAGAGAATTTTGAAAGTTACATAAGAGATATTGGACAGGCAGAGAAATTATCATTACAAACTAAATGATCTTCAGTACTCTTAACAGCAAGGTTCATTTACATGAAAGATTTACAATAAAGTTTTGAACTATGTTTATAAAACAAGGCAGATACACAGCAAGGACAATCAAACATCAGCCCAATCCTCTATATCAAGATCAAACACATCAAAGCCATATACAAGTCCATAACACTTCAGCACACAGTCCAAATCAGATTAAAATGTAACTTGGAAGTCATTAACAAGATAAATAAAAATACAATAAAAGATAGATAATATTACAGTTTAAGTTTATATCAGTATGTGGCTTGTAGGGGGTTTTTGTGTCTCAATTAGTGAACTCTGTTCCATGAACTTGCCATCATTCTCCTAAAAGAGTGTTTTTAAGCTCAGGTTATATCACCAGGCTGTGGGCAGACATTCTGAAGGTGACTTGGGTTTTTTGACAGTACCCAATTAGCAATGCCTGAGACAACCCCCCAAGATACTTGAGAGAAAACGAACAGCTAAGTGCCTTTCACATAGTGGACATTCCAAATGTTAAGAGCTAGGTTAGTATCCATTCTAGTCCAGTTATGGGTTTTCTCCTTCTGTGCTGCAGAGAGCAATCTACATTGTGTGTATTTTGATTCTTTAAAACCTTTTGTATATTATTTTGTCTCACAAGACCTGGTTCAGTCATTTGTCAGATATAATTATTATCCAAAACTAAGTTGCCAGTGGCCACATAGAAGTCTTCCACCCACCTCATACCATGTGCAAGCACTATTATATACAGCCTTTCGCTGTGACTCTTCTGTTCCCCCTCAAAGATCCATATCATAAGTAAGGGGACAATCCCCCTTATCACAGCCTTAGACTAAGCTTGAATGTTACTATTACCATATATTGAGTGGTTAACAACCATTTCTGATATTCCAGACTTCCTTTTATCTCTTAGCAGCAGCTCTATGTATCAGTATCACTTTTTTCCTTTTCTCTTCTCTGGTGTACCTCATTCTCAGATAACCAGAAAAGAATGATTACTCTTTAAAATTCTTCCAAGTCTGTTAACAAGAGGTGAGTAAGGAATAGAAAAATAATTCTCATAACTTCCTTAAATCACCAGGAATATTATCAGTCATTGTAGCCTCCACAATGAACCAGGAATCAATTTTTAATCTCACAGCCACTTACTTTAGCTTACCTAGTTACAACTTGATGTGTATATGCTCTATTGGGACTTCCAAATGACTTTGCTAGACCAAAATCAGCCAATTTTAAAACTCCATTTTCATCCAACAGCAAGTTGTTTGGTTTTAGATCCTATAAAGAAAACAAGAGAAAATTAAATTTTATAATAATAAATTTAACTGGCTTAATTTGATTTTTAAAAGAGCCAAAACATTATAATGATATAATGCCATGTATACTGTACATTTGTCACTAAAAGTAAGATTTATATAGAGTGTACAAATTTCAATATTTGAAGAGATACTTTGGAAAAGAAGCATGCTAACACTCTGGACCATTAGCTTGCTAATTGAAAATCTATATTAATATTCATTCAAAACAAAAACCCAAAGGACTTCTACTATACAGTTTGTCTAAGTCTGATGTCCCTGAAAATAAAAGAATGATTTCTTTAAAAATATTTTTGAATTTGCACGAATCTGGCCTGGTCTTTTCATCTGCTGCGAGATTTGTCTATCATTTTCTTTAGTTGAAATCTGGAAAGTCATAGTATTCCTTAATTATAATCCCATGGTGTTTGTTATTGTGATACAGTTGTTTCAGTCATGTCTGATTCTTTGTGACCCCATTTGCAATTTTCTTGACAAAAGATAATGGAGTGGTTTGTCATCTTCTATTCCAGCTCATTTTACAGACAAGGAAACTAAAGCAAGCAGAATTAAGTGACTTGGCCAGGGTCAAATAACTAGTAAATGTCTAAGATAATATTTGAATTCAGATCTTCTCAACTCTCAGACAGTGCTCTATTGTACCATTTAGCTGCCCCATGTTGTTGAGCTAACTAACATACCAGTGTTTTGTGACTACTATGAGAACTCTGACACAATGAAGTATATCAGCAAATGCTTTCACAAAATCTTACACTGACTTAAGAATACCTGAAATGGGAGGCAACTGAGTATAACAAAATCTGGCAAAATTCAGAAGACCTGGCTTCTGTTACTTACTAGCTATAAGAACTGAAGCGAACAACCATTTCCTGCATCTATAAAATGGAATATATTTGTACTCCTTAACTTAGAGAGTAGCTGTGAGGATCAAACAAAGTGACACATATAAAGTGCTTTATGAACTTTAAAATACTATATAAATGTCAGCTATGATTATAATTGATCAGCACTAAGTCTAATGTAAGACTCTCTAGCATATTACCATTTTAAAGAATATAGAGTATAAAACACAAATCGTCTGGAGAAAAAAATTGTAACTGGATGGAATTCCTCACAATAAAGTTAGGCTTTAGGACACCCATCTGAGATAATGGCAAAGTGAGAATTATTGTTTTATAACTAAAGCATTTATATCAAATTATGTATCTGTGCTACCTGAGTTTCCACAGTGTATTCTAATGAGACTAAACCCCATAAAGACAGGGGCTTTCTTACTCTAAGCTTTTATCTCTCCCAGCACCTGGTGCAGTGCTCTTATCTTCCAGACTCATTCCCACTAACTTTTGTCTACCAAGCCAAGGCAAGTAATCTCTTCATCCAGGATGCTCATTCCATCCCTGGATTACTTTTTCCACCTCAAGAAACCTCCACTCATTTCTTTGACAAAGAGACCTAACTGAGTTTCAATTGATAAATGATGGATAAAAGCAGCTACACCCAAAGAAAGAACACTGGGAAACGAATGTGAACTATCTGCATTTTTGTTTTTCTTCCCGGGATATTTATACCTTCTGAATCCAATTCTCCCTATGCAACAAGAGAACTGTTCGGTTCTGCAAACATATATTGTATCTAGGATATACTGCAACATATCCAACATATAAAGGACTGCTTGCCATCTAGGGGAGGGGGTGGAGGGAGGGAGGGGAAAAAAATTGGAACAGAAACGAGTGCAAAGGATAATGTTGTAAAAAAAAAAAAAAATTACCCTGGCATGGATTCTGTCAATATAAAGTAATTATTAAATAAAAATTTAAAAAAAAAAAAAAAAAAAAGAAACCTCCACTCTTGGGCCTCCCAGAAATTCCAATTTGGAGGTAGTTCAAGTCAACCCTGTCTTCATTCCTTTCCAGGCTGCATTAATTTCTATTAGACTTTCTCTACCAAGTCACCTCTTCAAAGGTGAACTTCACCTCTACTCTTCCCCTCAAATTTTTTAGCTCCCTTTTATTGGTTGTCTTTCCCATTAGAATATAAGCTCCTTCAGGGCACATCCAATCTTTTCCCAGTGCTTAGCAAAGTGTCCACACATAGGAAACAAATAAATGATTATTGGCTAAGCAGATGATTATTTACACACATATTATTAAGGTAGCATAGAATGATGGGTGAAAAGCAGCCTCAAAGTCAGGAAGGCCACCCATGATGTAAAACTGTGTGACTGGGAAAATAACAGCTTCTCAATGTTCTAGGCAATTTTTTAAGATTCTATGTTGCAAAGAAGGTGCTAACTTACACTGGTAGTGGGAGTATCCTAAGACCACTGCTAAAGAGTTAAGAGACTTTTGTAATTTTGCCTCCTTGAAATTCAAATATGAACTAACAAAAGGCACCTAGTAATAAGGAGGACTAGGAGTGTCTGGGCCTTGAACATCTATCTAATACAGCAACACAGGGATAGTATTCAAATGACAAAGTTGGTCCCTAATTATTGATTCCCTAAATTTGTCATAACCATCACATATAGAAGCAATCATACTGACCATGACAGCTAATATCTTACCCGATGTAGAATCCAGTGTTGATGCAAATATTCTAATCCTTGAAGAGTCATCAGCATGTAGGCTTTGATATGTGAAGGTGTCAGCACAAGACTATTATCCTTTATTATTACCTGTGAAACAATTTCATAGTATATACTTAAACTTCAGGAAGAGAAATTATTTTTCTTCCAATAAAACACTATATAAATATCATGAGGTTTCTGATACTATTTCTTACAGGGATTATTTAAGGAAAAAAATGTTTTTGTGCTTTTAATGATAGGTCAGATTTTACCCCACTGTAACATAAATAAATTAATTAATTAAACTATATCAACAGGGCAAAATGAAAATTTTCTGTGTAATTTGTGTGGCTTACATAAAGATGAAAATGATAAATCAAATAAGAGGTAAAATGTGGAGAACTTAGGTATATTACAGATTTAGAACATGTAAAGCTATGATTAAAAAACTGACATTCCTCTGACTAGCAGTGTATTCATAAACACAAAGGCAATTTTTATATCCTTTTGATATCAGACAAATAAGTTTCCTCCAGAAGTCTTGAGCTACTCTTACCTCTAAATCAGTTTCCATAAAGTCAAAGACAAGACTAATATTGGATTTGTGCCCAAAAGCATCAAGGAGCTGTTTGAAAACAACAAAACATTTTTTTATTCCTCTATATTCTTATGGATTTGTCATACACATTAACACTGAGACCTATTTTAAAAATGAAACAATGAACAGATTATGAGCCAGTTCATGTATGTTTTGTTAATCACTAAGTACTCAAAACTCATTCTATAAGTTCACGTTATTGAATTATCTATTTATGTGATCTCAAATGGTATAATTTAATTAGTTTTTCTATAAACAAACTCTAGTTCTTATTGCTTTCTATTCCCCCCCCACATATGGAAGTTATGAACTGACTTTTTTCCTAGATTCCCAATTTAAAGAATACTTTAGAACAAAGTATAAAATACTATGAAGATAGTTACTGGCATTAAAATGAATATTGTCCACCCTACTCTTCTCTTTGTCCTCCCCACCAAAGCAAAAAAAAAGTCATACAAATTAACAGTTAGTCACTGGCCAGGGTCAAAAAAATGTTATTTCATTAACCATGAAGTTAAAGAAATGAAATCTGCAGCAAGGTGGACAACATTTTATTGGTTACTAAACTTTTAATGTTTTTCATTAAGGCAGCAACTTATCATCCCAAAAAAGCAATCTTCTCACATTCAATAAAAGATCAGATACCCAAATTCCAAATTTTGATGAGGCTGTACTCACACCAATAATATTTGGATGGCTTAATTCCTGAAGTAATTTTATTTCCCTCAAAGCTGTTCTGTTGATACCTGCAAAAGAGTAAAGAGAGAATCAACAATTCTGAGATATACTTTCCTCTAAGTGAAGAAATACAAGCATCTTTTCTGACATCTAACAAATATTCTTAAAAAGTTCCTGCATTTAATAATATACACAACACTCTGCCTTAGTAGTTTTTTTTGCCTCTGTGAGACAAGAGAAGTTAAACATATATTTATTTGAAATACATCATTTGTATGGAATAGGATTTTAGACGCTATAGTCCTTGAGGGCACACATTCTATATACTGGTGTAAATTTTTTTTTATAGTACTCAATACTCAGTATAGTACTCATTAAACTACAATCAATTTAAAGCACTGTGCAAACAACTACAGGGAAGGAGGAGGTGTCAAGAATCAAAAAAAAAAAAAAAACGAAAAGAGTTCTTGCCCTCAAAGAGTGTATGTTCTACTCATGATATCTCTGGAAATATTAAGCTTAAAAAAAGAATAAAAAAAAAAAGAAATCAAGAAAAGAATAAGTTTCCTATCCTTTGCTACACTAGGGGGTTAACATCTAGCAAATGCATTCCCAGCAGAGACTCTGCAAACAAAGAGCCCACAGAACCATGCTATGGTATATGAGAGATGAGCATGCTCCAGGATTGGCCTCAAGTCATAATCTTTTCTCCATGAGTCAACATTCACCCCTAGAAAGTCAAGCCAAGTGGAATCACAATACAGGGAGAAAGCAAATACAAGGCTCTAAGAGCCCGTTCAAAGATTCTTCCTGGGGATGACCTGTTTCTGGCATCCATCCCACCTCCTTTCCTCCCACTCTAGGGTATATCCAGTTTTAAAGCAGTCCTTAAAGTTGACCATTTCCTTTATTCCAATATTTGGCTAAATTAAGTTTGCTCACCACTCAAACTGCTCCATGTTAAAAAGTCAGTCTGGTAAGAGTATACTGACTGACTCTTTTTCTCTAAACCAAAGCTTCATTAAATAAACTCCAAATGAATTATTAGTTCTTTTGTTTCTTAATTAAAAGAAACAAAAAAATCACATCCCACATTCAATGGAAACATGCTCTTGGAAAGGGCAAGTAAATAAAAGGGTTCAGATTGTAGGAGGAGTGATTTTGGAAAGCTCAAAGGTTCCATATGGTAAGGAGCTTTGTGGGCTTTTTCTCTGTCACATCTGGGATGCAAGGACTCATTACATCATGTCTACACTTCACTGACCCCTTCAAGCCTTCCCTTTATGCAAGAACAGAAGCTTTTCCCATCATGTCAAAGGGCTTCATTTATTAATTCAGTAAATATTTTTATATGTTGATTACCATCTTTGGCTTCTGATCTATGTCCAAGTTTGATCTGGAGGGAAAAAAAATACATTAAAATTTAGTACCATATTAATTATCCTGTAAACATGTACCACTTCTAGAGATCACCACAACTAGACCTGAGTTCGAAGTCCTAGAGATGGAAACTTTAAAAATTAACTGTCCAACCTCTACATTTAAGATATTCATATTTAGATAAATTGTATCCCAGAGTACTTATAAAAATGATCACAAAATCATCATTAGTGATCTAAGAAATCATGGGAAGCAGGCAAAGGGCCAGAAGACTGAAGATTGGCAAGTACTGCTCCACTCTCAAAAAGGGAAAAAACGTAGATTCTGCAAAATTCGAGTCTCTGACTTAAATGTCTATATTTGGAGCAAAGATTGCTAAGCTTTTAAAACAGCTTTAAAGGCACTCAGAAAAGCAAAGTAATCAATCACTATCTTTATGGATGGGAAAGAGAATCCAAGACTAAACAAGGAATAGAGAGAATCAAAGAAGAAAAAATGGACAATTCTGATTATATAAAATAAAAAGCTTCTGCACAAATTCAATGGAGTTAAGATTAGAAGGGAGTTAATTGAGGAAAAATCTATACAGCAAGTTTCTCTAAGTCTTATTTCAAAAATGTTTTTAGAATTAATTCCTTGAAAGATAAATGGCCAAAAGATAGGGACACACAGTTTTCAAAGAAATCTAAGCTATCAAAAGCCACATGAAAACAAATCTCTAAATCATGAATTATATAAATTAAAATTAAGCCAACTCTCATGTTCCATTGCATATCTATTAGATTGGAAAATATAATTAAAAATGAAAATTGCTGTAGCACCTGAGGAAAAAAGAGACTATTAATGCATTGTTAACGGATATGTAAGTTGGCCTAGCCATTTTGGTAAGTAATTTGGAACTTAGCCTCAAAATTACTTAATTGCATTTTTGAGCCAATGATATCACTTAAAGGGCCCCTATTCCAAAGAGATCAAAGAAAGAAGGAAAGAGTCCTTGTGTTAAAAAAAATTTACAGAGCTCTTTTCATAAAGATAAAGAACTGGAAACTAAAGTAGTGTCCATAAAATGAGAAATGGTTAAACAAACTATGTCATATGAATGTAATGCAACACTATTGTGCATATTAAAAATAGTAAAAAGATGATTTTAGACTAGTCTGGGAAAAATAATATTAATTGATGTAGAGTGAAATAAATCAAACCAAGAGATAAAAACATTGCAAAAATAACTTTGAAAGACATAAAAACTCTAAACAATGGATGCCCATCAACTGGAGAATAGTTGAATATATTGTGGTATATGAATGTTAATAAAATATAGAATGTTCTATAAAAAATGACCAACAGGATGATTTCAGAAAGGCCTGGAGAGACTTACATGAACTGATGCTGAGTGAAATGAGAGAGTTAGGAGATCATTATATACTTCAACAACAATACTATATGATGATCAATTCTGATGGATATGGCCCTCTTCAACAATGAGATGAACCAAATCAGTTCCAATAGAGCAGTAATGAATTGAACCAGCTACACCCAGCGAAAGATGTATGGGAAATGAGTATGTACTGCTACATAGAATTTCCAATCCCTCTATTTTTGTCTGTCTGCATTTTTGATTTCCTTCATGGGCTAATTGTACACTATTTCAAAGTCTGATTCTTTTTGTACAGCAAAATAACTGTATAGACATGTATACATATATTGTCTTTAATACATACTTTAACATATATAACATGTATTGGTCAACTTGCCATTTGGGGGATAGGGTGGGAGGAAGGAGGGGAAAATTGTAACAAAAAGTTTTGCAATTGTCAATGCTGAAAAATTACCCATGCATATATCTTGTAAATAAAAAGCTATATTAAAAAAAAAAAACATATGAACAATGTAATGATCCATCATTATTCCAGAAAACAAATGATTGGGCATGCTACCCACATCTTGACAGAAAAGTGATAGACTAAATATAGAATAAGACACTTTTTTTTGGACATGAATTTGTTTTGACTATATTTATATTTGTTCTAAGTATCTTGATTTGTCTTTTCAAAGGGAGTGGCAGGTAGAAAGGAAAAATAAATGCCTGTTAAGTAAAAATATTTTAATTTTAAAAAGTTAAAAATATTAAATATCTCTTCACCTCAAAAAAACCCCACAGGTCATACTTAATTAGTTTCACTAGTTGTTCTGAGAGGGTTACTAAACTGGTAAATCAGAGGAGATATTGTATACTTTGATTTCATCAAGTCAAATATATCATAGTCTCATTATATTTTGCACATTAACTGGCAAATATAGGACAGGTGATTATATAGATAATGAAATCTAAGATTTCTGAATGACCATGCCCAAATTTTAGTGATTATTAATATATAAATTTCAATAATGACAAAAGAATCTGATGACATACTAAATAATTCTACTTGGTCCATTCTACTCAAACATTAATGTGCTAGGCATTGTGACAGATAAGTAAAAACATACTCTGCCTTTAAGGATGTTACATTCTAAAATGTAGACAATTAAATTACAAGCTACAGATAGAATATGAGTGTGATATCACATGACATCAATTCTAAAGGAAGCCATAGGAGGACTTGTAAGTAGAGATAAAATTAAAATTAAAAAAAAGAAAACCTTCATTGAAAAAAGGACTTGAAGGATGGGTATGAAGGAAATAACAGTAAATCCTCGATTTAAAACTGAAAGGGACCTTAAGAAATCATCTAGTCCAGGGATTTTTAACCTGCTCTGTGTTATGGAGCCCTTTTGAATGTGGTAAAGTGTATGGACTTCTTAGAATGTTTTTAACTGCACTGAATATACAGAACTGTTTAGAGAAAAAAAAAAAAGAATTATATTGAAAGTTATCAAAATTGGAAAAAAAAAAAAAAAAAAGGCTAAGATCCCAATCTACTTCAATACCTCATTTAACAGATGAAGAAACCAAGGTCCAAACAGACTATACAAAACTTGCTCAAGTATCTAAAGATATTAAATGACTAAGCATATTTAACCCAGAATTCTATGGACTAGGCCAATTTACCTCCACCTCCCTTTTACAAAAGGGGGCAACGAAGATCACTCAGAAAGGATATATGACTTTTATATGATACAGCCGAGTCTGGATTTGAACCTACATGTCTTGACTTCACATCTAGTGCTTTTTTCACTATGCCACACCGCAAAGTCAAATGAAATCTGCAATGAATATTTCCATTACTAAGCATCAGAGATTAGAAAGTCGAATTTGTTTTTAGAGAGAACCAGAAATCTAGTTTAGCCAACACATCTGTGAACCTGCAGAAGACATGCTTATGGAATCTACAGATGATATAAAGTTGAAATAGAGAATTATTGTGATAAACAACAAAACTGAGCTTTACAACCTACTAGGTTGAATGAAGTGAAAATAACAAGATGAAATTTGGAGAAGGGGATGATATCTGGCTGGGACCTGTGAATAACTGGTGAATTGTTTTCAACAACTCTTCAATTAAGTGTCTTGTCTGAGGACTAGAGAGCTTACATGACTTAACCAGTAAGTCAAAGGCAACACTCTAAGACTGATTTTGCTGACTCCAAAACAGAATGAAAAGGGAAGAGGAAATAATTCCAAAATCTCAAGTTGGGGAAAAAACTCCAAAATCTCAAGTTATACATGGACAAATTTGACATAAATTAATAGTTTGTCCTTTGTCTTTTGTTTTTAAATATGACCAAAACATCAGGAAGGTGATACCATGACATACAAGTGAATTAAGAGGAGAGTTGTGCAAAGTAACCTTATTTTCCTCAGAAATCAACTGGCTATATAATGAATGCAGAATTTTTAGAAGCACTATTTAGCTCAGGGCTGAAACTAGATATTCTGGGTCCAGGATAACCACCACAAACAGTAATTCAAACAAGTGGAATAGGATGTGCCTTGGGTTAGGGAAGACAGGGTAATTTCTCCTTCAAGATAAAAGAAGCCTGGAGTTAATCTTGACTCCTAACTTTCTTTCTATTAGGTAAGTTTCTTTTCGGCCTAAATTATTACTTCCTATTATTCGGCCTAAAGAATTACTAGATTCAATTGTTTATCCTGATTAAGTACTGAAAGTTTATTTTGTAAATTTAAATTGTCTTCCCTGGGACAAAGCCTAGGTTGTTTCACCCTAGAAAAGACTGATGTAAATAAAGTTTCATCATAATCTGTGTTGGTCAGATATTTCGTGGAATACAATATGCAATTTTACATGTATCATATTTTGAGGAGGACATAAAATGCAATCGGGATGGTAAAACATCTGGAAACAATACTATAAGAGATCATAGATTTGAAACTGGAAAGAACCTCAAGGCAATAATGAATTCAACATCCTCATAAAGATGAGGAAATTGAGACCAAGAGAAGTGAATTAGGTGCCCAGGATGGTGCTACTAATAAGTGAAGGAGATAGGATTCAAAGATCTTTAAGATTTGCACTATCCACTGGACCACCTGGATTCCTTTGTAGGTAACAAGGAAATAGAAAGGATTTGACAAAAATCCTATTGTCAAATAAGCTTTCCTTTATTAGAAGCATTCAAGTAGACTAGGAGAATGCCTAAGATTTTGTTGAAAAGAGACTGCTGCATTTGGGTAGAAAAATATCAGATGGCCTAAACAAAGTTCATTTCAACTGTAGGTCCTATGTTAGGGATGTGTTGATAAATGTTTAACAACTTGATTTCTGGGAAAACATACACACACAACCAACCAGCTTGTATGCATGACACATTTTTAATTTTAATCTGTATTAACATTTAATTGGACACTTTTTAAGTACAATCTACAAAATAAAGTACCAAGCCCTTTGTAGCACTTGCTGACTTTTTGAGTTATAAATGCTAACAATGACAATTTAACACTGTGTTCTATGGATCCAGCACACCTTCATGAGATGAACTCCTGATTTTTTTTAATATATGCAGGGAAGTAGAAGTAGACAGTTACAATTGCAGATCATCTAAACTTCAAAGTTAATTTAAATCATTCATTTTGATGACCTATATTGGTAGCACCAATATAGGTACAAAACAAACACTCCCTATTGTCAAGGAACTTACACTCTTCTGATTTATATAGAGTAAATAAATTTTTTAAAAATCTGAGAAGAGCTCTTTGGGGGCAATTCAGCCTACAAGGAAGTTAGGAATTCTAAGAGGAAGAGTTTAGAATGGAGAACAATCCAGTTATACAGGCCAGTCAGAAGCACTCTGATAGGAGATAAAATATTAAGCTTGGGGAACTACAAACCTGTTGGGCTTAAAAAAAAGCAAGAGACATGGCTGGCAGACTTTAAAAGCCAAATTAAGAAGTCTAAATTTTGTTCTAGAGATAAAAAAAAGGACTAAAGCTTCTTAAATAGTCAGGCCTCTATTTTAAGCTTGCTTGGGGAGGGAGTAGACTGAAGCCAAACACAGTTGAGGAGGGACAGGATGAAAAGAGAGAATAAACAAAAGGGAAATACAGTTACCAAGAGTAGTTGTGAAAAAAATTTGAAAGTTTTTTTTTTTTGATGAAAGTCTCAATATACAAGCCTTCAAATTGAATTGAGTCAAATTTATAAAAAGAGCCATTCCCCAATTAATAAATGTTCAAAAGAAAGGAAGAGTTTTCAAATGAATTAATCGTAACAATCTGTGGTCATATGAAGAAGTGCTTTAACTCACTCTTGATTGGAGAGATGCAAATTGAAACAATTCTGGGATGTTTCGGCACACCTGTTAGATAGGCTAATAAGACAAAAGGGGAAAATGATAAAGATGTTGGAGGGGACAGAAAAGTTAAGACATTGGTGCACCAAAAGGTGGAGCTATGAAATGATTCAACCACTTTGTAGAAAAATTTGGAATTATGCCCAAAGGGCTAGAAAGCCACATATGCTCTCTGACTTAACAATACCACATTAGTCTATATCCAAGAGACAAAATAAAAAAGACACACACACACACACACACACACACACACACACACACACGGCAACTCTTCTGGGGGCAAAGACATGGAAATTGAGGAAACACTCATCAATGGAGAATGGCTGAATAAAATGTAATCCGTAATTATGATGGAATACTATTGTGCTATAAGAAAGGATGAACAGAATAATAATACTCTCAGAAAAACTTAAGCACTTCCATGAGCTGATGCAAAGTGAAATGTACTGTGTAAAAAGTAACATCAACATTGTACGATCATCAACTATGAATAATAACATAACTATTCTCAGCAATACAATGGTGCAAGACTATTCTGAAGGACTGCTATCCAAAGAAAAAACATTAATGGTGTCTGAATGCAGATTGAAGCAAATTTTTAATTCTTTATTTTCTTTCACAATATAACTATTATGAAAATATTTTCTTTCACAATGTGACTTATCATGGAAATATTCTGCATGACTTCACATATATAACATATACTGAATTGCTTGCATTATGGGGGGAGAGGATGGAATTCAAAGTTTTAAAAATCAATGTTTTAAGTTTTTTTATATAACTGAGGAAAATACTAAATACAGTTTTTATTTAAAAAATTGCTTTGGGAGCTATGAAGAAGATGATATGGAAAGAAAAAAATCTGAAATGAGGAAGCCCTCCAACCAGGAAGGCCTTTTGCCATTTTTATTAATAACTCAGGAAAAAGTTGATGAAGGAAGTCTAGAAGTAGGGAATTGAAAAGAAGGCAAGAAATGCAAAAGACATTGTAGAGGCAAAGCTCCAGGCAACTGACTGGATTTGGGGGATAAGGGAAAGAAATTGGGTTTGAAAAAAAGTGTGAACAGTCAGTTATGATTCAAAGACTGCAAGCTGAGTGACTAGACTTGGTGATAAGTTTTAGAAACCAGAATGCACTTCAGCAATCACTAGTTCAGTCTCATCTTGGAGATTAAAAATTCCAGAAAGAAACTTAAGTTACTTTTCCAAAGTTTCCAGCTAGTTTAGGGAAGACTAATAATTCTAGGAGTATCTCATTGCTACTACAACAGGGTAGTTTATTTTAGATGTGGTCCTACCTCAAGGCAAAAGATAGCTATGAGAACCGTGCAAGGTGCTTCCAAGCCTCAAATGGCCAGCCATTTCCTTTCAGCCCCAGAGTTAGCAGGAAATAAGTGTGAATGAGCAAAAAAAGGTCACCAAGACAAAAGCAGCTGGAAAAAAGAATTGAAGATTGAAAGGGGGAAAGGGCCCTAAATATCATCAAAAATCTAGTTCCTTATCTTCACAGATAAAGAAACAGGAGCCTGAAAAAATTAAATAATTTCCCATGGTCATACAGGTACTCAGTAGCAGAACATTTATTCAAAGTTAGGTCTTCTGTGCCCTTTCCACTGAACCTGGAAAAAAAAAAAAAAACAGCAAGGGACTAAAATAATTCAAATTAATTCTCTTCTGTTAAATAAGTTGACTTTATTAATGTTATAGCCAAAGAAAATGAAAAGAAACTTCAAATCATCTATGTTACAAAAGAAAATATTTCTACGACAAGGGATAATGGATCAAAATAGTGAGTTGCCTGGATAGTAACGAAAACAAAACTTAGAAACACAAAATAGTGGAGGGGGAGGGAAATCCAAACCAGAAAATAAACAGTCATGGAATCTCTGGGATGAGCAAGATAATAGTGTTTGATATTATCTGCAGTTTAGAGGTCAAAATGAGTAAAAAAAGATTTTATGTTTATTTTTTAAAATTGTATGATCATAACAAACAAGTTTCTATGTTACATCCTAAATAAAAGTAAACATCATTGCTCTAGGCCTACAAACTGTTAAAAAGCTAAGGGATTCACCTGGGTGTTGTTTTAGTTAATGACCTGATTTCAAATGAATTTCTAATTTTGTTACTGTTGGGAGCTCCTTTTGCAACTGTTCTGGAATTTATAGTTTTAGAGATCTGCTCAGGCTAATGACACTAAATTATTTGATCCAGTCACAGGGGCAATAATGTGTGTTAGAGATGATACCTGAAAATCGGTCTATTCTAATTCTATTGACAATAATGATTCATATAGAAGAAATAAAATCTAAAAGTACTCTCTCAATCAATAAGCATGAAAATAAAAGTCTACTTTTGTGCCAGATGCTGCTGAATTAAAGATAGAATAGGAAATAAATTTTTTTAAATGTGTATATATATATATATATATATATATATAGATATATAGATATAGATATAGATTATATATTACATGTGTCAATATATATGCATGTGTATAAGTGAAGATAGCTAGACCTAAATCTATGATTTCTTAAGTGTAGTTCCTCCCTAAGAACTCCCTTTATCAACACAGATTATTAGCACAAGTTACATTACCAAGAGTTACTTGCAACCCAGAGGATTTAAATAACTCATCCAGGGTCACATGAGCACCTTGTGTCCGAGGGAGAACTTGATTTCAGAACTTCCAGATTCTCAGGAAAGCTCTCTACACCATGGTGCCTCTCAATAGGTATTACTGGACCTGTGATTTCATCAGGATAGGGAAGCCTTCCCTATAAACAAACACCTTCCCTGTAAATTCCTAATCCCAATCCATTCACCTTGTATTTGCTGGATGCGTATTTTGTACAGTGGAGCAGATAACTCTTTAACTATATACAAAAGAGATACAAATTAAATATTTTGTTTTAGAAAAGAAAGAAAAAAGCAAAGACTGGGAAGGGAGACCAGACCAGGCAGGCTGTGTGGATCTACAAAAGATACTTGGGTTGATCAACGCCTTGAAGGAAGTTAGAAACTTGGAAGAGGAGATAAGGATGTAAGGCACGCCAAGTATGGAGGACGGAAGACTGGAGATATCTGAGGAGGAGCAGTAAGGTTACTTGGCTGGTACAAATATCGCATAAAAAGTTAACTGCATAGTAAAGACACGCCGGAACTCCGTTGAGAAGGGCTTTAAATGAACATCTGCGGATTCTATAGCTGCTGCCCGAGGCACTGGGGAGCCAGGGCAGCTTAAGAAGTAAGGGAGTGTTGTGTAACACCTATGCTCCTCCCTCTACCTTAAAATCCTCGTGGTTATTTGTTCCGAGACCCTAAGACAAGAGGGCAAAACTCACCTTTTTAATAGCGACAATCTGGCCGGTGTTCTTGTCCCTGGCTTTGTATACTGTGGCGAACTAGAACGGAAGAACACAGAAAGTTATTTTCTCCACGCGTGGCTGATGGGAATAGGGAGGGGAAGGGAGAGTATAGCGAATGGCCGGGCCGAAGGCCCCAGACACTGGGGCCTAGCCCTCGGCCCGACCGGGCAGCATCCGACGTCCGCGGTCCACCTGCTCCGGGTCCAGGACTCCCGAGCTCCCCCACCCCGCCCCCGACCACAGGCACCCAGAGCGCGGGTACCTGTCCCTCCCCGAGGAAGTCTAGCTTCTCGTAGCGCTTCGCTCGCGACTTCACGTCTAACGCCATTGACGCCCGCGCACAGCCCGGGAAGGGGAAGGGGGGAAGGGAATTTAAAGCGACCTCAGCCGGCCCAACAGTCACTTCCGTCCTGCAGTTCCCCACAGATTCTTAAAGCATTCGGCCCCAGACTTCCGTGATAGGCGGGACGATTATGGATACCGTCATTTCATTGGGCGTCAGCAACTCCCGCCCCCGCCAGGAAGCGACAAAGAGATTACTTCCGGGTGTATATCTAGCGAATCCCCGCCTCCCCCGGCCCTAGCAACCGCTGTGGCTTCTCTAGTGACTCAGGCTTGCCGCCCCGCCCATCACCGGAAATGAACATATAAGAAGAGGTTGCCCAAGGGAGTCTATATGGCGGTCACCTGTCATTTTATTGGGGGCTCGAAAGAATTGGACATTTTCTGCAGAAAACGGGAATCGGGATCTGGGATACAGGATAAAGGGTAGGAGTAGCGGAAGGCTCCAGGGTCCCATAGTAAATTTCAAATCTTCCTCGGCCTTGAAACTCTTCCTCGCCTCGAGCCTGGCACGGAGGAGTCATTTTCATAAAATTTCAGGGCATTCATTCCTATTGTCATGGTAACGAGGGACGCCACGGTTTAATCCGAGGCTCTTTGGACCAAGCATCTTTCCATGCCTCATTCCCTGGAACTGTAAAGGGAGACATTGGTTGAGCCGAAAACTGTCCTCATCAATAACTCGGGTTTAAAAAAAAAAAACAAAAACAAAACTTTAAGGTTTACAGAGTAGTTTTCTCACAAGCTGGAGAGATAAGCAGTGCGAGTATCTTTATTCCTAGTTTACATACGGCGAAAATGAGACTCCGGAGTTAAGCTGCCCAGGGCCAAATATCAAATTCAGGATTCATACCCTTGATCTCGAGTCCTGGAAAAACAAACAAACAAACAAACAAAAACTAGACATGTGAGGGAAGAGAAAAAAGGAATAGTAAGAGTCCTGAATTTGAAGAGACATGTCTGAATGCTGCCCAGTAGGATCTTGAGGAAGTGATTTGATTGAACCTCAGTTCGTTATGAGTAAAGGGGGAGTTTAAGGGTTTTGCTAACTGACTGACCTTTACAGTTCCTTATCCAAAATCTAGAATCCTTTTACTTAAGTTGGTGGAAAGAAGTATATACATATATATATTTTACCTTCAAAGCTTGTTTCATTAGGTTTCACCCTGGGGATAGTGAACTTAGAACTGTGGGGGGTGCATGTAGGACCGTTAAAAGGTAGTGGAGTGGAGGGAAGAAAGCAGAATTAATGAGGAAGCACAAAGCGGGGAGAAAAAGGGTAACAGCCATTAGAATAGATTTAGTAAGGGCAGAAGCTAGGAAGAATGACATGGAGGGAAAAAGGAGCAAAAACGGGCTTGAGTGGCTAGGACAAAGAGAATGGGATGAGATGAAAATTGAAGATTGTTCCCCTAAATGGAAAATGAGGAAGGTAGCAAAACAAATTATTGAGAATGAGGATATTGGAGAAATTCATAAAGTGATGTAGTAAAGCAACATTACATCTATTTCATAGATGCAATTGCTCAGAAAAGTAGTAATTTGCTTAGTCATACAACAATAGTATAAGATAGGATTTGAATTCAAGTCTTAGTGATTTTAAGTCCAGCATTAGGGGGCAGAGCCAAGATGGCAGAGTAGACAGGAGGTCTCCCTGGCTTCCCTCAGAAACCAAATCAAGCCTCTGAGTCAATTTTGGAGTGAAGAACCCACAAATATTGGGAGTATAACAAATTTCCAGTAGATACCTTGGAAGGGTTTCATGAAAGGTTTGTCTCAATTGGGCAGGTGGGGAAGGAGAGGATATAACCCAGAGCAGGGAAACCCAGGGCAGAGAAGGCACCCTTTGGCCAAAATACTGCAACATTGATTTCTGTCCTGGTTCAGAAGCCAGTGTATCAGCAGACTAGCTGTGAGACCTCCATTGCAACTACAAAAGGAATATAGCAACCCCCTTAACCCCAGCATAACAGGATCTTGGCCAGGCCACCTATTCTGGGTAGGAAGTCTGAAGCACCACCAACCCCAGGGCAGTATAAAGCAACTGTCATCTTCTAAAGCAGCTCTGGAAAATCTCCCCTGTACCCTAAGAGCAGACCTCAACCTTTAAAAGAGAGCAAAAAAGCAAAAAGAGCTCTGACCATAGCTATTATAGAGACAGGAAAGGACAAACCTCAAATCTGAGGACAGTAAAGGCAAACTGTCTCCTCAAAGCCTCAAAGGAGAATATGAATTGATCTCCAACTCTCCAAAAGGCTCTCTTGAAGGAATTCAAAAAGGATCTTGAGAAGAAAATGGGGAAAGGAAATGAGTTTCGCAGGAGTTTGAAAAAGGAAACAAAAATTGTCTGAAGAAAACAAATCCTTAAAAAAATACATTTGATGAAATGGAAAAAAATTCCAATGAACAAAACACTCTAACTGGCCATTTTCAAAAGGATGAAAAAAAGGAGTGTAGAAGAATCAATGTTGATAAGACCTAGGCATGGTTTTGGTAGAGAATACGCTATACATAACCAATAGTTACACTGGCATAACATGTATTTGATTTGCATTGTGTCCCAATCATTTCTGAAAATGAAACATAATTTGGAAACTGCAGAATAGCTACTGTGTTTTCACCCTGGTCTAAGCTGAGTTAAAGTAACAGCTAGTGGAAGGTATGCTTAGTGTCCTTACTTGGGATTTCAAGAAAAAGTTTGTTTTTTTAAACTAGACTTAGAAGCTTAGTATTCTTACTTGGGATTTCAAGGAAGTTTGTTTTTAAACAAGACTTACAAGTCTTGCAAGACTGCATGATGTAGTGGGGCAGAGTGATATATTGGGAATCAAGACTGGAGTTCAAATTCTGTCTCTTAACATAGCTATGCAATAAGCCAGTATTGCACTTACCTCCTCCAGTTCTGTTTCCTCCATAAATTAGAATTGGGGAATGGATGAATAAATTGTGGTATGTGATTGATGGAATATGGGAAATGATGTGCAGTTTGCTCTCAGAAAAACTTGTCATAACCTCTATGAAAAAGTAAAGTGAAATGTACTGTGTACAAAGTAATGACAATATTCTGGGATGATTGGCTATAAATGACTGCTATTCTCAGTAGTACAGTGATACACAACTACTCTGAAGGACTTATGAAAAATCTTGTCTATCCCCAGAGAAGGAACTGATTTTGTCTGAATACAGACTGAAGCATACTTCAATCTGTGGGCAATCTGTTTTCTTTCACAACATGACTTTTATGGAAATGTTTTGCATAACTTCACATATGGTCTAGAAATTCAAAATATCTTAAAAACAAGAAGTAAAAGAAAGACAGTTATTATATGTACAGGTGATTTCCACCCCCCCCTTTTCCCTTCCTGGGCTGGAAGCCATTTACCAACAAATATTAAATACTTAAGAGGGGAAGAGTCATAGGAAAAATGTGTCTATTTGAAAAGTGTACCACATCCCTATGCCAATGGTGCTATGTACTGTGATAAATCTAGAAACAAATTGGAAAACTTGACTGCCTTTGGGAAAATGTGCAGTGCCTTTAATAAATTCAGTATTCTTCCTGAAACAAAAGGCTCATGATTTAAAAAACCAATGTTCTTCCAGTGATCTTCTATGGTTTGACTCATAAAACACTACAATCACTGAACAACTGAGGAAGCTGGGGACTAAGAAGGGGAAAATGAAGATAACAGGGTAGGCTTAAAGAGCACATTTATGCTGTTTAATACATATTAATGCAGCACATTGTGAAGAAGAATGCCACAACAGCATAAAAGAGAGCATCAGAGAAATATGTGCCCATTTGAAAAAATAAATGGGCTAATCACAAAGTCGGTAGAAAGCAAAGATAACTGATGGACAACTGAGTATTCCCTTCAGTGTCCTTGCAATATCAATAAATATACAGGAAAGTACCCAAAATGTGTGTGTCCCCAGATTTATGGGGGATATGGATAGGAGTTGCATAGATAAGCAGCCATTCATGAATTATAATGGCATTAATAGGAAAAAATAACCAAATTAATGGCATCAGATCTATCTACAGGAGTACTGGACCAGTAGTCATAAAACCAATGTACATTTATATAGTTTCTTATAGTTTATAAAAATATTTACAAACATCTCAGTATTTACAACAATCTTCTAATACATTGATCCAATGCTTTTAAGATTTACAATCCTTTCCCCATAGCTTTGTGAGGTAAGAAATACAATTGTCATTATTCTTTTACAGATATAGAAATTTGAAGGAACTGATTGATTTGCCCCATGGTTATAGAAGCTATTAAGTGTTGGAGCAGGAACTTGTGCGCACTTCATTATCTTAACTCTGGATCCAAGGTGGTAGTGGTGGTAATTGTTACACCATCACGCTGCCTCTCATTAAGTAGGCCCAATAGATACCATTATATCTATTTTACAAATAGAGATATGCAGGGTCTGTGATTTGCCCAAATACAGAGCACCCCAAAGGTTGACTTCACCAATCCACAAGACTAACAGGAATTTTAAAAAGAGCACGAAGCAATATGAAATAAGAGGGAATTTCCTCCCCTTAGAAAAGTTCAAAATAGACAATGCTTGAAATGGCAACTCAGCATCCTTTTTGTACTCCTCTAACTAGGCACTCATCTCACTCTTACTATGGCTCTAAGGCTTTCACTGTAACACAAACCCAAGTCTGTCCCATGCCCCCAAAGCACTTGATGCTCCAAATCATCCACCTTTTTAAAAAAGATCCATTTTGTTAGTATTATGTGTTAGAAAGCAAGCATGCTGGCTGATTCACATTATATGAGTGACTTAAACATCAAAGAAACCCCTATTTTGAAAAGAGGATGCCTGTTAACGAAAAGGAATTTCAAACAGTAAAAACTACTTTCACCTAACAGGCAGATAAGCTCTCTTCAGACCTATACCTATGTTCAGTTTCCTGTGTTCCTACTTTTCACAACTTCACTATCTGAACAAGTTTTTGGTGTTTTTCAAAATGAAGAGAGGGTAGCCATCTGGACTTGAGACTTTTGCCTTGTAAATTGGACAGTGACTATATAGTTTCTACTGCTGTTCCATAGCTTTATTTCAACTCAGTCCAATACAGAAAAATAAAAAGTGATTCTTTACCCTTTTCCTCAATATATTTTACCATATTTTACACAAAAATAGATGATCAAAAGGTAGATGCTTACTCTGAAAGCCAGTTTTCCACAGTATAACAAAGTATATAGAAAAGAGTAGTGAACTGTTTTTTAAGTTATCAAGTAAACTCCAAATATGTTCAGATGTCAATTGTGCCCAGCTCTTCATAACTCCATTTAGTGTTTTTCTTGGCAGAGAGATAGAGTGGTTAGTCAGTTTCATCTCCAGCTCATTTTACAAATGAGGAAACTGAGGTATACTGTTAAATGTCTTGTTCAGAGCCACACAGATAGTGAGTATCTGAGGCCAGATTTGAGACTTAAAAGGAAGAGTCTTCCTGACTCCAGTCTTGGTACTAAGCCACCTAACTGACCAAAACTAAATTGCTCTCAGCAGTGATACACTATTCATTGCTCACAAATTATATGGAAATCAATACCTCAAAACGTTTACTAATACAAAACAGCTTTATCATTTTGTTTTACCAAAGCTGGACTACCAGAATGGAATTTAGTTTTATGAGCCAAGATCCCCAACAATAAGATATTTGTCATACTTTAATCTTTATGGAAAAAATCCTTATTGTTACCAAATATAAAAATTTGCTATATTAGAAATGTTATAGCAATACTTTTAGACACTAACCAATATGTGACAGGGACGAGTGGGAAAAAATAAATATTTAATTTGATATGTGCTCACAATACATGATCAAAACAAACTCAAAAGGGCAGGAACTTTTTCTTTTCTTAAAACACACACAAAAAACCTTTTAAAACATATCCCCCCTACTTCCACTTCATTTTTTGTTTGTCATTTCATGGTTTTTGACAAACATAAGTTTGGTAACTGATTATTTTATCATTCATTATTCATCATCATTTTTCATTATTGTCCCACTCTCACTAACAGTGACCTATCCTGTCTCAATTTTACCCGTCAGAATAGTACAACATTGATTCTCATCTGATCTCAAGACTTCTGATATCTTCTCCTAAAACAATGATTCTACCTAACTAGTACTTTCCATTTCTTACAATGAAAAATTATGGGAAATTAAGGTTACTGGAAATTAAACCTGAGCAACATTAAATATTAGAGATAATTGAAAATCAAAAGTTAATATGCTATCTAAATTACAAAAATTCCTATACTTTTAAGAAATAATAACTCAAATCTTCAGCCTAATTTATAGACAAGCTGATTTAAACAAATTAGGAAATATAAATGGCTATCTAAATTTGTAACCCTGCATTTTATACAGCATCTTATATTAAATTGGTTTCATATACAGTTTAACATGTCATTTTTGAAGGCCTTTATTGTGAAGATAACCACTCTCTTGTCTGACAATCATAATATGCTTGTCAGCGATTACTCTGGACCTCCACGCTGCAAGAGAAAAAAATAAAAGATTACATAATGTTTCAAAAAATACTATCATACTTTTATGAGGTAACAAATGAAAACACATACTTGAATAAATTCCATCTCTTCTGGAGACATGAATTTCCTCCTATATTTCTGAGGTAATGTTTTTACTATTTCAGCAGAATCTGGTGGACCACGATTCATTGGCAAACCTGATGATTTACCACCCAAAGAATGTTGTGATATTGCAGAAGAGTGAGATGGAAGCACAGATGATGTTAAAGATTCGGGTACTGAAATGAAGAATTTTAAAATCAGAGAAATTATCTAAGAATTTTATAGTATTTCTTGTACTACATAAATTAATCCATTCTTGCAACTACAATGCAATTGTAGACACTAATGTTGCACAGAAGCAACATGAATAATATATTAAGGTTTGAGAAAATAAATTATGCTGCCTTGCCTCTACCTCAAAACCCCTTTCCACCTGCTGCCTCATTGAATCTCCTTCCCTTTCTTAGTGTTGGCCAAGGCCTTGCTATCTGGGAGGCTCTATAGTTTTAGCATTGCTGCATTTTCTAGATTCCTACCACTTACGATCCTCAAGGAACAGGGGAATGGAATCAGGAAATTGGGAGGCTGTAGGGCTTTCTTCCATTGTTTTGCTCAACATTAACTGCCTGTCAACTTCTCTCTGGATAACTGGGCAGGATTATTTCATTAAAATTGTGTTTTTAAACTAAAACAGTGTCATAGTCTAATTCAACTGAAGCAGCAAAATATAGCAAATAGAGTGCTAGGCTTGAAATCAAGAAAGATCTTGGCTCAAATCATGCTTCAGAACTAAGATGCACTTCATTCAAGCAATATTCCAACATATATTTAAAAGGCGTGATAATGTTTATTTGTGACTAATATAGTAGCATATTATACACAAACAGTTGATCTCATCCTTTGTGATCTCTGGGCAGCACTGGACAGTTTCCAGAAAACTGTAAAGTTTTCTCTTCCTTGGGTGTTCTTGAAACACTTCTTTTATAATACAACAGCTTCTCAGTCTCATTTACTGAACCATTCTTGTGCTGCTCCAAAATTGTGGGAATAACCAAAACTGTTCTGAGTCTCCCATCTCTCTAAGTGACCTCTGTTTTCATAGGATCATAGTTATTTCTATTCAGACAACTCCAAAATCTTAGCACATTGGGCTTGGAGTCAAGAAGGCATGAGTTTAAATGCAATCTCAGACATTTACTAACCTGTAACTCTGAGCAAGTCATATAACCTCTATTTGTCCCCCTTCATCTGTAAAATGGGAATAGTTGCTTTGAGGATCAAATGAAATAATTACTGTAAAACATTTAGCATAGTAAGCACTATATATATGTTGGCTGCTATCACTGTCATTATTACAACATCCGGCATCATAGATCATCAACTTCCTATTGGATATTTCCCTTTGGATAGCCCCATACTTCAAATATTTTCTCCCAAATTCTCCCCAATTTTTCATTTCTGTTGACAGTGCCACCATTGTTCTAGTTCTAACCTCAGGATCATCCTCAATTTTTCATCCTCATCTCTCACAAGCAGACCTTGTCATCTCTATATCAATGTGTCTCAAATCTCTGTCTCCATTCACATGGCTACGATCCAAATTCAGCCTCTCTTTACCCCTCCCACTTTCTTTCTTTGAATCCTCAGAACTTAGCAGGGTGCAAGAAACAGCAGGTGATTAATACATGCTTTCTGACTGACTGAACATACTGCAATGTTTCGAGTTTCTTTCTTTTTTAATTTAATCTTCTATTTAATTAGCAAGTGATAGTCCTATGGCACATTTTGAACATATTAGTCCCCTACTCAAAGGGTTCCAGTGTCTTGCTCCTATATTTCAGATAAAACACAAAAAAACCTCTATTTGGCACTCAAAACCCTTCCCCATCTGGAACTAGCCTGCCTTACTACATATAACTTCCTTTCTATGTATTATGTTCCAGACACACTTACTCTTTCTTGTACAATCAAAAAATTACCTTGTATTTGATTTGTACATACTTTTCATTTACTTATGTGTGTACATGTCATTTCACAGAACAGGACATAAAATACTTGAGAATAGGAACTGTTTCATTTGTTTTGCTTTTGTATCCTCAGTGCTTAAGCACATTGTAGACATAGGATGTGCCTAAGTGCTTGTTTGATTGCTAGCTACTGTAACTCTTGTAAGCCATTTAATCTCTACTATCTCAAGTAGAGAATTCTCAGATTTATTAACTACAATGTTTTCAGAAGGGAGTTCTCTCAGCTGAAAAGTTTTTTGTTAGCATAGTTAACAGATCCATTAATTACTTTCTTATAAAATAATTTGCAAAAAAATAACAGTTGTTGTTAGGGATCAACTTTTGTTGCATAATTTGTCATACTATATTAGTCAAAAATCACCAATCATACATCTTTAACAAATAGGAATACTGCTTGAATGAAGGGTTTTTAAATGGAAATAAAGGAGATGGTAGAGAAAGCAAGAGGAAAAGGTAAAAAGGGCAGAGAAACCTCCGAAGACCTTTTTTCATTTAAAGATAGTTATTGCCAAGATTTCTTTCCAGTCTAGAGATCTAAAGAATAAAATGAGGGATAAAGTTAGGGGAAGCATCTAGAAGAAAAAGGAGAGAAAAGGAAAGGGAAAATGGGAATGAAATATTAGATCCACAAGAAAAAAATACTTTACCTAGAAGAAAATTATATTTTACGTTCCTTCTCCATCCCCTGTATTTCTGACATAAATTCAATATCAATGAAAAGGAAGAAACAATCTAATATGTCATCATTGCCTCTATATCACTTCCCAATACTTTATGTGCCTTATCAGTTTTACATTAAAGAAGTATAAACTAGAAGAAAAAGATAAATAGAAAAATTGGTCCTAAATTTCCCTGGCATAGAGTAGCTAATTAATTAACAGTTAAATTAAACTCACTCTATTCCACTAACATCCACTAACATGGCTAGCTTGAAAAAATAAAAAATAAAAAGCCTCCCTGATTTATGAAGACATAACAATCAATGATAAGAAAGAATGCAATTTATCATATGTATCTGAGGTAAGAAGATACTTACCATTCAGTTTGGGGTAGCCTTTTCTGTCAGGAAACCTTATTAATGGAGTATGTGGCTTGACTACCTAAAAAAATAAATAAATAAAAATATGAGAATTAAGATCACTTGTAAAGTCAGATTTACAAAGTATACTTTGATTCAGAAATTATAAATGATGTTGTTTACCCACCCTCCCCAAACCCTTAAAAGAAAACTAATAGAATGGTGTGGATGTATTTCCTTTGCAAAATCATTTCCATGATCACTTTCTTAATTGAAAAAATACTAAGTAAATATCAACATTTCAGTTATTTCAGGAAGGATATATCATATATCATACCTCTATAAATGTGTACTTATGTAATATTTTGCATTTTTAAGAAGCATTTTCACATTATTTCATCTTTGTTAAATTGTATTCTATTAGTTATATGCAAATGCTTTTTCAAGAGAAAAATGGGAAGGGAAAGGAGGGGGCGTGTCCAGATTCATTAAACTAGTGGGTAAAGAGAATTCTAGTCTGATGTTTCTCCCTTCCTCCCCACCAGACTATACTTAAGTTTTTAGCACAGAAGAAAAATATACCCCTCCCAAAAAAATGCTAAAAGATTTAGAAAAATCATCTTTAGAGAACATTATTTCCTTTGGGCATAACAGCATATAGCTCAGTTATAAAATAAAAGTTGGGGTGTGAAATCTTAGGAGTAAGTGCCAATTACATTCTAATAACAATTTTTTAAAATTATTTTAACAATGAGCGTTTTTAAAAATACTAAAATCATTAAGATAAATTTATAGGAAAAAGAGAGACCAGGTACTTCACATGTCAATCAATAATATTAATTTTACAATTTATAGGTGGATTTGAGTGGTCTGATATGCTCCTCATTATTGTCTCAGAAACTGTTATCACTGACTAATAGATTGTTAATTGGCAGCCAGCAATGTTTGTCAAACTATAGCACTCCCAAGGCTAAGGGACCTTAAAGTTATTACTACACCCCATCAATACCTTCACTAATAGCAACAGAAATGGTTTAAGAAAACCTCCCAATAAGCAAATTTGCAGCATCCTTCACCAGTAGTTCATAATTTATTACACCCATCTAAAACCAATATTAGTTTACTGCATTTTAAATAATTATGTTGCTAATAGTTTCTGATTACATTATTATAATCACATTGTAGTGTTGTTCTGCTTGATTCTTCATTCTGTACCAGTTCATACAGGTTTTTCTCATGTTTCTCATATTAATAATTTCTTGTGGACCAAAAACATTAACATTCTTGTCTGATTATATTCACAGAAGTTTGTTCAGCTATCACCTAAAAAAAAAAAAAAAAAAATAGGTACCCACTTTGTTTTTCTACTACTATGAAAAATGTTATCATGAATATTTGGAGCATATCAAACTGCCACTGACATACTTGGGCTATAAATCCAGCAGTGGGTTCAATGGATCAAAGAGCAGGAAGTTTAATATCTCCTACATAATCCCAAATTGATTTCCTGAATTGTTTGTCCATTCAACTAGTTTGGATGCCTTTAAACCTCTGACACTGACTCTTTATCATCTTTGTTTGATGGCTGATTCCTCAATTTTCATTTGCATTCTCTTACTATTGCCCCTTGTTTGGGAGTACTTTTCCCTCTAATGGCTGCTGACAGCTTCCATTTCTTCTTTTGAAAACTTTCTTCATATCCTTTAAGCCAGTAAAAAATCTACAGGGAAATGATGGCTATCTTAGATTTGAATTAATTCCTCTAGAGATGTCAGAGAAAAATTTATGTTTTATTAGAAGCAAAGAATTTTTTTTAGGTTTATATTTTCTCCTACTTTCATTGACTAGATCACTAAATCCATTTAGAGCTTCTTTTGGTATATACGATGTTTATCTGTCAAATAACTGGCAAGTTGCCAAGAAGGTCTTGTCCCATAACAGGATGGAGTTTGTGTTTTTGGTTGTAACAAACATTGGTCCACCATGTTCCTTTACTTCTAAGTCCTCCTTATCTAATCTGTTTCACTGACATACTTTTTTTTTTTTTAAAGCAATGCCTCATCATCTACAGGAGATCCTTCTATCTACTGGACTGCACATTATCACTTCATGATAGCATGTTTTCTTTTTTCTTCTTCAGTTGATATCAAAAAGCATATACTTCAGTCATTTCCCACTTGATTAATTAGTGGTCTAAGGATAAGAAAGTTTTCCCTAAATTCCTAAGAAATGCAAATTAAAACAACTGAGGAATCACTCATCAAATTGGCAAAGATGATAAAAGATTAATATTGAAGGATTGTGAGAAGGCAGATATATCCATACACTGTGACAGATATGTCCATACACTGTTGATAGAGCTCTAAATGGTTGATCAAACTATTTAGGAAATCAATTTGGAATTATTAGGCTGGCTAGGGGGAGCAGTAGAGTGTAGAGCCTGGCATCAGGACAATCTAAATTAAAATTTGGCATCAGATACTTATTAGTTATGTGACTCTGGGTAAGTCACTTAATTTGTTTGCCTTAGTTTTTCTCATTTATAAAATGGGGACTATAATAGTACTTATCTCCTTAGAATTATTTATGTAATTTGACATAAGAGTTGTAAAGTGCTTAGCACACAGCAAGTGCTATGTAGAATGTTGTCTATTAATTCTAAAACAAAACAGAAAGTCATCTATTCTAGAGGATGGCAGAACAAATTTCTATTAATTTAATGGAATGTTACAGTTTCTTAAGGAATGATAAATATGATAAACATGAGAAAACCTGTATGAACTCTTATAGCATGAAGAAGAGCTAAGAGAATATATAACAAAAAGGCAACATAATCACCTCATGACTTTTTAGACTTTTTAGAAGAAAGTACATTGAAGAATTGGTGTAGAATATGATTCTGGCTTACATCAATGTATACCAGTGGTATAAAACTCAAAATAGAAAAGGGACAATTTATCAATACAAAAAGATTCTTGCAGACCACGATTAATTTAAGTTTTAAAATGCAATATTCTGATCCAAACATTTTGGAGAACAATTTGGTACTATGCTCAAAGGGCCATAAAACTTTACAAACCCTTTGACTCAGAAATACCACTTCCTAGGTCAGTATCCCAAGAGATTTCTGAAAATGTATATATATATATATATATTGTACAAATATATTATTAAAAATGAGGAAGGGGGGGGGGGACACTTTCAGAAAAACCTAGGAAGAGACCTGATACAAAGTGAACCAAGACAACACCGTATATAGAAATAGGAGTATTATGATGATTAAGTAGGAAAGATTTTACTATTCTGATTAATATAATGATCTAAGATAATTCCAAAGGGCTTATAATGAAAAATGTTATCTACTTCCAAAGAGAAAACTAATAAAATTCTGAATATAGACTGAACATACTTTTTTCATTTTTTTTTTGGGGGGGGCCAACATGGCTAAAATGGAAACTTGTTTTACATGATTTCACATATATAACTGATATATTGCTTGCCTCCTCTGTAGATGGGGGAGGGGCAGAAGAAATTTGGAACTCAACAAATGTTAAAAAAAAAAAAAAGTTAAACCAAAAAGAGATGTTTCAAAATCTGAAAGGAAAAAAAAAGGTAATGTTATCTATTTTCTATTGTATTATTAATTTTTGTTAAATATTTCCCAATAACATTTTAATCTAATTGGGCCCACTTGGAAATACTGCTATCTATCATCCGTTTGATGACCTAGATCATCACTAGAAATCCATTATTTCTAAGATTCAAAGGAACAACAAACCTCTAATTTTATGTATGTGTGTATGTGTATCTCAATTGTCAATGGAAAAACATTCAAATAACACTAATTTCTCTTTATCCCTCCCAGCCTATTCACTCACACAATGCTTAAAATAAGATTTTCTTTACTTTTAAGTATTTAAGAAAGCTCCAAAAGTAGTCAGTTAAAGAAAAATTGAGAAGGGGAAAAGTAAAGAAATGGTCACTAATCAAATAACTCTAAATGTCTACTTATACTATATTTATCTACAGTTTCATTAACTTAGGCTAATGAAGCATACTTCATTGGTTGAAGTACCTTTTACCACCAACTCAGTACTTTTTTTTCTCCCACCTCTTATTGTGGTCACACACATCCCACCCCAAACCCTATAATAAAATCACTTGCTGGCTAATTTCCATAGTCCCTTTGGAACTCAACAAAGCTGGTCCTCAGGAAACAAATAATCAAATCAAGTCCAAAATTGGATCCCCACTCAAAGGCTTGGCTTCAACTGTTAGTGTTAGAACAAGAGCTTTTCTTCTGCTGTCAAGTCTTTGGGAACCATGAGTCTTCTTAAGTTTCTTGAGAGAGGTATTCCCAGTACCTGAGGTACTGTTTAGAACAAATTAATTGTTTAATAAATAGATGAAAATAATTAATTTTGGAAGAACAGCTGGTGATGGGGCTATGAATTTGTGGGTTCTAGAAAACAATTTTAAATCAAGCCAGAGTGACTCAATTGTTCACACCCATTTACAAAGCAAGCTACAAGGAAAGATCCGCCGGTATATTAAAAATATTTATAGTATTATTAATAATAAATTGAAGCAAACTAGATATACATTGATTAGAAAATGCTGAACAGATTGTGACACAAATATAATAAACTAAAAAAATATGAATTCAAAGTTTATTAGAATTAAATGAACTGACAAAGGCTGAAGTAAAAATAAAGTAATCACAATATAAAGGAACATGGAAAATATCAAGACTTGGATCAATGCATTAAACAATTTTGACTCTTAAAAAACCTATTTACTAGTTATGTCTTTCCTCCCCACTCGTTGTATAAATTTAGTAGATTAAAGAGAGAATAAAGCTTATGTTAATCAGATAATAAATAATCAACACGTTGGTTTGTTTTGCTTAACTGTTTCTTGCAGCAAGAGTTTTATTGAGGGGTGTTACTGAGAAATCAATAAAACTTTTTAAAGAAAAATTATGGTAGTGGTGTTAAAGGACTGAAAAAGAGCTAAGTCCTTTAAAAAGGGAGGGAAGGAGGAATAGATAAGTCTTGAAATTATAGAGCTAGTGAATTACAGTTCCTGCAAAATATTTCAAAAGGAAGATTTAAGCTTTTAAGGTACCGGATTTAGATCTTGAGACTTGAGTTTATTTAACTCAATCCTTCATTTTATAGCTGAGAAAAAAGGATATATACTAGAGAAGAGGGGTAGAATATAATGGGAACCTATGTTCTAATTCTAAACCTGGAACATTTCTCAATATACAGCACTATTTAATGCCAATCATGCCAAAGGGAGTGCAGCAGGCCACTTAGGGCCCCATATCCTTGGCCTTGTGCTATTAAATATTTTTTCAATGACTTGGATCAAAGTAGGCATGTTTTTGCTTATCAAATGACATAAAATTCAGAGAGAACTAAAGCAAGCTAGATGAGAGATTCAGGATCCAAAAAGATTTTAAGAGGGTAAAAAAATAGTCTAATGTGAATTTCATAGTTGTTTTGCAGTCATTTATTACTATCTGACTCTTCATGACCCTATGAGGGGAGAGAGGTTCTTGGATACTGGAGTGGTTTGTCATTTCCTTCTCCAACTCATTTGGCATATGAAAAAACGAAGGCAAGCAGATTTAAGTGACTTGCCCTGGGTCCCACAAGGACTAAGCTCTTCTTAACACCAGGCCCAGTGCTCTATATTTGTCACAGTTCTATTTTGGAGTTAAAAGTAAAAATCACAAGTAAAGGATGGAAGACATGAGACTAAAAGAACAGTTTTTGTGATTCAAACTGCAAGCTCAAAATGGATTAACAGTGTGACCTCGCAGTCAAAAATGCATTAGTTTCCAGAATGATCTCAGAAAAACAGAACACCATTGAGGCATTAAAAAAATACATAGAGCAGAAAGGAATTAGGGCAAGAAAAAGTTTTGAAAATGAGTCTAATTTATTATATATATATATATATATTAAATATATATATATATATTAAAAAGCTCTACATGAGATTCAGTTTGAGCTTTCTACTATACATATGGAAATGCTCATTTTATTTTATATTTTAAATTCAGAATGCAAAAAACAAAAATCCAAAATAATTCAGTAGCATTAGTGACATTAAAGCTGGTAGTGTTTCTATAATGAGGGAAATGATAGTCCTGTCCTACTCTTCCCTAGTTCCTACAACAGCTGAAATGTATTTTGAACACATTGAGAAAGGATATGACAACCTGTAGTAATACATACCAGTAATCATACCCAATGGAATTCAATTAAAATAAATGGTTAGATTTAGCCAAGAAAAGTCAAGATATATATATATATGGAAATGACCCACATGTACAAAAATATTTACAGTAGCTCTTTTTGTGATGGCAAAGAATTGGACATTGAAAGGATGCCCAACATCCCTTCAATGGCTGAACAAGTTCTATATAATGTAATGGTATACTATCGTGCTATAAGAAAGCAGGCAGATTTCAGAAAAACCTGGAAAAATATGACCTAATGCTGAATGAAGTGAGAACAATCACCTATGTGTGACAATCAACTATGACCGATTTGGCTCTTCTCAGCAATGATCTAAGAAAATTTCAAAAGAATGATAGAAAATACAATCCACATTCAAAGAACTATGAAGTCTGAATGAAGACCAAAGTATTTCACTTTTTTGTGTGACTTTTCCCTTTTCTGTTTCTTCTTTCACAACATGATTAATGTGGAAAACATGATTCCACAGACATAACCTATTATCAGATTACTTGCCATCTTGGAGAAGGAGAAAAAATTTCGAACTCAAAATCTTATAAAATATTATTTATTAAAAAAAAAATGCCATGATACTTGTCTTCAAATATTTAAAGGTCTACTGTGTTTAAAAGATTAGGTTTGTTCTCCACCTCAGTTAAAAGAATTAATAAATGAAATAAATGGGGCAATAAATGAAAGTTTCATAATAGTAGATTTCAACTTGATGTTAAAAAACTAAGAAGCTTCCTAATCGTTATAGGACCCATATCAGAGATTTAGAGCTAGGAGAAACTTCAAAAGCTATCTTAACTCAACCTCATTTTGCAGATGAGAAAGTTGAAGCCCAAAGAGATTAAGTGATTACAGGGGGTGGAGGGAGGGAGGGGAAAAATCGAAACATAAGCGAGTGCAAGGGATAATGTTGTAAAAAAAATTACCCTGGCATGGATTCTGTCAATACAAAGTTATTATAAAATAAAATTAAATTAAAAAAAAAAAGATTAAGTGATTGCAAAGTTATGCAGGTAGGTAAAGGAATCAGCTAGGTGATGCCAGTGTGTTATAGACCATGTCTAAGTAAAAGGGCAGGTCAATTCTCCAAGAGCCTCCACAGCTGTGAATCATACCACTTGAAGGAGCTGCAAAGCAGCCTTTATAAGTAAAGTAAACAGATGTTCCTTGTGGATTGGGAATGAAATAAATTGGAGGCAGAGGGAAGAGGAGAGAGGTCAGAGAACGCAAGTGCTTCTCAGTCTCCTTGTATCATCCTCTCTCATGAAGAGATACATTCTACAGGTCTGAGACCTCCAGCAGCCACTGGCAGGTGGCTCCTGTATCATAACAATAGTGCACAGAGAGTCAGGCCTGACATCAGACTCATCTTCATAAATTCAAATCTGCCTTCAGATATTTATGTGACTCTGAGCAAGTCACATAACCCTGTCTGCCTCAGTTTCCTCATCTGTCAAGTGATCTAGAAAAGGAAATGGCAAACCACTTCAGTATCTGTTATGATTCTTACAAGGTACTAAGACTGGAATTGAGAGAGACAATAATTATCTAATTTAGCATGGTTCAGTATGATTGATCTGATCCTACAAGGAGATATTATGGGCCAGAACTTAAAACAAGGTACTAAGTGGAATTGAGACAATGGTTAAATCTAATTTAGCATTGATTTAATCCTACAATAAATAATGGTTTCCTAGTGATATAAGGATTGGAGTATACTCGGTGCACAGCATATAAGCAAAAAGCTCTCAGGGCCAGACACAGAAGCCCACAAGCCCACTCTCAGAGGCAGAGTCAGATTCATTCCATCTTCCACCTTTGTGCTGGCTGGAGGTTGAAGCTGGAGACGCAAAGAACCATTAGCAAGAGCTCTCCGAACCAAGGACAGAGATAGGCCTCTAAGAAAGCTAATTGGGCTATTTTGAAGGAAACAATAAAGGATCTGGACTTTGACTCCTGGCTGCCTTTGGGGTGATTATTACTTTTAACTGAAGAAGGCTTTCTCCAGAAGCCCCCAAGAAACCTGCTCTCAGAGAACATTATATTTGAGAGAAGAACACTGAAGAGGGACACTGAAACAATTGAATAACAAAAAATAGTAAAACCAATTTCTACTCGGATGCTCTGACTCCAAATCCAGTACTCTTTCTATTGTATGTAAAGCCTTGGAAGTGAGGGGTTTACTTGTCAGCAATGTTGAATAAAAGCCTTGGGATCATATACATGTTGGGATTGGTTAATCACAAAGATAGCAGCTTATTTGGGAGACAGACACACACACGTGAAAAATACTAAACCCACTAGGAAAACTCTATTCCTTCTTCCATAAAAGTTTTTCTTTCTGTTTAGCTTAGCCAGCTGAAATTTCAATCATCTTTGAAGGTTCAGCTCAAATACTAGTTACCTTTTCCTTGATACTCTTTTCCAATTGTTCATAATACTTTCTTCCTCCTTTATGTACTTTTTATAGTCTACTCAGCATTATATCTGAATGCATGTTTTAGATCATAAGCTATTTGAATATTATCAATTCATTAGGCAGGATTTATTAATTGCCTGAGACAAACCAGGTACTGTATAAGGTGCTAGAAATACAAAGCCAATAAATAACAAAATCCCTGCTTTTCAAGAAACTTATTTCCAAAGGGAAAACAGGGAACTAGGAAAGATAACCCAAAGAAGTAGTTCTTATGCTCCACTCTAAATGAAGCTAGTTTTTAAAAAGCAGAATGGAGGAGGACATTCTATGCCTGGGGACAGCCTGTGCAATGTCATTAAAGTAAAGACCATAGGTTATTTAGCTTGTGAATTTCCTGGTCCGATAAAAGATTCCAAATAGGAAGAAAGACATAAGATTTGAGCTAACTTTCATTATCTTACCTGTTTATTGGCAAAGTAAATTGGAAATCTGAGATCAATTTTGTAGGAAACTTCTACAAGTGACCTGAGAAGTGTTCTTCTCCAGAACAGACCACACCAAAACCATAGGACTGCATCAGATGTTTCTAGAGGGAGGGAGACATCTACTTTTTTTAAATTTTCTTCTTTTACCTGTAAGGCCTACTTATCAAAGTCCCCTTTGATTTCTCAATCATCCATTTTTCCATTTTTCCTTTCACACATAAGTTCCAAGAAACCCCTAATAATGAGGTATGTATTTGGTCTAAAAGAGTTGGCCAAATAACCATCCTTTTTAATAAAGGCCTTGTTAACAAAATAATTTGCCCCTTCCTCCAAAAAAAGGATAAATAAAATGGAGATCAAAGGTCCTGTGTTAAGAATAGCAACTCAGCAACTAGGCCATACTTTTTTGGCAAGAACACGGCAGGTGTGAAGAGCAATAATATACAGTCTAGAAAGATATAGGAACCAGATTATGAAAGGATTTAAATGCCAAATAGAAAAGTCTGCATTTTATCCATGAGGAAATAATATAGGGAGCAAGAATCATGGTCGAATTTATGTTTTAGGAATAACTTTGGTAACTGTGGAGGCTGAATTAGAGAAACTCAAGAAGATCAATTGAGGAATTGATTGCTAATAACCTGGGTGAAAGGGCAGAGACAACTGATACAGTAGTTGACAGTATGACTAGACTGAAGGGGTAGAGTCAAGAAACTGCAGTGCATAACCTAGCTGCCCTAATAATTATCTCTACTAGGACTAGTTCAGTAGGTAACATAATTGAACCCAGAAGGAATGAGATCATCCAGAAAATGTAAACAGGAAAATAAGTGATCTAAAAAGAGAGCTTTTAGACATTTTTAGTAGGAGGTGGAGGGGGTGGGAGAGAATTGAAGATCAGCAAAGCAGAGTGGAAGAGAAATCAAAAGACAGGTAAATGTTACAAACCTATAGGAACTTATTGGTTTATAATTCACTTTCCTCACAACTACTATGGAAAGATAAAGCAAGTATCCTTATTCACTAAAGAGAAAGATGAGACTAAGAGGCAAAATGCATAATCAATATTCTAATAAAATAGGGGTTTAAGAGGATTCTAAGTCAGTCTTCCTAAAATCGAGCACCTTCCTTCTCCTATAGGTATTATCAAGCTGCCTTGAGGTCAGGAACTGAGTTCTTATATCACCTTTGGATTCTCTTCAGTACATAGCAAAGCTATGCTGACAAGTCAATACTGAAATGAAAATTCTAGGGAACCTCAAGTATCTTATTCACAGAAATAATGACTAGACACGTATACAACACCTTAAGGTTTCCAAAGCACTTTACAAATATCACACCAGCTCAATGCAGTAAATTCTCCATTTTACAGATGAGGACTTTGCCCAGGACTATGCGGCTAGTAAGGATAGGGGTTGGGAATGTACACGTGCTTCTTTCAGCTCTAGCTCCAGCTAGCTGCCTCTAGCACAGCAGATGAAGTCTTCAGTCATCAGTCTTTCGTTCATCTCTTCCCTTTAAGGCTATCTAGAGCCACGTCTGGGATTACATTTAGTGGTTTGAATGTTTCCATTACCAAACTTCCAGCTCCTCAAAAGCAGGGGGTTGTCCTTTGCCTCAGAGTTTAGCAAGCGCCCGGCTATGATAGATGCTTAACGTTTCCTGAATGACATTCAGTTATACTTCAAGTTTGATGTTGGGGTCCCTCCAGGACACTCACTAGAGGAATTCCCGAGTCCTTGACAGCACGCACCAAGTGTCCTCCCGGACCCGCCCTAATTTCTTTCCCGCCCCTCCTTCCTCCCTATTGGCTGTAATGGAACATTACCTGCATTGTGATTGGCCGAGAAAGAGTTGGAATGGCGGAGCCCCACCTCTCCCTGCAAACAACCGGGGGCAAAGCTCCAACACAGAGAGGGAACGGTGGGAGCAAGAGGAACCCCGGCCGAGAAGAGGGGCCGTATCAGCCCGGGACCCATTAGCCCTTCGCTCTCCACGGCCTCACAGAGGCCACTCGCCGGCACATACCCCGTCCCACCGCAAGGGCAACCGGGCAGAGTCCAACGTCCACCTCCACACACTCCACCAGCAAGGATTCCTCACCCCTTCCCAAACAGTCCCAGAGCCGCCATCAGATCCTTTACCTACCGGAGGAGGTGGCCATTGACCAGAATCTGCCCAGTCCCACCTGGAGGCCAAGAAAAGTAACCCCTGATTTTTACCTGCACGACCCGAGTGGCCGCCGCCATCTTGCTGCCCATGGCGACCCAGGGGGATGTAACGTTTCCGGGGCAGGCCGACAAACTCTCTTAAGAGTCGGCGGCGCCCGCGCCTAAACCTGAGGTCTTTCTGTGACGTCACTAGACGTGACGACGCCCCGCCCGTTCCGAAGACAGTGCTCGATTAGCCCCGCCCATTTCTCCTTTAGATTCCTTTGGTCCGGATGATTCTATGCCTTTGGTACTTCCAGAGGGCATTTAGGGAAATCTTAAGATTTATTTGTTTTGCCTTTTGCCTCCCCCTCATGCATGAATTTCAATCAGTACCTTACAAAATACATTTTCCAAAAGAAAGGGCCCCGTACAAAGATATAAAAACTTTCTGTAATAGCAAAGAACTAAAAAGGATCCTCAAAAATTAGAGAATGGTTTAAATTATGATATAAGGTTGATTTTTATTTTTTGCTGTTAAAATAGTATTTGTCACATGGGATGGCTTTGTGGCAAGGGGAGGAGAAAGGACACAAGGAATACTATGATGAATGCTATTTTTTACAATGAAAGAAAACATCGGTAAAACTTAGAATTATGGCACTTTTTTTAATGGAAAGTTTTTTTTTTCAATTTGCAAAAAATATAACATTCGTTTTTTAAAATACTGGGTTCCAAATTCTCTCCCCATCCCTGAGATAGAAATAAATTAGGTATAGACCACATGTTAAGTCATGCAAAATATTTGCATTAGTTATGTTGCAAACAGAAAACAAAAGAAAAAAAAGACAAGAAAAAAAGTACGTTTCTATTTGCATTCAGACAATCAATTATTTGGAGGTGAATGACATTTTTCTTCATAAATTCTTTGTAGTTGTCTTGGATTGTTGCATTAATGAGAATAGTTAAATCATTCACAGTGTTCATCATTTTTGCTCATACTGTGAACAATGTTCTTTCTTCTGGTTTTTCTCACTTCACTTTGTATTGTAATGCCGGAGAAACTGAGGCAAGATAGAAATTAGAGAGTTTTTAATACTTTATTTGAAAGGGAGAGATTATGCTGGGGGCATGATCCAGCAGAGAATGTGAGTTCTCCATGACATATTTATATACAGTAGCTAAACAAAGGTGGGGAGATGGGAGTGGTGTGGAGTCCAAACTGTGGTGAATGGGAATCTCCAGGCAGGAACCATCAATCCTGGTTCTGACAGGTTGGGGGATAGGACCATAAATTCTTGATGACAGAAGTTAGGAGCCAGGACGTCTGACTCCTCATCTTGAGTTTATACACTGACAATCCATAATCTTAGAGCAAGTAGCCCTGAGTTATTGTAAAGGATTGAAACTCAGAAAAAGATGTGCTTGAATCAGACAATCCAGCACTTAAGGCTCATTACCTATTCTATGTGGGACAATGACTCTATTAGCGTATGTTTTGGATAAATGGCTCTTCTCACTGGTGCTTACTGAATGTTTGGTGTTAAGATACTCATAGACAAGGATTTGAGGGCAGGGTGAGAGAGTGACTTTTGCAGCAGGACAAAGAAGACAGAGATTGGTGACTTTGGACTTGAGAATCCAGGAAACATCATTGTAGAGCCTCGTGGCAGTTTGCCTGCTTCTTTCACTTCTCCCCCTAAAGACCAAGGACTTTAATTTATCCTGACTCTGGCTGATCCCGAGGCCCTCGAGGGAGCTAGCCCATACTCCACAAGTTATATCAGTCAAAATGAACTGGGGGGGGGAGGGGGAAGGAGGGTTTGCAACTAAGGCGATTGAGGCAGAACAATTAAGGAAACTGAGGCAGGACCAATTAGGGAAACTTAGGCAGGACAATAAAAGGGAACTGTGGCACAACAGTATCACTTCATGTTTTTCCAGATTTTTCTAAAAGCATTCTGCTTGTTATTTCTTATAAACACAATCTTGCACAACTTGCTCAGCCATTCCCCCGATTGATGAGCATCCCCTCGATGTCCAATCCTTTGCCAACACATTATTTTTAATTTAATTGCTAATCAAGTAATTTGGAGCATTTTTCTCCACACACAACTATAGGTAGTTTGTATTTCTTCTGAAACCTACCATTTCATATCCTTTGACCATTTATCAATTAGGACTTGAATTATTATGAATTTGACTCAGTTCTCTATATATTTGAGAAATTAGACCATCATCAGAGACACTTGCTTATAAAAATTCCTTCTCCTCCCCCAGTTTTCTCCTTTCCTTCTAATCTTGGCTGCATTGATTTTACAATTGAACAAAATCTCTTAAATGTACTCAAAATTATCCATTTTATATCCTTTTATCTACTTTATATGTTCTCTATCTCATTATCATAAATTCTTCCCTTAGCCCTAGATCTGACAGGTAAATTATTCTATGCTATTAATTTATAATTGTTAAATATATGTGTGTGTATGTGCATATTTACATTTATATAGTTCAGTAATAATGTAATACTATACTGCATCTAAGTACAGCAAGGAAGTGAGCAATGGGTATAGTCAGTTCAGATTTGGCCTCAGACATTCATTAGCTGGGCAAGTCATTTAACCTTCCCAAGCCTGTTTTCTCCATTGTAAAATAGGTATAATAATAGCACCTTTCTCCCTGGGTTTGACATAATGATAAAATTAGACAATATTTATTTGTAAAGCACTTAGTAGGTAATGAGATCCAGAATAGGATGGCAGATAGAATCTGAAGCACTGATGGAATTATAATTCTCCCTGGGGCAAGCAGGAAGGTTTTGCTCAAGTGGGAAGGTTCCACAAACCTCATCTTTACTTATCCAATCAGAAAGCCAAATTATGATGTCAAATCTGAGTTTGTAGTTCCCTTATAATATATCTGCCTAAAGTATAGATCTTTGCTAAATACCTTTAGGGTTAGTTCACTGATCAATGGTGTAATCCCTTTCTCTTACTAACCTGTCTACTAAATTTCCCTATGGATTTAGCCTCCCATTCTAGTACACTAGAATCTCCTGGCATATTCTTTTTAATGACATTGATGAGGTCCTAAGTAACTAGGTGGAGTTGGCAGAGAAAGCCTTAAGTACTAACATTACTCTCTGAGACAAGCAGGGGAATCAATTTAATCTTAACAGTCCCACCTTCTATTAAAAATTTCTTGAAGGAAAGCACTGTCTTGCTTACTTTGTATTTGTAATCCCAGAAGTGTACAGTATTGTGTTTAATAAATGCTTTTTTCTCTCAAAAAAACAACAACAAAAAAAACAGTCCCACCTTCTGTGGAGGTAATGAGTAGCCCCACCTTGCTATGTTCAGTCAGACAATTTGCTGAACCCCTTTGTGTTAAATTCCACCCCCCCAGTTCTGCCTTTGTGGTGACTTTCTCCTTCTTGTAGCTAATTAACTCTTTTAGGGTGCTAAATCCCTTTTAGGATTTAGCTTGCCAGTTACAAGAATGCTTCCCCCTCATGGAATATTCCTTTCTCCTGGTTAACTGAGTTTCACTAGGGAACTTGTCCTTTCCATTATTAATTATCAAAACCTCTTTCCTTACTAAATACTCTCCTAACTCTTATTTCATATTTATTACTCCTGGTGTCTATTTCACCTCTTTATTTTGTTTTCTCATAAATTTTTTGCTAAAAAGAATGGCCATTATGAATTCTTCACATGACCAAACCCCAACATTTGGTTCTCTCCCCATTGTTTGGAACTAGGAACTGCTATCCTGAACACAATAGCATCTTCTGGATAATTGTAAGTTCCATTAGGGAATTTGTTTTCCCCTTTATTAAATTATTAAAACCCTTTCCCTTGCTAATTCCTGTGTATTATATCCCATTGAAGCAGGAGAGAACTGTTTTCTTTACTAAAATTATATTCCCTTTAAGAAACTGTAATTCCTTTTAATCTGTGATCCCTTTCAGAATCTCAGCCCCTCCTGGGGAAGGCATATTCCCCAGATAAGTTATCTTACCAGGATGCCAAAGCCTTTGATTCAATTTGAAATCCTGGTCAAAAAGCACCCCTTTGAAGTGTTGTTAATTCCAATAGGAGATCTAGACTAAAAACTGATAAGAATCTAAGCTGGGAACTTTGGCTCCTGAAACCCTAAGACTCCTTAAAAAGGGCAGTATCTGGACTCATTCTTTGCAGATGGCCCATGCACTTTGCTAGGACCCTGCTCGCTGATCATTCTCAGTGCCAAAACTCCATTTGGAATAGAACTCTGCCACTATAGAAGTCAGCTTACTTTACTTTACTTTAGAGCAAGAAGTCAATTTACTTTAGGATTTGTGAATCAAAAGGTCCTGCACTGATAATGCATCAACTAGGAGGGGTTGGGAATCAGAAAGAAAGGAATCTTAAAGGGACCACACCCGCATCAATAGTGATGGTTTCAGAAAAATTGATGCAATTGAAATGAGCAGAACCAACAAATGAAATAACATTTTTTTTATAACTTTTTATTGATAGAACGCATGCCAGAGTAATTTTTTTACAGCATCATCCCTTGCATTCACTTCTGTTCCGATTTTTCCCCTCCCTCCCTCCACCCCCTCCCCCAGATGGCAAGCAGTCCTTTTACATAATATTATTTTTTCCAAAAACTTGAAGAGGTAATTAAAATAATGACCAACTACAATTCTGTAGGACTGATGATGAATGTTACCTACCTTCTAACAGAGAGGTGCAAAAAAAAGAACAGGGAGAAAAGAATGATGGGGTTCTGGTGGCAGAAAGTTGTGGGAATCCCCTTTTGATTGGGCAGGTCCTTCGTGAAAGAATTCACGAATGTGAAAAATTTTAGGTGGCAAAAAGGGAAGTTTATTGTTGAATGAAAAGTTAGCTTTGCCAGAAAAACTGACTTCTTCAGTGGCAAAGTCCTATCAGGGAAATGGAGGCTGGCACTGAGAAGAGAATGTCTTCATAGCAGGCAGGGTCCTGGCAGCTATGCCAAAGAAGCAAAGCATGCTACTTTGGACATTCTGCAAAAAAAAAATGAGAGATCAGAAACCTATTTTATGAGCAGATTTTTGGGGGAGGGGGGGAAGAGCTGGGGGCAGTTTGAACTGATCAGACCAGGATTTCCCAATTGAAATTACTTTGAAGGCTTTTTCAGCCTGAATTTGAATGGAGATCCGGCTATCAGTGGAAGTGATTTGCCTTAGAAATGGCCCAGCCTGAGAAGCTGTCTCACAGAATTCATGGAGCTGGAGAGACCAGGAATCAAAAGGGGACAGAATTTCAGTACGTTAATTTTACAGATCAAAAGGGAACACAGTTTCACATCCCCATCAAGAAGACAGAAAAGAAGCACAGATAAACAACATGATTTGAGAATTGAATGTTGATGATTAACAGGAAAATGTCTTATATGATTGCACATGTATTATCAGATTGCTTACCAGCTTGCTAGGAGGAGGAAGAAGAAGGAGGGAGGGAAGAAATTTTGGAACTAAAAATCTTTCAAAAAATGAATGTTGAAAATTGTCTTCACATGTAATTGGAAAAAATAAAATGCTATTAAAATAAAAAAAAATTGGATGTTAAATTTATTACATAATTAAAAACCAAAGCAAGATATGCATAGGAGACCTGCAATTTCACATGTAATCCTATCTTATCTGGTATGAACATAGAAATAAATGCTCACTTTTTTAAGCTCACTTTTTTGTTAAGCTTAAAATAATTTTTTAAAGTAATTTTCAATTTCTAAGTTCAGTCCAAAATTTAATGGCCCCGATAAATCTCCATGTTTCATTTAATAGATAAAAATAAGACTGTCCCTTAGTAAGACTTGTGATTTTAATAATACATAGAACTCTCAAATGAATAAATTCCCTCAACCAAAATATCAGCCCTTTTTCTGTAACTTAAATAATCATAAGAGTTGCCTAGATGTAAAAAACAAAAATATCTCAACAAGAACTTCACTGACTCACTGAAGAATGTAGGAAAGATTTTACTTTACAGTCTTGAAAGAACAGGTGTCTAAGCTAATGAACGCATTCTTGAAATACCAAGGAGGCTTATTTATTTCCTTGTTCCATATCCAAGACTCTCAGTTCTTAAGTTTCAATTTTCTAATTTAAGTTCAATTTCAATTTTCGTAACTGTAAATAAACTCCCATTCAATTCCTCCACTAGAGCAGAGGTTAAGTGATTTATCCAGAATCACACAGTTTGTAAGATAAAGAATAAGGTCTGAACCCAAGTTTCCCTGTGTTGGAAGACAGTTTCTATTCAAGACAAATGATATTATGCATTTTAATTGTGGAAAAAGAAAACTTATTATCAACTAGATTTGTGATTTCATCATTTTGATGCAGTATAGTTCCTGAGGAGGATGTAGCAATAATAAGCTAACCTGGCCTTGGGAGTGCCATAAAGCTGGCTGGATAAGGAACGGTTGGTCAGTAATCACAAAAGTTCTCAGAATTCAATAGTGGGGTGAAGCCCTAGAATTCAATACTCCTCAATTTTACCCTTACACCATAAAATTAGCATATCAGTGACTTGAAGAACCTAAGATTTGTTTCTTTTTCCTATGTAATTAGTTTCTTAAGGTTCTCTATTACTATTGATCAGAAAAATGCAAATTAAAACAACACTGAGATTCCACTACACAGCTCTCAGATTGGCTAAGATGACAGGAAAAGATAATGTTGTATGTTGGAGGGATGTGGGAAGACTGGGACACTGATGCATTGTTGGTGGAACTGTGAATTGATCCAGCCATTCTGGAGAGCAATTTGGAATTACGCTCAAAGAGTTATCAAAAACTGTGCATACCCTTTGATCCAGCAGTGTTTCTACTGGGCTTATATCCCAAAAAGATACTAAAGAAGGGAAAGGGACCTATATGTGCCAAAACTTGGTGGCAGCCCTTTTAGCAGTGGCCAGAAACTGGAAAATGAATGGATGCCCATCAACTGGAGAATGGTTGGGTAAATTGTGGTATATGAATATTATGGAATATTACTGTTCTGAAAGAAATGACCAACAGGATGATTTCAGAGAGTCCTGGAGAGACTTGCATGAACTGAAGGCAAGTGAAATTGATGCAGTTTGGGTGGTCTCAATTCCGGTGGTTAAGAGGTTGGCAATAAGAGAGTTGTTAAGAATCCCCTTTAAATTGACTGCAGGTTTAGGAGTGAAAAAATCCACTCATTCCCAAATTATTAATTGCAAAAATGAAAATTTATTGTTGGATAGAAATCAGTTTCTATTGGGAAATGGAGTTTTGGCACTGAGAATGCTTTCTTAGTGGGCAGAATGGTCCTGACAAATTGCTTAGGCCAAATGCAAAGACCTTAGTTGAAGGAGAAGCTGTTATATTGGGTATCTTAGTGGGGGCTGGTGATGAGGTATAGATTTAGGGAACTAAAATGAGATTAGAGTTTCTGGTGGTCAGGGAGTTAAATGATAAGATCTAGTGGCAGGTTCGGGGTTCAGGGAACCAAATGGATGTGGTTCTCTTCAACCATGAGATGATTCAAAGCAGTTCCAATTGTTCAAAGATGAAGAGAGCCATCTACACCCAGAGAGAGGACTGTGGAAACCGAGTGTGGTTCACAATATAGCATTTTCACTCTTTTTGTTGTTTGCTTGCATTTTATTTTGCTTCTCTCTCTCTTCTCTCCCTCTCTCTTTTTTACTGGTTTGATTTGATTTTTCACTGTGGGACAATAACCCTTATTAAAATTAAAATTGGAGACTTTCAAGGTAAAAAACAAAAAAAAGTATTAGGATCTCAAGAAAATAGGCAACTCCCAACACAGAAGGCATCAGTAGTGCAAACTGCAAAATACAAGATTATACAGATCCTAACCTGAAGTTCCCACAGCTCCTCTGACTTTTTCTCCCATTTTCTGGGGGAGTCCAGGCTTATACCCTAAAAGAGGAAATCTATCCCAGAAACAAAAGAATATTAGTAAATAACAAATGATTTACCCATTAAGTACTTAAATACAAACTAAGAGGGTGGGATAGATAGGAGGGAAATGTTTATCTAAGATAATTGAACACCCCCAGCTTTTAACCATAACAACTTGTTATTGCAAAGTCTCAAGGCCACATTCTTCATTCAGTTTATCCCATTTAGTCCCTCCTCTTTATTAATCTCTGAAGACCTCTTATACCATTCTTGATACATTTCATCAATCATCTTGTTCTCAGTCTCCAATCTCTTTTTTCTTTCTTTCTTTCTTTTTTTTTTTTTGCTGAGGCAATTAGGGTTAAGTGACTTGCCTAGGGTCACACAGCTAGGACGTGGTAAGTGTCTGAGGCCAGAGCAATCCCTTTTTTCTCTACTGGGCTCCATCCTTGTCCTTTTAATATGCCAAGTTGTTCAATCTTTACCATCCTGACTAGTTATGTCTGCTCTACCCTTTATGACAGCTCTGTCACCCAGGGGAGATGGTCAGGGAGTGGTTCTGATGAGGTTTAGATTTAGGGAACCAAAATGAAATTAGGGTTTCTGGTGGTCAGGGAGTTAAATGATAAGGTCTACACTACACATCTGTCAGATTGGCTAAGATGACAGGAAAAAATAATGATGAATGTTGGAGGGGTTGTGGGGAAAACTGGGACACTGATGCATTTTTGGTGGAGTTGTGAACTAATCCAACCATTCAACCCTTTGATCTAGCAGTGCTACTACTGGGCTTATATCCCAAAGAGATACTAAAGAAGGGAAAGGGACCTGTATGTGCAAGAATGTTTGTGGCAGCCCTTTTCATAGGGAAATTGGAAACTGAGTGGATGTCCATCAATAGGAGAATGGTTGAGTAAATTGTGGTATATGAATGTTATGGATTATTGTTCTGTAAGAAATGACCAGCAGGATGAATACAGAGAGGCTTGGAGAGACTTACATGAACTGATGATCAGGACCAGGAGATCATTATATACCTCAACAACGATACTGTGGGAGGATGTATTCTGATAGAAGTGGATTTCTTTGACAAAGAGAAGATCTAACTCAGTTTCAATTGATCAATGATGGAAAGAAGCAGCTACACCCAGAGAAGGAACATTGGGAAATGAGTGTAAACTGTTTGCATTTCGATTTTTCTTGGCGGGCTATTTTTACCTTCTGAATCCAATTCTCCCTGTGCAACAAGAGAACTGCTTGGTTCTGCACACATATATTGTATCTAGGATATATTGTGACCTATTTAACATGTATAGGACTGCTTGCCATCTAGGAGAGGGAGTGGAGGGAGAGAGGGGAAAAGTTGGAATAGAAGTGAGTGCAAGGGATAATGTAAAAAATTATCCAGGCATGGGTTCTGTCAATAAAAAGTTATATAAAAAAAATTAAAAGGTCTAGTGGCAGATTCGGGGTTCAGAGAACCAAATGGAGAGGTTTGGCTCCCCTGCAACCCCTTGAGTTTTGGTGCAAGGGTAGGGAGTTTGGAGGATTCACAGGTGGCACAAAGGTTCTCTGTAAAGGAATTTACAGACCCGAAAACCTAGATTGATAAAAGAGGTTATTATTGGGATTGGAAGCATAAAGTCTAGTTAGGGAAATAGGTGAGAGTAAAGAGAGGATGGCACTGGAAAAGAATATTATTCCAGTGGGCAGATCTATGGAAAATGGAGTTTTGCACTGAGAATGCAGTTCTCAGTGGACAGAAAGTCCTGGTAGCTGGGTAAGCCACCGAGGTCCACCAGCAAAGATTTTAGTTGATATGTTGTGCCAAAGTTCCCTTTTTAATGTCGTGACCCAGTTTCTCCAATTGTCCTATTTAGTTATTCTGCCTTAGGTTATAACCTTTCCCTCTTAATGTTTGAGATAAAGGTTTTATAGACATTCCTTCTTAAATGTCATTTGAATATCAGTAACCTCCCCCACCATTAGGTTATCCCCATCTAGATGCCTCCCCTACTATATCATTGTTCTTGTTATTTTATAAAAAGCTTGCTATCCCGATACTCCGGGCTAGATTCTTTGAGATGATAGTCTCTTCCAGCCCTGGGACCAACCATGGATCCATTGGTCCCAGTATTTCTCTCCATTTAATAAACTATTGAATTGGTCTGTAATCTCTTGTCTTGCTCAGTTTCTTCGGCATTACAGATAGAAGCTCATTATATTGCTTGTCTTGGTGGGTTAGGAAACCCGAGCAGATCATCAGAATGGGGGCTGGGACAACTGGAGCAGATCAGAACTAGTAGGGGCTGGGAGAGCCCAAGTTGGTTCAGAACCAGTAGGGAGGGGCTGAGAGAGCCCAAGTTAGTTCAGATCCAGTGGGGGCTCGGACAAGCCCAGATCTCCTATTGGAATTCAAAGGGGTGTTTTTGATCAGGATTTGTGCATCAAAGGCCTGGCTTCCTGGACTGATATGCCTCAGCCAGGAGGGGCTGGGAATCTGAAAGGAATCACAAATACAGTTTCTTAAAGAGACCACAACCCATTTCAGTTTTACCCCACTTAAAGCTATCCTCAGCTTCCAGCAGCTGCCTCCAGACCAAAACTGTTATGCCACAGTTCTCTTTAACTGTCCTGACTCAGTTTCCCTGTCTCAGTTTCCTTAACTGTTCTGTCTCAATCTCTTATAAATTAGCAAGATAAGAGAGTAGATTCCTGACTGTTTTGTGTCCTCAAGGATTTACAATATTCCTTTAGAATATTCCAAGATAACTCAGGATATCTTTACTTCTTTGTCTCCGGATTTTTTAGGGTTTTATGGCTTCCCCTCCCTGATAAAAACTTTCCCTCCCTTTCTTTTCTTTGTCTCCAAAAAGGTATTTAAGAAGTTGGGGTTCCTCCATTCATTGCTGGAGAATGGCGTCTGGCAGCTGTATGCTGGACGCTGGATTCGTTGGGTCCTCCAGCCCTGGGACCAATATGGATTCCTTGGTCCCAGTATACTTATCTCTGTCTGACTGGATAATCTGAGACGAGAGTCCTGTCCAGTCAATCTTACTCTCCCATTAATAAAATATTAAAAACTCTCTAATCTTTCTCCTGCCTCAGTTTCTCCGGCATTACAAAACCACCAAGAGGTATTAAAGTGAGGGCCAGGTCTGGAATGAGACATAGGCCAATTTTCTGATGTCTTTCTTCCCCTATCTATTATCTTCAGTTTTCACACAGCAAAAATTTAATTTCCCACAAACCCTACCTTCTTTCAGCCAACAAGTAATCTAATACCAATCTATGCTTCTCTAGTCTGAGTGGCCTGGTCTGTTAACAAATCCAGTGCCTTTGTTGTCTTAATTATTTGGCATTAATTCATATGTTGTTAATAATTTTTGACCATCCTGGAGTCTAATGAACCTATTCAGCACACAAATTAGGGTTCTGTACTCTTAACTCCCCCATCTGGGGTCATGTATCACCCCAATCATTTGTGTCTCCACTAATAAAGATGCCTATCAGAAAAGTCAGCAAAAAGAGAAATGCTAAAAGGAACAGACAGATATATGCATCTAACAACAGATAGATGACTAGACCAAATTCTTATCTACTTATTTAGGATATAATGACCACACATTTTCACTACAAGATCTTATATAGTTGAATGGTGCTCATAGTTTCTATTGGACACTTGCCCCATTATAGAAATTTGCTATAAGAGTAAAAAGCAGGGACATGATTATAATAGCATTGTTGAGGTCTAGATTTGGGGCACCTAAATGAAATTAGGGTTTCGTTAAGGTCTAGTGGCAGGTTTGGGGTACAGGGAGTCAAGCAAAGCTCCCCTGCATGTATTGGCCTGAGAGCTAAATTGACAAAAGAGGTTTATTATTGGGTTTGGAAGTAAGGAGATAGGTGAAGATGGAGATAAGGAGGGCACCGGACAGAGCATCCAGTGGACAGAGGGTCCTCACATGGCTAGCATGCTTGGAATCTCTGCAAAGAGGGGGTCCCAGCGTGGCTCTTTTAAAATGTGAAATTTAGCTCAAGGAGCTTTTGGGTGTAGTCCCAAAGTTGGCTCAGATCCTGGTGGGGCTGGGACAGGTCCGGATCTTCTATTGGAATTCAAAGGGACCAGGATTTGTGAGTTAAAGGTTAATTTACATTATTAACTAGGAGAGGGTGGGAATCTAGAAAGGAATCTTTCCCACATCAGCATCAAAACTATTCCTTCAGACCTCAGCCTGAGAGCACACACATAACCAGATAAAACATCCTCAGCTAATTGTATGCAATAAAAATTCCACTTTAGAGCAGAGGCAGGAATAATCACCTGGGCTCATATTCAAAGGAACACCACTGGAAACTGAGTCAGAAGGATTCCACCTTAAGAGGAGGCCAAGGTTGTCCTCCCTCTTGCCCAGATTCTGGTCTCCACATGTAACAATTCAGGATCATATTCCTCTGAGTAGCTTGTGGCATATTCCCTTAAGTGGATTACTGGCTCAACAATTCACCAGACAATTATACCTGAATTCAAAACTCCAAATAATGTGGCAGTTAAAAACTTTTCCTATCTCAGAACTAATCCTTCTCTCTAGCTAAAAGCTATTTGCATAAATCCAATTATGCACAAAGCACAAGCAGTTTTTAAATTCCAAATAGCCAAATCTTTTCCTTTATAGTTGGGCTAAGAGAAACAGAAAATACAGGCTCAAATACACAAACCCAAACTGCTTTTCTAAATCAATCAAGCTTCTGTTCTCAGTCCTGCTTTGGGGTGGAAGCAAGGAGGGGAGTCCTGGAGCAGAAGCCTTAGGAGTTGGCAGGCCAGGTATTGAAGACTCCTTTGAATTTACACCCAGTCCTTGGGAACGTTCCTCCAAGTATACCTGCCCAAACAAAACAACAGTATTTACTCCCTATACATTTTGGTATTTTATCCCAATTCTTTTTAAAGGGCTATCTTCCCAGGACACTAAATAGGTTTTTAGAGCCAGCTATCTTAGATTGTTCCTTTTCCAAGGTTCACAGCATCTTATTGTCTTTAATGGAGGGCTCCCCAGGATCTTACCAAAGGAAAATGGGAGAATCCTGATGGAATTGAACTGTTTATAGCTTCCCAATATCAAGGGGAAATGGGACCCTTCATATACTTCAACTGCTTAAAGTCTCCCAGTCCTAATCACCAGCTAGATCACCAGTTCTTGGCAAAGGGAAAGTCCTCTTAATCATTAAGTCACTTCTCCCCCTACCAGTCACTTACCCTACCTGGGTGGTGCACAAATTACCTGATTTCAAAATTTTCTCAGCCGGCTTATCTCTTGATTGAATTAATCCTCTATCTTTGATAGCCCACTTCTGTTTTTGCTTTCTCCGAGTGTCTCTCTTTGGGAATTTACCCGATCGAAGAAGTTCCCAAGGACCACAGGAGAACTCTCTGGAGGATGCCTGCCTAAGAATTTGGTATGGGAAAGACCCCTCACAAACAGGAAATATCCGGGAATGAACCCCCAGAACTGTGTGGGACAGCAATCCTTACCCCAATTAAAATCAGAGATTCTCAAGGTAAAAAGCAAAAAAAAAAAAAAAGGATTTATTACAATATGAAAAAAAGGGCAACTCCCTTTATGACAAAGTGCCAGTAGAGGAGTGCAAAGGGGGGGGCTTCTGTTTAGTTTTGCAGTGCAAAATAAAAGATTATATGCTCCTAAACAGAAGCCCCCCTTCCCCACTTTTCCTTCCATTGTCTAAAGGAGTCCAGACTTACACCCGAAAGAGGAAATCTACCCAAGGAACAAAAGAATACTAGTAAACAACACTTTACCCATTAAGCACTTAAATGATAATTGGGGGGGGGGGGGGGGGAGCGCTGTGGGAGGGAAATGTTTATCTAAAATAATCCAATACCTGCATCTTTTAGCCATAGTTCCACTTGTTATTGCAAAGTCGCAAGTCACAATTAGGGCATAGGTCAAGGCCACTTTTTTATGAGAGGTCTTCACTCAGTTTAACCCATTCAGGTTTATTTAGGGGGAAGAGGTTACAGACAAAATAAGATAAAATAGGTGCCAGGAGTGGGAAATATGAAAGAGTTGGGAGAGCAATAAGATTTCCAAGGAAAATATGTTATGAGGCTTGGGTTTGCCATTGACCGGCAGACTAGATCCACAGAGGAATTTAGCAGATAAATGAGTTAGCTATAGTAAGAAAGATGTCCTTAAAGGGAAAGCACTATGAGGAGGAAGAGATGGGGATGCACTTCCTCCTGAAGAGGGTTTAGCAAAGATCTTCATCATGAGCAGTTCTTTTATAGGGAAAATACAGCTTTGGGAATCTCTCAGGGAAACCAGGGAAATAATGATGGGAACTCAGAGGAATACTCAAGGAGCCAGATGGATCAATACCTAGCAGACCAAGTGGAAGACTTGTCTAAAGATAATATCTCAAAAGTTGTTTAAAGATACACAGAGGTTGATAAAAGAATTCCATCTTCACTATGATTCTACACAAACAAGATAATCTGAGTCTTGGTAATGTCCAATAATGGTCAGGCTTCTTGACAAAGGGATGTGTATCTACATTAACTAAAGAGTTCCATTGGCTTGGAGTTCACAGATTTGTTTTTGTTAAGTCAATTAAATCAGTGACAGGCCCTGAATGGATACCATCTTTTGTCCCTTTCTGAATACCTGCCTCCATTAAGATGAATTCCACCTATAGATGGTTTGCTGATGGCAAGTAGCAAGAGAAAGAGCAAAATTCTTTAAAATGATAGGCTTTAGTAGATTGGATCTATACTACTCCACAATGGACACCTTCTCCTATGAAAGGTTGGCACTGAGGCAAGAAACTCCATTTTCTGGGTAAAACTCTGAGTAATGTCCCTGGCTTTAGCTATCAGCTTCCCCTCCTTACCTTCTCCAGATATGGAGGAGTAACCAAATTAGAAAAATATAAGCAGATCAGCCCAGCCACAGTGGATGTTCAGGCAAATTCAGTAATGGTGAAAAGAAGCATGGGTCTGTATACCCAGTAGGTAGTCAGAGAGAAGCAGATATCATAAAGATTTCTGAGTTTGATTCTGGAAAAATAAGGTTGCTTAAACTTATGGCTGTGATTTAATTGTGATGGGGATGAACCATATTAAGGATGACAAGGTTATTTCTGCTCAACAATGTTCTTCATGGGAGTTGCAATGTCCATCTATGAAAGAGTAATAGTTATCTTCAAAGAATAATTTCCATTATGCCCCTGATCACCAGATCAGAGGGTCAAACACATCTCATAAACTGTATCTTCAATAAATGGCACTGTTGGGATTCAGATGATCTTTGAGGTCATCTTTGAAAGACTTTGGGACTTGTCATCACCAAATCAAATAAGAGCATTTATTAAGAATAACTGAGAATCATGCACTCAGAGAGGGCCTTCTTTTAGGAATTTAGTAAGGGTTGCCCAACAAAGCAAGACAAAATTATTTAAAGAATTTGATATGTAGATTTTTGAGGTTATAGGAGGTATTTACTAACATGGGGAGATTCTAAAGTCTTGCTGGAACTGCATATGTGGTGACTCAACATACAGAAAAGCCCATGGGGATAAGGGGAATTATATTATATGTGTGGTAACATAGCAAAGGGCAGTATACAAGCTCTATTTTGGGGAAAAGATTAAAGTTTGTGGTTTAATGTCCTAGTCTACATTCTTTTGGTGCTACTTTCGTCTTTACTGATTTCTGCTGTCTAGACATGATGGATGATGGAATTGTAGACTACGTAGTGGCTATGTAATACCTGTGCCTATCAGTTAGTGATTGAGAATTTCTGTGAGGTTTGGCTGGGAAAGGAACAACTATCAGTATCTCATCAGCACCACCCAAAGAAGGGGGAGAACTCTCTAGTCCAGCACTTTTTTGAATCTTATATTTAAGATGACTTACCTTATAATAGACTGCTTTTAGATATAGTTTTACTAGACATGCTCCATCAACTTCTTGGAGATGTCTGGATCTCAAGGTCTTTGTCCAAACTAGGAGCTCCATACATCCTAGAGAAATGACCATTGGTGGATTTCTTTTCCCCTGTGAAAGTTTGGACTCCCGAAAAAGAACTTTGGAGAATCATGGACGTGAAGCTGTTGGGAGGAACCTTGCCTTCAATTAACTGGAAGTTCTGAGTAACTATGGTTAATGTCTTCACATGAAAAGAAGATTGTTAGCCGATTAGCAATCCTGAATGTCTAGATAAAGGTAAAGGAGAAACCTTCCCATTTCCAAAGAGAAGCCCCCTAGCAGAGGACTTTGTAGGGGTAAAAATTTTATGATGCTTCATAAGTCTCACAACCAACAGCACAGTTAGTGGGCTTGTCTTGGTTCAAAGCAAATCTGCTATCAGAAGAGACTGCATATAAAAGGGTGATTGTTTCTTTGCACTTCACTACAGATAATAGATAATTGCTTGGCAAGTCATCCTTCATTGTGCTCCTTCTGTTTGCTATCACCAATACACTTCAAGAAATCTCTAGGAAATGCCATCACAATGTGTAAGACTTGGTATTCCATTTATTTGAAGAAGGTGGTGGTAGTAAAACTTGGAATTTATGGTCTTTGACTTGTTCCATATTCACTTACTATAGTCTTTCATGGTATCATCATCTCATGACTTATCTTAAAAAAAAAAAAAAAAAAAAAACCTTCACCTGTACTAAGCCCCCCCTCTATTGTTGTCTAACCCAGGCTTCTGGCATCAAAGAGGTTAGAACTGTTTAGTAATATAGTCTTTTTAAAAAATAATAACTTTTTATTTTTCAAATAAATATAGTTCCAAAATTTTCTTCCTCCCTTTCCACCCTCCCTCCTCTAGGCAGCAAGTAATTCATTACAGAATATAAAATATATAGAATTTGTACAATTCTTCTTAACATATTTCTATATTCATCATGCTACACAAGAAAAATCAAATCAAAAGGGAAAAAAACAAGAGAAAAAATGAACAAACGACGACAACAACAAAAGGTCACGATACTATGCTGTAATCCACATTCTCCATAGTTCTGGATACGGATAGCACTTTCCATCACAAGTCTATTAAAATTGCCAGGAATCGCCTCATTTTTGAAAAGAGCCAAGTCCATCACAGTTGATCATCATATTATCTTATTACTGTGTATGATATTCTATTGGTTCTACTCACTTCTCAGTGATAGTCTTAAAGTTATTTAGAACGATGCCACCAAAAAATGAGGTATGGAAGAACAGTATCTACGAGGGTCCCTGTCATGTAGGCTAATTCTGGAAATCTATCAATTTTTAGTTCTTACGTGGTTTGATCTAAGGAGATATGTGCTGACTACTTTTCTGTCCTGTACTCTGGTCAGTGAGCAATCACAGGCACCCTTTTCTGTCCTGGAACTGTGACCAGAGTCCCTATTTTCGTGTGATCACATGCTCTGGTGAGCTAATGATCCTCCTTATCTTGGCTGCCACCTGGAGCTAAGTAAAGGCAATACAACAGAATCCCATGCTCAAGGCCAGTACAGGGTTCCCTGTAATCTCCTACTGACCAATTGTGTGACCTTGCCTGCGCTGGGTCTCTTCTGATCCTTGATGCAATAGACCTTTCCTGCCAACCTTCCAAGTTGTCTTGTCCTGAAAAATTGTTTCATCCCATTTGGGTTCTGTTAGCTATATAAACCTGAGGCAAGTTACTTCTGGATCAGCTTCAGCTTTCTTACTTGTAAAACTGAGATAAAAGGATTCATCTCCCAGGCTTGTTGTAAGGACCAAATAAGATATTTGTCCATAGTATCTGGCAAATAGTAAACACTACAAAAATATTAGCTATTAATATTATTATTACTGTCCTGACAGAGGAATAGACTTAAGATGCAAAAGGAGACATTTTTGGATATGGCCAATGTGGGGATTTTTTTTGATCAAGCACATTTATTACAGGGATTTTTTGTTTGGTTTAACAGGGAGAGAGGAGAAAACATTTTCATTAATTGAAATCTAATTAAAAAAATTTTAAAGGGAAAAAAAGTGAAATTAAAAAATTAAAACCCTTTATCTAAAAGGGAGCTGAACTAAATTTATAACTCATTAACTAATTTATAAGATGCACGTTTTGAAAATTGATTTTTAAAATATTAATGCAATTAATAATTCAAACTATTATAATTTAATCTGTAACTTTATTAAAGTTTTAAATATCATAAAAAATCCATCTTTTAAAATGGAATATAACCACTATTTCCTAAATTACTAATCAATAAACAATTGATAAAGGAATAACCATCAGGATTATTTAGATATAGAGTAGTTTGTCTAATGAGGTAGTGAGTGTTTAGTCATTGGAAAGGTTCAAACAATGACTAAATAACTATCTGTTGCAGATATCATAGAGAAGATTCCCAGGTTAGATGAGAAGTTGGACTTGACCTTTAGGGATGCTTCTAACTCAAAGATTCTGAATTCCGTGATACCATGTAATTTTTAATAATTGATAAAGAATGACTCTAAAAGTTAGTGTTACTGAAATAAAAGTTTTAAACAGTCTGAAATAGTTGAACAGAGCCAAAAATATATATAGTTTCTCCTTAAAATTGCTATTTAATTGCATGTAAATAAGCAGAATTGTTCAAATAAAATTTAAATTTTTTTCAAACTGTAAAATAAGAGCCTTCAAGGTTGGATCTGCTGCCCAGTCGATCTTTGCTGCCATAACGATGTGCTACAATGAAAATAAAAAATAGGTATGTTGAATATTCTTGGAGTACTAATGCTAACATTTTAATATGAGTGCTTTCTACTATAATAAAAAATTTACTGCATATTTTCTCTGTGCTTAATTTGATTCAAGGGCCTGAATTTATTTACAGAGGATGAAAGAAGTCATGGATCTTATAGTTGTGGGAAGCTTAGATGTTTACAAATAGGTATTTGTTCCTGTTAATGGTTATTTTATAATTTAAAATACCGAAGAAAAGGTAAACAGTTGGGATTAGATTTTTTTTGTTTGCTTTTTAAAACACTAATGAGGAATAGCAAGAAAGAATATTAAGAAACTTCCGGACAATTAGGTGGAGCAATGAATAGAGTCCTGAACTTGGAGCAAGAGCGACCTGAGTTCTAATTCTATCACTATTAGCTATGTGATCCTAAACAAATTACTTAACCTTCTCTGAGCCTTAGTTTCCTTACTTATAAAGTGAGAATAAATGTAAGAATCAGTGAGATAATTTACAAATCTTAAAGTAGTCTGTAAATACTATTATTAAATCAGGGTCAGTTTATACCTACAATGAAGTTCCAACATTTGCCAAATTAAGAAAAAAACCTATTTCTTATTTATAATTATATATATATATATATATATATATATATATATATAATTTTGATACTGACTAATGAACTTTAGTCCTCATTCACTGATAGGCAATAACAAACAAATAAAGCTCAGAGTATGAAGTGTAGTGAAAGAATTAACAGAATGAAAAAAGCTCTTATTAGTAATGAATTTTTTTGATAGAGAATTGGGAGTACACATTTATCTCTGTACCAATAAAAAAAAAAAAAAAAAGACTCATTTTGAAGGTTAAGTAACTCTTATAGTCTAAATGGATTTCTTGAATGCCTGAAATAAGGTTCTCTTTTTTAGTAGCTATGTTTAGTATTAATTTTAGTTGCTGTGTTATAAGCTGTTTAATAAACTATATTAGTCAATCTATATGTCTTTTCTAATCTTTTACTTCTAATTGCAAGACTTCTAAGTAATCTTACTTTGCTAAGAGAGGTTGATAAGACACAGGCCCTAATCCAAGAGAATATCAGATTTAATAACTGTCAGACTCTAGAAAGTCATTAGGCCCATGACAAGCCCATACTTCAAATGCTAGCAATAACAGCAAGTTTCATTTGTAAAGCACCAAGAAATACTAATCAAATGACCTACTTTTTCCAGTTAAAATATTTTTCCAAAACAAGTTTTTCAACATTTTGGCAATTTATAATTCTTCTTCTGTTATAAACATAAGTTCTAGAAATCATTCCTTTATCTCTATTTACTGAGGAGCAACTGCTGATTTTTGGCAACTGCTAGTCTTGTAAATAAATCATTACACTCGGAAACTTTGAGCCTCAGATTCTTCTATTTCAGATATTAAACCAAGAGCAGAAAACTAATGAAACTCAGGAGACATAATTCTGTTAGAGACTTTTGAAGCTATTCCACTGTATAACATATCCTTAGTGAAAATGCAATGAATCTATAATATGCCTCCATGAAATTTCAAGGTCACATAAAACAACATGTAACTTAAATGGTCTGGGTTTTTTTTTTTTTTTTTTTTTTTTTTTGAATAGTGGCAAATTCAAGGATACAAGATCTTGGACATATAGAGAAAATTGATAAAATTCACATTTTATGGGTAGAGGACACACTGGATCTTAGACTAGCTTGTGAATTATAACAAAAACACTTTCCTAGTAAACTATTCCTTGAACTAGGTAACCAAGTTGAACATTAGGATGTTTAGACTTTCTGGGCCCACAAAAAGAACACTTGCCCAGTAAACTGTTCCTTGAACACAGGCAACCAAATTGCTATTTTGACTACCTCTGCTTTTAATAGACCCGGTGGCTAAGCTACTGTCTAGAAAAGATTGCTTTTAGCAGCCTTAGTATTCCTAACATGGCTAAGAACCAGAATCATGGTATATAAGCTTTCTTCTCCCTGGCCCTAATTGCCAATTAGTTACCCATGCCATGTGGCCCACTCACTTTGGCAATAAAGTTTTGCCAAGTGTTCTCATTCCAATTCCTCTCCTCCTGAATCATATATGTATTTTTAAAATGCTATGGGCTGTCTCAATGGATAGTGAATTTTCTCTCATTTGAAAGCTTCAAGAAAAAAAGATGACAATTTGTCAGGTCTTTTATAGTGGAGAAATGCTATTTTAAAAATATGACTAAATCTAAAATTCTGTGATTCTATTAAATGCTTAGTGAATATTAAGTTGGAGAATCTTAGAGGTAAAAGGGCCTCAGGGACCATTCCTTTTATTTTAAAAAATGGAGAAACTTTAGTACACAAATGTCCCAAAGGTCACAAAGCACATCACTAGCTGAGATGAAACTTGAACCGGATCAGGTTCCCATTCTCTCAGGCCCATGAGCCTTCTATTACTGTACCAATTACACTGTATGCCATGAGCAATTGGCTGGTTTTGCCCTCCAAATTCATATATACATTACCTGAAAAACATTTTGAATAATGACAGTTGTGTCTATCTCCTTTTGTAGGCTTTTCTTCATTTTAATTATCAAAGGACTATTGTTCAGGAGGCTTGATTCATCTTTTTTCCTTTTATTCTCAGCCTTTATTTCTAGTACTTTTTCTTCTCCAGCTTTTTTAAACACTGTTAAATAAGACAAAATATTAAAACAATAAAACATAACAAATCAAAATTTTTAAGTATGAAAAGATACATTTGTAACATTGAAATCTGAGGGACATTTTAAGCAAGAGAAAGGAAATTTTCAACAACAATAAAGCAAGCAATTCTTTTTTTTTTTTTTGCTGAGGTAATTGGGGCTAAGTGCTTGCCCAGGGTCACATAGCTAGGAAGTGTTAAGTGTCTGAAACTAGATTTTAATTCAGGTCCTCTTGACTTCAGAGCTGATGTTCTATCCACTGCACCATCAAGCTGCACCAAACAATTCTTTTTTTTTTTTTAATTATAGTTTTTTATTGATAGAACATATGCATGGGTAATTTTTACAACATCGTCCCTTGCACTCACTTCTATTCCAGCTTTTCCCTTCCTTCCCACCACCCCTTCCCCTAGATGGCAGGCAATCTTATACAGGTTAAACATGTTAAAGTATATCTTAGATACAATATATATGGGCAGATTCATACAGTTCTCTCAAATAATCAATTCTTAAGGTATTTTCATTCATGAATTACTGACTCAGTGACAAAAGACTTGCTGATTACCTAGTGATTTACCTTCTAAAGCTGATTTGGATCCAGGTTCATAGTGCTTTTAAACTTTTCTTCCATAAAAACATCCCCCAGTACAACTTCTAAAATATTAATCTATAAATCAGGTGCCAAAAATCCACTTAATCTTTCACTTTTAACAGTCACCTCCAGCTTTTAAATAGGTAGAAGAATATGAAGATGGCTACTTATTATTACTGTAATAATATAGAACTTTGTCCATAGGGATAGACAGACAGGATTTGTCTTAGAAAGACACTGGAAATGGATGAGTTGGGCCTAGAGTTAAATATGAGAACAATGAATTTGAATGCTTTTGATACAGTGCATCATTGAAATGACTCCAAACTTCTTCCTCCAACAAAAGAATGTTTTGTAAGAATGAAGAAGCACATGGTACAACATTTCACATACAAGCTATGATGAAAAGTGTCTAAAGCTAATGCCATCAAAGAAACACATGAACAAACTTTTGACCATAGACTGGTCAAATGAGGAAAAAAGCCTAAAGATAGGCTACATGGGCCACTGGAAAAGAATATGAGGTAAATGTGACCTTCAAAGATATGGAGCCCAATCTTTCAACTTGTAGCATCTCTTTTCACTTTCTGCACTTGAAGTTGTCAGATATACTGTTCAGTATTATCTTTAAAATTCTGAGTCAGTGGGACAAAACAGATGATGCTAGAGACACAGCTACTTTCAAGGGAAGAAATAGTGAAAGCACAAGGCTTTCAACAGACTATATATTATATACTGGGCATTCTATTAAGTGCTTTACAAATGTTATTTCATTTGATCTAGGATAAAAGAAATGGTTCTTTGGCTCAACCCAGCTGCCCAGTAGACCTAGCCCTAAATGCTTCCAGACCTTTAGAAATGTCAGTATTAACATGTGTTAAAAGATTTAGAGTCTCCATCTACTAATTTTTTCCTTTTTAAAAATTTTTTTTATTATAGTTTTTTATTTACAAGATATATGCATGGGTAATTTTTCAGCATTGACAGTTGCAAAAACTTTTGTTCCAATTTTTCCCCTCCTTCCTCTACCCCCTCCCCAAGATGGCAGGTAGATCAATACATGTTAAATATGTTAAAATCTATGTTAAATACAATATATGTATACATTTCCATATAGTTATTTTGCTGCACAAGAAGAATCGGACTTTGAAATAGTGTACAATTAGCCTGCGAAGGAAATCAAAAATGCAGGCGGACAAAAATAGAGGGATTAGAATTCTATGTAGTGGTTCACACTCATTTCCCAGAGTTCTTTCGCTGTCCACCTACTAGTTTTTAAAGAAACAATGATGACATATACTCTCTATCTCTCTTATTTTTTGGAGATTATAGGATTCAATTTGCAGGCTTCTGTTTTTTTGGATATGAACAATTCAAGAACTTGCTTTGCCTGTGCATATTTGGTTACCAGAGGGTGTATGTTTATTTTTTAGAACAGGTATAAAGCTGGGGGGGAGGGAAGAAGGAAAGAAATTAAATTTTTGCTCTCTGAAAAAAAAAATAAAAGAACATGTATTTTCTTCCACATGCTAACATTTTAATCATTAATTTAGGGATGTCTGACAGCCAGAGATATTAGCAGACCGAGGTACAAAATGTAATGCAGAACAACTAAGTGGTTGTGCATCTAAACATCTCATATTTGATTTGGTATGATTAGCAAAGATATGAAAATAGCCATTAACTTTGTTTTCATGAACTGACAGTGTAGTTTGTGTTTATTTTGTAGCACTGAGATAAAGGAGAGACAGAAAGAGGTGGAGAAGAAAGGGAGAGGGGAACAGTAGGGGAGGAAAGGGAAAGAGAGATAAAAGGGCAAAGAGAGGGAGAGGATGAAGGAAAAGCAGAGGGAGAAGGGAGAGGGAGAAAAAAAGGGAGAGGGACAGGGGAAGGAAAAGGATTGGGGTGGTGGGGAGAAGTGGGGAAAAAGAGAAAGGGGGTAAAAGAAGGAAGGGGAGAGAGAAAAAGGAGGGAGAGGGAAGAGAAAGGGAAAAGGAAAAGGGGGAGAGGGAGAGAGGGAAGAGCAAAGAGGGGAGAGGAAGAGGAAGGAGAGAAAGGAGAGGGAGGAGGTTTCCTGTTATAAAAGTAGGAAAAGATATAAAAAGAATCCACAGGATGGACAAACCAGGAGGGATTGCTCTCTGTATAACTGAAGAGAATAACCAACCATACCAACAAAATTCACACATTCATTTCAGTAAGTTATAGGAATTTTACATACTTAATCTCTTCTTCTTAACTTCCAGCATTTTCTCCTCCAGGTCCCGAGTTAGCTATTAAATAAATTTAAAAATGGGAAATAAGCATTTTTCCAGCAAACTACACAGTCCATAAGCACTGAGTAAAATATCTACTATGTGCCAGGCACCTTGCTAAATGCTGAGGAATCAAAGCTTAAAGACAGTCCTGGCTCTTGAAGGTCTAAAAGTCAAAATTATGGGAAACAAAAAGCAAACAACTATGTACAAACAAGATATATGAAGGATAAATTGAAAATAATCAACAGGGATTTAGAAATATGAATGACTGAATATGAATATTCAGAAAATTTCAAATCACCATCAGGGCAGCTACTTCATCTTACCTACTCCCCTCATGGTAATACCCCAGGATTCAGAATTCAAGAAACTTAAGAATAGACACAAGACTTCAAAGACCATCAGTCTTACTTTTAGAAGAGGATATGCTAAAGAGGGGAGCCTGAGAAGTAACCCCAATAGAGATTAGGCTTAGCGATTGTTTCTCACAATCATCTCAGACTCAAAGTAAAATTCTTACTCCCTCCTCCTCCAAGTCTTTGGCAATGTCAAATGATTTAGCATCAGTAACTACTTATTTATCAGTGGAAATTAAAGATGCAGTATTATCTATTTTCCTGTTGTACTGTAAGGACTAAAGGACCTTTCCATCTCACCTATACCTTAACCCTCTTATAACTTGTTTTCCTAATTAGAAATGTGAACTTCTTCTCATCCATGCAATGATCCAAGACAACTACAAGGGATTCATGATGAAAAATGCTGACCACATCCAGAAAGAGAACTATGGAGTATGGATGCAAATCAAAGCATACAATTTTTGCTTTTTGGTTATTTTTTGCTTTTCCCTTGTGTTCTGAGTCTTCTTTCACAACACAGTGTAGAAATATGTTTAACATGATTGTACACGTAGAAGCTGCTTCCTCTCTTGGAGAAAAGAGGGAAGGGAAGGAGAAAAATTTCGAACTCAAAATCTTACAAAGACGAATGTTAAAAACTATCATTATACATAAGTAGAAAAAAATAAAATATTAAGTTTAGGAAAAAAAAAAGAAACGAAAGCTCAAGAGAAATAACTTTTCAATTTATATTCCCAGAATTCAGCCTGATACTTTACACAGTAAGCTTTTAATGACTGTTTTTCCATTCATTTTGGCATATGTCTACCACTTTCCCTTCACTTTATCGCCTTAAAGGTAGAATATTAAATATTTTAAATAACTAATTTGGTAGAGATGTAATAGCATACTGGATAAAAAATGCAAACAAGAGGTACAACTAAGTGACAGTGGATAGAACATTGTCTCTAAGGGTCTGGAGAACCCGAGTTCAAATTCAACTTCATCTTATTAGCTATTTGACCATAGGCAAGTCATATATCCTCATGTTTTAGTGGGGCCACCATTAATATGTGTGGTTACATGGGCAAAACATAGATTTCATTTCCTTATCTATTTTTAAGGTACACAGATGGGAAAATTGAAAATGCTAAATCTGGTTGAATCCAGCAAATACAATTAAAATATAAGTTTTTAGGACAAAGATTTCAAAGGAGGACCTACTTAGTCCCCCAATACTTTACTGATCTAAAAGACCAGAAGAACTCACAGAGTCAAGCATCCAACCAAATCAAAACTAACACAAAAAGAAAAGGGTTTTGATCTATAGATGATACTTGCCCCTTCAACTGGGTTTCAAAACATTTGCTAATTAGCAAGTGGACTACAAAAAAATTCTAACCAATGATTCTAGTTCACATCTTTTAAGATTGAGAATGTGGTTCTTTGCAACATTTTTTAAAAAAATGTTTTTATTGAGACATTTTGTTTTTATATCTCCTTTCTTTCCTTTATAACCAGAAATATATCCTGATAAAACCAAAACCATTCACCATCTATACAAATTAAAGACAACTCAGTGCTCATTATCACCCTCTTCTCAACTTTTCTCTGAGGCACAGACCATGCCCATCTAAATTTACTTGCCTTAGCATTCTGCACACAAAAGACATTCAATATATTTTTTAAATTAGAAAAAATTGTTAAGATGAATATGGTTATACCAATCAATCAACCAGTCAAGTCTTTCTATTTTTAATGTACCATTACAGTCATCTTAAATGTTGTTTGTTTGTTTGTTTTCTGACTGTGGCTATTTCAATGGTATCAGTTCATAAATATACATTGATAGAAACATTCATTTTAATCAACTTCTACTATCATAAAACAACCTAAGTATTCCAAGGAATTCCATGTAATAGAAATTTGCTTGTATTATGAATTAATAAATTTTCACTAACTGTCATGAGGAACTGTGTGTTTGGGACTCCAACTCTGCAGTATACTAACATATTTCAAGTTTATTTGACTACATAAAGTATGATCAGATGGTATGCTTTAGGAAATTTCTTTCTCCTCAGAAAGAACACTGAGGCAGGTAAATTTAGATAAGCATGGTCCAAGCCTTCAGAGAGTGTAAAGTTGTTCAATATTTTTGGATTTAAATTGGAGAAAGAATTCATAGAAATGAAAAACAGGTGGCATAAGGGATGAAGGAGAGACAAGAATTAAAAAAAAAAAAAGCCAAAATGGCTCAGATAATTATATTGTTAATGACAGAAGTGTGAACATTTGGAAAAGATAGGATTGGTTTAGGAAAAACAATAGTTAGTTAAGCTTAGTGTTTAGGTAAGGACTAGAGATAAAGCAGAATCATTGCAAAGAAGTGATATTTGAAATTATCAGTAGATAAGTTATATAGCATGGAAGACACAAACCTGCTGTGCTTTCAGGATTGAACCATTAACAGTTAAAATGCTTTTCATAATTGCCAAGATTGGTCTAAACAAGGAACAACAAGAAAAAATGTGAATTACAATAAATTTATTTCTCATTAACAAAAGAATTAAGTGGTAGTTAGGGATGTATTGATGTTTATTAAACCAAATGTTTACTATGATAAACTTTTGCGCCACAAAAATTTAATGAAAAAAACCAAGTTGTTACTAGATGACACATGACTTAGCTTAAAATCTTAAGAGATATTGCGCTGGAAACAAAATGTTGGTCACTAAAATAATAATGTAAGTCTTATAATGTAATAAGTTTTTAAAAATACCATATTTAAAGGGATAATAAATTCCCCTGAAATCAACTTGAAACCTAAAGGACAACCTGGATTTTAAATAAAACCAGGCATCACTTCTGCCTTATTCCATTCTAAGAGTCAGAGAAGACAATTTTAACTTTGGCCAAACAAAGGTTGTTCGATAAGGTGTATATACGCTACATGAATCAACCAGATCTACATATTTTCTTAATGCTCATTCATAGAATGAATGTTGGAACTAAATTCATCTTCCATCAAATGAATCCTACCCAAGATCTATTCTTATACCCATCCTTCCCAATTCTGTTCTGTAAGTTGTCTGCTTTTTCATCCAGTCCTTTTCAAAAGCACCTTTAGACTTCTCCAGATTTAGTTTAGAATTCACTACTCACCAATACAGTCCAACTCTCTAATTACACTTTCATACTCCCTGCCAATGCTACACATGAAAAGGTTTCAACCTATGTTGTTTCTGCTAATTTTAGTTATATATAAAGTAATCCCTATCCCTTGCTCTTATTCCTTCCCCAATAACACTATTACCCTCTGAGCCCCTCAGAGATATTTTCATTTTCTGGTCATACACTTAAAACCACCAACCCATAAAAATGGTGGGTTTTTTTCTTTGATGCCTAAAATATCTCTTTGATTGCCATGACTTTATAGTTCCACTACTTGTTGACCATGAAAGAAAGGCATTTTATCTTAATAATCTGTAAAACCAAACTATACATGACAGATTTCACTCAAGTTTATTTCTGTCTTCATAAAATCAAGAAAAATTTAAAATCTTACTCAAAATCACCATCCTTTTTTTCCAGTTTTTTCTCAAGGGCGTGTGCAACCTGGATCCTGGAATAATGCAAAATATTTTATTACATAACAAAGAAACACATTCAGGACAAATCAACTAGAGAAAACAGCATCATGCATTATGAGTTGAAAATACCACACATATTTCTGTAGTTGTTTTTGTAAATTTAAGCATATGGCAAAAGCTTTGATGCTGTACAGATCATCTTGTTTCCTAAACCATACTTTTACTACTATTACTAAATATCCTTTTACAACATACTTTTACTACTAAAGTACAAAGGATATGTACTTTCTTTCTAGCTCTGATTTAGCTTACTAGGAGGTCTTCAGAAATTGCTATGGCCAAAAAAGTTCATCACTTCATACCCCACACCTTGATAGGTCTCTCCAAATTTACCGTGGTTAGTCTTCAGATGACAGTCACAGTTCATTATTAGGCCTATCCTTCCTTGGAAGACTTCCCAGCATGGAAAAATCTGCTCAGTTTATGCTTTGGCAATATCAACTCAACAATAGGAATCTGATAATTTTCTCTAATTCCATAAACTATTACATTGGGGTTTTGACCAGTATTGGATTACATCTGCAATTAGTTTTGTTTAATAAAACAAGATAAAGCTCCAGTGCAAAATCAATAACTTAATATAATAAAATTCCGATAACACAAAAGATTCCAATAGTTCCTATTCAATAGAAATAGGAATTGGTCTGCATTTTTAAGAAAATGGTGCTTTATTATGAATTTCCGGTTCATTTTCATTATTTGAGAATGACAAGTCTTTTCCAATTATTAAATTAGTACCACTTTAAGATTTGCAAAGCACTTTATATATAATACATGAGAGAGAGAGAGTGCAAAGCAATATATATATTTAATTTGCTTCTTACAACAACCCTGAAGAGTTTGGAGATATTATTATCCCAATTTTACATATGAGGAAACTGAGATAAAGGTTGTTACTTATCCAGGGTCACATAACTACAATGTTTAAAGTCAGATTTAATAAACTCATGTCTTCTTGACGGAAGTTCTGGATTCTATTCACTCTACCACCCAGATATTACTTCAAATGAATACATTCAGGCAATAACATTTTTTATTTTGTTTAATAACTTTGAACCCCAGATTACCTTTTTAAAGCTAGAGTTTTTGCTTCTAACTCAATCTTCATTTCTTCCATTTTCCTTTCTAGATCTTCAATCCTATTAAGCACCACCACAACAAAAAATAATGGAAGTTATTTGTAAAAGCTGAAGGAAATCATTTTGTATTTCTGGAAAGTTTCAAATGCACTATTACTGTCAAGAGAATAATTTCATTCTGCGAATGAGAAAAAATGTACCATTTTATGCTGTAATAAAAGGGAATGGAAGGAATACAATATTTTCCAGCTAATTATTTTGAAACAATATTTATGACTTCTACAAATTTCCACATCTTAGCCTTTCTTTAGAGCTGAACTTAAGTATTTCAACAAGTTTATTTCTCATACAGGTTTGTACTAATTACAAACTAGTGTTTACTATTGCTTAGTTTTATCTCTCCAGGCATGTTGTTTCCCCACTATCAGAATGTAAGATCCTCAAGGATAGCCCCTTTCTCTTTTATATTTGTATCTAGAGTACTTAGCAAAGTGAATAGAAAAAGAATAAACATTTAGTAAATTCAGAGTTTTTTGGATGAAAACAAGCACCCGTGACATTAAATCTCAAGATAAAGTGAATGGAAGTTAACATCCGAGAAGGAGATGGGAATAAGTACTTATTAAGCACCTACTATGGCCAAATTCTATCCTAGAAATTTCCTTGTTATTATCTCATTTAATAGATACAACAACCATGAGGAAGGTGAAAGGAAATATTTCTTCAAGTAACATTCTACAAAAGGAAATTAAGAACATACTTTTGAATTAAGTTATCTTCTGTACATTCTTCTGTAGGACTCATTTTACCTACAAAATAAGCAATATTTTAAAAGTTACTAATATAGCTTCTAGATGAACATACATACAAAACAAAAAGGATTTTCACAAATATCAGTTCTCATCAGAAGCTGAGTACAATTTAGTTTAAGCTAAAGAGGCAGAAAAGGAAAAACTCTTAAAGCCATGAGAAACTTATCAATCTAGTTTTCTCAAGGAAAAAATAAAGATACCACTATTATTGCAACAGGCTAACTTAGCAGGCTCCCTAAATACTATAACATCTGACACATTGGTTTATAAACAAGTTTGATGGAGGGGACCTGTAAGTTATTCAAGTTTTAATTATGAAAATTTGCAGAATCAAGAGGTGAAAAGGATTTAAAAAAAAAAAAAAAAGGATAAAGGAACCACTTTTAAATAGTTGATATCAAAGACTCCCACAGATATTCAAATACTTCATTTCCTAGCCTTAAACCTGTCTTTAGTTAGAGAAATCATATTTTGTGATGCATAAATCTTTTTAAAATGTAAAGAAAATGTTGTGAAAAAGTACAGGATTGGTATAGATTATACCTAGATTTGTAATACCTAGATTTGTAACAGAGAAGGCAGCCAAGATCCTTACAGTTAGAAACTTCCATTAGTAAAATGAAGGGAAATGATAGGATAAGTTCTATAACCAATAAGCAACAAGCATTTAGTTTAAGTATCCGCTTTGTATCAGGTACTATTGTTGGGTGCTAGAGAAATATAGCCATAAATAAAGCAATCCTTACATTTTATGTAAAGAAAAAAGCACATACAAAAATATATACAAAAGAAATCCAAGGGGATTATGTCTAGAAGAAGAAAGAGACCTACAAAGTTCAGCTATCAGGCCACTTGTTATCATCGCCTTATAAGAGTATGGAAAGGAACATCAGAGGTTACTTTTTTTATGGGGTCACTGGGAAGAAGTTTTCGATGAACCAGAAAGGGAATCTCAGAATACAGTTTTGTTGTCCTGTCATTTCAATGACCCTATTTGAGGTTTTCTTGGTAAAGATACTGCAATGGTTTGTAATTTGTTTCTCCAACTCATTTTAGGGATGAGGAAACTGAGGCAGACGGGGTAAGGTGACTTGCCCAAGTTTACATATCCAAGAACTCATTTCCTCTGACATCACAAAATGATTATAATCTATAACACTCATTTTAATCCTTAATCCTTCGGATGCTGTTTACAGCATATTCAACACCTCAAGATGAAATATGAAACAACATCATTATTTTATATGGATAACTTGTTCATACAACTAGATTAATAGGGCTTACTATATAGGGCTTTAAAAATGTAATTGGTCCAAGCCTCTCACTTTACATCTAAGGAAATGGAAGCAGAAAGAAGTGATGTACCTTGTCCAAGTTCACACAAAAAAATCAACAGTAGAACCAAGATTTGAACACAGGTCTGACTCAAATCTAGTACTTTTTTACTTTTCAGACTCTGAAAGTTCTTGAAGGTCAAGGAGGGAGTCCAAATTTTATTTTGTAGCACTATTAGAGAAAAAAAAGATACACACAAATTTGGGCAATGAATATCTGAACACGCACAATTTTCTGTGAAATTTGGCAGTGAGGTGTCACAGTGGATAAGAGTGCCAGGCCTGGAATCAGGGAGATTCATTTTGCTGAGTTCAAATCTGGCATCAAACATTTCCTAACTGTGTCTCTCGGAAAGTCATTTTATCCTGGCTTCATCAGCTTCCTAATCTGTAAAATGAGTTGATGAAAACAGCCAACTATTTCAGTTATCTCTACCAAAAATGGGGTCATGAAGAGTCAGGCAAAACTGAACAACATAAACAATTTATCAGTTTTCTATTATTCTCTCTGCAATTAAAGCCAAAGACAACAAAAGTTAAATGAAAACTTACTTGCTTCAACCTCTGCCTTATATTCCAATAGTTGTTGTTTAATTTGATTCTTTAGTCTATAAATGGAAGAAAAACACTATTAGAATAAGGTAGTGATTTCTATAGGAATATAATAGTATTATATAGTCTTCTAAATATAATACACTACCACATATTTCCACAGGAATCTGTCAAATTTTGGAAAAGATAACTAAAACTTTCTAAATTTTCTACAGGTTAAGAGGAAAATAAAAATCAGTATATGAAAATGTACAAAGAATTAAATTTATTGGTTTACCCAATAAAAAACTGGTCAATGACTATTTAAGGTCAAGAATATGTCCAATATTTTTAGAGAAGGGATTGTGTCCTGCTGCTCTTTGACTGCAAAGAAATGGGTCACTGCTGGGGGCAGTTACAGAATGAACAATCAAAAAAGTTAAATCCCCTCCTTTAGGATATTTAAAGCTATACTCAAAACTAAAAGTGACTGTTTCAAAGTTTTTAAATAATTCAACACACACTAGGTAAAACAGAAATCATTATGTAAATAATTAGTTTTATGAAGAAGTCACATGAACATGGTACCAATTTCAAATGCCGTGCTTCTTTTTGGCAAGGCTATCATTTCTTTGCTTGATCATTAAAATATCCTGGAGAGGGGCAGCTAGGAGGCCTAGTGGATAGAACACCAGCCCTAGAGTCAGGAGGACCTGAATTCAAAATCCAAACTCAGACAATTAACATTTCCTAACCATGTGACTCTGAGCAAATCACTTAACAGCCCCCTCAACTCCCCACCCCTCATTGCCTCGAACTCCTCCAAAAAAAAATTTAATTTAATTAAAAAAAAAAGTCCTGGAGATAAATGGTTTGAGGCAACGTTACAAATTTTTAAAATGCTGTTTGAGTAAGTTTGATGATTAACTCCATGTCACTCTGTGAACAGAGGATGGTACTTTCAAATAAAAGAACCCTTTTTTGAGGATTTAAAAAATAAAATAAAAATTTAGACAGGGAAAATAACCAAATATTATTAACTAGCGGTATGAAACTGCTCCATAATTTCAATCCTTCAAAAAGCAGGGGATTTACTGTTTATACTTTTCCGTTGGTTCCCAATGAAATTGCTTTTAAAAAGGTGGAGGGACCTCTCCAGTAGCCAAACATAGTTTACCCAAGAAAGAGCTATTTGCTTAAAAAACAGCTTAATTAGCTAAGTAAAGCGGTAGCAAGGGGAGAAAAGGATAAACATTAAAATTTGGAAGGACCCTCATGGCCAAGAAACTGCCCTGCCTAAATCCTGAATTTCAGACACTAAGTAGATTATCTCAAATTAACAAGGTTCAGATCAGAAAATAATGAACTGGTGGAGAATCGAAGCCTGTAAACAGATAATTCCTCCACTTGGCTAGCCGGGGCTGGGCTACTTTTAGCTCCCTGACAGCTCAGCGGCTTCCTAGTTTGTAACGTGAGAGTTTGCATGGTCTAAAAGAAGCCAGCGACGACTTTCAATTTTGGGTTCTTAGAGCCGGGGGTGGAGCTAAACTTGGAAGGGGAAGGGCTAAGAACCTGAGCAGCTGCCGAACCATATTCCACTCCTCATCCTCCTCCTTTTCTTTTTCTCCAGCCTCTTTGGTGTAGGACGCGGCTGGAGGGGACTCAGGTCTGCTCCGGTTAGGGGGCAAGGTCTGCTGGGCGTCGGAGTCCGGCGCAGAGTCTGCAACGTCCGGGCAAGGGATGGGCGTTAGGCGCTGGGATCTCCGCACCAGCTTCTCCTCTCCCCATACCTCCTTGCCTAAGTGGCCGGACGCGACAGCCGGCACTTTATCCCCAGCTCCCGTCCGGTGCGTAGCCTCTGTAATGCGCGGCGTTTCCTCGTCCTCTCCTCCAGCCGCGGACAGGGCCGGGGCAGCCGCCACCGGCCTACCGAACCCGGTCCCTTGTATGTGCTTCTCTTCCTCCCGCCCTCTACCATCTCCGCTGGTGCTGCTCCTGCCAGGCCGGGGCGTGGTGCCCGGCTCCGGCCCTGCCTCCCTTTCCCCCAGCGAGTTCCCGCCCGTAGTACTTTTGGCGTTCACAGGTGTAGCACTCTGAACTTTAGCGTTCCCGCTAGTACCGCTTTTGGGGCGCAGGGGCCTGGGAATCCGGACTTCCTCTTCTTCCTCTCGCATAATCAAGTCCCGACTGATCCTGCTCTTGGAGCGCAAGGACCTGTTGTTCCCTCCTTCCTTTTCCTCCTCCTTCCGGGGACACTGGTTTAAATTATGTTTGGCGCCTGGGGCACGGGTCCCCTGGACCTCCACTTCGCCCTCCTCCGGGGAGTTGGGGCCGAGGGTGCTGCGATCCGGCCGGACCTCCTCCTGGTCCTGCTGCGCATTCGTGCCGGTGCTGCGATCCGGCCGGACCTCCTCCTGGTCCTGCTGCGCATTCTTGCCGGTGCTGCGACCTCGCACTTCCTCCTCTTTTCCTCGAGAGCTCCTGGGGCCACTGCGCTTGACTCGCCGGGACTCGGAGGTCAGCGCTCCCTCGTCCTCCTTCAGGGTATGTGTTCTAGAACGGCGCAGAGCACGCAGCGATCGGCCGCTCCGTGCTTCCTCCTCCCTGGGAGAGTAAAGGCTGGAGCTGGGCGTGGCGCTTTGAACGGCTAGCTGCTTCTCTTCCACTTCTTCCACCTTTTTCTCCTCCCCCACCTCCTCCCGAACGTTCACACCCCTGCTGCGCAAAGACCGCCTGGGCCTGGGGCCGAAGCGAGGCGTGGCTCTTGGAACCTCCTTCTCTTCCTCCGGAGCATTCCGGCGGGTGCTGCTACTGGTAAATTGGGGCTGGGCGCCCAGCACCCCTTCTTTTTCCTCACTCTCTTCAGCGTCTGCAGCCTGGTGGGAGCGGCGCGTGCTCTGCCGGGTCCTGGCGCCCCGCACTTCCATGCCCGGACCGGGACTTAGGCGGTGAAGAAAACACCCAAGATTCCCGCGTTCCGCTGCGTTTGGAACTTGTAAGGTCACGTGTTGCAGGAGGCGGAGACAGAGGCGGGGCTGGCCGCCTAGGGGCGGACCTTGGGCCAAAGTTCAAGGCTCCGCGTTCCCAGAGCACCACTTGCTGTTCTTGCCCTCTTACCTAGCTAGCGCTGTCAGTCTTGCCCTTGCCCTTTCTCTTTTCGTGCTGTAGAAAAAGTACTGGGATTAATAAATTCATTTCTGGAAAGAATCCTGGGGGTCCCTTAAGAGATTTTACCAAGGTCATAAGGCAGTCCCTAACGGGTGGGATTTTGTTCTTTTTAAAAATTCTACATCACATCTCCTGGATAGAGGAGGAGGAGGGAGGGTAGAGAAAGAAAGAAATCTAGCAGATATTTGAATAATTTTCAATGACCCCATCACTACTATGTCTTGTATGAGGCATGAAGTATCCTCGAGATTATCATTTCCATTTTCCATGAGTTACTTTACCAGGCAGATGGACCGGACACAGCAAGACTGTGGAAAATAGAAATGTTAATTTTGGGGGTACCTTCACAATCTGTTTCATAAACTCCATTTACTCTTTCTGTCCAGCTGATCAATGGAGGGGCTCTACTTATGTAATAGAATACTTGGCTTAGTTAAGAGTCAGAAAATCGGGTAGGAGCCTAGATTTCAAGACATGCACAAGTCATCAATTCCAAGTTTGATATAAGATGATAATATTGGCTTTGCTAGGGTTGGTATAAGGAAAATAGGGTTTGATATGTTATATAAATGTGGATTTCCTTTTCCTTATCTACCCTGCTCCCCACATCCCTTACTCTGCTAATCTCGAGTTTTGTTAGTTGTGATTTTTCCCTCCTTTAAAGATCGCATTAATCTCAAACCATTTTTTTCCAAATATCTTTTACATAGTTTGTTTTTCATGATCCTATTAGGGGTTTTCTTGGCAAAGATACAGCAGTTTGCTATTTCCTTTTCCAGATTATTTTTCAGATGCGGCAAATAGGGGTTACGTGACTTTCCTAGGATCATACAACCAGGAAGTATCTGAGGCTGAATTTGAACTCAGCCCTTCCTGACTCAAAACTGGGTAGTGTTACCTACTTTGTCATCTACCTCACCTACTTAATACTTGGCTTTACCTTTCTGGAACTAGACCTGGTTTAAAAAAATTAGGATTGCCCTAGGTTAGTTACAGTGACAAAAAGCTAAAGGGATAATGGAGTATATTTATTCTTATTAGCATTTCTTGATATTTTCACACACTTGAAATTGAAATCCATCATGTAAGGGCAACTAACAAATGATTAAAACAAGAAGAAAAATAGATTTCAAAATTTACTTTAGTGTTTAGCATTTTCCATCTTTATTGATGTCCCTTGGATTAAACAAATTCCTGTGACTGCTTAGAATACATCCAAAAAATTCAACCTATGGGAAGCCTTTTCCAATTCCTTACTCCTCTATAGTGCTTTTTTGTAAATATTTCTTTGCTCATTTTCTCCATTTCTGCATGAGGGCAGGAACTTTGTTTTGCCTCTTTGTATCCCCAACACTGAACTCAATGCCTGACTTATTATAGTAGACACTTGATAAATATTTCCTGACTCATTGAACCTGGACTCCCTTTCCCAACCACAACTGATCTTTTCATTCTATTCAACATATTTCTAGTATTTAATATTTTAGAAAAAGATATACCATTTATGTAAGAGTCCCTCCTCATATGCAGTTTATCATCCAATAATTTTTATCCTATTGTAGTTTCTTGCAATTATTTTTAGCTTCAGATTGACAAATTGCTGATATTTCTATAGCATGAAGCACTTTATTCAGAACCTCCTTGAGGTATATGTCTAGCAGTGGAATGTTTTTAAGCCAGTTTCCAAATTGCTTTCCAGAATAGTTGTTTCAGTTAATATTTCCAACTGTGCCCAAATCCCTTCAACATTGACTATTTCCAGGTTCCAGTTGACTGAGTGTAAAAGTAAAACCTCAGAATTATTTTATTTCTGTTATTAGAGGTTTGTTTATTAACAGTATTTTTGTGAAAACAAAATTTGAATAAAAAAAATTGACCCTGATAATTTTCTTATCAAGTTCTGTATTTTCCAATTGAAACATTCCAAGTGAGATATCAGTTTATACCTATCAGATTGCCTAACTGAAGGAGAGTGACTGATATTGGAAGGGATATGAAAAAACTGGAACACTAATTCATTGTTGGTGGTATATGATTATGATGGAATATTATTTTGCTAATAATTAGCTTGATCTTAAAATAAAAAACACAAAAAATATATATATTTGTGTCTAATGGCAACTATGTTTAGGGGAGGATAGGGGAAGGAAAAAATATATAACAAACTTAATATCCAAGTATCTTATAAAATGCAAATTTAAAATGAATATCAAGCTTTACATAATACATTTATAACGTATAATTTTTAGATGTTATACTGTTATGAAATTCTTGTTTCATAAATTAAAACCTTCCGTATCTTAAAAATATATTTTGTCACTTTCTTTGCCATGGAACTGAAAGCAGTTTTTTTGTAGCGTTATTGCAAAATAAGTGAAAAAATATATTAGTAATATTTTGTGTTAACCAAATTCTATCTAAAGTATAGGGGAACTATGTAAGAGCAAAACAGAGGTATAATATAGTGGAAATTTGGAGTCTTAGATTAGATTATCAAAGGGGAAATGTCAGATTTCAAAACACAGTATACCTCAGAAAAGGTAAATTTTAAATCTGCCTGATAAAGAAATGGGAAATAGATCACAAGAGTCCTACAAGGCACCAACTTATTTCATTGTTGATTAAGAATTGGAAGGGAATATCAGTCAGCCAATTCTATGTGTAGAAACCAGTTTTAAGTAGAAGAGCCTGTTCTGAAGTATTTTATAGTTGTTAGGGTTGAACCATACTCACAGAGTAATACATACAAAGGTCCACCTGAAACAGATACACTATATTTTATTTGGCTATTTGCCCATTAGTTGAACATATAAAAAAATCAAATACAAAAAAATTATACTGAATTCTACCTACAAGTATCACCATCTTTATTCTTGAAAACAGATGTAGACCATTTTAAAATTGTTTAGAATGAAGCTGCAAAGTGCAGAATTCGAGAAGCATTTGGTTCTACCCTATTATAACATCATTAGAATAAATGAACATATACAATGAGTCAAAATGGGAACCTAAGAACACATTAACTGAACCCTTTCACTCCCAAGATCTTCTTGGGTTGCATGTCTGAAATTACCTTTATTGATACTAGGATTGATGGACAAAAGCTCTGGCATGGAGCTTTATATGGAGTTTGGAAAATGGAAAATTCTTTATCTAGAAAGTCTTGATAGCCTTAACACTTTGATTATCTGCACCTTACTTCGTGAAAAATAAAGCTGATGGCTGCTATCTCCTCAATAATTCCTAATCCAGTAGTCATACTAAAATATACAAACTACCATAAATCTTTCCAAAAGGAGTGTCTGAAATGCAGCACATTACAGTATATAGTTCTTGACACAAATCTACGGAAATTGTTCCTCTTCCTTACAAATAAGGGGATCTTCATGCTTGCTCATTTCTTTGAGCATATTAATTTACCACATTTCTGATATTTCCTCAGTTGGATGAATTTGTATGTCCCTCTATTCTAGGTAAACAAGGAAATCATTAATTCATTCACTTGACATTTATTAAGCATCAAACAAGGCACTATGGAATATACAAAGTGCTCACATTTCTATAGCACTTTTGGGTTTACAAAGCATTTTCCTTACAACAACCCTTTGATGTACACAGTACCTTTACAGTTATCATTTTTATTTTACATATATGAAAACAGAATCAGAAATTAAGCATTTTAAGAGTTTCACATTTCCAAGACATAAGGAACTGATTCAAATTTATAAAAAGAGCCATTCTTCAACTGATCAAACAGTCAAATGATTTGAATAGGTTATATAAACATGTTTTGAAATCTAAAACATTACAGAAATACAAACTAAAACAGTGCCAAGATTTTACCACATATTCACAGAATGGCAAAGATGACAAGCCTATACTCAAAAGACTGAAGAGAAAAAAGTCCTATGTATATAAAAATATAGCAGTTCCTATTGCAGGGGGAAAATTCTAGAAATTGAGGGAATGCTCATTAACTGGGGAATGGATGAACAAATACAGTATGAGAATGGAATGCGACTGTGCCAAGAAATGAAACAGATGCTTTCAAAGACACATGGAAAAACTTGTATGAACTACAGATGAATGAAATGAGTAGAATCAAGAACTTAACATCAACATTATAAAAACAAGCAATTTTGAAGACTTGCACAAATTGATGAGGAATGAGAGCAGCTGATACAATAACAATCCTGTAAGAACAAATTTTGAAAGCTCTTAAGAACGCAACATGATCATTATACTTCGATTCCTGGGGATTGATAAAGCCGGTTATGTATCTCCCCAACAGTTGATGAATTTAGGGAACAGAACATATATATATATTTTTTTTAATAGGCAATGAGACTGTCACAAAAAGTCTCCCCCCGCGCCAACCCCCCCCCCAAATAAAAGGATATGGAAAAGGGCAAAAAACCCCAAATTTCTGTTAATCAAGGAAAAAAAGGTTAACATGGTTCATAGTTAATAAAGATCAGAGCCCAGGACTCTAAAACTAGGGTTTTCTGAATCTGGTACTTTCTATACCAAGATAATTAAGATAAAAGTTGATAATGACAGAAAACAGAAAGTGATCAGTAGGAATGACATTTAAATGCAAAATATACATAAATTACTTCACTAGACCCTCATAGCAAGCCTGTTGAGGTAGGTGCTATAGGTATCATCTCCATTTTGCTGATAAAGAAACCGTCTCAGAGACAAAACAGCATAGCTATCTTGAAAGCAGAATTTGAACTCAAATCTGACCAAGGGCAAATTCTCTGATCCTATACCACAAGCTATAGTGCCTCTCATAAAAAGTACTATGAGAATTCTACCAAGAAAGCTTTATGGAAAGAATGGTAGGCTTCTGACATTTAAGGATTAACAAATGGAAAAAAGCACAAATTAAGTCAGGAAAAGAGTACTTAAAACAGACACAGGTAATCAAGTTTAAGGATTTAGCAGTAAATCATGTACATCAACTTTGAGGAAATGAGAACTTACAGAAGGATTTTGAAGAAAGGGATGACAACTATGTGTTAGGAAGATTACTGTGGTAGTGCAGTTGCACAGGACAGCAGATAAACCAAGTAGAGTTAATATCTAAAATCAGATTAGTGAAAAGACTAACAGAATTCTAGTTGGTTGAATTCTAGTGGTGGCAGCAGCAGGGGTATTTTGAGAATTAGAATTCACAAAATTTAGATGGGGACCGGGTCAAATATCAGTGAGAAAAATGTTAAGGTTCTTATGCTTACTAGAAATAAGTAAAATCAGAAGGACCTGGTTTAAAGAAAAAAAGGTTTTGATTAGTTTCAAGTATAGGCTTGTATTTGGCAAGATCTCCAAGTGATATCAGCACGCTGTAATGAAGAAGGGTTGATAAATAATTGCTAATTAAAATCAGATGAGGAGAAAGAGGCTGACATAATTTGGGGTGAATGCTAACAAGGAACAAAAATAGAATCAGTGAAGACAGAGGTCAGAGAAGGCAGGACAACAACCAGAATTATGTGATGCTGTAAAAAACAGAAGTTTCAAAATGGGCTCTGATTTGATAATTTGTGGTATAAACCCAAAATAGTCCGAATATGGGTTGGAGAAAAAAAAAGAGCAAAAAATAAAGTACAATGGTAGACTCAAATATGAGGATACAAGGAGAAGGATTTGGAGATTGAAATGATAGAAACATTGAAATGATAGAAACATATACAAAGATCAAAGGCAAAAGTAGAAAATGAATTTTTCAAGGAAATCTGGAGTTAAGTAAAAATATAAAAGTGCTTTGGGCCTAATAAAGTTATTCTATAAGAACTAAACTACCTAAGAAATTCTGACAGGGAATCAGCTGAACACAAAACTGTTTAACAAGAAACTAGAAAATCTGCAATTTGTGCATGTAAAATCTTCACATACTTTTCATATAACAATGAAAAAACCTTTTTCTATTTCTTTGGGTGTGCAGTTTGGAGAGGCAAACCTCTTCTTTGCAGTCTTAATTACACCAACCCACTGACCTCCTTGTCTTTGATATGGCAAGCACAGCATTTATTTCACTTAGACTGAATACAAATTCCAGATCTATTCAACTTTTACCTGGATAAATCCAACCTGAACAAACAAAATCCCTAAGATATTTTTGAGAGGTGGACATTAAAAAAAGTTAACACATAAAAGTAAAAGGGACAAAAGAAAACTTTATTATGACAAATATTTGGGAGCTATAATATGTACAAAAAGGCACATGGTGCCAATTTTATTGCAGATTTCACTACAGTTCAAGATCAGATTACACTTTTGTTAGTGGCCTGGCTAGATCTTGAATCACTACAGAATTCAGCTGTGCAATAGTGCTGATCTTTGCATGCTTACTGCTGGCATATTTATTCTTGATAGCCTGAAAGAATTAAAAAAAATTGGCAGACATTATGGAAAACAAAAGACAACAAAATGCACCTGTCTACAAAAAACTATTCCCCCCCACATCCCTCCTTTTTACAAATCATTTACACTTCTGCCTTAATCCAGAAATTTCAGCATGGTCTCTACCCATTTCTACTTACCATGTGTTTTGTAAGCCCCCGGTTCACCAGAATCACATTTTTAGCCATGTGCTGCATAACAGGAAGAAGGGCTTCCTCCGTATAAGACATGTAGTGTTGGAGAGTTGGAGTCTATGAGTCAACAAATCAAATGAAAAAATAACTGTAAAGCATTTAGCACACTGCCTGACAGTAAGCATCATACAAATTTTAACTATTATTAACATTAAGAGATTCTTAAATGCTAAACTACACTTTGCATAAAATAAAAACTGCTACCTAAATTGATAAACAGTTAAATGTGTGTATGTGGATGTGTATGTCCAGCCAAATATGACTGCTACTTGTAATCAGATATCATTTTAGGGAAGAGGTACTGAATTGATGGATGTACAAATAAGAACTTACTTCAGAAAACTTGCTACTCAAATTCTATAAAGGATCCTCATTTCTTCAAGCCTCTCTCTCATTTGGTTTGGGGGTGAAATCAAAAGAAATAGTATCTTAGTATTTGCTTTATAAATCAGACTGGCCTTAGCAGATTTACAGGCTGAAAAGTCACAACAAAAATAAAAAGTACCAAGAAGTTCACTCAAGTATAATATGGAGTATAAAGGGGCTTACCCATTCACCATTATCAAGGACTTTCAATGCCAAGCAAAATGCACTTGCTGCAATCTGGGAAGGAGGGAAGTGGACCATATCATAGTCCACCATGGTGAGTTCCATTAGGTATTTGGCTAAGGTGTGCTGTTCAATGTCAACCTGTAATGAGAAATCATTTTTCTTCTTGGCAAAGAGTCCACTAAACTTTTATCTGGAAACCACTTAGTCTAAGACGAAAAATATTAAATTCCACTAACAAATCTTTAGACTTCCATCATCATATCCTATTACCTTTAGCCAGGCCCAATCAATATCAGGACAGGCTTCATACCCTATCTAATGTTCTAAATAGGTAGCTTCTTGCTGTCTGCCTTACCAGTACAATTTCTGGACTTCTTAAAACCATGTTCTGAAGGACTTTTTTTTTTTTTTTTGGGGGGGGGAAGGAGAGGGAATTCAGCTCACAGTCCAAATTATTCTTTATATAAGTTGTTCTGAATAGTAAGAAAGCGTCCTCTGTTATCTCACTGACCCTGACCCTCACTCACACAAGGCTTCATAGAAGATCCATAGTCACCTTTCTTGAGATCACGATGAAACTTCATCAGCACCCTTAAATGTTTAATCTCTTAAGATCTTGTACTGACATTCTCCTCTTTGACCACAATTTCCTATCCTTCTACATCTCCCAAATGTCTCACTCATTCCAAGTCTGGTTTCTGTCTTCATCTTGATCTCTGGATTTTTGCCAGTCCATAAGGCATCCCCACCCCCAACCTCATATTTAGCTAATTTAATCCATACCAGCAGGACACAGACCCTCAATCCTAAATTGTAACATGCTCCTGTAAGTCTCTATCACACCCCCTTCTTTCTCAAGAGCTACCAAGTGGAAACAAGATCATGTCCAGCCCATGGTTTGTTTCCTATCACATGGCTATAGAGGTATTTGGAATAGGTACAAGCTCCCAAAGTTAATACCAATTGTTGTCTTCCAGGAAAGCTTTCCTACTTTACAGGATCTGAGGTGATTGCTACCAAGAAAACCTTTTCCAGGCTCCAATTATGGCCCTACCTTTATAGTCTTATTACACTTATTACAATTCTTTCACGTAGGATTGTCAGCTTCAGATCCCTATGACCGTTCTTTATGTACAATAGGCACTTACTTGAGCAAAGTGTAAGAAATGTGAAATGTAAACGGCTAGTATGATTATGGTACTTAAGGCCCGCTTATTTTAGACTATAACTTCATCCATACCACCAGCCTAAATCAGATTTAACTCACCTCTCCAACCTTAGATGCTCGGCGTAGAAAGTGCAAGGGTAAAGGACGACCCAGACTAAAGTCTAAAGCTTTTAGAATCTTCATTTCCATCTGCCTAATCTGGTGCTTGCTGTAAGTGTGGTCAGTTACAAAGGCAAAGTCCCCAATTTCAGGTGGGTACATTTCTTCATACTTGCTGGCAATGAACATGGCAGTAACACCCACCAGCTGTAGCAGTTTCTTAGGCACACTATTATCCTGCAAAATTGATCCATGAACAAGTTAAGGCAATGAGAGTGGCAGCCAAAAAGATCCAATGCAAACAGACTTCTGTTCATAACAGATAGCTCCTTCAGGGACTTCCTTGGCAGGCAATACTTGAGAGGCACTCAAGAGAAACACCCTCTCCTTTCCCCGAAAAACTTGGAGCGTAACCAGAGGATGAACACTAATGAGAAAACACCATTGGCAACTTTTGACAGACACTTGCTTTTTTTATAAGTTTTCAGAAGGCTGTTTTTAGTCATCTGAAGAAATAGTAGACACTCCTAATCACTAATAACAAATTTTAGAGCTTTTCCCCTCTCCTATCCTCCAGTGTTGGGGAGTCTTGGATAGCTATTAGTTCTACCTTCCTGTTAAGTCACAGAGTGACTTAAGTTTTATAGGATCTGAAGAAGTCAGAGAAACTTCATAATCACAAATCAGGTGGAAAGGGAGAACTGTAAATTACTTTAAACCATAGAATTTTATATATTTGAGTAGCAGTGAGTAAAAAGAATACTGTACCTAGAATTAATTAGTTGTATAACCATGAGGAAGTTAATTTGCTTGATCTTCAAGCCTCAGTTCCTCATCAGAAAAATGGGAATAAGATCTACCTCTCCGGATTGTTATGGGATTCAAATAAGAATGTATCTGAGGGCTTTGCAATCTTTAACACCCTAATAAATGTCAGCTACATTGATAATTAGAGACAGTAGTACTTATATTGAACACTTTAGGAGAAGATTACTTATGCTCACCTGCATAAATCGGTCAATAATGGCCACAGTCATGTACATAGTCTCCTGAAGCAACCTAAATTTCATCTGTACTTGTACCAACCAGTCAATTAGAATGGCTCTCATGTTCCCAGTGACTTCTTGACCCACCAGATATTTTGGTCTGACTGCCTGCTCTTCCTGCATTAAAAAAAAAAAAGTATATATATATATATATATATCTTTTGGAATTATATTCCATGAAGCAAGAGTATCTTGAACACAGGAGACAACTGTATCCCGGAAGGTCAGTAATTGCTAATTGGCAAAAAGTTCTTATGTCCCAAAATATAAGATACATTATCTTTACATTAGTCACTCAAACTTATTAAGTTGCACTTTATTAAGGTTACTAAAAAAAAAAAAAAAGTTTCATCTCCAACTTGCATTCCCTCCAAGTCCCTAAAATAATAACAGGAAGTCTGTTTAGGAAGATTCTAAGAGTACTGACCTCAAGTTGTCTAAGATAGCAATAAATATCTTTCACATATTCACTACAAAGGTTTGGATCAGCATTATCCTCTGCATCAACATCTTTCACTGCAAGTAAGACATCGGAAAAAGCTTGGCACAGATATTCTTCTGCAGGTGCACATCCAGATGTTTCCATTGGGCTTGGGGATGGAGAATCCACCTGGTAACAGAAAGCTCTTGGAATCAATACTGTAGCAGTATACCAGACTGTTAACTGACTTTCTGATTATAGCTATCCATCCACTGAAGAAGTTATTGCTACATCGATATCTTTGTGTTTTTCTTTTGAAAACATTTTCAATGTGTATTCTATGGCAGAATCTCTGGGAGTAATAACGTATCAAATGTTGACTAGTTTTGTAAAAGCCACAAATTTGTCGATTCAAGATTTGCAGAATCTTGCAGAAGCAAATATAAAACATTTTCAGCTTTTCCCCTCATTGGCACAATGGGGATATATAATTATTGTGTCATGTAACCAACATCATCAAATGTAAACTTGCTATAACTAAATTCTTAGTTTAATGGGTAGATAAGTTTATGTTAGAAAGGTTGTTGATTTGAATGGAAAGCAGGAACTTAAGCTTTCTTTATCCTTCTTCCTCTCTGCACACGAGCAGGAAAAAGACAGTTCTAATTATGGAGGAGAGCCTAGATCCTGTTTCTATTGTTCAGGAATAGTTCACCTCACTACTACAAAAACATATAAAACACAATATGATTTGTTCAGTTGCAGTTGTGTTCCACTCTTTGAAACAACCCCATTTGGGGTTTTCTTGGTAAAGATAATGGAGGGGTTTGCTATTTCTTTCTCTGGTTCATTTTACAGATGAGGAAACTGAGGCAAAGGGACTAAGTGCCTTGTCCAGGTCGCCCAGCTAATTGTCTGAGATTGCATTTGAATTCAGATCTTCCTGACTCCAGGGCTCAGTGTACTACCTAGCTGCCCCTCAATATAAGATAACCAACAGAAATCCAGTGATTTTAAGAAAACATTATAACATTTTAATGATACTTGTCAAAAGATAATATGCAAACAGTGAACTTGGCCAGTTTTTCTCCGCCCCTTGTCAACACAATTCAATTGAACAGCACCCTTCAATTATAGATGAAATATGTGGGAAATCCATCAAAATAATAATACCTTTAGGAATCAGTTACCTTAATAGGCTCAGGAGATAGTTTTTCTTCCTTAACAGGTTCAGGCACAGGCATCTTTTCTACTGGTTTGGGAGCTTTTTTAGCAGCTACTTTCGGTATGGGAGCTTTTGTTTCCTGAAAAGAAAGGAAGAAAAATAAAGAAGGATTTTACAGTTAGAAGAGAAAGACTCATTCATGAGAAGTGAAGTAAGGGGAATTACCTTTTTCAGAGGTATTTTTGATGGAGGTGGCTGCTGTTGCTCACACACTTTATTGCCAATATCACCCAGGGCCATTCTTGGCCTAAGTCCAGGCTTGGAGGCAGCAGAGGGTACAGGCACTCTCTTGGCACCTGGAACATTATTGCCCTTCAGTTTATTCTCAGCGTTGATCTTCATGTTCTGCCAGACCCAAAAGTAATGACGTTAGGAGACAAAATGACTAAAGAGTTAAAAAAAAAAAAATCAAGTCTAACAATCTAGTGTGCAAGAGAACTTGTGTCAATGCAAGGCTTACAAAGGTATAATGCAAACCTGAAACAATAGACTCATAGAGTCCCAGGCAAGAAAAAAGGTATCCCCCCCTCCCCTTATTAGATTACAGCTAAATTAATCTAATCCCATCCTTTTTCCTCCCCCCCCCCCATTAATGCCCTTTCAGTTTAGAGAGAGGAGAAAAAGAGGGGACTTGTTTATGGTCCTACAGCTAGCTTAAGCAAGGAGGAGACCCCAGCCCTCCCCCTGGCCAGGCTAGAGACCCTTCAAGCTCCACTGAGGCTGGCTCCCCCATAGACACAAGGGAAATCACCAATTTGGTTGGGTGTGGTGTCTGGATCCCATTTTAAGTTTCCCATTAAAGGATTTTGTTAACCCACTACCCACTCTTTTCTCTCTTGGTTTTGCCTTTGGGAAAATGAGGTTTTAGAAGAGAAGTATCCACTTGTCTCTACTCCCCCCCACCCTAATTCCCTTTCCCTGGGCCCCTTAGGGCGTCCCCTCTCCCCTCCCCCAACCATGGTCTCACGCCACCCCCACCCCCCCTCCGCGTCTTCTCCTTCCCTATACCGATGAGCTTCCAGGTGTGCTCCCCAGCTCCCTCTCCAAAGCCAGGTGTTGGGGTAGGGGTGGCGGAACAAAGTGATGGGTTAGGAGCATTCGTTCCACCGCTGAGAGCAACTCACCCTAGTAACACGGAGCGCCATGACTTCCACCTTTCCAGGCGGCAGCTAAACAAAGAAACAAACACACACAGACAGGGACAGAGAAAGCACAGATAAATGGCAGTGCCCCCCCAGCCTCGCTCCCTGGGACTGCAGAGTAAGCAAGCGCAGCAACAGCCGTTCGTTCCAGCACGCAGTGACGAGCAGCAGCCCAGCCTGAGGTTTAAACCCCGCACAGCTCTGCACTCATTGGCTGGTTCGTCGCGTTCCTTCGTCCTCCATTGGCTGGCTGCGAGTTCCTCCGAGAATGCGTTTCCTTGGCGATCCCAGCAGGATGTTCGAAAGGAGGGCGGGACTACGGGCCGGCGAGAGGACGGCGTTACTCACGTGGCGCGGCCTGACACCGCACCCCCTCCCTCGCAGCTCCCAGACAATTGGCTCTCGCACTTAGGGATCCGAGACCTGACAAAGCGGTTTCCTTGGCCGGGAGAGTCCTTCCCTGGTCCCCCGGAGTTGCTTTCTGAAGAGACCCAGGAGATTGGAGGGATGAGGTTACTGTGAGGGGCGTGGCCAACGTTTAGGGGCCCAAGTCTCTATAAACGTTTATGAAGCGTTTGTTAGGCTCCGGCGCCGTGTTAAGTGCCCGCAGGGCGCTTACCCTCTAATGGGGGAAACTTGCAAACAGTCATTTCTCTTTCTCCACAAGTTAAATAATTTCTAAACCTTGCCCACTTCGAAGAGAGTGAGCTTCCCTGTGGAGTGAGGGCTTAACATATGTGCGTGGACATGTTAGGGTTACACCATATAGAGTTATACCACATATAAAAAACAATAAGTTATTAATATGGAATAGGTAATAAAATAGATGTGCGGACTTCCACACATTTCTATATGTAACACATTAAATATAAAATATTTAAATATGCATATATTTCCAAGTACATATATAGGAGCATGCATGTATGTAATACACACACAGGTGTGCATATGTATGTATATATGTGTATTTGCAGGTTTTAAACATTCTTTGTCCTTTGCTTTCAAAGAGAACCAATGACATCATCTTTTGACATCACTTTTGAGTAAATTGGATTTATGTTAATTGGATTTGAAGCGTGTTGTGCAAACCTTACTCTTTCTTCCAGAGACATTGCAGTTTAATAGTAGGAGAAAAGTCAAAACTGATGGATGACCTTCAACATCTTGCCAAGCTTTAAGCATCCCACAGGCTTTTTTCTTTTTTTTTCCATCTACCTATTCTGCTGGAGGAAGCCTTCACATGCTTGGAGTAGACATCCCTCTATCTCATTTCGAGGTTTGAGGTTTTAAATACATACACACACATTTTCCAGATTTTTATATAAAAGCACACGCATAATACATATGTATGCACATATATATACACATGTGTGTGTACTTCCAGATTTAATATTTACACACATTTTCAAAATAAATATATACACATATTTTTCCATATTATATATTTCCATTTTATACACAATATTTTCAAGCTTAATATGTACATACATAAATATATCTCTGGATAGATTTACTTTTTCAAAGTAAATTCTGTAGTCTATTCACATTCTGTAGTCTATTCACTGTATGGTTGCTTATCCTAAATTACTTCACTGCTCTGGGTCCTAAAGCAAAACATTTGAGAGTGAAGTTGATGAAAAAATCTATTACTATTTGACAAAAATTTTTGAGAAACCTGGAAAATAGTATAGTAGAAACTAAGTATGATCAACACCTAACACTCTATAACAAGATAAGGTCAAAATAGGTTCATAAGTTAGACAAAGGGTGATCCCATAGGCAAATTAGAAGAGAAAAGGATAGTCTACCTGTTAGATCTGTGAAGAAGGGAGGAATTTATGACCAAAGAACTGGAGAATATTATGCAATGCAAAATGGATAATTTTGATCACACTGAAGTTTTTGTAGAAACAAAACTAATGCAGACAAGATTAAAGAGAAGCAGAAAATTGGGGAAAATTTTTTACATTCAATATTTCTAAAAAAGGTCTTGTTTCTAAAATATATAGAGAAATGGCTCAAATTTATAAGAATATAAGCCATTCTCCAGTTGATAAATGGTCAAAGGATACGAATAGATAATTTTCAAATAATGAAATCGAAGTTATTTCTAGTCATATAAAAAAATGGTCTAAAACACTACTAATAGAGAAATGTAAATTCAGACAACTCTGAGGTACTACTTCACATCTCTCAGATTGGCTAGGATGACAGGAAAATATAACGATAAATGTTGGAGATTATATAGGAAAATTGGAACATTAATACATTGTTGGTGGAGTTATGAACTGATCCAGCCATTCTGGAGAGCAATTTGGAACTATACACAAAGGGCTATAAGACTGTGCATATACCCTTTGATCCACCAGTGTTTTTACTGAGTCTGTATCCCAAAGAGAGCATAAAAAAGGGAAAAGGATCACATGTGCAAAAATATTTGTAGCTGCCCTTTTTGTAGTGGCAAGGAACTAGAAACTGAGTGTATGCTGCTCAGTTGGGAAATGGGTGAATAAATTATAGCATATGAATATAATGGAATATTATTGTTCCAAAAAAAATGATGAGCAGGCTGATTTCAGAAAAAATCTGGAAAGACTTACATGAACTGATACTAAGTGAAGTGAGTAGAACCAAGAGAACAGTGCAAACAGCAATAACAAGATTGTGTTAATCAGCTGAGATGGATTGGCTCTTTTCAACAATGAGGTGATTCAAGTCAATTCAAATAGACTTGTGATGGAAAGAGCCATCTGTAACCAGAGAAAGAAGTATGGAGATAATGTGCATCAAAGCATAGTATTCACCTTTTTTGTTGTGATTCGTTTGCTTATTTTTTTCTTTCTCATGTTTTTTTTTTGCCTTATAGAAATTTAACAGAAAGGAAAAGGAGGCACTGATTGCAGATGGCTTTCTCAATTGTAATTACAAAAGTTGGAGGGATATAGGACAATAGCTATTTTAAATGGACATATCAAAAGAATATTTTCTGAGATGGAAGATGGAATTAGATTACAGAAAAGAGCCATCTGACAGAGAGAAATCAAAGATTAATGAGAAAGTGAGGATAATAGTGGGGGCAATCTGCTGGAGAAGAGTGCATGTTAGAGGGGTTTGACTTGGCAAGGAAAAGAACACTTTTTAAAAAATATGAAACAAAATGAAGGAGGAGGTCGTGGTAAAAGATGTGCAATTGATGTGAGATAAGAAGGGGAAAAGTGTTCTTAGTGAATGGTCTCCAATTTTTCAGTGAAATATGAGACAAGGTTCTCAGCTGAGAATATAGGGAGAGAAAAAGTCATGGGAAGTTTGAAATAAGATGAAAATGTTAAAAAAAAAAAAAAGCTGTGAGTTGGTTCAATTAGAAAAATGTAAAAAGATTTCATTGTCATGTTCAAGGCCCAGTTGAAATTGTATAACATAAGTTTGTAATGGATCCCAAGAGCATAGTTCCATGATTCCATCTACTTATCATAGCGTCAATCACATAAGGTGCTTTCTAAATACTTTTTGAATGGATGAATATTATATTTGAGATTCATGATCTGGGTAGGGGGATGAACTAGATGATATAAGTTACCTTCCAACTCTAACACTTGGTTGTAATGGTTTGCATGAATTTCTTTCTGCTATCAGGCTTCTGCTGTCCAGTGGTGAAGCAGCCTGCCCAACTTGTAACTAGTTCAGTATTAGTCAAGCCTGGTGAAAACTCAGACACACAGCTGTTGAATGACTTGCGTGGCATAGTCCAGGATCATATTGGCTTAGCTAGCCTAGACACTGAACTTTAGAGAAATAAACCTAGTTGAGCCATCTTTCCACCCTAGAGCCTATTCTCAAAGAGGAACCATTCAACAGACTAGCAAAAGAACTCTTGTATTATTGACATCATACTCTACAATGAATTTCATGTGCATTCTTCAAAAGAAAGGACATCAAAGTCTAGCAAGTCTAGTATTGTTAGTTGCCTTGGTCATATATATGCTTCATATGTATCCTTTGTTAACATTTTTTGCCGAATCTTCTCCTTATTCTGGACAATGCATTTATTTGTGGAAGACTATGTCCCTAGTGCTGATGGATATATTTCATAACCACTGTCCTTTTTAAGGTATTTGTGGAAATTTATTTGCTAAAGAACTGAGTTCACTGTTTGAATGATAAGAGGAAGTGTAATGTTCTCTCTAAAATGTAATGTTCTTTGTTTCGGTTTCCTTGGGGTCTCTGGGAGCATCTTTCCTTTCAGTTCAGTAATCACCACAAGTACAGCCAGGTGTTAAAATCCAAATCTTTTATCTCTTTCAAAGTTCTATCTCCTTCACTTGGCGCTTGGCAAGTTTTCTGGAGGCCTTCCAGAGTCTTGGTTTCAGTGGAGAAACGAAGGAGGAGACCCTGCCACCAAGGTAGTGTGAGGTGGGATGAATCTGTCTAAATCCAAGGGCTTGTGCTCCAGCCTTCAGCTTCCAGCCTTCTGTCCGCTTGGCTCTTCTGGCCCTGAGAGCTTCTTGCTTATATGCGCTACACTGAGTATACACTGATCTTTATATCACTAAGAAACCATTATTTGTTGTAGGATTAAATCAATGCTAAACTAGATTTAACCATTGTCTCCTCAATTCCACTTAGTACCTTGTAAATGTCCTTTATTTCAAGTTCAGAGTTCTGGCCCATAACAGGGAAGTATACCTATGGGGACTCATAAGCTAATCTTAGGATAGCGCCCCCCCCCCCCCAAATTACCCTTAAAATACTGAAAGTAATAGTAGTTATCCTCCTAGAGATACAACCTGACAATGCCAGGGTAGGCTGGAGGAGTGAATGCAGAGTGGAGTGTTACATACCAAATACTAAAAAATGGACTATTTCAATAAAATAAGGAGAAAAAAAGATTCTCTTTGAAAATGTGAAAATATGTACAGCTTGCTTTTTTTTTTTTACAAGTATGTAACAAATTCAATGTTACTTAAAATCTGTGATGTTTGTATGTTTCCTTCTGAAGTTCCTATTGTTACCTTCTGTCCATTAAAAGAAAAAAAACCTTGTATAATTCTTTTTTTAATTTTTTTTTGGAAGGGAGAATAACACGCTACCCTTTCTCAAATCCTTTTCCTAAATTAAAAATTAAAAAAAACCTCCACAATCTTTGTTGTAAGCACAGCCAAGAAAAAAAATCAACACATTTATTATTATATTTTAAAGTATATGTATAATTCTGCACCTTGAATTTTGTATCATCCCTTGAATTTAATTTTGCATCACCTCTTTCAGTAAATAGGTAGCTTGCTTCAATCATCTTCCTCTGGAATGGTTTGGTCATTATCTTGATCAGAGGTCTTAAGTCTTTCAAAGTTTTCTGTGTTGCTATTTTATAAACTTCTGGCTCTATTCACTTCACTCTGCATCAATTCATATGAGTTTTCTCAGGTTTTTCTAAAACCATCCCTTTCATCATTTCTGATGGAGAAATAATAGTCCATTACAATAATATATCATAATTTGATTGGTGAATTGATGGCACTGCCTTTGTTTCCAGTTCTTTGATACAAGAAAAAGAGTTGCTATATTTTTGTACATAAGTCCTTTCTCTGACTTCTTTGGTGTGTTGACTGAGTAGGGCTATTTGATCTAGGGATCAAAGGTCATAAGTCTTGGACATAGCTTAAAATTGCTTTCCAGAATGGTTTGATCAATTGAGAGCTTTACCAATAGTGTGCCTGATCATTTTCTTTTCTAGGTATTCACTAACTATCCCTTTATAAAAGTTCTGTAATCTTACTAGGAATTTTAGTCAAGCCTATTGTTTGCAGATTTCGCTCATTCCCTCTTAGCCCCCTGTTCTGAACATCAAGACAAATTCTGCTCTTCTCTCATACAGCATTTTCTTATGATCTTTCAAAACTCATTGACAGTAGATCAGAAATCACATCTAAGAGTTCTTTCAATATCCTGCGTTGTAGTTCATCTGAATTCTGTGACTTGAACTCATCAACGACAGTTAAGTGCTTATTTATCTTGAATTTCAACTTTCTTTCAGCCATTACTGTTTTCTTTTCCAGTTCAAAGATGTCATTTTGGCAGAGAAAATAAGCAAGATTAAGAGGTGGTTTTATCATCACTACTCCCAAACAACAACAATACTATTCAAACAATAAGCTTTTATTATGTGCCTAGTATGTACCAGGTGCTGAAGATACTAAGAGAAAATAAATCTCTTCTCAAGAAGTATACAGTACATTCTTTTTTGAGGGTGTATGGAAAAGGTGAAGAACTTTACAGATCAAGCACATATTGATCAGAGACTGTTAGCTAAAGCCTTAAAGGCCTCAGTTTAGGAAGCATGTGATTTTAGATAAGGCCTGCACTATATTTCATTGTTCAAAGAAGGACACTGGTGAAAAAGCTATACATCTACTGCATTCCACTGATTAAATAGGGGAATAGAGATTTATGTGACCAGTCACACCATATAGAGGGTGGGATTTTTGAGTTTCTTTTGAGATTCTTCTGAAATCCATAAAAGCTGTGAGCAGTCAAGGGAGTGGCTCTCTCCTGCTGTGAAATTCTGCTCACAGACCAGGATGGGGTCTGCTTCTCGAGATTCTAATAAATAATTCTGCTTTTTATGAATGATCTCTGAGTAGTCAGTTTGGGTAGGTTTCTTCGTCCCAAACACGGGAAATATATACACATATAAAATAAATTTGCCTAAAAAATGAGTGTCATCATTTAGTAAGTGAAGCCAGTTGTAGAGTTCTTCTATTTGCATCTATGTATTTTTGTAAGGTATGTTTTCCCACCCTGTGCTGACAGACATTAAAACCAAGTACACTTAAAATCAAAGAGCTAAAGTGTAATTTTTTAAAATGAAAGAGCTAAAGTGTAATTTAAAAAAATGAAGCGTAGACTATAATATTGCTCTGAAAATACTAGTGGCTTTTTATTGAGTACTAAAATTTTTTGTATTGTTCACAAGTTTTAAAACTTTTTTAATCTCTCATACTTTCGTGCTATGAAAAATCAGAGCAAAAGAGAAAAACCATGGGAAAGATTAAAGAGAGAGAGAGAGAGAGAGAGGTGAACATAGCCTATGTTAATTTACATTCAGTCTCCATAGTTCTTTTTCTGCATGTAGATGGCATTTTCTGTCCAAAGTCTATTGGGATTGCTTTGGATCACTGAACCATCGAGAGGAACCAAATCTTTCATAGTTGATCATTGTACATACAATGGTTTTGCTTGTTTTGTTCAGCATCAGTTCATGTAAATCTTTCCAGGCTTTTCTAAAGTTATCTTTTTCATCATTTTTATAGAACAATAATATTCTATTACCTTCATATATACCACACAACTTGTTCAACCATTCCCAAATTCCTGGGCATCTACTGATTTTCCAATTCTTTGATACCATAAAAAGAGCTGGTAAAACATTTTTGCACATGTGGGTTCTTTTCTCTACTTTACAATTCCTTTGGGATACAGACCTTGTAATGGCATTGCTGAGTCAAAGAATATGCAGTTTTATAGCCCTTTAGGCATAGTTCCAATTGCTTTCCAGAATGGTTAGATCATTTCACAAATCTTTTCCTGTCATTTTAGCTAATCTGAGATGTGTGAAGTGGTACCTCAGAGTTGTTTTAATCTGCATTTCTCTAATCAATAGTGATTTAGAGCATTTTTTCATATAACTATAGATGACTTTAATTTTGTCATCTGAAAATTGTCTATTCATATCTTTTGACCATTTGTTAATTGGGGAATGACTTATATTCTTATAAATTTGACACAGTTCTTTATATATTTTAGAAATGAGACTTTTATTAGAAATATTGGCTGTAAAGATTTTTTCCCCAGCTTTGTACTTCCCTTTTAATCTTGTTTCTGTTGGTTTTGTTTGTGCAAAATCTTTTAAATTTAATGTAATCAAAGTTGTCCAATCTGCCTTTTTAATCATAAATTTCTCCCTTTTCCAAAGATATAAAATGCCTACTTCTTAAGAATATATTAATATGATACGATTTGTAAATATACATATATCTACAAAACATACATATTATATATATTGTGGGTGTGTGTATGTGTGTATTGTTAGAGATACACAATAAAAATTGCTTGGAGACTGCCATAGGAATTCAGTGAAAGGTTTTGGATAGTCATCCCAGGGTAGTCAATAAATGCTTCTTGAATGAGCATGACAAAAAGATCTTTTGTGGTTCAGGACTTCTGGAGACTCAGGGGGTCTCTTTGAGGTCAAAATGATTTTCATAATTCTGACATTTCAATTTCATATTGTAAATTTATATATACACATATCTATAAAATCTATAGAAATAAAAGTTCTTTGAGGATGTTCTTAATGATTTTTTAATAGTATAAAAGGGTTCTAAGACCAAAAAATCTTAGAAACACTTTATTAATGCAAACCTTATTTTAGAAATGAGAAAATCAAAGCTTAGAGAGGCTGACTAATTGAAGGTCACAAAGCAGAACTAGAATCTGAATCCAGGTCCTTTGAACTCTGAAACTAATATTCCATTATGACCACCCATGAAAAGTTTAGAACTTGTAAATGGGGCCAAATGAAGGAAAATCTTGATTAAATGTCTAGACTTTCATAATCTATCTCCCTTCTAACTATTCAATATTCTTTTAAAGAAATTTATTGGTTTTCAGTATTTACTTTTATAGTATTTTGATTTCTATTTTTTTCTCTTTCTCTTCCCTCTTTTCCTCCCTTTCCCCACATAGCAATCAATATGATATAGGTTATATTCTACTTTCCAGTTTTATTTTCTTTTTTTAAGGTAATTGGGATTAAATGACTTGCCCAGGGTCACACAGCTAGGAAGTGTTAAGTATCTGAGATCACATTTGAACTCAGGTCCTCCTGACTGTGGTGCTCTATCCATTGTGTCAATTAGCTGCTCCTCCAGTTTTCATATACTTGTAACCATGAACTTTTCTACCTAGTGACACTGGCTTCTTGGCAGTTTGACACTGCAGTTTATGCTCTGGTAACTTTCTCTAGATGTACTTCATGCCTGGGATATTCTCCCTCCTCATTGCCACCTTTTGGCTTCCCTAGTCTCCTTTAAGTTCCAATTGAATTCCCAATTTCTACAGGAAGTTTTTCCTAACCTCTCTTTTTAATTCTATTGCCTTCTTTTTATTATCTCCTATTTATCCTGTGTCTGTTCTTTCCCCCATATATTTTCTGTTTCTCATTTGGTTTGTGAAATCCTTGAGAGTGGGGACTATTTTTTTGCCTCTTCTTTTTGTGTACCCAGAGCATGGCACACAAAAGGTATTTAATAAATGTTTAATTACTGATTCACTGAGAGTGTCTGAATAGAAAAATCTTAGCTTATAAACAATGGAGAAGCTGGTGAGCCAGTGTATGTGTGGGAGGATGTATAGAAAGGGAAGTATAATTGCCATTCTCATAAGCACTCCTAGTATGATAAACGATTAATTGGATCACTATTTTATTCCAATCGGTATTAATTAGTTTGACATAATTCCTTAGGAGTAGTGGTTATAAGTTCTGCATATTAGGCCCCAGAACTGTGAACTAGATTCTAAATTCACTTGTTTAATCATAGAAAGCTAACTAGAGGACCTCTATTCTTGTTTTTCCTAGTCATAATGACCAAGCCAAGCATGGTAAAGGTGACTCAATTATATGGAAAGTCCCCCTGTTTTTCTTGCCCTTCTGTCCATCATCCCTCTATTGTCTAACATGGAGGATGACCATGAGCACTTGACTAATAAAAGGCTGTTTACTAGCTCTTCATGAAGAATTTTTTTTCTCAATAGTATTTCATTTTTTCCAAATTCATGTTAATGGATTTGGATCCAGTAGGTAGGGGATAAGTAAAGGGACAGGGAGGAAAATGGTATTTTGGGGGTGTAAGTCATGGTCATAATATATCTCTCATGAACTTTTCATACTTTCAACTAAAGCCACGAAAGAATAATCAGGGAAATAATTCATGTAATATAAAGGAAATACCATATTTATTTCAAGAGAATGAATGAAAAAGTATTTAAGTGCTTACTATATGTCAAGCCCTTTGATAAAAGCTGGGGGCATAAAATAAAAGCACTATAATCCCTGCCATCAAGAAGCTTGTTATTGGAACAGTGAGACAACAAAGAAAGGGAAGTGATGGTCAAAAAGGTTTTTTAATCTGGGAAGTTTTAGAAATGTGAGTGAAGTAATAACAAGGTACCGAAATTGATACAATCTTTCCATAGGTAATGATACTACTGATTTGATACTGTTTAGAGTAAGGGATAAAAAGTGAAAGGGGGAGGCAGGTATGTGTCTAGCAAATGGCAAAAAGCTGGCTAATGTAAAAATGGTTAAATTTAGGGAAAGCTTATTAAGGAATGGGGAGTGCTCACCAATTAGGATAGCACAGTCTTGTGGAGAGTTCCAAAGATGAGAATAAACAGACGTGATTTCTGTTCAAGAAAACATTTTATCTACTTCCTTCTTCTTTTCTTACTAAGGCCCAGTCACAACTATTCAAACTCAGCACCATGAGAATCCACCTCTGAGTAGTGAAAAATGATCATATATGTAAAACATTTTGCAAACCTTAGAGCATAAATACAAGCTATTTTTTACAGGAAGGTGTTTCACATTAGGAGGATTTTCCAGATAATTAATACTAATAACCAATGAAATAGAGGAATTTTAAATTTTGTAATATTTTCTAAATTGTTCTGTATATTTCCTAAATTGTTCTGTATATTTCCTGGTCCTCATAAATGTAAGATACTTAACTGTTCTTTGATTACTAAGACTGTGGATCAAATTCTAGAAACATTTATAAGGTATCCATTAGATATAGCAAGAACAAAACAGTCTACCCTTAAGCTCATATTGTACTGTGTGACATAAAATATAATTTCAATTTATTGAACCACTTAGCTGTCCTCATAAAGGACAGATGTATGAAATAAGATTGGAAAGATAATTGAGAGACAGATTGTACAGAGTTGTAAAGATCAGCCTAAGAAGCATGCATTTTTTTTAATCTCATAAGCAATGGGGAGCCCTTGGTGATTATAGACTAGAGAAATGATAAAGTCAAATGTGTGCTTTAAAGGAAGTAGGCTGGTAGCCACATGGAGGAGAGACATGGAGGAGAGAGACTCAGAGGAGTTAAGATCAATTAGAAAGTTCTTACAGTAGTTGAAATGAGAAGGCCTGTCCCAGGGTGATGGCTGAGACAAAGATTGATTAATAAATGTGGAAGCAATAATGGATAAGTCTTACTAATTGTATATGGAAGCATAGGAAAGAGAAAATTACAGAATGACTCCAGGGTCACAAATTTGAATTATTAGGTGATAAGAGTAGTGCTAACATAAATAGGAGACTAGATTTAGTGGTGGATATTGTGGGAAAGTGTGAGCTGTTTTGGATTTACTGAGTTTGAGATACTTGGAGCACATTTAGCATGCAGCTGATAATAAGACTGGATTTAAGATTTGGATTGGGTATATAGATTTGGTAATCATCTATGTAGAGATGATATTGGATTTATGGCACACCCTAACCAAAGGACAAGAGGGTCTAAGATAGAGTTCTACAGGATTCATTCTAAAGAGGTGGGAGATAAGATGATGATATTAAAAAACTGTCAGACAGGTTGGGGAACAAAGTGAGAAATGTGTTCTGGGACTTAAGGAAGTGATCAAAATATTTGACATATGTTAAAAAAAAAATCCAGAAGTATTGGAAGCAAAGGCAAAGTAGAAATTTACAGAATTAACAGATCACCATTAAGAATTCTTAGATATAAAACACCCCAAAATATGATTGTCACAATTGAGAAGTGGCAGGGCAAAGAACCATGCATCAAGTAAGAAAAAAAATTGGAATATAATTATATCAAAAAGAAAACTCTTCAACAAAGAATAATTTATTCTAAAAAATTTAGCATAATCCTACAGGAAAAAAAATAAACATTTAACATCATTAATAATGACAAAGAACTCTTGGTGAGAAATGAAAAACTATTCAGACTTCTGAAGTCAAAATAGTGAACAAATTAAAAAAAAAAAAAATGAGATGATCAGGTACCCCTTTGGTGTTAAGAATTCTTATTATTAGAGCAGCTAGATGGCGCAATGGATGGAGCACCAGCCCTGAAATCTGGTCTAGACACTTAATACTCAGACACTGTGATCCTTGGCAAGTCACTTAACCCCAATTGCCTCAACAAAAAGCCAAAAAACAAAAAACCAAAACCAAAACCAAAACTCTTATCTTCCTCTGCTTTTTGCACTCTTCAGCACTCTTTAAAATTCAGTTCAAGAGCCTATTCCTACATAAAGTCTTCTTTTGAACCTTCCTTCCACTCTCCTAGGAAGTAGTATCTTTCCATTAACTTGCAAATATTTTGTAGCTGTTCATCTGTGTATATGCTGTTTCCCCTCCAATAGAAGGTAACGTTATATGGCTGTTAATATTTCACAATTCTCTGGACTTGTCACTCTCTTCAGTGTCTTTCATAACTTTTTGCTGTGTGAGCTGGTTTATAGTAGTATCTCTTCCTCTTCCTCCTAATCTTCTGCATGGATGAAAACAAGATAATCAAGCTTGTTATTTGTGAACTAAGAAGACTAAATAAGCATGAAGTTCCTTTCCATGTGTCAAGTACTGCTGAATGAGTTCCATAGGCTAGTAGTTTTGAACAGCATGCTTTTTTTTTTTTTGTATTCTTTGAAGCTAAATTCACAGAATATTGTGTTATGGATCACTCAACATTCACCAAAGCCTACTATATGGTTAGTACAGTGAATATAAAGACTAATAAGATATAATATGTTCTGTTGGGGAAGACAACACGTACATTATATAAGCCAGTTACCATGTACTACTGGATGACCTCAGTTAGTATATAGGTTGAACTCTAAATGCATGTAATAATCCAGTCTACAGACAATTCTTCATCCACTTAATTTTTCAGGTAGCTATGATTGCTTCTTAGGCTGATCTCTTTATGTAATCAGTAGGATATCATCCATTATCAGTACTTGGAAATCTCACCAATAATATGGAAATCTTTTAAACTTGAATTTTGTGCAGAATCTTTGATAGTGATGGTGAGTATTTTTAAAATTTTATTTTATATCTCATTTGATGCTAAACATTAGCTGTTAACTAGATTTCTTCAGTTTACTTGATCTAATTCAGCTATTTCCCAACTTCTGTCCTCACAAGTGCAATTTCTATCTTCTATCAAGCATATCCACTTCGTGTGTTAAGAAAATGAGGGTGCTAACTTTACAGGAATAGTGAAAAATTTTGCTACAAAAATATTTGTAGGTCTTTTCCTTTTTTTTTGTTTGTGCTTTCTGTCCTCCTACTTTCATTCTTAGATGTCTTCAGGATGACTGGACATATTTGGCTCTAGACTTGACTTTACACTGCTTCTCTCTTTTATGAGTCAGTACTGTTCATAACCTTCCATGATCCTTTCTGTAATGTTTTACAAACAAGTTTGTATTCCAAACCATTGTTGCCATCTCTCACATTTTTTGATCTCCTTGTTAAGGAAAGTCATTTATGTGCTTCAAAACTCTTTATCTAATTTATTGTACTGAATAATTTGTACTTGTTTTATTCATTGTGATCAATTAACTTGTATGACTAGGCCAAGATAAAAGTTGGTTTTAATTATGTCATATCTTTATCATTTTTGTTTTCTTTTTGGCTTTGTATAATTTTGACCTTTGGATTAACAAGTCAATAGTTTGCATAAAAAGAGATGATTTATGAAGAAGTCTCACGCCAGTAACACCTCTTCTGTTAAAATATATTTTAACAGATTTTTCTTGATGTTATTAAATGTTATACTATGCCATTCTTATGTTATATGGGCACATATAGTGTAGTGACCTCACTCATTTTTTATTTTTGCAACTAGTACAAGTAATTTGATCAAGTTATTTATAAAAATGGTCATGGCAGATTTTTTTTGACTATTTTCGCCACTGTTTATTGACAATATATATAAGAAATACTAGCAATAATAGCAAAAGAAGCTAGGCATACTGTCATTCACTTATAACCATTGCTATTGAGGAGCAGAGGCTGATAGATCACTAAAGTTGAGAATTTTGAGAGCTACAGTCACCCAAAGCCAATCAGGTATTTGTACCTGATATGATGAGTCCAATAGAGAGACAACTGGAACAGATTGGAATCAGAGTAGATCAGAGCTTCTGTTCCAATAAGCAATAGAATCAGGACTATGAATAAGCTGTTGCTTTTCCAGCCTGGGCAACATAGGGTGACCAGTCTCAAAAAATAATAATAAAAAAAGAGACGGAAATGAAGGTTTAAATATTAGAAAGTAGGATACAAAATTATTCCTACCTCTAAAGTTATGGCAGATTTAAAGAATATAATTCTTAATTTTTTAAAAAATAAAATGTCATTCCTTATTCCTGATCAATTTTCCCACAGTATTCCTCACGAATTGTTATTTTTGCACTGAAGACACTGAGTATCCAATATATGTTAAATTGATTGGGAGTTACAAAATTTTTCATTTTCTACAAAAGATTTGTGTATAAGCTACAATTGCTTTTAGGATGGTCTTTTTACAAATACTCACTTTGAGCACCTCAACAGAAGATGGTCACATGAATAAATGATGATCATTTTTGTTATGGGCCAGAACTCTGAACTTGAAACAAAGGATGCTTACAAAGTATTAAGGTGGAATTGAATTTTTATGGTTAAATCTAGTTTAGCACTGATTTAACCCTACAACAAATAATGGTTTCCTAGTGATATAATGATTGGTTTGTACTCAATGTGGAGCATATAAGCTAGAAACCTCAGCTAGGAAGATTCAGAGAGAATTCGAAGAGAAGGACTGGAAGCAGGAGCTTAAGTTCTCAGAACCAAGAGGAGAAATTTAATTCGATCTTTGGCCTGGACTCCTGCACTTCCCCACTAAAATCAAGGCCAGACTGAAAGGTTCTCCAGAAAGCTGCCCAGCCCCAGAAAGGAGATAATAAAGGATAATAAAGGACTATATAAGAAAGCTAACTGGGCCCCAGGAAAGAAGATAAGACTTGGAAAGAGACAATAAAGGATTTGGACTTTAATCCCTAGTTGCACTTATAGTGATTACTGAACTGAAAGGAAGACTGCTCCCAGAGACCCCAAGGAAACCAAAATAGAGAACTTTACAATTTTCTTTTGTCATTGGGCATATGATAAAACCAATCCTGACAACTTCTTTACTTTTTGCATACAGTTCAAAGACTGCTTAAAGAGAAACTGAAATCTGGATCCAGGTGAGTTTTCACACTGACAAAATAAGAACTGAAATATAAGATATATTCAAGAAATTTCATGTGTGAAGTCTAGTTTACTATGCAATTTTGAATTTTCTTTAATTATATAATTCTTCATATATTAAGAAAAGTCCTAAAAATGATAAAAATTATTTTGACTGCTGAATCTGAAAAGAAACGAAACTCATGTATACTTATCAAGCAAGAGTAACAAATTGGCATGTTTACTCATTAGAAACATTAATTTTTAAAAATATTTGAACTTAAAAAACCATGTAAGATAATATGTTGCACTTAACAATATGAGCAAGGAACTGAGGTAATTCATTCTTCAAAATCTATTCTTTAAACAAAACCTTCCAACAATCAATGTTATGTTAAAATTTTATGAAAAAATAAACTCAAATTTTAATTATTATCCTTCTGGCTTAATTATACATAACTTACTAGAAATCTTTATCATGAAAAACTAACATGTAAATGAAATGATCATTAGTAATTTCATAGTTGAAACTCAGTTTAACACCCAAAAGCAATAATTCATAATCTTTATTTGCAAATTATTGCACTAAAAAACCTTTATACTATCACAGTTTAAAAAAACAGCTCTTTAATAACATATTGCTATTGATTAGTGACATTGATCACTGTCCAGATCTGCAGAAAACATTAATTTAACACAAAGCAGGTAAGAAGGAGGGTAGATTCTTTTTACAATTGGGTTAGAGACTAGACTGATTTCACTGAGAAGGAACTTCCACATGAGGAAACTGCTTTTTACCCATGCTGCTTAGCACCTTCTCTGAAAAAAGCTTTAAGAGCTATTTGCTCAGGGTCACATGGCTAGTATGTGGCAGTGATAGGTTAACAGTGGACCTCCTTACTGGAAGGCTAACTCTTTAATCACAATGCACCATTGTCTCTAGCTTTAAAATTTTGATCCAATTAAAATTGAAAAATTGATTATTTGTGATAACATTTCAAAATATGATTTATTTCAAATATTTGAAAATATATTTCAAATTTATTTTGAAATAGGGTTTTAAAAGTTTTCTTGAACATATATTTAAAAATTTGAAATGGATACTTAGGGTTCAACAGATAATAAAATATGAAAATAACTAATGATGTAAGCCAAATGTACCATATGCATTGATTTTATTTGAGATCACAGGGAGTAAGAATAGGTGCTTAAAATTTTTTATAAACTTCAATATTTAAGATGCTGTAGTATTTATTGAACTCCATCCATTAATACTTTTAAAAGCTTAAAATACGAATTTAAATTTCCATAATTGTATAAATTATATATATGATATATATAATTAATATAAATTAAATTTAAATTCAAAAGAAAATCCCATTTTTCTTACTATCCAAAGATTAAGGTGAAAATACCATCTCAAGGTACATGCAAAAAAGAGGAAACAAATATTAAATGACTCAAACTAACCTGAACATTATTAAAAACATAATATAAAACAATATATAAGATAAGTAAGAGAGAATGGTCTCAGAATGAAAATATCTAATAATGAAAATTCCTTGGTAAGGAAAAAACCTCATAGGAGTGGAATGATAGCTAGTAAAAATCTTTTTTGCAAATATTGAATTTTTTTGGTTTTCATATAATTTTATCTTTTAACAATATCCAAGAATAACTTTTGCTGAGCCTTCTCAGACAAGCAATTTAAGAGAAATATGAAAAACAAAATTAAACAGAATCATGTAGGTGATAATATAGCTAAAGTTAAAATGACTTAACTCTACGGGTATGTTTTATAAAATTTTTTTTGCCTGTTTTTAGTACAAAATTGACTACTTTAAACTTCCAAGTAGTGGAAAAGAAAACTGAAATTGAAGTCACAGAACCTGAGGCTAAGCCTCAGCTGTGGGTCTCAGAACCTTGGTTCCCTCCTCTAAAAAGAGGCACTTGAAATGGAATGATTTTTAAAGTTGCTTTTTTTCCAATACCGAATCAAAGGAAATAGTTTAAATGTTCCAGAAAGAACATTGAGTTATCTGATTGAATTATCAAAATGAACTGACAATAATAAAGGGCAAAACAATTTTTTTTGGTTTTCTATATAGGCATGGTTCAGTAGATAGAGCTGAATTCAAATTGGACCTCATATACTTATTAACTGTGTGAACTTGGGCAAGTTACTTAACTTGTTTGCCTTAATCCACTGAAGAAGAAACTGCTCCAGGCTCCTTGTCAAGACAATTCCATGTACAATATTGTCATGCTATGTTTCATGGGGTCAGGAAGTTAGACATTACTGAACAACAATCTTTCCTTTTTTTCCTATCTTCCTAATTTCCATTCTCTCCCTTCTCCTTGTTCTCTTTTTTAAGGACAGGTGGGTGGTATATTGGATAGCTAGAGTAACTGGACTGGCATCAGGAAGATGAGTTCAAATGCGGGCTCAGACACTTACTAGCTGTGTGATCCTGGGCAAGTCACGTCACCCTGTTTGTCTCAGTTTCCTCATCTGTAAAATGAGCTGCAGAGGGAAATGGTAAACTGCTTCAGTCTCTCTGCCAAGAAAATGCCAAATGGGGTCACAAAGAGATGGACACAATTGGAACAAGTGAATAACAAAACATACTGACAGCCAATGTGCATATGTGTTAACTACAATAAATACTACTTACTGAGGAGAAACCTGCCATTTTAGCTAACAAGAAAAGGAGATTCTACTGTAAAAGAGAGGGATCAATGGGTAACAAAAAAATTTAGTGCCTGTTTTATATCTAAATAACTATTGATTTGCAATTATTGCTAAAAATTAAACTAGTTTATCTAACTAATTTTAAAGAATTCTCTAACTGTATGATTTCCTAATTCTCATTTCTTGTTTTGAATTGGAAGCTATCAAGTATCTCTCAAATCAAGCAATTTGGACATAAATGTAAAATGGCAACACAAAATTTGCTGGATGTATTAAAAATATATTTAGAAGGAAGTCTTATGTACAGAAAACTCATAAATATAGAACTTTAATACCTATTTCATTTTGCTTAGACTTTGCAAAAAAAATTACGAGTCAAAGTTCAAACTTTCACTTGAATCCTTATAATAAATGTGTAAACACATATTTACAAAGGCAAATATGACAGAAAAATAAGCACACAGAAGCAATTTCAGACTTACTATGACACATCATTTCTATTTTTCTCTAATTGAACATGAAAAATTTGTTTGTACATCCCCAAGAACATATGATACATTGTGCTAACACACACAGTAAGATTTCTTTTTAATAAACACAAAGTATAGTAATTCAAATTGTCATTATTCACATATACAATCAATGTTTCACATATACAATCAGTCCACTTCAAAAATTCCTTTAGAAAAACATCTTGATCCAGTAGGACTGAGCTTTAAAAAATTCAAATACAGTACACTATATTTCTGTACATTTATGTGCATTTCCCCTCAATATTACCAATAGTAAGTCATTTAATCTTCATTATTCATAAGCAACAGGTAAATCATCTTGTCACATGATGTAGGTGCCATCTTTGTAGTATTTCATGGATTCCATCTGTTTTGTCATAGCAAGGACATCATGAAATCCTGTACTGAGGCCAGACATGTGTTGAAAATAAGCCTCTTTTTCCACCTGGACTGTCAGGTTGTTCACTCCAGCATCTTTAAGTACTCCTGTGACCTGATCATGATTATAAGAAATTATCAAATTTAACAAATAAAATTAAGTCATGGTTAAGCCTTTTAAAATCTTTTAGACTATAGCAGTTGTTTTGAAATTCAGTCAATTCTTCCCCAGCTCTCTCTCCTCCTTTCCTGCCTTGAGTTAAAATAACTTAGGAACTTTTAGGCTAATTTTTCTTTTTCTTTTTTTTTTTTTGCTGAGGCAATTAGGGTTAAATGACTTGCCCAGGGTGACACAGCTAGGAAGTGTTAAGTGTCTGAGGCCAAATTTGAACTCAGGTCCTCCTGACTTCAGGGCTAGTGTTCTATTCACTGTGCCACCTAGCTGCCTCTAGGCTAAGTTTTTTAAAAAAGTAACTTTTTGTGGTGAGATAATAGATAGTTATATTTAGAAATTTGACAAACTGACACAGTCAAATAAGTAGAACGTAAACACTATACACAATGACTATAACAATGCAAACAAACAAACAAAAACCAACTGAAACTGAATGCTGTTAAATTATGACTAAGCTGGACCCGAAGAAAAAATAAGATTTCCCAGCACCCCAGAGTTCTGATGACAAATTGATTAGTATTTTGGAGCTTGTCTTCTTCCCCTAGTTTTTTATTCTTATTAAAGGATAGCTCCTTAGGAGGGAAATGTAGGTGAGGTAAAATCAAAATATATTATTAAAATTGTTTAAATAACAAAGAATGGGTGATAATATTAGACCTCCATAAAATTTCGTATATCCATTCTTTATCTTTTTTATCTTAGAATAAGAGTTATTAAGACTATATAGATCCATCCAAGCCCTTAAAACCACCCTTTCTCATCTTTTACAGGTCTCTATTCTAACTACTACTACTCTTTCCTTTTCTTCATATATTCATTTTCTTCTCTACTAGTTTTTTCTATTTATCTACACACCTGCTCAGTTCTAAAAGAGTATTATTTCCTTGACTCTGCTACTCCAATTAGTTACCATCTCATCTCTCTCTCTCTCTCTTTTCACGAACCAACTTTTTTGAAAAAGTAGTTAACATTTATCGATGCCTCCACTTCCTCAGCACTGTACTGAACTGATGCTCTCAAAAGGGAGTTACTGCTCTTTTTCCAAGCTCACCTTCTTTGAGTTCTCTGACCAGTGGCCACTGCCCCTACTTCTGGAGAGTTCCTCTTCCCTTGGATTTCAAGATTCCACACTCCTCTTCCTTTTCTCCTACCTTTGTTTTTTCTAACAACCTCATTAAAGCAGATATTACCTTAAAATTACTCCTAACTCCTCTTTTTTTTTTTTCTCTTGGCAATTTCATTTATTCCCACAGCTTTAGCTCTTACTTTCCTGCAGATAAGTCTCCTATCAGTAGATATAACACTTCCACTTTCCTTAGTACACCTCCACTTGAGTGTTTCACTATCATCAAAAACTTACTATCTTTCCTCCAAAACCTGTTATTCCTTTTGATGTCTACTTTTAAGAGAGGCATCACTACTGACACAGAGATTGATGTCCATAGTACCATAGAGCTGGAAGGGATTGTAGAGATCTTGTGTTCCAACTCTCCATTTTTATAGATGAGAAAACAGAGATCTAAGGAAGTTAAGTGACTTAAATCACAGGTAGTTGGGATCGAACCTCAGGTCCTCTGACCCTCCTCAAAAGCCTGCCCACCCTTACCTTCCAACTCTAATTCTATCCTCACACTGTTCAATAGCTAATTTTTCTTGTGTGCTGTCAGGTCATGGCTCAAAACACTTCAAGGGCTTTCAAGCTGAGTCAAGTTCAAATTCCCAGGAATACATGCTTACTGCTTCCCTTCTTGTACTTTACTTTCCATCTTAATGAGAAATCTCACTATTCCTAGTAGATGCCCAATGTTAGCCTTTTATTCATGTCCTTTCTTCTACTTCTGTCTACTACTTGTGGATCCCTCAAGTAAAAGTCTCAGGAAAGCAGTAAAGGTATCTTGTAGCCACTACATCCTCCCACCCCTCTACCCCCACCCCCCACCTCTCTGTCTGTCTGTACTTGCTGAACTGAAAGGGAAAAAAAACCTTACCAGTCAAAATCTGACTCATTACAATTAATATTAATTCAAGCAAAACATCTAGGTCCATGTATATAGAGAAATCCCAGTGATACATGTGGAAGGGAGTCTGTTATCAACTTCCAACAGTGCAAATCACAAATAGGCACACATCAAGAACCGTAGTCAGCCAACTCATGCTCCAGACACAGACTTTCTAAACTATACATTGTCATTACACTAGTTCACAATAAATTTAGCCCTCTGTCACTATTAAGCCTTATCTAACAAGATTGGAGTGAACTGTCCAGATAAATGAAATTTCATCCCTCTAAACATTAACTTTTGAAATGCTTTAGCCACACTGAATGGAAATCTCTGAAACACAACATACCTCTGAATATATTAGTATATAATTTAAACTTATATTTTGACAACAATATTAACATTATGAACGTCAAATGAAGTGAAATCCTCACCTCTGTGTTAAGTGCATTCAGAATGTTGGTTTCATTTCTTATGTCTTCAGTTCATATTTTGTCTCATTCTCCTACTATCAACTGTTACTTCTTGCTATTATCATCACCTAATTTGCTTTTAATCTATTAGAAAGCCAGGTATGACTTTCATGACATTCACATGAATGACATATAAAAATGAAATGTTTCTCCACTAAAGTGACTACTTTTGTGTCATTTTGGAGGGTGACTACTACTTTAGTAATGGTAAAGCCCTTATAAAATTTATTTCTAAGGTTTATGATTGTTTTAGAAAGCTAAAGCTAGAGAAATCTAACCTCTATGTGAATGGAATGTTATTATGTATTGCATGTCAGCTAAGAATATAAAATGTAGGTGTCTTTAAGTAGGTCTGACTCTCTCACTATTATAGATAAGGAAAATGAAGCTAACAAAATATGAAACAAATTGCCCAAAGTCACACAGCCAGATACAAATTTGAGCCTCTTACATTTTTTTCCCTACTTGATATACTAATATGTTTGAATTGTTTCATGTATATAATTCTCAACTTCCAATAAGGTGGTGAATTTCTTTAAACGAGAGTTTTGTCTCATACTTCTTTTAGTCTTTTCTCATGTCTATCAGCATTGAGCCCACTGACAACCAAAATTACCTCTTGTATTCAATGCTAAATTCATCCATCGATGGATTCAATTACCACCTCTATGTTGATGATGTCTAAATCTCCTTATGCAGCCAATCCTATCCTCTTTCCTTCTCTTCAGATTCATTTTACAACTATCTAAAGTACATCTCAAACTGGATGTTCCAGAGACATCTTAAACTTAAAAGATGTTGAGAAGTGTTCCCTCTTTCAAACTTCCCTATTACTTCTAAGGGTACCACTAACCCTCTCGGACACCCATCTATGACTCCTCTCTCACAAACACCATCCATCCATATCCAATTTGTTCCAAAGGCTGGCTGATTTTATTTTCATATATACCTTTCTTTTTTCTCTGACTTTGGTGCAGGGTTCCTATCTTGACTCTGCAAGAGCTGTTGGTTGGCCTCCATGCCACGATTTCTCGCAATAGCAGTGCATCCTCTATCCGGCTGTCAAAGTGAACTTCCTAAAGCAGTGATCTGACAATGTCATGCTCCTAATTAACAAACTCTATTGAATCTTGATCATATCCAAGACCAAATATAAAATTCTTTTTTGAGATTCAGAGCTCTTTATAATGTAGCCCTCCATGCTCATTCTTTCTAGACTTCTAACATTTTGCATCTCTTGGGGTGCCTCTGGCCTCCCTGCTGTTCTATGCACAAATTCCTCGATCTCCTGACGCCATTTTCACTGACTGTTCCCCGTGCTAGAATGTTCTCCCTTCTCCCCTCTGTTTCCTGGGTTCCTTTGACTTCCTTCAACTTACAGCTAAAAATCCCACCTTCCATAAGAAGCCTTAATTCTAAAGCTTTCCCTCTGTTATCAGCTCCAATTTCTTCTGTAAATAGCTTGTTTGACATAGTTTTTTTGCATGTTGTCTTCCAATAAACTGGGGGCTGTCTGAGTGTAGGGACTATCTTCTGGCTTTCTTGGTATCCCTAGCATTTAGCATAGTGCCTGGAACAAAGCAGGTGCTTTTTAATGTTTACTGTCTGATGGAAAGACATTGAATTAACTGTTTATTCAATTAGTTATAATCAATCATGAAGTTGAGTTTACTAAAACAGGAGTAGAGTCAAAATAGGTAGCTAACAATGTGTTTTGAAGAGGGCCAAAGATTCAACTACTAAAAAACCTATTATGCAAAAGTGTCAGTGCCCCCCTCTTCCCTCCTACCTGGTCTGAAACTTTTATCACTAGAATCACTCCTTTGGATTAGATGGAAAAGAGAGGAACACTGGAAGGGCCTCTAGCTTTCTCTTATAAGCATCAGCATGCCAAATTACCCAAGTGTCATCTTGGGGGACACAGAGTCTGGCCCTGAGATAAGATATAGGACAGTTAAGTTTTTACTGGCATGGAAAATATAGCATTTAGGGTTAGAACAATATTCAGATAATGCCAGTGTACTTTTTAACCATTAATTCTTCCTGTCACTCTGGCTTATCATCTAACAAAGTAGTCCATGATAGCAATAGGGAATGAGTGAAAGTAGATGAATGGATAAGTACAAATATATCTTTTCACTATACTTGAGTATTTTATTGATAGTTGGACCAATAGATTAATTCTAAGAGGAAGAGAAGATTTTGGTATTTTTTAAAGTTTATGTAAAGAATTCACATACACTTACTGCTACTAATCTAATAGAATATGTTCCAAAGAATAACTGACATAGTCAATAGAAATATACACCAAAGAAGGAATTCTGGATATTTTTATTTGGGAGTAGGGATGGGATAGGATGTGGGAAGGTAAGGATGGAAAAATACCTTTCATGGTTAAACATCAAAAACATCTGCTGATTAAAATGTATAAAAATTCTAACTGTTCTAATCTATTTCTCAGATTAAAACAACTAATTATTTTAAATTTTAAGGATTTGTGCTTATGATTGTCACCTATTTAATAGTGTATTCATAAATAAACCACTAAGAAACAGTCTGATTTTAATGGTTGATGGCAGGTAGACTAACAAAAAGTATAGCTTTAATAGCTACTTCTTTGCTGAAAGTGTCATTTAGCCTAACAATTTCTATGCATGGGGTATTAAATTAAAAAAAAAGACATATTATTGTGCCCAATAACAGTGTTAAAGCCTGTGTTTAGTCAACTACTCTAGATAGGCATATCACCTCCTAGAAGCTGCCCATGACCCAATTCACTCTACTTTCAACAAAGAAGGAACATATTTTTTAGTATATTTGGTTTATTCATGCAGAACAGTTTCTTGATAAAACTCTCAGAGAAAGGATTGTCAACAGCTTCTGAATTGTATAAATTATGTGATCAGAAGTAGTTCAGAGTTTTTTCTTTGCTTCTTCTTTTAAATGTCTTTAATAGTTCTTAAAATGTCATACCTGTTGTACAATCCGTTGTTCCAGAACATCTGACATCACCTGTATATGAATTGTACCAGCAACAACATTGGCAGAATGACGCCAAAAATGGGGATCTCTGTAGGATATTAAACCTTCAATTTTTTGAATCTGCCCAAGTGGAAAAAAAAAAAGATAGTGATATAAAAATATGACACACAATATTGGCAACTAGATAGACCCTACACCAAAATACACTCCACCGTACTCCTAAACACTAGGCTATGCAATATACTTTGACCTAATTAATAGCTCCATACCCTTCTTCCAATTCACACATACAATATGGACATGCTGTACTTTTACAATTCTATGCAAAATTTTTTTCAAAAATATTCATCATTCATTTGCAGTGTCTACACCTTTACTAATATAAATATATGTAGGAAAAATCTGCATAGAAATAGCTTCAGATCAAAATATGATGCTGCTAAAAGATTCATTGATTATTAGGTAAGAGGAAAAACAGAGAAAATATTCTACTTTCAGAAACGATCATCTCATTATTATCGTTTACTTGGGTGAAGTTATTAATTATGTCTATGATTTGCTGTTTCACCCAATCATTCTTTAGTATGAGATTATTTAGTTTCCAATTATTTTTTTGGTCTATTTTCCCCTGGCTTTTTGTTGAATGTACTTTTCATTGCATCGTGGTCTGAAAAGGATGCATTTACTATTTCTGCCTTACTGCATTTGAGTTTGAGGTTTTTATGTCCTAATATATGGTCAATTTTTGAATAGGTTCCATGAACTGCTGAAAAGAAAGTGTACTCCTTTCTGTCTCCATTACATTTTCTCCGGAGATCTATCATATCTAACTTTTCTAGTATTCTATTTACCTCTCTGACTTCTTTCTTATTTATTTTGTGGTTTGATTTATCTAATTCTGAGAGTACAAGGTTGAGATCTCCCACTATTATAGTTTTGCTGTCTATTTCTTTTTGCAGCTCTCTTAATTTCTCTTTTAAGAATTTAAATGCTACACCACTTGGTGCATATATGTTTAATATTGATATTGCTTCATTATCCATGCTACCCTTTAGTAAGATATAGTGTCCTTCCTTATCTCTTTTAATTAGATCAATTTTTGCTTTAGCTTGATCTGAGATCAGGATGGCTACCCCTGCTTTTTTGACTTCACCTGAAGCACAGTAGATTTTGCTCCAACCTTTTACCTTTAACCTGCATGTATCTCCCTGTTTCAGGTGTGTTTCCTGTAAACAACATATTGTAGGATTCTAGCTTTTAATCCATTCTGCTAATCACTTCCTCTTTATGGGGGAGTTTACCCCGTTCACATTTATGGTTAAAATGACCAATTCTGTATTACTTGCCATCTTGTTAACCCCTGTTTATGTTTCACAAGTGATCATCTCTAAATTGCCATAGTTTAAATATCCAAGGAAAAGGAAATGACTATTGGTGGAGCTGTGAACCGGTCCTGCCATTTGGAAAGCAATTTAGAGCTACATCCTCAAGGTTATTAAACTGTGTATATCCTTGACCCAGCTATGTCACAATTAGCCTACAATCAAAAAAGATAGAAGAAAAAAGCAGGAACTCTTAGATATATAAAAAAAGAGGATATTCATCAAATGGGAAATGGTTGAACAATTATGGTATATGAACGTAATTGAGCCATAAGATATTATAAAGGGATAGTTTCAGAGAAACCTGGAAAGACTTATATAGATCGAGAGAGAATGAAGTGAATTGAATCAGGAGAATAATTTATACAAAAACCCTCAAAAAATCTAAATGAAAAACACTGAAAGGCTAAAGAACCTCGATTAATGCAGTATACAATAATGGTTCTAGAAACCAAACGATAATGTTTTCTTTATTTTGATAGAGGTTGTTCTGTGTTAAAATACAAAGAAAAATTTGAGTAAACACACACAACATGTAGAAGTTCAAAGCCTACCTTTTCTAGTGCAATATTTATCTCTTTTTCATTTTCTGGTGGCAACCTCAGAAGTAGCACTTGACAGGCATCTTTAATCAGTGGAATAACACTGAGAAAAATTAATACAGCAATAAAAAGAGAGCAGAGAGGATCAGCAAAGAACCATCCAAATTGTTCTATAAGAATTGTGGATACAATCACACCAATACTGCCAAGTGTGTCTGCCAATATATGTAAAAACACACCTGTAAATAAAAACAAATAAGTTTAAACACACACACACACACACTTACATATACACATGTATATATACACTTATCCAAATCACTTATAGGGCATAAATAGAATCTAAATACTTTCAAGAATTTCATACATATAGTAAGATGCTTAAACACCTATGCATTTATATGGCCAAATTATATGATACATAGCCATCTTCATAGTGGCAAGAATAAAAGTCTGCTACTATGAAAATGGCTGTACATTTGTAATAAAAATTATTTTAAAATTAGAAAGAAGTCATTCAATTAATTTACTTTTCCTAGTTATTTCCTGCACCTATGTACTTTTACACTTCTTTCTTCTTCTCAATCATGTTAAATATTCATATGAAACCTAAATAAATATATTATTTTTCTCCGTAGGATTTCTTAATTTCATTACTCTAACTTTAAATTCACTATTAATTCCAAGATGTGATTATGAATTTAATTGAACACATTGAACAACAGATAAATAGCTTAACAGAAATAGAATTTTCCTACACTAAAATGGTAACTGAATATTCTTGATGTTTGAATTATAATGTCACAATATATAGATACTATAGGAGTGGGAAATGTGCAGATACACATATTATTTCTGGGATAAAAAGGACTTGTGGAAATTCTGAAGCAGAACCGAGACAATTCAGCCTATTATGATACTTTAAAAGCATCAAACAAGTACTTTTAGCATATAATTACCCCTCTCCCCAGGCAATTGGGGTTAAGTGACTTGCCCAGGGTCACATAGCTAGGTTTAGTATATAATTTTATCACATACACTTCTGTGATTTCACTGATGAAATGAACTCCCAGGGTAGAAACTCTTTACATATGTAGAAGAGGAAATCACTTATAATTTCAGAGTCTTAATGAATGGCACATGGAGAGATTAAATGGCTTGCCTATGGTCACACAGCTAGGATATGTCAGAAGCAGGCATTAACCCGAGGTGTTTCTGATTCCAAAGCTATCTATTTCTCATTATATCCCATCCTAGTTTCCATTTGCTATTTTAAGGATAATTCTGTCATGGAATTCTTACTAATTATATTATAAGCATAGAATGGCTTGAGAATTTCTGCTGAGAATGATTTTAATGCTTCTCCTCCTTGATCTCTCTGCAATATCTGATACTGGCCAACCAATTTTAAATTCTTCTCTTCTGGCCTGCCTCCCTAAGAGAAGATTTGATATGATTTCTTTCTGTTAGTTTCATCTCTTATCCCACCCCCTGTGTGTTAGGCATTGGTACTCAGCTTTTCATTAGCTTTCTAGGTAGGTGGCTCAGTTGGGCTCTGAGCGCCTATTTGACCACTGATATTTACTACCTATGTATCCTTGGGCAAGCCAGTAACTGCTGCCACCTCAGTTGCCCTATGTGTAAAATGTGGATAACAACTCCTTCTTCTCAGTGTTTTCAAAATGCTTAGCACAGTGTCTGGCAATTACTTGGAGCTTTTCCCCTTTCTTTCTCTGAAAAACATATCCATTATATTACTTGGACTCTAGAATCTTGTTGTAACATAACCTGATTAATGCCTTCTAATGCAATGACACCTCTTTTAAAAAAACCTTACAGAAAGCACAATGGTCTTCCACAAGAGGGAGGGCATTCCTGAGCAATTTTGTATGTCATAATATTTCAACTCTTCTCTCATAAAGAGCTTTGAGATTTTGCATGCCATTATTAGAACTTTTCCAAGAATGACCAGCAGGATGAATACAGAGAGGACTGGTGAGACTTACATGAACTGATGCTAAGTGAAACGAGCAGAACCAGGAAATCATTATATACCTCAACAACGATACTGTTTGAGGATATATTCTGATAGAAGTGGATCTCTTCGATAAAGAGAGCCTTAATTGATCAAAGATGGACAGAAACAGCTACACCCAGAGAAAGAACACTGGGAAATGAATATAAACTGCTTGCATTTTTGTTTTTTTTCCCGGGTTATTTATACCTTCTGAATTCAATTCTCCCTGCGCAACAAGAAAACTGTTCGGTTCTGCACACATATATTGTATCTAGGTTATACTGTAACCTATTCAACATGTAAAGGACTGCTTGCCATCTGGGGGAGGGGGTGGAGGGAGGGAGGGGAAAAATCAGAACAGAAGTGAATGCAAGGGATAATGCTGTAAAAAATTACCCTGGCATGGGTTCTATCAATAAAAAGTTATTTAAAAAAAAAAAAAAGACTCAAAAAGCTTCTACTGTGTGTTCTTTGTCCAGAGGATCTCTCCTGGTAGAATGTGTATTTTTCTGAATAGGGAGTTTTGGTGGGCATATTCCAGGATATCCTTTATTTCTACAATTAATTCACTAGTTTACTAAACATCATTATTTATAGAATATCTAGACAACACTTACCTCTCATGTTAGCATTCATGCCTCCTCCTGAAGGTCCATGGGAATGTCCATGGCTATGACTGTGTCCATGATCGCTGTGAGAATGATTGTGCCCATGACTGTGGCCATGGTGTGAATGGCTGTGATCATGTGAGTGACAGCCTCCTTGAGAACCTCCATGGACGTGGCCATGGGCATGGCTAAAGGCACAGACACCAATAAGGTTTACTATCAGTCCTCCAACTGAGACAGGCTATTAAAAGGAAGAAAAGAAAATATAACTTCACTATTTTCCCCATCATACATGGTTATAAATGTTTACTTTGTTTTTTTTTTTTTTTTTGGTTAATAGTATAAAAAATATTTACAGTAAGATCTCATTAAAATCCATCTTGGAGATGGTAAACCCAAATTAGAAAGAAACCAAAATTTTGATAAAATGGTATTTTATAACTTTTGTAACATAAAGCAATAGAGAAATGACCTTGAAAATGTCATAGAAGTTCCTGCTTAACTACTTCAATGAATAAAAACATTTCACATTTGGCAAAGTTTTACATATAAATAAATGTTATTAAATTAGTTCTAAAAAGAACCTAAAATGCTGCCTCCTAAATCACACTACATACTCCTATGGCAATAATATTTATGCTATCTTAAACAAAATATGTTCCTGAATAATGAACAATCAGAACTGCTTAAATTTTCTTGGATGTTTATTGGAAAACTAGTTACAGAGGATAAACCCAAGATGGAAGATTAGATGCAGACACCTAGCTGAACTTTTCCCAACATCCTTCTCCAAACAACTTTAAAATTAAATTTTGGATTGGCAGAGACAAAAAACGTGAGTGTGAGATCTTTCCCTAGCCTAATAAAATTTAAGAGATAGACAGGACAAGTCTGAAACAGGGACAAGAGATGTGGTGGAAGTCTGCTGGGAGCCCACACATAGGGATGGCAAAAGCAGCCGCAACTGCTTTGCACGTTCTCAGCATAGCAGTGAGGAGGAGAACGGACAAACGCTCATAAAGAGATTACTTAGTAAACCTGATGCAGATAGGAAACTCAATTGCTCACATATGGTTCTGGACTGCAGTTTCTGGGACGAAAGGAACAAAGAGGAGTATTACTATGTGCTGCAGGAGACCTTACTGGGTAAATACCAGAGAACAGAGCAGGAGAACAGAGTCCACACCTTTCCTACCTTGGAAGCACCAAAAACTTGCAGATCTTCACAATTAATTCTGAAAATGGCAGCATAAAAAAACCTTAAGTTTGCCACCCTACCCTCAGGTGAGGAGGACCCAATTTTGACATGAAGTTCTAAGTCAAGAACTTGGCTGGAAAAATGAGCAAACAACAAAAACAAAAGAATCTGACCATAACAAACAACTATGGTGCCAAGGAAGGTCAATACAAACTCAAAGAAGAGAACGGTGTGAAAACAGCTACAAAGCCTCAAAGAAAAATGTTTATTGGTCAAAAAGAATTATTAGAACAGTTACATAGATAAGCAGGGTAGAGAAAAATTGGAAAAGTAATGGGAATGATGTAAGAAAATTATGAAAAGAGAATTAATAGCTTGGTAAATGAGGCACACATACGCAAAAAAGAAAACAATACCTTAAAAAAATTAGAATTGGTTTAATGGTTTAAGAAGCACAAAAATTCACTGAAGAAAAGAACTCCTTAGAAAGAAGAATTGGTCAAATGGAAAAAGAGATACAAAAGTTCACTGAAAAAAATAATTCCTTAAAAATTAGAATTGGGCATTGAACTGAATGCTAATGATGCCATAAGATATCAAGAAACAATAAAACAAAGATTTAAACAATTGAAGAAAATGTAAATTGTCTCATTAAAAAAGCCAATTACCTAGAAAACAGATCAAGACTCTAAATTAAGAATTATTGGACCACCTGAAAGTCATGATCAAAGAAATGGGCCAGGCATCAAATTTCAAGAAATTATTAAAGAAATCTGTGCCTAAAAATTTAATCTGGAGGGCAAAATAGAAAAAAAAAGAATCTACCAATCCCCTCCTGAAAGAGATCTTAAAATGAAAATTCCTATAACATACCTAGCAAAATTAAGTATAATCCTTCAGGAGAAAATATTGATATTGAGGAGTTTCAAGCATTTTCGATGAAAAGACTAAAGCTGAACAGAAAACCTGACATTCAAACAGACTCAAGAGAAGCATAAAAAGGTAAGTATGAAAGAATAAACATAGGGATTCAAAAAAGTCAAGCTATTTACAATCTTATCTATATGGGAAGATGATACTTTATCATTATTAGAGTAGTTAAAAGGAAGTTACAGAGAGGACATGAGTATGAGTCGATAAAAACATGCAGGAAGAGCTTTTACATTAGAGGGGAAAAACGGGGGTGGGTGGTGGCAGGTAAGGCTTGAACCTTATTCTCATAGGAATTGTTTCAAAGAAGGATTTTTTTCTCTGTCTTAGTTGTATATGGAAATGTAACTTACCCAGAACAGAAAAAAAAAGAGGGAAAAGGAATAAGAGAAGGGGTAGGTGGAGTGGTATGAGGATGGATTAAGGAAGGCAATTAATTAGAAGCAAAATAGCCTTTTAGGAGGGACAAGATAAAAAGAAAAAGTGAGAAAGAAACAGAAGATAATGGAATGAAGAGGTGCATAAAATGGAAGTAGATAGTAGAATGGATTAGAAACCAGAATCCAAAGATTCACAAGAGACACTTAAAAATGGAAACATATACAAAGATTAGAATAATAGAATCTAATATGCTTCAGCTTAAAAGTAAAAAAGACAGGAATGACAATCATGGTCTCAGAGAAAGTAAAAGCAAAAAAAGACCTATTTAAAGGAGACAAACAAGGAAACAAGGAAACTACAAGGCTAAAAGGTGCCATAGACAATGACAAGTATCAAAAAACATTACAGCAAGTTCCTCTGATAAAAGCTGCATTTCTTAAATATATACAAAATATATACAGGAGCTCCTTTTTGCGAATTGAAGGTGTCAAAGTAGAGTACTAGGCCTAAAGTCAAGAAGACTAATCTTTCTGAGTTCACATCTGGCCCTGGCGCTTAGTTGCTTATATAACTCTGGATAAATCAGTTAATCCCTATGCCTCAGTTTCCTCACTGTAAATGAGCTGAAGAAGAAAATGGCAAACCACTCCAGTAGTTGCCAAGAAAACCCTAAATGGGGTCATGAAAAGCAAATGACTTGCAGTCTATGACCGCAAAAACTCAAGAAAGAACTGGAAATTGAAGGGATGTTCATTAATGGGAACAGCTAAAGAAGTTGTGGCATATGATTGTGATGGAATACAATTATGTTCAAAGAAATGACAAGGGATGGGGGGATTGGTTTCTAAACAATATCGTGAAATCTATATGAACTGATGCAACATGAAAAGAACTAGGATTGAAGGAGCCCTACCAAACTCCTTTTATGACACAGACATGGTACTGATACTTAAACCAGGTAGGTTGAAATCAGAGAAAGAAAATTATAGACCAATCTCCCTAATGAATATTGATGCTAAAATCTTAAATAAAATATTAGCAAAAAGATTACAGAAAATCATCCCCAGGATAATATACTATGACCAAGTAGGATTTATACCAGGAATGCAGGGCTGGTTCAATATTAGGAAAACTATTAGCATAATTGACTATATCAATAACCAAACAAACAAAAACCATATGATCATCTCAATAGATGCAGAAAAAACATTTGATAAAATCCAACATCCATTCCTGATAAAAACACTTGAGAGCATAGGAATAAATGGACTTTTCCTTAAAATAGTCAGGAGCATATATTTAAAACCATCAGTAAGCATCATATGCAATGGGGAAAAACTGCAATCTTTTCCAGTAAGATCTGGAGTGAAGCAAGGTTGCCCACTATCACCATTATTATTCAATATTGTATTAGAAACACTAGCCTCTGCAATAAGAGTCGAGAAAGATATTAAAGGAATTAGAGTAGGCAATGAGGAAACCAAACTATCACTCTTTGCAGATGATATGATGGTATACCTAGAGAACCCCAGAGATTCTATTAAAAAGCTATTAGAAATAATTCATAATTTTAGCAAAGTAGCTGGACACAAAACAAATCCCCATAAATCCTCAGCATTTTTATACATCACCAACAAAATCCAACAGCAAGAGATACAAAGAGAAATTCCATTCAGAATAACTGTTGATAGCATAAAATATTTGGGAATCTATCTACCAAAGGAAAGTCAGGAATTATATGAGCAAAATTACAAAAAAGTTTCCACACAAATAAAGTCAGACTTAAATAAGTGGAAAAATATTAAGTGCTCTTGGATAGTCCGAGCGAATATAATAAAGATGACAATACTCCCTAAACTAATCTATTTATTTAGTGCTATACCAGACTTCCAAGAAAATATATATATGTATATATATATTTGAAACACCTGTGTTCAAAAACAAAAGAAAGCGGGAGATGTAATGGGCTGAGGCCTGAGTTGATGCACTGAGGTCCCAAGCACATGAAGCTAAATAGTAATTGGACCATACTCTATTAATATACAAGCTTTGAGAAAGAATGGCCCCCTCCTACTCTTTGTGCAAGTCCTGATGTGTTGTATAGGAAATGACGATTCTGGTGGGTAGAGGCAGGGAAGTGAAAAAGGAAAAATATTTTAATGATCTAGAAAAAATAACAACAAAATTCATATGGAACAATAAAAAGTCGAGAATCTCAAGGGAATTAATGAAAAAAAAAATCAAATGAAGGTGGCCTAGCTGTACCTGATCTAAAATTATATTATAAAGCAGCAGTCACCAAAACCATTTGGTATTGGCTAAGAAATAGATTAGTGGATCAGTGAAAAAGGTTAGGTTCACAAGACAGAATAGTCAACTATAGCAATCTAGTGTTTGACAAACCCAAAGACCCTAACTTCTGGGATAAGAATTCATTATTTGATAAAAACTGCTGGGATAATTGGAAATTAGTATGGCAGAAATTAGGCATGGACCCACACTTAACACCATATACCAAGATAAGATCAAAATGGGTCCATGACCTAGGCATAAAGAACGAGATTATAAATAAATTAGAGGAACATAGGATAGTTTATCTCTCAGACTTGTGGAGGAGAAAGAAATTTGTGACCAAAGATGAACTAGAGACTATTACCGATCACAAAATAGAAAATTTTGATTACATCAAATTAAAAAGCCTTTGTACAAACAAAACTAATGCAAACAAGATTAGAAGGGAAGCAACAAACTGGGAAAACATCTTCACAGTTAAAGGTTCTGATAAAGGCCTCATTTCCAAAATATATAGAGAACTGACTCAAATTTATAAGAAATCAAGCCGTTCTCCAAATGATAAATGGTCAAAGGATATGAACAGACAATTCTCAGATGATGAAATTGAAACTATTACCACTCATATGAAAGAGTGTTCCAAATCATTATTGATCAGAGAAATGCAAATTAAGACAACTCTGAGATACCACTACACACCTGTCAGATTGGCTAAGATGACAGGAAAAAATAATGATGAATGTTGGAGGGGATGTGGGAAAACTGGGACACTGATGCATTGGTGGAGGAACTGTGAACAAATCCAACCATTCTGGAGAGCAATCTGGAATTATGCCCAAAAAGTTATCAAATTGTGCATACCTTTTGATCCAGCAGTGTTTCTATTGGGCTTATATTAAATATTAAAGAAATATTAAAGAAGGGAAAGGGACCTATATGTGCCAAAATGTTTGTGGCAGCCCTGTTTGTAGTGTCTAGAAACTGGAAATTGAATGGATGCCCATCAATTGGAGAATGGCTGGGTAAATTGTGGTATATGAATGTTATGGAATATTATTGTTCTGTAAGAAATGACCAGCAGGATGAATACAGAGAGGCTTGGAGAGACTTACATGAACTGATGCTAAGTGAAATGAGCAGAACCAAGAGATCACTTTACACTTCGGCAACGATATTGTATGAGGATATATTCTGATGGAAGTGGATTTCTTTGACAAAGACTCAGTTTCAATTGATAAATGATGGACAGAAGCAGCTACACCCAAAGAAAGAACACTGGGAAATGAATGTGAACTATTTGCATTTTTGTTTTTCTTTCCAAGTTGTTTTTTACCTTCTGAATCCAATTCTCCCTGTGCAACAAGAGAACTGCTCGGTTCTGCAAACATATATTGTATCTAGGATACACTGCAACATATCTAACATATATAGGACTGCTTGTCATCTAGGGAGGGTGGAGGGAGGGAAGGGAAAAATTGGAACAGAAGCGAGTGTAAGGGATAATGTTGTAAAAAAATTACCCTGGCTTGGATTCTGTCAATATAAAGTTATTATAAAATAAAACAAAATATTAAAAAAAAAAAAAGAAAAGAACTAGGAGATCATTGTGCACACCAACAATAATGCTATAATGGTGAACAACTTAAGACTTGGCTACTCTGATCAATACAATCATTTTAGCAAACATATTCATATAAAGTGATTAAAATGCCCATTCTCTTTAAATCAGAGACTTCATTACTATACTTATGCCAAAAAGAAGCCACTGACAAGAAGTTCCTATCTATGCTAAAATATTTGTAGCTGCACTTTTTACAGGTATTACATGATATACATGTTTTCAGACATTTTCAATGTATTAGTTGTGTGTTGTTTTTTTTGGTCTCCAACTATTATTTGTCACAGTGATGACTGGAAAAGAAATACTTGGGATAAGTATGAGGATCTAAGAAAAAAAGACAAAGAAGACTAGAACATTATCAGAAGCCTTATTCCTATATATTATGAATTTTTTTTTAATGAAGAGAGCTAGAAGAGAGCTGCATACATTGAATATCAAAAATTACCACAAAGCCCCAAACTGATTATATCATAATAAAAAGCAAATTATTCATTACTAACAAAAAAATTCATTTAAGAATCAACTCTATTCAATCAGTCATTGACAGTCAATGCAGTCATGGCTTAAGTCAAAATCAGTATCAAATTAGAAGACAGCCTATAGAAAGTGAGGAGTGAGATCTAACTAAGCCAGATCAATTCAACAATATGGCATCTATAGCTGGAACTAGAAGGATGACAAATAGAAACAGACTGAAATGGATATGAGCATGTTTTCACAGTGATTAAAATGAAGAGACAACATAAGAAGCTATTAACACAAAATACCCTGGCCCTTTTAAACTAGACCTGTAATTTCTTACATTTAGGTTCTGGTTCCTCTTAATGAGAAAAAACTCCCTCTATCAAAGCAGATCAACAACTTGTTTTATAGTTCATAGGCTCTTTAAGTTCCTAAGGCATTAAGTGGTTAAGTAACTTGTTTAAGGTCACTGTTCATAAGAGAATCTTAAGTGATGGAAAATAGTTGTTGCAGTAAGAAGGCCAAAGGAACCCAGAAATTACTCAGGCAACAAAACCAGATCTCTTTGTCAATCAGAAAGAACTGTTAGCTAAGGGTAATGCCAATTTAAAACAGAAGACCATTTGCAAAACACTGTAAACAAGGCTCGCAGAAAATCACACATGGTATTGCTTTACAAAATGATGAAAAACTTTAAAGTTGAAGACAAATCTGCAGAAAGGTTGTCAGGAGATTCAACTTAGCTAGATCCAGTCCAAAAACATCTACAAATAATATTTGGAAAAGATTGGCAGATGCAAAATATTTTTATAGCTGGCAAATCATCAGTGATATTATAAGCATCAGTGAGAGAAGAATACTTATACTCTTCACACCTGTGTAGGGAATGAAACTGAAGAGATGAAACTGGGAAGAGTAGCTGAACTCAAGCAAGTATATGAAGAAGAAGTCTGTCTTATAAATGAAATAATTTAAAGCAAGGAAAGGAGTGATTAGACAGCTCCAAGAGAGGAAAATACCTCCCAAAAAGAAAAAAAAAGGTAATATTACTCCCCACATCATCAAGAAAAAAGGCATCAAAGAAGCCATTGTGTTATTAACCCATATATGCCTATTTTTTTCATTTTTCTAAAATCTGTGTGAAAATTGTTTATTAAAGGTATTCTTGATGAAAATCTAAAGAAGGAAGAGGCAAGTCATGTGTCACATCTTCAAAGTCACAAAGTGACTGTACGGTATTACAAGACTCCACTGTTCATTGTTTGTTGATTACTGATGACAAAGGAGTGAAATGTAGCTACAATTACTGTCTTCAATAATATAAATGTCTGCTATACAAATAATAAGAAATTCCTTAAGAGATTCATAAAGATGATTCTGTACAATTATCTTTTGATTATATCAAATGAGGCATAAAACAAAATTGTATGTTTTTTAGGTACATTACCAAAGGTTTTTGCCATGGTCATACTAAAGATGAAAAAATGAATCCCTATAAAATGACAAGGTTCTTTCACTGCATTCATATGCTGATGATATAATATTAATTGCATCAATACCAAGAATAAAATGGTACTGCCTCATATTTACAATAGATCTGTTAATAATCAACCAGGAAAAAAATGAAGTGAAGAATGTTTTCTGGCTAGATCTTTATAGCTCTTATTCCTTGGATGATTTAGCAAGAAATAGTCTCAAAATTGCACTAATGTGCATAAAATATTATAAGGAGCCATAGAAAGGAGGAAAGGTCTTTGGTTAGATTCTCTTGGAGAGAGACACAAAAATAAACCCTTTGGTACTACTGCATACTCATTCAAATTAAATCATGGGTCAAATGAAGTAATATAATGAAAATATGTTTAAAATACAGATTTATTAAGTCAGAAAAATAAAGTACTGCCTAAAGGTTCATTTATTTTACTATTTTGCAAACTCAAATATTTAAGCAAAGAAATATTACTTTAAAAAGTTATGAATACATGCTAATATAAAAAAACCACATCAGTAAAAACAGATTATTTTCACCTCAATGACTGTTACGTTTTGGTTTTAGCATGGAAAAAATTTTAATGATTACGCAAACAGGAATTCAGATGTAAATTAAAAATACTTACCGCTAACATGTACGTATCTAATTCTGGAGGATCTATCAATCTAGCCACTGACTCCACAAACAAAAAAAAAGCTATTACCATCAAAAAAAGTCCATTAATAAAACCAGAGAGAATTTCTATTCTGCCATATCTGAAAGAGAACAGAACATTTTTTTTTTTTTAAGGAGAGGACTAAGAAATAAGAGAAATTTTAATAATGCAAATAATTGATAATATTTTAATGCATTTTTCTTTTAAAGCTTCAACAATATTTTTATACTGACAAATGTAGAAACTAAAATGGAAAATGCTAGGCTTATACAAATTTCCATAGTTTACAATTAATGAGAATGGAAAAAAACCCAAGGTTTTAAAAATACTTTATACCTACTTTCTCAATGAAATTGCATTCCCTTCTACTCAACAATTTCAAATCTTGAAAACTTTCCTGAATATCAAAAATGGTATCATCTTGTAAAACACTGATTTGTACATACTACTTAATATGTGTTTCATTGTACTTATTGTATTGTATACCAGTTTTGTTGTATGTGAAAGCCTAAGATTTTCAGATTCACAGCAGGAAAGAATTTTAAGAAGTTAATTTGTCTTGCCTCTTGTAGTTATGGATCCTGTTTTCAACACTCTCCAGGAATAATTCCAGAGTGTTTTTTGATGGTCTAATCCAGGGGTTCTCAAACTTTTTAAATAGGGGGCCAGTTCGCTGTCCCTCAGACTGTTGGAAGGTCGGACTATAGTAAAAACAAAAACTTTGTTTTGTGGGTCTTTAAATAAAGAAACTTCATAGCCCTAGGTGAGGGAGATAAAGGTCCTCAGTTGCTGCATTTGGCCTGTGGCTGTAGCTTGAGGACCCCGGGTCTAATCTAATGATTATTTTTACTTGAGAAATCAAGATGTCTTTCTGTTTACCCAAACTCTTAAGTCCATCTTGTCGTTTAACTTTCTAAGAAGATAATGAGTTAGCATCCTTCCTCAAATACCTCTTTAATAACTTGAAACTAGTCCAAAAGAAACTTCCCATGCTCTCCTTTTCTAGGTTAAACCATGTGAATTCTTTTCACCAGCTTTCATCTAGTTTGCCATCCTTTTATTAGTTCTTATTGTTTCTCTCAAAACTTTTCTAGTTTCTTTTCCATATATTAAAAAAAAAATAAGTGAAGCCAAAAGCTCAAAAACAATGGTAAAACTACAAATGCTTGATGAGTAGCATTCAAGCATAATAATATATTAAATCATAAACAGGATATCACTGTCATAAGTCAAATCTATAGTTTTAACCCTGAATTTTGGGGATCCAAAGGAGAGAATGGGGCAAATGAAGTTAAGAGTTGATCCAGTTGAAAAACTCGATTCTAAAGTCACCAACATCTAGCTGGGCTACAAAGACTGTTATTAGCAGTGGCAAATGTGAAACTTATCAACTCTTTACCAATGAAGATTTGCTTTTTCATTCTCTACTCTTTTTTCAAACAAATGGAAATTAGATCTGCTATCAGTTAAAATAGTTTTAAGCACTCAGAGAATTAAGTACTTTTTCCTATAATAAAAAAAAAAACCAAACCTTTTTTCTATTTTACTATGTTTATGTAAAGTCACTCTGATAGTCCCTTCTTTATAGGGCAATCTGCTAAAGTAAAGCAATCAGTTAAAATTTAAGTCCTATGGCTTTAGATTTACTGGTGAAAGAAAAATGATCTGAAAACATTTCTACATTATACTAAGATGTATGAATCCACTTTTCACGATGGATTTTTCTGTTTAAAACTAATGATTGTCAGGGCAGCTAAGTGGTGCAGTGGATAGAGCACCAGCCTGAAGTCAGGAGAACTTGAGAATTTAAGTCTGGCCTCAGACTCCCTAGCTGTGTGACCTTGGGCAAGTCATTTAACCCCAACTGCCTCAGCAAAACAAAACAAAACAAAAACAAAAACAATTAATCATTGTCATCTAACACCAGTAACATAGTGATAATTCAAATTCAAGTACTTACCCATAGGAAAAAATACGGGTTGCTTTCCATCTACTCACTAGAGCTGCAAAAAGTCCCATAACTAAAGCAGAACAATCAAAGAGCATATGGAATCCATCTGATATTAGACCTAGGCTGTTGGTCAGCACTCCATAGAATAATTCCACAAAAGTAAAAACCTAAAAACAACAATTTGGATAATAAAATATAATAAAACACTAGTTTTATTTAATTTTCTTAGAATTACATAAGAAGTACTTTCAAACTACTTATACAACCCTTACTTTATGACTCTACCTCGTATGATCTAACTTTGCTTCTTTAAATGTGTGGCAGCATGGTGGAAAGTATAATGGACTTGAAGTTAGGGTATACCTAGAACCAAATCTCACCTCTGACACTAGCTGGGTGACTTTGGTCAAATGACTACTTTCTCTAGGATCCAGTTTCTTCATTTGTAAGATCTGAATAGAAAACAACATCTATTATATCTTACAGAGTTATTAGGTTCAAAAGAAATATTATAGTATGTAAGGATAAGAAATGAACTTGTGATTTTGTTGGTATATGGGATCCCTGAATAAATAAAATTCCTTCTACTAATATAGACTGGTTCCTTTTCTGCAACTTCTAGACTTGAGAATTGTTTAGAATACCAAGTTGTTAGGTGACTTGTCCATGGTCTCACAGACAACTTGGTTCTTCTTTTTTAGTTCTGGAGTTATTAACTCTCTATCCATGAGGGTTCAAATCTTAAATTGCAACTCTCAGAACGAAAAGGCTAGAATTGATTTTGAACTCCATCATTAGAGGAAACCTACAAATAAATGTAACTATAGAGCCACTGAGTGCAATTATTAAACCACTCTTATGTCATATTTAACAATTATAATTGCATCATTCACTAACTCAGAAGATAGAAAAAGGAAGATCTAATTCAAAGGAATGTGAACTATATTGTGAAAGGATATGGTTGTAAGTGCATATGTATGTATGTATTTTATCATATCTATTATGTGCAAGGCACAAAGTTGGGCACTATGAGAACATTAATCCTGTCACCTAGAATGCATGGACCTTGATAATTGAATAAAGATAGAGGATTAGGACTAGACCTTTGGTTCTGATGGTACAGAGAAACTCCCAAATGAGAAAATGTCCTCTATCAATGATAATTCAATTTTTCTGTTGAAATCATTGAATTACCCAATATCAGTAAGAGTTTTCTTAGCAAGGAATGCCAAAAAAAAAAAAAAAAAAAAGTGAATCCTAGAGTTTATATTTGGCCTAAGAGAACAAATTTTTTAAGCACTTTGGCTTCTCATAAATATTAATACTAAACCAAAAGGATCTTTGTTAACATTTTAAAAAAGATTCTGTATGACTATATGACTTACATGTAATAGAACAACATTAAAAATATTAAATGAACCAAACTTTACAAATTGACAATGTCTTCCTTCTCTTTCTCCCATTAATCTAAAAAAAGTTTCTGAACTTGGAGATAAAATACCAAAATGTAGTTTATTCGACAAACATAAAAGTATATAAAAATTTTTAAGAGAAATAAATTTTGCTTATGATATTCATTTGAATGACAACTATTTGTTATAATGAAGGAATACCTTTGTATATAATAATTTGTAATTTTTACATAAATCAATTTATAATTAACATTCCAAATAGGAATTTCTAAAAAGCTCAAAGAATATCTCTATAAATAGGCTGAATATATCCTTGCAATCTTGTTTACATTCTTTCAATTGTTTAGCAAACTTTTTTTTTCTTTTTTAGTGAAAATATAATTTTAAAAGTATGTTAAAAAACTACTCTAACTAGAAATGTTAAATACTGGGGCTACATAAGATTTTATATATACTGAATTCTCAAATCAAATTTTAATGTGTGACCTTTTCTCTTCAAGTTCCTAAGTATATTAAAATTGGTAACATGGCAATTAAATAAAAACTCATATTAAAAGACAAATAAGCTTTAAAATTAAATTATTCTATTAAAAAATCTTACCAGATTCAGGCACAAGAAGTAAAAGATGTGTCTAGAATCACTCTCTTCAAGTATCTGTTTCAGTGATTCCTTAATAAATCTAGGGATTGATTGAGAGCTGTGTTGTAAAGCATCACCCATGAAGTTATATAGAGGCGTTCCTTCAGGAGAATAGCCAACAAGAGTACCTTTCTGTCCTCTTTTAGAGGGAGAAGCTAGTATGTTAGCAGCTACAAAGAAAAAAAATTCACAAAACAGCTTTGAGTTACAATTATTTCCTTTCTGTTTTGTTTTAAACAAATTTTTATTGAAGTCTTTTGTTTTTTTTAATCATCAGTTTCCACCAGGAAAATATTCAAATAGTCAATGCTTACAAAAGCCAAGTACTAACATTAACTGGAAGTACTTAAAATTTTAAAAATTCAGTAACATGAACTGATGCTAAGTAAAATGAGCAGAACCAGGAGATCATTGTACATGGCAACAAGAAGATTATACTAAGATCAATTCTGATGTACATGTCTCTTTTCAACAATGAGATGATTGAGGCCAGTTTCAATGATCTTGTGATGAAGAAAGCCATTTACACTCACAGAGAAGACTGTGGGAAATAAGTGTGGATCACAACATAGCATTTTCACTCTTTTTGTTGTGTGCTTGCATTTTGTTTTTTTCTCATTTTCCCCCTTTTTTGATTTGATTTTTCTTGTACAGCATAACTGTATAAATATATTAGATTTAATTATCTTTTTTAATATGTTTAATAAAAAAAAATTCCAGTAGAAAATAATTTGATCACCAAGATCAAAAAGTGAATCACAAAGCAAAATAGTATTATATAGAAAGCACTTATTAGCAAAAATCAATACTTCAGAGCAGTTCTTAATTTTTATTTCATGCTTTTAATTGGCACTGTCACTCTTCCCTAGTTTTCTCAATAACAAATCAATCTTTCTCATCTTAAACAAGTAGAAAATTAAGGAATAAAATAAGATCTTACACAAAATGAAGAATATAGCACTCACTACTACTCCTCCAGAAAGAACATGTTCAGTGCTTTCTTGATATGCTGGTTTATTCATAGCTCGAAGTTGGTCTGTAATTGGATGTGTCCAAAAATTTCCAAAAAGCAGAGCACTCATACAGATAAGAAAAGATCCAAAGCGAGCACTCTTGGAAACTTCCATTTTGACTGAACAGATGGAATCCACATAGAAATCCAGGACCACAACAAAAAAGATAACTGTTGTGAAAGGCATGATGAGAGAAGACCAAGATTCTACTTTACTCTAGAAAAAAAGAACGAAATTCCTACTAGTGAAGGATATATTATGCAAATAATTTTTAATGTGCTAATGCTTTTTGGGGGTGAAACTAAAGTTCTTTGGTCTAAGTAAGGAGATAGAAATGACCAAATGTGAATGTTAAAATGTATTGTATCTGCACATTTCTCCCCAATATTTGGGGAGTCAATACCATTTAGTATTGGCTTTTTTGTTTTCAAATTCAGGATTTAAATACATCCTACAACCTCCTGGATCAAAGGAATACGATAGTTAAGGACTATATTTAATTCTCAATGCATTTTCTAAAATATTGTTTCAAATTCTAAACAATCATAATCCTATCATCTAAAAAGAATATGAAAATGTGAAAAGATACAAAATCAAATAAGAATCTGATCACTCAGGAAAAGATAATGATAAATGTTGGAGGAGATGTGGCAAAACTGGGACACTAATGCATTACTGGTAGAGTTGTGGGATGATACAGCTATTCTGGAGAACAATTTGGAACTATGCCCAAAGGGCTATAAAACTATATACTTTTGTTCCTAAAGTTTCACTACTGGATCTGTATCCCAAAAAGATCATAAAGAGGGCAAAAGACCCACAAAAATGTACATAACAACTCTTTTCGTATTGGCAAGGAATTGGAAATTGAGCGTATGCCCATCAGTTGGGGATTGGCTGAATAAGTTATGGTATATAAATGTAATAGAATATTATTGTTCTATAAGAAATAATGAGCACATTGACTTCAGAAAAGCCTGGTAAAATTTTACATGAACTGATGCTGAGTGAAGTGAGCAGAGTCAAGAGAACACTATACATAATAACAGCAAGATTATGTGACAGATTTAGCTCTTTTCAGCAAGGCAGTGATCCAAGACAATTCCAATAGACTTGAGATAGAAAATACTATCCACATCCAGAAAAAGAACTATAGAGACTGAATGTGGATCAAACACAGTATTTTTACCTTTTGGGGGAATGGGAGTGGGTGGGAGGGGTTGAGGAGTATTTGCTTTTTCTTAGTTGTGTTTTTTCCCTTTTGGCTTGATTTTTCTTGTACAACATGACAAATATGGAAATATATTTGAAAGAATTATACATGTATGACCTATATCAGATTGCTTGCTGTCTTGGGGAGAGAGAAGGGAGGAAGGGAGAAAAACTATGGAACACAAAATCTTACAAAAATGAATGTCGAAAACTTATTTTATATGTATATGGAAAAATAAAATACTATTGAGAGAAAAAAGAATCCAATCATTATGGACATATATGGAGAAGAAAATATTGTAAACAGATGAGAATTTATATAAAGCATTCTGTAAATCTGTATGTATGAACATTCTTGATTTTAGGGGAAAGTAAAGTTTTATGCACTTATAAATAATTAAAACAACATATCTGTGAGTGAATAGTAATTCAAATGTTCACTTATTGCTAAAATTACTTTTTGCTATTACCTCAGTTGTCACAGAAAGGATGATGACCCATGGACATAAAAGCAGCACAGAAACGAGATGGGATAAGGCTTGAAGACGTTTGCCTCCACCCACATCTAGAGAGAGCTTTCTGGAAGCTGTATGAAAACCAACTTTACAACACAAAGCCAATACGAGCAACAATACTCCACCCTGTTAATAAAATGATAAAATTCTTAAAAGAAGTACATAGGATCTGATATTGACAGATAAAAAATTATGTTGGAAGGAACTGGTAAACTGTTCTTGCAAACTTTGTTACTATCTCAAATCTATTGCTTAAAAATACATGATTTGAGGTCCATTTTCAATGAGATTCTATTTATTTTTTTAATTATCATAGCATTATAATAAAAAAAGTTCTATTATGAAAAATCCAAATATAGAATTACGTTGAATTAGGGACATCAATCCTGTTAAAATGTAACAGCAATTTATTACCTTTAAATTTGACAAGTAAACAAACAAAAAAATGCCTTATCAAATAAGGCACTATTCAACACATAACTTATTTTGTCATTCTGAATTCATTTTTGTAGGTAAGAAATGGCTGTATTCTTAGATATTTAAGGAAGGGAAAAAGAGAAATGATAATATCAAATTGCCTAAATCTCTGACTATTAAGAAACCCATTTAAACAGAATCAAATTATTAAAAGTCAGGCTTTATTCTAGATACTGACAATGACAGACACATACATTCCTTTCAAAGATAACACAATCTTAAAAAAAAAAAAATTCCAGATATTTAGGTATAAGGAAAATGACTTACCTTATGATCTGCAACACCTAAGAAAGCAATGACTGTGTAAAGCATATGTGTGAGAGCACTATCATGATGTCCTTCAGCTAAAGAATTCAAGTTAAAGAAAACACAATACATCTTCAATTCATATATTTGTTCATTAGCAGTGGTAGCTCTAATGCTAATATGGATTTGAAACAGAAGATAATCTTGTTTTTCCACTCCAACTACTCTGCTAGGGATGAAGTCTTTTCTCCAACATTTAGACTGAGAAAGGTTTTGAAATGTCAAAGATATAGAGGTAACAGCATTTAAGAAAACATAGTAATCATCATTAGAAGCAGGTCTTTGGCTCCAAGGCTAGCCCACAAAAGGAACCAAATCTAGTGTGGAGCAGCTGCTTGGTAATTCTATGGGCTAAACAAGATTTTTTTGGATCTTGTTTTATTTTGACATTTCCTTGCAACCTAATTATTCCCTATAAAATTATTAGGGAAAACAATCAAGTTGCAAATAAACTGCAGCGGCCCCTCAAAGGGCCAGATATCACAACTGATTGGTCCAGAAGCACTATCTGTTCCTTTTCTGAAGTGTGCAGACTAACTCCTCCTTAAAAAACCTGGAAATTTTCTACTCCTGAAGTTATTCCTATTAAGCACTAGATTTACTGTAGAGAACCTGATTGACTTTAGCTCTAGTGCAATCAAACTCTCAGCTCAAGTGGGTCTCTTCCCAGTAGCAGAGATTATGACTATATCCAGATGAATTTAGTTTGAAGAATCTTCTCTTTAGCAGTAGACAAAACTAATTAATTCAAGTTTTATCAATCATTCAATTTTCCTAAGTCCTTCTAACATTTGCCAATATGGCAATAAATCAACCCTACTATCAAATCAAATCATAGGATAATTTATTCAGAGATGGAACCCTCTCACTTTACAGTGAACAAAGAGAGGCCTAAAGACATCAAGTGATGTCTTACCAAAGTAAGAGTGGTATCCATAGTCTAAGCCAGGAATTGAACCCAGGTTTTCTCACACAAAATTCAGCATTCTCTATTGTACCATATTACTTACTGATTACCACTTTCTACCCTCTGGGAATTACTCTTATACAGTGTTGTACATATCTGCATACATCCTGTATTCTTCCTTATGAAACATTAACTTCTTCAGAGAAAGAAATGAGTAGTTTTAAAGTCTGTGACTTATGTCACTTCTCACAGTATGCTAGAAAAAACAGGCACTTAACATGTTTGCCAAACTAAAGACATGCTGCTTATAAAGCTAGTTTAAGAGAGTCCAATAGTTTACTTCTTGTAGTTATAGATCTAGCAGCTTCTATTACTTAAGAACAAATGTCATTTTTCTATAGGCTTTCCTACTTCAACTCCTTTCAATTTCAGAATATTTAGCCATTACGGAAAGTTCTATGATCCTGGAAAAATAATTTATTTTAAACTAAATCTTTTAATTTTGTGAAACAACTCAATATTAAACAATTTTATTCTGTTCCATTTGTGAATGTGATCAGTGTTAATCATAATCTATTTTTCTTTTACCACTGGCACTCTTCTACAGTACCAAAAATATCTTGGCTTGATTTTACTTTTTTATGAAAGGATACGGTGCTCAGCAATTTTAGCCATAAGATCATCATTATCAAAAAACAACAAACAGATCACAGCAACGATGAAAAAAGCAGCTCCTCTTGTCTGAAAATAAGATTATTTGTTTTTAGAAGGTTCTCAGGGTTATCAAATATAATGTTAAAAATATTCTGAAGATGCAAAAGAAATTGTAATATATCAAAATAAAAATTCATATCTGAAAAAAGTAAGTACATAATGATCTAAAATTTTATCTTCACTGGTAATATATAAAAGCAAAGAGGCCCATTAGGTTCAGAAGAACATCTTGAGGCATCTAAAACACATAATGCAGAAAAATAAGAATTTCCTTTTCTTTGTTGTCATGGCATGTTATCACGCTTCAATTAATGTAAGCTAAAATTTCTAGCTGTTATATAACTGATAATTGGAAATCCTACCTAATCCAGTAATAACTATTTAATAGACATTACTAAACAAGGAAGGAGGCAGTTAATGGCATTTAAGTAAAAAACACATAAATGAAAATTTTAAATGACAGGAATAGTAAAAACATTGTTTCCCATCACAATCCCTGGATCAAAGAAACATGTAGCTCACTTAGTTGCAAATTCAAATCAAAGTGTGTCTATTACTAAGTGAAGCAATTACACCTATTTATAATCTGGCCCCTTATTCCAGACTCTTATTTAAATCTAAGTGAAGCAATTACACCTATTCATAATCTGGTCCCTTATTCTAGACTCTTATTTAAATCCTGTTCTAGAGACTCATTTTGGATAAGGACACATAGACAAAACAATGTGCATTTATTAAGTACTTGCTAGGTACCAGGCACAGTGCTAAGTGTTAAGAGAAACAGGAACAAAAAGAATTCCTGCCCTCAAGGGGCTTACAGTCTAAAAAGGAAAGAAAAAAGAGGGGGAGGGGAGCAGCTGAAAAGAATGGAGGGGGAAATACCTAAATAAGGATAGAGTATCTAGAAGTCCAAAGCAGAATCAGGAAGCAAATGAAGGTTGGCTGGCCTGGATATCTACTCAAAATGGAGTGCTTGGCAAGGACTTAGCTACTGAGAAGAGGATAAGAAGGCTGCAGAGGTGGATGGATGTTACAGTAGGATGAGGTGAAGCTGCAGGGTAAGATGGCAACTAAGGCGTGCTGGCAAAGTCCAGAAAATTAGAAGCAGAGACATACAGGCAAGACTTCCAAAGCACAGGCCTTGAAGTGTGCCTGTCTGGGAACTAGCTGAGTTAATTGTAAGTGGACATTTCTTAAATGCTTTACAGTTTGCCAAGTGCTTTATGTGCACTATCTCCTTGGAGGCTTGTAACTGGGAAGATAAGTATCACAGCTATCATCTTCATTTACAGCTAAGGAGACCAAGCCTCAGAGAGTTGAAGTGATTGCTTCACAATCACAAAGTCATTATGTGGGGTTTGCTATGTCTAAAGGTCAAACCTCAAGATATTTTAAAGGTTTATATATGACAAGGGGGAAAAAAACACTCTTTGGATAATAATACTTCAATAAATATGTGATTTTACTAATGAAGGTTATTTCCCTTCACCAGAGCAGATCACAGACCTTCCTCTAGATTTTTTCACATTTTGCGGTTAAGACTGCATAATACTTGTGCTGTCAGCCTTTGTTCTTGTCACCTATGTGATAAGCCCTCTTCTCCTTTTCAGCCATATATAATTCATGGATAATAGCTTTATGTCACTTTTTGCACATAAATCATTACTGGAAAAGGACTGCAAGCCATGTCCATTAAATGTCCTTACAATGCCCCTTGAGTGACAAATGATTTATTATCTGAAGACTGCTCTCTTTGAAGTGATACACACAATTATCAATAAAACATGTATTTAAAAATATGGATTTTTACATTAGAAAGGAGTTTTAAAAGCACTATACAATTTCCACAATTTGATCTATATTGTGTTCTTCTTCCTATTCAATTTTGAGAAATCCTTCGTTTACTTCAGGACCCATAATAAGTATATGCAATTCTGGGCAGCAAGCATTTTGTAATTATTTACTTTTTTCCTATATGAATTATTCCACTCTTGAATAATCAGAGACTTCATTGAGGAAGGCTTGTAATGTTCTGGAATTTGATGTAATCAGCACTATATTATTTACCAAGAGAAAGATTTGAAAAGCATCATTTATCTAGAGTGAAGTTATTCCATTTGGATCTTCTCCAGGACATCCTCTATGACAATGACAAGCACCTTTAGCAAAGCATACATTTATTTTTCTGTTTTTAAGTCTCAACTAATGTTAACAATCAGGGGATTTTGAAATGTAAAGATAATCAACTGTGAAGTTGATTACAGTATTATGATCAGTAACTCTGATCAGTATTATGAGCCACCATAATTCCAAAGGACTCAAGACATAAAATGCTATCTATCATCAGTTAAGAGAACTGATGGATTCATCAGTTTTATGTAAAAAACAGAAACTGGAGACAGAAACAAAGCTTTTCACTTTTACTAGTTTTCCTGCATTTTCTTGGAGGTGGTGGGGTGATAATGGTGGAGGTGAACATGACTAATGCAGAAATGTTTTCCACAATTGTTTATGTATAACAGGTATCATATTTCTTGCTTTCTCAATGAATTGGGGAAGGAAAGGAAGGGAATATAGAACCTGAAGATGAAAATAAAATGAAAATTTTAAAATATGAACTTTGAAAGATTTGTATTAGTGATAATGGTGAAAAGATTGCAATTGTTATTTAACTCTCGAATGACAAAATTTATAGTTACTATTTCAATTCTGAAATAAGAGATAGCTGAGAAAAAAAATACCTTTGCTGGTCCTCCTCCAGAACTAGTGAACAAAACATTTAGTAGCGAGATGACAACAATATCACTGTGTTCAAAGAGCAGCAAAGTCCTATGAAAATAAAAAGTGATTTAAATGGTTTTCCTATGTAACTTTTCAATACATATGAATTGAGGCAGGTTAGGAAAATGGATCAGGTAGTTTTATTTGGCTTTCATAAAGGCTTTCATAAGAAAAAAGAATCTTTCAAAACTTAAGTATCACAATTAATTACTATGTAGATTATTAACTGCTCACTAATTTTCTTACTCTCCACAAATCATGGAATTTGTATTTAAAGACATTTTAGTGATTATGGTCCAAATACTTCAAGGTAATTAATAGTACTTTTATTTGAGAAAATGAGAGAATAATTTCACTTCCATGTAAACTGAAGACTATAGGTCCTCTTAATTCATTTGCTTATAACAAGGTCTTAAACATATGTGCCAATTAAAAAAAAGTTATTAGGGTAATTATGTTAACATTTTAGTATGTCATATATTTGTTTTGTGAAATTATCAAATGGATAATTGATAACTGCAATCAATAAAAATCCTTAAAGATTTTTTTTTAAGCAAAGATAAGGCCTGAAGTACTTTGACAATTATGACAGATTAAGAATGGAGCAGGGCTTCCAATATAAAGTATCAAACCATTAAAGTACACATATACAAATACCTAAATTGAACTCATTGTAAGAAAAGTATTACAATTTTTTACATAAAACTAAACTTCTTTATTAATGCTTGATATAAAAATGAGTTAAATAAAACTGATTTATAAAACTAGTATATTGATCAATGTTAACACAATAAACTTGCAAAAAAATTTATATTTACCTTAATGGTCCACAAAGAGTGAGACCAAAAAACCATAAAAGTGAAATAATGCATCCAGCAACAGCATGTTTAAATATTTTGATCCACTGCAAAGAAAAGAGTGAAAATTAAAATTTTCAATGATAGAAACCATTAAGATAATCCAAAACTTCCTATTAAAAATAAGAAAATAATAATGAAAAGGTTTAAAATGGATAAAATATAACAATCTCAACGTAAATAAAAACATTAGGATTATCTACTTAGCAAATTCTAGAGTAATGAAAAACAACCTTCTATATGTCTTACTTTCATAATTTTTGGTTAGAGCTTAAAATTTTCTTTTGAATTTCTGAATTTTGAATAGTTAAAATTTCTAGAATGTTCAAATGTTAGTGTGGCTATGCTTAATATTTTAAGAGGGCTTTTTTCTCTTGTTGATTACTACATATTAGTATAATTTTGTCTAAAGAGGGGGAAGGAGAGGAGAAGGAAGGTTACCGAGGCTACAAAGGGGAAAAAAGAAGAAAGAGGAGGGAGAGGAAGAATTGCAATCATGCTCTTAAATGCAAGTTCAACTATAAGTTGGAAACATCATCTTTTGTTAGACTGCAGGAGCCCTAAATGCTATCAGAATTTAGAGATTGTTCAATAACTAGACTCAAAGTCACAAAAACCTGAGTTCAAATCCAATCTCAGACACTTATTAGTTGTGTGACATTGGACAGATCATACTTGTTTCAGGTTCCTCATCTGTAAAGTAGAATATAATAGCATATCCCTCCTAAAGTTGTTCTGAGGCTCAAATGATATAATAATTATAAAGAGCTAAGGATAGTGCCTGTTAAATTATTATTTTTTTAAATGAAGACTATAAGCCTCCAGATAGAGTTGGTTCACCAAGGCAATAGGAGATACCAGACTCAAATACTGGGTCAATGTAATAAGGACAGTTATGAACTATCGTCTCTGTTGCATGCTATCATAGATTCTAACTTAAATGAGAAAGGGACTTACATAGGGAACTAGCATTCATTGGCTAGGAGGCCCTGGGCTCTGTGTATAAAGAAAAGAGGAAGTTGAGAAGCCAGTAGTAGCAATGTTGCTCAGACTTGCAGTATCTAGTCTAGCCTGCAGAAAATAATTAGGACAGAAATCCCAGATCAAAAGGGAACCTATAATTCTGCCACACTGAGCCAGTAGAGTTTTCCAGCTGTCAATATGGGGGGAGTCCAAAAACAATTTACTCTTGCTCAGACCCAAACTCAGGTCAGAAACTTGCAAAGTTGATTAAATAAAATGAATGCTTTAGTATGTGTGCCTGTGCATGGACACATTCAGCCAGAAATCTGGGAATTGATCAACACAGTGACCAACAATAATTCCTGAGAATTCATGATCAAACCTACCTGAGAGAAGTGATAAACCCAGAGTTCTGGTTAACAGTTAGTTTTGCTTGACTATACAAGTTTGTAATAGAGGCTTAGCTTTTTCTTTTTTTTTTTTTGAGGGGAGGAGAGGAGGAAAACAAGGATGATCTTGAAAAAAAAAATTAGGCCAATTCTGGTTAAGTTTTTTGTTCTAAGTTATATGTAGATGGTAGAAAAACTAGGATTTAAAACTAATTTTTTTTTACCCTAAGTCTAATGCTTTTTTCACTAGAAGAACATAATGAAAAATAATAGGTTAAGGCATTTTAAGATGGATTTTAAAATGTCAAATGTATGTCTTAAATTTATAAGTATTAGCACTAAAAGAATTTGCACATCTTATTAAAACTTTTATACTCCTTTTTTGCATTTTTATACATCCCATTTTTTATTATTTCTTCCAGCACCCTTACTTTTGAAATTTTAATATTTAACAACAGAATTAACTGTCTTTGACCTGAATAACAGCAACGTACTTCATTATGGAAGATTTCGGAAGTACAAAAATTACCAGGTTTAAATATTCTTTACACAATAACTTCAGTTGAACTCCTAGTATCACTTAAGTCTACTACATTAATTTAATTTGTGCCATACGTGCTTAGTATTATTTATTCAGAAAATTTTATCAGTCAAAATTTTGCTGAATCTAAAATCTTTACTTTTTTACTTAAATCATTTAGTATAGAAATCCTTAAATAAGGCAAACTACGTAAACTTTTTAAAAATTCTAAATTACCGGGCAGAGAGGCAAGAAAGAAATGCTTCCCTAACACAGAATGATTTGCAAGCAACTCACCTGATGTTTTGTTATAGTTTTTCCAGAGGAAAATGGCTTTTGAAACAAAACCATGAAAAATGCAGACCTATTGAAACAAATATTTAAACATGAGCACAGTAGACATGAAGGTTTCAGGAAAAATAGAATGGTTTTTAAGCAAACATAGCAAAACTTATACATTCAAAAGAGTATTATTATTATTCTCCAAATTAGTCATCATGGGGAGCTATGCTGATTCTATGTTATTGCTCAAAATATTTTTGAATTTTGCTTTTTAGATGGCCTTAAAAACCAGTTTACAAATTATTTAAGCCAGTGGTTTAATCAACCATGACTTTATAATCATACCTTGTACCCTTAAAGTAAAATAACAAATATAATCTAAACAATTTATGTATTGTAGTTTGCATGCAACAGAAGGTAGGAATGAACACAGGTACTTGCTATTTAATTAATGCAGAGATACATCAGCATGTCATCTCAAAGTAATACAGAGATTCATTTAAATTACAGAATTTGTAAGAAAAATTTAATTATATATTAAATATATGTAATCATGCTACTCAAAATATTCCATGTAAACAGTAGAATTAGACAATATCTTTCCTGAGAAATGATAAAACAGAAAGATTTATGTTTATTTTTTATTCATTCTATTATCAATAACGAGATATGGAATTTCAATTTAGACCCCTAAAGAGTCAATTATTTTGATAAGACTTCTAGCAAAATAACTAATTTCTTTAAACAAAAAAGTTTTTTTTTTTTTTTGAGGGGGGAAGAGGGATTTTTCCACTTATAGGAATTAATTCAAGTATAAGACTTTTTGAACTTTACCAATTACTTTTTAAGTCCCTGTTTTACAAACTGAATAATATAATCTACTCTGAATCTCCTACCAAAATAAAAAGTTGGGAGAAAATTTTGTATACTTACCCAAGTTTTAATATAAAGATGAACTGTACAATGTGAACTGCTTTCAAGAGATCATATGATTCAAAAAGTCCCAAAGCCTTCAGAAACTTAGTGAAACATAGCAATATAATATATTTAGTGAATCTGAAAAAGAAAGATACATAAGTTTTAGTATTCTGAAGTATCTAGGGCATATAGCTTTAGAACACTAGAACAAGAAAAGGACATTTTATCAAAAAGTTATAGTTGCAGTATAATCTCACAATTTTCTGACATATTAAAAAAGTATCTATAATATCTCAGCATTTTTGGAACTATTTCAAAATTAAAATCCCAAACTCTTTTCCATTATAAAAAAGTATCAGGGGAATCTGCATCTTACTTATTGGATAAATGATAAATCCTTTAATGACAGGCAGTTCTATTTTTGTCTTTGTATTTTCAGTGCCTGAGCAGGTATATCAAATAATAAATGCTTATTGATTTTGAGTAATCCAGTTGAATACAGGGGAAAAAAAGGTCTTTAGGCAGCCAAAATAGTCCATCAGGTTTTCAATTTCATCAGAAATTTAAAGTTGCAAGTTGGAAATAGAGGGATTGTTACAGGAAAGCATACAGAGAGCAGCAACAATTCAACAAAGAGTAATCTTCAGGCATTTATCAGAAGGTTAAATAGCCCAATAAACCAAAACGTTGCTGAAATTGATCCCTGAATTCATGACCCCTTATCACTAAGAACAAATTCAATGATATTTAGTACATTTTAAAGTGAAAGCAAAGTGTATATACTATTTAGAAAGATTTTCTTTCAAAATGAGTAAAATGAGTTCAAAATGAGTTTTATCATAGAAAAGTTCCATAGGATCAAACTTTAGTTGTATTACATTAGTTAAAGAATATCAACTAAAATAATTGTTTTAGCCATGACACACTTTTGCTAGGCCTATAGGTCTATGTTGAGGAGAAAATTCCATTGAACGAAAACATTCCCATAAAAAATACCTTGCCAACAGATTTTAAAAATGAAAATCTGGGGATTATCAAAGAATCAATACATTATAGTCACTTAAATAATAAGAAATGGTTTACTGGGTAAATTAGGACAGGAACACTTAGAGGCTATATGCTCAAAACTAGGGTTAATCTGGGTCTAGGACCACATGCTGAAAACAGATGGATTCAGGTTCATAAAGTTCCTCAGTCACACAGACTTTCAAAGGTTAGATGGAAGAAACACTTTGAACTACAGTAGGGAAAAGAATGACTGAAAAGATCTTGATAAGAGACTCAGCTTGAGATGATCAGTCAAAGGGAGTATGAGATAAGATAGTGACAATAACTATGATTTCAAAGGGAAGAGGTAAACAGTTATAACTTAAAGTAGAAGCTGTTCTGAGGCCTAGATTTGGAGGATTTTTTATTTTTATATTTTTTAAAATAACTTTTTATTGATAGAACGCATGCCAGGGTAATTTTTTACAGCATTATCCCTTGCATTCATTTCTGTTCCAATTTTTCCCCTCCCTCCCTCCACCCCTTCCCCCAGATGGCAAGCAGTCCTTTACATGTTGAATGGGTTACAGTATATCTTAGATACAATATATGTATGCAGAACCGAACAGTTTTCTTGTTGCACAGGGAGAATTGGATTCAGAAGGTATAAATAACCCGGAAGAAAAACAAAAATGCAAGCAGTTTATATTCATTTCCCAGTGTTCTTTCTCTGGGTGTAGCTGTTTCTGTCCATCTTTTTTTTTTTTTTTTTTTTTTTTTTTAAATTTATTTTATTTAATAATAACTTTGTATTGACAGAATCCATGCCAGGATAATTTTTACACGACATTATCCCTTGCAATCACTTATGTTTCGTTTTTTTCCCTCCCTCCCTCCTCCCCCCCCCCAAGATGGCAAGCAGTCCTATATATGTTAAATATGTTGCAGTATATCCTAGATACAATACATATTTGCAGAACCGAACAGTTCTCCTGCTGCACAGGGAGAATTGGATTCAGAAGGTAAAAATAACTCGGGAAGAAAATCAAAAATGCAAATAGTTCACATTCATTTCCCAGTATTCCTTCTTTGGGTGTAGCTGTTTCTGCCCATCATTTCTCCAATGAAACTCAGTTAAGTCTCTTTGTCAGAGAAATCCACTTCCATCAGAATACATCCTCATACAATATCGTTGTCGAAGTGTATAATGATCTCCTGGTTCTGCTCATCTCACTTAGCATCAGTCCATGTAGGTCTCTCCAAGCCTCTCTGTATTCATCCTGCTGGTCATTTCTTACAGAGCAATAATATTCCATAACATTCATATACCACAATTTATCCAGCCATTCTCCAATTGATGGGCATCCATTCATTTTCCAGTTTCTAGCCACTACAAACAGGGCTGCTACAAACATTTTGGCACATACAGGCCCCTTCCCTTTTTTAGTATCTCTTTGGGGTATAAGCCCAATAGAAACACTGCTGGATCAAAGGGTATGCACAGTTTGATAACTTTTTGGGCATAATTCCAGATTGCTCTCCAGAATGGTTGGATTCGTTCACAACTCCACCAACAATGCATCAGTGTCCCCGTTTTCCCACATCCCCTCCAACATTCATCATTATTTTTTCCTGTCATCTTAGCCAATCTGACAGGTGTGTAGTGATATCTCAGAGTTGTCTTAATTTGCATTTCTCTGATCAAAAGTGATTTGGAACACCCTTTCATGTGAGTGGTAATAGTTTCAATTTCTTCATCTGAAAATTGTCTGTTCATATCCTTTGACCATTTATTGTTTCTGTCCATCTTTGATCAATTAAGGCTCTCTTTATCGAAGATATCCACTTCCATCAGAATACATCCTCAAACAGTATCGTTGTTGAGGTATATAATGATCTGATTTGGAGGATTTTTTTGATTAAATTTTTTGAGAAAAAAAGTTTTTAATTGTCTTTTAAAAATCATTAAGGTTTTCCCTAGTATTGCCTCTTCTTGCCTGCCCTACTATCCCATGTAAAAATAGTATTTTCTTGATAGTATTTCTGATGTGACAAAAGGTACTTTCCTAAGTCATATTCAGGAAATCAATGTGAAGTATTCTGAGAATTATTGAGCTAAAGAGCTGAAGAACAGAAAAAGCCCCAGATTCCTACCACCTATAATGAAGAAACAGATTTTGGAGGGATGAAAGATGGCAGCAAAACCTATGTCAAAGGAATTACTGAGTTACTATCAAGACCAAGGCTGCTAAAGAAGGTAGACATAAAGAAATCTAAATGTTGGAGGGGATGGACACTGATACATTGTTGGTGGAACTGTGGACAAATCCAACCATTCTGAAGAGCAATTTGGAACTATGCTCAAAAAGTTATCAAACTGTGCATACTATTAGGCCTATATTCCAAAGAGATCTTAAAGGAGGGAAAGGAACCCACAATGTTTGTGGCAAACCTTTTTATAGTGGGTAGAAAATGGAAACTTAGTGGATGCCCATCAGATGGAGAATGGCTGAATAAATTGTGGTATATGAATTTATGGAATATTATTGTTCTGTAAGAAATGACCAGCAGGATGATCTCAGAAAGGCCTGAAGAGACTTACATGAACTGATGCTGAGTGAAAAGAGTAGACCAAGAGATAATTTTATATACTTCAACAACAATACTATATGATGATGAATCCTGATGGTCGTGGCTCTCTTCAACAATGAGATGATTCAAACCAGTTCCACTTGTTCAGTAATGAAGAGAATCAGCTACACCTAGCAAAAGAACTCTGGGAAATAACTGGACCACAACATAGCATTTCCACTCCTTCTGTTTTTGTCCACTTGCATTTTTGTTTTCCTTCTCAGTTATTTTTACCTTATTTCTAAATCCAATTTTTTTTGTGCAGCAAAATAACTGTATAAATATGTATATATATATATATATTGTATTTAACAAATATTTTAACATATTTAACATGCATTGGACTACCTGCCATCTAGGAGAGGAGGTGGGGGGAATGATGGAAAGAGTTGGAACAGAAAGGTCAATGTTGAAAAAGTACCCATGTATATGTCTTATAAATAAAAAGTTATAAAAAAAAAAGAAAAGAAATCTAAGCAGTTTAAGCTGCTGTCTTAACTGTAAGTGGCAAGAAGACAACCAAAAAAATTCTTAGATCTGCTGACAAATGTAGTCTACATCTGAGTCCAGAAAAGCAGATTTATAAGCTAAGAAGCCATACTGTGAGATGAGTGTAATATTTGTCTCTTGATATTCCATAATAAGAGAAGAATAAGATTAAGCTTACTGTCAAAGGGTAGCAACTTTCTCTTAAGAGCTGGGTTAGCCTGGCCTACAATAGTGGCCAATTAGAAATTTCACTCAAGAAGTTTCCCAGAGAAAACAGACATGATTCTAGAATATTAATATAGAAGAGATCTGTGCTAGAGTTGTGTTTTGAGTATATTCAAAAATAAAAGATATCTGAATGAGGGGAAGAGTTTCAAACATTAATAACAACCACCAAAAAAAAAACACCCCAAAACCCCAAACCCCAAAACCTGAGAAAACATAAGAAACAAACCATCTAAATGCCTACTCTCTCATCTATAAAATTTTCTAAGTGCCATCTATTCACAAATTGAAGATATATTCCATGTGTATATTTTTGGGGAATTTTCACAAACAATATTTAAAAATAAATCATATCTTGACTACTTAACTAAAAGAGAGAATATAAGATCTCATTGTGTTTATTATTTGTTGATTATGAAAAATCATTTGATTTTACAGAACAAAATACCACCTTACAAGGTTTTTTTTTAAACTTGGTGTGTCTCATTCAGATATTAAACTCATTTGGAATTCTTTTGAAAACATAACAGCAGAAATACCCCTGTTTAATGATCCTCTGATAATATACATTGGAGATAAGGGGAAGAGAAGCTCCTAAAAGAATTTGACCAGTCCATTCATACAGGAAAACCAAATAAAAGAAGAATATCAATTGCTCAGATTTCAATATTATTTGGACAGCTATACAAAATTCGTTCATCAGTATGTCTAGGGTAGGAAGTACAGATTGACAAGGTGAGCTCAGAGTTGAACAGGGAAGAAATAGTGAACTGAATAGCTTTTAGGAAAATGAGCTTTTTTTCGCCCTAATAATACTACTGGTGTTGCAAAAATGGCAGGAAATTGTGGGATACAATTACCTCTGAATAATAAAAATGAGTATGGAATAAAGGGAAGTGGAGAAGCATGTGGTAGTTGCAATGTAAGGCATGCATATACAATGAAAAATTCTGAAGAAAAAAAATCTAAAAAATGTCAAGATAATGAAAAGATGAGCTATGTGGCAAGAACAAGAGATAATAGCCAGCTGACCTGCTCTACTGGTACCCTTGAAATCTCAGGAGAGGGGCAGTTAGGTATCACAAAGGAGACAGCATTGTTCCCAGAGTCAAGAAGGTTTTAGACACTGGAAGCTAGCTTCTGTGACCCCAGGCAAGTCACTTAGCCCAGGATCAAAGGGGGAAAAAAAAAAAAAAAAAAAAAAAGAAAGAAATGTCAGGAGAAAGCAGAAAACGCTGCCAACATGTTAGATGGAGCGTGTATGATAGAAAATAGCTAGAAAAAGGATAGTTTACCTCTCAGACCTGTGGAAGAGGGAAGAATTTATGACCAAAGAACAACTAGAGATCACTACTGACCACAAAATAGAAAATTTTGATTATATCAAATTAAAAAGTTTTTGTACAAACAAAACAAATGCAGACAAGGTTAGAAGGGAAACAATAAACTGGGAAAACATTTTTACAATCAAAGGTTCTGATAAAGGCCTCATTTCCAAAATATATATAGAATTGACTCTAATTTATAAGAAATCAAACCATTCTCCAATTGATAAATGGTCAAAGGATATTGTAATGGGCTGAGGCTTGAGTTGATGCACTGAGGTCCCAAGCACATGAGGCTAAATAGTAATTGGACCATACTCTATTAATATATAAGCTTGGAGAAAGAATGGCCCCCGCCCACTCTTTGTGCAAGTCCTGATGTGTTGTATAGGAAATGATGATTCTGGTGGATGGAGGCAGGGGAGTATAAAAGGAAGGGGAGGAGAGCTCAGGCCCACTTTCTCTGCTAGCTGGCTTCCTGTCACAGCTGCCCATATTGCTATCGCAATCCTTCTTGCCCATATTGCTATCGCAATCTTTTTTCACCTCTTCACTTCAATAAAGACTGAAGATTTTTCCCTTAACCTGAGTTCCGGACTCCGGCTGATTTTAAATACGCGATCATTACAGGATGGAGAACCAATAGAGTTCATCTATCAGTACATATGTCTTGGATAGACACTAAACAATAAGCTGAACTTAGAACTATACTGGAGATCAGATTGGATTGCTGTGAAGGAACTATATAGACTTTTAATGACCCCAAGCTTTTCCTGAAATAAAAGAACATATTTTTTAACATCAATATTCTTTTTTTCACCCTAATAATAGCTTATTTTTAAAAATATATGTAAATATAGTTTTTAATATTCACTCTTGGAAAAACCTTGTGTTCCATATTTTTCTCCCTAACTCCCTTGTCCCCTAGACAGAAAGTAATCTAACATAGATTAAACATGTGCAATTCTTCTAAACATAATTTTACATTTATCAAGCTGCACAAGAAAAATCAGATTAAAAAAAAGGGGGGGGGGGAAATGAGAAAACAAACAAGCACGTACACAATACAAAAGAGGTTAAAATATTATGTTATGATCCACATTCAGTCCCCACAGTCCTTTCTGGATGTAGATGGCTCTATCACGTCTATTAGAATTGGCCTGAATCACCTCATTGTTGGAAAAAGCTAAGTCTATTACAATGAATCATTGCATAATCTTGTTGTTGCTGTGTACAATGTTCTTTGCTTCTACTCACTTCACTTAGCATCAGTTCTTCTAAGTCTCTCCAGGCCTTTCTGAAATTATCCTGCTGATCATTTCTTATAGAACAATATTTCATTACATTCATATACCATAACTTATTCAGTCATTTCCACTTAGTTTCCACTTCCTTGCACTAAAAAAAAAGGCTGCTACATGTGCATGAGTTCCTTTCTCTCCTTTATGATCTGTTTGGGATACAAGCCCAGTATAAACAATGCTAGATCAAAGGATATGTACAGTGTGGTTGTCCTTTGGGAATAGTTCCAAATTGCTCTCCAAAATGGTTGGATCCATTCACAGTTCCACCAACAATGTATTAGTGTCCCAGTTGTCTCACATCCCCACAACATTCATCATTATCTTTTCTTGTCATCCTTCAATCTTGGCCAATCTTAGAGGTGTGAAGTGGTAGCTCATAGTTGTCTTAATTTGTATTTCTTTAATCAATAAAGCATTTTTACATATAACTAGAAATGGTTTTAATTTCTTCATCTGAAACCATTATTCTCTTTGTGATGAAAGATAGCATGCACAGTAAGCAGGCCTCACATTCAGAAAAGCTGGGTTTTAGTCCTTCCTCTGATACATACTAGTTGTGATCCCAGGCAAGTCATTTCAGCTCAGTGTCCTAAGAACTCTCTAAAGTTGTGACTTCAAGAGAAAGTGCTAACATGAAATGGTAGAGGAAGTTCCTCACCAGGAACTCGCTATGTGAGTAAAATCACAGGTTCAATCTCTGTCTAAAGATCCCCAAATTCTTCTGGTGATACTGTTTTCATACAAATAATGGATATGTCAGACTCCAAATAAGTGAAGTTGCTGCTAAGAGACTACAACATATTACATAGAATCACACACAGAAGGATGGTATTTGAGAAATAGAGTAGGAAAAAGACAAGGGTTAATGAAGTAACAAAAACAATGGATTACTGAAGGACAGCCTGTGTGTCACCTAGTACTCCAGTTTGAGTAATGTGAATTAGTTAGGAGTAATGTGAATAAAGACTGGAAAGGTAGGTTGTGAAGGATCTTAACTGCTAGGCTAAGAAGTCTGTATTTTATTCCAGAAGAATGATGAACAAGAGTTCTTGAGCAAAGAAGTCAGGTCTGTGTTGTAGGAATGGATAGGGGAAGGAAAAGATTGAAATAAGGGAGGCCAGTTAGAAGTCTATTATAATCATTTATAAAGAGTTGATAGGGCTTAAACTACTATGGTAACTGTAGGAATAGAGAATAGGGGACAGATTTACAGAAGTTGTGCAGCAGATACACTTGTCAAGACTTAGCAAAAGATTTGAAAGGAGAGGAAATGACAGTCTCACACGGTTAGAAAGCTCTTAGATTCTATTAAAAACAGATCAGTAATTCCTTACACAATGGGTCTAGCATCTAGGCTGTCAAATAATCTTTCCTTCCTCTCAACTCTCATAGTCCTCCCCTCACAGAGCTTTTGTACTTGTCTTAACAGATTTTTGTCCATATTGATTACTTCCTCAACAAGGTTGCAATAACTAATATTTTTATCACCCCACTTAAAAGTTTACAGAATAATTTCTTTACAGACAACTCATTGATAGTCAATAAAGTATATGCAATTGGGAATAAACTAACTTGACTAGATGATATCAAAGGAGTATGGACTATGGTTTTATAGTTTTTATAGATGATTAGTACTAGATTTCAGTCAATTTGATTAATTAGTTAGCATTTATACTAGCCCTGTAAAATTTGAAAATTTTGATATATATATGTAACTAGAAGGAGTGGAGAGATTATTTCTCTGGTTTTATAGAATGGAAAATTAAAGTTTAGACAAGTTAATAATTTACCCTCATGTTATATAGTGAAAGCCTTTCAAGAGGACAATCCACCATCATTTAATTTTCATTTTATAATGTGCCTTGGTGAACAGACACATAAACAGATGTCCCAATGTCCCAGGTGAGTAAGAGAAGGGTCAGATGCAAGGATGACTTTAAAATTGTGCTTAAGCTTCTTTATCTTTTTTTTCCCCTGAGATAATTGGGGTTAAGTGACTTACCCAGGGTCACAATGCTAGAAATATTAAGTGTCTGAACCTAGATTTAAACTCAGATCCTCCTGACTACAGGTTCTATCCACTGTGTCACCTAGCTGCCCCAAGTTTCTTTATTCTTAATTATTTTTCAAGAAAATTCCAACAAAAAATTTTATTTTTAATTGAATCCAATAATATTCTTAAGCTAAATACTAAATGCTGATGAGTGTCTGCAACAAAAAGAGACCGTTAACAAGTATATGAATTATGAAGAATCAGGACTCCTCATTCATAGCTTAAAAAAAAAATCTCTATGGTGAGATTAAGGAGCTCTACTACACCTCTCAGATTATTAATACCTAAACTTTGAAAACAGAAATATGCACACAAACTGACATGACTGAAAAAATTGAACAACAACAAGATCAATGTCCCTGGATAGAAATAGGATGTAACAAAGTCTGGAAAAGCAGGAAGAAGTCAAGTTATAAAGGACTTTAAAAGCCAAACAAATTTTTTTGTTTGGTTCTAGAGATCACAAGGAATTACTGGTAGTTACTGAAGAGCAGTGCCAAGGTCAGAGCTGCATTGGAGAAAGGTCATTCTGATAGCTATCAGGAAGACAAAAGAAGAAGGTAGGGACTTGAGGCAGGAAGACCAATCAGAAGGCTACATAGGTGATAGGTAGGTACCAATGTGGTGGAAGTACCAAGAAGAGAGAAGAGGGAATATAAGAGATATAAAACTGACAGGACTTGACAACTAATTGTGTATGTGGTACCCATGACAATAGCAGTAAAGTTAGGAACTGAGAATATGGGGGGAAGGAGAGGAGAAAGAACAGTTTTGAATATGTTGAATTAAAATGTCTATGAGACATTCAGTTTGAGATGTACAATAGGCACTAGAGATGCAATACTTGAAGCTAAGAGAAAGGTAAGAGCAAGTTTAGTTGAATCATCTACCTTAAGATAATTGGATTCATGGTAATTGATGAAATCAAGCAAAAGAGTAGAGAAAGAAGGCATAAGACAGATTCTTGGGGGATATCCATGGGTGAAGATCCAATTAAGATAGGGCTGAAAAGATCAGATTTTAGGAGAACCAACAGAGATGATTATTTAGAGAGAAGATATAAAATCATGGAGAAGATGACTGTTAAAGGTTGCAGAGAAGGCAAGAAGGATGAGGACTGAGAAAAGGTCATTAGATTTGGAAATTAAGAGCTTACTGGCAATTCTAGACAGTTTCAACTGAATGAAGTCAGAAGTCAGAAAAAAAAAAAAAGACTATAAGAAAAGAATAAAAAGAAAGGAAATGGAGGTTCCTATTGAAGGTGGACAAAGTGAAGATTTAGTGAAAATAGGAGAAATATAAGCATAGTTTGAAAATGTATGGGAAGAAGAAAAAAATGACAGAGGTGGAACAAAGAAAATCTGCAGGTGAAACGGAAGAAGCGAGGAGAAAAATACCTTTTAAATCATCTACTATAGTCAATGCCTCTCAATCAACTCCAAAGATGTTGTGGTCACTTAGTATGCACGGTGGGAATTCTTCAAACTAAGTATGAAGTAAAAATGTAGGCAGATCTCAAAGTATAGGCTAAAGGTGATAGTTGAAGTTTCAGCTTGAGGATTTGATAGTAGGATTCTGTTGGATGGGGATAGCATGCCCCTTTCTGTCTTTCATGCAAAGATAGGAAGTCAAGAGCATTCATATGCATACCACTTCCCATCTCCACATCTTTTTCTTTGCTATTACTTTTATTGGAAAAAAATGTCTTCATTCATGATGCTCCTATCATCTTAAGTGTTCCTACTACTCCATATCTTACCATGTTTCTGTCTTAAGTACTCTACCAAACCTAACTTTAAGATTATGAACAACTTCCCAGTCATCAAATGCAATGGCCTTTGCCCAGTACTTCTACCACTATTTATTAGTAGTTTCTGTTTTGTCCTCCTTCAACTTCGGACCTAGTAGATATCCCTGTTTTTAAACTTCCTGTTTTTAAAATCCCTCGGCTCCTCTAGCCTTTCATTTTCTTTCCAATTCCTTTGTCTCTTTGCATATACTCAATCTTTCGGGAGTCTTAGTTAAGGATTTAAATTTATATTTTTATGCATGAGAATGTAAACATCAGGTATTTAGCATTCTATATTATTTGTTTTACTTATCTTGCACTGTCTTTCTCATGCTACAAATAATAGTTACAAAATTCTTAACGAATTAAAAATCTCATGAAATAAATTTGATTTGAAAAATTTGTTGTCAAAAATGTTATAGACATCTCCATGAGTTGCAATATGCCAAGATCCTCCCAACTTATCACCTGGTATCACCTGGAAATTAAGTAGGAAGCTCTTCTAACAAATTCAAAGTTAAAGTCAAAATCAAGCCTTACAGGATTTAAGAAAACTTGAGCTGCCTCAGCTCTTGAACACTTCTATGCTTCAAGGATGCTTTGAAATAGGGTTTTAATGGAGTAATTAGTTGTACCTAACATAAAAATTACTGGAGAATGGATTCACTTTTGCAAAGAGGTTTTTTTCCCTTTCTTTCAAGAATTACTTTATAAATGGGATTCAGCACAAAACTAACTCAACCATATAATCATATGATAACCACCAAAGAACTGCTGCCAAAACTGTCCTGATTTTATGGCCTTGGGGAAGTCAATCTCTTTAACTACGGCCCCTTCATTTAAATGTGGGTAATCATACCTCCCAAATCTCCTTTCAAGACAAATTATACAATTAAATAGATTATATATAAACATTTGCTCCAAATGCAGAAATATTTCATAAGATTTCAGGGTAACTCTCCAAACAGGTGAATTTGCAGCCCCATATGATAGACAGTATTCAAGGACAACTGACTAAAAAAATAAAAAAGGACAGACGCTGGGGAGGATGACAGAAGGGGTGTAAAGGCTGGGAGAAAAGAAGCTCCTTCAGGCACTATTAATGAGGTGTAAAGAGTCTAAATCATCTGGAACGCGATTGGGAACTACGTCCTGTAAGTGATTACGCTGTACATACCCTTTGACCCAGCAATATCACTATTACGTCTTTAGTCCCCAAAGAGAGCAAAGAAAGAGCAAAAGGACGCAACGTAGGAAAATATTTATATGCTATTTTTTGCGGTGACAAAGATCTGATGGGAGTGGCCACCAACTGGAGAATGGGTGAAAAACTCATGGTATGAGAACGTGAAGGAATGATTTCGTGTCGATATAATAAAATCAAATAATAAAATCTCGGCGTGGCCAAAGAGAAAACTGTCTGCATAGCGGGCATCCCCAACTCTCAGGGCGGCTTCCGGGGGAAGCCGGAGAACTGGGGGTGGGGTTTCTCCGGGGGATTCCGCGGCCGAAAGGTGAGCTCGGGCGGTCTCCGGGGGCAGCCCAGGACTAGGGACACTTACCGAGCACTAGGCACGTCCACTGGGCCCAGGCTCCCGCCGCCGGCGAGCGCGTGGCTGCTGTATTTCTCCTCCATCCCGCGCGTGTCTCAGGAGGAGCCGCCCCCGCCGTCGCCGGCCCCACCGCGGCCTCTCCTCATCTCCCGCCGCCGGGCCCGGCCCTTCACTCTCCCATGGCAGCAGGCCGAGGCCTCGGAGGCCCTTCCCACGCGTGCCGTCAGAGGCCGGCTTTACTAGGCCGCGAGCGGCGGCTCTGGCTGCAGCTGCGGCTCCCGCTCCACTTCAGAGGCGCGGGGTTACCCCGAGGTTGCTGCGGCGTGAACGTTGCCAGGCCACGTCATCCGGCTGGGCCGGGGCGGCCTCTCCCAGTGCGCCTGCGCAGAGTGCCATCTCCTCCCCGCTTCTCCCCTTTCCCCCTTCACTATTCCCACCTTCCCTTTGAAAAGGATCTAGCCTTACCTGCGACCCCGCCCCACTCGCCCCGCCTCCCTCCTCCGTTACTTTTCCTTTCTATTCTGGCAAGGAAACTGTGTAAGCCAAGGGATAAAAAAGAGGAGGAAAAAGGTTGAATTGGAGGAAGATGAATATAGCTTTCTAAACTTGTCTTGATGATTGGATGGTGGATGACTGATGACCACAGAGGAACTGTGCAGAATCACGCATCTCTTGGGTTACGAAGACCTTCAAAACAATAGCTAGTATTTTTTTTTTTTTTTTTTAGTAAAGCTTTTTATTTACAAAACATATCCATGGGTAATTTTTCTTTCTTTTTTTTTTTTTGGTGAACATATGTCTCAGTTTTATTACTCAGAATTGGTATCTAGACTTTTATTTATTTTTTATTTTTTTTTTAAATTTAATTTTATTTAATAATAACTTTGTATTGACAGAATCCATGCCAGGATAATTTTTACACAGCATTATCCCTTGCAATCACTTATGTTTCGTTTTTTCCCCTCCCTCCCTCCCCCCCCCCAAGATGGCAAGCAGTCCTATATATATTAAATATGTTGCAGTATATCCTAGATACAATACATATTTGCAGAACCGAACAGTTCTCCCGCTGCCATGGGTAATTTTTCAACAATGACCCTTGCAAAACCTTCTGTTCCAAATTATCCCCTCCTTCCCCCCCACTCCATCCCCTAGATGGCAGGTGGTCCATATGTCAAATATGTTACTATATAGGTTAAATCCAATATATGTATACATATTTATACAGTTATCTTGCTGCACAAGAAAAATCGGATCAAGAAGGAAAAAAACCTGAGAAAGAAAACAAAATGCAAGCAAACAACAGAAACAGTGAGAGTGCTTTGCTGTGGTCCACATTCAGTTCCCACAGTCCTCTCTCTGGGTGTGGATGGCTCTCTTCATCACGGAACAATTGGAACTGGTTTTTCTCATTGTGGAAGAGAGCCAACCATCAGAGTTAATTATTGGATAGTCTTGTTGTTGCCGTGTATAATGATCTCCTAGTTCTGCTCATTTCACTCAGCTTCAGTTCATGTCAGTCTCTCCAGGCGTTTCTGAAATCATCCTGCTGGTCATTTCTTACCGAACAATAATATTCCATGACATTCATATACCACAATTTACCCAGCCATTCCCCAATTGATGGGCATCCATTCAGTTTCCAGTTTCTAGCCACTACAAACAGGACTGCCACAAACATTTTTGCACATGTGGGTCCCTTTCCCTCCATTAAAATCTCTTTGAGATATAAGCCAGTAGAAACACTGAACAGCTAGTGTTTCTTTATGATGATGATAATAATTAGTATTTTGATAATAATTATATTTCTATAATGATAACAGCATTCCTATAATAGTAATTATGATAATTAGTATTCAACAATAATCATAGCTCACATTTATAAAGTGCTTACTATGTGCCAGGCACCTAAGATGATGACAATTAGTATTCAATAATAATCATAGCTAAAATTTATAAAGTGCTTACTATATGCCAGGCACTTAAGATGATAATAATTAGTATTCAATAATAATAATAATAGCTAATTTAAATAGTTACTATGTGTCAGGCACTTAAGATGATGATAAGTACTCTTCGATAATAGTCATAATTAACCTTTGTAAAGTGTTTACTATTTGTCAAGCACTGTCCTAAGTGCTTTATAATTATTATGGAATTTGATCCTTCCAATAACCCTGGGAGCTAAGTGCTATTACTGTCCCCACCTTACATTTGAGTCTTTGGGAGGAATAGAATTGAAATAGCAATAATCACTTATTACTTGTGCATCTCATGACCACCTCATCCCCAATATTGTATCCTGTTTACCTAAATGCAATAAAACTTCATTTATGAACCCTTGAAGCAAACATTGCCATTTAATAGTATGATTGTAAGAAGAGGAGACAGATAGGATGTGAGAGTGACAAAGGCAATGTGTGGTGCAAAGTGCTAGACTGATCATAGATTTTTCCTCTCCACACTGACTATATGCATCAACAAAAGGAGCAGCCTCAAGACAAAAAGACTACTAGAAGAATTAATATCATCAACACATGAGAGTACTTTTTTGAGAGAGAATAATTTGCTGTAACTTGGAGGGTGAGTGGAGCCAACACACATAGTTGGCAATACAGTGGAGCAGAAAAGGAATAAAGCAGCTTTCAAAAATGAGCTTTTGCTCATCTGGGTCAGAATTCTTACAAACTTCAAGACTGGTTCTATTACAATGATGGAGAAATTCAGAAGCTGCTAAATGAAAAATGCGAACACACAGGATGTATTAGCAGAATAATTCATCCATCTCTAAGAAAGTAGTAATGAATTCCATCAAAAATAAAGTACAATCGAAACTTAGAGAGATGTAGGACTCTATTATCTCTATTAATTAATCATTCAACCTATGATGGTGAATATTTGTGCAGTGACTTCTTACCCTCCATTCCTTGTCTTCTTTCTGTGGAAGAGAAAATTTAAGCTGGATCTTGGGAGTTATTTACATGGAAAGATGTAAAGGAATAAAAGAGCATTTTCAGGTAAGGGAATTAAAAAATCCATGGAGGCAGTACTCAGGGTAATTATCTCTAAACTCTTATGTCAATAAAATAAAGACTAGATCAATGAATTGGGCACAAAACTAAAATAATTAGAAAAAGATAAAATGTAAAACCTCCAATTAAATATCAGATTGGAAATCTTGAAGATCAAAGGAGAAATTAAGAACATTGAAAGTAAGAGTACTACTGAATTAAAGACCTAATAAAGCTGATAAACCATTGGTTAATTTGACTAAAATATAAATTTCCTAATCCCTTTTATGAAGTCTGAACATTTCTATAACTGAATATAGATAGCAACAATCTATCAGTTTAGCAAATAAATTAGACACACCTCTGAGTGCTTTCAGTTACTAAGCACTGGACAAATTTTTGAAGTTTAGAAGTGAGAGGGTTCAAGCAAAGAACTGTCTTCAGAGAAACAGAAGAAAGTTTCTATTTCTTCCACCCCTAGCCTCTTCACTCCTCTTAGCATAATCTCTCACATGCATCTACATCTTGCTTTCTGGTTACTGACTCTGACTTAAAGCAAAATGCTTTTAAATGTCTGGTGAACTTTCTAATTGTTCTCTTTAGGCAGTAACCAGATGGAGAGATTTCAGGCTGAATTATAGAAGCTGCTTAGCTCTGAAAATTTCTCATTCCTTTCTAGAATCAGATTGTAGCCTGAATTGTTTTTTTTTGCTCTTATCCTGCTCATGCTAAGCTAGTATGAGTCAACTACAAAGGTAGAGAAATTAAATCTGTCACAGTTTGGTTGCTGTGATCTTATAAATTGTCAAGGAAATCTAATCTTGAGTCAGACTAATGTTGCTTACTACTTATAGACAAATTTTCATAGAATATTTTAAAAAGTCTTCATCTTCTAAGGGGGAGCTATCAAACAAATAGGGATTTTTATGAGACAGACTTTTATCATAATAATGAACATGCCATATATATAGTGTTCCAAAATGTCTAAGTACTTAAGCTTCAGTAGCTTAAAACTACATTTAGATTTTTTTTGGGGGACATCTTATACATGCATGCTTTCATCTGTAGATTAAAAAAAATAATGAATAGAATGAGAACAACAAACTGGCCAGTCCCTGCTGCTACAGAACTCCACCATTCTGTCCTGTAACTCTTATCTCCTGTAAGAAAATGACATCATGTCAATGTCCCATGCTAGCTTACACTGGAGAGTATTTCATTTTTCTTTATGGTCCATGGAAGATACATTTGTGTATAAACTTTTTGTGAAAACTATCTTCTTTGTGCATACTACTTTTTACTCTCTGCCTTCTTCACTACTGCTAAGGTATAGCCTCTGGCCCTTCTCCCTTTACTTGGGCACTCCTTCCTCTTCTATTGCTCCTGAAATGCTCCTTTTCTCCTTGTATTGATAAGCATTACCCCCAAATCACAAGCTTACCCTGATCTGTGTTTTTGTTGCAGTTTCCCTTCTTATGAATCAAAGGCAGGTGATGATAGCAAAAGGATTCACAAATTGCAGGTTTTCTTGCCCTTATTAAGTAAGATTGCTACATGTAAGACATCACTGGAACTGAAGGATTCACTTTAGTAAACAGGACTGGGACAGTGCTTAGAAGTCATTAACATTCTGAATCCTTCAGCATATTGTCCCTTTTCTCATTACTGGAGAATTCATTATAGTTATCATTTATACTTTTTTTTTTTGTCTGCTGCTAAGTTATAGTGCTGAAATTACATCTCTTTTGGGTTTCCTTGAAGTTGATCCAGAGACAATGAGAACAGATGAAGGGCAAGTTTCAGCAAAGCCATATTAAAGGCTTATTGCATGTGTCTTTTGTTATTTGTCTACCAGATTATATTTATTCTTCCCCTTTCTCCATCTCAATTCAATTAAGTTTGACAAAAATTTATTGGGTAGGAATTTTATGCACTAGGCCTAAGAAATACAAAGATAGATAACAATATAGTTTTATTTTCAAGGATCTTATAATCTAGGAGGGGACAGTTGTTATTCAGTCATTCAGTTGCATCTAATGCTTTGTAACTCTGTGGATCATAACATAGCAGAGTTATCTTGGCAAAGATACTGGAGTGGTTTGCTATTTCATGTAGATTAAGGTAAACAGGTTAAATGACTTGCCCAGAATCACATCACTAGTAAATGTCTGAAATCAGATTTGAATTCAGGTCTTCCTGACTCTGTTTATCCCCTGAGATCCCTATCTGCCTCCAAGGAGGGGATTAGGTGTACCCTATTCAATACACCTTAATCAAGCTCTTAGGTAGAACATTGCAGTGGTAATTATGTAGTAGAATTATGTAGTAGTAACTATGTATAACTATCTTATGTGATTTATTTGAATATAACTGTAGCTCTGCCTTAAGTAGTTTCTATGGTTTCCTGAAGGATAATCTATAATTTTAGGTTGGCAGACAATCTTTGAGGAGGATAGAAGTTAGAGAAAGGAGGCAGAGGAAAGGAGAAAAGATGCAGACTTTGCTCCATAAGAAACAAGCTACAGCTATGGAGACTCAGTTAGCAATCCTTCTTCCTTGTAAGATCACTCTTTACAGATGTATCACCTCATTCATATTCTTATATGTCTATTGACATTTTCTATTAGCTCCCAAGTCATTTTTCCTTCTTTTTCAAACTCAATTTGCAGTTTTCCTCCTCACTGCAACCTTTCTTCTACCCAAGAGCTTCAATATACATGTTTAAAACCCCTCAGCTTATGGTCTCCTAGTTCATCAGTTTCCTCAATTCCTATGAACTGAACATTTGCTTGACTTTAGTCAAACACAAGGATAACCATAACCATGACCTGTCCATCTCCCATAGGTGTTCCACTTAAATATTCAAGAACTCTCAAATGTCTATTCATTTATCTCTTCCTGTGTCTCATTCCTTCTAACCCTATGAGGCCATCACCTTGACTCTGATCTTCCCTCCTTCCCAATCTTGACTTTTTAATTAACTAGTTAAGCTATATACTATGTATTAATCAAAAAAGATTTCTTAAGCTCTATCATGAGTCAGACACTGAGTTGAAAGCTGAGGTACAAAGAAAAGTTATTGCAGAACCAAGAGAACATTACATAGTAACAAGATTATGTGATAATGAACTATGATGGCTCTTTTCAACAATGAGGTGATTCAAGTCAATTCCTATAAGCTTGTGATGGAAAATGCCATCCAAATCCAGAGAAAACTATAGAGACTTAATGTGCATGAAAGCATAGTATTTTCACCTTTTGTTGTTGTTTCTTTGATTTTTTTCTTTCTCATGTTTTTTTCCCTTTTGATCTGATTTTTTTGAACAGCATAACAAATACAGAAATATATTTAAAACAATTGCACACATTTAATCTATATTGCCTTACTTGCTATCTTGGGGAAAGGGGAGAGAGGGACAAAGGAGAAAAATTTGGATCACAAGGTTTTGCAGAGATGAATGTTGAAAACTATCTGTTCATGTATTTGGAAAAAAATACTATTAAAAAACAAAGAAAAGTCATTTTCTGGAGCTCTCTCACTATTCTTACAGAGCTAACTAATAGAGGAGAAAAAAATATACGTATATACATATGTGTGTATATTTGTTTGCAAGACACCTAACCTGTCCTTAATTCTCAGATCTCTTGCCCCTTGTTGTGTTCTGGCTTATGCCTTGCCAAACCCCAATCTACATCCAAAAAAGCTCATTTCCTTTGCCTCTATATTCACCTCACTTCTGTACTTCCTTAATTCTACCGAGGGTGCCATCATTCTTCCAATCACCCAGGTTTAAAACTTGGAAATCATCTTCATTTCTTAGCTTTCAGTCCTCAATATCAATTGCCAAATCTCGTTTATTCTACCTTCACAACATCTCTCATATTCATGTAGCCATTACCTCAATTCAGGTCTCATCATCTTTTTCTTCAATAGTAGCTTTCTAATTAGTTTTCCTTGAGTTCTCTCTTGGCTCAAGAAGTTTCACTGGCTTTCCATTGACTTTAGGATAAATCGTGAACTCTCTTGTTTGGCATTTAGATGCCTTTGAAATCTGGCTCCAATCTATTTTTAAGACTAATTTCACCTTACTTCTACTTATGTTCTCTATGTTTTAATCAAACTGGTTTACTTCTTTTTCTTAGTACCTATCATATCTCCCACCTGCTAACCTTTGCATAGATGATTTCCCTATGCTTGAAATGCTCTTGTATCCTTAGTTCTCTTTAAGACTATGCCCAAGAATCAACTCCTTCAAGAAGCCTTTCCTGATTACCCTATTATTAGTACTTTACCAATTACTCTATATTTATTGTGTATATATTTTGCATTAATTTATCTGCATGCTGTTTGCCCAGTAGAATATAAATTACTTGAGAGCAGAGACTATTTTTTTCAATTTTGTCCTTATATCTCCAGGATTCAGCAGAGTACCTGGCACACAGCAGTTACTCAATAAATGTTTGTTGAATTGAAGGGGTACAATTATCTCCACTGTTTACCTTATGTTCACCTACTCATGAATTGTTAGGTAGTGCTGAAGGACATTTTGTAGGTTTAATCCTCTATAAAGTTATGTTATCTACCCTCATTTTTTTTTATTACTTTCATTGCTGCATAGCAATCCTTTTATTTTTTACTCATAAGTGATTTTCTATCACATTTTCCATAATAGCTGATTCAAACATCATCTGCTCTTGTCTCCTATTCAATCTTTCTATAAAGGACCTTGTTTCATTCTTTATTGAATAAACAAGGGCCAACTATCATGAGTTCTGGCATGGAAGGCAACAGCCAAAAAAGCTAATCTTGATTAGATTAGATCTTGAGCTACATTAAAAGGCATAATTTCCAGGAATAAAGTGATGATGGCAGTTCCTTTGTTCTTTTCCCTGGTCAGATCACATCTCAAATATTGTTTAAGTTCTTATTATCTCAGTTTTAGAAGGACATTGATAATTGGGAGAGTAATCTGAGGATGATAAACAAGATAGTAAAGGGCCTTGAGTTGATGCTAAACAAAGATTAATTGAAGGAACCCAGAAAAAGAATACACTCAGGACTAAATAGTATTTGTCTTCAAGAATTTGAAAGGTTGTCTTGTGAAATAAGGACTCAACTTGTTCTGGTTGGCCTTATAGGACAGAATTAAGAACAACAGGTGGAAATTTCAAAGTTCCAAAGAGGCAAATTAGAGTTTGATATCAGGAAAAACTTCCAAGCAATTAGAGTGGGCTAAAAAGGAAATGGGCCATCTCAGAAAGTGATATCCTTCTCCTTGTTGTCAGAGGCTGGATGATCACTTGTTGGCTGAGATTCCTTTTAAATATGGGTTGACTAGATGATACTGAGTTTCCACTTTTGAAATTCTGTGTGAATCTGTGATTTTCCCCTGTTTTACAGCTGAAATCATCCTTCATTTTCTCTCTTTTTTTTTTTTTGCATCTCTCTAGATGAAATAGCACCCTTTCTCTGCTAAGGCTAACCCTTCTACTTGTATATTTTATCATCTCCTCCTCTTTCCTCTGATTCAGAAGTTTTCCCCCTTCAATAATTACTTTATTAATATAGTCATGATTTCAGTTTAATATTTTTTAGCCTGAACTTGACAAATATCAATAAGCATGATTCTCTATATAAATTTTTCTGTGTAAATATAGCACTACTTCCCGGGTCCTTCTCCTAACTTGCATTCATATTCATAGGGTTGGGTCCCCCAGAAAAATCAATCTCTTAGAAAAAGCCTTTTTTTAAAACTAATTTTCTCTTTTAGGCAGAAATGTAACCCTATTATTTTCACAAGAAAATATGATTGAATTTTAACTTATAACAACTTGTTCAGGACTGCCTGTAATGAAATCTGACTGGTACACTAATAACAAAATAAGAAATATGCAAAGTAGGAATTCTAAAAGTACAATTTCTTCCTGAGTTGCTCTCTCTACTACTAGCTAAGGTATCAGAAACATACTCTCAAATTTAAATTTATAGTTGTTAGGTGATTTAGTGGATAGAGTGCTTTCTGTGATAGTTATTAAACTAAAGATCCTATTTGTAGATCCATACCTCTGAGTGAGAAAGTGATGGAGAACTCAGGATTCATTTTGCTAGTTGCTTCTACAGTGTTCAGTGGCTAGGCCTCTATTTCTCTTTCATTTGGAGTTTGTGTATGTTTTTCCTTCTAGGACAGCATTCTAAGTATTGTTCAAAGGAATATTTTGAGTTTGTAGTGTAAAATTGTGATCAATTAGTGGGTGCTCTCTTGCATGAGGGAATTTTGGACTCATATAGAGCCTGGATTAAAATCTGGAGAATCCTGACTAAAAAGAAGGGAAGTCATATTTACCTTTTACTCTCTGTCTTATTATGTTCCCACTACAAGGTGGAATTCTTGGAAGTGGGGGTGTGTGTGGCAAGGCTCTTTTAACAAAATCATAGGTATAGCTAATGTCTAGGGTCTCTCTAGAATGGATTATTAAAAAAGTACTTTCTAAAAATCCATTCCCCTTACAAGGTATCCAGGGCCATCTTCAGTCACCCTAATCTATATTTTGCTACTGGAATCAGATGACTTTGGAGGGGAGAGTAAGATTGTCACTTGTGTAACTTTGCACAGCCCTCCCTCACTTCAGTCCAATTCACACGAAAGTCATAACATCACTTTCTTGATGTCATGTTCTCTTCAATAATGAAGGACAAACAACAATCTACTGAGGATCCTACTGGCTCTTCCTTCCTTCCTTCCTTCCTTCCTTCCTTCCTTCCTTCCTTCCTTCCTTCCTTCCTTCCTTCCTTCCTTCCTTCCTTCTTTCCTTCCTTCCTTCCTTTCCTTCTTTTTCTCCCTCCTCTTCATCCCTTTTGTCTACATAGAGAATCATACCCCTCACCCTGACCTATCAAATCTGTTCCCATTTTGCTGAAAGGAGTATAAATTTTGATTGCTGAAATCTAACAAGGTATCTTAGGATATATGGGCTAGATTTCTTTTTAAAGGACTATGCCTTAAATTCAAATCATTCTGATTCTCATTGATTGGCCAACAACAAGTCCTAGCCCAAGCCTCACTTGCTCATTGTTTGGGTTCTGATGGTTCAGAGACTTACCTAGCCTCCACTGATGATTGGATGTTGCCTTAGTCAAACTGAAATCTGTTAAAAACCTCAGCTTAAAAAAAGCCAATGTCTCTCACTGCAACCAGGGCCATCTCCAGTTGTCCTGATCTGTATCTTGCCAGTGGACCCACATGGCTTGGGAGAAGAAACTGAGGCTGGTGACTTTGCATAGCTCTCCCTCTCTTAAATTCAACTCATGTGCAAATCATGACATCACCTTCCTGATGTCACGATCTTCTAGAAAGAAGGACAAATAACAATGAATAAGTAGATATTGAGTATAAGATGGCTATTTATTTTCTTACTCATAAAAGAAATTCTTTTTTTTTTAATTTTTATTTTTTATTTAATGATTACTTTATATTGACAACATTAATCCTTGCACTCCTTTCTTTTCCGATTTTTTTTCCCCCTCCCTCCCTCCACCCCCTCCCCTAGATGGCAAGCAGTCCTTTATATGTTGGATATGTTGCAGTATATCCTAGATACAATATATGTTTGCAGAACCGAACAGTTCTCTTGTTGCATATGGAGAATTGGATTCAGAAGGTATAAATAACCCGGGAAGAAAAACTAAAATGCAGATAGTTCACATTCGTTTCCCAGTGTTCGTTCTTTGGGTGTAGCTGCTTATGTCCGTCATTTATCAATTGAAACTTAGTTAGGTCTCTTTGTCAAAGAAAAAGAAATTCTTAGAACACAAAGACTCCCAAGTGTGTATCTCATTTGATCCTTACAACAACCCTAAGAAGTAGATGCTATTTTTAATCCCATCTTATAGATGAGGAAACTGAGGCAAATGGGTATTGAATGACTTGCCCAAGATCACACAGTTAACAAATGTTTAAAGTGAAATTTAAACTCAGGTTTTCCTAACTCTAGGCTTATCTCTCGAATAGAGAGATAGCTACTCCTAAGTTCTGAAGGGCAGAGACTGTTTTTGCTTTTCTTTGTATATCCCTAGTTCTTAGCACAGTGCCCAGTGCTTAGTAAACATTTAGTAATTGTTTTCTGTTGACTTGCTGTAGGTTCTGTTGCCTTTGAGCTACCATTTCATCAGCACCAGTGGCTTTATCTTGCATCCTGTTAATAGTGTATAAGCTATGCCTGTCTTTAAAATGTATTGAATCAGTGATTGTTCACATCAATTTCCCCGCCCCACCCTTTCATTCTTCACCAAACTGTTTATGTCACAATGTCAAATAATCAAAACCTAATTGGTGTATACCTAACTGGTATATATATATATATATATATATATATATATATATATATATATGAAAAATATAGCCTTTATATTATATGTTGCTTTTCCTTATGGAAGATTTTGTCTTGCTAGACAGCTCTCCTGGGTCTCTGCATTTCTGTTCTGTTGACTTGGGAATAGATTCTTGCCTTTATTCACATCATTGTGAGTCTTTTGATTTATCAAATCTGTTCCCATCAAATATATATCAACTTAGACGTGCAATTTGGAAAAAAAGCTTTTCAATATATATTACTGATAACAAAATACAAACATTAAAAACATTAGCACAATTAAAGAGATGATATTACTCAGGAAGAGACAGAAATAGTGTGAAAAGTGGCTGAGGGAACTTAATGTTAACACAACAACACACAAGAAAAGTACATGTGATAGATCTGTGTCTGGGGATTTACTTCCTTTTCCCCTAGATCACATCTCCCAGAAGGCTTTGAGACTTCCTTGTAGTATGTAAGTTTTCATGGTTTTCCTGGGTCCTATAGAACCTAGCTTCTTAAACTATGGGTTGTGACCCACATATTTTTGCTTTTCTTTGTACATCCCTAATTCTTAACACAATATCCAGCACTTAGTAAACATTTAGTAATTACTTGCTATTTGTCCTGTAATTTGTCCAAGTAATTGACTTGCTCGTTGTTGTCTTTGAACTACCATTTTATGGAAAATTTCTTGAATAAAAAGGGGTTGTGAATAGAAAAAGTTTTAAAAGCCTTGCTATAGAAGAGGCATTGAATTAGTTAACTCAAGGTCCAGATTAGAGGGAGATCTAACTTTTAGAAACTGTTGCTAAGCTAACAAAGCCTTGACTACTGCATCTTTGAATGATCTTTGCAGTTTGGGCAATATTTATTCCTGGAGAATCTGGCCTCTAATGAGAAATATTAGACTCTGAGGGCCCACAATGGTAATTCGGGATAATTTTACTTATGGCTTAGATTATGGATCATGTCTCAAATTTCTTTCAAGAGAGGAAATTAAAATACTGAAGTTATACTTTTTCATATAAAATTCAATTTCATGAATCTTTCATGAGGTGATTTCCAGTTAATGACTATAAATCAGATATATAATTTTATTTTTATACACACAAGTCATATTAAATGTAGGATTCTCACAAGGATGTATTTGACAAAAACTTAAAGGAGGATCTAGGAATTTATCTTATAATTACTGTTATAATATGTAAAGAAACTGATAAACTTCAGCAGAAGGTAAATGAATTTTCAGGCACAAGGTTGACACTGTATGGCTCTAGGGAAGTCGCTCTTTTCTCTCAATCTTTGGTACACCAGTTTAACTGGACATTCTCTTTTTAATCTGATGTCCCTTTGTCCTACTGATGATCACACCTTGCCAAACTCCAACCTTAGATTGCATTCACCAGCCACAGCCTTTGCTTTACTTTATGTTCTGTCGAACAGAGCTGAGGAAAATACAAAACAATGGTAGCTGGATCCACTGCAAACTTGTGTTATCTAATTCAATTGGGCCCTCACAGCAGCAAGGTAATCCCATTTCCCCCTAATTGATTCATTATCTTGCTTTCCTCAGCAACTATTTCAAATTTTCCCTTCTCTTCTCAGTAGAGGCAGCTAGGTAGTGCAGGGAGGAGAGCACTGGGCTCTGAAGCGAAGTTCAAATTTTTTTTACTATTTACTGTACCATCTATAATTCCAAGGCCTGGGGTAAGTTTTATGAGAAGTCTCATAGCCGACTGGATGTTACATTGACTTGATGGATTATATCAACTGATCTTGCTCTGACCTTATATCCTGGCTCTGGAATTGATTCATTGTCTTGTTCCACTATACTTACGTCTTTCTGCCTTAGTTGCCTGCCTTGTACTCTTGTTCATTTAATATTTTGATCCTTCCCCAGTTCTACAAAGGACCAAGGTCTTTCTTCTGAATCCAATCCAATTACCTGTTGTCACAGTTCCTTAGCACCAACTATCAGATTAATCCCTGACCTACTGGCAGATTTCTTTAATACTCTGCTTCATCTGCCTCCTATGACATTTGCCTGTTGCCTATTGCTTGTTGCAGGTTGCATGCAATCTCCCTTCTAGACTACTTATTATTTTGGACTTGCAGTTTTGGTATAGTATAAGAAGTGATCAAGCAATCAGCATTTATTAAACACCTACTACATGTTAGACTCTGTGCTAGATTCTGGGAAAACAAAGACAAAAAGTGAAAAAAAAATGGCTGTTGTCAAAGATCATGTATTCTAACAGTGAAGGCAGCATAATATACGTAGGTATCTATAAAACACATAAACTACATTCAAATGACCTTTGGGTAGGCACCTATTAGCATCTGGGATAGGGATGGGGAGCCAGAAAAGGCCTTCTGGAAAAGGTGGTACTTATACTGACTCTTGAAGGAAATCTAATGGTTCCAAGTAACAGAGGCGAGAAGAGGGAGCAAAAACATGGGGATGGGAAATAGAATGGAACAACAGGAAGTACTCTTTGGCTGGACTGATGAGTTTGTGGAGAATTGTGCATAATAATGCAGGAAATATAGAATAGGGCCAAGTTGTGATGAGTTTTATATGGTAAGATCTATTTTCAAATCCCAATTCTGCTTTTAAGTCTTATATAGTCTAAGACCATGATTTCATGTCTCTGGGTATCAGTTTCTTTTTCTGCAAAATAAAAGTGTTAACAGAATTTTAAAAGTAGTCCAGACAGGACCAGTCTCTAACCTGGGAAAAGCCAGAATCATATAAAGAGACAGAGACAGGAAACAAAGAGCAGTTTAATTAATTACTTTCAGAGTGGGGAATTGGTTTGCAGACCTTTGAAGTTCTCCTGAGGACAGCTCACTCCTGATGGCTGAAGACGCAGTTTATATAAGCAAATCACAATTGGGAACGCAGGGAGAAGGTAGATTACAATACAATCATTCTCAGTGCCCATGAAAAGCTCAGGAGTGTAGGACAATACTGGTGTTCTGGAATCCTGTGGTTATAATTCTGAAGTGGTTACTTGGGGCACAGAACCAGAGTTCTGCGATAGGAACAGGTTCTGCTATTTTTGATTCACTTCACAATGTATATAGGAGAGCATTGTCAGGAATTAATTGATCACTTCAAGCTGCATTGAGAGACTCTTGACTCCCAAGTCAGAATCTGTTAGAAAAATGGCAACTCTGAAAAATCTAAATTGTTAATATATTTATTACACATATATCAATTAATATAAAAATTGTGATAATTTCTTTCACAATGGTAATGAACTAACTATTCCTTTCCCACTCTAAACTTCATGATCCTGTAATCTTTAGGGTTGGGATCTTTCTGGATTAATTCTTTTCCCTACTATGTTGTTATCTGCCTAGTCCTTGGGGCCTGGACCTCCTTGGTTTGACTCATCTAACTGTGGAGTAGAATTCTGGCTCTTATTCATCCCTCCTTTGGTAGCAGTCAGGCAGCAGAGCAGGTCAGCCTCTTGGTAGATTAAGTTCAGGAATGGAACTAAATGAGAAATGCATAATTCATACAACAGTTAACAATTTCCAAAGAAGTGGAAGGGCAAGCAACTAGTTGGTGCAGTGGAGAGAGTGCCAGGACTTGAAACAATATGACTCATCTTTGTGAGTTCAAATCTGGTCTTAGACACTTATTAACTGTGTGACTCTAGGCAAGTCACTTCACCCTGTTTGCCTCTGTTTCTTCATCTGCAAAAATAAGCTAGAGAAGGAATGACAAACCACTTCAGCATCTCTTCCAAGAAAACCTCAAATGGGGTTGTGAAATCAGACATGACTGAGATGACTAAACAATAAGAAGAATGGAAATATTTATCAGCAAATATGTTTATTGTAGTACTCCATTCAGGCCCCTGGGACTAGTTGAAACACCTCAATGCTTTTAGTAATCAGGTGACCAGAAAACTATAAGTAGCCTGTGCCATAGCCTCCTAAGTTAATTAAGGACAGGTTTTTTTTTTTTTTTTTTTTCCCCTTTATTTTAAGGAAAAGTCAACCTAACCTAACCTTAGGATATTGCTCTCACTATAAACATGCTGCCCTGGAGCTAAAGAGACCCTAAAGGAAAAGGAAAGAGTCCATAGAAAGTATTTAGAATTGAACCAATGAGGAAGCAGATAAACTGATCTAGCTTCTTTATATATCACCTATTTACTCTAATTAGCTAATATGAGTAATAGTTGGCTGAGAATATGAATCTTGAAAAGTTGAAGCACTTGTTACTTAAGGACTGCCCACAAGAATAGATTTTTCTCTGTTCCTTCATTGTACTCAGGCCATATCGTCAAGGATTTATGTGCCCAGAATGATACTAGACAATGTGGGGAATCTAATATGAAGAAAAAATCTCCAGAATTATAGTTTAACTCTGACTTAACATAAATGGGTCATTGACTGGGAAGCCATTGCATAATACAATGATTTTTGTTTCAAAGGGATTGGTTTGCAAGTATATACCTTTAAAATGTTTTAAAAGAAGTCAATAATTACATTGCTTTCTTCTTTTTATAGTAGTTTCTTTAATAGTTTTGTAGTTATTCAATCTAAATAAAATTGTCCAAAGCAGTTTATTCATCTGTTTCACTCCTCCTTAGTCTACTATTTAGATTGGTGAGCTTAATGGTCAGTCAAAGATGCTCTCTGAACAATCACTTTGCAATTCTTAGGGGAAATATTGTGAGCAATCTCTGTGTGGTCAGATATTTTGCATCTCTGGTACAGTTCCAGATCTTTGACATTATATACTAACAATGGATATCATATGCTTTTTTTTTTTTATTGCTTCCATTGTCAATATGGGGTATCAAGATCTGGCTTTTGAATTATCTTTCAACTCTGTTGTCAGTGCCTTTAGTTTGTACTAGTTTTGCTTGTTTGTGACACATATGTCTAACTGGTTTAGGATGAACTTTTTGTTTCTCTTTTTGACTTATTTGAGCCTTCATGAAAGGTTTGAGGATAAGCAGGTTGCCTGGGAGGGAAAGAGAGAGGGAGTGAAAGAAGGAGAGAGAGAGAGAGAGAGAGAGAGAGAGAGAGCTTTAAACATTCATTTAAAAAGATTTTGAGTTTCAAATTTCCTTTCTCCTTTTGTCACCTCCCCCCTCCCTAAGAAAATAAGTAGTTTGATATAGGTTATACGTATGCAGTTATGTAAAACATTTCCATATTAGTCATGTTGTGAAAGAAGAAAAAGACCAAGAGGCAAAACAAACAAACAAACAAACAAACCAAAAAAAAAAAACCAAAAAAACACACACATACACACAATTCAAAAAAAGTAAAAAACAGCATTCGTAGATATCTGTCTATCTCTATTAATTCTTTTTCTGGATGGACAATTCCCTTGGAATGTCTTGGATTATTGTTTTGCTGAGAATAGTCAGGAAAGACTATATTTCAAAGAAATTCATGAAAGGACCCTATGGATGTTATTTCATCATTTTCAATTTTGTTCTTGGAAGTGTAATTTTTTTGCTAAGATATACAAGAATTTTTGCCAAGAAAACCCCACATGGGGTCATGAAGAATCTGACATGATTGAAAATAACTGAATTACAACAATCATCTCCATTAGAAGGTGAATTCTTTGGGGACCGCTAGGTGGTGCAGTAAGTAGAGTACCAGCCCTGAATTCAGGAGGACCTGAGTACAAATCTGGTCTCAGACACTTACTATGTCCTAGCTGTGTGACCCTGGGCAAGTCAACTCCAATTGCCTCAGAAAAAAAAAAATTGAACTTTTTGAGGATAGGCAGAATCTGTCTTCTTTGCTTGTATTTGGCACTTAGTAAGCGCTTAAATGCTTTTTCATTCGTTCATTCATAAGATTGATGTGAAAAGAAGATAAACATGTAAGAGAAGAAAAGTTAGTCAGACTTGCTATAAGATCAACTAATTGAGTCAAGATACCACATGGGGAGCAGCAGTATTTACTTTCAATCTCTTGAGGAAGATTGGGACCATCCTTCTTTTATGATGATGTTTTCAATTATGTCTGATTCTTAGTGATCCCATTTGGGGTTTCTTGGCAAAGAACCTAGCTTGGTTTGTCATTTCCTTCTCCAGCTTATTATACAGATGAGAAATGGAGATAAACAGGGTTAAGTGACTTGCCCAGTATCACACAGGTAGGAAGTGTATGAGGCTGAATTTGAACTCACATCTCTTTTTTCCCTCAATAGTATTTTATTTTCCAAATACATATAAAAATAGTTTCCAACACTCCTCTTTGTAAGATTTTGTTTCAGATTTTTTCTCCTTCTCTTCCTTACCTCCTCCTTCCCCAGGCAATCTGATATTGGTCAAACATGTACAATAGTGTTAAACATATTTCCATATTTGTCATGTTATATGAGAAAAATCAGACCAAAAGGGAAAAAAATCACAAGAAAGAAAAAGCAAAAAAAAAAGTGAAAATACTATGTTTTGATCCATATTCAAACTCTATAGAAAATGCAGATGGCATTTTCCATCTCAATCTGTTGAAATTATCTTGAATCACTGCATTGCTGAGAAGAGCCAAGTCCATCACAGTTTATCATCACTTAATTTTGCTGTACTGGGTACTGCTCATTTCACTTAGCATCTGAACTCACATCCTTTTGACTGGAGTCTCAGTGCTCTATGTACTGCACCATTTAGTTGTGGCTTTTTTCTCTTAACCCTTGCAGAAATCTGATCTTGTTACCTGGAGGGCTGCATCTAAGAGGACCATTAGCCAGAAGGAATCTCTTCTTTATCAGGTACAATACCCCGTGCCATTTGTTATCCCAACCTAGGAACTAGACAGGATCTCTCAGCAATGAGTCATACATGACAAGAAGCTGACCTCCTACAGATCCCATATGGTCCACTGAAAGCAGATAGAGAATATTTGTGTTTGCAGATAGAGAATATTTATGTTTTCTCAGTGAGTGTCAGAAAGGCCTCATAACATAAAGCATAAAAAGTACAAAACAAATTCCAGGTAATTCATTCTTTTTCGGGGAGTGGAGAAAGGCCAGAGCAGTTGGGATAATTAGAAAAATTTTTGGGCAGAAGATAGCTTGGATTTTTGCAGAAGAGAGAGGCAGTCTCTTTTTCTATATACCTTGCTTCTTACAGTGATGCTAATTGAAACAGAGCCTCAGTGAGTATTCAAAACCGGGATTGAATCTCTATGCTTGAAAGTTTGGGAACTTTGTTTTGTTTATCTACAAGGATTATCAGACTTTAGGGGACCAATTCAAAGTAAACCCAGAAAACAGAGAAAAACTTCAATAAAATATCAATTTCTTAATGTACCCACATTAAGGTGATAATGGAGACATGCAATATTGGCATATTATTGATTTCAGGACTGATTCTCCTCTTCCTCCTTCAAAAATGGCATAATTACTGGTTAACAATTAGTGAAGCATCAAAAAAAAAGCACTATTTAAATTTAATAGATGATTATTTTTTCAAATTGATAGTAACTGCGCCTGTATTCTGAACAAGGAAAAATATGAATATTAAGAATAGCTCTTGTTAAACAGATGGTAAATACAAGGAATCCATCTTTTGCCTCAAATTAAGGTGTTTTTTTTTTTTTAAATGGGGAAGAATAGGCTCATATAGAAATTACCAGTTGTTAATTCATCAAATCATAACTATGCTTAGTTCTTCTGAACATGTTGCAAGATTTTATTATTGAATCTTTGTTCCTGGTATTTGGCCTCACATCTCAGGAATAGTTGCATTTTATTTTTTTAAATTAAATTTTTGTTGAATTTTAAAAATTACCTTTATTTCCAAATATATCCCTCACTCCTTCTGCAAAGAGCTGACCATTATAACAAAAAAGTAAAAAAATAAAAGAGAAAAGAAAGCAGTTCATCAAAACTAATATATCAGTCAAGTATGACATCAGAGGTTTCATACCAAAAGAAAGTTTTTTTGTTGTCCTTCATTCTTGAAGAGGACCAAACTAAGACTATTCAAATAGAAGCAATTCAGTTATTCAGTTTTCTGGCATGGCATTGGTATACTGAGGTAGTATGGTGGTTCTGTAGACCTTTAATTTGGTACTCAGTTTAATACTTTTTCTCTTTCTTTCAGAACCTCCCAAACACTGAACTAGCTCTGGCAATGCATGAATCAACTTCATCACGATGTGTACATCCTTGGAATACTCCCAGTGCAAGTGAACTTTTCCATAGCATTCAAAATCTTTCTATTTCCTGTAACTAATGGGTCCCATGTATGAATAGAGACTTGTGTTTTCTTGGTGTTAATTGTTAGATCAAAATAGCACAAGCAGCTGAGAATCAATCCATACTTTGTCAGCCTCAGAGGCTGTATAATCATTTGTGAAGGAATGCATCAATCCTTGTACCAACTTGCATCAACTCTCCCTCCATTCTAGTCATGGCTTGTAGCTTTTTCAAATTAAATAATTTACCATCAGCTTAATAGTTGATCTTGATTTTGGTTTTCATCCTCATAGAAGGCATCTGACAATATTACTGAAAACTTATGGATAAAAATTTCTGCAAGACAGTTTCTGGGTGAATTATTCACTTTTATCTATTTTATAATATGTAATATTATATTATGTAATTATGTAATATTACATAATAATGTAATATTTTATATTACAGCTAGCAAGAAGTCAACAAAAAGACCTCCTCAAAAAGGTCCAACCTGTGGAACCTTCAATATTTATATAGCTTTTGGAAAAGGGATGCACCTGAGGCTGGAAATCAGTTTTGACTGATTACCAAGTTATGTGAAAATGAACATTATAATGAAAAGAGGACTTATTTTAATGGAGGTCTGGGGATGTGACTCTGGTTACTTTTGGTCAAAAGGACTTATCTATACCCATATCACCCCATCTAGAGTAATCTAGACAAAAGAGAGAATTCACTTTTCCCCAGACCTATAAGAGTAAAACATCATGGGCTGTAATCTATCAATTTACTTAAATTAAAATTTCTTTGCCTTTTGAACAGATCTGAATTTTCTTTCATTATCAGTCATGAACTTCAAAGGCTGCTTGAACAACCCTATAGAGGCTAATTTCTGAATGAGAAAGTAGAAAAAGAAAAAGATTTTAATCTTAATTAAATAATTGGTTATTAATATGATAAATAATCTTTTCTCTCAAAACATCATGCTCAAAAGCAAAGGAAGAAGCACACATCCCTGCTTTATTCCATTTGATGACTAGGAAAGTGTGAGCATTGTCCATTATCTACAACCTATACAAGCAAGCTGCTATGAAACTGACATACAATATTGATAAACTTCTCTGGGCAACCAAATTTTGCCATGATTTTTCATAATCCTTCATGACTGACAATATGAAATACTTTGGTCAGATAGACATACATTTCATACAGACCTCTGTTCTGCTTCTGGCATTTCTCCTGAAGCTGCTGGGCAGCAAATCAATGATTCCTTGGTCCTTTTTGAAGCCATACTGGCTCTTAGGTAGGTAACTTATCTAGGTGAGGGATCAGCCTATTAAGGATATCTCTGACAAGAATCTTGCCAGCAATGACTGATAAAGTCTCTGTCCATAAAAGATAAGGAATATAATCCATAATATCTTTTTTTAAAATAACTTTTTATTGATAGAACGCATGCCAGGGTAATTTTTTACAGCATTATCCCTTGCATTCACTTCTGTTCCGATTTTCCCCCTCCCTCCCTCCACCCCTTCCCCCAGATGGCAAGCAGTCCTTTACACGTTGAATGGGTTGCAGTATATCCTAGATACAATATATGTGTGCAGAACCGAACAGTTTTCTTGTTGCACAGGGAGAATTGAATTCAGAAGGTATAAATAACCCGGGAAGAAAAACAAAAATGCAAGCAGTTTATATTCATTTCCCAGTGTTCTTTCTCTGGGTGTAGCTGCTTCTGTCCATCTTTGATCAATTAAGGCTCTCTTTATCGAAGAGGTCCACTTCCATCAGAATATATCCTCAAACAGTATTGTTGTTGAGGTATATAATGATCTCCTGGTTCTGCTCATTTCACTTAGCATCAGTTCATGTAAGTCTCGCCAGTCCTCTCTGTATTCATCCTGCTGGTCGTTCCTTACAGAACAATAATATTCCATAACATTCATATACCACAATTTACTCAACCATTCTCCAATTGATGGGCATCCTTTCATTTTCCAGCTTCTAGCTACTACAAACAGGGCTGCCACAAACATTTTGGCACATACAGGTCCCTTTCCTTTCTTTAGTATCTCTTTGGGGTATAAGCCCAGTAGAAACACTGCTGGATCAAAGGGTATGCACAGTTTGATAACTTTTTGAGCATAGTTCCAAATTGCTCTCCAGAATGGCTGGATGTGTTCACAATTCCACCAACAATGTATCAGTGTCCCTGTTTTCCCACATCCCCTCCAACATTCCCCATTATCTTTCCCTGTCATTCTAGCCAATCTGACAGGTGTATAGTGGTATCTCAGAGTTGTCTTAATTTGCATTTCTCTGATTAATAATGATTTGGAGCGTATTTTCATATGTCTATAAATAGTTTCAATTTCTTTGTCTGAGAATTGTCTGTTCATATCCTTTGACCATTTATCAATTGGAGAATGGTTTGATTTCTTATAGATTAGAGTCAATTCTCTATATATTTTGGAAATGAGGCCTTTATCAGAACCTTTGATTGTAAAAATGTTTTCCCAGTTTATTGTTTCCCTTCTAATCTTGTCTGCATTTGTTTTGTTTGTACAAAAACTTTTCAATTTGATATAATCAAAATTTTCTATGTTGTGGTCAATAGTGATCTCTAGTTCTTCTTTGGTCATAAATTCCTCCCTCTTCCACAGGTCTGCGAGGTAAACTATCCTATGCTCTTCCAATTTATTTATCATCTCATTCTTTATACCTAGGTCATGAACCCATTTTGACCTTATCTTGGTGTACGGTGTTAAGTGTGGGTCAATGCCTAGTTTCTGCCATACTAATTTCCAATTTTCCCAGCAATTTTTGTCAAATAATGCATTCTTATCCCAGAAACTGGTGTCTTTGGGTTTGTCAAACACTATATTATTAAATTATTGGCTGTTTTGTCCTTTGAACCTAACCTATTCCATTGATCAACTAGTCTATTTCTTAGCCAATACCAGATGGTTTTAGTAACTGCTGCTTTATAATATAATTTTAGATCTGGTACAGCTAGGCCACCTTCATTTGATTTTTTTTTCATTAATTCCCTTGAAATTCTTGACTTTTTGTTTTTCCATATGAACTTTGTTGTTATTTTCTCTAATTCATCAAAGTAATTTTTTTGGAGTCTGATTGGTATAGCGCTAAATAAGTAGATTAATTTAGGTAGTATTGTCATCTTTATTTGCTTGCCCAATCCAAGACCATTTAATATTTTTCCAGTTGGTTCGATCAGACTTAATTTGTGTGGAAAGTGTTTTGTAGTTTTGCTCATAAAGTTTCTGATTTTCCCTTGGCAGATAGATTCCTAAATATTTTATACAATCAGTAGTTGCTTTAAATGGAATTTCTTTTTGTAACTCTAACTGTTGGGTTTTATTAGTGATATATAAGAATGCTGATGACTTATGTGGATTTATTTTATATCCCGCAACTTTGCTGACGGTGTAGATTGTTTCTAATAACTTTTTGGTAGAATCTCTGGGGTTCTCTAAGTATACCATCATATCATCAGCAAAGAGTGATAATTTGGTTTCCTCATTGCCTATTCTTATTCCTTTAATCTCTTTCTCAACTCTTATTGCCAAAGCTAGCATTTCTAATACAATATTAAATAGTAATGGTGATAGTGGGCAACCTTGTTTTACTCCTGATCTTATTGGGAATGGTTGCAGTTTGTCCCCGTTACATATAATGCTTACTGCTGGTTTTAAATAGATGCTACTGATTATTTTAAGGAAAAGTACATTTATTCCTAAACTCTCAAGATAATACATAATATCTTAAACTCCAAACCATTTACAATTTGCTAAAAAAGAAAAAAAATTACAGCTATATAGGTAAATGTGAGCAAAATAATAAAAGAATATCTTATTTGATACTTTGTGATAGCGACTTCTTGTTGCTATATTTATCAAATTTTGCTGCTTTTATTTTCTTTGAATATTGAACCATTGAATATTTCTATTCAATATTTCTTTCTCTTCTCCAGAAATTCATGACAAATCTTTTCATGCTTATTTGTATTTATATATCTGTCATTTAGGTGTAAAAATTCCATTGCCTCAATATACTTCTACTTAGTCATTCTCCAATTATTTGACAACATGTTTTCCCAGTTTTTCTTAACTATAAAAAATTCTCAGTATTATTATACTTCCCACTTCACTACTCTTCCCCTAAATCTTAAGCTTCTTTAAAAGCTTCTCAAACTGTGAATCACAACCTCATGTGAGGTCATGTAACTGAATGTGGGGGTCAAGAAATTATGATTTATTATCAGTGAATGTTTAATTTGTTTACCTATTTTACATATCTATATACCTAGAGTTGTATAAAAATTTCTTGGATGAAAAGGGGCTGCTAATGGAAAAAGTTTAGGAAGCCTTGTTTTAAATTACAGTTATTAGAAGCATCACTGAGTCAAAGGATATGGTCAGTTTGGTGATTTTTATTGTACATTGTTAGCTGCTTTCTGAAAAAGATTGCACCAATTTAAGAGGCAATTGATACTGTAACAGCAGAGACCTGTTTTTCTGAAGCCCATTGAAGATTGAATATCATGGAATCTCAGAGTTGGAAGAGAATACAGAGGCATCTAGTACAATCTTGATCTTATCAAGCATCTCCTCTTCAACAAACTCCCAACCTGGTCATTCATTCTTTGCAAGATCCCTAAGAAAGGACAACACATTCTCATCTGAGGCTGTCTATTCTATATATGGGTAGCTCTATTGAGGCATTTTTTCATTAAGTCAGCAAAATTTCTTTCTAACTTTAACTCATTACTATTAGTTTTGTTCTCTGAGATTGACTAGAACTAGATGACTTGACATTCTATAATCCTCTAAAAATACTTGAAGCTGACATGTTTTCTTTAAGAGTTCTCTTCTTCAGGATAAATGTTTCCAATTCTTTTAGCTAAGTCTTAAATGCATGACTTAGAGGCCATTCATCATCCTGATCATCCTTCTCAGGATGGTTGCTCTTTGGTTGTTTTTCAGTTATGTCATACATTTCCTGTCCCTATTTAGGATTTTCTTGGCAAAGATACTGGAATGATGTCATTCCCTTCTGCAGCTTATTTTACAGATGAGGAAACTGAGGCAGACAGGATTGAGTGACTTGCCTAGGGTCACACAGTTAGTAAGTGTCTGAGACTGGATTTGAATTCAGGAAGAATTAAAATTAGAATTTTTCAAATGGAAGATGATTCCAGGTTCACTGCTCTATCCACTGTGCTACCTACGTCCTTAGGATAGTGTCCTTAAGAATATCTATTTTGAAATGTGGCAGCTAGAATGGAACATAGCACTCTAGATCTTATTTGACCATGGGCGCATGCAGAAGGATGTCATTTTCCTGGACATGGACACTATGTCCTTTAAAAAAACATTTAATTAAATTTTCTGCAAACAGTTGTATTTTATTTTACCCCCAATTATGTATAAACCAAATTTTAACATTCATATTTAAATATTTTAAGTTCTAAATTATATCTTCTACCTATCCTCTCTCCTTCTTGAGGAAGCAATGCAAACCATATTTTCATATTATCTATGTTGCAAAAGAAAATGAATACCAAAAAACCCACAAAAACGCTCAAGAAAAATAAAGTAAAAAAAATCCCCCAAGCCTTTGCTTTAATATGTATTCAGACTCCATCAGTTTTTTTCCTTTGGAGTCAGACAGCATGTTTCATCATGAATCCTTAGGAAATGTCTCAAATCATCGTATTACTGAGAATGGCTAAGTCATTTACAATTATTCATTATACAATATTGCTGTTACTATGGACAGCACTATGTCTATCTCAATGCAGTCTAATAATAATGATAACTAGCATTTATATAGTACATTGAGATTTGTAAAATGTTTTATATCTGTTATCTCATTTAATCCACACAATAACCTTATGAAATAGTTGCAGCTAGTTGGTACTATGGATAGGGTATCAGACTGGGAGTCAGGAAATCCTGATTTCAAATTTGCAGTCAAACAGCTATTAGCTTTGTGATCCTGCATGAGTCATTTAACCTTGACCTCAGTTTTCTCAATTGTAAAATGGGGATATTTATCATACCTACCTTGCAGGGTTGATGTATGCAAATGGGATTATGAAGAGTCAGACACAATTAAAATGACTGAACAATAACAACAAAAATTCAAAGACATATCTTGTTTTTTTCTACTATCTTATCAGAGAAAAATGTCATTTTCAACCTCATTTCTCTACACGAATCAGATTCATTTATAAAAAAATTGGATCTATGATTTCCCACCTGATTACATTTCTTCACTGAATGAAATTTCTATAAAAGAATGAAAATGTCAGTTAACGAAGAGAATAGGATGTTTTTTGAGTACATGGGGAAAAATATACCTTTCTTTTGTAATTTAAAACGTTAAGCCATTAGTATGAGAAATGTCTTAATTCATATTAAATTAGTGGGCTGAGAGGGCTCTCACAGTGTGCATATCTGGCACCTTTTTTCCTTTCTAGGGGCACAGGAAGAATTAATGGGAAATGTTCCCCAAATGGCATAAGGTATGCTTATGTTTTTAAATTATTAAGTGAGGTATTTAGATAATAGTGATATTTTATAAATATCCATCATCCATTGAAATCCTTTATTTTAAACTGGAGTTTTTTTGGGGAAAAAATCCTATCGAAAAAAGAGAACTAGTTAAAGATATTTGAAGGTGTAAGAATGAGATCATACTTAGGAAGCCTATGAGCTTTTGTCTTTCTCTTCTTATACCACAGTGCCACCTATAGAGCATATTAAGTAACTGCTCCTTGGATTCTATTAAAGGGTTGTAAATACATGTACATACTATGTACTGTTATTTATATTGACTTCATGCCTCGTCCTGGAAAGTTGAGTCTATTTGAAAATGGGAAATTTCCAAAATTTCCATATCTTCATAACTTATTAAATATCCTGATTATTGAATGGAGAATTGCATTCTTTTTTTTTTTTTTATTAATCTTCTTAACGTTGCCCATCTCTCCAGTCAGAATGGTTTAAATTTCCATTTTGGGGCATCATACCAAAAGTCATTCCTTTAACTAAGTAATTTTCAGAAAGAGGAAAGAACCGTTTCTCTGCATTCTGTGTGTCTTGTTATATGGAACAAAAATTTATGAATAAGTTCAGTAAAAAAGGCTTAAATTGGAAGCCTCCCAAAGTAGCTCCGATATTTCCAAACTGGGTAAGCTAGGGAAACCTGTTATCAAAATAATATAACACAACACAAACCAAAAAAATCCAAAGTTCTAAAAACCTCTGATTCCCCAAAGGCAGAAATTATTAGTGCTTTACAAATGACTTGTTTTTCCTCTTCACCAAAGCAAATGAGATTTTATTTTCTATTAAAGAGATCTATATAGAAATATTCCTAGAATACAATCAGTTTCACAAACTCATTTTAAAATCGTGATGGCTAAGAAGTCTTCTTAACTGTTCTGGCCTTTGATGAAATTGTAGAGGGAATATTTGTCTTCAGAGTAATCATGCTGCTTCTCTAATTTATTTTTTTTCCTTCTTCCTTCTCTCAGGCGTGGGCTGGTTTCCCTATGCTTTTTCCATCCCTCTTCTTTCCCTCCCCTGTTCCCCTCTCCCAGCTCCACATATTTCAGACTTGCTTTCAGCAAGATATTTATATACTAAGGTATAAATGATAAGAATTTCAGGTATAATCCCTTCCAGGGGTACAGGGTGTTTTAAATTAAAGGGATAGAGCTCTAACTGAAATTCTGGATATTAACCAGAAGGTAGAGGAATTATTTCTTGAAAATAATAGGGCTTTCCTGGTTTCTCTCAAATCTCACTATCCATTTATTCTTTGAGAGTGACACTATTTCCTTATTTCATTGAGTTTTTCCTTTAAGCTTTTTTTGGTACAAATAAGGCACTCCTGAGTTCTTTGTTGTGGAAGAAAAGGTACTACACTCAGCATTTTTTATAATGTCTGCCAGAAACATTTTTTAAAATCAAGTTATCATTCTATAGCCAAGTTATTTCTAGCTTAGAGAGAAAAATATAAACTGGCATGATTAAAACTCCCATGATCTCTAGACTTAATCTCTTCCCCAAGATGATTAAGGGGTAACATTTATAGTAATAGTGAATAGGAAAAACATCATAAAATGTTAAAAGACAATTTTCATTTAACATTCCAGTAGTAACTACTAAATTCCTTCCTGGATCACTACATTTTTAAGGATTGAAAGGAAAGGATTCTCAATCAATCAATATCACCAATAACCTTTCAGAGTAACAGATTTCTTCCCTTAGGTGGCTAGCCAGTCAGTTGCTTCAGGGGGTGAGGAGGACAAGAAAATAAATAATATAAGAGAAAACTTTTCATCTCAATCCATTTTTTTGGGGGGGGGTACCTTAATCTTAGACTTAATTATTTTCCTAAAGGAAAAAGTCTAAAGAGGGTTTTAGACTAGAGAAAGACTTTTAATATTTTTAAAAGAAATCAAAAAGGAATTTTAAAAGATGCCTTCAGAATGTTTTCTTCATATTTTTCTTTGTATATCTTTTCTTTCCCACTGCCTTCTGTTCTTATATGTCATCTACTTTCCTTCTTTCATTGTCTGCAAATTCAGCAGATCTGTGATGTCTTGCCCTATGGAAAGAGGAAGTGGAAGGGACCTTATAGATCATTCATTTCAAATCCTGAATTTTACATATAAGGAAATTTAAGGCCATAGAAGTTAAATGATTACTGACTTTATTCTTCTATAATTGCTAGATAAATCACTCAATAAATATCTATGTTGTTAGGCATTGATGATTCAAAGGCAAAAAAAAGAAAAAAAAAAAAGGAAAAATCTCTGTTCTCCAGAAGCTTGCCACATTTTACTGGAGGAGCCAATATGTGCATATGGAAGCATGTTTATGGAAATATATTAAACTTACTTTAACTGGATAAAACAATAATGCTAAAGACATTAACTTAACAAGATAGTTAAGGAGGGAACGCTTTAGCAATGGGGGGTGGAATCAAGAAAGGCTTCATGTAGAAAGAGGTGCTTGTGCTATGTGTTGGAGAAGGAGAGGGATTCTTTGAGGTTTAGATGAGGAGATGGTGCATTCCAGATATGGGGATGATAGGTATAAAGTGAAGCGTTATGTTTGTGGAACAGCAAAAAGCTATCATAGTAGCTCTATAGAGAGTGGATTGGACTAGGGAGAGAAATGAGGCAGGAGACCATCAGAAGCCTATTGCAATAATCTGGGAACCAGGTGTTGTCTTTGACAGAAATGGTTAATTTTAGTGAAGAGGAAAATTTTTTTGGGAAAGGATTATGTCCTGTTTTAGACATAGTGGATTTTAGATACCACTGGAATGGGAGCTTAGGAGATAAATGGATTGGATACATAGATCTCTGCAAGTCATCCATAATTTGCAAAGAGGTGATAGTTAAACATATGGGAATTGAGAGAGAGACAGAGACAGAGACAGACACACATAGAGACACACAGAGACATATATATATAAAGAGGAAGAGGAATTGAGAAGAGAAGAGGAGAACAGAGGAGAAAGGTGGAGAAAGGGGAGAGAAGAGGAGAAAAGGAAAGAAAAAAGACTAAGTCAGAACCTTGGGATATACCCATAGTTAGGACTTATGGTGTAGATCCTTTGCCAGCAAAGGAGATTGAGAAGTAGTTTGAAAGGCAGAAGGAAAAACAGGAGACAGTTATGTTATGAAAACTCAGAGAGGAAAGAGTAACCAGGAGGAGAACTAAAATTTCCCCAAAGCCTTTCTTTATTAAGGGCAGAAATTGGACTTCAGTTTGCTCTAGTTTCCACATTTTCATCTTCAGATTCAGCCTCCTCAGACTTTCCTCAATTTTCCTCAACCTTCTTTCTCTTCTGAGTGGAGGATTGGAGGATGGAGTCGTAAACTCCTCCCCAAACCTTCCTTTGTAGTAGAATTTGGACGTCTGGCTCACCTCACACTGTATTTTTGCTTGTTTTCAGATTCATGGAACAAAATGTCCCCTGGTATTCCCCTACCTCCTTTTCAGCTTCTTTTTATATGTTTTTTTCTTCTATTAGAATATAAACCCCTCAAAGACAGTCTTTTTCTTATTTATACCTCCAGAATTTAGCACAGTGCCGCTAAGATAAGTAAACATTAATAAATATTTATTTAAATTTATCAAAGAGGACAAGAAGGATGGAGACTGAAAAAAAAGATAAATAAGTTTGGAAATTAAGAAATTGATCCTAAATTTGGAGAGAACAGTTTAGGTGAATGATGAAGTTGGAAGCCAGGATTGGCTCAATTCATAAAGGATTGAGAAGTGAAAGGAAGTGGAAGCAGTGAGTGTAGGTAGCTCTCTTTATGATATTGACTAAGAAAGGAGAATTTTGATGGTGTTCAGTGAAGATTTTTTTTTAAAAATAGAGCATGTTTGTAGATAGCAGGGAAGGAACCAATAGAGGAGGATTAACAAAGGATAGTAGAGAGGGTGGTCTACTAGAGAAGATGAGAGGGGAAGAATCACATAGGATCACAGACCTATAGATAAGGACTCTAGAAATCATCTAGTCCAACCTCTTCTTTTCCCAAATGAGGAAACAGGCCCATAAAGTTGTAATTCATTTAAGGTTATGCAGTAAGCATTGGGAGAAGAGGAACATTTGAACCCAGGTTCTCTGAATCCAAGTTCATCCTCTTTTTGTTTTATTCTTATGTTTTTGTTTTATTTTGTTCTATACTGTTTCCATAAAGGGATGAAGGCACATGTAGTTGGCTTGACCTTGAAAGAGAAGAGTCACCTATCTCATTATCAGAGACTGGAAGAGAATGTAAAGAATGCATGTCCTATGCTCTTACGTCTCCTTATGCTCCCTCATCTCACAACAGCCAAGGAAGATCTCAGAAAATGCCTTTTTTCAGATAAATGATACAAAATAAAATTTGAATATGAGCCTCTCATCACTGTGGGCACAGATCCTATGTGGAGGGAGGGAATAGAACCTGGATTCCCCATATGTAATCCCTCTCCAAGCAGGGCTCAATGAGTCAGAGTTGGTCAGATCACCCACCATCCTGACTCACTTCCTCTGTTTTCTGTACCACGCAGTGAATCTTCTCCTTTACCTGGTCCCACTGTCTTCCCTCCAAGTTTCCCGACAGCCCACTCCCTCTAAACTCTTCTTCTTTCTCTGGATCAATTCAAAAACTCCCAAATATTCAACATAGATGTCAGGTCTTTGTCAGCATTCCCTCCTTCACTACCCAAACTAGTTTCTAATTTCCTGTACAACCAGCACCAGCTCTTGGTGTACTTATATAGGCTTAGGGACATTACTGGCAGCTGGGGGCATCTCTCTCCGATTCCTCCTTTTCCCAGAGTCTCAGTGGGTTAGTTTGTACTTTGCTTCCAACCTCAATCTTTAGCATTTTTCCTCTTACTGCTCTGGGACAAACCAATCTTCTGAACAGCTCTTTGCTTTTCTTTTTGTTAGAGCCCAAACAATCACCTTTAATCTTTTATTATCTCTTACTTTCGACTGGCTGCTGTGTTTCTAAGATTGAGAAAGAAAAATAAGATTTTTTTTTTAGGAGTAGGAAAGTTCCTTAAAATCAGGAACATTTTGGAATCTTTTATGATGGTCTTTTAAATGTGACATTAATCTGAGTTAATGGTAGCTGAAATGAGACAGTAAAGGAAAGCTCCATTCCCTTCCTGAGCTGGTGTTGAACTTTTCTGGGTATTGTTCCATTTACATAGTCTAGGCCAGTTTTCATGCACTGAGAACAAAGTTCAAAACATCTGTCAACCGACAGATCAGCATGTATGTGATTTCCTGTCAGCTTAATTCCCCTCCAAATTTTGTTAAATGATAGAGCACTCCTGTTCCTCTTTCTTGAAACTATGAGACTATAACAGTGCAATGTTTCCTTTTTTAAAAAATTTTTATTTAATAATTACTTTATATTGACAGAATCCATGCCAGGGTAATTTTTTACAACATTATCCCTTGCACTCGTTTCTGTTCCAATTTTTCCCCTCTCTCCCTCCACCCCCTCCCCTAGATGGCAAGCAGTCCTATATATGTTAGATATGTTGCAGTATATCCTAGATACAATATATGTTTGCAGAACCGAACAGTTCTCTTGTTGCACAGGGAGAATTGGATTCAGAAGGTAAAAATAACCCGGGAAGAAAAACAAAAATGCAGATAGTTCACATTCGTTTCCCAGTGTTCTTTCTTTGGGTGTAGGTGCTTTTGTCCGTCATTTATCAATTGAAACTCAGGTCTCTTTGTCAAAGAAATCCACTTCCATCAAAATATGCACTCATACAATATCGTTGTCAAAGTGTATAATGATCTCCTGGTTCTGCTCATTTCACTTAGCATCAGTTCATGTAAGTCTCGCCAGTCCTCTCTGTATTCATCCTGCTAGTCATTTCTTACAGAACAATAATATTCCATAACGTTCATATACCACAATTTACCCAGCCATTCTCCAATTGATGGGCATCCATTCATTTTTCAGTTTCTAGCCACTACAAATAGGGCTGCTACAAACATTTTGGCACATACAGGTCCCTTTCCTTTCTTTAGTATCTCTTTGGGGTATAAGCCCAATAGAAACACTGATGGATCAAAGAGTATGCACAATTTGATAACTTTTTGGGCATAATTCCAGATTGCTCTCCAGAATGGTTGGATTCGTTCACAACTCCACCAACAATAGTGCAATGTTTCCTTGATAATATCTTGTCAATTCCTCATAGGTCTTAAAGCAGAAAGAATTATTACTTTTACTTATGACAGAAAGTCAAGATGGCAGGGCATTTAGATTGGTGCAGTAAATAGAGTAATGGCTCTAGAGTCAGAAGGACTCAAATCCAGTCTCAGACATTTAACACTTCCTAACTGTATGATCCTGGGCAAGTCACTTAACCTCAATTGCCTAGCCAAAACAACAACAACAGCAATAACAACAACAACAACAACAACAACAACAAAAACAAAGAAAAGGAAAGAAAATAAAAGAAAGAAAGAAAAAAAGAAATAAGGGTTAAGTAGGAAGTCTTCCCTGATGAACCCCTCTGACTCTCATTACTCCAGTCCTTATATTTAGACCTGGTAGTCTATTAATTTGTCCATCTTTTTTCCGTATAGTATTCCCCCCCCCCCCAAATACATGTAAAGATAGTTTTCAACATTCATTTTTGTAAGACTTTGTGTTTCAAATTTTTCCCCTTCCTCCCTTATCTTTCCCTCCCCCAAACAGCAAGCAATGTGATATAGGTTAAATATGTGCAATTCTTTTGAACATATTTTCATATTTGTCATATTGTGAGAGAAAAATGATAGACTAAAAGGGTGAAAAAAACAGACAAACAAAAAGTAGGTGAAAATACTTTCTATCCACATTCAGTCTCTTTCTGGATGTGGTTGGCAATTTCTATCCAAATCTATTAAAATAATTTTGAGGTATCACATTGTTGAGAAGAGCCAAATCTAACATAGTTGAAATTTATCCATCTGTATATGCTATCTTTTAATAGAATCATAAGTCTCAGAGTTGGAAATGATCTCAGTGGTCAATCTGAACTGTACTTGGATGTTTTTATCTGTTTTTTTTTCTGTTTCTTGTCGTGAATGTTTTTATCTGTTTGTTTGTTTTGTCTGTTTAGCGTATAAGCTTTGTTTACTATAATTTGTGGTGTACAGATAAATGGCATACAGTGTGTGTTACATATATGCTATATTATATATATATCATCCAATATCTTTAAGTTACATATATCATATGTATTATATGATATTACAGATACATACAGACATAAACATGAAGGTCTAATTATATATACATATATGTATTCATATATTCAGACAGACACATGTGTAGAAACAGGCATGGCATAGTGAATAAAGCTCTGGACTTAGAGTTAAGAATTGGATTTCAAACATATACTAGCTTTGTGACCCCAGACAAAATATTTTACTTGCCTGGGTCTATTTCCTCATCTTTTAATTGAGAAAATTGGACTTGCGAACTTCTAAAGTAGCTTGGAACTCTAAATTTATATTCATGGACCTCAATCTTATGGAGTTTCTTTTATTGCATGATTTAAAACAATTTATGAATATATTCTCTGTCTTCCCCTCAGTAAGAAGATTGAATCTTGAGGGAGAAATTAGGAGATTTATTCACCCATATTATACTAGTTTGTCTTTGTTCTTGAAGAGGATTATGACATTAGAGAGGTGCTGCCATGAAATGCAAGTACTCTCAAGAACCAGATCTGTAGATAGTTTGTTGGAAGAAAAAGTTTTCGAACTCTCCCTTCTGACTCTCAATTTCCCCCTTTATGAATGATTTTCCTCCTAACTAGAGATACCGCTTTAGAAAATAAAAAATGGATAACTAAACTTTTCTTTGCTAAAGGTCGACTCCCTATGATAAAAATCTTTAGGGGAACATAATTTCCTTTTCTTTGATATGTTAAAAAGAAAAGAGGACAATTCAATGAATCAACCTACTAAGCCCCTTTGTGGTTCCATTGGATATAAAGAGATAGGAACTAATAGTAGGACAAATCAATGAAGAAACAGTTCATTCAGTGAACATTTATTTCAGTTCTATTTTCCATACTGCACGAAGAGGCAAAAATAAGGATAGTATAGCACTCCAGCCTTTGTGAGCTCAGATGATTGCCTCAGTGCTTAGAACAACATGAAGAATAGACAGGTGATAACTTATCCATGCTCATACTGCCAATTAATGTCTGGTTGGATCATGAATTCAAATCTTCTGAGTCCAAAAGAGAGAAGGTTTTTTTATATGACATTGCCTTTTTGATACTATCAAATGCTATTTTTATAGAATTTACAGTTTATAATTCCTTATAATAACTAATGAAAGCATCAGTTTCCCCATTTTGCAGATGAAGTAGCTGAGACACAGAGAGGGAAAGCAAATGACTTAAATGACAGGACTGAGATTCTGAACTCAATCCTTCTGACTTCAAAATTGATGCCTTTTTAACTATACTGTACTAATCTTTCCTCAGGTCAAACTTCATGAGTTAACTTAAGCTATTTTATATTCTTTAATAAATTAAATTATTCCATTCACTGACTAATCTAGGAGCCTGTCAATGTTTAATGCTCTTCCCCTAATTTATAAGCAGAAAAGACTGGACTCTCACTTACATCCATCTGGTATTCTCATTAATTGTTAATTCCCTAAGATATACAAATACACACATACACAGATTTTCAAAAAGAGGGCAAATTGAACAGATTCTTTGGAGAATAGGTTGGATATTCTTTCAGGTGCAAGTAGGTAAGGGTACAACAATAATTGATAATTTCAGATAAATTCATATAAAGAACAACTTCAGCTGATCAGTATGTTTTTTAAAAGATCTATTTAATATTAAGCAATTTCATTGATTTCTTTTCTATCACCCTCATTTTTTAAGATATTCCTCCTCCCTCTCCTACCCAGAGACCATCCCTTATAAAAAGAATAAAAAAGAGAAAACAAGAGTAGTTCAGCAAATTCCATCTGTCTCTAATTTTTTTTTAAAGTTCTGATTTTTCTTCTTTTCTTTGTAAGCACAATATTATATTTTTTCCTTTCCTTTACCTAAATCTTTTTAATGGTGGTCTTATTCTTACTTACCTCTTACCCTTGAGCTTTTCTTCTAGTTTCTTACCCTTTGCCTTTGAGTTTTTACTATTAGCCTTTTTTTTCTTTCCTGCTTTTATCTGATTATATTAATTATTCCCTACTTTTTTCTTTCAATAAATCAAGTAGATTCTCTCTTCCATTTCCCCTTTCAATTAATCTTATTCATTATTTTTTAAATTTTCATTTTTTATCTCCTTTCCAAAAAGGATTGCTCTCCCTCTCTTCATTACCCACAGTTTTTTTTTTGTTTATTTTAGATTCATTCTTTGATTCATGACCCCTATAATTATCTAGTTTCTCTCTTTTCTCTGCGTTCCTCTTATAATCAAAGCTTCAAATATATCCATCCTATCTCCCTTCTAGATGATTTCTGCTACTGCTTTGTAGAGAAAAGGATTTTCTTTTCTTATTGTGTCTCATTCCCAGAACAATGCCAATATTGGAGGTATCAGAGGGGATGATGTGCCATGCTAGAGATCTTCTAATTTTGATTACATAGCCAATTTCTAATCTATATCTTCCCTTGGTTACTCCCCCCCCCCAAACATTTGCCTCAAAATCTCCATGCTCTCCTTGTTCCTCAGATGCTAGTTGCCCCAGAGGATTTTACCCACCTCCACCTTTTTAAGTACCCAGGCTCCTCGGGCCATTTCCAACAAAAAGTACTCAACTTCCTTCACAGAACATCTTTTTTTTCACCCATAGGAACATATATCAATGGAATCCCTTCCCACCATCAAAGGAGGACCTCTTTTCTTCCTGCCTCATTTTTCTTTTCTTTTTTAAAAAAGTTTTTATGGATTTTTTTCTGTTTTATTATTATCATTATTACTTTTTATTTCACCACAGTATCCCAAGAGTCCTTCCCCATTGCAGAGTCATTCCTTGTGACAAATAATATTTTTAGGAAAGAAAAAAAAGAGTTAGCAAATTGCTGATCAAAACATTGAAAAAGTGTGAAGGTGTACAGTTTTTCATACTTGTGGACTTCCCATCTCCATAAAGGTGTGGGTTTGAGGTATTTTTTCATATCTCTTTCTTTGAGTCCTGTCTGATGTAATTTTATTACATTTATTTTTGATCTTTTTTTTGTGTGTTCTTTTTTCTATTTACATCAGAGCATCTACTGTGTATATTGTTTTCTTGTCTTTGCTTACTTTGCCTACATGAGTTCATATAGATCTTTCCATACTTCTCTGTATCCATCACATACATAACATCTTATAGCACAGTACATTTCATTACAGTAATATACCACAATTTATTTAGCCATTTTTTTAAATTGATGGGCATTTACTTTGTTTCCAATTCTTTGCTATAATAAAAAGTACTAAATTCCATTTATTTTTTAGTCCTTCCCTCCTTTTTCTCCTTGCTTCCTTTGTAGGCTCTGCTTTTTCTCAAACCACAAGAGTTCCCCTTGATTTGACTCCAGATTATTCCTTTTCTCTTGTCTTCCTCTTTCATGTACCATCTTGTATTGTAATATGGTTATTAAAAAAAAAAAACCTCAAAACAAACTTTGCTTCACCTGTAAGCAAGATGTTGCCAGGTTATGTCCATAATGCTCCTGTCTGACTTTTCACTTTTCCTGATTTCTTCCTGGTCCCTGTCCTCCACTCCTTCCCTGGCTTCCTTGTATGCAGTTTAAGTGATATCTCCTATTGGTCTCTTTTTGTCATTGTTACTATTGATGTCCTTGCCTGTTTCATTTATTCAGTCCCATGTCTCTGTTGTTTGGGGTGTTCAAGAAGCAAATAATCTCATCTTTTCCCCCCTAAAAATCTTTCAAACATCTCTTCATTATTTCCTTCCTCTTCTACTTCCCATTATGTTAAAGCTCACATTTTCAGCATAGGCTGCTGCAGACTGCTTCCTAAATTCCATTGCTCTATGGAAAACATTATTCCTTTTTTCCCTATGTTTTTAAGTGGGAGCAGAATAGTCTTGTGTTATTTGAATTTTTTTTAACTTTGTATTTGAAAACCTGATCACTAGCAGAAAATTGTTTATGAATTGAATTCAGACTAGGTGTCTTGGAGTTTTCAGTCTAGATTTTTTTCCCCAGAAACTATATGTGAATTCTTTCAATTGGCATTTAATTTTTTATGTTTATGAATTACAAATAGTTCTGTTATTCCTTGTATTAAGGGGTTGTTGTTTCTTTTTAAACCTGGTGTTTTTCTGGGAGAAATATGGTTTTCGTGTTGTCTCCATGTATTTTTTGCTTGCATAGCAAATATATCCTCTTTCCTCTCTTTTGTAAATTTGCATTTCTAATCTATTATTTTCTCTTTTGTTTCTTTGATTAGGCTTGCCCTTGCAGATACAAGTCTTTCTATTCTGCTCATTATTTTTGCTTCACAGGACATATATTTTTTCTTATAATTCTCATTTATCTTTTAAACAACTCAGAAACAGTATGCTGTATTATTCCATAGGATCCTCTGTCTCATCAAAGTTTGGATCATTTCCCTTAATTTTGTAGTATTTGTTCATAGATATTTGAACTTTTAAAAATTAGGCTCTATTTTCTTCTGTTGTTACTGTTTTTCCTTTTAGTTTTTCTGTTTAATCTTGAGGTCTTTGAGTTTTCTTTTTCCTAAAATTTTTGATAATTTCAGTCTTTTCTCCTCTTCTTTTTTGCCTTTTGTTCACTTTATAACTCCTTCCCCTCTGTTGGTGGTTTCCTTGGAGACTACCTCTCAAAGCATCTCAGTCTTATGGGTTTTGTAATCATTGTTCTTGCTGTTTTTCAGTTCTTCTCACTGATGTTTGTATCATATCATAACATTTTACCATTCATTTTTCTGTTCTTTATATCTATTGTTTCTTAATAGTTCAGTAATAGTTTAGCACATTCATGTGCCCTGATGTTTTTTTTTAGCCATTCCTCAATTCATGCAGCCCATTTAATAATACATTTACTGACTTTTAAAATCAAGTCTGAAAATTTGAAGGTCTTTAGTGTCATTTGGAATGGTATTTGGAATCTCCTCAATAGATAATGAGGAAGACACTAAAATTTTCACATTTTGGCTCCTAGGTCACTATCAAAGGATTCTGGGTCTTTTTCACTCAAACTTCTTTACTCATGACTAAAGGAGGTACTTAGACTAAATAATTTTTTTCCAGATCTAATTTTTAGTGATAACGTTGCCTTTGTGACATAATAGCTAGTTTTAAAATATGCTCAGTGAGAAGCATCTCTAGGAGGCATGCTGCAAATGCTATAAAAATGGGAATAATAAACATTTGTCTCCACCATGTAGCACTTTTGTAATGCACTTTAGATTTTCAAAAACAAGACTAAATATTAAAATCTACTTGGTTGGAATATATCAATGCATCTGTTGAGTTTTATTGACAACAGTGGTTTATTTGTGTACATCTATTTTTTTTTTAGATTGTTAGTTTCTTGAGGATAAAGACTGTAGCTTTTTAATTGTGTAACGCTTATATAGCGTCTTGCATAGAACAGGTGTTCAGTTAATGTTTTTGAGTGATTAACAATCTTCTAATTCATGTGTGGCTTGTTGCTTAATGACAAAATCACCTCAATGCTTTGACTATTACTTCAGAGCTTTAAAGAGAAGATCTAGGTATCATGGAAATGGGAAGAGTTAGACCCATTAACCCTTGTTAAATGGCCTATTAGCAAACATTTCCAGAGAAAAAAAATGGAAAAATCTGCTTAGTTCTTTGACTTTAGTCAAAGTGGTCCCAGGGTGGTTCTACAATTATTTTTCTATAGTAGTACTGTATAGAAAGAAATACAAATTAATGTTTTGCTTAGGTTCTTACTATAATATCAATTTGGAAAGCACATAATTTCATAGACTGGGTCTAGATATTTATCATGAAAAAGAACAGTTAAAATTCTAGTTAAAAGCAAACAGAGAAGTTAATTTCAGTCCTTTCCCCACTCTCACCCCCCAGCCTCATAGTGAATTTCATATAAACATCATTTTATCTGACTATATACATAGACATTCTATATGTAATCCCAAAGGTGTAAAGAAATGAACAATGTGCCTGAATGCAATCAGAAGATGATAGATGAAAGTGTTCCACTGCAATACATTACTGTGATGTAAAGATGCCCTGAGTTGACCACATGTCAATAAATATAGGGTATTCCAAAAGTCTTAGTGCAGTTTAAGCTTATTAAAAGCTTAACTTTTGGAACACTTTGTAGCTTGTTAAAACTTAAGCTGTATGAAGACTTTTGGGACACATTATATAGACTAGAAGCAAAATCACCTAACTAAAAAAGCCAACCAAACAAAAAATTATTCCACACTCAACTTGAATTTCCCAAACCTAAAACTTTCTCAAACATATTAATATTGATTTCCTAGCAAAAAAAATTTCAGAAGCAAATTTTGAATTTTGAAAATAAAGTATTTACTATTTATAACAAAGTTGCCAAGATTTTGCCAATAAGGAACACTGCTCTCTAGTACTAGAAGTGGCTATCAGAAACAGATAGGTAGGGAACACATTTAAATGTAACAATATTACCTTCTAGTTTCCCAAGTATAGATACAAGCCTACTCATAAAATGCTATTAGGGCAGGTAGGTGGATAGAGAGACTCATCTTCCTGAGTTCAAATCTGGCCTCAGACACTTAACTAGCTGTATGGTCCTAGGCAAGTCACTTAACCCTATTTGTGTCCACACTTGTAAAATGAGCTAGAGAAATAAGTGACAAATCAATTAAGAGTCTTTGCCAAAAAACTTCCAATGCAGTCACAAAGATTTGGACATAATTGAAAAACAACTGAATAACAACAAAAATATGTACTATTAAATACAACGTTTGGACTATTTCTTCTGTTAGGTTTGCCCCCAAGTTATATTTATTGTATCTTTCAGTAATTTCATGACAATGTCCAAGAATAAAACATATCAGGAAACATTGATGTAGACCAGATTGGCAGGGTATGTTTATTCTATGCTTAATTCTAGTGAAATTTAAAATAAAGTCTCCATGAACACTTTCTAGCTCTGGGTTCTTTATTTTAGTTGAATGAATGTAAAGGGAAAACAGAAAAAAATGAGAATTCATGATAGTATTCTAGAAAAAGGACATATAGAACTCTCTTAATTCAACAAATATTTATGAAATACTAGGAAAATGAATTGTTATATGTGTGTTGGGGCATGAAAAATATGGGTATAAATGACATGATCCTTGACATCCAAAAAAACCCTATATTCTAGTTCTTATTATGATTTTTAAAAAGCCTTTAAGGGCTATCAAATTGTACATACCCTTTGATCCAGCATTGTTTCTACTGGGCTTATCCCAAAGAGATCTTGAAGGTGGGAAAAGGGCCCACTTGTGCAAAATGCTTGTGGCAGCCCTGTTTGTAGTGGCCAGAAACTGGAAACCGAATGGATGCCTATCAACTGAAAAATGGCTGAATTACTTATGGTATATGAATCTTATGGAATATTATTGTTCTATAAGAAATGACCAGTAGGATGATCACAGAAAAGCCTGCAGAAATTTATATGAACTGATTCTAAGTGAGGTGAGTAGAACCAGGAGATCATATACATGGCAACAACAACATTATAGGATGATCAATTCTGATGAATGCAGCTCTCTTCAACAATGAGATGATTGAGGCCAGTTCCAATGATCTTGTGATGAAGAGAGGAATCTACACCCAGAAAGGACTGTGGGAACTGAGTGTGGATCACAAGATAGCATTTTCACTCTTTTTACTGTTTGCTTGCATTTTGTTTTCTTTCTTTTTTTTATTTTTTTTTGATGCAGCATGATAATTGTATAAATATGTATACATATATTAGATTTAACACATATATATCTATATATTTTAATATACATTAGACTATTTGACATCTGGGAGAGGGAGTGGGAGGAAGGGGGGGGGAAATTTGGAACACAAAGTTTTGCAAGGATTAATGTTGGAAAATTATTCATGCATATATTTTTTTGTTTTTCCTGAGGCAATTGGGATTAAGTGACTTGCCCAGGGTCATACAGCTAGGAAGTATTAAGTGTCTGAGGTCAAATTTGAACTCAGGTCCTCCTGACTTCAGGGCTGGTACTCCATGCATGCATGTTTTGAAAATAAAAAAGCTTTAATAAAAAATTGTAAAAGCCTTTAAATTTTATAATGTTTACTCACATGTTCAAGTGTCCTGAAACACTCATTGTTGTTTCCTTAAGTGACCCCTTTGCTTTTTTATATCCTGAAATATTTGGAACTTGCATTGTTTTTCAAGTCTTCAGCTCAATTCTTTTTGAAAGTAGATGGGAGAATGAACCTTAAATAAACAAGATAGTTTCCAATGACAAACAAATAATGCCTGTCCTCCTTAATTTTGAAGTGAATGTGACAAGCAGAACCAAGCTTAAGTGACTCATCTGAATGAGCAGGGAGTGATATACAATGGGCGGGTGCTATGAAGCTCAGGGCAGGGAAGGAGGCTTCAGCTGGCTCAGGTCTTCTTCCTCAACTCCATAGGGACCAGTGACATGGTTATGTTTACTTCTCTTTCTTCAGGACTCTGTCAGCCTCCTTCATGGTTACCCCGTGAACCTTCTAACAGTGACTGCTCTTAGTGACTCTATTATATCCCTACAATGACTTCATGTCAGCACTTTCCCTTTCCCTTAAGTTGGGACCTTTTTATAGTGACCCGTTCAGATCCTGCCTCAGACAGCATCAATATGATCTTGGGTAAGTCATTTAACGTTGTAGGGCCTCAGTTTACTCAATGTGAAATAGGAATACTACTACTTGCACTACTATCTTCATAAGGCTGTTATCAGAAAGACCCTTTGCAATTTCTAATAATACTTTCTCTCCTTGGACCTCAGAAAGCTGTTTGTTTTCCAACCCTCTGTTGCATTTATATCTTTCTGGGTATCTTAGCTTCCTAATAGAACATCAGCTCTCAAACTTTTCAAACTCAGGACTTCTTTACTCTCTTAAAATCATTGAGGATTCCATCCACTAGCAAGATCTTTTGTTTATGTGGAATGAATCTATCAGTATTTACCATACTAGAAACTGAAATGACCTAATTATTATGAAAATAGTTTTGACTTCACAGACCTTCTGAAAAGATCTCTGGGATACCCAGAATTTTCCAAACCATACTTTGAGTTCTACTTAGTGCAGCAGACTGTAATCTTCATGGAAAAGGTCTCATGTCTTATTTAAACTTTGTATCTTCCCTAGAACTCAGAAAGGGGATAGGGTGCTCTACAAATAATAGAGGCTTTAAAATATTTGTTGAATTGAATCCTGTTTTCATCTGCATTAGTTTTTATGGGTCACAGTGAGAGAATTAAGTTAAATTAAATTTCCTTATTCATAAAGGGAAATTTACTTTTAAAAAATTAGGTCCCTGAGCTTCTTTGTAGTGATAGTACAACTATACTACAAAGTGTAGAAGAGTTTGTTGTCTTGCTTTCTTTGAGTACATAAAAAAAGCAGTAAGGATTCACTAGATTTTATTTTTTCACATTTTGAAATGAATTTATGATCTCTAGTGCTTTTGTTGCTAGGAGAGCTTAGGTCTGCCCTACAAACCTTCCCCATGGCAGAATGTCATGAGAGATGAATGAATGAGAGTACATATGGCTTTGTAATAATAGCACAATTTGGATTTGGTCAGTGACTTACATCATCTTTTCATTAGGTTATTCATCATCCTTAGGTAACAATAAATCCATGCTAGCTACAGATTGAGTCACAGGGAGATTCCATTGGTGATATGGAATGAACATACATGATTCTGAGAACATGTATTTCTTGAAATTTTGCTTATGCTTCAATTCTTGTTTTGATTGTCTCAGGGTATTTATTTTACTAGAATTTTGGATTCAGTGAGCATAGTCATTCTCTATTTGCTATGCAAACCACTAGTGTGAATAAGCCCTTTTAAACTGAGTTTTGATTTGTAATAGATGCATTTGGAAACAGCAAATATGATACCTTTATCGACTAAACCATTATCAGCTTATGATTATGAACCTCTCATCTTGTTTTGGATTTCAGCAAGAGTTTATCTTATTTTATTTGGATTTTGAGAGGATGTATAATCAACTTCCATCATGATATCCTGATCTTGCCTAACATTTTATTCCCTGGAGAAAAGTATACGTATACACTATTTCAAAAGATGAATTGGTATTAGTATAGCATGAAAGAAAGTTAAGTTGGAAAAAGTGACAATAGACAAAGAAATGGGATTCAAGAGAAAAACTGATCTTCTTTAGTATAAATCAAAGAGTATTAGTTTGTTGAGGAAGGAGAAAAATATTGTGCATTTTTAGGTAGAGTACATGGAGCCTGGTGTGGTGGGGCAAGCCTTCTACTGAAGGACATTGAGGCTGGTAAATTACTTGAGATCAGAATTATCATAGGGTTAAAATCAATTGGATATCTGCACTGTTTGGCACCAATATGGTGAGACACCAGGCTGCCTACAGAGGGGTAATGTATCCTAAATAAAAAAATAAGACTGGTCAAAATTTCTGTGCTTACCAGTTCTGGGACTGAGCCCATAGCAATGAATTAGTTAACAGTCCAAAGAAAAGATATTTGTAAATATTTGTAAATTCTTTCACATGGAGCAAAAATTCTTTTTACATGGTAACATAGTAAGGGTTGTGGTGAAAATTTCGGGGCAGAAGATGCTGTAAGACCTTGAGTTTTGAGGTGTAGGGATTGTGCTCTGGGAGACCATAGCCCCACTGGAAGCTGACACCCTAGAACAAACCTCTGACCACCCTACCCTAGTTATAAATCAAGAACAACATAAAATTGCTCTTGGATTAAAGTGGTTTTAAACAATAAGCTCAGTTAAAAAAAACCCCAAAAAACAAAAAAACTAAGAACTGGAAGAGGTAGGACTGTGAACAAGTAAAGATTTTATTATTGAGAGAATAAATAACTCAAAGTGTTCTTGTACATCTTCAGGCTTCTTCAGTTCATTGTCATCAAGTGTAGTAACACTGCAATAGTATTGGTAAGGAATATTGTAAAGATTTTTGCAGGTTGATCAGTTAATTAACAATAAATAAATTGTAAGGCTGGACAAAAAGTTTTGGAAAGGAAAAAAGAGCTGAAACATGGAAAAAAGGAATTTAAATTAAAGGAGAATACTGTGGAAAAGAAAATCTTCCTCAATTTGAATAAAAATCAGTTAGTTTTAACTTGTGGTTCACTCTTTTAAAATTTTTAAATTTATTTTTATTTTTATTTTTATTTTTTAGAAACTGCAGGGTCTTTTTTTCACAGTAAGTTCCATGGCCCAGAAACCAGATGGAGCTAAAACTTTAATTCATTAGCATTAATGAACATTTCCTAAGCTGCCACAAGCCATTTAGATTGTTCTTTCATTTCTAAAGCACTTTCCCATATATTATATGTTAATTGGTGTTTTCACAAATGCCATTTTAACATCAAATTTTGTTCAGAGAAGCTATTTTTATGGCCCAGGGAACAGTCCATCATAGCAGTGCTTTGCTGGTTTGAGTTCAGAGAATTCTATTAAGTGAAAAATTTTGTAGAACAGATGTGTTTGTTCACAAATCCCTGTTCACAGAGCAGTCATTCTTTGCAATAACAATGTTGTTTGGGTTCAATATTTATGTCTTTTGCTCTTGCTGTACTTATATGTTAGAGTTTCAGTCAGATTTAAAATCAGGAGGCAAGTCAGAAAAATGCCTTATATTTGGATGGCATTTTGTTATGTTCATCAATTATCTCATTTGATCCTCACAAACTCTGTGAGGAGGGTAGGGGGGTACTATTATACCCATTTTATAGAAAGTTGAAAAAAAAAACATGCCTTGTACATTTTTATTTCTACCATCCCCCAAATGCTGTTATGATTACTAAAATAATATTCATTATAGGTGATTGGATGCCCATCAATTGGAGAATAGCTGAATAAATTATGGTATATGAATATTATGGAATATTATTGTTCTGTAAGAAATGGTAAGCCAAGTCTTGAATTTGTGGTTGTTTTTTTTGCTGTATATTTTCTCAACCAAATTAACAAATATTTCAACCTCAATCATGCATGTGAGTATTGGGAAGGAGTGTTTTTGAAAGGTTTTTTGATATTAAAAGTAGTGCTTAATACTTGGAAAAGCTAGATGCTGCTCCTAAAGGTCATCATTACTACTGGCCACATGTTGCCGCTAGTGAAAAGGTCACAATAATTCTCTAGCTGCTGTACTATTTAAAAAAAAATCCCCGCAAGACACAGATGGAGGGAAGCAGGGCCAAAGGCAGAACAGGTGGTATCAGATATTTATCAGCTGTGTGACCTTGGACTCCACAGAGGCCTCCTCCTCAACACCTCATTTTAGTGTGGAAACGACCCGGGTTCCCCAAGCAGAGGACAAGTTCTGGCAGGTCCTATGAGGGGAAAAAGGCTTTGAGGTCTTGGCAGCTGATTGAGTGTGTTTTTCAAGCACAGAGAGGTTTACCATCACTTAGTGATGAACTCTTTGTCGTGGCAACATACAAAACAAAGAAAAATACAACACGGCCCTTAGTACTGTTTCTGATTTTGTAGTGACTTGTTGGAAAATGGAGTAGAGGGTACTAAGAATCACATAGTTTTCAGTCTTTCTATACATTTTAATTTAGTTACAGACACTTAGGTCTGAGATTTTTGTTCATTGACCAACAAAAGAACATACTCTTTGAGGAACTGAATCATATGAATCCTATCATTCTTTTTAAAAACTTTTTTAAGGAAGAAAGAAATTGCAACTACATAGAAAGATGGCTCATAGATCTTACTTTGTAGAGACAAAGAAATTGAAAGAGTTGGCTCAATCTTATCCTTAAAGGCAACAAGAAATATTACAGTGCTTATGATAAGTATTTTCTTTCTTTTTCAAAAATATATTTCTTTATTTGTCATGTTGTACAAGAAAAATCAGGCCAAAAGGGAAAAAAACCAAGAGAAGGAAAAAAAACACAAAAAGGTGAAAATAATATGTGTTGATCCAATGTAGTCTCCATTGTTCTCTCTCTGGACGCAGATGGCATTTTCCATGCCAAGTCTACTGGTCAAGCGCATCATAATTGATCATCACCTAATCTTGTTGTAAATATGTACAATGTTCTCTTGTTTCTGCTTATTTTGCTCAGCATAAGTTCATGAAAGCACTTTCAAAAACACTCCTTCCCAATACTCACACGTGATTGATGTTGAAATATTTCTTAATTTGGTCGAGAAAGTATACAGCAAAAAATGACCACAAATTCAAGACTTGGCTCACCATTTGTTATAGAACAATAATATTCCATAACATTCATATACCATAAATTATTCAGCCATTCCCCAACTGATGGGCATCCATACAGTTTCTAATTCCTGCCACTACAAAAAGGGCTGCCACAAACATTTTGCACAAGTGGGTCCTTTTCCCTCTTTTAGGATCTACTTGGATATAAACCCACTAGTAAGACTGTAGGATCTAAGGATATGCACAGTTTTACAGTGTTTGGGTATAGTTCCAAATTGTTCTCCAGAATGGTTGAATCATTTCACAACTCCACCAACAATGTATTAGTATCCCAGTTTTATGATAAGTATTTAAAAAAAAAAAGACCATTATAAAAACAATTGTAGCTTATGTACCAATGTCTGTTGAAAAGTCAGAGAAATTCTATGCAGAATTTGATAGGATCCTTCTCCAATGAAATCCACGTGTATTATGAAACAATGTCTTTTATGGAAACAGGGAAAATGGTAAGACCTATTTTGGAAATTATGGCTCCAGAGAAAAGAATGAGAGAGGACAGTATTTATACTCTATGGAGAAAATTCTAGTTTATATTTCAGGAATACTTTTTTTTTTTTTTTTTTGTGCAAGGCAATTGGGGTTAAACAACTTGCTCATGTTCAGGATCACACAGCTAGTAAGTGTCAAATATTTGAGTTGAGATTTGAATTTAGGTCCTTCTGATTCCAGAGCTGGTGCTCTATCCACTGCATCACCCAACTGCCTTTAATGAATACTTCTTTCCTCCCTTCCTTTTTTTCCCTTTTCTTTCTTTTCCTTCCTTTCTCTCTCCCTCCTTTCCTCCCTCCCTCCCTTTCTCCTTCCCTTCCTTCCTCCCTTTCTCCTTTTCTTCCTTCCTTCCTCCTTTTCTTTCTTCTTTCCTTCCTTCTTTCCTTCCTTCATTCCTTCTTTCCTTCTTCTTTCTCTTTCTTTCTCTCTTTCTCTTTCTTTCTCTCTCTCTTTCTTTTTCTCTCTCTCTTTTTCTTTCTTCTTCAGGGACTTGTCAGAAATCTCTGGCTTATTTTTTAATATAAATTCTTATTGGTATCTTGTTATTACATTGCATAAATTTTCTCCTGTATCCCTCCCTCCTCCCCCAACCTAAACATTTCCATATATAAGGAACAAGATTACATATGAAATCATGAATCTCTACATGAAAACTTTGTTGAGAAAAAAATTATAGTTGTGCCAGACATAGCAAGCACCAAATAAGCACCAAGAAGAAAATTGATTATATTTTAACAGACAAAAAATAACTAGTTACAAATATAGGACACCCATGAACCAGCCATCTGTGTATAGTCAGAACATCAATAGTTAGGGCAAGATAAAAATTAGAAGAATAAAAATAAAAGAGGATAGGGCATGAAATACTTAAATGCTATTTAAGATAGCTATTGATATAAAATGTGAAATGTACAGAAGAAAGGACATAGACAATGACCACAATAATTTATATATATAAGTGTGGATGTAAATTAATTGCATAACAAGCAGGACAAAAGTAATTAAAAAATAATTTAGTCAACATACATTTGACTTAACTGCCAAGGGAAGAGGTATGGTAGCTTAAAAAATCCCATAGGTTTAGAATATAAACTTATTGGTAAAAACCCTCCAGGGAACAAGTTGAAAGACTATGAGCAGTATCATTTCATAAAAGAGAGAGAAGCAGCAAAGAATACAGGAAGGGAATAAACATTTATTAAGCAATTACTATGTGTCAGGCACTGTGCTAATCACTTTGCAAATATTATTTCATCTGATCCTCACAACAATTCTGTGAAGTAGATGCTATTATTATCCCCATTTTATACTTGAGAAAAGTGAGGTAGACAGAGTTTTAGTGACTTGTCCAGGGTCACACAGTAAATGTCTGAGGCCAGATTTGAATTCAGGATCTTTTTGACTCTATGCCCAGTTCTCTCTATTCTAAACCAGCTAGCTCCATTTAAAACCTGATAAAAACCAGTTTAAAGAAAGCTTGGTGAGAAACTCAATTAAGCAAAGTAATTCTAAGGTCTTTTATGGATGAAAACAGAAGGAAAACTATAGAGAATAAAAATGGAAAATATCTAAAGACTTTAAAAATTTTAAAAATCATTAAGGATAATGAAGTCACCAATGGACTCTTAACATTATGTGCTTGTAGAGGAGGCAGAAATGGCACTAAATGTGGGGAAAGAAATGGGTTACATCAAATATTAGTAGAAGAAATACATACTGGGGACAGCTCAATTGAGAAAGCATTGAAGGATCAGTCCACAAGAGATCTGAGGGTAGGGAAAACAACAAAGATATGGAAGAGAATATAAGCCAACTTTCCTATTTAAAGGAAATGATGACAATAATGGGCAGATATAGAAAAAGTAGTAAGCCTACTATGGAATAATGCTAAGGAGAACATATCTTTAATCACATAATATATTCAAAGATGAAGACACTACAAGACTCCATTGTGCTTATTATTATAGTTATAACAAAATGGAGAGACTGCAATAGAAAAAAATAGAGGAGGACAGACAGGTAGTTATTAGAGTTTAGTGAGTGTTAATGAGAAGATTTACTTAAAAACAGGAAGAGAGAAAGCTCTCTATATTCACTATTGTAATACATTTTAATTTAAACATAATTTGAATTTAATGAAGTCATTTTGATGTCCTATCAGATTAGTTCAAATAAGATTTTACCTAATCTTCTTTTATCCTTATAATAACTCCTGGGTGTAGGAAGGGATCAGCATTATTTTCACTTTTAATGATGGGTAAGCTATAGCACAAAAATATTATGTAGTTTCTTGAAGGTCACACAATCAGAGGCAGGAGAAGAAGCCTGGGTTCAATACACTTGTCCCTGTTTGCTTTCTTGAGCCCAGATCCCTTTGATTCAGGAAACTAGCTCTTTGTTCACTAGGTCAAGCTACCAATCTTAATGTTGGAGAAATTTGGATTTGTCCCTCTCCCATTTTTATCTCCCTGTCTCTCCAAAACCCATATGCCACTGCTTAAGGCATTTTTAATCACAGTTACTTAGAATTATCTCGCTATGTCAGAGCCAGATGTAGCAAAGGAGCCACCTTTTAAAAATCTCTTAATAGGATTTACACAAAGCAAAGTTTTTTGGTCAAGGTTATCAGATTCTTTTTAACATTCCCTGAAATCTTCTACACTAGTTAGAGACATACAGCTCAATTAATGACTCCATTTCATGGAACCCCATGTGAGATGAGACCAGCATTTGTTCTCAAGAGCAATGATGAGGAGGAATAAGCCCTGAGAAGACAAAGAGAAGAGGGTTTTGATGAAATTTAGAAACACATTAAAAATTAAGTCCATGTTCTGCTGTGCACAAAAAAATTTTCTTTTTCTGTTTTTTTTCCTATTTCAATTTTAAAAGAAAATAATTTTTTAAAAAACTGAGCCAGCCATTACAAGCTATTATATTAATTGGCTATATTTTGTCTGGTGGTGCTGTGAAAATCACAGCTGCTGTTCTTCTTCCCCATGGTGCTCTTTTCAATGAGTTTGTTTCTTTGGGAGAAGCAGTTTCTAAACTCAGGTACATCTATACCAATGATCAGGTAAAGGGAGGGCGGGGAGAGGATCCTGCACATGATAGGTAGTTTCTCAATTTATTTTATATTTGCTCATCTATTTGTTTCTTTTCCCCCTGTAGAATATAAGCTCTTGGAAAGCAAGGACTCTATTTCATTTTTACCTTTGCATCTCTTAGGATTAGCATAGCGCCTTTTGCATGTTGTTTAGTTGTTCAGTCCATGAGATTTACAGACCATTCAGTTTACAGAATTTTCTTGGCAATGATGCTACAGTGGTTTGCCATTTCCTTCTCCTACACATAGCAGATATTTAATAAATGCTCATTGAACTGAACAAATAAATAAACAAATAAATGAAATTAATTCAGCCCTGCAGTATTTAGACTGGGTTAAATGTGAGAGCCTCCAGAGGTTTAACTTTTGAGTAAGGCTGTTTTTTTCATATCTAAGTAGATAGCAAGCTATGTCTATTTGATATAACTGTTAAGGATTGTTAAAATATGTACCTGTGAAAATTTTGTGGTCTTCCTTTTTTTTTTTTCCATTTATAGTTTGGAATAGACCTTTGATTTCATTGGTACAGGAAACTCCCAGTGAGGAAATTCCCTCTACTAATGTAGACCAGCAGCTATCCTAGGATTTAATAGTCTTGCCGAGGATACTCATAAAAAGTGACTTGCCCAGTGTCACTCAGCCAGTGACTGGCAGGTAGAAGTTGACCCAGTTCTTCTTGATTTGAAGCCAGTTCCTTGTGTACTATTTTGCCTCTTATTTTTCCTGTATCATAACTCAAATGTATAACCATCATTTAAAGCACAGGAAAGCTTTCTTTGTAACAATTCTCTGAGGTAGTAAGTGGGATAACTACCTCCCCTTGCTCTAAAATAGGGCAAGGGAAAAAAATTTGTTTTGTACATTCACAAGATTTATTTAAAAATAATGGCTTCCAGGTTTTTTGGTGGGTACCTTTTTTGATGATGTTAGTATAGTTAGGACTGCCAAGGATTTGCCTAAATATTTGCAATAAGATTTGTGAAATGACTTGGGGATATTTTTGTCTGTTTCAAGTTTTTAATGTTAGAAATTTAGAGCTGAAAGAACTGGAGAGATCTCTCCCTCTTTCCCTCCCTCCCTCATTCTGTCCCTCCCATTTAACTGCTGTTTGCCATAAATCTACTGAAGAAGGAAATGACAAACCCCTCCAGTATCTATGTCAAGAAAACTCCATGGACAATTTGGTCTCTAGGGTCATGAAAAGTCAGACACTATCAAATCACTGAACAACAAGTCATTGCAGTTATCCCTTTTACATCCCTTTCCCCATAGTGGTTTTGATAGATCACTGGTTGGCATAAAAAATTAAATGGGAATTTTTTGAGGGGAGAGTTTTGCAGAAATTATAAACAATACCCAGAAGCCAGCAGATGACAAAGAGCCTAAGATCAAAAACTTAATCCAAATTCCTCATAAAAGAAAAAAAGAATTCAGATTTCTCCTTTAGTATGAAGGGAGGGACAAAATATTTTATATGGATTTTCCAGGTTGTAGTGGTGTGTGTGTGTGTGTGTGTGTGTGTGTGTGTGTGTGTGTGTGTGTGAAGCATCCCTAACCCTTGTAATGTGGAAGGGATAAGTGTGTATGTTTTTTTCTAGTTTTTAGCTGGGTGTGGCAGTACTCACCTGTAAACCCTGCTGATAGAGCTAGTTGGATTGCTTGAGCTCAGGTGAGCTGCGGTAGTGCTAAAGCAGATCAAGTATCCACACTAAATCCAACACCTATATGGCGAGCCTCCAGGAGGAGAAGGCCAATAAATTCCTTATGGAAAGGAAACTCTTCACCTTCCTTTATCCCAGGTTGGAAACAGAGCAGTTCAAAACCTCTTTATCTATCAGCAATTGGATTTGACTTGACTTCCAGCTTAGGCAAGATAGGCCAGAGTATTTTTAAAATAAAAGTAGGTTTATTGGCCAGAGGAGATTGGTAATCAAATGTGTCAGATAGGTCTCCAAATCTGTTTTTCAGTGAGGAAAATTTGCCTGAATCCTACTGGCCAACCCTAACAGATTTGTTTGTTTGGATATATCATTTACCTATAGAGCTTGACAGAAATTTCAAGGTTTTTTGGTTGCTTTGGGATTTTTAAAAAAGAGAATGGGTTCTGCATTTTGGATCCACCATTATAAAGGGCATCCAGAGTAACTGCTCTCTTTGGCTTTTGGGAAAAATTACTCTGCATCCTGGCAAAAAAAATCTCCCACTGACTTTGAGTCAATCAACAAGACTATTCAAATGCAAATACTTAATAATACCTTAAAGTTATCAGCCAATTATACATTAATTTATATAATTCAGGTTAGCAATTTGGTCAGGGGCTCTGAGAAGAGAGAATGAAAGATTCAAACACATTGAGTTATTTTTATGAATTTCAGAATCATAGATGGTAACATTTAAAGTTTTATGGGGAGAGGGGATGTAGTAATATAGGTACAAGGAGGTCAAAGTCTAGATCTTGATCTACTTTTCAGAAGGGTGGATCTGGGGGAGCAAAGACTGAGTCTCCAGAGAACTACACTGGATGTCTGTGGGAGAAAGGAAAGATGGACAATGGAAGGAGAAAGGGGCACAGGAAGGAAATAGAGGGATATCAAAGACAACCTTACTTCAATATTTCCCCCCTCTGGGGCTGGTCTGAGTCTTCAGATAGCAAGATTGAACGTAGAACACCGGAAACCATTGCTGAGTTGTTTTATGTCATGTCTGACTTCCTTTGACTCCATTTGGAATTTTCTTGGCAAAGATACTGGAATGGTTTGCTATTTCATTCTCCAGCTCATTTTTCAGGGAGCAAACTGAGGCAAATAGGGTTAAATGACTTGCCCAGTTAGTAATATCTGAGGCCAGATTTGTATTCATGAAGATGAGTTTTCCTGATTCCAAGTCCAGTGCTCTATCCATTGGGGTCATTAAAAATAGGAGGCAGGGGGTGGATCTAGGCTCAGCAGAGAGAGGAAATAGAATCAGTCAACAAATATTAAAAGCATAAAAGCATCTCAAGTACTTGAACCCTAAATACTAAAGCTGGGGCTAAGAGAAACTTAAAAAAAAGAATTTATATAGACCTTGACACTCCTGAAGGAGAAAATTAGAATCTAAAGTTATTCTCCTATAAAAAACAAAAGCAATACTAAAATCTGAATTGATTCCTCACCTATTTACCTGTAAATGATTCTTGATTCAATATTCATTGCTTGTTACTAGAGAGTTACTTATGTTTCATTAACCAACAAATTTTACCTAGATTTTAAATTTTTTTCTGAAAAAAAATTGTTCTTATATTACCTTGACTTCCAAATGTATTTTCTATCTCTTCCTCTATCCAGAAAGCCATCTTATAATAAGAAGAGAGCAAATAATTTTTTTCAACAATATCAATAAACCAACAAAATATCTGCATTATTTTATAATTACTGATGCCCATCTCTGCAAAAGAAATCAATTATGCTGAAATCAATTATAAAAATATTTTTAAAAACATTCATATATTTCAGATTAGTGGATGCCTTCTTTAAGAGGCAAGTTGCAGAGAAGAAAAGTAGGAAGGGAAGTAACAAGTATTTATTAGGAACATACTATAACCATGCTAGATACTGTGCTAAATACTGATATACAAGCACAAGGAAAAAGAGATAGCTATTTCTCTCAGGGAGCTTCTATTCTAGTGCAAGAAAATAACATATAAAAGAGAAGTGAAAAAGTGGGGTGGGCTAGAGAGATGAAGTTATTTATTTTTTTAAAAGGACAAAAGTCAAAAATCAGGAACGAGGCCCAGAGAAGAGAGAAAGCAGACCCATCTGAGCTCTTTGAGAAGGATTGACCAACGAGAGTGTGCTTACAGAAAAATGTTCCATTTGAACAAGGCTGCAATGGGAGTTGGATGTGCCTGATCAAGGATGCTCTAGAAGCTGGTGGTAATTCCAGAATGAGACAACATGGTTTAAATTGGGGAGCTAGGAATAGGATCAGGAAGGAAATAAAATAGCTTGTACAGATAAAAGAAGTTTTCTCATCTTAGAATTCCCTATATTAAGGTATTCATAGATCTAATCTCTAATCCTACCTCTATTTTAGGCTTACTTAAACCTAAAAACAGAATGCAAGCCTGATCAAAGTAAAATAAAAACAAGAAAATCCATTATGACCATAGTTTCTTTCATTTTCTTTACTCTTTCAAAAGAATTTTTTTAAGCTGTGGAAAAATTCAATAATCAAAACATAAGAGCTTGGGTGAAATAGTTTAGGCTATTTGTCTTTGCTTCTATTTACACTTGGAAGGTGTTTCTTCTTCATGAACTTTACTTTGACTAATGAATCTAAAACTCCAAGTGGAATTCAGCCTAATCCTTCCAATTTCTGGAGCTTGCTTGCCTAAAGCTCCACATTTGGTTCAGATTTGCTGGAAAGATTTATGAACCTGGACCCAATGTCAGCTCATAAAACAATTCAGACAGATTCACTTAGTTTTGAGTCTCAGCGAAGAATGACTGTACATTTCTATTTAAATATCACGAGAAGCATGTGAGTATATTGTATAAACTGCTGGAATGGTAGACAAGGAAGTTTCTTCCTTCTTTGGACTTTCTTAATATATCATTCAATCAACAAGTATTTATAAAATATCTCCTCTATACTAGGCAATCTGCTAGGTTTTAGGAATATGAAGACAAAAATGAAACAGTCTTTCCCCTCAAGGAACTTATATTCTATTGAAAGAGACAACATGTATACATAGAAGCATATATGGAATAAATATATGGAATAGAGAGATCAGTTGATCAGGATATCTTTGACTGATTTATTTCCCTCTCTTCCATAGGATGAAATCAAACACGATAAAGGGTAGGCAATGGACAATGGAATGTATTTGCTGAGTTGTGTCCAAATCTTTGTGATCCTATTTAGAGTTTTCTTGGCAAAAATACTGGAATGGTTTGCTATTTCTTTTTCCAGCTCATTTTGCAGATGAGGAAAGTGAATTTAGGAAGAGGAGTCTTTCTGACTCTAGGGTTCAGCACTCTATCCACTTTGTCACCAGAAGGATCTTAATGCACAACAAAGTGCTTCATACTTTGTTAGCTCAAACTTGATAGACATTGGGAGCAGTGTGTGTGTATGTGTATTCTGGAAAAATACAAAATTAATACAAGATAGATAAATAAAATATAATCTGGTGGGGAGGACACGTGGTTGGGGGAAGGATTAGGAAATACTTCATATAGAAAAAGGAGCCTTTGTAGCATCTTGAAGAAAGTAAAGTAATTTATGAGGTGGGCACATTCAAAGCATCATGCAAGACCCATGCAAAGGTATGGAAACCAAATGATGAAAAGTGGGAGAAACAGAGAAAGGACCAGTTTCCTTGATCATAGAGTGCAGAAAGGAGACCAGGGCCTAATGAGTTTGGAAAGATGGCTTGGGGTCATGTTATGAAAGGCTTCAAAAGCCAAAGTTTATATTTGATTCTAGAGATGATTTAGGGACAATCACTTTGGATGCAATATGGAAGATAGATTGGATGGTGAGAGACTTGAGGCAAGGAGACCAATTAGGAAGCCATTGCAAAAGTCACAGCTTTCATTGGTGGTGACCATGTGAGGAAGGAAAAGGGGGTCATAGTTAAGAATTATTGTGGAGGTACAAAAGCTCATCTATAGCAGCTGATTGAATTTGTTGGGGTGAGGAAGAGTAAGGAGTAGAAGATAATGCTGAGATTTTGAATGGGAAAATAGAGGGATGATGGTACTCTAGATGATGAGTTCCATTTAGGGAATGTTGAGTTTGGGGTATTTCAAATCATTTTTCCTTTTTGTAAAGGATTTTGCCTTTATAGACATCAAAGTATGTAACTTTGGAATCAGAACTTCATAGGATCAGAACTTCAGTCCTGGAGAGGAGTCCTTTTATCTACCCCATTCCCTCATTTTCTAGGACAGAAAACTGAGACCTAAGTAGCATTAGATCCTGGAACAGACCTCAGGTTTGCTGGATCCCTGTCTGGTGCTTCTGTATTATTTAGGCAAATCTTATTTAATTAGATTTTTGATCTTTTGATCTTTGAAAAATATATTAGATGAATCATCTGACAAGGATTACCTTATACTAAATGTTATAATTTGGAATTCAGGCAAAACTTGTAGATATTGTGGGTTTGATTTCACATTACCTCAATAAAGAGAATATTGCAATTAAAGCAAGTGAAATAATTTTTTTGGGTTTCTCAGTACATATTTACACTATGCTATAGTTTATTAGATGTATAGTAGTATTATGTCTAAAAAACCCAATGCATATATCATAATTAAAAATACTTTATTACTAAAAAAAATTCGAGCCACTATCTGAATTATGTTAACATGTTGTGATCTTTTTGCTGATGGAGGGTTTGCCTGGATGTTGAGGGCTGCTGATTGATTAGGGTGGTGGTTGCAGAAGATTGGGGTGGCTGTGGCAAGTTCTTAAAATAGACAATAAAATTTGTCTTATAGATTGGTTCTTCCTTTCATTTGAAAACTTAAAGGCCATTGTAGGATTACTAACTGGGTTAATTTCAATGTTTTTGTGTTTCAGGAATAGGGAAGCCAAAGAGAGGGAGAGAGACAGAATAGCAGGTCATACACACAGCATTTATTAAATTTTCCATCTTATGTGGGCACAGTTCATGGCACCTCAAAACAACTTTAATAGTAACATTAAAAATCATTAATCACAGATCACTGTAACAGATGTAATAGTAACGAAAAATTTGAAATATACAAAAATTACCAAAATTTGGGACAGAGATACGATGTGAACATGTACTGTTGGGAAAATGGCATATAGACATGCTTGATGCAGGACTCACCAAAATTTCAATTTGTATATAAATGCAATATCTGCAAGATGTTGCAACAAAACAAGGTATGTCTGTATATAATCCAGGTTGACCAAAATTCAGACTATCAAAGTTTAAATTTGTCTTTTAGAGAATTGTAACCATAGAGATCTGAAGAGAAGTGTTAAAGTTATTTATTCTAATTCTCACTGAGAGCATTAATTCCATTGACAAACTTCCCATCCAATAGCTACTTGAAGATCACCAGTGATAGGCACCAATGACTTCATAATAAAGTCTGTCCAATTTTTAACAATTTTAACTACTAGTATATTTTTTCCTTAATTTGAATCTTATGGGTATTTCTCTGCATTTGCCCATTGGTTATGATTTGGTTCTCCAGGAGCAGTGTTCTTAAGATGGCTGTAATGTTTTCTCTAAGCCATCTCCAGGCTAACTATCCCATGATTCACTAATTGAGTCTCAAATGGCATATTCTTGGGGTCTCTTCAACCTCATGTTGATGATTTTGAGCCCTTCTATCCATATGGTTGCCATTTTCTGGATGTAATCCAGCTTTTTTTTTTTTTTAATTAAAGCTTTTATTTTTCAAAACATATGCACAGGTAATTTTCAACATTCATCCTTACAAAACCTTGTGTTCCAATTTTTTTTCTCCTTCCCTCTCCCACCTCCTTTCCTAGATGGCAAGTAATCCAATATGTTAAACATGTGCAATTCTTCTATATGTATTTCTACAATTATCATGATGCATAAGAAAAATCAGATCAAAAAGGAAAAAAATGAGAAAGAAAACAAAATGCAGGCAAACAACAAAAAAAGTGAAAATGCTATGTTCTGGCCCAAACTCAGTCTCCACAGTCCTCTCTCTGAGTGCAAATGGCTCTGTCCATCACCAGACCATTGGAATTGGCCTGAATCACCTTGCTGTTGAAAAGAGCTTGAATGAATTGATCATTGTATAATCTTGCTGCTGCTGTACACAATGTTCTCCTGGTTCTAATCATTTTACTCAGCATCAGTTTATGTAAATCTCTCCAGGCTTCTCTGAAATTTCTTATAGAACAATAATATTCCATAACATTCTGTAATCCAACTTGTTAATGCCTCTATCAAAATATGCCATTTGGACTGGACCCAAAAGTTTGGTTTTTATCTAATCAGGGTCAAATAAGATGCTTGCCTTCCCTTATCTATAAACTATGCTTTTGTTAATGAAGTCTAACATTGCATTAACTTTCTTATGGCCACATCTAACTCTTGGGTCTTTTTTCTCTCTCTCGTGAATTGATTTCTAGCAATCTTTTAATTAGGAAGCTGATTCCTTTGAGCCAAGTGCATAACTTTTTATTCATCTTTAAAAAAAAAACTCATCTTACTACATTTGGCCTATTGATCTAACTAAAGAGTAGATTAAGTATGCAGGGATGGATGTACTTGGGGAATTTTGGATGCTAAAAAATTATAAATATGAAGGGATTTTATGGGATCAAAAATAGAGAATTTTTTTCTTTTTTAGATAAGGGATTTTTTGGGGACCTTGGAAAGAGGCTGATACTTCACTGGCAGTGAAAGGGTTTTTCTTTTCTTTTATTCAGAATCAGCAGTGAGTAGAGTGCTGGACTTGAAGTCAGAAGCTCATTTCCAATCCTTCGTTGGACATTTACTAGCTGGGTGATCCTAGCCAAGTCATTTAACCTCTGTCTGCCTCAGTTTTCTCACCTCTAAAATGGGGATAATAAAAACACCTACTTCCCAGGTTATTCTGGGGATAAAATGAGGCAATATATGTAAAATGCTTTGCAAACCCTTAAGTGTTATATAAATGTTATTTTAAAAAATTATTATCAGACTTACAGGATTTCACTGAGAAGGGACACTAGAGGCTATCTAGTCCAATTTAAAATTGAAAAAGAATTCCATCTGCTAAATAGCAAACAAGGATACATCTTTTATAAATATATATATGTTTATAAAAGATGTATAATCCTAATTGCTCACATTTTATGAAATATTCACATTCATCATCCTAATTGCTCACATTTTATGAAATGAAATTGGCATTAGACTACAGATTTACCAAATGGTTTTGAGAAAAGTTTAAATTCAAAAAATGATCCTTGAAAGTCTTAAAAATTTTTTTTCAGGGGTGTAGTGAAGTTGGGAGAGGTTTTTAGGCATGTGATCATATATCTGTTTCCATAAAACTGATCAGCAGATTCCCTCCAAATTTTGTCCATTTTGAAGGGCTTTTGTAGACTTTCTTTTTAATATTCCTTTTGAGAAGTCACCAACATCTAAACATTATAAACGGATCAATATACCATAAATGATGGTCATTAGTAAGATAAGACCTCCCTTGTGTTTTGGCAATTACTTTATGATATTCCTGATTAATGATTTCATTTTGGCCATTTCAGTGTTCAGCAGTCTCCATTTGTTAGTGTTGATTAAGGGATGTCATGCTTCACCTGAATCTGACTCATTTTGACCAACAAATGTGAATTAAAATCAATAGAAATGCCATTAGCATCCCAATACTATGAAAGATAATGCCACCATTTCTCACGCATTCAGTTTATTAAAATTTGCCAAAGTGTGAAATATGTACGACAAGTAAAGATGTTTTAATCTTTCACCAAGGTAACAATTGAAAGCTGATTGATTTCATTCAGTAATTATAAAATCAGAATGATGGAAGATTGTAATCAAGTAGGATTCAGTCTCATACTTTGTCATTCCTCCATGCAAGATAAAATTCTCATTTGCATCATCTCTTTTATCTGAAAAGAAATCAAACTCCTATTTGCTTCAGTTTAAACTCACGGAGGTATATAATGGCCCTTTCTGACTCTGGTGGGGAGAGTGAGGCAGGCCACGCTTACTAATGAAGGGATCCAAAGAAGAGCTCTCCTCTCTACTCCTGAGGTTCGGTTGGCTAGAAAAGCACAGTTTGATCGAACAGAACTGAAAAGTTTAATTTGAAATATGCACCAGATTCAACCAAGATAGGGAGACTGCAGATCCAAACACAAGCAGTCCCATCCTGAGATATTTGTGTGCCATTAAGACATTCACAGGTGAATCTGGATGACCAGATGTTACAGGTCTGCAATCAATTCACTTGTGCTCTGACAAACAGGACTAGTAGACCCATGATCTCTTTTCCTTTTCAAAAATGACCGCTTTAAAGCTGCCATTTAATTAATCCTTTATTACAACATATGATAGTCCTTTGCACTTTCCCTAAGAATTTAAAATGTTTCAAAATGACTAATTAGCAGTCATTATACTTCTCTGAGGCAGGTTTCTGGGAACTTTGCCATTTCCATTATACAGATGAGGATTACAGAGGCCAAAATCACCACTCTCGAGGCAAGCCAAATTAGAAGAAAAAAGAACCTACTTATCTGAATAGTTCAGCAATGGACATTCAGGGGCATTGCCTCACTTGGTACTGCTTAGAGACCAGGTAGAAAAGCTTTATTCTCAGTCCCTCCCCAGAATCCTACATACTGATAAGAGCAAGATCTCACAAGTTTTCCTTTCCTTCACGTCCCCCTCCCCATTTTCTCCTGCCCCATCTGACATCTGATGGACTTGCTCCTTTAATTTTCTTGGTCGGTCATCTCTGTTCCCTGCTTACTTACTCCCTTCCTGAGGTGTCTTCCAGACATATTCCAGACAATATCCATGGACTTCCTAGCTTGGGGATGGTTGGGGTAGGAGCTCTCACTCACTTAGGGCATAGACATCCATCTGCCAGGCTCATTGGCTGCTGCCTCTGCTTCCTATGGCCCCCCTTTTCTCATGTCCCAGTAATCCTATTCCTTGTTTTCTGTTATTATCAGTCTTGTGTCTCTCCTTCTAGCCTTCTGCAGCCTTTCTCTGGTATGTCATTGTGAAAAGATCACTGACTTGTGACTCAGACGACCCAAGTTTTAGTCTTAGCTCTGTGATTTCCTTAGACAAGTAACTTTGCCTCAGTTTCCTTCCCTGTAAAGCAGGGTCCTCAAGCTTTAGTTCTCAATATCTTTATCCTATTAAAATGATTGAGGATCTATCCAAAGAGTTTTTGTTTATGTGGTTTATAGTTATAGATATTGATCACATTAAAAATAAAAACCAATCATGAATTTGTAGACTCTCTGAAAGGATTTCAGAGATTCCAAGGATGCTCTGGACCAGACTTTGAGAACCACCGCTGTAAAGCATCTAAATTTATGATTCTAGATGTTTTTCTTTCTCACCTTTTAGCTTTGGCTGCTCACTGAGGCTTTTTTTCTTCCTGAAGACTCCACATCTCTTGGTGTCCTTTCCAAGACTAGCTGCTGCTTCTCTCAACAAGACTTGGAGAGTGATTGAGAACATTGCTTTCCTCTTCCATTCTTAGAGTTTTCTTTGCTACCCTCACTCAATAAACACCTTTCCTCCTTTAAACAAGCGCCTGGTGCCTTCAGACACTTAACCTCCCAGTTTCTCAATCTCTTCATGTCCCATCATCTCTTTCTCTAATCTAACTCAATCACATACTATAGACCTCTCTTACTCCCAGCTGAATTAGCCAGAATTCTTATTTATGCCTTCCCCAGCAACTTACATCTTTATGTGCTCTATTACCATTTCTAAGGACTCATCCCCTCAACATTCCTGCACATTCTCCTATTAATCTTTTTACTGAATCAGGCTTCATAATCTTAGCCATTTACAAGTAGGGGTATTTAGATAGAAGGGGGTAGTTGGGAGAGGGAATAGCATTGGATCTTGGGTGTAATAAATTTGTTTGATGGCTTTGAACTGGAAATCCTGACATCACTGGGAAGAGGAAACCAAAATTAAGGGAAAAAAACCCCATTAAAATCCTTTATGTGGTGAAGGGTTCTGGTAATGGGATGTTAAGATTTGTCATTATAAATACTAAGTTCTTAGGAAATACTTTCCTTAGGCAAGTGCGTTGAGAGCACCTCCTTGGAGCTTTGTGGCTTGGCAGCTTCATATACAACTTTCAATTGGCTACCTCCCATCTCAATCCCAATTGGGTATATTAGAACCATCTTTAACTATAGGCTACTTTTAAAAAATTGGCTATAGACAGATAAGGGTCAAATGTCACAATTATTTGCTGAACTTCTAGGAGACCAGGGTGGAAAACATCTGTGGCCTTAGAGACAATTTATTAGTGGCTTACTAATACTTCCTATTAGAAGTATCTCTTCCATTTCTCTTTCTGTCTTTTTTCTTTGGTCCTTTTCCTCCTATCTTCTCCTCCTATATAATTCTTATTTATATGCTTCTGTAAAACTTCACCTTTGCAGAATCAGATGGGAATGCAGAACTGACGGGGGGTGAACCCTGAAACTAGATTCGGGGTCTCAGACTCTCCCATGGGAAAAAGCATACTTTCTCAGATAAGCCCTTCCCAAGTTAAATGGTATCATTCAATTGGAGATCTTGGTCAAATCACCTTCCATTGATCTTTTTGGGGTGGCCCAGATCCCTTTCAGTAAATTCCAGACTCTAGAAAAAAAGCCTTCAAAATGATTTCATTCAATTGGAGATCTTGGTCTGGTAATCAGCTCAAACGGCCCCCCAACTCCTAGGCCAAGACTTACCAATAAACAGGGGTCTGTTAACACACTTTGCAAAATTCTTCATTAAGAATTTGCCTGCTAAGAGAATTCCTTCTTAGTGAACAATAAACTTTCCTTTTCTTCAATTCAGACCTTTTGGGTTCACAAATTCTTTCACATTGGATCTGCGCCGACCAGAGGGGATTCCCACTTCAATTCTCACAACTCTCTGCACTGTCACTAACAGCATCAAGACTACTTAGTCCACTCTGTACCCCTAGAGCATCATCTCTGATTAGGAGTCTTCTAGCTTTCTCTTGGAAACCACTAATGATAGGGAACTTGCTATCTCTTTATTCCACCTTGGACAATTGTAATTGTTAGGAAGTTTTCATATCTGACCAAACTGCCATGAATTTCTTCTAGTGCTATGGGCTATGCAGAGCCAGGTTAATCTTTTTTTTTTTTTTCATATGTCAGTCTTTCAAAATTACTGATTTTTTGTTCTCCCTGTCTTTCTGGACTCCTAGGAGCTCACGGTAAGTCTATCAGGATTAACATATCTCTCCTCTTTTCCAACAGAGGCAGTCTCAGGCAGTAAAGCCAAGTTCTGTGAATAAAATTGCTGCTAAAAACCTGAATTATTATTATTATTTTTACTTTTTTTGGCCCCTTTTTTGTATTCCCAGCACTTAGTGCCTGGCACTTAGTGATAGATACTTATTAAATATTGATTGATTGATTGATTTTGTATACACAGATTAACTGTTCAGAAAATTCATTAATTAAGAAAACTCAATAGAAAGGGCCCCTCTAAGGGCCCCAGAAATCTTCACAGATGGAAGGAGAGATAATGGACAGTTAGACTCCAGTAGGAAATCTCATTTGAACAAAAATTTCTCATTGAATTTCAGCAAGCTAGGGGTTTATCCACAGGGTAGTTATTGCCTGCCTGTGTAGAATCTTCTCTCTTTTGAAATACTGGGGATTCTGTCCATGGGGTCCCCCTTTTGTCTTCCAGGTAGTATCAAGAAACATAATTTTGGAGCTATACTTTCCATCTAAAGATCAAAAAAATTAAATAACAGAAAAGAGAATTTCATTCAAATGGCAAAGCTGACTTGGTATCCCTTCCCAATCTATTGAACATTTTCCACACCTGTCCTGGTAGTTAGGCAGGAAATGGAGAAAATGTACTGATATGAATTTATTCTTGGCCATTCCTATCCTGGGAATATGGTGAAAGTTACTCTTTTAAATGCAGACTTTCTTCTCTTCCTAAAATAGCTGATACCTGAACAGCTTGTTCTTTTAATTTTTCTGGGGCTGCCATTTCCCCCTGTCTTCCCACCACTTTCCAACCTTCATGAGCTTCCTAGCTTGGGGATACAATTTATGAAGCTGTGAATGTGGTAGAGGAGGAGGAGGAGGTGTGAGTGTGTAAACATGCTATTTTGTCTCTGTGAAGAGAGAGTGTAAACCTTGAAGTGAAAGGGGTTTAGTCATTGTTGGGTAATGAATGGGGATCAGGGAGAGTGGTAAAGTAGGGAGCAAAGGAAAGAAGAGGAAGAGACTTCATGGATGCTAAAAAGGACCTGAGGATTATATTCATATAGTATATGCCAGAATCAAAGCCAGGGCAGGACAAATGGGATTTTGCTTCAGGGCATTGAAATTTAAATGGTACAAAAAAGTAGCACATGTGCTCATTTTACAGCAGAAACCATTATAAATAATGGACTTCTCTGTCCTGCTTGAATGGATTTTTCTTACTTCTTGAATTATTTTTATATCATGGATTATAAAATTGATTTGAGGGTATATTTAATACTGTATGCCTTACGCATCAAAATTGCTAGTTATAATGGTATATACCTTGAGTCTTAAGTTCTTCCTCTTTGCAAAAACCAATCCAAATCCAAAACACCCCTATTTTGTGGAAAGGATGATTTGGAAGCTGAGAATTCAGTTAAATAATTACTTTGCTAAGCAGAAGTACAAGTAAGTCCTGCTTTGTTCCATCTTCCATATGCTCTCTGAAAAGCAGCTCAAAAGAGTCTCTGTTGATTTTGAAAGAAGGATTGTTTTTATTTGTTCCTCACCTTAAAGGACCCACAACTGAATTTCTGATCAATCTACTGGGGAGCAGAAGGTTAATTAAAACTATGCTGAGTCTCTGCTTTGGTATTTTGGCCAGTTTTTGTGCAATTGTTTCTAACTCTTTGTGGCCTCCTCTCTCTCCCTCTCACCCTCCCTCCATCTCTCTCTCTCCCTCCCTCTGTCTTTCTCTCCCTTCCTTCCTCCATCTCTCCCTCCCTCCCTCCCTTGCTCCCTCCATTGCTCCCACCCTTGCTCCCTCTCTCCTTCCCTTCCTCGCTCCCCCCACTCTTTCTCTCCCTCTCCCCCACCTTCCCTCCTTCCCTCGCTCCCTCCCTCGCTCTCTCCCTTGCTCCCTTCCTCTTTCCCTCCCTTGCTTACTCCCCTTCTCTCCTCTCTCTGTCTCTCTCTTTCTCTCTCTCCCCTTGCTCTGTTGGTCCCTCCCTCGCTCTCTCCCTTCCTCTCTTGTTCCCTCCCTCGCTCCCTCCCTCGCTTTCTCCCTCACTCCTTCCCTTCGTCTCTCTCTCCCTCCCTCTTTCCATCTCTCTCTCTCTCCCTTGCTTTTTTCCACCCTCCATCTCTCTTTATCCCTCCCTCCCTCCGTCTCTCTTTCTCTCCCTCACTCTGCCTTTCTCTCCCTCCCTTTCTCCATCTCTTCCTTGGTCCCTCCCTCTCTCTCCCCTTCCCTGCCTCCCTTGCTCTTTCTCTCTCTCTCTTGCTCTCTCCCTCGCTCTCTCTCTCACTCTTTCCCTTGCTCTCTCCCTCGCTCTCTCCCTCATTCCCTCCCTTGCTCCCTCTCTCGCTTTCTTCCTCTCTCCCTCCCTTCGTCTCTCTCTCTCTCCCTCCTTCCATCTCTCTCTCTCCCTTGCTTCTTTTCTCCCTCCCTCTCTTCCTTTCTCCCTCTCTCCCTCCCTCCCTCTCTCTCTTTCCCTTCGTCTTTCTCTCCCTCCCTATCCCTCTTTCCCACCCTCCGTCCCTCTCTCCCTCTCTCCCTTGCTCTCTCCTTGCTCCCTCCCTCCCTCCTTATCTCCCTCTCTCCATCTCTCCGTCCCTCTCTCCCTCCCTCCCTTGCTCCCTCCCTCATTTTCTCCCTCACTCCCCCCCTCTCTCCCTCCCTCTCCCTCCTTTCTCTCTCTCTCTCTCTTTCTCTCTCTCTCTCTCTCTCTCCTCCCTCCATCTCTTCCTCCCTCCGTCTCTTCCTCTCTCCCTCTCTCATTCCCTCCATCTCTCTCTCCTTCCTTCTTTCCCTCCTTCACTCCCTCTCTTCCTCCCTCCCTCATTCCCTTCTCACTCCCTCCCTCTCTTCCTCACTCCCTCCCTCCCTCGCCCCCTCCATCTCCAGCTCATTTTCCAGATGAAGAACTGAGCAAACAAAGTTAAGTGACTTGCCCAGGATCACACAGTAAGTGTCTGAGACTAGATTTGAATTCAGTTCTCCTTGACTCCAGGCCTTGCACTTTATCCAGAGTACCACCCAGCTGCCTAGCAATAATCTCAAACACATTTGCCATTCAATCATTATTAAGACAAAGCTGATGTATAGGACTCCCCTCTTAACCTTTTGTAACCCTCTCACAGACTGCTTGTTCTGTGATTGAGTTCGTTAATTCAACAAACATTTGTTCAGTGCCTACATGTGTAAGGCATAATTCTAAGTTCTGGAGATAAAAAGACAAAAACTCTTAGAGAACTTGTTTATGTTCTTTCTCTTGGCAGCTAGAATGTAGAGGACTTTTGAGATCCCTTAGTCCACCAAAATATCTACCAAATATTTTGGTATCCATTTTACAGCTGAGGAAACAGATGAGGAAAAGACTAGCCTAGTTAGTATCTGAGACTAGATTTGAACTCAAGAATTCCTTACTTCAGCTCTTGAAATATCCAGAGCACCATCTAGTTTGCCTTCTCTGTTAGAATGTAAGCTCTCTAAAGAAAGGGATTGTTTCATGCTATTCCCTTTTATTTTTAAGACCCAGAATCCAGCTGGTGCTTAATAAATTCTTGTTGGTAAATATGTTATATTTAGATAACATGAAAATCATAGAGATAACTCTCCTGAACATTTTCTAGGTAGGAATGATGTGAATGGAGGAGTGTCCGATTCTAAGGACTAGGGATAGAGTCCAGTCCTAGGTCAGTACTGTCCCCAGTTCAATCCAGACTAGACAGTGAGAAAGTGCACAGACTGGGACTGAAGCCAGAGCAATTACAGCAAGCTGTACCATCTACTGGCTAGAGATGAGGGAACCTTTGCCCAGCTGCCTGGACCATGGACCAATTCACTCTAGCCCAGGCGCAAGGGCCTCATTGTGAATTTGTTTCTTGGCAATGGGTGCTCTTTGTGATTTACTCCGAAAGTTGAAATTTCTCTGGCCCAAAAGGTGTATTTTCTTTTAAACTCATTGCCAAATTTCCCAAACTTCTGATTTTATGATCCGTGGAACTGGCAACAGGAGGCTTGATCCTATTCAATTTGCCACGGCAATCCCTTCTATCATGGAGCCAGAATATCTGGTTTAACTGACATGGCAAAAAGGTATTAAGAAAATAAAGAAAATGCAAGAGTGAGTTTAGCTGGCTTTTCCTCATTTTCCTGTTTGGAAGAATAGATTGGGTTGATGTTGTGAAAGAATAATGAGCCAGTTGGAGTGGTACTGTGCTTTCTTTCCTATTATTCCCACCCAGGACTGCTTTTCACAAAGCTTAGCTAGACCATTTGCTCTAATTTGTATCTTGGTGACATAGCTGGCTTATTAGCTATGCTGTTTATAAACTGCTAACTTGGTCCCCTGCCCTGTGTTGATGCTATCTTGATAGACCGCTGTGAAAATGTAAAGATGTCTGTCAGGCAGGAAAAATGATGTAAAAATCATGTGGGCACATAAAACGAGATTGACAAAATGTAATAAAGCCCTCCCAGGCTGCAGAGTGGAGCCGCATGTGTAATGAAATACTTTAGCATTACGTCACCCTTTATATAACATCTGGCAGTGACTCTGAAGAAGCAAGGTGCTTTTTTTTTTTTTTTTTTTTTAATTCTTTGCAAAGACAGTTTTCTTTCTGCAAGAAGAAAGGAGGAACTGTTACATTTTGCATGCAAGAAAAGCTAAGGCGGCTAGATTACTTCCTTAAGGTAATGGAGAAGAGAAAAAAGATATTGAGCAAGGTCAGATAATGTGATTATTTAGTGAATTGGGGGCAGCAGCAAAAGCAGCTAATCTAGGTAATTTGGGTTCAGTCTTCCTTCTGGGTATATCTGACCCCCAAAAGAGAAGATTGCCCTTTCTCAAACATTCCAAATGAAATCATTATTTACATGTATAAAATGGACTAAGCATTAGATAACTTGGGTGAGGGGACCTTTCAATATTGAGAAAAAGGCTTTTTTTTTCCTTCCCAGCATGGGGGTTAAATTATTTAGATTTTTATGAATATATAATATATGTGCATAATTATTTATAGGTTGGATTCCCCATTAGAACATGAACCTTTTGAGGGCAGGGATTTGTTATTGCTTTTCTTTGAAAAACCTACCTCTTATCATAGTTTCTGGGATACAGCAAGGGCCTAATAATGCTTGTTGACTGACTATATGAAACTACCCAGCTAATACATTTCTCTTTTTTACTTTTACAATATAGTCATTGACCAAATATGATCAATAGGATTTGAGTTAAAATCCATTTCTTTGAGTTTAGAGGATTTAGAGGAAGAAATTCTCTTGCAATTTCAAATTCCTTATTCTTCTTCCTCATACCAACTACCTTTCTGCCCTTTGAAGAGCCATTTTGTGTTAAATAGTGGAAAATGCACTGGATTTGAATTCAGAGGATCTGGACTTAACAGTAGCATTTTTCCTTTTGGAATCTGGATTCAGCTCAAGAATTCTGCATGGAATCTTTCTAGATCTTCCCAGCTGGTAGTACCTTTTTTCCTTACCCTCCCCCTTCAAGGTTATCCTGTATCTCTTTTGCATATTAGAATGTAAACTTCTTGAAGACAGACTATTAATTTTATCTTTATCTATATACCTAGAACAATGATTGGCATAAAGTAGGCATTTAATAAATGCTTATTTATTCATCATTTGGTTGATTGTGTGATCTTGGGCAATGCTGCCTTTTCAGGACTTATTTTCTAAGTTCTTTTTTCACTATAAATACTATAATCCCATTATTTCATTAACTCCAGACATGAGACAATAACACTTTTCTCCATTCTTCCTTATCTCTGGAAATGCTCCTTTAAAAATTGTCATTTTTTGGTTATTTTTGTCTTGAAAACCATCAACAAACATGAACATTTCCATAAATGAAAGACCAGAGAAAAGTATTACATGAAAAAACCTGCCTCTTTGTTAACATATAGCTTGCAAAGAAATACTTATTTTTGAAATGATGTCGTTACACCTGCATTTTAAAATAGGATAACTGTTGCTTATATGTTATCTTCTCCTCCCTATGGAATGATACCTTTCTTACAGGGAAAGAGGGCAGGAATTTAAGGGACACTTTAAAAACTCATCATTTTTTCTATCACTGATAGAACATATTTATTAATTAAATTCAGGCCTTTGTTGGAATCTATACTTTTGGGGCTAGAATAGGGCTATTGTCTAAATGTTTAGGTACTATTATGGTTGGTACATTGGAAATGCTTAAGAAGACAATATGCATGTGACATTTTTTTTTTGCATGTGACATTTTGAGAATTATATGGGCAACTTTCCAGAGGAAGAGTCAAGAACATTTCTTATTTTCTCCACAGTGTAAAGCAATGTGCCAATGACTAAACAAGTGATGGATTGTACAGTTCTTGAAAAATTTCCAGAAGGGTGTGTGTGTGTGTGTGTGTATGTGTGTGTGTAGAAAAATGGGGGTATAAAATAGGAGCTTTCCCTTCCATAATTTAATTGCATAAATTCCTTGACTTTAGGACCAATAGCAAGTCACTTCTATTTGGGCCTGTCTATCAGTTTCAAAAAGTTCAGTCGAACATCAGATCTTTGAAGACAAGGACCGTTTTTCATTGCACTGTATTCCCAGTGCTTTGCAGACAATAGGCATTTATTAAATATTTATTAGATTGGATTAGAAATAACCTCAATATTTCCTTCTTATTCTTTTTCCCCCTGCTGTTCTTGACTAATACTGTTTATTACAGCAAAATCTACAGACTGTGCTTAAGCATAAAACCAATCCCTCCAGTTTTGAAAAGGATGCTGCTGATTAAATGGGAGGTACCCTAAAATCAGAGTATCCTCTTAGGGTTCCAATCCTGGGTGATGTAGTGAGTGGTCTGTGTCCAGTTACTAGGATAAGAATGAAATACTGAAAAGAGAAAGGCAGATTATATATATAAAATATATAGATATTTTGGGAATAGCATGAGCAGTTTTATTCTTAGAGCTCCTTAGTGCTTACAGTTATAGTCCCCTGGCCTCTTACTCACAGGCTATGGGACCAGTGTCTATGGCCATATTTGAAGTCAGGTCCTCCTGACTTTAGGTTCACTGCTCTATCCACTGTGCCATCTAGCTGCCCCATGAGGCAATATTTGTAAAGTGCTTAGCCCACTGCCTGACATATACTTAGAGCTGTATATTAGACACTTATTATTATTATTATTATTATTATTATTTTATTATATAGAGAATTCTCTGGTATAGAAACTATTTTTTGCCAATGCAGGCCAAATGGCCTGGAATACTGAGAGGTAGTTACTTGTCCAGGTTTGCTCTGCTAATATAAATCAGAGAAAGGCATTCCTAATGGCTCTCTATCCACTGGGCCATGCTACCTTTCTTCTCTACATTTTCTTTTTTTGACCTGTACTTGTGATTTCATTGGAGTAGAGAACTTCTCTTTACTCAAGCAGATTGACATCTGTTCTGCATTTCATAGCCTTAGAAAGTACCCTGGGCCATGGAGGGGTCAAATGACTTGCCAATGTCCTCTTGTCATCAAGGTTAATTCTCTTTTTTGCTGCATCCTCTTGTAACAGGACTAGAGGATAGCGTGTTGGAACCTGGAGGCAGAAAGACCTGGCTCTGTCACTTATTAGCTGGGTGACCTTGGACATGTTACTTCTCTCTGGGCCTCTGTTTACTCACCTGTAAAGTAAAGGGTCTGGATTTGATAATCTCAAAGGTCTTTTCTGGCTATACACACATGATCCTTTACTTTGCTCGTAATAAATGCTTAATAAATGTTTGTTGATTGAATAAATGCCAGAGAGATGAACTATTTACTTATTCAAACTCATCATTTTTGGACTTTGTGGAATTAGTAATAATAATAGCTAATATTTATATAGACCTTTAAGGTATGCAAAGTGTTTTACATATTTCACCTTCCCAACAAACCAGGGAGGTAGGGATTATTATTTTACAGATAGTTTGAAGTGGAGAAAGGTCAAGTGATACAAATCAGGGTCATATAGCTAATAAGTATGTTGTGCCACAGTTTCCTTTTATTGTCCTCCTTCAGTTTCCCTAAATTGTTCTGCTTCAGTTTCCCTAAATTGTTCTGCCTCAGTTTCCCTAAATTGTTCTGCTTCAGTTTTCCTTAATTGTTCTGCCTCAATCCCCTTAGTTGCAAACACTCTTCCTTCCCCCCAACTCTTGTTCATTAGGACTGACATAACTCAGGGCTAGTTACTCTAAGGTTATAAATTGTAAATGTGTAAACTGAAGATAAGGAGGAGTTCAGACATCCTGGCTCCTAACTCCTCCTAAGTCATCAAGATTTTATGGTCCTACCCCCCCCTCCCCCAATTTGTCAGAACTGGATTGATGGTTCCTGCCTGGAGATTCCCTCTCACCAGAGTTTGGACTCCACCCTTTATGTACTTGAGCTTGGAGGTATAAATATATTATTGAGAGCTCACATTCGCTGCTGGATGCTTTTGGACATCAGCCCTGGAGGCATCACGCCTCACAATCTCTTCCTCTCAGAAATCCAAATAAAATATTTAAAACTCTCTAATCTCTATCTTGCCTCATTTTCTCCATCATTACAAGTATCTGAGGCAGAATTTGAACTCAGGTTTTCCTAACTTCAAATCTAGCATTGTAAATACCCTGCCAACTAGCTGCTTTGGTATTAAGTGAGATTTTGGTTTTTTTTGGGTGGCAGGTTAAGAGATAAAATCTACTTTAGGATGAATACTAAGTTAGTGTTGACCAGTGTTTGTGTTAATATATTGTTCCACATCCTATGAGATTTCAAAGTTGTTCATCAAAATGGCAGGTAAATATACTGATTTTAGCATTAGGCAATACTTATTACAAATGCCATCTCTGGAAGTGCTCTTTTAATCAAAAATCTACTTATTGTCCTCCTCCCACTTGAATATCCTTTGATGACTTTCCACTAGTTCTCACCAGAAAGAATAATAGAACTTGATAATAGTAGACTATTTTCTCTTGGGAGAATGGATGAAAAATAATTGGAAATATTAGCATCAGAAAAATAACCAAGAGAACAATGGAGGAAACATGAGTTTTAGCCTGTCTCCTGTTACCTTAGAGTGACACTGGGTGGCACAAGGTTGAGAGCAGAGCTATTTAAATGAAATCTTGTGTCACTCTTCCCATTGTACCTGTCTACACTTCCCATTGTGCTTTCTTCCCCCTGTCTTCTTTTTGATATATCTCTCTGTTTCCATTGTAGGGGCCCCAGGAAAAAAATAATGGATTTGCCCATGTGTGACAAGGCAGATATATTGTGGACGTGTTTTTCTTTTCAGAAGACTATATTAATGGCTCTCCATTTTGAATCCCAGGGGCCTGTAGCAGAGAGTTGGATGAGGTGACCTCTTTAGGCCCTTTCCAGCCTTGTGATCTCAGGAAGGATGTCCTACAGTCAGTGCCTCATCTCCTAATTATAGAATGGCTTTTTAATCATTTGAAACTTCTTTTTTTCCTTCATGGTTGAATAAAATCTGAGTTTGTTGGTCTTCAGATGAATAACCAACTAATTTGGTCAGGCCCTTGGTAGAATGTCACATAACTCATCATTGACAAGTAATTTGCTTCCCAGGATTCATTAAAATCTATGATGTGTGGATACATTATTTATAATAATATATACTGTGCAGGGTGTCCTACTTTAAAATGAACCATGTGTAAAGCCACATCAAATTAAATGGCTTCTGTTTATATGAATCATCCTATATAACCCACACTGGCTGAGCCAGGACTGGGTCTCAAGAGGGCTCAACTTTTTCATACAGGCCAGAGATAGGGTAGTAAATGTACTAAGTAAATGTAAAATTATCTTTACATAAGTAGAGCGAATCCCCCTCTTTCAGCCTTCTGCCCCTCTGGGGCTTTCTCCTATCACATTAAGGAGATATCACTCCTGGATACTGCTTTGAGCTTGCTGCTCTGAAAGTTTGTAGAGTGCCTTGGGAGGAGTAAACAAGGAGAGAGGCTGAAAGGACCCATACAGTCTTTTAATGGGTTTTCAGTTCTGCTCTGACCCTGTCAAGAACCATCTTCATATACACTTAAAGTAGGAAGCGCCAAGCTTGGAACTTTGAAGACTAACTAGTTGGAGTGAAGAATATGGGAGTGACTCAAGGGAGGTCATTCCGAACCTGAAAGTATTTGTTGTTGAGATCCTTCCAAGTGTGAGGGAGAGAAGTAATATCAGAGAGTCTGAGAATTGGGATTTTGCCTATGGTTTTGTGTTTGAACTTGTATCTCCCAAGTTTCTCAGTTTTGTTAGCTTTGGACACATGGGAATGGTGACGCTCACCTTCTCAGGGATGAAAGAATAAAAAATAAAATTGTGAAGCTTTTTGTGGACCTGAGACTCTTTAAATTTTTAATCACAACATGTCAGTTAGATTTTTTGAATGCAAAAGTTATTGCCTGGGAAAACTTGGCCAATTGGAAAATAAAGCAACAATACTTATCTGTGTATTTGGTGGCAGGCCCAAGCTAGAACAAAACTTATCTTTTAAATTTATTGGACTTCCTCAGAGCTAATAGGGAGGTGGGTGGAAAAGACTTGGAAGATATAATTTATTTAGGTTTTAATAAAAATTTTTGATAAACTTTCTCCTAAGGACCACTCCAATAACACTCAATAATTAGGATTAAAACTTGAGGAGACTGAAAACACAAATGAATGGCCAATTCCCAAGAAGGAAACAAATGACTAGTAGATTTCCACAGAGATGTAGTCTAGGATCAGCTTGATTAATTAAATCACTTTTTTGGTCTGTTTGGTCATGAGCCTGTTGATATAAACTCCCATTTTTCACAGACCTCAGAGTCTCTCTTGAAGTAAAATAATTTAAATGACAAGTGAAGGTACAGATGCCACCAAATGATACCTGGCCAATCCTATGAAGTCATTGTTTCCCCCTCTTTGACAAGCTCCAGAATCAACAAAGTCAAAGGCTTTACAAAACATAGAGGTTTCTAGGATGTTTATAAAGTTGTTATTGCCATATTGTGGGATGGCCTGCTTAATTTACTCATGACTTTGCAGTTGTTGAGTCACTCACTTCTCCACCCCCATAACAAAAGGATTGTTAACAGCATCCTACATGGGCACACTGATTCTATTAATAGATTGGGGGGTTTTTGTGGAGACTGGTGAAATTGCATAATTTTTTGATTAAATGAAATATTCTTGGATGGTAGAGATTGAGCAGGATTAAGAAAGGCCATAGAAACAGATATGGAGCTTAGGCTCCGTGATGGGGGAATGTTCCTATTGGAACATTGGAACATTCTTTTCCCTCAGGATCTGGGGGTTCCTTTCCTTCTGAGCAGGGAAGGGTTAATGAGGATGCTGCATGATAGTTTGCTATCATATATATTTATAAGACCATAGAAACGAGGGAAGTAAACATCCAAATATTAACATTTCTCCTGGAACAAATTCTCAATCTAAGATATCTTCATGATTCCTGACAAATCATATTACTGGATACAGACCTTTTTTCATCTATATATTCCTTCTAAACTCCAGTATTGGATTCTTCCATATTTGTGGGGTACTGTCTCCTAAACTCACTTTTCTTATTCCTTCTTACCCTTTCTCATTTAATGTCTAATAAGGTCTTGCTCTTTCTCTCATTATGATGTGGAGGTGACTTTGGGCTCATGAAGTAGAGCACATATTCTGGTAGTTTTAGCCAAAGAAAATCATTGAATGACATATGGCTTTGGCTGCCCAACAACCAGCCTGGCTGAATGTAGAGAAGTACAATACCACAGATTCAGCCACTAGATGATGGATTCTTTTGGCTGTAGAGTGCCATGAATATTTCAGACTTCAATAAAGCATAGTTTATAAAGTTTATGTGTAAAAGCTATTCCATAGTTTTCAAGCAGTAGGGCTCAATGCTGTAGAAAAATTATTGAAAGAAAAGTTCTCTGAAGTAAACATCAAAACCAATGAATAGTTTACAGATGTTACTTATTCTCGGAAGAGATGACAACTGAATCAGACGAAGATTGTGTTTTATTTTTCTTTTGTCTCAGCTCTGTATGCTATCACAGTTAAAGAGTCAGATGATTGGGAACTAGGACAGTGGAGGAAGACCATTCCTTAAACTAAAACTAATCTGATTCTCATTGGCCAATAATAAGTTCTAAGCCAAGCCCCATATGGCCATTGTTTGGGCCCAGTTTGACTCACTGAATGTTAATAGCAGTTATTTCACTTTGGCCAGAAATCCTGAGGCTTCCCCTCCCAGGTTTATTTTTTTATTTAGATTTTTTTTGACTACGTGAAAGAGAAGATTCTTTGCTTCAATTGCTACCTAGCCTGATCACTGAATAGGTGCAGCCTCTGTCAAACTGAAACCTATTGAAGACTTTAAAAAGGTCGAGGTCTCCCACTGTAACCAGGACCATCTCCAGTCATCCTAATCTACATCTGGCCACGGGACCCAGATGGCTCTGGTGGGGAAAGTGAAGCAGGAGACCTTGCCTAGCCCTTTCTCACTTAAATCTGATTCACTTGTGTGTCATGGATCTCCTCCCTGATGTCATGGTCTTCTTCAAGAAGGAAGGACAAATAACAATATTTTGGTGGTAGCAATAAAAGTAAGGACTTCTGGACTGGAGGTCCCTAAACTGGACTCTATGATATAGTTGCAGATCTGAACATCTGGACATGAGAGGACAAGATAGTGGAAAAAAGGGCTCTTTGTAGAGGTGTACTGTGACTCTATTTCTGATGGAATATTTCTCTATGTTTTTTGTTTGTATTCTGTGTTATGTGTGTTTCAGGGGAATTATTCTACATTGGGCCATTCTAAAAAACTCTTAGGCACAGAGAACAAAGAGCACATATCAGGGTGACAAGAACTTGGTATCATAAGGGTAAGGAAAGATGTATTCTTAATAATATCTTCTGAATATCTTATTCTCTTGGGCGTATCAGACATTGAAGAATTCTGACAACATGTCATTGGGAATCATTATTGAAAGCAATTAAAATGTATAATTTATCTTATTTTTCAATGTAAGATTAATAGGAATTTTTTGGACTCAAAGAGATTTCTGTATTTGCCTTAGGGCTCAAAACTAAGGAACTCAGTATAACTTGGAATTTTCTGTCAATTTCTTTGAAGATACTGAATGTAGTCATATGTTATAAAGAACAAGGAGAGATGAGAAGTACACAGAGGCAGCCACTAATTTTTGTTTTGTTTAAATTTTTAATTTTGGCATATTTCAGTGCAGGAGAAGTGAAAAGTTTAATATCTTTGAATTGAAATCAAGCTTACAGTGATGGGCTTGTTAGAACAAGAATAATAGCAATAATAATAAACACTGAAGTAAGAACTATAGGCTTCCTAGACATCACTCCAGAATCTTGAAGTTTTATGCCAATTGGGAGATAAGGAGGAAAAAACTAAATTTTCCCTTTAGGTATAACATTGAATCATGGGAGAATTCCTTTTTCTTTCTGAGATATTTGAATGACCAATGCTAGATTTTGAATGACAACATGCTAGATGAGATGGATGAGCATTCCTATTTAATCTGGAGAATGTATTTAGATACATGAAAGGAGATGAGAGGGCTGAAAGCTAGTGGAGCTGGCTTTTTTCTCTCCTTACTTTCTACCTTATAGTATTCAGATTATTGCCCCTGATAGGGCAGAACACAAAACAATTCATTTTAATTAATTTTAAACAGAATTCATTTTAAAAGACTTTGGATTTTTTTTTTTTTTGGCATGTTGCAGGATAAGGGAGAGAGAGATGGTTTATTGGCTTGAGTGTTTGATTTGGTTTGGAAAGCATACATGCTTCCAAGTCTTTGTAAGCTGTGGAATTTTCATTAATACATTCCTATTAGAAAACATACAAAACAATTCTGGTTATTCCACTAACTTTAACTGGCCAGTTTATTTTAGTAAAGGATTACCATTCTCAGCAGAAATATTTGTGTATGGAATAATAGCATGGCCATAGCATATTGAAACCTGATTTTCCCTCAATCCTATGAAAGGTGCACTTGATTCTCTCCTATTAGAAAAGGAACAAAGAGAGTGATTGCATTAGTATTTACTCCCGTTAGTATGTGTTTCATTTGTGTTTGCCTTGTTTCTCTTATTAACTAAATAGAGTTGGGTCAGATCTTTTAAAGTATATATTAAGCATTCAGGACATAGTTATATACCCTATGGTGCCCTATGGGCATTCACTATCCAGTCCCTGTAGGAAGATGAATTTTGAAATTGATATTGATGGCATAAATTAAGCTTCTTCAATATTTTGCTGGATTTGTAACCTCATTAGCATGAAAACTTTCTTTACTGCTACAAATTTGCAACCCCTTTATACCCGTTCCTCCAGTGTTATTTCAGACCATTCCTTTCTATAAATTCTCCAAAGAAGACTCAATTCAATGTTCAGTGAAGCACTCAAAATGTATATTTATTATCATTGACTCAGGCTACATGATAAGCCCATGTTCATTTCCTCTTATATTTATCTTCTTGATGGTTTTATGATACTTGTATGCAAGTCATCTTTGGAAATGATGCTGAAGTTGCTGATATGTACCATGAATTTCTTCATTGTCTTTGGGTCACTTGAATATTTGAATCTTCTGAATTATGGTACTCCATAATTTGGGGCCCTCTAGTATCCTGATAGGAAATAGTATCCTGTATACCTTTCACATATAGCACATATAGTATATAAATATCATGTCACCTATTTATGCAGACATGTGCACATACATTTATGTAAATCTGCATATGTGTGTATATGTATGTATTTAACACATGTAAATTGAATAAGTTGAGTAGAGTAGATGACTTATAATTGAATATACTGTCGATCAAATCTTGTCCTTGAGAGAGATATCCTGGTTCCCTTCTCTTAGTGGCCTCTTGTACCACTGATCCTATATATGTGATGCTTTCCCTGAGCACAAAAATTCCTAGTTATGGCACAATTTATAGTTGTTTGGCCTCCCTGGCCAAAGTTTCAGTTCCTGGCTCCCTTCTATGACATATCCAACAAAAATAGAGTGAAGTAGCTCATTCTACTTGGGCAGTTGTTGAAGTTTCCCTTGACAAAAAGCCTAAATATTATTCTTTTCACCTCCCATTCACTGCTTCAAGTCTGTTCCCTCTCTTTGGCTTCCCTCCACCCTCCACACCATTCTAATACTTGGAGCCAAAGGGAACAAATCTAATCCGTCTTCCACATGAGATCACTTCAGATATTGGAGCACAGGAATTATGTTCTCTTTGGGCTAAGCATCTCTAGCTCCTTCCACTGAACTTTCACATAGAATGAACTCAAGGCTTTTCACTATCTAGACTACTCTCCTTTGGACTCTATTCCAATTAGTTTTCTTCCTAATCTCTGCTGCCCATGACTGACCAGTGTACAATAGGTTTGATTTGACAAGGGCAGAGAAAACTAACACTATCCTTCCCCTATTCCTAGAAGCTCTGTCTGCCTCTGTCAAGTCAGCCAAGAAGGCATTAACTTTTAATGGTCATCTTACATTGATGACTCATATCGAGCTAGCCATTTATCAAAATCCCCAGATCTTTTTCAGATAGACTACTATCTAACCTTGACTCCTCCATCTTTTTCTTGAGGTTAAAAAATCATTTTTGTTGCATATGACTTAACATTTATCCTGAAATAAAATAAAATCAGATAAAACTCAGTATGGTGTTTCAAATCACTCATCTAATTTCATTACCTATGTGATTTTGGGCAAGCCAATGAACTTTCCTGGTTTTTAGTTTTCTTCTTTTAAGGTTTTTCTTTTTCTTAATCTCTGCTAAATTTCTGTTCCAATGACTTAATATGAGATGGATGGGATTCTGAGTTCCTAGAGACAGTACCTGAAGAAAGTAACTTCTGTCAAGTCCTGGGAAAGGGGAAAAATCCACTGATCAAGAGAGGCTCAGCCTCATTAAGTTTAGAGAGGCTTAAAAAGAAAAAAGAAACTAGATGATGGTTAATTTTTTGGATCATAGCAGCTCATGAAGATAATCTTCTGTTACAAGAGTACAAACATGCAGCCAGAACTAGATAAAAATATAATTGGGAAATATTGACAAGATAAATGTAACTCCTGTTCTAAAGCTCATTGGTGAGGGACTCTCCTCACTGAGGGAGATGAACACTTGTACCTGTGTGAGATGTGGGGTGGAGTTGGGTAGAAGTGAGAGCTTCAATTCTCAGACAATTCCTTCAAGTAAGAGTCTTTTCTGAGCATTATGTTGAATTGTGCCTCCAGTTTTAAGAGAGAAGGAGGAACAGGCCACTTCAGGTTGCTGAAGGAAAAAGACTCCCAGCAAGAGAAGAGTGAATAGTCTCCATCATGTCCCTATTCGCAGTTAGCTACTCTAGCAACCATGGGATGCTGACATCTAGGGCTTTTCTTGGTTGAGTTTAGTTACCTCATTGTCAATGGAAAACTCCTTTACTTTGTATTGTCTGATATATATTCTCCTATGTCTATCTTCTCTGATTTCTATTTTGTGATGATTTAATGGGCTTCTTTGCTGTTTGCTATGTGTGCTTCTTATGGAAGTGGTTTTAGGCAAGAAAGTAGTCAAGTCTTGGATATAAAGCTTGGGGTCTCTCTCTTCCCTCTAGAAATAACAAAATGATTAGAAGTCAAATACGACCTGATCATCTCTTCTACATTAATAATATTTGAGAGAGAAGATATTCAGAAGCTCTAGTGCTTCCTCTTTCTGAGGAGAACAGAATGGTGGCTTCTGGCCCCAATCTAAAGCTTTCTGACAATAGAAAGTCTCAGTAAGAGAGAGAAGGTGGAGGAGAAGAAGCCAGAGATGTTTATTCTGCTTCCCTTGAGACACACAGGGACAAGCCACAACATGTGGAGTTCTCTATACACATCAGGGCTCATTCATACTGCTACATAAATTAAAAATATCGATAATGTTAGTATGAGGTTGCCTAAGGCAATATGAAACCCACAGGGATTGCCATATATGGTTCAATGTCCCCTATTTCTATTGGTTTTGACACCATTGTTCTGTGGCATAAAGGGACTGAGAGCTGTGTGTTTGGAGAGAGTGCTCAAATTCTGATTATCATTGTTATTACTAATAATAAATGATTTTTGATAACAGCAAATACAACTGACATTTGCACAGTGCTTTAGTATTTACAAAGTGCTTTGAAACATTTCTTTGATCCTTACCACAATCTTGTGAGGTATGTATGATAGCAAAAGGTGAAGGAGGAGAGGTTAAATAGTCTGCCTGAAAAAGATCTGGGGATTTTGATAGACTGCAAACTCAATATGAGGTATCAATATAATCCTCACAATTCCCATTTTGCAGATAAGGAAAATGAAGCCCCGTGAAATTAAATGATTTGCATGAGGTAGCACAGTTAGTCCTCAGAGGCATACTCTGAATGTAGGTCTTTGAACTCCAAGCATTTATAAAATCATGTCTCTTTTAATTTCATTCTAAAAAAATCAAATTTATTTAATTTTTTAATTTATGAAATAAAATAAGCATTTTTATAATTGTTATAAAATGGTTGCACATGAAACTACAGATTTATTATATATAACTTGCTATTCCTTTAAAATATATAATAACTTTATCATGTAAATTTATTTACTTTTCTTTTTTCTTCCCTCTCCCCCATCCTACCTTAGAGATGACTATCATTAGACACAAATAGCTATGTGTATGTATGTATGTGTGTGTATGCATATACATACACATATATACATTTTATATATATACATATATGTATATATATATATATTTATTCTAAACATACTTATACTTATCAGTTCTATCTCTGGATATAGATAGCATTTTTTTCATATATCCTTTATTTTTAATTTGTGTATTTATAATAGTCAAAATGACTTAGTTGACCCAAGTTGTTCTTAAAACAATATTGCTCTTACTGTATACCGTGTTCTCTTGGTTCTATTCACTTCACTCTTCACCATTTTTTATGTCTTTTCGTGCCTTTTTAAGATCATTGAGCACATCATTTTTTATTGCACAGTTGTATTCCAACATGACCATATACCATAACTTGTTCAGCCATTCCCCAGTTGATGGATATATATATATTTTTGCAATTTTTGGTTCTTTGTCACCATAAAGAAAGCTGTTATAAACATCCCATTCACATTCAAAATTATAATTACTATTTGCGAATTTCCCTCCATCTTATTTTTACTTTCCATCTCTAGAGAAAAGAACTTATGAACTCTGAGTTCTGATTGAAGAATACTTCTTTTCACTATATTTTTCTTTCTTTCTTTTTTTTTTTTTTGTATAATCTTTTGCAATATTGGAAATCTATTTTGCACTACTTCACATGCATGATGGATATATATTGTTTGCCTTCTCAAGGGTTTGGAGGAAGGAGAAAATTTGGAAGTCAAAATTTTAGAAAAGAATGTTAAAAATTAAAAAAAATATGATTGAGAAATATTTATGAAATAAAAATATTAAAAACTATGGTTCTTTTATGTAATATTGTAATTGCTGTCACCATCATTATGCTGTTTATCTTTTGTTTTTAAAAAGGACCAATGACATCATGGGATAGATGTTTTGACTTGCCCATGAATTGAATTTAAGTAAGGCAGAGTTGGGCAAAGTCTTCAACCTTACTCTCTCTTTCAGAATCATAAAAGTCAAATAGCAAGAGAAAGTCAGGACAATTAGTGATGACCCAGTATGCAGTAATGATCTTGGTGTCTTTGATATCTGACAAAGCCCTTACTTACTCTACAGAACCTGCTTCATCTTCCTTCATGGACATTGGCTAAAATTGTTCTCATCCACCTATTTCTCTGGTGGAAGTCTTTACATACTTGGGATAGACATTTCCAATTTTGAGACCTGTATTGCACATTCTACAGCTTTGGGGAGCTACAGGTGAAAACTGGGTGACAGATGGACACTAAAAATGGATAATCAGCCTTGAAAAGGGCTCAGAAAGCTCTCATAGCAGAGGTATTAGTCCTCCATGGACACCCTACATGCCCTTATACTCATTATCTATCTATTTATTTATTATTACATTCTATATGATAAATTATTAATAATTTATATATAATTATAGTCATGATCTAATTATTTCAATCATTTTCAAATGATATTGATTGCTATGGATGAATTGATTTTGGGGGGAAAGTCTGTGATTCATGTAGCCTGATCACTTCATGTACACAGATACAGATATTGTATTTGTGAGAAGTGTTTTCTTGATGACAAGAATGAAGGTCAGTCTGTCAAGAAGCATCAATTAAATGCCCATTATGTGCCAGGTATTCTGTTCAGTGATGTAAATAACTAAAAAGAAAGGTAAAAACAAAATAGTTCTTGCCCCTGAGAAGCTCACAATCTAATGAAAAAAGAGAAAAATCCTTATTATCTACTCTGGTTCTCTATTACATCATGCTAGCTCAAGATAGGTCTTCCACTCTTTTAGAAAATACATGATGTGACATTATTCCAAGAAATAATTCAGGTTTTCAAATAGTAACTAGTGGGAATTTTTTTCTCAGACAAATGCCATAGAAATAAACCTCTTTTAGTATAATTGGCCTTCCTTCAAGGAGTTTCATGTAGGATATTTATACAGAAATGGGAATCTGCCTGGTATATAAACACAGTTAATTACAGCTATTATACTCCTCTTTTACACTCCACAGGGACTAGATAGAACATAAGACTTCAATATATTCACAAGAAAAGTACAATTTTAAAGTTCACTTTGAAAAGGAAGAAATGATAATGGATGTTTCGTGGGTATGATAAAGTGGTTAATGTTCTAATAGCCTTATTTTGGGAGGGAGCTTAAACAATATTATTTTTCTTAAGTAAAGAGAAAGAAATCCTTTCTGTTTACCTGGATTTAAGAATTCAATGTCAGTTTTCTTATAAAAATTTATGATGCTTTTTCTTTTTTTATCATTTTCATTTCCAAATATGTTCCATTCCAACTTCCTTATCCAGTCAGCCATCCTATGTGCTAAAGATTAAAAGAGAAAAAATAGTTAAGTAAAATCAATGAACATATCAACTAAGTTGCATATATATGCAGCATTGTACTCCAAAGACAGAGAGAGGGACTTCTTCTCTCTTGTCTAGCACTAAGCTTTTTGATCATCATAATTACATTATTGTTTTGTTCTTTCTATTTATATCATTGTCATCATTGAGAACATTTGTTTTCCTGATTCTGCTTCCTTCACTTTATACTAATTCATATCTCTTTCTATATTTCTCTGAGTTTTTCATATTGATTTTTAACAGTTCAGTAATATTTCTTTATATTCATGTACAACAGGTTTTTTTTGACCATATTCTAATCAATTGGTACTTACTTTGTTTTCAGTTCTTTTCTATGCAGTCTGTCTACCCGCCTGTCTATCTCTCTATCATCTGTCTATTTTAGGGCAACTAGGTAGGCAGTTAATAGAGTGCTAGGCCTGAACTCAGGAAGACTCATCTTCCTAATTTCAAATCTGGCTTCAGACACTTAACAATTGTGTGATCCTGGGCAAGTCAACTACACTGTTTGCCTCAATTTTCTCATCTGTAAAATGAGCTGGAGAAGGAAATGGCAAACAACTACTTCAGTATCTTTGCTGAGAAAACCTCGAATGGGGTCATGAAAAATCAGACATAACTGAAATGATAGAACAACAGCAACAAGAAATGTGTGTGTGTGTGTGTGTGTGTGTGTGTGTGTGTGTGTGTTTACAGACAGACAGATAAATAGAATCTTTCTGTTTTTGACTTCTTTGAGGTATATAGATGTCTAGCAGTGGGATCTCATCTATTTCTTGAGAACATTTGTCATTCTTTTGTTTCCTTCATCAAGAAATTATATCTAAAGTGTCCATGTTGTAAGGGATTGCATACAGTTGTATAATCTCATGTCAATTGAATAATGGGTTTATAAAAAAGTATAAAGAAATTAAGTAGAAAAACTCAAAAGGATATTTGAGTCACCTTTTATAATATTTCACTTAATGAAATAAAGCTTTGTATATTCTTGAACTTTATTTATTCGCTATCATTTTATTTGTTTTGAAATGGGACTGGCAAACTCCTGATAATCCGAAATGTAGTTTCATGTAATTCTAGCATTGTAAGCTCTTGAGTCTACCACCATAGTGGCTTTCTGTGATTTTCTAAAGAGTATTCAATAGATATCTTCATAGGTATTCCTATTCCTTAGTCATGGGTGGGGGAAAGTGATGACTTAAAAACTCCACTGAAAACCTGATCATGCCCTGAGGCATATCATTTATTTGTTGCACACTTCTTGCTTTATATCTCTTGATCACTGCTAGACAATGATAAAGTGTGTGAACTTTTATTCCTGTTGTTAACTAGTCAAGAGCAATATTTGTGGTTCTCATTTTGTATCAGGCCCCATTTATACTCTTAAAAATTCTTGAGGACCACAAAAACACTTTTGTTTATCTGAATTATATCTATTGATGTTTATAAATACATCAGTATCAATAGGGGCTGTTAGCTAGTACAATGGATAGAGTTTCAAGTCTGGAATTAGGAAGACTCATCTTTATGAGTTCTAATCTAGCAAACACATCTAGCAAAAACCAAGGTGTGACCTTGGGTAAATCACTTAATCCTGATTGCCATAGTTTCCTGATCTGGCAAATGAGCTGGAGAAGGAAATGACAAACCACTCCACTATTTTTGAGTAGAAACCTCACATAGTGACATGAAAAGTTGGACATGACTAAACAACAAAAAATTTATCATATTAGAAATGGAAACATTTTAGTATTATTATGAAAGTAGTTTTGACCTTGAAGATTTCTTGAATGGGTCTAAGGGGGACCAACACTTTGAGAAATGCTGGTCAAGAATATTATGTGTCCACTGGGGAGACTGTTAAGATGTAAATATTAAGTGTTATAGATAGGTTAAGTAGTAATTACCTTTCAGTACTTTAAAGAGTTATAAAAGAAAGATATAATTCCTCTTCTAAGACCTTTAGAGTTTAATGAATTATGTGTAGTATTGTAATTATCATAAGTTATATATTTTCTCAGTTCAAGAAACAATAGTATCAGCTGAGGGAACTTTAACTTGCAAGACAGGTTGAGGAAAAATTTCAGTGGTGCAGGAGGTTGGCTAGTTCCTGCATAGTTGTCACTTGTTCTCATGTAAATGCTCTTAGACTTTGCAATTAGCCAAGTATGGAATAATAGACACTATTTGACTGGTATCCTGGAAATTAGTAGAATAACTTTCCAAAGTTTACAATGACTGCCAAAGGTGTGATTGTTTGAGTTGAAAACTACAAAAGAAAAGGTAATTAGAGAGGATTGGAAGCCTCCCCCAATTAAATTTTAATGATTCAGTTTACAAATAATCCCAAAGAAGGAAAAGAAGAAGGATTAAAAGAACCTAATGGAACTGCCTAGGGATCTCTTTGATGAGCTTCTATTTTTAAAAGTTTTATGTAAAAAGGATGGAAGCAAGCACCAATGGAAAATAATAGCTAACTCTTCAATTGCATGTAATCCTTACAACAAGAGTGTAGGAGAAAGTGCAAATATCATAGTTGAGGAAGTGGAACTAAGAAGTCAATTGATTTGTTCAGACTTTCTATTTGTTAGCAAATAACTGAGGATGGAGCAGAATTCAGATCTTCTTGATCAGAATCCCACTGTTCCTCTTGGCTGTCTAGCAAATGAATAGCCCAACACTGAGATCAGTAGCAACACATCAAAGGTCTAGAATAAATTGTCTTACAAAAATAATGTCAAGAGCAACAACAAAAAAATCTCTCCTTCTCTATCTCTATCCGCCCTCCCCCCAATTCCTCCCCCCTCATCATGACGTGGGCAAAAATAAAGCAAGAATGGGCTAGGGTACTTGGAATATAGCATGATGCTGATGGATGAATGTGAGAAAAGAGATCTACTTGGTTCTAATTTTGTTTTTGATTCTCTCTCTTTTCATAGAGATTTTTATGTTGAAGAGAATGGAATGTTCAGGAAGACTGGAAGTAGGAGATTAAATGAGAAAATTGTTAAGAATTCAAGTATGAGGTGATGAGGGTCTGTACAGGGAAGGGAGCTAGTGAATGTTTGAGGTAACTCAGTGGATAGAATGGTGGTGTAGAGTCAGGAAGACCTGAATTCAAATTTGGCCTCAAATACTCATGTTGGAGAAGGAAATGGCAAAATATCTAACCCAGAAAAATCCCATATGGGATCATGAAGAGTCTGACATAATTGAATGAATGAACAAGTGAATGGTTGACCAGATATGGGGGAAAAAGAAAAAAAATTAAAGATCATACTAAACTTCTAAATGATTTATGCCTCTGATGTAGAGAAGAAGAAAAGGTTCAATAGAAACACATCAGTTTTTTACCTAGAGATAGAATGACAAACCTCAACCATTAAGCATACCAGAAAAAAAAGGAATAAAAATGCTTAAACATGATACTTTGTTTTGGATACTGAAGAGTTAGTGAAGGTTGAATCGATAATAATTTGTAGCAAATTGGCCATTCCAGCTTTAAAAGATAGTAACTAATTAACTAATTAATGTGTTTCTTTTAGTTTAAATGCTGATAGTTGCAGTCAAATGGTATAATCAGATCAGTTAAATCTTCATTTTTTGATGACTTGCCAGCTGTATATCGATATGACTGTATTTATTTATGAGCTTTGTGGATGGATTGAATTACCCGATACAGGTTTGAATTATTTCACGAACCCATTCTCTTTTGCTTAGCCAAACAATATCAATCTTAGTACAAAGAAAATAGCTTCTTTCAGCCAAACAGATGTTCTAGTGCTTTGTTTTTGGAGGTGATGCTACCGAAGGGGCCTGCAATTTGTGAGTGGGTGTGTATGTGAAAAGAGCCAGGTGGGATCAGAAAATCTTCCATGTTTTAAATCCTTGCAAATCCCACAAACAATGGACACCAGATTGGTGGCTGGGGAAGAAGAAGAGGATGTTTGAAATAAGAGAACAAACTTATTCAGTAGTTTAGGATCAAATCCTTTTTAATATGTACCCATTTTGTTGGGATAAGAGAGGCATTTAAAACCAGCAAAGGAGTTTATTTCTTTTAAAAGATATTCAAATTTAAATCTTTCCCTAATCTGGAAATAGCCTCACTATTTTGTAAACTCAGCAAGTTGATCAGAGTCTGATCAACTGCATTCAACCTACTAATGAAAAGTTAAAACCCAGAAAGAATTATTTTGTCCAAGGCCCCACATCTAGTTCATAGCAGACCCAGAACAGGAGTTCAGTGCTTTTGACTGTCAGTATAAGACTCTTTTTTTACTGCAAAGAATTAAGGGAATATGCTTGATTTTCCCAGTTCCCCACTTGGGAATCATGAGTATTACTTCTTTGTAGGTTCAGAGAAAGAAGAGCTTCCCTTTATATGTATGGATTCTCTAGAGAAACAGTTGGGTCCCACAGCAATTGCATTGCTGACTTTGCACCAGATAAGAAAAAAAAAAATCTAAAAAATAAAAAAAAAAAACCCAAAGTTTTAAGTGTAGTTTTTTTTTCTTCTGTAAATTGGCCTTTATGGGTTTAATGAAATGTGCTAAGAGAGAAGAAACACACTCCTTGACTTTTCCTATTCCTACCCCTATTCTCTTTGTGCTACAACTCCTCTTGAGGCTATCTGGTCAAGGGTGCACATTGATGGAGAGGGATGTTTCAAACCTCTATTCCCTCATCTCTACAAGTGCCCCACACAGACATTCTTCCTGTTGCCAAACAACATACCAAGAAGAGATTTTTAAAAATATGATAATAATGGTAGTAACAACAATTGACATTTTAATAGTGTTTATTATTTGCTACCTTGTTAATTATACAGTACCTTGTACATAATAGGGACTTAATACTGCTTATTGAACTGGACTGATATCCATTTTTGACTTTGAACTCCTAGCAAGCAGTACAGTGCCTAATACATAGTATAATATAATGAACTGAAGATGGATAGATGGATTTTTTTGGTTATTTTTTGTTATTTTCATTAAGAAACATTTATAAAATGCCTAATGTGAATGAGACTAATAACAGTATTCAACCAAAATATTACTTAGTGCAAACTCATCTATATTTTAGCCTTGGTGTGGTATACAAAATATTTTTGGTAATAGTCATTCATTTAGTTATTTAAAAATATTCTTTAGTGAAAGGTAAATCTTTACCATCTTTAGATAGACTTACTGTGAGCATGATGTTTCTGATATTTTAAACCATTTCAGGTAGCTTTTATTGATGGGTAGCATTTTCTTTTTGGTTTTCTCTCTGTATATTAAGTTTTCATCTTTTTGATGAAAAGTTAAAATAAAACAACAGAAACATAGGAAGGGAATTTAAAATTATTTCATCTAGTGTTTTCCATTATCTTTAAGTAAGTGACATATGGATATTTATTTATTGATTGATTGATTCATCCATCCATTCATTCTTTTATTTATTTATTTAGTCATTTATCCACTCATTCATCTATCCATTCATTCATTTTTATGCTGGGACTTAAGGGAGATAGGAATAGTTGATTGTAGGGGTAGGAAAACAGCAACCTATGTCAATTGCCCTAATTCTTCTTCTCTACTCTGAAATTGTCTGTAAGCAGCATTTTAAAACTCAGGGGAGTCAGGTTTTCTTGACTTAGTATTTGTTTTAGGCAAGCCTATCACACTGCAGTAATTGAGTTACCTGTGGTAGAAGACAAGAGAGATAGGTGAGAATTATTCATGGCAAACAATGTAACTCTGGATGTCTGGTGTACATGGTCATCATCCCATCTGTGTCTGTGTTTCTGTTGTGTGTGGTATGTGTTCCTGAGGAAGTTGCATGCATTGGATTATGCTGCAGCAAGTCTGAGGTCTTGGGGACAAAAGACTAGATGATGATAAATCTGTGCCACAAGGTCAGAGGCTGCTGCTACATCCTTGATAATGCCTCTAGAACCTTGATTGTACCTGACAGACACATTTAAGGTCATGAGAGTCATGTTTGAGTTTAAAGTACCCACTCTGACCTGGGGGACTGGGCAAGTTTTCACACATACTTACAAAATGGACAGGATTGATGTTTAGAAAAAAATACAGTTGGCCATTATAATGAGGAGAAAGAAGAAAAAAGTGAAGAGAGAAGATCCACATAATCTGTGTAGATAGTAGTTAGGACCTCAGTTATAGTGACCTAGCTGGCACTTATCATATATTTATGTATACAGGTAGGCAGGACATCCACTCATTGTAAATATTTTTCCTTATTCACCTCTAATAACTGAGGCATATTATTAAAAGCATAAGAAAGGTCATATAGTAGAAAGCTATAATTCACTGCACATTGAATTGTGGCCTATCCCAAGGGCCGAGAAATCCTTGAATCCCAACCTCTGTCCCCCATTAAATAGTATTATATTACACTACTCCATGTGTATACATACCCACATGTGTCTATATGTATATATAACATATATATATAATATATATATATAGCATATATATAACATTAAGTATAAGCTTATCATCAATCTTTGCATCTATATGTGTGTTTGCTGTCTGCTGAATGTTTCCTTGAGAGATCTGATTTTCTAGGCCACATAGTTGAGTTGCCCAGGATGTTAAGTGAGGAGAATATAAAGGTATTTGGCAGGAATGAATTTGTGTTACAAGGTAAATGAAAACAACATTCTTTATAGCTCCTCTCTTTTAGTGTATGTCTATGTGAGAGGCTGGTGGGCTCTGATCTTGTTATTCAGTTGTAGCAGTCTCTTCATGACCCAATGAACCAGAGCGCACCAGGTTCTTCTATCCATTCCAATTTCCTGAAGTTTGTGCAAGTTACTGTTCATTGCTTCCATGACACTATACCTCTTTCCTTTTGCCTTCAATCTTTTTTTTTTTTTTTTTTAACATCAGAGTCTTTTTCCAGTGAGTTCTATCTTCTCATTATGTGGCCAAAGTATTTAAGCTTTAGCTTTAATATTTGACCTTTCATTGAATAGTTTGAATTACTGTCTTTATGAGTATTGATTAATTTGATCTCCTTGTTGTTCAAAAGGATTATCAAAAGTCTTCTCCAGCACCACAATTTGAAACCCACGATTCTTCAGTGTTCAGTTTTTTTTACAATCCAACTCTCACAGTTGTGCGTTACAATTAGAAAAAACCATTGTTGGCAAGGTGATGTCTTTGTTTTTTAGAATGCTATTCAAGTTTACCCATAGTGTCTTCCAAATCAATAAAGAAAGCTCCTCCCAACAAATAATTAAGCTTGTGAAACAGTCTTAAAAAGTCTGTTGCACTTCACAACACAAAGTTGATGCACTAAATTTGAGAAGCTATCTATTCAAAGGAATGTCCATTATTTAAAACCTGTACTTTACAGATAATTTTAATACATTTAGCTCTCTGCTTTCAAAGCCTAAAACATATTAAAAGCAGAAAATTAGAAATTGGGGACTGATGGTAAATGGGTTACTATAGGCCATTTCACTGACAATAGCTAGCAGACACCCCCAATAGAAAGAGAGGAAATTAAAAAATTATATATATATAATATATATCCATGGTATATAATTCTAGAAACCTTAATAGTCCCAAAGGCATTTTTATGCATTTATGTCAATGTTTATAGTGATGACCCTGAATAATAAAGAAGAGATTAAATTTTGCTTAGTGGCCCAATCCATTAGTCCCTTTGCTGCTGATTGTGGGGAAGGACATGACATTAGAATCTGATGACTGGGCATGTAGTCAATCTGAACAGTCACAGAAAGAATCATGGGTGATCAGCACTATGAAAAGAAGAAATCAGTATATACACATAGGAAAGCTCATGGAGGACTCTCCCTCCACATGTAGCATGGGTGTCAAATGAGAGAAGCAAAACTTGTGTGACTTGAAGAGGAGTAGAAAAGAAATCTCTAAGCTTCTTTTTCCCATTTCCTTTCCATCTCTTCCTTCTCCAAATGAGACTTTCATTCCTTCCAGGAGAGAAAGCAGGAAGTTGGGTTCATAGGCTGCCATGTTTGTTGTTTTCAGAGAAATAGGATACAGGGATCAAATTATATCTTTCTGTTCCTATAAATATTATTAGTTTAGGGAATGCTATTTTCTAACTTCTGATTGCTGTTTCATTGAATGGTAAAGCAGGAGCTTAAACTTTCTTTCCAAATCTTGACTCTTTTCCCATGAAATAATAATTCTATAATGAACACACATAACACAGCCAAGAAACCCATTTATCTAACTTGGTAGTGTTTTAGAAATAAGAGAAGATATACATAGAAGAATAGATGCCAGACAATATAGAATATAAGCATTTTCTCACTGAGACTGAGATTCCTCAGCTCAAGAGAAAGAATCCTAGATCTTACTCAAGGGATATTCTTCGAAGTCTCTAGTGCAGCAAGTTGGGGAGAGGGACATGATGGAGACTGCCAGCTTCTCTTATTGTTTCCTAGAGTCTTTTCCTTCAGCAACTTGAAGTGCATTTGGCTTGCATCTTTTTTCTTGAAACTGGAAGCCAGACGTTCCTGAAGCAACTTCAGAGCCTAAAATAACTTGAAGAAAGCTCAACAACTTAAAACAAAACTAAAAGTCTCTCCTACCCACCTAAGCTCCATCCCTAACTCTGAAGCAGGCATGGGTATTGATCAGGGAGTCCCATGGACTTTGATATTGAGGTTATGTATATGTATGTATACCCCTCCCACATATATGTGCATAAAAATATGCCTACTGTATACCTACTGTATAAAATTCCATTATGGTTGATATGTTTATAATTCAATACCTTCATGGGAACCAAGGGACCAAACAGATTCTGGTTGTGTATAACCTTCATTAAAGGACCAGGGTATGTGTATCTTCAGAAGTGACACAGGAAAAGACCCACCAGAAGCCAGGGAACATGCTCAGTCAGCTCTGTGAGAAGCAGCCCAGTCAAGACACAGGTGCAATGGAGGGGCATATAGTTCCATAGGAAGTCCCTCAGGTACAGGATATCAGGGTGAGAGAGGGGATCCCCTGATTATTCTTTATTATCTTAATTTATTTTTAGTATAGACCATGTATAGAGAACAGATACTTCTCACCAAATACCAAATCTTTCTTCAAAAGAATGTTCCTCAATCATTTATTATTAACAGCAAAGAGAAATATGTCTTTTACTTTTGACAATATGACATTAACATTGATTATCTTATTTCAACAAAGTTGAATCTTCATGCAGATTTATTTATATTGTTGTTGTTACTATGTATACTATTCTTTTGATCTTGTGCTCTTCACTCTTCACAGGCAGCTTATGCTCTGGACCTGAAGTCAGGAACACCTGAAAATCTGGTTTTAGATATTTCCTAGCTGTGTGACTGTAAAATGGGGGTAATAATTAGCATCTATCTTTCAGGGTTGTTATGAGGACCAAATAAGAAAATATTTATATTTATTTATTTTGGCAAGGCAATTGGGATTAAGTGGCTTGTTCAGCCACTGACTGGACTGTAGGTGTTAAGTGTCTTGAAACCACATTTAAAATCAGATCCTCCTGACTTCAGGGCCAGAACTCTTTCCACTGCATCATCTAGCTGCCAGACAATATTTGTAAAATACTTAATTCAGTGAAACACAAATAGGTACCTAATAAATATTTATTCTCTTCCTCTTGTTCCCTCTTCTCCTTCACTTTCAATCACCTTTTCCAAGTTTTTCTAAATTTTACAGAATCAGAGAATTTCAGAGTTAGAAAGGGAATTAATGGTCACCTAGGTGTCATATAGAAATGGGGCCCACTAAACCATACATAAGGATACTTACCATCAACATATTGATTTAGAAAACTACAAATTAACATTATTTATGTTCTATTGAATTTTAATTTATTTTGTTAAATATTTCCTAATTACATTTTAATTTGTTTAGGACTAAGCTTGGGAGTGTTACAGGTTACAACTGTGTTATGGACTCAACTAAGCCATATCTGAAAACAATCCTTTAAAAGACTTTTTTCTCTCTACTGTTTCCCTTGGTGACCTCATCAGCTCCTATTAGTTTAATCATCATCCATCCCTCTTGAAGATAACTTCCAAATAAATATTTCCATTCTTGGTTTCTGTCTTGAGCTCCACTAATTCTCAGATATTTTAAATAGGATAGGACATAGGCAGCTCAAATTCAGCATATGCAAAACCAAGTTCTACCTTTCTCCTTAAAGTCTATCCTCTTCCCAGCTTCTCTTTTATAGTTGAGGGGACCACCATCCTCTTAGTGATTCAGATTCTGGTATCATCTTTTTTTCCCCTCCCTTTCACCACCCCACATCTGCATCATGTGCTATATCTTTTTTGTTTCTTTTTATACAACATTTCTTTATGTCTATCTACTTCTCTCCATTCACACAGCTACTATCTTTAGTTCAGACCTTTGACAGCTCTCATCTGGACAATTCTAATAGTGCCTTGTTTCATAGGTGTTGGTGCAATGAATGGAGCACTAGATTTGGAGGCAGAAAGACCTGAGTTCAAATTCAGCTTCAGACAATTTCCTAGCTGTTTGACAATGGGCAAATCATGTTTGCGTCAGTTTTCTTAACTGTGAAGTGGGGATAATATAGCACCTACCTCACAAAGTTGTTGTAAGGGCCAAATGAGAGAGTATTTGTAAAAACTCTTAGCACAGTACCTGACACTTAGTAGGCTCTATAAAAATGCTCATTCCCTTTTCTTTTCTTTTTGTTCTTTCCCCTTTTAGCCTTTGCTTACCTTAATATACAGGAGAAGGAAATCGCAAACAACTCTATTATCTTTGCTAAGAAAACACCATGGACAGTATTGCTGTGTTATGGTCCATGAGGTCTTGAAGAGTTGGAAACAACTGAATAACCACCAATGTTGTAGGCCCTAGAGATAAAAAAGAAAACATAAACTCTCAAGGAGTTTATAGTCAATACTCTGTGGAAGATACTCAAGTCTTCTGTTCTAACATTTTATAATTCTTTGATTTTGTTTCCCTTTATTGAAGTTGGATAAAGGAACAGTCCTCGATGAATAGTAAATATATTTGCTAACTTTGACTTGAAGTACATTTTTGTTAGAAATAGACCAATATTTTTGGGATGGCACTGAAACAATTATCTTTTAACTTGACAGAGATCCAAAATATGACTTTTTGTTCAAGAAAACATTATATCTCCCTTCTCTCCAACAGTTTTGCATTTAGGATATTTACAAGTCATGGCTTTAGGGATACTAAATAGGTTGCTGGCAGGAGAAAATCCTGGTATCATATGACTCAGTGTCCTCAGTGCTGGTGAGAGAATGTTCTTAAATTTTTGTTTTGTTTTTGTCTTTTTGGTAAGGTAAATGGGGTTAAGCCTAGGGTCATCACAGCTGAAAAGTATTAGGTGTCTGAGGTCAATTTGAACTCAGGTCCTCCTGACTTCAGGGCTGGTACTCTATCCACTGCACCACCTAGCTGCCCCTCAATAGTTTTCTTACTTTCAATTTTATTAATTTCCTCTTTTATTTTTAAAATTTAAAATTTGGTATTTGATGGTATTTAATTTGTTCTTTTTTCTAGCTTTTAATAATAATTTCATTATGTAAGGGGAAAGAAAAATGACTAAATTTGCTTTTCAGGATCATGATTCTCAATATAAAGTTTGTTGCAACAATTCCTACATAAAGGAAGGCATAAAGATAGATGAGCTATAAGCTCATCTGTAAGTTTTGGCAGTGAGGGCAAATGGCACAAAAAACCCTTGGGGCAAGTAGAATATGAAAGACATGTCTTCCTATTTTAACTAATTATATTTACTAAACAGGCATTAAGATCAGTTGTTTCTACCACCCAAAGGAAAGCAAGTATGGTCAGTACTCTCTATGTTTAGGCACCTTTATCTAAAAAGAGCTTACATTGGAAAAGAAAGTCCCTCTCATGGTTTTGTTCACTCAGATTTACCAGTATATTTGAATTAAATTCTTTCTCTCTGTTTCTCTGTCTTTCTCTGTGTCTCTCTGTCAAAGCCCCAGTAGCTCTTACCTAGTTATAATTCTATTTTCTAGTAATTCCTATTTTAGTTAATTATAATTACTAAACAGGCATTAAGATCAGTTGTTTCTACCACCCAAAGGAGGGCAAGCATGGGCAGTGCTCTCTATGTTTAGGCACCCTGGGTGGAAGCTCCAGTAGCTCTTCCCTAGTTATAATTCTAAATATTTTGTTGTTATTGAGTTGATTTAAGCATGTCTGACTTTCTATGATTCCATTTGGAGTTTTCTTGGCAAAGATGCCCAAGTCATTTGACATTTCCTTCTCTAAACACTGAATACAAGCGCTCCTAAATTTTAGTTGGTGCAAGAGGACTTTGATAGAGGCAACTGCGGAGCAGGGAAGAGGGACCCAGCAAAGGCTGACCCCAAATTGCCTGCCAGAGTCTACAGGGGCCTGTGTTCTGGTTCTGGGGCAGGCAGAGGGGTGGAGGAGAGGCTGGCGCTGGAGGGGTCCAGCAATGTGCATGTGCGGGGCATAGAAGGTGATAGTATGCCTCGGGGCAGGGAAGGGACTTTCCAAATGTCAGACTGGAAATCCGATATTCTATTGCCAGACATATGGTTTCCAATATGCTATAAAAAGATTTTCCAGTAATGCAAACTTGAGGCCCTCAGTGTATGGCATTGTCACCTTGCAAAACACGTAAATTAATAGCCACACAAAGATAGGGGAATTAAAATACCGAGAGGATGCCACGGACGGGATTTAGAAATGTCTGCTCCTAGAAATATTTTTATTCTTATTCATTGGGGGAACAGGGGGGGTCTCCTGTGTCATTTCCTTCCCTAGCTTCCTTAGGAAGCCTTCCCTCTCATTTAATCTGGCAGAGGGTGTTACAAGATCTTGCTTCTCTACTTTTATTCGCGTTAAGTTGCCGTAGCAATTTTCCTAACTCTCCTCAGCTCTGGCTGCTCCATCCCGGTGCCTGGGCAGTGCGCGCTGCTGGTGTTATCTCACACAGGTGATGAGAGAAGAGCGAGAGAGACTAAGTCGCCGGGCTGATGTTTTCAGTCTAATAGTGCCTTCCTCTCGTAGCCAGAAGAGGGCGCTCTGTCTTTGAAAGAAAAGGAGACCAGTTGCGAGGACAATTTTAATACAGTTCATTTCTTTTAGCATCATTAGGAATTGGGGGTATTTTCTAATTTGTGAGTGTGTGAAGAGAAGAAAAGCAGACCACATTATTCCCTGGGATTTTAGGGTATGGGGTGTGAAAAGGTGCTTGGGAAAATATTTCTGAGTTGAGACAGCCGAAGGACACCACGGACCAGGATGAGGCACTTACATATGTCTACATTTGGAATTATCTCTCAGTGAGAGTGTAATGTGACTATGGGGTAGCAGAATGAGCTAATGCGTAAATTGAATTGCTTTACTTTATAGATTCTTTGTCCTTCTCCTTACTATCCATCATCAGTCCGCGTACTTGAAGTATAACCTTTATCTAAAAAGAGCTTACATTGGAAAAGAAAGTCCCTCTCATGGTTTTGTTCACTCAGATTTACCAGTATACTTGAATTAAATTCTTTCTCTATGTTTCTCTGTCTCTGTGTCTCTGTCTCTCCTCCATTCCTCTCCATCCTTCCCTTCCTCCCTCTTTTTTTTCCTTCCTCTCACCCTCCCTCACTTCCTCCCTCCTTCCCTCTCTTTCATTTTCCTTCTCTCCCTCCTTGGCTGTCTTCCTTCCATCCTTCCTTCTTTCCTTCCTTCCTCCCTTTCTTCCTCCCTTCCTTTCTCCCTTTCTTCCTCTCTCCTTTTCTTCCTCTTTCCCTCCCTCCCTTTCTCTCTTTCTCCCTTCTTTGTCTCCTCCTTCCCTTCCTCCCTCCCTTCTTCCCTCCTTCCTTTTGTTCCTTCCTTCTTTTCTTCTTGTAGCATGTGTAGATAGTGTGTGTGTATAAATGTATAGCAACTTGTATGATGCAATTAGCATTTAATAAATGCCTGCTATATGCCAAAATCTGTGACTACATACATACACACACATATGTATGTGTAGAAAGACAGGATGGGGGAGATTTATGCATGGATATATATACATATATATTTATATATATACATGTATATATAATACATATAATATATGTATTAAATACAAAAGTATTTAGCACAGTATACTCCTATGAGGAAAAAAATGTCCTAACAGAGTGAAATGAGCTTCATTAAGAGGATAGAAAATGGGTGCTCCCTTCACCAGAGGTCTTCAGAAAGATGTTGCAAATGTAGGAGGTAATTTTTCTTGTATGTTTTGGACTAGGTATTCACTGATAAACTCTAAATATCTCTACATATATACACTATAAAAATATATATACATGTATATCCATATATATATCTAAATATCTCTACATATATATACTATAAAATATATATACATGTATATCCATATATATATCTAAATATCTCTACATATATACACTATAAAAATATATATACATGTATATCCATATATATCTAAATATCTCTACATATATATACTATAAAAATATATATACATGTATATCCATATATATATCTAAATATCTCTACATATATACACTATAAAAATATATATATACATGTATATCCATATATATATCTAAATATCTCTACATATATACACTATAAAAATATATATACATGTATATCCACATATGGATATACATGTATATATATTTTTATAGTGTATATATGTAGAGATATTTATAGACATAATGTTACTTCAACAAGATAGGGAGCTCTTGGTAATGGAAACTCCCCTCTTTGATACTGATGAGGATATTATCTATAATTCAGAGAATTTCTTGAAGGTTTAGGATCATCAGATGGTAAGACCATAGATTTAGATCTGGAAGAGACTTACTGGTCATCTAGTTTAACCCTGTCTCATTTTATACAAATGGAGAAAAGGAGACTCAAAGGATTTTGCCTTTCTGTCTTCAAGGCCAGCCATTCCTCCATCCATGATACCAAGCTGTGGTATAAAAGCACCAGTTATTATTCCTTCTCTGGTTTTCCATTTTCTTCTGTCCAGGAGAATGTTCTCAGGGTGCTTTTAGGATAATCTATGGTCTTGCCTGAAAGCAAGTTCCTATTAACTGAATTTAGTACTTCTTTACTGAAAAATGATCCATATTGGGTTCTTAGTCATTAAGAGGAATAAGAAATACCTGAGCCTTGGGGCTCTTCAATAGCAATTTAGTTAGAGCTTTTTAGTGGCTAACAGGAAGGTCTCAAAACCGAAGTCCTACTGAACATTTCCCCCTGAGCACAAAGCTGTTCATCTCTACCTCATTTTGAATTAAGAATGAAGGAGAGAGGGCAAAAGACTAAAGAGAACATCCTGGTGTTTTTCAGATTTATCCTCTGGGTGATTTTTGGTTTACTAAAGAAGAGTGCCTGCATATAGAAAAATAATTTGTGGGAGAAAATTATTAGAATTTATTTCCCACAAATAGTTTTTTTAAACACAGAAAATCTTTTAAAAACATTATTCAATAGAAAAGAATAATTAGACATGTTTGCTTTGAACTTATTTGTATTTAAAAATATTTCAGTTTTGAGAAACACAAGTTTTTGCAATTATTATTTATAGATTTTCCTTTAGACTATAACAAATCTTTCAAGAATAGGTAATGAGAAATATTCACTGATAGGGATAAAGACTGGACTATTATTTCTGTGACATAGTGAACTCCCTGGATAAAGAAACTGTCTCAGAAGGTCAGCATCTTCTCTGTAACTTTAACAAATTTCAGTGTCAGAGTAGTGAGTTGAACCCCAGTTTTCATGATTTTAAATTCAACTCTCTATTATCTCTGGAACAATGCCTCAATATTCACAGTTTCAATAAAATGATAAAAAAGTAATGGTTTTTAGTGAGAGAGGACTTATATGACTGGGTGCATCTCTTGGCATTTGAAAAGCCACGTATGGTTATGACTTAGTGGTAAGGGGACTTAGTCCTCTGGAAATTATGAATTCCTGGGTATTTCTAGCCATGGTTGACTCAGCACTGAAAAGATTTGGTGTTTTGATATGACTTAGCAAATCCTGAGTGGTCCCTTGGTCTGTAGGAGTCAGGTACTGTGCCAGTCTGAAAAGAGAAGAGATAGCTTCTAGTTCAATTTCTTTTCTTTTTTCTTTTTTCTTTTTTGTTTCCATGCTTCCAGTAGCGTTATGTAATTCTGAGACTTCCTTTCAGAAGGGTGGAGGCAGAGGTCTCCCCATATTTCTCCTATAGGGTGATAACTCCAATATGGCAGCTAATTCAAGGGGAATTCTGCTGGTGATTTTGTGTTCACCTGGGTCAGGTTGTCTATTCTGCTTTGTGTTTACTTTCCCAAGTAGAAGACTATAGTTCTTTTTTTTTTTTTTAAATTTTATTTTATTTAATAATAACTTTATATTGACAGAATCCATGCCAGGGTAATTTTTTACAACATTACCACTTGTACTCTCTTCTGTTTCGATTTTTCCCCTCCCTCCTTCCACCCCCTCCCCTAGGTGGCAAGCAGTCCTATATATGTTAGATATGTTGCAGTATATTCTAGATACAATATATGTTTGCAGAACTGAACAGTTCTCTTGTTGCACAGGGAGAATTGGATTCAGAAGATAAAAATAACTCGGGAAGAAAATCAAAAATGCAAATAGTTCATATTCGTTTCCCAGTGTTCCTTCTTTGGGTGTAGCTGTTTCTGTCCATCATTTATCCATTGAAACTCAGTTAAGAAGACTATAGTTCTTGAAATGGATGTGGTCAAACTTGGAAGTGATTTTTTGAATTCAGGGGCATCTACTCGATGGAATTGATGGAGAGAAGTTTCTTTAGGTTTTTCAAAGAAAAATTTCCACTGATAAGAAGATGGGTCCAAGCTTGAGCCTGGATTGGCAGAAGCCATGGGTTATGAGTTGTTTGGACAGTGCAGAACAGAGGTGAAATGCCTATTTGGTACTTCCACAAATTCCTTTTTCTTCTAAGGAGGTTTAAATGTCATCTTTTCCAAGAAGTGTTAGTGTAAGTTAAACAACTGAATCCTGTTTTTAAGTAATTCTGGCAGTGTGTATTATGAGTCTTTTCTGTCCTTTAACTTTTCTTTTGTGTGTAGGAAGTAAATACCTGTCCTCTACCTATCTGATTCATATTCTATATTTAGTATCTTTTAAAATTTTCCCAATTGTGGAGACTCTATGTATGATGATTGATATCTAAGCCTTAAGCAATTGTTCCCTAAACACAAGAATACAGACAGGGCTGTGCTAGAGCCTTCTTAAATTGACTTATGAGAGTTGATTATTAAATTTTCAGTGAGAGTATTTATACCTCAGAAATTGACAAATACTGCAAATCAAGGCTTGATTTATTGTTTTGTTGATTGTTGAGACTTGAGAAAATAATGAAAGAAATGTCAATAATGTAGATTTTTGCCTCCCCTCCCCGCCAGCTATTTGTTAAATACTTGCCCATTTACCCAGCACACCACTAAATAGAAATTTAATGGATGGAAAAGTATGAGGAAAAATGAAACTTGCCCCTTTCATTAGAGTTCAGGGTTCTCAGACTGAACCCAGTCTAGAGTGTGTGTGTAGGGAGAGGTTACAGAACACAGAATAGCCCCTTAGAAGGCAAGAGAAAAATATAGTGCCCTAGTATCCTGGGCAGAACTTTCTCATTGTAGGATGGAGGAATCTTAAGTTTAGAATGCTCATTGAAGTCTGGTTCTGATGTTTCATCTTGGCATGTGAGTGACTTTGGTTTCTCAGAGACTGCCAGTTCTATGAAACTAGAAAACCTTCCACTATGGGCAGATTTTCATGTCTGTTGTCTAAGGACCTACTTAGCTAATTGCAGAACAGCTTATTATCAAGTTGGCTACAGGATGATGGATTTTTTGGCTTTAAAAACCAACCTAGAGGCCCTGAACTGGTGGAGGGAGTGACCATATTGATGAAACCACATTTCCCTGAAGTTCTGAAATATAGGATTTTGCACAATTTATTTTGATTCATCAAAATGGAAAAAATGGTTGGCAGATGAGATATCATCACCACTTTATGCAGTAGAAAGAGGACTAGGTTTAGAACTGGGGGAATTGGGTTCAAATTCAAATTTTCCTACTTATTATAAGACTGGTCTTATTCAAATTACCTTATCTCTTTACCTTTCAGAGTAATTTATTCTAGAAAAAGATGACTTGTTACATCTCTTATTGCTCTAAATCTATAACTAAGACTAGTTAGAGATTAGATCTATGAATTTTTTGATATAGGAAATACCCCATAAAGAAACATCCTCTCCCAGTGCAGACTTAAAAAAATTATTAATATTTAATATTATTTGAAAAAATTCTGAGTTTCAAATTCTCTCTTTCTGTCCCATCCCTCTGCTACCCACTGAAAAAGCAAGCAATGTGGTCAGTTATACATGTGAAGTCATACAAACCATATTTTCACATTAGCCACATATAACTCCTACTCTTACATAGTTGCTTTGTACAATTGTGTCAAACTCAATTAGAAATGATATATGGACTTAGAAAATCACAAATTAACATTATCTATGAGGTGTTGTGTTTTTACTTATTTTGTTAAACATTTTTTGATTATGTTTTAATCTGGTTAGAAGTTAGACATCTTTGACCTTGAAAACTGAGTGGTTAAATGATTTGCCCAGAGTCATTGAGCCACTGTGTACCAGGAAAAGATTTTGAAGCCAGGTTTTTATGGCTCTGAGCTTAGTTCTCTATTCACTATGGCACAATGTCTCTTACAGTGACTGTGATTATTTATCTTTTAAACAAAGGGTTTTGTTATTTTTGAATTAGCTTTCCAGGATGAACATGAACACACACACACACACACACACACACACACACACACAGACACACATACTCCACAAAATCTCAATCACTTTTGCCAGCCTCTTTAGGCCAAATGTACACAGAAAAGATTCTCACTGGAAGTGGACCAACTTTAAATGTGTTTGAAGAATCAATTCTCGTTGTATCTGAAGAAAGGAAAGATGAAAAATTAATGGGGAAAACTCAGATAAATATGCTTGTTTGATTAGCTTGTAATTTTAAATTTCAAGAAAACTGAAAAAAGAAGATCCATGCTCATCAAAGGTGTTTTGGCACTGTGATAGGGGGAATCCATAGCAGAGTCCATAGGACTCCTAGATTGAGTCCATTACACAGCAGGTGATATTTTCTAGATGATCCTGTTGATTAGTGACATTGTATGGATGGACCATACATGGTGCAGTGGATAAAGCACTGGTCCTGGATGGAGTTAGGAAGTCTTGAGTTCAAATATAATTTCAGACATTTGCCTCAGTTCCTTATCTGTAAAATAAACTAGAAAAGGAAATGGCAAACTACTTTAGTGTCTTTGCCAAAAAGATTCTAACTGTGAGCAGGAAAAGTTGGATTTAACTAAAACAACTGAACAGCAAAAACTTTTGTATAAAGAATAACTTATTTTAGTGGCTAGAATAATGCCCAGAAAAATTGAAGCTACTTTGGTAAAACATCTAAAGATGACCAGGTCACCAGAGGCAAATATTACCTAAATGTCACAGAATTTCTTGAGAAGATGGAATGATCGGATTAACTGAATCACAAGTATGGCCCCACTTTGTTTCAGTTTAATAACTTATATTTTCTTCCCATCTCCCCACCAGATCAGTTTTAGACAGTGTCAGGCTTCTTTCTTATATTTTCTGTTTTCAAAGAAATAGAAAAAGCATTTGCGCATTGTATGGCAAAGTTTGAAGCAAAAAGTTCATATTTTTTCTCAATTTCTATTCTTTGAAAATATATTGACTAAAATCTTTGATCTTAATGCTCCTTTTCCCTGGCTCTTAGTGCTGGGAGAAGTTTATCATCTAAATTTAAAACAAAAAAAATCTAATTGATGGATATTATCTATGATAAGTTATTCCTGTGAGCACGCTCCTTGGCAAGAGGCACTTTTGCCTAGATTGCTGGTGTTGCAAAGATGTAGGACGTAAAAAGAAGGAGAAATTGGGGGACAGAAGTTTTCACTGTGTTCAGCCTTCCCTCTATCCTTGTGTATGGAAATCAGGATGAGGTAGTGGTGGTGAAAGGAAAACAGGCTAGTGAGAGAAGGTTTGACAAGATAGGAGAAAAGCAAAAGACTATGTGGTTACTTAGGCAAAGGAGCAAAGAGTGCTAGTGGAAAATATGGATTCTTAAATCTTCACTTAAGAATAAGAATAGAATAATAAGATTTAGAATTTACAGGAAATATAGGTCCATCTCAGCCCAGGTCTGTGTGGAGAAGGAATTTGCCCATTTCAGAAGAAGATGGAGATGGAAGATTGGGCAAAGTACTATCTTGAGAAAGTTGCTTTCAGTCCTAAGAGTTTTTCTCAAGGCTTCTAATACAACTTTTAAATTTTTTTCCAAAGTTAATTTTTATAGGCATTTATTATTTCTTTTAATAATTCCCCTCTCCTAATTGAACAATTAAAAAAAAACCCAGAACCCTCAGATATACACAGCTCAGCAAAACAAATTCTCACATGTCCAAAAATATGACTCATTTGGCATTTTTATTCCTTCACCCCTCTGGCAGGAGATGGGTGCAGTGTTTTTTTCAGTTCTTTTGTCTCATGGATCCATCATTGCACTGATCAGAGTTCTAAAGTTTTTTAAAGCTGTTTTTCTCTTTAATCTTGTTGTCATTGTATAAATTGATTTTTCAGTTTTTCACTCTTTATGTTGTACTAATTTATAGAGGTTTTCCCAATTTTTTCAGAAACTTTTTTTCATTTCTTTTAGAATATAATAATGTTATACTATATTCACATACCATGATTTGTTTATCCATTCCTCAATATGTGGGCTTTGTCTTAGTTTCTAGCTTCTGGCTACTATAAAAAAGCTACTATGAATATTTTTTGTATATATGAATCTTTTTCCTCTTTTTTTTTTTTTTTTGAGGGGAATCTCAAGGAGAGCTTTCTAAACATTCTCTCAAATGATATGGCATTTGGTAATTGTCACATTCTTGTCTTTCTGAATATATTTTTGCTCCACAGAATCACTGTAGGAATTGAGAAGGAACTCTGGGTATGACTGCAATGACCTCATGTCTATCTGAAAGATCATCTGCTCCTAAGTCTGTAGGCACATCTAGTATTTATAAGAACTTGTTATCAGAGGTCAAGAAAGATCTGCCAGAATGCTATTTTCCCTGAATCAATCTCCTTTCAGGTAGGGATAGCCTTTATTTATAGCAGTTGGAGTTATTTAGAATAAATACTGAAAAGGAAAAGGCAGCTCTCAAATGACTTTCATATTCATATTTTATGTTGTAAAAAAAAACCTCTCACTGATAATCTGATCACGAGGACCAGTTATGCCTATACATTATCTCTTCTGGACCTCATAATAAGCCTATGAGGATGGTTCTACAGGTGTGATCATCCTCATTTCACAAATGGAGAAACTGAGGCTCTGAGATGATAAGTGATTTTGTCATGGCTGGTCAGTCACCTTTTACAAATACAAGTTCAGCATTCTGTCCACTAAGTCATACTGCTCCTAAGCCAAAATCATCTGCACAAAGAGAAGTAGATTTTACAGAGATTTACAAGTGCATTAAATGGTAGGGTAGGGGTTTATCTTAATTAAGATCCTCTTTCCCCCACTATTCCTGGCCTACCTTGCTAATTCACAGTGACCTCATCTACTTAAGCCCCCCAATATTCCACTTTAATGGCTCTGGGATGGTGCAGTGGATAGGATGGACCTGGAGTCAGGAAATTCAAATCCAGCTCGGACATATACCAGCCATGTGATTCCAGGCAAGTCACTTAACTTCCACATGGCTCAGTTCCCCATCTCTAAAGTGGGAACACCGGAGAAGGAAATGGTAAACTACTTTATTATTTTTGCTAAGAAAACCCCATGGACAAAAATCCAAAGGGTTGTGTAGTGTCTGACACAACTAAGCAACAACAATAATTTCATCAATTTGGAACTATGCTCAAAAAGTTATCAAACTGTGCATACCCTTTGATCCACCAGTGTTTCTACTGGGCTTATACCCCAAAGAGATACTAAAGAAAGGAAAGGGACCTGTATGTGCCAAAATGTTTGTGGCAGCCCTGTTTGTAGTGGACAGAAACTGGAAACTGAGTGGATGCCTATCAATTGGAGAATGGCTGAATAAATTGTGGTATATGAATATTATGGATTATTATTGTTCGGTAAGAAATGACCAACAGGATGACTTAAGAAAGGCCTGGCGAGACTTACATGAACTCATGCTAAGTGAAATGAGCAGAACCAGGAGGTCATTATACACTTTGACAACGATATTGTATGAGGATGTATTCTGATGGAAGTGGATTTCTTTGACAAAGAGACCTAACTCAGTTTCAATTGATAAATGATGGACAGAAGCAGCTACACCCAAAGAAAGAACACTGGGAAACGAATGTGAACTATTTGCATTTTTGTTTTTCTTCCCGGGTTATTTTTACCTTCTGAATCCAATTCTCCCTGTGCAACAAGAGAACTGTTCGGTTCTGCACACATATATTGTATCTAGGATATACTGAAACATATCTAACATATATAGGACTGCTTGCCATCTAGGGGAGAGGGTGGAGGGAGGGAGGGGAAAAATCGGAACAGAAGCGAGTGCAAGGGATAATGTTGTAAAAAAATTACCCTGGCATGGATTCTGTCAATATAAAGTTATTATTAAATTAAAAAAAAGAGAGAATTAAAAGAAGTTTATTATATGTATGTCAAGGTTATTACCTAGCAAGTTGATGGCTTGACATAACTGATGACTTCAATATGGGGCCAACTTTTATAGGTAACTTTAAGACAATTCAGATGGCTAGAGGTCATTAAAAGAGGTTGGCCCCTTGCATCTGAATTCTTTCCCATGTAGCAAAAACATGACAATTTGTAGGTAGGGTACAAAGGTCCTAGGTAATAAGTGACTTAGATACCTGACAAATATCAGAGGACTAGGTGATGCTTCCCTCAACATTGGTTTACAAAAAGACTTGGAATGAAAGGTCACTGAGTCAACAAAATTTTTAATTCTGTGACTCAAAGACATAGAACTTTCCTGGGAGCAGATTATTCAAAAGATGAACTTGCATTTTAGGGTGTGACTTGAGGTCATTAAAGATATTACATAATTTCCCCAAAACAATCCTATCTGCTTTCTTTCTACTGTCTCATTCTGGGCCTTTGTTTCTCTCTCTTCATCTCCCTTTCCCTCTTCCCTCCCCCCTCCCCTTTCTCTCTCTCTTTCTTCTCTCTCTCTCTCTCTCTCTCTCTCTCTCTCTCTCTCTCTCTCTCTCTCTCTCCCCTCTCCCTCTTTCTCCCTTTCCTTTTCCCTCTTCCTCTCTCTCTTCCTCCCTTTCTTTCTCCCTCTCTCTTTCTCTGTATTCTCTTTTTCTTTTACACTTTCTAAGACTGGAATTGAAAGGTACAAAATAGAAATACAATAAATATTACTGTTTCTACAGAAAAAAGAGTAGAAAAAATAATCAATACTGTATTATATACAAACATACATATATACTTGATAATAGACAGATTGATAGGTAGAGAGAGTGATACCAGCTCAGAGTTGTCTCTACACTTGTATGTCATAGTCTGGACAATAGGAATTCTTCATCTATTTAGTTTTTCTTGTATGAATAGTAGACCAATTTTTGGGAATGTTTTGGTATCTTATTTAGGTGGCTCTGAGATGTTCCAGGGTAGTCTGATGCAATTAAAACTGAGCTTGAAATAAACAGGACCATATACAACATCTTACCCCCAAGAAGGAATCAAGGGCATTCTCCACGATGGTGGAAATATCTTTAACAAGCTTGCATTTTCTTGACTTATGCCTCATTTGATATTAATATTTAGAGGGTAATTGAATGACCTCTGTCATTTTGTCTCTTAGAGAATCTTGTATGAGTTTGATATATATATGGAAGATAACTTTGTTGAAAAGATTGGTTGCATTTTATTCTACTGAATCAAGGTTCTTGAGTTTTTTTGAGGGTGGTGATGGAGAGGAGGGAATGTGGTCAACAAATAAATACAGAAGATCTGTGTTTTAGTTGTTACTATAAAAATATAGTGTTGTGAAGAAAAACATTTGAAAAGGTAGTTAAATATCATTAAAAAGTGTCTTTTAACACATATGAGTTAGATTAATCTAATAAAAATGGAAATAGATTATTGAATTTGTAATTATTCACATTTTCTCAGTTGTTTTTTGGGTAATAATACTGTTTTATGTTTTTCCCCCAAGTCTTTGTAAAGTTTACTTTTTGTAGATTCTTTGAGAATCAAGCCATCAATACTTTTGATATTCTATCATTTCCAGCACAGAAAGCTTCTTTTTATACTTGCATTAGTTCATTTACTCTAACCTTCTTTATTTTTCTTTAATGTATTTAATGGCCCTTATATGGCATATTGGACACTAATTCTAAAGCTCAAATGTGATAGATGCACTGTCATTGTTGGAGAAATGACTTACAGAAATTTCAACAGATCATTTCCATATTTATCTGTTAATTGTTTTCCTTCCAGTTTCATCTTCAGATGTTCTTGGGATGATTTGTCTTATTGGATTCTTCTCAAATTTCCTGTAAACTGGTTTTTCCTTTCTTGCATCTTAATGTTTTAGGAGGTAATATTGTTCATAATCTTTCACCATTCTTCCCTTTAAGTTTTTACAAATGAGTTTATGTGATAGATTGACATTACTAATGTTGCTACCAATTAATCAACAAACATTTAAGTGCCTACTGTATTTCTCTTTGCTTTTGCTCTTTTGGTCTTCTTGTGCTGACAGATTTACATTAGTTTAGTTTTTTTTTTTTTTTTAGAAAAAAGGGGGGGGCCTCTATATTGATGTCTATTATTTTATACATATCACATTTTTTTTCAGCACCAATAGTTTTAAAAAATAGTTTTCAGTTGCCTTAAATATATACCACATCTTTTCATTTTTTAAATTCTAATTTGGAATTACTGTACCTAGAAAGCTCCCTTGGAAATGGCTTCTATATCAGTAACCAGTTACTTCCTGCTTGGTACAATACATTTAATTTTTTATGTATATGTGATAATATTTGGCACTCACTAGGTATACTGCTTTCTAACTAATTTTTTATTCTCTTATATAAGTTTGAAAAATATATGTTAAATTTAACCCAATAGTAGCAAAGCTTCCCTGTTAACTTGTGTTTCTCTTTAAAATTTGTTTTCCTTCCCTTGTTCTTTAAAAAATTGTTTTATTGATGTTTTTTTCTTTTACTATCCTTATCTATCAATTCTCTCCACCCCATCTCCACCAGTAAAAGTTCTTCCTTGTTCCTAATACATATAGTCAAGTAAAACAAATCAACACATTGGTTTTATCAGTAAACACATTCCTCATTCCCTACTTCTAGTCCATTACTTCTCTGCCAGGAGGTTGGAAACATAATTCATAATCAATCTTGTGAAATTATGGTTGGTCTTTGGACTGATAGAGTTAATATCTTTCAAGGGAATTTTCCTTTTATTAGTGTAGTCATTATGTAAATTATTTTCCTGGGTTCTGTTCACTTCACTTTATATCAGTTCACGCCAGGTATCCCAAATTTCTCTGAATAATCATATTTATAAATTCATAATACACAATACTATTTAATTATATTTATATAACATAATTTGTTCACCGGTTACTTATGAGCACTCAGCTCATTTCCTGTTATTTGCTATAATAAAAAGTGGTGCTATATAAATAATTTTGTAGATATAGGTGTTTTCCCTCTATTTTAGACCTCTGTGTGGTATGTGATCAGAGAAGTATTATTGCTGGGTCAAAGGATATGAACAATTTAATAACCTTTTGGGTATAGTTCCCAATTGCTTTCATGAATAGTTGGAAAAATTCTCAATTCCAAGAGTAGTATTAGTGTGCCTGTCCTCCTTCAGTCCTTCCAACAGTTACTATTTTTCTCTTTGTCCTCTTGGCCAATTTGATGGATTTGAGTTGGAACCAGAGCTGTTTTAATCTGTGTTATTTTAAAAAATTTTATTCTACTTTTTACTTTTTTTTTTTAATGAATAGAAATCTTATCTCTTTCTTCTACCACCCACACCATTGGAATGAAGTTTACTCAACAAGAAAAACAAATTCAATGTAACAAATATGCATACTTAAGCAAAACAAATTCCCTCATTGGCCTTGTAAAAAAAAAAGTCTCATTTCCCACCCTGGAATATATTACCTTTCTGTAAGGTGATCCTCTGGAATTATGGATGGTAAGTGATAGATGACTGCACTGAGCAGAGTCTGCAAGTTTCCTTTATTATTAGGAATTTGGAACATTTTTACATATGAGGTTGCTTGAATTTCTTCCTTTGAAAATGGCCTATTTTTGTCCTTTGATTATTGGGGAATAATACATCATATTTTTGCATATTTATGTATATTTTGATATCAGACTTTTATCAAAATAATTTTCTGAAAATATTTGCTCTCATTACTTGCTCCTTTTCTAATTCTAATTGTATTTATTTTGCTTATGCAAAAATTCTTTCAATTTTATGTTATAGCATTTGTCTATTTTGTTTTTTATGATTATTCTTATTCCTTATTTGGTTAAGTATTCTACCCTGTCCTATAGTTTTGAAAAGCAACTGTTTCCCTTCTCTGATTTATTTATTAAATTACTTTATATGTCAATTATATATCCATTTGGAATTTATCTCAGCAATTGGTGCCTCCACACTTATCTCAACAGCTAGGGGGCACAATGGATGAACCTGGAGTTAGGAAAACCTGAGTTCCGATCTTACCTCAGAAACTTAACAATGTGTGACCCTGGACAAGAGGTCTCATTTCATGATATTGCATATTTCCATACTCAATATTATATGGTCTACAAGTGTCTCATTTCATTCCAATATCAAGCCTGAATATGGGATCAAACTGAGTCCTGGTCCACAACAAATTCTTAGAAGAGCATAAGAGAGGAAAGCAGAAAAAAAAAGATGTTAGAAAATATAGTTTATGAGCAAGAAAAGAGAGACCTCTGTTTGCTTCAGTTTCCTAAACTGTAAAATTAGGATTATAGAAACACCTACTATCTTTGTTATGAGGATTAAATTAAACATTTGTAAAGTCCTTAGCACAGTGTCTAGTACATAGTAGGTTCTTGATAAAAATTTATTTCCTTCCCATACCCTAGCTATATTGATTATTATACTACTAGGTCCAATTATTTCTCTGTTTTGTTTGGCTAAATCTCTTCCACTGATTAACTTTCCTATTTTTAAACCAATATCAAATCATTGTGTTATTGCATGATTTGATATTTGAAATTATAAGATTTATTTTATTCCAATGTTTTTTCATTTTCTTCCCTGAGATTCTTGATTTTTTGACACTCTAGATAAATCTTACCACTTTTTTGGTCTAGTTCTATAAATTAATTCTTTGATCATTTGATTGTATAACACTAAATCTATATATTAATTTAGATAGAATCATAATTCTGACTATAATGGCATGGCCCAACATGAGTAATTGATCTCTCATTAAATTTTTCCTTTATATTTTGTGAAAAGTGTTTTATAGTTGTATTCAAACAAGTTTGAGTATGACTTGGGAGGTGGGTGTCCTCTCCTGACTTTTCCTATACAAAGTATTTATAATGCACAGGCACAAGGTGTCTATATGGTCCACATAATTTTGGTCTGTCTTTTCTTATTTCTAAACATGTTTTATAACTTTTTTTGGCTTTCTTTTCCTATGACCATCTTAGCATTAGTTGTGGGCGGGGATTTATTCAGTTTGATCCCATATTCAGGTTTGAAATTGGAATGAAATGAAACACTTGTGGACCACCTAACTTTGAGCACAATGAAGTTTACTCAACAATGTCATGAAAATGAGAGTTAACAAAGATTCACCATTGGTTCAGTTGCCATAAAAACTACGAAATAGCCATGAATTTCAACTAGATTAATAGATGTTGCTTTTACTGTAGTATTCAGATCATCGAGTAACATACATATACATACATATGTGTGTGTATGAGAGAAAGACAGAGAGAGTGAGAGCAAGAGAGAGAATTTGGAAATTCTCATTGATTTTTTCATAGAATTTCTCTATTTCCAGAGGGAACAGTAGGTAGAAGGCTGGGTCTGTAGTCATGAAGACCCCAGTTTAAATATGTACTCAGCTTTTTACTACCCTGTGATCCTGGGTAAGTCATTTAGTCTTTTAACCTCATTTTATCTAACTGTAAAATGGGAAGAATAATAGCACTGAACTTCCAGGGTTGTTGTAAGGAACAAATGAGATTATATTTGTAACGTGCTTAGAACAGTATCTGTCGTATAGTAGGTGCTAAATAAAATCTGATTTCCTTCCTTCTTCTTCAGCCTCTGTCATACAATATTGTTTCATGAGCTATAATGTAGTTTTTTCTCCCCAAATACCTCTCATAAGTACTGTAATATGGTCAGGTAGTTAGCCGAGGGCTTGGAGTCAAGAAGACTAATTTTCCTGATTAAATCAGACACTTACAAGCTATGTGATTCTGGGTAAGTCACTTAATTCTGTTTGCCTCAGTTTCCTTACCTGTCAAATAAGTTGGAGAAGGAAATGGCAAACCATTCTCGTATTTTTGCCAAGAAAACCTCCAACGGTGTCATGAATGAAAAATCCAAATAAGAGCAACAATACTACAACTGACCGTATGTTTCATGGTTTCATGTTTCATCTCTCAGCTCTGAATTAATGATATTATGAAAGTCTTTTTTTTTTCCTTTCCAAAGAGAATCTGCAATTTTATCTTCCATTCAGCTCTATAGCTGAACCCTTAAAGGCATTATGAGGATCTGATGGGATAATAATTATAAAGTGTTTAGCACAGTGCCTGATACATAGTGAACATTACATAAATTTTATTATTTTTGTTATTAGTACTACTATTCTGCCACCATTACTGCAGAAGCAGACAAGAATTGTACAGTTCTGAAGGACATTTTGTAATTATCTTTGTGTCTTAGATGACCATGGCCCCAAAATTCATCACCAAGTGGCCAGCTTGCTATTGATAAAACTCTGCTAGCTGGTCTGGTCTATGGAAAGTAGACTCAATATACTTCCAGTGGTTCTCAAACTTTTGTTTTCAGTATCTTTATCCTATTAAAAATTATTGAGGATCTCTCCAAAGCGTTTTTGTTTATCTGGATTATATTTATAGACATTTACCATATTGGAAATAAAAACCATTTTTGAATTTGTAGACCCTCTAAAAGGGTTTCAGAGATCCCCAGGATTCTCTAGACCATACTTTGAGAACCACTAAGCCTTTCCCAAATCATAGAACTGCTACAGCCTTTGAGAATTCAGAGTTACTTCTACAATAGAGAAAGACTGCAAAGTCTCTTAAAATGCCTAAATGTGTTTCTGTGGACCTTGTTATTCTCAGTGGATCTTATAAACCTTCTTACTGTAATAAATCCATGACAAACATCTGGAGCAACATTTAAAATTCTCTATCTAATCAATAAATCTTTATTAAGCACCAACTATGTGCCAGGAACTGTGGGTTCCTGATCATGAGGCTTAATGTTTGGAGATCCAGCCTTGTCACCAACAATAATTTGGGTATTTCATCTAGTTTCTGTGAGATTATTTTCTTGTCTATAAAAGGATGATAACTGTCAGGGACTCACTTTCTTGCTTTAGCCAGGTATGTATTCTCACACTTTGAGAGAAGTTTTAGTTCTAGTTGTAAGAGCTGTAGATTACAAAGTCTTTGGCTTAGTGTCAAGTTCTTTTCTTGTTGCCAACGTGGTATATTTGCCATCTATTCTTCTAACTCTGTGCCCCAATATCTGACGTCCTCTTCTTGTCTCTTTGGCTGATATTTTGATGGTTATTCTTTCCTTGTCTTACTTTCAGTACAGCTGTTCTCTCAGTATGAGCACTTCTGACCTGGTAACTGATTTTTGAGATTACCTGATCCTTCAATGTTTTGACTGCTTGATACTTACTATTCCTGGTTGCCTGGCTCTGATTTTGTGACCCTGGTTCCTAGTCCCAAACTCCTGACTTCATTGCTACCACTAGTTGCCAGGACTGCTCTGCTCTCATTTGCCTTTTTATTAATCCCTCCTTGCCTTATTCTAGCTCTTCCATTTCCACTGTCTTGCACTGCAGTCATGTAGTAAGGATAATGAGTTAACATTTAGATGGAGATGTAAGGTTTACAAAGTGCTTTATACATATATCATTTGATACAACATTGGATATTGTTATTGTCTTTTTAACAGTTGAGAAAATTCACTTAAAAACAGAAGCTGATTGTAGTTTGTCGTTCATTCTTGAAGATGACAGATGACATCAAGAGGGTGCTATCCTGATTTTCAAATGAATTGGATTTAAATGAGGCAGGTCTATGCAACATCATCAACCTCATTCTTTAGATTCCAGAGTCATTGGTATCTAGTGACAAGACACTGACTTGACAAGGTCAGGATGACTGGCAATGATCCTGAAGAAATAGGGGATATTGCCCTTTTTAAGCCAAATGTTTCCCAAATCTCAGTTTAGAGGTTGTGACTCACCCAAGATCACACAGCAAGTAAGTGTCTGAGGTGAGACTCATGTCTTTCTAATGCCATTTTCAGCGCTCTATTACTTAGGAAGCTAGGCAGAAAATGGGGATAATAATAGAATTATCTCATAGGGTTTTGTGAAGATCAAATGAGGTAATATTTATAAAACAAGGAACTATATAAATGCTATCATCATAATAATTTCCTAGTCTTTTTGTCTCAACTGAATGCCCATTGATAATATTGACAATAACAATTCATATGCTGCATCATTTGTTATGATTATCAAGGGAAAAGCATATTTGAAAGTACTTTCTAAGTCACTACTGCAATCTAAGATTTGCCTTAGAGTCTATTTGGGTGCTTTCAAATATCCATGTGGCCTACTGGATTTTCTCAGCATATTTCCAGCTTTTTTGGGCCTCTTAGTTCTGGCCAAGAGCTTGATTGTTTAAGCATAAAATAACATCCAATGCAATGGAAAAATTAGAGGTACAGGACCCAGGTTTGAATCTTCACCTTGCAACTTCTATTGTGTTGGACTGGAATTCCACTAAAGTCCCTCAATTTAGCTCTGTGATTTTAGTTTAAGGTGAAAGAATACCTGGTCAAATAAATATAAATTATCTTGTATATACTTATATTTTGTCTTTCATTATAGAGTGTAAGCTCTGTAGGGGCAGGGACTATTTTATTTTTATAGAATATTACCTAGGTGCTTACTAAATTTTGTTGATGGTTTGATTGGTAAGGGGAGTAAATGAATAATGAATAGCCTTTGTTTAGGATCTTAAAGGAAATGTAATTAGTAATCCCTTCCCCATTGTAACTTTCCCCATTGTGATTTTGATATGTATCAGGTTGTACAAAAGGAAACTTTTTGGGAATTTTGTGGAAGCTATAGATGACATGTGAAAGCCAGCATATGACAGAAAAAGTTTAGAAACTTAGAAATGCATTAAATATATATATATATATATATATATATATATATATAATATATATATATATATATATATATAGTAGATTATAATATCAACCCAAATTTTGTCATAACATATTTTAAACACTCCATAAAAGAAAAAAATTCAAACTTCTTCTCTGGTGTGAAGGGAGGACCAAAAAAAATTTACGTGGATTTTCCAGATCATGAAGATGCCATTCCCCTAATTCCCACAATGTGGAAGGTAAAATTGTTCTGGTTCTCCAGAAAGAGTTAAGTTACTTCACTTAAGCACAAGCTTTCTTTCCAGCAAACATTCCATTTGTCCAGGCTCACCCGTGGTATGGAGCCCACGATAATTATGATATTAAATCATCATCATTATGATCATGGACAATCCCGCCACCCTGGGGATTGAGAAAGCACTTCTCAAGCCATACAGGCATAAACAATTAAATGAGCAGAAAGTTCATCTAGAAGAGCATATTCATGAAGAAAACATTTGTTTGTGATTGTCTGCACTTGGCAAAGCCAAGGAGTGGGGAAAATGCAATGAACCGCTACATTGGAGTCTCTCCAATGTTCTTTTGGATCTGGAGTCAGCCTTCTTGTCATGGCCTTTGGTTTCTAAGGAGGAGAGTAGGAGCCTTCACCTCCCTCCCTCATTTCATCCAGGAAGTCATTTCAAAGGGAGCAGCTGCCTCAAGGGAAAAAGCAGGCTTTGCATTGGCCAACATGTATTTATAGTCTGATATTCAGTAAACTTGTCTTCCTTCTGAAAATTAAAAGCAAAAAAAAAAAAAAAATAAATTTTGGTCCCTATTTTCTGGATTGCCTCCAGGGCAGCAGTATCTGTTTTCATTTCTCTACTGGTTGCTCAACATCTTCTCTGGTCTTGATTTAATTGGATCTTTTCATAGGTCCCCCTTCATTATTAATGTTCTTATTATTGGTGAGTGCCTCTATATTTGCAGTGACCTTGACAATCATTTTTATGATCAGCTCCTTGCAACAACTCAGTGAGCTAGGTCAACATTATTTAATATTTATCCAACAACTTGTCTTACATGTTCTTTCTCTGGTTTTCTAAGAGGCTATAACTATCTATTCTCAGATTTGCCCTTCTTTTGTAAGCTTTGTGCCTTCGGTTGCAGGATTACATGATTCAGTGGCTGTCTTGCCATATGTTTTCAATCTGTGTTCAGCTTTCCCCTCTTCTTTCTCTCTTCTCAGCATAGTGTTTTTGGTTATTGCTTCAGATCTGTCATTAATTATTGTCCTAATTTTAGGTAAGTTCTGTAAAGATGAGGACAGATGCTGGTCAAAAGAGAGTCAAGTCAAGCTCAGTCTCTTTTCTTTTTTCTTTTCTTTTTTTTTTTTTTTGCTGAAGTGATTGGGGTTAAGTGATTTGCCCAGGGTCACACAGCTAGGAAATGTTAAATGTCTGAAATGAGATTTGAACTCAGATCCTCCTGACTTTAGGGCTGGTGCTCTATTCATTGCACCACTTAGTTGCTCCTTTAATTTTCTTCTTTGTATACTCTGCACATACTCTGCTGGTTTCTTCTTCTTCTTTTTTTTTTTAAAAAAACCAATTTTCATTTTAAAATAATATATATTTCAATTTTTTACATTTTAGATGGTATTAAAATACCAAAAAATAATTTTTTCCAATTACATATAAAAATTTTGTAACATGGTTTTAAAATAAGATTTTGAATCCCAAATTTTACTTCCTTTCTCCCCAAGACAGTAAAATTTGATATAGGTTATATATGTTGTTGGCTTATTTTTCTAGGTAGCTTTAGATTGTCATTATTTCACAATATGACTGCTAGACATTTTGAAAATTTCAAGGAACCTTGACAAAGCTCTCAAACTAAGTTTATCAATTTGACTACAGGGTTTACTACTAGTATATACATAGATTGAGTAAATATATTTATAAAGTAATGGTATCTGACATGAGTACTCTACCTTATCTGCCTTCAGCCTCATGTGGGGAAATGAAATCCATTTCTATAGTCTACAGAATCCTAGTCAACTGGCTTGATCCAGGCAGTCAACTAGTTTTGAATGGCCTGATGCTTCTGTTCTGGGGAATTTCATATGGAAGTAGAAACAAAATTATTTAGAAGATCCTGAGCAAGTGGATCTAATATTCAAAATAAGAAGCTTGGATGCCTGAGAGCAAACATCTCTGTGTCAACAATCAAGAGTAAAGGATCAGGGGAAATTTCAAGGAGCAGGTGGCATCTGAGTTGAACTTCAGAGTCAGTCAATAAATATTTATCAAATCTAGAAGAGAAGGTGAGGGCGATTACTTTGCACATCCACCTACTCTTAAATCCAATTCACTTGAAAGCATCACCTCCCTGAAATCATTGTCCACTTTGAAAACAAAGGACAAACAATAACATCAACGACAGACAATGGGAGATAAAGCCTTTTCCAGATGCACCCATCTAGGATAAGCACATAAGACAAAGGCTGAGGTTGGCAGAATGTCTTTGGTGTCAAGGACTTATGGATATTCATCAATCTATCTAGCTGTCTCTGCCTCTAGGTTTCCTCTTCTTTGGGCACAGGAGCCTAACACAGTTTTTATATAATTTATTTCTAGAAAAGCTGCCATCAAAATTACTCTTATTTTTGAGAGTTGGTGGGTGGTATGTGGACTCATGATAGTTCTAGACTCTGTGGAGTTACAGAATTTACTAGAGGGTTAGTAGATCGGTAAGGGAGAGATCACAGATTACAATCAGTCAAGAAATTATTCAAGCCTTCAACTTTTTTAGCATCCTTACCATCAAAAAGCAGTCATTAAATATGTTACAATACTAGAATGGCATAAAACAAGTTGTTCCCTGTCATCCTGGAGTTTTTAAAGAAAAAGTAAATGCTTTTAAAAATTCTTATTGATTTGATTGGTAAGAACGAAGAGTTCAGATTGAACTCTTTTTTGAAATATGTAACATGTAGGTGGATCAGTGGATAAACAGCTAATGCTGGAATCAGAAGGACCTGAATTCAAATTTGATTCTAGATACTTACTAGCTGTAAGTGACCAAGTCACCTAGATATTCTCTCCCAAAAAAACCAAAAGAAATCTGTAATATACAAAATAGTTCCAATAATTGGAGAATGACTAAATAAATTGTGGTTCATGAATGTTACTATGGAGTAATAAATGAGGACTATGAAGAACTCAGGAAAAAATGGAATTCTCATGTGAAGTGATACAGAAAATGTAAATAGAACCAGGAAGACCAATGTATACAACAACTACAATGACATGAAAGGAAAAAAAAAAAACCCTCCTTCTTCTGTCTCTAAATCCTGGGTAGAAGCTTGGATCTAGTGAAGTGTTGAGAAATATTTTAACTATATCTTCCTCTCTTTGCAGAAGACGGGGGAATTACAGATACCTATATTATCAGACACAGTTAAAGTGTTGGCTAGTTTTGCTGAACTGATCCTTTTTCTTTCTTTTTTAAATCTTTGTGGCATAAGACAACCTATTGTAGGGAAAAAAGGGGGCAATATTCAGAACTTAAGGTTATGTTAAAAAAAGATCAATAAAATAAGATTGAAAAAGGAAATTTTTAGCTTTTTTGATGCTTTTTAAATTTTCCATATGCATGTTCCTTGTTTACCTACCAAGCAAGAAAGGATAAATCCTCAGTACTGTTCCATTGAAATGCACGTTTGAGCTCATTTAGGCCAATCCTCTCTTTTGACAGGTGAAGAAACTGAAGCTCAAAAAGGCAAAATTATTTGTCCAAGATCATATGACTGATTTTTTTCTGCCTGCCCCTTCGGTTAATTCTCTTTTTGCGTCATTATTCTAACTTCATGGTGCTATGAAATTAGTACAGAGAACAATAATTTATGTCATAGGAATTTCAGAAAATATTGGAGCTGAATTTATTTAAGTATAAATTGACCAGATATGCTGGTGCAATTGGAAGTTTCCTGGGTTTTAAAGAGTGCACTGGGAAGACAGGTCTTCTAGGACAGGGCTTCTTAAATTTTATCCACTTGCTAACCCTTTTTATCTGAGAAATTTTTACATGATCCTGGGAAAATAGGTTTATAAAATCTGTATACAAATCAAATATTTACTAATAATAAATCATAATTTTGCAACCTCCCATATTCAGTTACAAGACCCCATATGGGGTTGTGAACCACAGTTTAAGAAGCTGGGTTCTAGGATTTATCTTTAGTGGACCATTGTGCCTTCCAAAAAAACTCTCCAAAGGCTTATTTGTTGCTTTGTTAAGTACTTTGTCACACTGGTAAACAAGGATTGGGTATTTCACAATGATTCTAAGAAGTTAGCAGCTGACCAGTAATTTGGAGCACAGAATAGATTCTATCATCTATCTACCAAAAATTGTAATCTATCTTGCAGTGGAATGAAATAATATAAAGAACACAGAATTTAGAATCAGAAACTCTGCATTTGAATTCCAGCTCTGTTATTTATTACCTTAAAAAAATAACCATCTCTCTGGGCCTTTGTTTCCCCATCTTTTAAAAAGAAAGAAGCTTCTGAAATCCCTTCCAGCTCAAAATCCTATTATAATTTGAGAACTATTTCCTCTGATAGTATGTTTAGCCTGGAGTCTCTTAAAACCGCACATGACCAGGTTTTTCCCCTTTCCCTCCCTCTATTCCACTTGCTCCCCTGTCCTGCACTGACTGGTCATAAATATGACCACTTTGGATTAGGAACAAATAATACTGACTTCAACTTAATCCCCTAGGAAATAATTTAATCTTCCCTCCTCCAAACCAGTTATTCACAAAGATTTAAGAGGATAGTATTGGAGACTATGTAAGTCTAACTTTATATTGAATTTCCTGGTCTTTTGGAAGGTTATTTTGCTACCCTGAAAAATGGGACCAGCACTGACCTGATTCCAATTCCAACTAATGAAAAAGTGTCTTCTGCCCTGAGGTAAAGCCTTCTTGAAAAAATCACTGGTTGTTGTTTACATGTGTAACCCGTGAAAAGTCATCCTTCAGTGGTCCCTCAGCTCTTAATTCTTTCAGTTATAGAATCTACAATCCTAGGATTAGGTACAACCTGTGACTGTGTAATTATTCCCAAATAATCTTTGTTTATTTAATAATTGAAAAGGTCAGATTGTTTCAGATTGCTGAGGGAATGAAGAGGAATGAGAGAGAAGGTTGGGGATTTTAGAAGGAGATGCTTTCCATGGATGAAACTGACTCAAATATAGAATTCTTCCTTTTCTTGTTGACTTGTTAATGTATCATTCTTTTGTTATAATAGCAACTATGCATCAAAATCTTCAATTTGTAGCCATCAGGAGCCAAATGTTTTAACTCACTTAAATGCATGAATTTGAAAATAAGAGACTTTTTTTCCAATGGAAGTAGTTCAAGCTACTTCAATTTCACCTGTGTGAATTTGAACTTCACTTCTGTTAAATGAGGTTAGATTAGGTGACCTCCAAAGTCCTTTTCAGCTTTAAGTCTTTTGTCATAACTTTATTCAGTTTTTCTCTTAAATCAGCTGCTTCCTGTGGGGCCCAAAGATCCTGGGATGATGTTCCCTCCCTCCCATACATTCCTTTATTGTATTTCTGCCACTGTTATTGGTTGGCTTTCATATTTTCAAAGTGCCTTAAACCATTTTGAATTATTTTTTAACTTTAAGAGGTAGTTTGTCATTCTCTGTTCCATTTTGCAGATGGAAAACCTGGCACAGTAGGAAGTTAAACAATTTGCTCAAAACCACATAGTAAAGTTGTTAGTGAGGCTGGGGTGAGAGCCTGGGGTGTGGCAAGCTATAATTCTTTTTTTTTTTCCCAAAAGGGAGAGCTTTTCTGGTCAGTGGAAATGCTTTTTGAGTTACAGATTTGTATGAGAGCTGATAAACCTCTTTTATCATTTGATCAATCAACAAACATTTGTAAAAATTTATAAAAAAATAACAAATATGATATCATTTGTAAAGTACTTAACACTTAACATAGTGCCTGGCATATGTCAGAAGCTATGTAAATGCTAGTTTTCATCATTATCATTGTAATTATTTCTATTATTAATTAAACAAATATCTACTAGTGCTAGGCATTGTGCTTAGCTTAAGGATATGGACAAAAATGAGATACTTTCTACCCTCAAGGAGCTTATGTTCTGCTATTTATAAATACAGAAAATCTACAAAACAAATACACAGTGGTAAGTAGGGCATTAATAATTTAGAGAATCAAAAAAGGTGTCTTGAAGAAAGTAGACCTTGAAAGGAACTATAACTTCTAATATATGGATGTAAAGAGGGAGAATATATCAACCATGGGGGATGAAGTACAGACTGTACAAAGGCAAATGACCAAGAGATAGAATGTTATGTAGGGGGAAAAATAGCAAATAGCCCCATTCAGCTGGAATATATATGGTACATGACAGGGAATAATGAGGAAACAGCTTGGAAAGTTAGACTGGAACCCAATTGTGAAAAGGTTTATTTAAGTGCCAAACAAAGGAGTTTGTCTTTTATCCTGAAAGTCAATGGGTAGTTAATGGAATCCCTAGAGCAGGTGAGTGGCATGGGAATACTTGACAACTGTGTGAAGGATGGAGTGCCAAAGGGAGAGACTGGAGGCTGTGACAAATTAGTGAGCTGTTCAGTAGAACTAGAACATGTGAGAGTTGATAAAGTCCTGGGGTGGAGTGGTTGTTAGGGAGTTGGTGATAAAGAGAAAGAAAAGGGACAGATCTGAGTACAGAGGCAGAATTGATTGAATATGGGATGAGGGCGAAGGTGAGTAAAGAATCAAATTCAACTCCTGGGTTTTAACCTTTGGTAACCGTGAGAATAGTGGTTCACTTGGCAGAAATGCAAAAATTAGGAGAAAGAGTAGGTTGCTGGGGAAATACATTGAGCTCCTTTCATTTGTGTTGACCATGGGACCCCCAGGCAAAGGAATCTAGAAGCAATAGGAGATGTAAAACTGGAGTTCAGGTCTGGATGTGTAAATTCCAAAGTCATCTGCGTAAAGATGATTAGTTGAATGTATAGAAACTGTTGAGATCACCAGTAAGGTAAAGAGAGTAGATGAGAGAGTTCAAGCTAGCGCTTTGGGGGTCTAGAGGAGCGGATATCTAGAAGAAGAGGAATAGTCAACAGTATCAGATAGTGCAGAGAAGTCCAGGAAGATGAGGACAGAAAAATTATTTGGACTGAACAACAACAACAACAAAAAAAACCATGGTTATCTTTGAGCTTGTAGTTTTAGCAGAATGGTGGAATAGAAATATTGCAATATTTCTTGCAATTTGCAAGAAGTTGCCACCAACTGCACTCCTTGAACGTGGATTCTACCATCATCATGCTCCCAAAAATCTCTTCACTCTTAAACTCACTGTCCTGAGAGATTGTATCAGCCTTGGTTCTGTTACAGTAGAAATTTAAGGTAAACTGAAAACAATGGTCTGAATATGATCAATTTACTAATTAGACTAGCAAAAACTAATAAACTGAGTCAATAGTCTCTCTTAATGACCAAGATCTTCAAGGCAGAATTTACCAACCTGCCTTCATATAGTTTTTCGAAGAACAAGGGGTAGGTAGGTGGGGAGAAGATGTGATTGGTTACAAGGTAGAAATCATCGTGGGGTGGAGACAACATAATTGATTACAACAAGGAAAGTGGGCTAGCACCTACTTGGGGCTAGTAACCACCCTCTGAGTCATTAAGAAATGTTTGATTGATTTATAGGATTCACTTGCATCGTGTAGTCACTACTACTAGACTTGCTGTCTCCTTGGAAGAGATTAAAACAAAACAAAGTAAAACAACTCCCTTAACTTCACAAGTACAGGAGAGGACAGACACTTTCTGGGGATGGTAATTTTGTGGGGATTAACAAACATATCCAAATAGTGTCCCAAAAGAATAGGAGCATGAAAGAAAACAACTTTTCTTTTAAACTTACTTTAAGCTAATGTAGAGGGAAAGTAATACAGTTTCAAATCAGTTACACTATAGAATCATCACAATAGGATTCCATATAGTAGAAACTAGAAATATTATTAATTTTAATATTTTTAGAATTCACATCTCTTCAGTACCTTTAGTGCTTTCTGCCCCTTTGATTAAAAAGGATAACAAAGAATCGATTCAAAAGCCAACTCTTCATTTTCTATCAGTTGAACTTTGTGAACTGAACTCCGCTGTGAAAATATCTTCTCTCCCAACCCTTTTTGACTTTCTTTTGTGTGTTATATTCTCTCATTAGAAGGTGAGCTCTTAGAGGCAGGGGCTTTCTTTTTCTTCTTTTCTTGTTTGTATACCCAGTGCTTAGCACAATGCTTGGCACAGAGCAGACACTTAATAAATATCTATTGACTGATTGAGTTGAGAAGTGAACAGGAAGTGAGAAAGTAGAGGAAACAAATATAGTTTTTTTTACCCCTAGAAGTCTGTTTAGAAATGATATAAGACAAAAGCTTAACAGGATAGTCAAGTCAAGGTTTTTTTTTTTTTGTTAAGATAGAGAAGATTTAGCATATGTTTAGGCATCAGAGAAGAAGTCAATAGATAAGGAGAGAAAATTAGGGGGAGAGAGAGGGAATTATTGAAAGGGCAAGTTCTTGGAGCAATAAGAAGGAATTGGTTCAGGGATATAAGAAGATGGATTACTTCATCTCTTGATTCTAGAACAAAAGAGGAGAGAATGAATACAAGGACGAAATAATGTGAAAGTATGGAAATATGGAGAAGGTGAAGCTCAGGATGGGAGGTTTAAATTTTTTCATTGAAATATGAGGCCTTCTGTTGAGTGGAGGTAGTAGTGTTAGGAACCTAAGAAAAGAAGGGAATTATTAGAATAGTTGCTTTGGGGGAGTATGCAATTAGATTAGGCAGGAGTACACGAATCAATATGCTTTACAAAGGGTTCACATGAGTTTGGATAACATAAACTTGCAGTAGACTATTGAAATTATTAATATAACTACCATTAGCAATATGAGAGCAGAATAGAAGATGGCAGATAGCAGGTGTAATCCATTTTTAGAGTTAGAAAAAAAATGGTCAATGCTGCAATCAAGGATGAAGAATAAAAATGAACAGGGGAAATTTTAATATACATTTTAAGAAATAGTATTTTGTTTTCCCAATTACATTTAACTTTCATTTAAAAAATTGAGTTTCAACATTTTCTCCTTCCCTCCCTCTCATTCCCCTCTTCCTCCCCCTACCTGAAATGAACAATTTAATATAGGTTATTTATATGCAATCTTGTAAAACACTTTCCATATTAGTCATGTTGTGAAAGAAGAAACAGATCAAAAGGAAAAAAAATGAACAAAAAGAAAATTGTATGTTTCAATCTGCATTTCACCTTTGTCAGTTATTTCTCTGGATGTGAATAGCATTTTCCATTATGGATCTCTTGAAATTGTCTGAGATAATTGTATTGCTGGGAAGGACTAAGTCATTCATCACTAATCATCATATAATGTAGTTGTTACTATGTTCAGTGTTCTCCTGGTTCTGCTTATTTCATTTTTCATCAGTTCATTTTTTCAGGTTTTTCTGAAATCTGCTTATTCATAAGATGAATATTTTGAAGGGAAGAAAGTGAGGTTAGAGTAGGAGCCATTGTCTTAGCAATCAAACAGAGGTGACATATCTCAAAATTGTAATGAAGACAGAAAGTACATTTAGGAAGGGTGGATTACAGGGAAATCTAAGAAGACAGGGCATTATGGTGAGGTAGAAGAAATTCAGATTTAGGGACACTTGTGACTAATGATGAGCTCAAGAAGTGTAGATATTAGATATGAGAGTTGAAGATGTTAATAATCAACATTTAAGTTGAAATTTTCAAAATATAAAGCCAGGATCTGGGGATGAGATAAGCATTCCTAATTGAGATATTGAGATCAAACAAAATCATGTTCATTTTATGATTTTCAGTTATTATTATTATTATTATTATTATTATTTTGAATTATGTGGAGGTAGTTGGAAAGAACAAGGATCAGAAGGGAATACCTCCTATTTTAACAAACATCAAGCCCAAGAAAACAGTATATATTCCTGAAACAGACATCATCACTTATTACCTATAATCTATTTATCCCTTCCTAATTTGGAGGTCTCCTGCTGACCCTGTAGGAAAAACAACTTTTGAGAAAACCAAAGTCTAACATTGAGGATTCAGTCCAAAATTGTAATAGTATTCTGGTCAGATCGTTCCTTAAAAAAGGAGGGAGAATGACTCTGAAGCCTGATGCATACATAGGTGAGCAGAATTTCATATGGTGGTATATTTGGATGAAATGAGCTTCAAAGGGGGAAGTGTCTGCCGAGTAAAGGTGTTAAAGGGTAAGCCTGGAAATGACACTGCCTTTTTGGTCCAATGCATCTGAGGTTGGAAGGTATGAGAGAAAGTGCATGCAGGATGGAGAGGATTAGCAATGATTCTAGGATGCAATGGTTCTAGGCAGAAAGATATATGATAAATAAGAATCTTTAAAATGAATAACCCTTTTTGAAGCTTTATTTGTTTTGGTTGGGGACTGTGCAGTATATATAAATGGGAACCTAAATCCCTGTGACTCAAGTCTTCTTTGGATTATTTTTTTATAGAAGAAAACTTTATTTTATGTGAAACAGACTAGTTGAATGTGATTTAGATGATTTCAATTTTATTGGCAGTATCCAAAATATTGTCTGGGGCAAGTTAGACTTAACCTTAAGTGTATTGACCTTTGCCACATCAACATGATGCAACCTCTTCACAGTCTTTTAGGTTTGCTTTTTGCTAATCTTGATATCGATAATGATCACAAGGCTGGTGTTACCATCATAGCAGACTAAATTGTTAAGGAAAACTAAATTACAATGACTAAGTTGATTCCTCATAGGAGTACCTTTCCTAGAATACTTGGATTATCTTTGAAGCTATCATATCTTGGTTGCTAGAAGGTAAGGGATGTTTGGATTTTCTTCCTTTTATGAGTTTTATACACCCTTCAGTGTAGCCTTCTAAGCCTTCAGGAACTTTAACTTGGATTCTGTTTTTTGGGAGAAAACTGTTTTCTTCTTTTCCTTCTCTAACTTTGGGTAAGATATTCTCATTCACTGAGCTCTGACAGAACAGTGAGTTCTAGTCTAAAGCCAGTAAAAGACTAAGAGGCTGCCTAGTGAGCTTTTCGATTCAATAAAACTTCTCTGTTTTGAGGGTAGTTAAGTGGCGCAGTGAATAGAGCACCATCCCTGAAGTCAGGACAATCTGAGTTCAAATCTGGTCTCAGACACTTAACACTTCCTAGCAGTGTGACCCCTGGGCAAGTCACTTAGGCCCAATTGCCTCAAGGGAAAAAAAGTCTTTTGAAATCTATGGGATCTTCAGTTCAGATTTGTTCATTTCCAAAATCACTGACCAGATTAATTCTACAATTTTGGATTGAATCTTCAATGGTGAGACTTAAAGCCCTCTTCTCTTCCCTTTCCTCCTGTGCACATGCTTAGGGACACAATACCAAGAAGAGAAAGGAAGAAAAAGAAACCATATCTCTTCTATGCCTTTGAAATCTGGAGCAACTCTGATCTCCCTCGGCAGATCGTTGTGTAGTTAAGGGATGCAGGCACTGAACTTGCCTCTTAGTTCCTTAGGAGAGGCTAGTTCTGAAAAGAACTAATTGTGAAGGGGTGAAGTTCATGAAATGAACCAAACCCTCCCTAGCCCCTCCCTAAATGAACTTTTATAAGCACTTTGCCACTTATTCCATAGGCAAAGCCTATACCTGAGAACGTCTCAGAATCAGTGTTAGACACATTGCAAGGACTGGAAACTGAAGGGCACTTTAAAAACATATCTGGTCCAGCTGTCAAAAAGTTCCTGCTTGTTCAATCAGACCTGAAGTTGGATGAATCAAAACTATGTTACAGAGTTACATGGTGGAGGTAAATTGGCTACAGAATACAGAATGCAAAGCCTTAGTTAAGTTTAAAGATTTTTCTAAAGCTTAAGAAGTCTTATTCTTAGTCCTTTGACCACGTGGTTATAGGTAGGTCTTGGCATAAGGAGCATACCTATGAGTGCTCAAACTTTGGCACAGGGGGCATCTATAGATCCTTGGTACATGGTGGGCACTGCTCAAGCCTTAGGATGATGGATGGTCTTGGCACAGTGGGCACAGATTTAGGTCCCAGATGAATAACTCTCACATTGTTCCCAGTGTAAGGTTCAGTGGTTAACAGACAGCTTCTCAGGAAGGGACAAAGGGTAGAGTTGTTTTACTTGCTGTCAAAAGGAGGTGAAGCTATCTCCCCAGACTATGCAAAAGAAAGAACAGAATCCTTTAGTAGAAATCTAGAAGGGACAAGTATTTAGTAATATTTAGCCTCCTCACTTCTCCCCACCATCGGACTCTCAAGGAGAGAGAGTTCTTTGACTGGAGAATATTAGAGAGAGAGTTCATGGACTGGAAAACATTGACTACAGTGGTACAGGGCACTTGTTACTGATCCCAACACAGGGAGAGGCTACATGCTAAAGGGTAATGGCTACTTAGCTATTTTACCTCAGTTGAGTCTGATTCACAGTGTTAGGGATTGTGCCATAATATCTCCCATCTATGCTAACATCTATCCTAAGGTCCCTGCCACAAAATCTAGGTTAACAGGTCCCTAAAGAGGAAATAATATTGAACTTGAGATTTAATTGGATCAGAGAATTAAGACTCAAGCTGTTAGTATGGGTTCCTATGTGGCTTAAGTAGAAAATATTGCACATGAAGAGTTAGAAATTCCTCTTTTATGCTTGTCACATGCAGTGGTGTTCCAGCATGACAGAGAAGCTGAGCCCAACTGAATCAATGTAATATTATTTCCATGCCATGGCTAAAAACCTGACTTTTGCTAAATAGTCTATGAACGTCTTATTTCATTCCAATCTCAAACCTGAACCATTACACTAGTTTGAGTCGGGCTTGATTTACAACACCCAGGAAATCCAGGGAAGCATCATATGTTATGATGATAAACTCATGTGAAGGAAACCATGAACCAGAGAGAGAAATAATGATGCCTTAGCAGAGGCAGAAACAGAAGCATTATTGCTATTAGAGTTTTATTACAAATCAGTGGGACAGAAAGAAAGCTAGACAAAGAGTTTAGGAAACTGATCCCTAGTCTTTTGCAGAGGTATGATACAGCAGTGATGGAGAGCTTCTGAATATCAGTTGTAATCCTCATTCTGCCAAAAGCAGAATAGGTTAGAATATCATAGTTTGACCCAAAGCTAGTTTCATCTGCCAAAAGATAGATTAAACAGAAAAAGAGGGTAATTCAGGACAGGATGCTCAGCATTCAGGATGAACTGTTTGCTGAAAAGAATTGATGGGAACCATGGTGGCAAGGGGTGAAAGGAGTGCCTGTCCATCATTTCATTTGTATTACAGGAGAGGAAGAGTCAGCTGCTGTGTGACAACCAGATTATGTTTTGGAAAAGAAATTTCTCAATGAATCAACAAGCATTTATTAAACACTATGTGCCAAGCACAATGCTAGGCTCTGGATATACAAAAACAACAACAAAAAAAAAACCTATCAAATAGTCCCTGTCTTCAAGGAGATGTTACATTTTATTGGAAGAGACAACATAAATATAAATAATCATTTTTTGGTTGTTGTTGTCCAGTTACATCTTGTCCAACTCTTTATAACCCCTTTTGGGGTTTTCTTCAAAAAGATACTGGAGTAGTTTATCATTTCCTTCTCTAGTTCATTTTACAGATGGGAAAACTGAGGCAAACAGCCTTAAATAATCTGACCAAGGCCACAGTTAATATCTAAAGCTAGATTGGAACTCAGAAAGATGAATCTTCCTGACTCCAGGACTGGCACTTTATCTACTGGATCACTTAGCTCCCCCAAGTAAGTTAATAGATAAAAAATATATTATGTAGTTTAGGGACAAAGGACATCAGCAGTTAGAAGGTTCAAGAAAGACTTATGTAAAGGTTGTGAGTCTTGAAGGGAATAAGAAAGTCTATGAGAAGGAGATAAGAAAGAACTACATTTCAGGATGGAGATGGATTATGGAGTTATGTGGGTGAGAAATAGCAAAAAAGCCATTCTGACTTGGTGGAAGAATGCAAGAAGAGAAGTAACATATAATGAGGTTAAAAAGGTAGCTTAGGACTAAGTTTTGAATGGCCCAAAGAAGAGTTTAAATTTAATCCTATCAGCAATAGGGACTCCCTGGAATTTATTATTAGGGGAATGAAATAGGTAGCCTGGGAAATCAGGCTTAGAAAAATCACTTTGGAATCTATATAGGAAGAAAAGAGTATCAGAGAAAGGATGGAACATTTCTCATTATGTCTGGGACAATAATAAGGCATTTTTGTTTATTTGACTTTTGTTTGTTTTCTCTATCAAGAAAAATGAGTTTTGGATAGAAAATATGCCCAACATTCATGGGAAGATAGTAAGAGCATGCCTTTGATGAATTCAGTTCATCTACTTCTGATGCATTTCAACCTCTGCTACTGAAAAAACTGGGAGAGATCATTATTGAGCCCCTGTCAGTGATATATGAATGGATGGTTATGAAGAATAGGAGAAATATGGAACTGGAGAAAGTCACATGTTCTCCTGATTCTCAAAACAAGGAAAATAATGGAGTTTATAAATTATTAGTCAGTGAACTTGACTTTGATTCTAGGCAAAATATTAGATTTCATTAAAGGAATTGCTCTTGAAAATCTAGAAAATGAGACAGTGAATGCCAGTTCAATTACTAACTGCCATTCTAAGATCCTTTATACATCTGAGATTTTACAATCCTGTGAAATGCACAGTCACAAAAGGAAGTGGCTATTTATGTAATATGAGTGAGAGATGCCTGATATATTATCCATATGTCAAAGTGGGAACTACATTAAGTTAAAAGAACAAGAAGAAAGTCTACAACATGTCTGACAGGTTCCCTAAGGAGGATTTTTGAGCAGGCATGAACAAAAGTTTTACAAGTTGAGAAGTTATGGATGCATGGAGATCTGTACACTAGGAGGGAATGTTCCACCAAGGAAATAAATCCCATGTAAAATTGAGATCTTTTAAATAAACACAGGAATAATATGCATGAACTGATAGCTTGTCTGGTGACTGATAAAAACAGGCATCCCCTAAGGGGGAAAAGAAGATAATTGGAAAATGGGATGAAGAAAAGCACTATACAATTATCTTTTCCACATTGCAGGGGTTAGGACTCCAGTGCCCCCATGATTGGAAAATCCAAGTAAAATTTTTTTGACCTCTCCTTCATACCAGAGAAAAAGTCTGAATTTTTTCTTTCTCTTTTATAGTGTGTTTATAGTATTTTATTGTAAAATTGAGCTTGATATTATATAATACTATACATATATTTTATGCATTTACAAGTTTTTAAACTTTTTCTGTGTTTGCTGGCCTCCACATATTGTCTGTGGTTTCTGCAAGACTCCTCCAAAATTTCCATTTAAATTCTTATACCAGCTTGTGATATATTGAAACCATGATGGGAAAAGTCACAATGTGGAAGGGATACTGTAATATAATGGAAAGGGCAATGGGTCTGGAGACAAAAGGCAAAGTCCAAGATTTGAGTGTTTACTTGCTCACTCATGGAGTGACCTCAAAAAGATCACTTATATCCCTCAAGTTTCCTTATTTGTAAAATGGATCATAACACTTATATTACTCTATCTTCCAGGGATTACGTGAAGATCACATTCTATAAAGGGCATACCACCAGGCAAGTACTATATATAAAACAAACATCTTCTAAAATGGTGGAGGATAGGACTGGTTCCATCTAGGTTTCAGTACCCTTTTTTAGGGTTGGTATAGTGTTGTATAATGTTTTCTTTTTCTAGTTGATCCATTGGCTATTATCCTTTCTTTCTTTAGCTGGACTGAATCAGTGCCTGGCACTTTTATGCTTTCCCACCCTCTTTCTCCTCATTTGGCTGGGCAGAATAAATGTGTGCTGCTGCTTTGTTTGGAAAAATAGACAGGAGGATGAGTTATGGGGGCAAAGTCTCTTCAGCAGGAAAATGTCCCAGAATGTTCCCCACGACAAAAAAAGGGTGTCAGTGTATGCAAATATTGCTGAATGTGGAGGATAATGGAAGAGGTAACTGAAGGAACACTTTAGAAATGATCATTTTCTTGTTAATTTGTAAGGATTTTACCTTGTCAGTGTCCTTTCTTTTTTGTCCTGTAGATTCAAATGTAATTTTTCTACATCTAGTGCATAATTTCTCTTTTTTTGAATTTTTTTTTAAAGGTTTTAGTGGGGCAGCTAGGTGGCACAACAAATAGAGCACTAGTCCTGAAGTCAGGAGGACCGGAATTCAAATATGACCGCAGACACTTAACACTTCCTAGCTGTGTGACCCTGGGCAAGTCACTTAGCCCCAAATATTTCAGCAAAAAAAAAAAAAAAAGGTTTTAGTGTCAGCTGGGTTGGTACACAGCTATAATCTCTGCTACCTTTTGTATACTTATTACCTAGCACAATACCTGGCACATTGTAGACGATAAATGTTTATTGAGCCCTGTGCCAGGATACTTGTTTCCATCTAAATTGTCTTAGGAAGATTCTGAAGATGATTTGGCATGTCTTCTCTCAAACTAAAATGCCAAACATTTCAACTCTACTGCAGAGAACCCAATGCTGGCCAAACAAATGCTTGCCAAAAGACTATTTTATGGAGAACTCACATAGGGCAAGCACTCACAAGGTAGTTGGAAAAAGTGATAACAGGACACTCAAGGTCTCTCTTAAGAATTTTAGAATTGATTGCATGACATGGGAGACACTGCCGTAGGATCACTCAGCATGGTATTCTCTCATCAGAGAAGGTGCTGTGCTCTATGAACAAAGTAGCTCAAAAGAAATGCAAGATGTGCAAAGTTAGAGAATTCACTCCAAATGTTCACACCGACTATTTGTGCCTGACCTGTGATACAGTATTCTGAGTCTGATCAGCCACACTAAGACACATTGTAACTTGAGTCTAGCATAGTGATGCCATTTTGTATTTCCTTGAGAATAAAGGGCAACAACCAATTTACCTAGCACCTGGCACATTGTAAACACTCAATAAATCTTTATTGATTGATTGGTGGGTTCCTTGAATTCCAGAGATCTGAGCTGCAGTGGGTTAAGCCAATCAAGTGTTCCTACCAACTATGGCATCAGTGGAGGCAGGGAAGGAGTGGGGGAAAGAGATTGTCTTTAATTTTTTTTTTCCTTATCCCCAAAGGAGTCAAGGGCTTGACCAAATAGAAAGGACTTAATAATTACTTTTTCATTTAATAATTCATTATAAAATATACAGATTGGTCTTGTTCAAAGCAGCCATAAAAGCCTAAAAAGGTTTAGCTAGTTCCTCCCCTACTGGCTGAAGAGCATTGTGTAGCAGGGAGAGGAAGAATATGTTTGTAGGCAGCATGGACATAGAAGAGGTAACAATTATAATGTTAAGAGCTTTGGTAGTGTGGGATAAATTTGGAAGTAGGTTGAGAGATGGCAGTAGCAGCTGGAACTTGTCTTAAAGACTGCAAATGGTTGAGCCTAGATTTCAGAGAAGAGAAGGAAGAAGGATATTAGACAATGGGGTTGACCCATTGATCCATGATAACCAAAGTGGAATTTGATTATTTGTTTCCATTAATTTTGTATTACATTTTCTTGCTAGTTAGGCTTAGATGTGAGTCCCTTTTGTATAGTTTCCATGCCTTTTAATAAGTCTCTTCTTTGTTTAAATGCTCTTATTAACATGGAACAAGTATAGGGATCCAGTGGACCTAAAGGAAAAAAAGGTGAGGGAGAGACAAATATTTGCAGAGTTTTCCTGGGTGGAGGCAAAATGAGTCAAAGGGATTATTGAGTTATTATTAGAAAGAAGTCCTAAAATGGAACCCATTTTCTGTGTGCTCAGAGCTGTGTTCCTGAGCCAGGGATTACACATTTAAGGTACTTTTGAAACCATAAAAGATATTAGAAATGTGTTTAATATTCTTATTTATTGAAATGACTCAGAGGTTGTGGATGACTCTTTAGAGCTTATTCTTTCTTCAAAATATTCAACAAATTGAGGGAATAGAAGAACAAATGTACTTTCAATTCAAGATGTATGAAACCAAGCTTCTTTCTCCCTCCAATACCCACTTCTCCTACCAACCTTACTGCTTTTATCAGGGAACATCTCATTTCCCCAGTATCCCATATTTGAAACTTTCTTTCTCACTCATTTGCCACATCCAATTAATGATCAAACTCTGTTTATTCTGCTTCTTTAGTGTCTCTTGCATTTAGATATTTTCTCATCTCTTTCAGCTTTCACTAGTTTGACCTCTTTTTAGCCCCAACATGGCTATTGCAGTAACCTCCTAACAATCAATCCAATCCAATAGATGTTAATTAAGCTTTTACTAAGTATCAGACACTATGCTAAGTTCTGTGAATATAATTAAAATGAAACACAGTCTGTGACCTTAAGGAGCTTACAATCTAAAGAAAGAGATAACACTTCAAAGGAGGCAAGAAAGGTGGGTGGGAGGAAAGAGAAGAAGACACCAGGGGTTAGCTGGCAAGAGTCTGGGGGAGAAAAAGAGGGGCATCTAGTTTCATGGAGTTGAAACCAGGCAGAGCAATGGATTCAAAGTAGAAAGAATTGAAAATACAGTTTCTGCCCTTCAGAAAGGAAGTTGAGACAAATGAAAAGCCAAAGAGAGGGTTTCTCTATATAATTAATGATTACTTTATTAATTAGGCTAACTGGTAATGAATAAATTATTGGTCAGTGGTTTCTCTTGGTAACCAAAGACAAAACTTAATGCTTAAATATTTTTGGAAAAGGTGGTGCCTCTGACAAGTGAAAATCAATTAATGGGGAGCGAGGGAGCTGAAAACCTTCAATTCCTCCTGCTGAGAACATGGCTTGATCACGAGACATATGCCTCTAACCATTTGGACAAAGGAATCCATCTCTACCTAGAACACTCTTATTGGTTTTCTCCTTCATGAGCTCTACTTTAAACTCCAAAGGAGGGACACAAAGACATAAGCTTAACTGTTCTGAGACTGGAATTTACCAGATTAGATTCTGTTTACACTCTAGAAGAAATAATTAATTCCTAATTGGGTGAGAAACACATTCTAGGGAATTTGGGCAATCTCCTCTATGAATAATGTTCTTTAGAGGCTAACCAAATACAGGGGCTGATTCCTGAATGAGTAAATAGAGAGAAAAAGCCTAAATCTAATTTAATAAGTAGCTATTAATATAATAGAAATTAATAATTTGTCTCAAAGGCAAAGGGAGGAGTTTGATACTCCACCCTTCAGCCCTCCAATTAGAGAAAACAGGAGGCTGAGGAAGGTGGTATCAATCACGGCTTTGAGTTAGCAGCATGATGGTGAGTTTAAAAGTGACGAGCTTATCCTGGGAAGGGCATTTTATTCTAGAGAACTGAAACCAGGCACAGCAGCAGAAGCAAAGTAGAGTGCTTCTTGCTTCTTTCTACTCCTAGATACCACTTTCAGGGTAATATTCCTTGTGTGCACTTCTCTGTTTAAAACCTGTAAAAGATGCCCAGGCAAGTTTTAAACTACTTAGCTTAGCATTTATAGCCCTTTACAATCTGTCAACATGTACCTTTTTACCCTGGTCTTGATGATCTCCTTCATGTGCTTATTCAGTTTTTCAAATGGGACTATTTCCCAGCCTCTGTGCATGAGGTTTTCCAATTCTGAACCTCTGTTTAGGTTATTCCCTTTGCTTGGATTTCTTTCCTTCCCTTTATCCTATCTATCCCAAAGCCCTATTCAAAATATCCCTTTTTCCCTGCCCCTTGCCCCTAATCAGTAATGATCTTACTCCTCACAAAAAGCACTTTATTTCTTATAGGCAGCTAGGTGGTACAGTGGACAGAATGGACAGAGCGCCAGACTTGGTAATGTGAATTCCTAAGTTTCAATCTAGCCTTAGATACTAGCTATAAGACCTTGAGCAACTCATGTGACCTCTTTTAGTCCAAGTTTCCTCATTTGTAAAGTGGAGATAACCACAAAGCATAGTTTGTATGGCTTTTGAGATAAAGAAATGGAGAAATATGTTTGGGAAATGTCAACAGCCCTTTAGGGCTAAAGTATTGCGTATGGGAAGGGGGAATTGGAGAAAAAGGCTATTAGGGCAGATTGGGAATCCATTGGTGAAGATCTTGAATATCAGACTAAGGAATTTGGACTGTCTTTCATAGATGGGATTTCTGAAGATTTTTCAACAGGGGAAATTATGCAACCGTAGTTAAGAATGAAGAAAATTACTCTTGCAGCAATGCATAGTACAAATTGGAGGCAGGAAAGTCAGCTAAGAGGTTATTACTATGGTTCAGAAAAGATGAGGATATAAAATGAAGAATGAAGTTGTAGGACTAGAAAGAGGAACAATAGAGATGGTGGAGGTAAAATCAACAATTCTTAGCTGCTGCTTGAATGGGGTGGTGGATAGAAAAGGAGAAGAGTTAAGGTGGTCTTCAAGGTTAGAGCTGAAAATGGGGGATGCTATTCTCAGAAGTCAAGAAGTCAGCAATGGGAGGAGACTTTGGGAGAAATATAGCAATTTTGATTTTAGACAATATGGTGATTCACTTGCTTTAAAATAAACAAGAATGTAGTGCTAGACTTGTTTGATCCACTTAAAATTTGGGCATTAGGGAATAGGTGGAAATAAGAATTGCAAAGATTCCAAATATTTTAATTTATTTTTCTCTGGAAAAAGCTCACAATTGACAAGCCATTAGCTTTTAATGGCTGCCAAAATCTTGTTGTTTAGTTATTTGAAGGGTGGGTGGGTAGGCAGAAGGGTGGGACTCAGTCTTTGACATCATGCTAATGATTTTTGTTTATGACATTTGGTTTAATCCACTGCTATTTTTTCCTTCTTAAAATTCACTGCATGCAGCAGAGAACATAATGCCCCTCCTGGTCTCTAGCACTGGGAGGCTCAGGTTTTTGTTGAGTATTCTATAAATTGATCAGAGTTTTTCCACATTGATATTCTGGAATGGTAATAAGTCAAAAGATTTCTTAGGAGCCAAGAGAATGGCACATATGGCCAACACATGATTATTCAGGCTAATGGGGGAAAACCCTGGCATGGATTGCCCTAAACCATGGAGAATGATTAGAATAAACAAAGTAGGCACTAATTCACAGCAACTAATTAAATTTCCGTTTGCACAATTAGTTATTTTATAATTATCCTGATTTTTCCTTCTGCCCCCACAGCAGGGAATAGTAAACACACACCAGGGTGGGGCACTCCAGAGAGGAGTATTGGGTGGTGACAAGAAATGTCTCCTACTTCCCTGTTCACCTATGCAAAGGAGGTACTCTGTGATTCCTAGGAAAGTGGTAGATAGAACACTGACTTGGAATCAGAAAGACTCATCTTCCTGGGTTCAAACCTGGAGTCAAATACTTCTTAGCAGACACTTTGCCCTGTTTGCCTCAGTTGCCTCATCTTTAAAATGATCTGGAGAAGGAAATGGCAAACCACTCCAGTATCTGTGCCAAGAAAACTCCAAAAATGGGGTCACAAAGAATTAGACAAAATTGAAAGGACTGAATAGCAACAACCACAAAGGCAGAGAGTTTTAAGGACAAGAGACCTTTTCTTCCTCCAGTTTGGAGAGTGATTTTTTAAATTAAAAAAATTTATGAATTTGACATATAAACATTATAGAACATAATGGCAGAATTGTACATGAAACTGATTATCTCTATTATATACCTCTTACTTTTCTTTTTAAGTATGTAATGCATTGTGTGAAACTTTCAAAAAGATTCTGTTTGTCCATATTCATTCATTCATTCGTTTATTTATTTATTTATGTCTTCATTCTGTTCTCTCTCTCTCTCTCTCTCTCTCTCTCTCTCTCTCTCTCTCTCTCTCTCTCTTTGAGATTAGGGTGAGGGGAGAAATGCTAACCCTAGCTTCTTTTCTACCACTTCCATCCATCCTTCAGTCTGGGGAGAGATTGGAAAACATGTCTGAAATTTAAATACAAACGCAGGGATCATAGATATAGCATGGGAATGGACTTCAGAGAACATCTGTTTTAGCCCCTTCATTTTATAGGTTGAACTACAGAAACTAAGGTCCAGGGAAGTAAAGTGATTTACATTATAGATATTATCCATAGATAGCTAAGCTAATTTTTAAAAGTTATAAATATAGTGTGGGAAACCACTTCAGAAGCCATCAAGACCATCCCTTCATTTTACAAATGTGGAAGATGATTTAGCTAAAGTAGCACATTAGATTTAGCTAAAGTAGCACATTAGATTATAAATCTGAAACTGGGAAGGGACCTCAGAGTTCTTCTTGTCTGAATGTCTCATTTTGCAAGGAAATTGAAGTCAATGGAGATTGAATGACATGCCTGAGGTCATACAGGTAGTAAGCATGTCAATAAAGCCATCAAGCATTTATTAAGCCTTTACCCTGGGAACAAAAAGACAAAACAGAACCTGCCTTCAAGGAGTTTACAATCTAATGATAGAAGACATACAAAATACATGTGTGGTAAATTGGAGGTCATCCTTGAGGGAAGGCACTAGCTTTTGGACAACTGGGAAAGACTTGAAGTTGAGTCTTGAAGAAAGTCAGGAATATCAGGAGGTAGGGAAGAAGAGGGAGAGCATTCAGGTCCAGGACAAGCCGGTGATGCTGCATGGGTTGGGAGAAGCAGCAGCATGTGAAAGGAGACCATTGTTGCTGCATTATAAAGTATTTGGAGGGTTGTAATATGTAAGAAGTGGAAAAGGAAATGGTAAAACACTCTACTATCTTTGCCAAAAAACCCCCAGACATAACTGAAAACAATTGAACAATAACAACAACAATATCAAAGCCATAAGACTGGAAATGAAGGAAGGGATAAGATTACGTTGGGCTTTAAAAGCCTAATGGAGGATTTTGTATTTGATCTTGGATGTAATAGTTACTGGGTTTTGTTTTGAGTAGAGGAATGACATAGTCAGACCTATGCTTTAGGAAGATATTTTGACAGCTGAGTTGGAAAATAGATTGAATAGAGATTTGAACTAGGGAGATTAATATAAAGGCAATTTTAATAGTCTAGGGATAAGGTGATGAGGGTTAAACAAACTGCTATGTTATAGGAGAGAAGGAGATGATAAAAAATTAGGTTTATTGAGTGAAAGTGAGGAATTGAGGTTAAGACCTAACTTACAATCCTGAGTAACTGAGAAGATAGTGGTATCACTTGTTAAATTCCCAAATAGCACTGTGTTTTTTGCTTATAGTTCCTGAACCAATGACTATTTTTTATTGTTATGTTCTTTAGAGGATTATCAACTATTATTGCTTTTTTATATTTGTTTGCAATATTTCTTTGTCTTAATGATATATAGTTAATTTTTTGTAAAAGTTCCATGTAATGTTAAGAATATATATTTTCTTTTGCTGAAACATCAAGAAAATGCTGTGAGTCTTTTAACTCTACTTTCTCCAGCTCCTTATTTACCCTTTTATCTTTCTGTTAGACTTATCCAAAATCAAGAGAGGGATATTGAAATCTCCTTTCACTATTGTATCATTGTCTATGTCTATTTAGTATTCAGTTATTTTTTTTATGAATTTGAATGCTAAGGAGTTTGGAGCAGATAACTATTACTGATATTAGTTTGTTGTCTGTGGTTTTTTCAACATAATGTAGTTTATTTATTAAAAATTCTTTTTGATGTTTGTTTTTGCTTTGTCAGATAGCATGATAGAAATTCCTGATTTTTTGGATTCATTTGAAAATAGTAAAATTTCCTCCTTCCCCTTATTTTTATTTTGTGAATGTTTGACATTTTTTGTAAGCAACAGATTCCAGGATTTTCTTATACAGTCTGACCTCCCCCCCACCCTTTTTTTTTTCATTTTTTCTGGCTTGTTTAGTTCATTAGTATTAATACATTCATATATTTTTAAAAGTTTAAAATTTAAAAAAATCTTATATTTTCCTCCATTTGTCTCCAGTATTGGATTTTTGATACTATGTTTCCCCCTCCTCTTCTGTTGTAAATGGGGTATGGTATTACTTCAGTTATTTTGGCCTATTATTAAGGTGACCCTACTTCCCAAAGTTTAATTTTCCTCATTGCTGATCCCCTCCTCCTGTAATTACCTTTCCCTTTAGGGTTTTGCATATTACGTCCTTTTTCTTTTGTGCTTTTATCTATTTATTTCATTTTCTCCTTCTTTTTAACCTCTCAGCCAAGTAGATTCTCATTTCCTCTTCCCCCTTCAGCTAGTTTTGTTCACTAGGTTTTTAAATTTCATTTTTTGCACTCCTTTTCAGAGAGGTTTTGTCTCATTCTCTTTATTACTCTGCCTTCTTTTCTTGTCTACTTTAGACTCATTCTCTGGTTCCTGCTCCTTATATAATTTAGTCTCTCTCACTAGTGTATATATTCCTCATGAATTATAACTTCCCAGGTTTCCATTCTGGGTTCTACCTCTTGGCACTTTTTATTCGAGTTTACCTCTTTTCTATTATGTTTCACTCCCAGAAAAAAGCCAATTTCTTCAGATGACAGAGAAGATACTGGCCTATTGTAGGAACACTATGTCTCTGTTTATGCAACCCACCACTAATTTATATCCTTTCCCTGATTACCTTCTTTTCTCATTTGCCTCAAATTCTCCTCCCAAGTGCCAGTTGTCCCCAGCATAACCAACTTCCTCCCTTCTCAGGTAGATCAAATGTTCTTTTTTTAGAATCAAATCTTTTAAAGCACACTAAGCACAATGTTCCCATTTTCCTTCAAAGAACATGTCTTCACCCCTAGGAGCCTACATCAGTAGAAGCTCCTCCCAGTACTAAAGCAAAATGCTCCTCTTTTCCCTCATCTTTTCAATATTTCCCTCTTTCTCACCCACTCCTCTGTAGTTTGTTCTCTTCCTGAGAACACCTGGGTTACCTCCCTCCCCATTGCTAACCCTTAATTTGACTCAGGAACATCACATACTTTCCTCTAGACCCCTACATCCTTTTCCCCTTTCATTTTATAATGTAGTCCCATAAAAACATCGATTCATCTGGAGGAAGGGTGTTGCCAAGTTCTCTTCATAATACTCTAGCCCTGCCTCTTCACTGTTACCTCTACCTGACTTCTGCCTTCATTCTTTTCTCTGTGTGTACATTTCAAAAGAGGTCTCTTATTGGTCTCAGCTTGGTTGCAACTTTGGTTCATTTTTCCTGCATCTCTATTGTCTTGGACTTTTGAGAAGCAAACAATCTCTTCAGGTCTGGTTTTCTTTCTAAAAATCTTCAAATGCCTCTTTAAAAAAAATTGAGCATTTTTTCTTTTCTTTTCATTTATTGTTAACCTCAGGTAGGTCATCATGGGCTGCATCCTGACCTCCATGGCTCTTCAGAACATATTATTCCATTTCCTTCTGTGTTTTTTAGTGGGTACAGAACAGTCTTATGTTATTCACATTTCCTTTCATTTGTGTTTAAGGTCTTTCTCTTGATTGCTTGCAGAGTTTTTTGTTTTTGAAGTGAATTGTTAAACTTAACCCCTATGAGTCTTGGAGTTTGCAGTGTTGATTTTTCTGGAGATGATTTATGAAATCTTTCCATTGATATTTCATTCTTTATGTTCTTAAATTCTAGGCAATTCTCATGTGTTATTTCCTTGTTGTAGTGTTGTGTGTGTGTGTGTGTGTGTGTGTGTGTGTGTGTGTGTATGTGTGTGTTTTAATCCTGTTATCCATTTGGTAGACCAATGATCTTTAGGTTGTGTCTATTGAGCCTGTCTTTGAGATTAGAATATTTTACTTATATAGTGAAGATATTTTCTTCTAATCTACTTACTGTTTTCTTTTCTGCTTCTTTGGTAAGGCTTGCCATTACAGATTCTTCCTCCTCTACTCATTATTTTGCTGCGTAGGTAATAAATTCTGCTCTCATTCTCATTTCTCTTTTAAATCTCTCAGGAACAGCATGTTAGATGTTCTATGTTCTCCTCAAATTCCACAGAGGTCTATGTCTCATCAAGTGCTGGATCATTTTTCTTTCTTTTGCAGTATTTATTTATAGATGCCTGAACTCACTAGATCTGGAGGCCATATTTTTTTCTGCTGTTAATGTTTTCCCTGTTGATTTATCACTTATGGTCGAATTTTCTTCTTCCTGGAATCTTAGGTAATTTCAGTCTTTTTTTTCTCCTCTTATTTTTTCTCACTGCTTGCTTTCTGATTCTTTGATTCCACATTCTGTGATGTTGTTTTGGGAGACTGAATCTCAAAGCTTCTCAGCCTTTTCCCATGCCAACTCATCCTACACCAGCCTAGATTACTACCCCAAGTGACTTTTGGGTAGTCAGAACCAGCTGCAGTTGAAAGTTGTGCTCTTTCCCTCAGGCTTAGTGGAATGCCTGCCCAGCCTTCCCTCTCCCCCAATTGTATTCTGTACTGTTCCCTCTGTTCTTGGCACTGGAAGTTCAGAGAGATGCCATGCTGGTAGCTAGTAGCATGCTGCAGCACTAGCTGCAAGGTTTGATTTTTGTAGTTTGGGTCTCTGAGGCTCTGGGAAGAGGGCAGTGGAGGAGTGGGATGTGGTGTTGAGCTCTGTTTCCAATACAAACCTATGTCCTCTCCCTTTCTTCTATTCCCAGCTCTCCTGCAGAGAACTTTTACAGCTCAGAATGTTGTCTACTACCTCTGGTTATGTGTCCTCAGCAAGTTTCTGCAATCTGGATGTACAGAGGTACTATGCTCTGTCCTGCCTGGAGCAGACTTTTGCAGCCTGGTGTAGCTCCATGAGCCTAGAAAGAGGGAAAGGAGAGACAAAGTATAAACTTGATTTTGTGGTAGCTACAGCAGCCTTAATGCCAGCAGTGTGGAAACGGGAGAGTTATTGAGGGAGTTCCATGTAAAAGTCAATTGACAAACATTTATTAATCACTATCTGTGTGCTAGGCACTGTGCTAAGGGCTGGAAATATAAATATAAGGAAGAATATAAGTGCAAATACAAGTCCCTGTCCTCAAGGAGCTTACATTCTAACTGGGGAGGTCCCACATAAAAAAGACGAAAAGGGGAATGGAATGTGGTGTGAAGAGACCTTGTGTGAAGACATGGTTGATAAAGTCCAGATAGGATAAAATGTAAAATCCTCTTTGGGATAGCTAAAGCTTTTCACAATCCTTTCATAAATATTACCTTCTTTCATTCATACCTTAGTTATCATTTTGCTTAGCTCTGTCAAATTCCTCTTTAGTGATTTCATTGATATGGCATTGTTGGTAACTTAATTTAGGTAAACCTAATTATTTTGACATCTTTATTTTATTGGCAGTCCAATTATTTTTGATACTTTCTGACACATTTCAATCACTTTCTTGATATTTTCCTCTTCTTAGTTTTCATGATAATGCTTTTTTCTGATTCTCCTCTTATATGTCTCCTCTAAATCTTGATCCAGGATATGCCCACTAATAGTGAGTGTACCCAAGGTTCTGACTTAGGGCCTCTTCTCTTTCTATATTCCTTCACTTGGTAATCTTATCACCTCCCATAGAGTCAATTATCAGAAGTAAGTTCATGAGTTGTTTATTATATCTTCTTTAGATTCTGGGTGTCCTAAATCACAGAGAGAACTGAAGTCATTTTTTCTTTGGTGCATATTTTCTGTTTTGGAGAAGTTTGAGAGGCCAAGGCAATTGGAGAAAAGCTCTAGTCATCCATCTTATTACATGATCCAGAAAGTCTTCTATCAAAATATTTGAAAAAAAAAACAGCTTTGGGGACTCAAAGGTTAAGAACTCCTGCCTTTATGAAATTGTAGAGCTCTGTTGTTGACTCCAAGTTTCCCATAAAAGCAAATATTTATCTTTTCAATACCAACATTATACTGGGGTTACTATATGGTGGTAAGAAATGAAACATGGATGCCTCTGAAGAACGTCCTTTCAAAGGGATGGATGACTACATCTTGCCATCTGCCCTGCTACTGTGCCTCAATTTGCTTTATTATAGAGATAAAACTATATCTGGGCACATGCTATTTGAGCTCATCTCTATAAATAGGTTTGATGTATCAGTGGAGTAAAATATAAGTGAGTATTGGTATGCCCTGTAAGAATGGAATGGTGAAGGACAAAGGTTCTTTAGTTCTTGCCATCAGGTCCATTTGCTTCTCCACCCTCTAGACTGCTAGGCACTATCATCTGACTTCTTCATGTATCCTAAGAACCCCTGGGACTTTCTATTTGCCCTGAAATTGAACTCTTTTTAATGTGTTACTTTTCCCAAAATCAATGTGAGCTCTATGAAAATAGGGATTGTTTCATTTTTTAAAAATGTCTCCACTACTTACTACAGTGCTCAACACATACGCCAATGCTAAATGAATACTAAAAATGAGTTTCACACAGAAGACAATGGTAGATGTGAGAAGGTTGCAACAAATAACCAATAAGGAGCTCAGGACATCATCACAGAATGATATAATGGGAAAAGAAGATGTCCTGATCATGTGGCAAGATTAAAAGATTTCTCTCTCTCTCTCTCTCTCTCTCTCTCTCTCTCTCACACACACACACACACACACACACACATACGTATATGCCCAATAATTACGTAAAGGGGTGACATATAGTAAAGTGACTTTTTGCAAATAATACCAAATTGTTTTTTAGTATTCCTGCCTTTCTATGGCCCCTCCATGACTCTTTTCATAAAAAACTCATTTTTGCTCATTTGAGTATGTGGTGAATTGTTTTAGATCTTCTAAATCTTATTCTACTACAAAACTTCTCTCTATATTAACATTAGACACTGGAACCTTATGCTACCATTGGGACTTCTGTGGATGCTTTTTGAACATACCTTCCATTTGGTTGTAGCTTGAAATAATTTCCATGACTAAGGACAAAATTTCTTTTGTCATTTGGAATGATAGAATCATGACAAGAGATGAATAAGCTGAAGAATTTCTGAAGAATATCCTCTAGGGATTTCAATTCAAATATTATATTCACTTTATTCCTTGACTTCAAGTGAAATTAGAGCTCAAATCCTCTTAGTAATAGCTACCCTTTCCTCTTTCTCTTTCCTTTGATCACTGACACATCTATTGCTTATCGCTAAAATATATTTCTTGTACTTACCTAAAGAATGTTATTATTTTAGTTATAAGTAGTCCAAGAACTTTGACTCATTTTTCCAATATTGAGGAGTATATCTCCCTGTTCTGTCCAAATCTTGCACTCCATGGTATGTGTGTAATATAATTGATTGACATTTGGGGCTTGTTTTTCTTTGTTTTTGCTCTAATATAAGACATTGCTGGGAAATGTGCCTCATTATTTTGTTATACAACAAAATCTATCTGGATATATGCTGTTGAAGCTCATTTCTGGGAACTGATTTGATATGTTAGGTATGTAGGGGACATAGTAGATAGAGTACCAGGTTGGGGATCAAGAAGATTCATCTTCCTGAGTTAAAATTTGTCTTCAGATATTTTCTAGCTGTGACATTCTGGGCAAGTCACTCAACCCTGTTTGCCTTAGTTTCCTCATTTTAAAATGAGCTGGAGAAGGAAATGGAAAATCATTTTAATATCTTTTCCAAGAAAACCAATGAGCTGAAGAAGGAATTGGCAAACCACTCCAATGTCTTTGCTGTAAAAACCCCAAATGAGATGATGAAACGTTGGACATTACCGAGCAACCACTTAGTGTTTGATAAATTAAGTAAAGGTGGTGAGAAATGAAATATAAGTATTAGTTTGCAGTGGAAAAATAGACAAGGAGTAGTTTAAGGTGAACCAAAAATCTTAATGCAGCTTAAATGACCACTGTATAAAGCAGTTGTAAGGAATCCTAATGAATAAGGAATCTTAGTGAGTTTTGGCCATGTCTTTTGTTCCCAGAAAGGAACTTTGAGAATCTCTCCCAGGAAGGACTGTACAGCTTTCCTGCAAATTTTTCCCACTCTGGTCACAGCTAAATGGACCAGGGATTCTCCTACCCAAGAAATTCAGATGTGAGTATTTCCTTGGAATGGTGATCATGTATGTTGTTTGTTTGTTTATTATATTGTCTTTATTGTTATGGTGGCCACTGTGTTTGTTAATTGTGTATTATTTTTATTCTATTTATGCCTTGTTTGAATCAAGGTTCTGAGCAGTAATAAACTTGTATACACCCTCTTTAAGTCTGTGCCTATTAAATGTGAATTCTAAACCCAGATTAATCTTATAGCAGTGAAAAGAGAGGGTTGTTTGTCTAAGAAAAAAGACATACAGACACATGTATAACTTCTAGAGAGATTCTAGTGAGAGTCATAAATGATCTTGGTGCATAATCATCTGTGCATATCTGTTTATTTAATTTGTTGGCAAAGCAGTCAGTGCTTGAGGCCACAAAATTATAAGATCAATTAAATATAGTAGCTGAAATTCCTCATGAAGAAAAAATAGTGAATTGAACAACTTTTTAAACCATTCACACAAAATGTGACATCATTGAAGAAATGTGCTCACAAAGGAAAACTTATGTGTTTTTTTCATTTATTTGTTGTTTCATGCTATTCAGAACAGATGAATTATATAATGAGAGGTCTTGATCAGAAATGGAAAATCTAGAAATATTTAAGACTTCATCCTATTTATCTGGAATGGAGAAATTTCTGAAAGGACCTTTCCTTTGTTTCCACAATGGCTATCCTGCATAGGAATGAGTGACTAATGATAGAGGAAGAAAATAAAGGGGAAAAATAGATTCAGGGTTTATAAGAAAGTGGTAAAAGAGAAAGGAAGTCATCACATCAAGTAAACGTTTGGTTATTGCTGAATTTTGCTGTGTTCCTACAGCCAAGGTAGGTATTGAGGAACTGTATGAAGAAATGCAGTGTGGATCTGGGGCTAGCTTGCTGATTTTAGAACCAGGAAGATGTGGGTCAGGCAATCCCTACAACTGTCTGGGTAAGCTCAGCACAAGTTCCTTGTCTATTTAGGACTCCAGACAATTTTCTAAGACTATATACTGCTGATCTGTTTTGATAAAGGAAGTTTCTTCACTGGGAGTTCTTCTTACGGAGATGACAGATCTGTACCAAAAAACATTTTTTAAAAAAATAGGTAAAGGAATGGGGTTGATCAGCAGCCCTTTGGGGACTGTACTAGTTAAGATAAATGCCAAGGAGCAAGCAAGATATTAAGAAAAGCAAGAACACACCCTGATGACAAAGGTACTAATGACCCAAGAGGATCCATTCATACTACAGGAATGTTACTTCATTGACTATAATGCCCACCCAAAAAACTGGACAATTCTTTTTCTTCAATTTGCAAATACAATGAACACAGGATACAAAAAGGGGAAAAAAAGTTTTGTTAATAACAAACATAAAATAATACTCTGATGTTTTTACAATGTACCCAATGTTACTTGAACTTAAAAATTATTGATATATTTTTATTTTTACATTGTATTCATTCCCAATAATCATCTTACCTATTTTATTCAACAAATCTTCTCTTATAATAAAGATTTAAAATAAAAGAAAGAAAAAATACTTTAGCAAAACCAGCCAAGCATATCAACTATATCTGATACAAACAATAGTCTACTTCCAAACTTATCTTTACAATGAAAGAAGGCAAATATATATTTTCTCAATTCTCCATAGCCAAGTTTGGTCAGTTTAATCACACAGTATTCAGTTTTGTTTTATTGTTCTTTTTGTCTACATTATTATAAGTATTTTGAATATAAATTTTTGGGTTCTGGATATTTTATCTGGCACCAATTCATATAATTCCTTATATGTTACTCTAAATTCGTCATATTTGTCCTTTTTTTAGCATAGTGATATTCCACTATATTCACATACCACAATTTTAGTCTTTATGTCTCCTTGCTTCGTTCCTCCCTCCCTCCCTCCCTCCCTTTTTTCCTTCTTTCCTTCCTTCCTTTCTTCTTTTCTTCCTTCCTTTTCCTTTACCCTCGGTTCTTCCTTCCCTTTTTCCTTCGCTTTCTCTCTTCTTCCTTCCCTCTTTCCCTCCCTTCTTCCCTCCCTCCCTTCCTCTTTCACTCTCTCCCTCTCTCCCTCCCTTCCTTCCTTCTTTCCTTCCTTCCTTCCTTCTTTCCTTCCTTCCTTCCTTCCTTCCTTTGTTCCTTCCCTCCCTCCCTTCCTCTTTCCTTCCCTCCTTCCTTCCTCTTTCTTTTGCTAAACACAAAAAAGATGCCACAATGAATATTTTATTATATATAGAATCTTTCTTTCTTTTACCTCTTTTGGCTAGATGCCTAGCTAGTTGAGGTACTTCAGGATTAAAGGCTACGAACAATTTTTTTTATCATAAGAAGTTCCACCAAGAGTACATTCATGTCTTGTCTTGCCATAATTATTTTTTTTAAAATCCCTACCAATTATATGGGTATGAGGCAATTTGCAGTTTTCTCATACCCACTAGCCATTTTACCATTAGCTGCTTTGCTATACAGACTAGAAATCCTAAGGAAAGATATGAAGAAAAGCTTGGATAAAATAAAGGGGTCTTGGGTCCCTTTAAGATCCCTTTAGAGTGAAGATAATGAGCACTTATTTGGTTCTTTTGCTTACTAATTGAGGGTTAGAGGAATGGAGGAGTCAGTTTTTTGAAGTAAAAGAATTCAAGAGCTGGAAACTCAGGCATGCAACTGTCTGCAAAGGAGTGCACTTAGAGGAATTAGAACCAGCTGGAAAATAGCATGTCCTTTAAAAATTCTGAGGAGGAGGCTCTGATCTCGCCAAGTAGTCAGTGGAAACCCTTTAGCTAACCTTATCTATTGATGTAAGATAATGGAGGTACCATGACCTACAGAGTTTCTTACATCATTATAGAGTCAACGTCTGGCCAGAATTCGGTGGTTTGTTTCTGAACAATTTGTATGCAGTCCAGAATTCTATGAGCTTCCTTGAGTTTCTATTAAGAATTCCATATCTCTCAGCAGTGATTTTCTTTAAAAAGAAAATTATTGGTTTTTATTTTTATACCAGAGTAATTTCTGAATATCTTTGCCCATCTCTCCCTTGAATTGAATTATCTCTTGTAATATAGAAAAACAGTTAAACAGAGACAACCAATAGAATGCTCATGTATGTCAATGTATTATGCTCCCATTGTCTCTCTTCTCTTTACCAAGAAGAAAAATATTTAATTATCTGCTCTCTAGGAACAAGACTGCTTAGATTGTTCAGAATTTTCATTTACATTATTGTAGCCATTGTGTATTTTGTTCTTTCAGTTCTGATTCCTTTATTCTGCATCTGTTTATACAAATCTTCCTATATTTCTTTAATTTCCTCATTTTTATTATTTGTTACCCTGCCATGATTTCCACTAACATATCTATAGCTTATTAACTAACCATTCACTTGTATTTAGTCTTATTTCCTCAATGTCAGGAACTGTGCCTTATTTTGAAGCATTTTACTTCCTGAGCAGCTCTGCACCCTATAGTCATATAACAAATTTATAAAAAGAAGTAAAATGGGCTGCCGTAGGAGGTAATGGTTTCCCTTTCATTGGAGATATGAAAGCAAAGGCTAGCTTATTAGGTATAATATAATATAATAGGGATTCCTTTTTAGACTTATTGCTGCTGCTACTGTGTGTGTGTGTGTGTGTGTATTTTTTTTTTTTTTTGATGCGTTGTTGTAGAATTCCTCCTAATTTTAAAATTCTACTATTCTTTGTCTTTGTAAGAGCAATGGAACAATGACTAGTTCTCTGCTAAATATGAAGAAACACAGACTTTGTGATATAGAACTGTAAATTTGTATGAGATGGCAAAGATGTTCACATGCATATTTACATATGATAAAGGCAGAAATTTGGAACAAATGACTGAGTTGAAGGCAATGCCTTGTAGTACAACCTGAAATTTATGACTTTGCCTCCTTCTCTCCCTTTCTTCCTTTTTAAAAATAATTTTTTTATTGATCTCTTTTGTTTTTCATATTTCCAGTTTCCTAAGTATCACTTCTCCTCCCTGGGAGACATTGCATATATAGTATTAAAAAAAACAAAAGAAATCTAAGAGGAAAAAAAATCAGCACCACAGATTAATATATTAAAAAAGCCTGGAAAATATGTATAATGAAGAACATGTGTGGAATTCCCACCTCTACAGGTTTGCTTGAAAAACGCAAATGATCTTGAGCATTGGGAATAATCATAGCGTCTTAGACTAAAGCAGCCCCCCAGAAATAATTTTGAAGGAATAGGAATTGGCATTCAGAAACTGATAGATGCTAAAGATAAATTTCTAACCTTAAGTCAACTGGAGGCTTGGGACAATTACATTGTTCCTGGTGAACCTGAAGAAATAGATCAAAAGCATATTGAATGCTAATAAGTTCTACTTAGCTACCTGGCTATTCTGTTAATTTAAAAAAAAAAATCTGCTAACCTCCTTTCTATTCTTCACATGTGACATCTACCTTCTACCTCTGTATCTTTAAACTGGATATTACCCATGCCTTTAATGCAGTCTGTCCTCATTTCTGCTTCACAAATCTCCTGATTTCCCTTGTCCTTTCACTTTCAAATTATCTTGTATTTAACTTCTTGTATTAATTTGTGTGTCTGTCTGTCTATCTATCTATCTATCTATCTATCTATATTTTATCTTTATATGTATCCTTTGCGTGTTAGTATCTTTCTCATTATAATAAAATCTCCATGCAAGAAGGGACTGTTTTATTCTTTATGTTTATATAGCTAGAACATAGTGCATGGTAGGTACTTTATAAATGCTTGTTGTTGGAATAGGTTTTATTCCCTTAATGCAAAATTCTTCTTTTGAAGGGGAAAATTGCCCCTAGATAAAAATTTGGGACTGGCAAATTTTTTTAGAGAGAGGCCAAGGTTCATACATATAGGGACATTCTGACTACATGTATTCCCTGTGTATCCTCCTATACTGTCTTCAGAAAAAGAACATTGTTATTTTGCAGGATCTGACCTATGATTATCTTTTTTTCCTCCATAAGTTTCTACAATGAAGCTCTATAAAACTAAGCAAGGTCTACAGATATTTAATTGTGTTTTTGAACCTAAATCATCTTGCTCATTAAGAGCAAGGTCACTATCCCAAGCTTCTATCTGATTTAGAATTAGAAAGTTCCCTTGAACTTTTTGATTGTTATCCATCCTATCTTCAAAAATCACTTTTGGGGAATGCTGTGGCCTTTGTGATTTTTCTTAATCTCCTAAGATTGGGCATCCCATGCAAGTGAAAAAGAAGGGAGAAAGCAAGAATAAAAAACTTCAAGTGAAGCTGCAGTGAGGCTTTGTCTTTTAACTTAATCCTTTGTTTCAAGAATTCAACTTTATTTTCCCCTAGTCAGATACTGGCTGGCTGTGGAGAAATCTACTTAACTCATTAAAAGAGCTGAAGCTTGAAGCCATTGGACCACACTGCTAAAAATAAATAAATGAATTTTTTAAAAAGATGGTAGATCTCATTATTGCTCTTATGAGAAAGGAATAGCATCTAAATTAAGAATATCATTTGAAATCCAGAAGCCGGTAGAAGAGAAGATCTATAACTAGGGAATCAGTCAAACAATGTTAGTAGAGGCCATAAGATCATTAGAACAATCCTAGTATTTTGCCCTATGGAGCAATGGAGAGTGGAAACTGTATGAAACACCATGCAACAAAGACCAGATATTTATTTATTTATTTATTAGGGATTGGGAATTCTATGTAGTGGTTCATAGTCATCTCCCAGAGTTCTTTCTCAGGGTGTAGTTGGTTCAGTTCATTACTGCTCCATTGGAATTGATTTGGTTCATCTCATTGCTGAAGATGGCCATGTCCATCAGAATTGATTATCATATTAGTATTGTTGTTGAAGTATATAATGATCTCCTAGTCCTGCTCATTTCACTCAGCATCAGTTCATGTAAATCTCTCCAGGCCTTTCTGAAATTTCTGCTGGTCATTTCTTACTGAACAATAATATTCCATAATATTCATATACCACAATTTATTCAGCCATTCTCCAGTTGAAGGGCATCCACTCAGTTTCCAGTTTCTGGCCACTCCAAAGAGGGCTGCCACAAACATAAAGACCAGATATTTAAAAGTAGTTACATGCTACATGAGACCAGGAAAAGATAGGTCTAGTGGAAGGTGTCCAATTACATCATCAAAAGACACTGGGAGTCCTGTAGCATCATAGTCATATATTGCCCTGCTACGTACACCTAGCCTCACATGTTTCCTACATGAATATCCTTCTAAAAGTATGCTTTGTCTATATATATTACTTTTTATGTGTTTTCCCCATTATGTCCCCCATTTACCTTCCCTAGGTTTATCTTCCATTGGTTATTTATTTTAAATTTTATATAACATATTGAAATATAAGAACATATATTTTATAGGTATATGTACACCTTATATATACTCACAATGTATGCATGTACCCACAGACACACTTTCATATGTCTATATATTAATATATAAACATATATGAAGATATTTGTAATGTTCTTCTCTTACTTTAAATAATGAAGCATCTTTTGAAGTATATGTGTGTGAATGTGTATGTTTCTCTGCAAGAGTGACTGCTCTGCTAGTATAAGGAGAATTATATTTTCCAAATGGAACACCCTACCTTTTTCTCTTCCTATAAGTCTATCATGAATACGTAGAGCATCATATTGAGTAGCTTCCTCTCTGCCAGACAACATTGTACAACCTGGCAACTGACTGTTATGGAAAGTGTGGACCTAGGTACAGTTTGAGCAGCCCCCCTTTGTTGGTAAGACTTCATGGTGTTCTCTAACCAAAAGCAAGCAGAGAATGGTGTGCTTTTCAGAGGAGGTACTGCCTAGTGAAGTTCCCTTTTCCATTTTCCATAGTAGCACATGTCCTTGATCTCAGATAAGTCAGTAGGCTTGAGGACCTGCTGCCTCCCTCTTTGAGCAATGTGCTCTACTGGGCATATCTGTGGCTATGCTGGATAATTAGCACATCAATAATTTCTCTTCCTTTCCCCCAAGCTCTGAAAATGTCAGCTGAATGTAAGGCTGCTGAAAACTCCCTCTACATGACCAAAGAAGAAGGGTAGGGAGGAAAAGAAAAAGTATTAAAATAATAAAAAAAAAAACATTTTTACTTAAAGTTTTGAATTCCAAATTCTGTCTCTCCATCCCTTTCTTCCCCCTTCCTTTAGATGGCAAGAATTCAGATATAGGCTGAATGTACGCAATTATGTAAAACATCTCCTATTAGTCATTTTGAATAAGAAGATTTGAAAAAAGAAAATGAAAGAAAGTGAAAAATAGCACTTTTCATTCTTTAGTCAGTCAATATCAGTTCTTTCTCTGGAGGCAGATAGCATGTTTTATCATAAGTCCTTTGTGATTGATTTGGATCATTGTATTGCTGAGAAGAGCTAAATTAATCACAATTCTTCATTGAACAATTTTACTGTTACTGTGTACAACGTTCTTCTGGTTCTATTCACTTCATTATGAATCAGTTCTTATGAGTTTCTCCAGATCAGAAAAAGCATTAACTAAGCACCTAATATGTGCCATGAATTGTGCTAAATTCTTTATAAATATTATCTCAATGGGATTTACTTAATGGGATTCTTTAAAGAGATGTTATAATGTATTTATTACATATAGTAATCAGTGCAACAATAATCTATATTTGATATTTGTTAGTAAGGCTACTTATATGCACATATCTATTCCTCAGACATGTACATTCCTCAAACCCCACTGACAGGCCACCAATATTCTCTTTCCTCTCAAAATAATGAAATTTAATACATAACCTTTTGTCAGGACTGAGTGTCCTCTATAAAGTAAGGTGAGCAGATTCCCTTCTTATTAGACCATTAGGTTGATTTTCCAGAATGGGCAGACAAACTTTTGTCCCTAAAACCCTTTCACAAAAAAGTGTGGTATATACAAAGTCTCTTAAAGAGCAATTCTTTTTTGGGACAATCAATCAGTCAAACAAGTATTTATTATGTCCTTACTCCATGCTGGGCTCTGTGCTAAATATTGGCAATATAATTATTGTTCAATCATTTTTTAATTATGTCTGAATCTTTGAGACCCCATTTAGGTTTTTCTTGGCAAAGATACTGGGATGGTTTTGCCATTTTTTTTCTCCAACTCATTTTACAGATGAGGAAACTGAGGCAAATAGAGTTAAGTGATTTGCCTAGTATCACACAATTATTAAATATTAGAGACTAGATTTGAACTCAGGAAATTGAATCTTCCTGACTTCAAACTTGGCATTCTATCCACCGTGCCATCTAGTTGCCCTCAAATACCAGAAAAAGAGAGGCAGATCCTACCCTCAAAGAGTTTATATTCTAAAAGGAAGCTGATGGGAGAAAGTACACGGTGAGCAGCCATGATGGAAAAATCTACATGACTGTAGCCTGGTGAGAACTTAAGAGGTGGCTAGCTTGATGCCTTCTTTAAATAGAGATTCTGGGAAGAGTTATTTATAGTCAAAGGGAGAGGTCATGGAGTAAAGGCATCTGATGAATTTAGGAGATACATCTCTCTGGCATGTTCATCTCTTGGAGTTTTCAGTTGTTATGGTATGAGTTGCAGATCATTTTATTTTATTTTATTTTTAAATTTTATTTTAATAGTATATTGTTTTTCCAATTACATGTAAAGATGGTTTTCAACTTTCAATTTTGGAAGATTTTTGAAAATCTTTTTCTCCCTTTCTCTCTACCTTAATTTTCCCCTCCCCATACTAAACAAGCAATCTGATATGTTATATGTATACATTAATTTTTTAAACATTTCCATATGAGTCCTTTTGGGAAAGAGAAATCAGAACAAAAGAGGAAAACCACAAGAAAGAAAGAAAGAAAAAAACAAAACAAAAGAAAAAAAGGTTAAATTAGTATGCTTCAATCTGAATTCAGTCTCCATAGTTCTCTCTCTGGGTGTGGATGATATTTTCCATTGAAAATTGGAATTGCTTATTGGAATTGCCTTGGATCACTGTATTGCTGAGAAGAGCTAATTCTATCACAGTTGATCATCACACAATCTTGCTGTTGCTGTGTACAATGTTTTCCTGGTTCCACTCTTAGCTCAATTTAAAGAGACCCTCTCTAACAGTTATATACATCCTCAGAATATCAGAGCTACAAAGGGGATTGTGAAGAGACTATTGTTCACTCCCTTAATTTTCTAAAAAGGCTTGGAATGATATTCAGTCACTTAGCCAATGTCACACAGAGGTTATTATCGACTGATTTAGGGATCAAAGTCAGGTCTCCTTACTCCTTCCATGCCACACTTCCCTTAGTGTTATCTAACAATGGGAGAGATTGCCTTTAAGTCTCCTTGAAATCCTGAGAAGCAGCATTATATAGAGCTCTGGATGGGGACTCAGAAAACCTAAGTTTGAATCTCTCTTCTACCACTTATGATATACCACCTATTTAACCTTGGACCAAACTAACTTAATCTGCTTGGACCCCAATTTCCTCATGTGTAAAATGGAGGAGGGGGTACAAGTCAAGATAAGACTCAAGTCAAATCAACAACCATTTATTAAATATCTACTGTGTGCAGGAACTGCACTAAGCACTGAGAATATAAAGAAATAATACAATTTGCCCCATTTTCCCCACCAAAAAATGCAATAAAACAAAACAAAATCCTCATTTTCAAAGACTTCATTATCTAAATTTGTTACTGTTTGCTACAAAACAGAATTTGGAATGAAAATGTACAGATGTGTATTCAAGCTCTTGGTAGAGTGGGATGGGAGTGGATTTGGTTACTGAAGTGCCTGAAGGGGCTTTTTAAATTTAAAAGCTAATTTCCCCTCTGAACAGATCTTTTCCTGAAGGCCCCAGTCCCAAGTCTGATCATTTACTCTCTTTGGAGCTGCCAGATTCAGCTTCTCTCAGAAAAAAAAAAAGGCTAGAATGTCAGTCAACACCAAAAGAAGTATGCTTTTTCTCATCTGACAGTTAAAAAACAAATAAATTGGGAAAAGATGCTTCCCATCCTCATCAAACAAGGGATAATGAAACTGGAAATAGGTTGAGGATTTATTGTACCTCTGGTGACATGGTAAAGAACACAGTAAAATTGGTTTTCAGTATATACAGTAGCTGTTCACACAGCATGACGAAAGAAAGACCCTGTAAATATGAACGGCCCCAGATGAATGAGGCCTGAAATGGAAAACCAGCCCTTGTGGGGTAGTTTGGATCAAGGAACACAAATGGGTGTCGCCTGTAATTTGCCAACATTTCCATTTGATCTTTGGCTAGCAGGAGACATTGATGATTTAGTAGGCTATCAAGACCCATCTCTCTCCTCCCCACCTTACCCCCTGTCTATTACAACCCATATGGTACAATGGTCTCTTTGTGTAATGATAAGAGTGATAACTGCTATTTTTATAGTATTTTAACTTTATTGGCTAGGACACTTGATTGGGAGGCAGCAAGGCTCAGGTTCAAATACCACCTATGACACACTCCTCATTTAACCCAGGCAATTCCCAGAATTGTCCTGGTTAATCCATAGCTCATCTGTAAAATGAAAGGATTGAAGAGAGCCTCTAAGGTCTATTCTAGATTGAGGATCTAAAATTTATTTTGATCTTTTCAACAGCCTTGTAAGGTAGGTTCCATGAATATGATCTCTGCCATTTTAGAGATAAAGAGTCTGTAATTTAAGTTAGGGCAATTTCCCTAACACTTGTCGAGAAAACCAAGTTCAAATCCAAAAGGAAGCTGTCTCCAGCATGCTTCTGATAGCAAAAAAAAGGTTTTCACCTTTGTTCACAGATTATTGTGAACTCTCCTGGAAACCTGGTAGTTCACAGAAATAAATGGGGAAAATAATTGATATTAGAAAGAGGCAGGAATGGGAGCCAGAGAAAGCTTCTCCTGGCAGTGCCCATGCCTTGAGCAAGGGAGTACAATGTAATTTGTTTCATATTAAAATTTCTTAAAGCAGCCCCTGTGACTGTATCTGTTTCTCAGATCTTTGCAGTTAATGAAGTGGCCAAATTCAAGAATCTAGCAATAGAATTACACTTCAGTAATATAAACAAAAAAAAAGGGTCTAATTTACATTTGTGCCCACATCATTAATGTAAATTGGTTATTAGCCCTTTATGCTAAAGAGCAGTAATATAAAACATAAAGGTAGTTTTATTAACTACATTTTGCCCTCTGAAATCTGCAATGCATGGAGTTTGCAATCAGTGTGTTTTTTTTTCCTTATGCACAGTGGCATTTACTCCACCTAATTAACATATTTATTAACAAATTACTGCCCCCTCTTCTGCAATTTACATTTTATAACACATTGCCACGATGAAGTTAATAAGACAGCCATGTGCATGGCTTTTGAGATCCTATTGGAATGCTGCATTAGGATTTTTCTTCTATTGCTTTCATTTCTCTTTTAGGCAGGGGTAATTAAAGAAAAAATGGTATTTACAAACAATTATAATGCTGGAAAAAGAAAAATGAAAATTGGTTTTTGGTCATTGTTTTATTCTGCTGTGAATGAGAGCAGGTGTTTTCAGGGATTTGGGTGGTGGACAGTTAGAATTACTCAGCTGCATTTTTGTCTGACCCCAGAATTCAGCCTCCTGATTTGCTTATGAACATGGGAAATGTTCCTGCCAAGAGAATGTATCATCCTACTCAATCCTTCCTGTTTTACTGGTCACTAGGGACTAGAAGGGAATAGTGTGAGAAAATAAGAATACAGGGACACATTGGTGAATAAGGAGAAGGCAGGGAATTACCAAACGAGTGACTTCCACCCTTGTTATCCTGTGACCAAATCTTTTGCAGTTGCTTTTTATTTTTTTTGAATTGTTGAGATTTCAGCAGAAGAGCCTGAGTAGGCTGATGATGCTCAGAACATTAGTTTTTTTATTACAGGCACATTTTGGCTTATACTTTAGGCATCTAACCTAAGATAAGCATAGAGTGGGAGATCAAGGGATGGGGTAGGACTTAAGCTGGTGAGTAGAGAAAAGGGGGCAAAGATACATGAAATCTTAGTTATTCAAGACACAAGGATATACCTAGATCTCCAAAATATTAGGATATATCCAGAGCAGGAGCCTATTGCAAGAATATCTCCTTCTTCCTTCCCCCCCTCCCCCCAAACTGTATTTTAAAAAATTTAACAATAGTTGTAATGTCATATTTGTCACAATTGGATTTGATATCTTCTCCTTATTACATATAGCTCATATGTCTACAAAGGACTTTAGGAACTATGGTGTCTAATCCCTCTCATTTTATAATTGGTAAACTGAGGGTGACAAATTAAATGATTTACATTTGGATCACATAGCTTGTTAAGTGTCTGAGGGAGAATTTTAATTCAGATCTTTCTGTTTCCAAGACCAGTGTAAAACCTACCTGACTTTTTATATACCATAAATACAATATAGCCTTAGTTTTTTTTAAGTATAATTAATTAAAATTAATTGGGTTTCAAGACTACAACAGAATATTTTAGAAGAGCCTTTGAGATAATAGTTAAAACCATTGAAGCATTATCAAACAAAGACTGGAGAAGAGAAGGGTACTCTTTCACATAAATCATCATAAGATTTGGGATTTTATTAGTGTGAAATAGAGTGGTGGACACCCTATGTGTAGCACGACTATATGCTGCAAAATCTTGATGCCTCACATATAATAGATATAAGGGACAACTCCCATTTTAAGGCTCAAATGGAATTTATCTGAACAGTTTCTTTTAGTTAGGTCTAGGGGTATGAAAATAAAATTATGGTACTCTGCTTATGGTCCCTCCTGTTCTTAGGGATATTTACACTTGCCTAGGGGAAGATTTTTTTAGCATGCCTAAATAACTTGTGGGACTTCTATATGGGACTAGAGTCTGATCCTATCTATCTTGTGCCTCACCCTTCCTGAAGTGGGAGCTTGTCTTCTGTCTTTCTAAATAGATAAAAACCTCTTCCCTACATCACTACTACTGCTGTCATTAATCACACCAGACAAAGATTTAGTGGCTGCTGCATTTTCTTTGTTTATAATTGGATACATGACATACAAGACTGACTGGGGTGGAGGATGGAGTGGCCGACATGTTAAGAAGTTAAAAAATATAAAGAAATATAGCCACTTTGTCTACTTTTGGAGTACAGAACTCTGGCTCTTCTTTCTCTCTTCCTTCTCTAAATTGAATACCACCAGGATAACAGAGAAGGGGTTCAGAAGCTTCCAAAGACGAGTTCAAAAAGAGGTTACTTAAATTGGTAAATATCCAGGAAGGGATTCTGAGAAGACAGGGTTACTACAGTTGTCAGATTTAAATTCCCCAAAAAGAAATTTCCAATAAGGTTCTTAGTATGAAAATTTAAAGCCCTAGAGAAGAACTATTAAAAAATCTTTGTCTCCATTGTCTCTTTCCCATACTTTCCTCTCTCTCTCCCCCTCTCTCTGTACACACACAAAATGTGTATTTACACATAAATATGAATATATTTATATTTGTACACTGCATAAATCTGCATATGTACAAATATATCTATATCTATGTCTATATGTCTCTCTATGTATATATATGTAGAGATATATGTGTGCATATATATGTGCATATGTATATATATACACACACATACATAAATATACACACAAATATACACATATTTACTCCAGAGAACAAAACTAGGAATAAATATATTCAGGGTCCCAGAGAGAACCATATTGGTTGAATTTAAATAAAAAGAAAAAGTTCTCCACTTAGGAGGCATTCTCTCTTCCAGTAAAGAAACTACTTTAGGCAATAGTTATACTTATGGTTTTCAACTATTTTTCTTCTATAGCAGAGTTTCTTAACCTGCTTTGTGTGAAATTTAAAAAAATTCTTTTCAATTTTTTTTATATAATTTTTTTTTGGTAATTTTTATTTTGGACATTTAAACATATTTTGAGAAAGGAGTCCATAAACTTCACTAGATGGTCCAAGGAGTCCATAGTACCCTAAAAGTTTGGAACTCTTTATTATACTTTTGCTTCTGCCCCTTCTCTTTCTTTTTTCTTGACCATCTATATTTCTTGCAAATATTATTGAGTTCAACAGAAATGTCCATATCTTAAATCATTTAAGAATTCTTGACTGTGAAAAAAAGAGGCATGAATATGGATGATATATGTTCAGAAATCCTTCTGTCAATGACAACCACTCTATATTTTCCATTCTATTTTAGAATTCTCTTCTTTTCCCTTTGTAGCCTGACTAGAGCCAGGAGATTTTTGAAGAATATGGATGCTATCATCCTTCTCATAATCCCTGCTGGTTATTTTAAGTCAGGATGAATTTACATGGTTATTGAACTGAATAGCCAAAAGAAACTTTCCACCTAAGCCCACAGGAAAGAGACTGTTCAACCAAAGAATAATCAATTCCTTGGCTTCCAGATATATTTCCAAAGCCTTGGAATATGAGAAACAGAAAGTGAGAGAAATGATTCATATTAGTCAAGACCATAAAATCACAGAATCTCATATTTGGAAGGGACTTCAGAATTTGTATAATCCAACCAGTACCTGAACAAGCTGATGATACTCTGTGATGTCTCTCATAAGTAGACTTCACTTAAAGACCTCCAATGATGGTAAACTCACTGACCTATGATGTTATGTATTTTATTTTGAATAACTAATTATTAGTTTTTGTTATGTCCAAAATCTACTTCTCTTGACTTTTATCTATTATTTTTAGTTTTATTCTCTGGGGTAAAGCAAAGTCAAATCTCACCCCAATTCCACATTAAGTCTCTTCAAATACTTGAAGGCAGCTGTAATGTCCTTCCTATGTCTATTTTCCTGACTTTTTCAACTTCATTTTCTTCAACTAATTCTTACAGGTTATGCTTTCTAATTTCCTCATCATCTTGTGCTCTCTTCTGAACGTGTTCCAGTTTGCCAGTGATCATTCTAAAATCTCTTGCACAGGAATGAGCACAATTCTCTAAATGTGATCTTAGACTATAGTTGAACTATCACTTTCCTTTTTTCTAGATATTCTTTTAATTTAGCCTAAAGTCTTATTACCTTTCTGATCACTATAATTATATTAACAATTTAAGATTACTTTTTTTTTTGGCTGCCAAACACACTATTGGCAGCAACTGATCTTAAAGTTCTTGTAAAAGGTCTAGCTCTTTTTATATAAACCATTCCTCAACTCTGTCTCTCCTTCTAGACACAAGGTCACACAGTTAGTAAGGAATTGATTGTGTAACATGGGAGACATTGGCAAAGGACCACCCAGTATGTCATGTCTAAGTGTGCTCTATGACTGAAGCAGAATTGCAATAGCTCAAAAAAATGAGATGTGCAAATTTACAGATTTTCCACTCCAAATGGTCATGTGAACCATTTATGCCAGAGCTAGAAGAATAATAATCAACCTCAGTGTCTGATGTCAAATTTAAACTCAGGACTTTTTGACTCCAGGCTACACTCTCTATCTACCAACTAGCTACCCTAGACATTTTTTTCTATTGATCGTCATCTTTTTACACTTAGTCTTTTCTACTCTCTTGCGATCTTTTGGATCTAATTTTATTGTTCAATATATTAGTTATCCACTTCTGCCTTGCATTTTTTGCCATTTTGATAAGCATACTATTTAAGCCTTTATCTAAGTCATTGACAAAAATGGCCACTCATGAGATATGCATTTTCCAAGTTGTATTGACTCCTGATCCCCTCCCCTTTTCTTCAACATTCTTTAGTTTGGATTTCTCTTTATTTGGACATTTCCTGTACTGATATACAACATGAACTTCTCTCCAAATATAATGAATTTCCTAGGGATGCTGTGATATTACATGAGTTACTCAAGGTCACACAACTAGTCTATGTCAGAGATAGAAGAATAAATTAGGTTTTGCTGTCTCTGAGGCTGGCCAACCATCTATTATGGCATTTCCTATCTCATCAATTTGCCCTCTATCTTGTAATAAGGATGAACTATAAACCATGATCTTGGTCTCCTATTCAAATATTAAATTCCCAGAAAGCATTACTGTTATTGATGACAGATAAGAAATTTAGGAAAAAGATTACATTGAAATTATCTTGTTATCTGAGTAAATGGCTCATGGACTGAGCACTAGACTTAGAGTCAGGAACACCTGAGTTCAAACCCTGTAATTTTTGTGATTCTGGATAAATCACACACTCTCTTTGAATCAGGTTCCACATCTATAAAATGGGGATAACAGAATCTACTTCACAAAATTGTTGTCAACATATGTAAAGAACCTTGTAAATCTTAAAATGTGATATAGATCCTGTTATTACTATAGTTTTCTTTTTTCCTTCTTCTCTTCCTCCCTTTCCTCCATCCCTCCCTCCTTCCCTTCCTTCTCTTCCCTCCCTTCCTTTCCTTCCCTTTTTTCCTTTCCTTCCATTCCTTCTCTTCCTTCCCTCCCTTCCTGCTTTCCTTTTCTCAGAAGATAGTCAGGGCAGCTAGATGGTACAGTGCATAGAACACCAGGAGGTGTCAGGAGGACCTGAGTTCAAATCTATTCTCAGACACTTAATACTCCCTAGATGTGTGACCCTGGGGAAGTCATTTTAACCCCAAATGCCTCAGAAAAAAGAGAGAGAGAGAAGATAGTGGAGAAAACTAACTATATCATGATATATTTTACCTAAAATTTTAGAAAAATTGTTTATTAAATAGCTCATACTATTTTTGTAGATAAAAGGGAGAGATATAGACAAGATGTGTCCATAGAATCAGATGATGAGCCAAATAGAGTCAGATGGATTTGGAACTGGGTCAAAAAAGAATCATCATTAATGGTTCAATGTCTACTTGGCAGTAGGTCTCTAGTGGAGTGGCTCAGGGATCTCTGCTTGGCCCTGTTTTTTTTTTTTTTTCCACATTTAAAAAAATCAATATCTTGGATAAAAGCACAGATGGCATGCTTATCAAATCTACATGCAATACAAAGCTGGGGGTTGTATCTAACATGCTGGATTACTGCCAAGATCTTAAAAGACTTTGACAGGCTGAATCATTGGATTGAATATTTCATTCAGCCCAATGAAATCATTGGGTTGAATCCAATAAGATGAAATTCAATAGAGATAAATATAAAATCTTATAGTCAGGTTAAAAAATCAGCCTCACAAATAGAAGATAGGGGAAAACATAGTTAGACAGCAATTTGTCTGAAAAAGATCTGCGGATTTTGGTGGTGTGCAGGCTCAGTAAGAGACAGCAGTATGTTGTGAAGGCCAACAAAACTAATGTAATCTTGAGCTGCATTAGGAGAGTCCTAGCTTCCAGGAATAATAAGGTTATGCTTTTCTGTATTCTGCCTTGATCAGATTATGTCTGGAGTAACATGTTCAATTCTGGGCTCCACAGTTTAAGGATATTGGTAAGTAGGAAAGGTTGGTAACTAGGAAGCTGAATGGCCTGAGTCACATGAAGATCATTTTAAGGAATTGGGGATATTTAGTTTGAATATGGGAACATACAGGGGATACATGAAACATGTATTTACACATTTTAGGGTTTTTGTGTGGAAGTGAGATTATATTTGTTCTGTTTGGTCCGAGAAGGAAGAACCAGGGCAGAGTGTAAGTTATAAGGATTTTGTATTTATAGTTGATGACAGGAAAAAACTTCCTAACAAATGCAACTGTTGAAAAGTGTCATGGACCGCCTTTGGAAGAAGTAAGATCTTTATCATTTGAGATATGAAAACAAAGGCTAGATCATGTTGTGGTAATTCCTTTTTAAGTATGACTTGCATAAGATGGCAACTGGTATCCATCTTTCTAACTCTTAAATGCAGTGATTCTATAATTTTATAAACATTTAAGATAGATGAATATGAATACATTCCTGAGATTATAAAGCACATTGAGGAGATTAATTGGATTTTAAAGTCTGTTCAATTTGAATTTGATTTGTTAAGTCAGATCAACCAATATTTCTTCATTAAGCAATTAGTCCAAATATTTCTTTAAAGTGTCCCTCTAATGTCCTTCTACAAAGCATCCCTTTAAAGAAATACTTAGACTTCATAGTACTTTTATTTTATTTTGGAGGCAATCAAGGTTAAATGACTTGTTCAGGATCACATTAGTAAACGTCAAAAGCTAGATTTGAACTCACTGATGCTTTATCCACTGTACCACTGATCTGTTCCTGGGACCTCATAATGACTCTCTGACCTCACACTAGTCCAGTCTAGAGGACCTTTTCATACATTCTTTTAGAATACGAAGGGCTAACAATTAACAGTCATCAGGACACTAAATTTGGACTACCACCAGAATCCTTTCCCACTAGGTATTTGCCCTCTGTTCCTTTTATTTCTGATATTAGTCATATTTTAAGCATGATTTATTTATTTACAAATTTCAGGGCTTAAATTATATTTACAAATTACAATAGTATGCAATTTTTGTCAGTGATATAGATGATCCAAAGCAACATTAAGGTCCAGAGTTATAGTTCCTTTGCAAATCACTGCCATTAATAGAAGCTAGCCCTCTTTCAAAAGGGATTAGGACTGGTAGCCAAATGCCACTTGCCAAACTAGAATCAGAAATCTATAGAAATCCATGCTTCTCACCCATAATTCCCAACAGTATGGTTCCAAACCCAGAAACTCTGCAAAAGTCTCTATTTTCTATGTTCAGCTTTTAGGGTCCTATACAATATGATTGAAATTTTCTTTTACAGTCTTATTTTACAATACTCTCTATCCTGTAGTCTTTAGTCCAGCTAAACTGACCTTATTGAAACATGCTCATATATGTATGCATGCACAATGATGTCCACACCCATACCACTCCCATAGCTATGCCTTTTCCCATATCCTACCTCCATACCTTTGCAATTGCTATCCTCCATGCCTGGAATGCCTTCTCTCTTTCCTCTGCCTCTTGGCATTCCTTCTTTCCTTAAAAATTCTACTCATGCTATTTTCTACACGAACTTATACTCTATCTTATCGTTTGCATGCTGTCTCTCCCATTAGAATGTGAGCTCTTTGAGGATAGGAACCATATTTTCTGTCTGTGTTTGTATTTTTAGTACTTAACATTTGTCTAGTGCAGAATAAATACTTTTAAAATTTTGGATATTATTTTCTTGTTTAATTTAATTTATTTTTAAAGAATAAAAATAGGTTTTCTCCCCTCTTTCCCACCCCTACCTTTTCATTGGGAAAAAACAAAAAAAGTGATATTTTTGTAATAAATATTTATTGATGGGGGCAGCTAGTTGGCACAAGTGGATAGAGCCCCAACCTTGAAGTCAGGAAGACCTGAGTTCAAATCTTGGTCTCAGACACTTAATATTTCCTAGCTGCGTGAACCTGAGTAAGTCACTTAACCCCACTTGCCTCAGCAAAAACAAAAACAAAATAAAGCAAAAAACCCCACAATATTTATTGACTGAAGCCTTTATTGCCTTCTAATGCTATCCCACTTTCCTTCCTCTCTGCCCCCTTCAGTTGACCTTGTATTTATTTTGAATATAGTTTGTTTATGTGGTACACATAAGTTCTAGATCCATTCTCCCAACACACATTCCAATGAACAGATCAGTTTCTACAAGCCCCAGATTAACTTTTAAAGTAGTAAAGAAAGGTTGTGATGATAATAGAGAGAGCATTAGTTGGAAGACAAAAGATATGGATTTAAATATGTGATACTTGACTAATGAGAGAAGCTGGTTGGCACTGCAATGCACAGAGCTCTAGGCTTGGGGTCAGGAAGACTCATTCTTCTGAGTTAAAATCCAATCACAGACATTTCCTAGCTGTGTAATTCTGGGCAAGTCCTTAACACTGTTTGCCTCAGCTTCCTCATCTGTAAAATGAGCTGGAGAAGGAAATGGCAAACAACTTCAGTATTTTGCCAAGAAAATTCTAAATGGGGCCATGAAGAGTCAGACTTGTTGGAAATGACTCAATGATAAAAGCTTGACTAACAAAATGACAAGAGACAAATCACTTTCCCACTCAGGGCTTCTATTTCCTTATATTTAAAAGTAAATGGTAGGACTTGATCTGTATTTCTAAGGACCATTTTAGCTCAGAAGTCTTTGATATTGAACTCTCCTTGCCTAAATTTCCTCACTAATAAAACATGATCATTAAGAGAGTAAATGATCTCTTTGGTGTAGGGAATTTATGGGCCTTGCAAATGCTGGGATAGAAATATAGAAATGCATTATAATCATAATCATTAAGTTTATAAGATGCCATGAAATAAGAAAGTAAGAATAGCAATGCAGAGTGACCATAGATGGAATGAGAAGAAAATTGAATAGCCTACAGAAGATTTCAGAATGTTTTAAGGGAGGAATTAAAGGAGCAAATAGCATAAGAGAGAAAATATGGAAAACGTAAATTACAGGAATGTGGCTAAAGAAAGGTATTAACACCCTAGGAAATAATGAAATTTTATAAAAGCATGTTGACTAGTAGAGTAGTAGACAGCAATACAGCTGAGTTCTTGCCCACAAAATGCTTCTAAACAGATCTAAAAAATGTACCTGCCTGAATCCTGATGGGGAAATTTAGAAAAATTCATACTGAGTCCTTTGTCTGGCTCAGGTTGGTACAGAGAGACAGACAGGGAGGTTTGCTGACCCTCAGGACTAGCTTGAACACTCTGGCACCAAGGATGAGACTATGCACCAGAGCAAGAGGAAGTCCTAAGTTTATACTGGGGTACTGTGATGTGGACAGAGACTAAGTGGCAGCTTTGTCACCTACTGCTGAGTTCTGAGTCACGGATCTTGAAATAACTGAACACGCAGTACCACAAGCAAGCAAAAGCAGGACCTTTCCTCCAGAAGTATGGTAGAGTCCAGCCCTAATATCAAGTCTAAAGTCAATAGGTAGGCTGGAAGAATAAGCAAAGGAAAAAAATAAGCCTACAACAAAGAACTAGTTTTTGTGGCAGAATGCTCAAAGATACAAATATATGAGCCAAAAGGAAAAAAAAAGTTGGACACATATGCTATAACTATAATTATAAGAAGAGCTGAAGTGAATTTTTAAAAAGTTAAAAAATGTTTTTGTAAATAGAATGATAGCATTTAAGGAAAAAAATTGAAAAGAAATGAGAGCTCTGGGAAAAGGAATTGGAAAGAAGATAGCTTGGAACAAGATGTACAAAACCTTGCCCAAGTAACAAACTTGAAGATTACAATGGGCCAAATAGAAGCCAATGATTTCATGAGGTAATAAGAAATTTTACTACATGGTATATGAATGTTATGGAATATTATTGCTCTGTAAGAAATGACCAGCAGGATGAATACAGAGGGGCTTGGAGAGACTTACATGAACTGATGCTAAGTGAAATGAGCAGAACCAGGAGATCATTATATACCTCAACAACGATACTGTATGAAGATGCATTCTGATGGAAGTGGATTTCTTTGACAAAGAGACCTAACTCAGTTTCAATTGATCAACAATGGACAGAAGCAGCTACACCCAAAGAAAGAACACTGGGAAATGAATATAAACTGTTTGCATTTTTGTTTTTCTTCCCGGGTTATTTATACCTTCTGAATCCAATTCTCCCTGTGCAGCAAGAGAACTGTTTAGTTCTGCACATATATATTGTATCTAGGATATACTGCGACATATTTAACATATATAGGATTGCTTGCCATCTGGAGGAGGGGGTGGAGGGAGGGAGGAGAAAAATCAGAACAGAAGTGAGTGTAAGGGATAATGTTGTAAAAAATTACCCTGGCCTGGGTTCTGTCAATAAAAAGTTATTATAATAAAAAAAGAAATTTTACTACACTGTTGAAAGGCTAAAAAATGAAGAAAATATAAGATATCTCATAGCAAAAACAACTGATCTAGAAAACAGATCTAGGAGAAAACATTTAAGAATTACTGAACTATCTGAATGCCATGACAAAAAAAAAAAGAGTGTAGACATCTTATTTCAAGAACTCTCTCCTCCCTCCCCCTCTTCCAAATACTTTCACTGTATCTCTTAGAACTAGAGGGCAAAGGGGAAATAAAATAATCTACTAGTCACCCACTGAAAGATATTCTAAGATGAAAATTCCCAAGAATATCATAGCTAAGATCCAGACCTCCCAGGCCAAAGAAAACATTTTGCAAGCAATTAGAAAGAAATAATTCAAGTATCAATTAGCCACAGTCAGAGTTATCCATTATTTAACAGCCACCAATATAAATTAGCAAAGAATTTGGATTAAGATATTATTAAAGTCAAAGGATATGTGTCATAGCCAAGAATAACCTACTCAGCAGAACTAAATATAGTGCTACAGGGGAGAAAATGCATCTTTAATGAAGTAGAAGTCTTTCCAGCATTCCTGATGACTAGGGTTATGTAGTAATTTTGAAGTACAAATATAGGAGTAAAGAGAAACAAATAAGGTAAACATGAATGCATAATGATAATTGACTTAACAAAGATGAATTGCTTATATTCTATTATGGAGAGATGACACATCTCCATTCTGAGCCCCATCATCATGAAAAGTCATAGAGAGAATTTTAATTAAACTCTTATGTCTTTATAATCTTAAAGGGAAAATAGAAGAGAGGGGAAGAGGAAAGGAAGATTAGGTAAAATTATCTTACATATCTTTACATAGGTAAAATTACTTACATGCACATGTAGACATCTAAACAAACAGAAGAAGGGAAGAAGGAGAGAAGCTGACTTTCCAATTTTATTTTCCTTTAAACCAATTAAAGGAAGGAAGGAACAATATAGATCCACACATATACATTCACAGAGTTGAGGACAGAAATATTTTATTCAACTGGGAAATTGGAGGGAAAGGGAAAGGGGAATTAGAGGGAAATCATTTTAAAGGAGGGATGAGTCCTAAGCAAAACAAACTTCAAAACTGTACAAAAAATTTTATAGCTCATCTGAGGTGGGAAAGAATAGGAATCTGAGAGAGTATTTAAATTGCACAAATGAATGAAAAAGTTATGATATATAAAAGTGATAGAACACTGGTGTGTTATAAAAAAATGATGAAACAAATGATTTTAGAGAAACCTGGGAAGATTCATATGAACTGATGCAAACTGAAGTGAACTGAACCAGAAGAACAATTTGAAAGAATAAACAACACATCAGTATAATGAGCAACCACAAATGCAGAGGATTAAAATAAAACATGTTACCCACCTCCCAATAGAGAAGTGAAGGACTCAGTGCAGAATGAGACAATTTCTTTGAGGGAGAGGAAGGACATGGCTAATGTGGAAATTTCTTTTGATTGACCATAACATTTGTAACAAGGATTTTTTTTTTGAGTTCTCAAGTGGCATTGGGAGAGTGTTGGTATGGGAAGCATTAGAAGGTAAATTTTTTGCTGATTGAAAAAATATAACTAAAAAATTAATATTGATAAGAGCAAGGGGAAATGACAATAGAAGTGATGGGCAGCATTTCTATAGCATGGTGATAGAAAACCTAGCAAGATGGCTAACATGAAGCAATCACCTAAACTGATGCAAGGGGACCATGAAGTAACAAAGAGTTAAGCAATTGGAATAATGCTAACTGACTGATCAGATGTGAAATTGATAGTGAATATCTTAAGAAAATCAATACTTTAGCATCTTTGGGTATATGTATATACATATACACATATATACATAAATAAACGTATACACAATGTATATCTGTATGCATACATATATGTGTATATTTGGAGGGGGTGGGATTGGCTATTGCCATCGATCCTTCTAAAAAAGAAGGAGTGACTTACATTGCAGTAAATTTACAAAGTAATCCATAATACTCTAGAGTAGCTGTTCAATTTTATTTGAAGGTGGCCTGTTGAAGGTCACTGATACATAGGACAAAATCAATTCAGGGATGCATAAGCAAAAAGCAATTTAATTAATTATTTTAGGTGAGGAAAGAGAAATAAAAACCATTTCACTCATCCACTTTTAAAATTAAGAGGCTCTATCAAATTCTGTTCAATAAATAGACTAAATAAATTTAAACTGTTCAAATATTGCTGAGTACATGTCAGATTTATATTATAGCTTAATAAGGGAGGGAAGTTAGAGGCAGGGGAAATGAATAGGGGCTGGGAAGAGATATCCACAGCATTGATGTTTGCCAAAGCCTAGAGAACTATGTACTATTATTATTATTCCTCTTTTTTTGGAAAAGAAAATATAGTCCATTCAGTTTTTAAAGGTAAATATTTGCAACACCTTATTATAGAAAGTAGTGTAATTGCTACTTAAAGTTTTGAAGCACAAGTATTCTTGAAATCCCCCTTTCCTTTTTTTCTAAAGAGAAAATTCTTAATATTTTGCTCTGGAAAATGTGGAGGGTCACATTTCACTTTACAAAGAAAAAAGGTCATCTACTTTCATAGCGCAACATCCCCATTTTGTGGCCTTTTAGGATATTGCTGCTAAAAATTTTTAAAGCCAGTGCAATATGGGTGGGCCTCTTACTTTTCCCTCAGGGCCTAGGAAATGAAGACAAAGCTGGGGGTTCTGGGGTTTGCAGTAAGAATTAGTGAAAAATTAGATAAAAATCTAGGGCTGCTCTCTGCCTGGGACAGCTTATATTGACTACATTGGGAGAGTGGTTGAGTCCAACATAATTGGATTTAGCTTAAACTCTAAATTATACCTGTAACATTTGGAATGAAGGTAGTGCATAAATTTAGACCATCTTTTTGGTGTTAGTATTAAGAAATGATTGCCATTCCATCTCAGGACAACATTTTTTAAGTACTTTCTGTACTAGGTAGGTATCACACTAATTTCTGGGGGTACAAAGAAAGGCAAAAACATTGTTCCTGCTCTGAGGCATTTTACATTCTGATCTGGAAGATAACATGTAAAACTAAAGGAGAAGTAGGTGTAGATCTCAAAGGGAAGGTGCTAGTGGTGGGAAATTGGGAAAGGCTTCTTTGTAAAAGGTGAGAAGATCAAGCTGGAATTGACCCACAGACAAGGGCTGCCAACTCTTTTCCTTATTTATTGGGAAAGTCTTGCCTTCTCATTCTTGATCTTAGAGCATAAACTTTCCCATCTAATGCCATGTGGCAAATAACTGAGGGAGAGTCAGGACTCTTTATGGCTAAAGAGTCTCCATTTCATTATGGTTCTATGGGGAGCAAGGTTATGTGTTGGTTTTTGAGTCTTACTAACCTGGAAATTAAGAAGAAAGTAAATAAATATGGAACATAGAGCTGCCTGAGGCAAGGATTTGAAGGCAAGAGTGAGGTTACTCCCCTAGAACAACCAAGTTCAACCAACATTTGTCCTGTTGGCCTTAAGGGAAAGTATTCCATTTCAAAGGACAATTGATTTAGAATCAATCGATCTGCCAATTAACAGTTAAATTTTTTTTTCTTTTACAAGACACTGACTAAGGTATTGGAGAATTCTAAGACAAAAATCAAATAAGTCCTGCCTACAAGAAAATTAATTTTGAGCAGAGAAGACAACATGTATGTAAATAAGCATCTACAAGGCAATTTTAGGAGATCAGGCAGCAGGAGCTAAGGGGAACAGCAAAGACCCCATGTAGAAAATGAGGCTTGAAAGTTTTGAAAGAAAGCAGGGATTCTAAGAGCAACTGTAAGGAAAGAAAGATAGCTAGTGCAAAGGTAGGAGATAGAGTGGTGTGTTTGAAGAACAAAAGCCCTTTCTATATTAGGCCCCCTTACCTTGAACCCATTTTCTCACTCGTACTACCTGTCTCCTTCCTGTTCCAATTCCCTGAGTCTTCTTTCTGAGATTACTTACCATTTATGCTCTATATATCGTTTACATGCAGTGTTATTACTTGTATCTTCTCCAAAGGAATGTTTTTTCCTTTTATCATATTCCTAGTACTTGGCTCATTATAGAAATAATGGTATTTGTTGATTTGAGTAGTCAATTTGGCTGAATTGTAGAGTGAAGAAAGGGGAGTAATGAATAAAAATGCCTAGAAAGGCAGATTGAGGGTTAGTTATGATAGAGGAATTTATATTTGATCCTAGAACCAATAAGAAATCAGTGGAATTTACTAAGAGGTATATGGCAAGTTTAAAAGAATGGGTACCTCTTGTGTGAGGACTGCTGAATCCCTTTCAGGGCTATTTATCCACTTTTGGTGTACAACTCTCACCTATGGTTTCCAGAAGCTGTAGCATGTAGCATGTTCAATGCTACCCTGGTAAACTGTCATGGCAGACTGGCTAAACTAGTTGAAAGTAACCAATAGACCTCAAACACCTTGATGAATTAGGGAGATGTTTATCCTAGGCATGTGAAGACTTATCCAGGTGGAATGGATAGATAAGAACACTTTATTCCAAAGGCCATGAAGACAGCTGAAACAAGTGCTATGGAGCCCTAACAACATGGTCAGGAATGATTGAATAAAAACCACTAAAATAAGTGTATGAAGAAATGCAAATTTCAAATGAGATTTGAGTGGTTTTGGACAGAAAATGAACTATGGAACATATGTAAAGACAAATTCCCCTTTGAATTCATTTCTCTTCTCTATTCTAAGATTCCAAGGTTATTTACTTCATCCTGGGCCATCAACAAATCCTGATTTTTGTTCTGCCACTGGACTTTGATGACTCTTGAAGAGGGCTGATGATTTTGTGAAACTCACAGAAAAGCCAAAACGTCACTCTAATGTCATCAATCCTCTTTGAAATCAAAGGACAAATAATAATTAAGTAGGGAAATAATGTGGTCTTTAAGAAAGAAATTAAGCTTAAGGCTTCACTTTGGTAGCTGTATGGAAAATCAAATAGAGAGGGAAAAAGATTTGAAGCAGAGAAACTTGTTTTGCTGGCCTGAACAAAATGGAAATGGCCAAAGGGGGAGAATTTTTATCACTGGGATGAGGACTCCAAACTTGGACAAGAACTTTTGAATGAAATGATAATTTGTTTGAAAGCTAGATTGACCTTCACGAGTGGGAGGAAACTTCCAAATACATTTCAGTCTTGGAGACTATTGACTAGTTAGGAAATAAGGGAATTCTGGCATTTTCAAATGCCAAGACAGCCATATGAGGTTCTTACTTTGAGATATCGTGTTGACAAAGACCTAGAGATAAACTAATGAAAAGACTGTTTACTTTTGTACAATTCCTTAAATTTGTTGCTTAGATAAAGATTATTTGGTCTTAACTTTATTTTGAATTCTCTTTCTATTCTTGGCTGGATTAATGTTATTAAACTTTTTTTATAGCACGACAGTACCTTATTAATTAATGATGATAATAAATGACAATAATACTTCATATTTGTATGGTATCGACTTTATCAGAAGAAAAAAGCTTGAAGTACTATCATTTTTAATACTGTAATGATATAATTTGAAAGGCAGCCTGATAGAGAGCTAGCTAGTTAGTTAGAAATCAAGAAGTGCTGTGTTTAAGTTTTCATTCTGACATAACCCATGAGTCTCTTAATTTCTCAGTGCCTCTAGGCACCCAAATAATACTACAAAATTGTCTCCCTTAAAAATACTTAGGGGCAAACTAATGACCCCTGAAGTTTGCTTTTGGATATTAGTGCCCTAAATAACATGGATTACAGTGATAAGAATAAAGAAAAAAAAAGAAAATGAAGGGTGTCAGATGAGATCTTTATGGCTAACCATAACAACTACCTTAGATATATTTATTCATAGAAAATTGCTTCCCACAACGGGGCAGTATTAGACTTTGAAACTAGTCAATTCAATTCCCAGGCCAGCAGGAACATGGGTTCATGAGTGGGAGATGGGAATGGAAGGGGCTATTAGGAGGGAATTTCTTTTCTAGACCCTTCCCCATCTTCTAAAATATTGTTCTCCAACTATACAATTGATTGCTGGCAGCTCTGAAAAGTTGGAGGTGGCTTGTGGGTGGAAATGAGGCACTGCTAAATACTTCCTTTCCTCCTTCCCCCCACTCCACATACTTAGACTGAGTTTCCATAGAGTTCCAATGTGATGACAACTTTTGTCCAGTGTCCTGAAAGAAATAAACCAGTGATGATCAATTATTTTTCTGCAGATGTGGGAACGTTTTTGAGAAAGAAAAGGAAAAAGTCTATCACTTAATACTTTTATTTCTATGCTGCTACATAAGTTTCAAGCTGTTTATCATTATTATCATCATCATTATTATACTGTGATTGTAGAACTTATTGGTTTTAATTATAGTAATTTTGAGTTTTGATGCCATTTTACGCCCTTTCTAATTTCTACAAAGATTGTAGATGTTTCCCCATATAATTGAAAATGACTCTAGTTTAATGGGTTCATGAATTCACATAGAATTTCAGTCTTTGACTTTGTCATTAAAGGTTAGTGTATATTGTCAGCTTCCTTTAAAATTACATCTTTGTCTAACGCAATAACATGTGTGATACAGTAGCCTAATGTTTCAATTAGGATGGAAAATTAGCTAATTTGAAATAAAAAGAGCTAAATAAACATTTCCACATGGAAAAAAGTAATTATAGAGCTTAATGATAGTTTGGTTGTTTGCCTTTGTTGATAATTTTTTCTCCCAGAATTATGCTTAATTGATGGACCCTCAAAAGAGATTATGTGAGTGTGTATGTGTACATGAATCCCTGGTTGTGTGTACATACACATTTCTCAAAAGGTTAAAGCCCATTTGGGTTATCTTGATTTGGTTATTAATTTTGAGCTCTCTCTTCTCCCATTTTCTTCTTTTTTAGAACTCCTTGAGTTCATTCTGTTTTCTCTCTTCCTTCTTCCCTGCTTCTTATGATGAAATAGTTCCTCTGCTTGTCAAAGCTCTCTCTTTTTCTCAAGCAGATTGAAATCTTAATTATTCTCATCCCCTCTTTTTCCTTTCCCTCATCCTCTCTCTCTCCTATCCTGCCTTTCAATTTAAATAAATAAATGATAAATAAATAAATAAATGAATTATCCCAATCTACTGCTTCTATTTCTACTGCCCAAAGCTCCCCATCCTTAAAAAAAACAGACAAAAACTTTATTAGATCCTGCCATCCAACCTCCTTCTTTCATTAAAATCTTGAAAAGACCATCTATGCTCTGCTTACTATCCTCTCCATCATTGCTCAGTCCTTCATAAACTGACTTCTGAACTCATCACTCAACTGAAATTGCTCTCTGCAAAGTTACTAGTAGTATACTGTTAATTGCGAAATCTGATGTTTTTTTTTTCAGTACTAATTCTTTATGACCTCTCTACCTGATTTGATATGGCTGATCATTTTCTTCTCTTGATTATTCTCTCCTCTCTGGATTTTGGTGGCTCTCCTAATTTCCCTCTTCTCTTATTGCTCCTTTTCAGTCTCTTTTATTAGTTTTAACTGTGGATGTCTGAGATAAGTATAAATGGAACTTTGGTTGAATAAAAACACTAAAATATGTGTTATGAAGAAATGCAAATTTCAAATGAGATTTGAGTGGTTTTGGACAGAAAATGAACTATGGAACATATGTAAAGACGAATTCTCTTTTGAATTCATTTCTCTTCTCTATTCTAACTTTCTTGATAGCATCATCAGCTCCAATGACTTTTTATTATTTCTTTGTAAATGATTCTCAGATCTGTATGCAACCCCAGTCTCTCCCCTAAGCTTTAATTTTATATTATCAATCTCCTTCAAAACAGATGCTTCAAAATGGATGTCCCATACACTGAAACTCAACATGTCCAAATTGGAGCTCTTCATCATCCCCATTTTCTCCTATCCCAAAAGTTACTAATAATCTGTTAAATGAGTCTAATTTCTATTTAAAAAATGCCATTTTTTCAGTCTTCAAAGTTTGTAATCATGTCATTATCTACAACTCCTCACTCTTTGTTACCTCATGTATCCAATTAATTGCTAAATCTTTCTGTTTCTACCTCCACAACACTAGACTCTTCAATCACACAGCTACTCTTTTAGAGCAGATCTTCTTCATCTCTGCTAAATTATTGCAACAGCCTCCTCTTTGGTCCTTTGTTACAATCTCCTCCCCACTTTAGGCCATCATACACACAGCTGCCAAAGTGAATTTTCTTAAATACAAATCTGACTATGTCACCCCCCTTCAAAACAGCTGTACCCGAAAACTTCTTATTGTCTCTAGAATAAAATATAAGCCATTTATAACTTCATTATGTTTTTTTAGGTTACAAACCCTTTACAACTTCACCCAAACCTTTATTAGACATTATTTTCCCTATACTCTGTGATTTAGACAAGCTGGTCTTTTCTCTATTCCTCATAGATGAAACTCTATAACTCTGTGTTTTTTTTTTTTTTTTTTATGGACCATTTTCCATGCATGGAATACCTTCCCTCCTCAACTCTGCTTCATAGAATCTCTCTAAGAATGAAATTCAAACACCACTTTTTACATAAAGCCTTTTTTTTGATCCTCTTGACTATCAGTATCCTCCTTTCCAACCTTTATATTTATTGTTATTATATTTATAGTATATACACACACATTCATCATCTCTGCAGTTGGAATATACTCTCCTAGAGAATAGGAATTGTTTTGTTCTTTGCATTTGTTTTCTGGCACTCAGGACAGGATCTGACACAGAACAGTGCCACAATCAATACTTATTGATTTGAGTATTAGAAAATGGCTCAAAGATGATCTTTTAGGGATAGGTTTGGCTTAGGACCCCTAAAAATAATTTAAGCTTTGGAAGTGATGCCCAATTTTATTATTTTTTTGCATTTTTCCCCTTTAAAAATATTATTTTTTCAAATGCATGTAAGATGTTATGTTCCAAATTTTTTCTCCCTCTCTTCTTCTGTATCACTTCCCCAAGACAGCAAGCAATCTGATATAGGTTAAACATGTCCAATCCTTCTAAACATATTTCTGTATTTGTCATGTTGTACAAGAAAATTTAGACAAAAAAAAAACCTTGAGAAAAAAAAGCAAATAGACAACAAAGGTATTTAAAGTCCTTTTCATCTAGAAAAGCTTAGTATTGAAAGGGGCAGAAAAATGTTTTTGTGTAAAGAACACTATTTAAATCAATTGATAAAAGTTTTAGATTTGCCACTGTTATAGATGAATATTTAGAGTCTGAGATAGGTATGAAAGGATCTTTGGCTGAATAAAAAGCAATAAAATATGTGTATGAAGAAATGCAGATTTCAGATGAAATTTGAGTGATTTTGTTCAGAAAATGAACTGTGTAATATATATAAAGACTTAAATTTCCTTGTGAAGAATGTAAGATGATGCTCAGTTTGTATGTAAGCAGTATGGTGTTTTAAATAGACAAAATAATTTTTTATTTATTAAAAACTGGAAAATTATGAGTACAAAAAATATAACTTGAAGGACACAATGCAAGGTGTTGAACTGGGTTGCAAACTTTAAAGCTCAAAGGCATTATGATCCTTCAGTTCATATGAATATAACTGTTTTATGATTTAAGGAAGTTAAAAAAGAAATTGCATAAATATTTGGCAACATGAGGTATGAATAAACTTCACAAGGTAAATTTAGTGAGTTATTATCTTTTAAGGAGAAAATTGGTCACTAAGAGCCGAGACTTTTTGATTTAAACTGTTGAAGATAGAGGGGAAAGAAGTTGAGGCTGATTGATAGAATCAAAAGAAACTGGCCGAAAAAGAAAGAAGCAGTTTGTTGAACCTGTTTGAAAAACAAACAAACCAACTTGTATCAGGCGCAATTAGCTGACAAAAAGGCTGATTGGTTCAATAAGATCTCCTGTTCTAACAATTTTCATTTAGTGCCACCTAGAGATAAATTGAATTAAGACCTTCAGAAGTGCCCATGGATCTAGTTTCTATATGCTTTATTTTGTGAGGGAAAAGCAGAAAAGTGAAATACAGAAAAATAGGTATTGCTGGTACTTGGTTATACAAAGAACGCTAGCAAGGCTTGATAATTAGCTGATCTGGTCTGTATACGCCAGAAATAATTCACTGAATGACCATTACAGTTCTCTGATTTAAGGGGTATTTTTTAAATTAAGAGGTAGCTTTTTCCAAATGCTTTTTAAAGTACAACTGTAATTTGAAAGATCTTATAATTACTACATTTAAGAAAAGAAGAAGATTGGTCTAGCTAGGGAGTGATGAAGATCAACAGACACAGTTTTGTGTTGGTACAGATGTTCCTTAATGGATCAGTAATATCAGAGTCTGTCATCCAGAGTTGTGAGTTACCCAGAGCACATGGAATCCTTGCCAGATTCTTGTATGTGTTTTTTCTTCCCAATAGATACAGAATGCATTAGTAGAGGAGTATATCTGAGTGTTTTGTTGTGATGCATTTATTATTTATACATTTGCTTTAATATTTGAGCACCTATAAAATTGTTATTTCTTTTGCCTTATTGTTAAATAAATGAATATTTTTAAGATTTCAAAGTGTCATTATTGTGAGTGACTAGTTGTGTAAATAGAAATGCATTAGAGATAATAAATCAAGATCTAGAGTAATGAGCTGAAGAATCTTATTTCCTTTCAATAGGGTTACCTTTAGAATCCTAGGATTTCCTAATCTGAATTAGGCTCTAAACAGTCTAGAATCTCCACTTTGGCCCAACTACCCTTTTTACCCCCAAAACAGTTAAAGATGCTTTCATCTTAAAGAGTTAAAGAAGTTAACCTCTTCTGTTGAATTCCTCCTTGAAAACTCCATTTAAGAAATACTCTTGTCAGTCAACTTCACATCTCCTTAGTCTTCTATTTTTTCATCTAACTCTACCTCCATCCTTTTGATTCCCTTTTATGTGTTGTCTTTCTCCTATTGGAATGTAAGCTCCTTGAGGACAGAAACTGTCTTAGCTTGGCACATACTAGGTGCTTAATAAAAGATTTATCTAATTTACCTAATCCAAGAGAACCCGAATATAACTCATGAACATTTTACTCTGGGAACCTAGCTCTGCCAGGATGAGAGCAAAGTGTAGTAAGCAAGCCAACTCATATAATATGTAGGTGTCCACATGCCTAGGTAAGAGGTATGAGGTCCTAAAGAATAGTCCTGTATTACAAAGAACCTCACCTCGCCCCCAAAACAATACAGTCTCTACCTTCAAGGAGCTAACAACCTAAGAGAAGTGATATGATATGCATATAAATAAATCTAATATAAAGTAACAAGAGCAAAGGATCAATCCAGACAAAAGTCTATTAGAAATCTTAATGGGAAGAGATTATTTTCAGTTGGAGTGAGAGATGAAGGCATTAGTGACAATGTCATGAAGTCAGTGTATACCTGAGCAAGTACTTGAAGAAAGAGAAGGATTTTACCCATGATATATGATATGTGGAGGGAGTCCTTTCCAGGCATGGGTAATGTCCACATGCTTGGAGGTGGGAGTAGATAGGATGAAATAAGGTGAAAGCATAGCAGTATATAGCTAGAACACAGAAATGTCTGGAGGAAAACTATGAAATAATTCTGAAAAGGTAAGTTGGAACCCAAAAAGGAAGGGCCTTAAATGCCAAGGTAAGAAATATTTATTTTATCCTATAGGTTGGATAAGCTTGGATTGGAAGCTTTGATCAGGGGCTGTAGTTAGAACTATGTGTTTTAGAAAGTTTACTTTGTTACAGTGGTTCTCAAACCTTTGTTCTCAGTATCTTCATGTTGTTAAAAAAACTATCGAGGATCTGTTCAAAGAGTTTTTGTTCACATGGGTTATATTTATAGCTATTTATATATATTAGAAATAAAAATTAATTTTGAATTTGTAGACCCTCTGAAAGGGTTTCAGAGACTCCAACAATTCTTTGGACTATACTTTGAGGACCACTGGACTATTTGTGAGAAGGATGAAGAGGGGAGAGAATAGAAGGCTATTATAGTAGTTCAGGTAAGATGTGGTAAGGTTTTAAACTTACATGAATGGAAAGGAAGGAATAGAAGTGTGAGATGGAATAAAAATTATTTGGTAATTTGGTAACTGGTGGGATGTTAGGTAGAGGCCAGCTAGATGACGCAGTGGATAGAGAGCTAGACCTGGAACCAGGAAGACTTTTTCCTGAGTAGAAATCTGGCTTCAGACACTTACTAGTTGTATGACTCAGGAAAAGTCATTCAGTCCTGTTTGTCCCAGTTACTTATCTCTAAGATGAGCTGGAGGAGAAAATGACAAACAATTCCAGTATTTTTGCAAGAAAACCCCAAATGTGGAAGAACCAGACATGACTGAAAACCAACTAAACAACAATTAGATCTAGGGAATGAGAATGAAGGACTTCAAGGTTTCTAGCCAAGTGGCATATGGGATGATGGTAGAATCAATGAAAATAGTGAAGAAGGGCAGATTGAGGAAAGGAGATAAAGAGTTTAATTTTGAATATGTTGAGTTTGAGATGCTTATGAGGCATTCAAATAGAGATGTAGTTTGAAATATGAGATTTGAGCTTAGGAGAACTAGGGCCTGGATACCACTAGGTTTGGGATTTATCTGCCTAGAGGTGATAATTGAAATCATTAGGATGGATAAGATTCACAAAGGATAGAGTGAAAACAGAGGAAATGGGAGGGAAAAGAATAAAGCCTTGGGTTCACTCACCCTTAGAAAAATGAATTGATAAAGGAAGGAAACAAACAAGAATATATGAAATAACTACTATGTACCAGGTACTATGCTAAGTACTTTACAAATTTTATCTGAATTGATCTTCATAATACTTCTGGGAGGCAAGTGCTATCCCCATTTTACAATTGAGAAAACTGAAATAGAGATTTATGTGATTTTTTTCTAGGGTCATACAGCTAGTAAGTATCAGAGGCCAGATTTGAAGTGAGGTCTTCTTGACCCCAGGTCCAGTTCTCTAAGCATTGAACTACCAGCTGCCTCTAAGGATATGGAGAAAGATAATTATGAGAGAGTAGTGTCATGGATACTAAGGGGTGAAACAATATTAAGAGATAGGTAGTAGGGGCGACAATGTCAAATATTCAGGAAGACCAAGGAGTAGGATGATGATCAATAATAAGCAATTGTATCTAGTAATTAAGGGGTCCTTGGTGGACTTGGAGAGAATTTTCAGCAGAATGGTGGGATCAGATTGCAAAAGGTTAAGGAATTAATGGATGAGTAAATAGAGGGTCCATACATCTTGCATCAGAGGGGCAGGTTTTTAATTACTGAAATGAACCAGACTCAGAAAGAAAAACTCATAGTTTTTTTTTTTTTTAAAGAAGTGGGTTTCCCCAGGAGTTTGGAGGGCAACACCCTTGAATAAGTTGGCAAAGGACAGAGGCAAGCTGTTCCAGATGGTTATCATCAAAAGTCTTACCTGACTTGTTTCACATTACTTGTTTAAGATTTGTTCTCTCTCTTTTTCTATTTCTCTCTCTCAAATATATATCTTATTTTCCTTCAATTACATGTTAAAATAATTTTTAATATTTGTGTTTTTTTTAAGTTTTGAGTTTCAAATTCTTTTGAAATTTTTTGAGAGACTGGTTATGATTGCATTTGTATAAACTCTGTCTCTGTCTCTCTGTCTTTGTCTCTCTGTCTCTTAAAAATCCCATAAAGCAATATTTATTATTCATGTTTTTCATTCCACTTGGAAATAAACAAAAACCAAATCAAAACAGAAGAAATGTAGAGCAGGGGTATCAAATTCAAATAGAAACAGCTCCCTGTTGGGAATATATTGACTCAGAAAACCACCAATTAACATTATCTACGTTGTGTTACATTTTTATTTATTTTGTAATATATTTCCCAATTATATATTTTAATCTAGTTCTTTTGTATTTAGTAGGCTAGGAGTATAATGCCTTTGAAGTCTATGTTGTCTGTATAATATTCTTTCTAGGAGTTAAGAATTGATGGGAGGATAAATTAGAATTATCCCTTTATAGGGTATCAGGATCTAGGTTTTATTTTAGGGTAGAGGAGGAGAGAAAAGAGCCAGATAAGAGGGGAAATGGAATAGTTTGGAGAAGAAATAATTAATGGAACAAGCTTGCTGAGATGGGGAGAATAATAGAGGGCAGAAGTAGGCAAAAATGGGATTAAGTAGAAAATTTAGCTTTAGCAAGGATGTGTGTCATCTTATTGCCTGAGACTATACTTTAAAACACACCTAGAGTACTGTGTCCAGTTCTGAGGATCACATTTCAGGAGGGACCCTGACAGCCTGGAATTGTCCAAAATATAGCTAAGATGCCTCAGAATCAATATTATATAAGAAATGGTTGAAATGATTTAATTTAATTATCTTGGAGAAGATAGGACTTAGAAAGGCCCTAGTAACTACACATAGTCTAAGAGGCAGCTGTCTCCAAGTTTTTGTAGTATGCTAGATGGCATGGTATACAGATTGTTGGACTTAGAAGTAGGAATTCTGAATTCTAATCCTGCCTCAGTTATTTAATTAACTGTGTGGCTCTGGGAAACTTATTTAACTTTTCATTTCCAGTTTCTAGACCTGTAAGATGGAGATAATAATAGCACTGATCTCATAAGGTTGCTGTGAATCAAATGAAATAATATATGTAAAGTACAGTATAAATGCTAGCTGTTGCTACTCATTTAAGTGCTCTCATCTAGAAGAGTTAGACTTATCCTTTGTTGCTCCTGAGTGTCAAATTAAGCACTGGGTGGAAGTTATTGAGATAGTCTCTGGCTCAACTAAAAGAAGAGTTTTCTAAAAATTTTTGTTTTTGTTAATGGGTTGTCTTAGGAAGCAGAGAATTTCACATTACTGAGGCTGGCAGCTCCTTATCACTGAAACTCAGGGTGGTCTGCCTCTTGTGGGGATGTTCTGGAACAAGGAGAGGAAGAAAGGGGATAAACTGTTAAATATCTACTCTGTGTCAGATACTATATTAATCACTTTTACCAAATATTATGTCATTTGATTCTCAACAACTCTGCAAGGTAGGTACTTTATGATTCCCATTTTACAGTTGAGGAAACTGAGGTAGATAGCAGTTATGACTGAGGATCACATAGGTAACAAGGTTGGAAGATTGGGTTTGAACTAAAATCATCCCTGATTCAAGACCCAGCATTCTATCCATTGCACTACCAGCTGGCTCTGGAGCATCAAATTAGAAAGCTTCTCTAGAAGGGAGTGAATTAGACTAGAAGACCTATAAGGTCTCAACTCTGGAATTCTTTTTTTCCTTTTATATTTCTAATTAAGGGCTTTATTAAGTTTGCATTTCAGGACAAGCCTAACTAAATGCTGCCAGGATCATTTCCTAAGCATGAACTCTTTTAGATGAGAAAAATGCACCCCTCTTTCATGGGAGAGGTGGGAAACCACAAGTGTGTAATGTTTCACATGCTGCTAAACATGCTTTTTTTTTTTTTTTTTAAAGATAGGAAGTAGGAATATTTCTTTTACTTTTGAGAGTATGGAACTAACAGAGCATTTTGGTAGTTCTTTCCCCCTCCCACGATTATGGATGTTTTTTTTAAGCATATGAAGTCATTAAAACATATCTCTATATTAGTCATATTGAAAAACAAAGCAAAAATAAAGTGAGAAAATCATATTTGAATTTGCATTCAGAGTTCATCAGTTCTTTCTCTGGAGATGGATAGCATTTTTTCTACTATGTTTCACAGTTGATCATCATTACAACATTGCCATTACTATGCATAATGATCACCCAGTTCTTCTCACTTCATTTTACATCAATTCATATAGGTCTTACTATTTTTTTTCTGAAAATTTCTGAAACCACCCCCTTCATCATTTCTCATAGTACAATAGCATTTCATCACCATCATGTGCCACAATTGTTCAGTCTTTCCTCAATTGATGGGCATTCCCTCAATTTCCAATTCTTTACCATAACAAATAGGGCTGCCATGAAATTTTTTGTACATCTAAGTTCTTTTCCTTTACTTCAATCTCTTTGGGATGTAGATCTAATAGGGGTATTGCGGATCAAAAGATATGCACAATTTTGTAGCCCTTTTGGCATGAGAATGTTCTCCAGAATGGTGGGACATACTTCACTATTCCACCAACAATTTGTTAGTATACTTATTTTCCTTTATCCTCTCCATCATTTGTTATTTCTGATGGGTGTGAGGTGTTTATCTCAGAGTTGTTTTAATTTGCCTTTCTCTAATCAATAGTGACTTAGAGCAGTTTTTATATGACTATAGATAGCTTTGATTTCTTCTTCTGAAAAGTGTCTGTTCATGTACTTTAACCATTTGTCAATTGGGGAATAGCTTGGATGCTTTTTATAGAAGTAATAGATCTTCCAATAGCATGTTAATGGTTGACTTGGCTGTTTTTTTGCCCTTTTCCCCCCAATCAGTTAGAAATGATAACATCTGTTTTCTTAGAGTAATTAAATAGTCACTTCTGACATCCAAAACAAAACACAGCCTATTCCAGGTTAAGGAATTGGTGTTTATATCCCAATTTTAATGAGCCTTTTTTTGAAGGGAGGAGAAATCAGTCAAAAGTGACCTGGAACCAATTGGAACAAAATACCATGAGTCACCCAGGTTCGCTTTTGCCATGCTTTGTTTTGTCCATCTTTGTAGAGTTCATGTTGCGGTTACTTAGCCAGGGAGAAAGCCTGTTTGTGTACACTAGACTATGCCTGAGTGCTCTGAAGAGAAGCCCTCAAGGCCTGCTGCCAGGGACGGAAGAATGGAGATCATGAACTGGAAAAACTGGCAATGAAGATGGGGTGGGAAGAAGCCTGAGCAATCACCTGGGTTAAAAAGAGAGCAAGTTCTTATATTAGTGAGGGATGGGCATATAGCCTAGACAGAAGGGTGTATATGTGTGTGTGAGCTCCAAAAATTGAGTTGACTTTCTGCCTCTATTGACCACATTTTTTTTTCTTACTAGGTTAAAGGCAGAATGGAAGATGAACTGGCATGTATACATCACTTTGTTCAGAGTATTTCATATATAGAACTGGGAGAACAATTTATGTCATTATGCCACTATAAAAATAAACAACCGTGAAAGCCGCAAGAACTCTTATGACTCACCATGATGCTCTAAGACCAATGATGAAACATTCTATCCATCTCCTGTAGTAGACTTAGAGTGCAGAAAGAGACATATCTCTCTCTTTCTATCTATCTGTCTGTCTGTCTATCTATCCATCTATAAAGACCTTGAAATAAATATACAAAAGCCAAGCAGAACAAATTCCCTTATGGACCATATTAAATATTTATGTATACTAATACATTGGATAGATTGATACAGTTGTAATTATTAATAATTAATAGCAATATTTATTGATGATTAATATAGTAACAATCAATAAACATGCCATATATAATATAGTTATCTATATTATAGTTACCTATATATAGATCTATCTATCTGTCTGTCCATCCATCCATTAATCTATCTATAAAGACCTTGTAGTGGGGCATCTAGTGGCACAGTGGATAGAGCACTGGCCCTGAAGTCAGGAGGGCCTGAGTTCAGATCCAGCCTCAGACACTTAATACTTCCTAGCTTTGTGACCCTGGGCAAGTCACTTAACCCCAATTGCCTCATTCAAAAAAAAAATCTTATAGCAAACATGCAAAAGCAAAGCAAAACAAATTCCCTTACTGACCATGCAAATATATTATGTAATAATTGTTAATATTCACAAAATATTTTGTATATATTATGCATATTAACATAGCAATAATCAATAAATATAACTTATTTAATTATTATAGCCAATGAAGGGCCCAGGGTAGCTAGACTCTGAAGGATAAAGTCTTAGAGATGAGGAATCTGAGAGGTAGCAATGAAGTACTTTTTCTAATAAAGCATCTCAGCTACAAATAATATTTGCATTTGGGGATATGCAATAAAAGAAGATGGCAACATTTGCAGGAATAATTATGATGAATGGATGATTATATAATATAAATAAAAATATATGAATGGATGAATATATGACTTAAAAAGCATTTATTATGGTAACATAATAGTAACATCTCTAACTCAACAATGATCACCCTTTAATTTGGTTGATTAAGGTGCCTCTGTGTATCTAGCAGAGTTACTTTCATCCTAAGTGTAACTGGTGAGAAAATGGTTGTTTTCTGTCTTATGGGTGGGAGTGAGAAAGTATGCCTTGTGTCTTGCCTAGGATTATCATAAACCTTCCTCTCCTTCTCAAAATTTCTTTGTATTTATTTTGATTTTGTTTTCTTTATTTTTTAATGAATACATCTTGTTTTCCTCCATTAGAATGTAGACTCCTTAAGGGAAGAAAATATTTCATTTTTTTCTTTGTATTTTCAGAAACAGTCCAGAATAATAGCCTACATTTATATAGCATTTTTAAATTTGCAAAGCATTTTACATGATATTTTCTCATTTGATCCTCACAACAACTTGATAAGGATAGTACTATAATTATTATTATTATCCTCATTTTATGAGATGAGGCAACTAAGGCAAAGAAGGTTAACTGACTTGTCCAGGTTCACACAGCTAGTAAGTGTCTGAGTCAGGATTTGAACTCGGGTCTTCTTGACTCCAAGTCTAGCAATCTATCCATTTGGCCACTTAGCTTCTTTTATATAAGGCTGTCCCTATAGACTTGATGCTAAATGAGCATTTGTGAACTCAGTGATGAGGTGACTCTGATGCCTTACTTAGTTACAGTCTTGTGGTCTATAGTGGTATGCTGGTAAATGTTTAACAACTGGCTTTCCAGGAAAAAAAATGCCTGTGACATACTTTTAAATTTTGTATGGTTTATTACTATTTTCTCTATCATTCTTTAAGTCTAGATAATCAACAAAATAATAAATACAAACTGTTATTTGTAGCATTTGCTGATTTCTGGGTTGTAAATGCTTACACTGGAAATTTTACAATTGGATCTCAAGGGCTTGTTTGATCTGGATCCAACACTCCCTTGCCTGAAGGTGATACTGGATTCTCAGAAGCTGTGCCTGTGGAGTAAAAATGGTTCTTTTAGGCTAGGAAAGCTTGTGAGTTCATGCATCTTTTGGAGTACTAGCCCTATTTGGGTACTGGAAGTTAATTTTTAGCACTCCATGATGATTATCTACAAAGCAAGCAAAAACATTTTGCATTTCATCATAGAGGAAAGATATACCTGAACAAAATCATGAATTTTTGAGTTCAGTTGCTAGCTGAGGGTACAGAATTCTCTGTCCCTCTTTCAAAGAAACTAGGAGCCTGTAATGGGTCAAAAGCTGGATTTATCGAAGGTAGTGATTAGCCATGTAGTAGGATCTGAGGAGAGCCAAGTAGGCCTCCTTGCTTCCCCACATATTTATTCCAGGGCATGTCATTTGGTCATTCTATCTTCATTTTGAGTTCTTAAAGCTTTTTTTTTTTTTGATCTTTCAGAGAATCCTAATATAATACAAGTTTTTAACAGTTAAGTTTTTAGTTACCAGTTAAAACCAGTTGCAAATGGTAGGAGTGGATTATTGAGGAGGGATTAGGGAAGAGGAAAAGACCCTGAAAGATAACAATGACAATTGTACCTACTTAGTATTAGTGCCAACTGGGGGGAAGGGAATACTCTTGCTTTGTTCACTTTAGCTTTATTCTCCATTCTTTTATATTAATGCCTTTTGTTGGGCTTGTTTTATACTACACACAGTTCCAGATATCTTTCCCCTACCCCTGCTCTCAACCATCTTCACTTCCTCATTTTTTGGGGGATGATGGACATTCCTTTTACAACTCTTCTTTCAATCATCCCTGGGGATTTGCCACTTTCATGATTTCATACACTTGCTTTCTGATGCTGCATACGTTAGCAAGTTTCCTAATATACCCTCTATTTAATTTTCTCACAGCCACAGTGTGGTGTTCACTTTCCTTCCATTTAATGCACTTCAGGCCTTTAGTCTGGGATACAAGATGAAGTTTCCAGATGTGAGATACTGGCCTTGCTTTCCATTATCCCTTGTGAGAGGAGATCCAGGCTGACTTCTAAATTCTAGGGGATAAAATTGTGATGTGTTATGGAAGGGTGCTATGAAACCAAAGTGTTTAAGACTACTAAAAATAACCCTGTGGAAAGGAAAACAGTTTTTGATGTCCTTTCAGGTACAATTAAAATAAATTATGACATTTTACCAATATAGGAGAATAGGTTGAGATTTCTGGAGAAAATGCAGTGTGGTAGATCAAAGCTGCCCTGCAAGTAGTTTTGGGGCTTCAAGTGTAACCAGAGAAAGTTAGACAACATTTCTACATTGACAACAGAGAAAAATTTTCCCTTCTCTTCTTCAGTATTCCCACCAATTTTTTTTTATTCTGCTCTACTGGGTCTATATCTCAAAGAGATCATTAAAAAAGGGGAAAGGACCCATGTGTGCAAAAACATCTTGTATGAATTCCATGTGGTAAATTAGGTCCAGAATAAAAGAGGGAAAGATACTAGACTATCTTTGGAGAATTGTAGGTTTTTTAATGAAGCCAAACTCCTTTCAGAAACAAAGGCCCATTTGAAAAATAATACTATTCAATTATAGTTGCTTTATGACTATAAGTCATGGACATTATAGTCTCCAAATTAAAGGTAAGTATCACTTAGGTATATGGTGGGTATGAGCAAGTTCCAACATATACAAAGCAAACAGGCAACTTTAAAGAAGAACTGGAATAATGGATGTCATGAAAAACATGTAGATGATGGGCTGGTCACACAGTAAAGGAGATAGACAATGGAGAGCTCATGTGCTCCACTGTTGTCTTTGAAGTATTGAGACAAAGTGAGGAAGACCTCCAGAATATTGGATAGAACTCTTCTGGCAAACTTATGTAAAGTCATTGATAGCATTCTCACATGGATGCTGTCTATAGGGATACATGTTTTTAGCTTTTATTATTGAAATAAAAATTCATGTTGATAACATTGCAAACACATTTGAGTAGTCTGCTGGTGCTGCTGCATGGAACCAGTTTATGGAACTTCTTAATCTTGGAAGAATCAAAATGATTAATAATCCAAAGATCAATGGTACAATGAATTGTAGGACAAAACAGGATTAGCATATTATCACTAATGGCATATATCAAGAATGCTGTGTCTTAAAAAACATGGCAAACCTGTGATTTTGTTGGTATGGGCAAGCTCTCAATTGCCTTTGATTTATAGAAACCTGCTTGAAGTTTAGAGAAGAATAAATCTTAGAAGTGGGATTTGAATTCATGTCTTTTTGACTCTGAGTCCTATGAACTTTATGCTCTATATCATGCTGCCAGTCAGAAATGGCCTAAAAGAACATTATGAGATACATGGCTGGTAAAGGAGATGGGGAAATCATATAATTAGAATGAAAGGTAACAGCATTCCATGATGTCTCTGAGGTTTTAAAGGCACCAGAAGAAGTCCACCAACCACATGGTTGGATGTTCTATGACAGTTTGATGAAAAGACATGAAAAAGAAAATACAAAATGAAAATCTTTTACTGTTTTAATGTTTCCCATGAGGGCCCTACTCGAGACTTGAGAAAGAGGTTCAATGATTATCATAATAAACAGCAATATGGACAGCAGTTGTATTCTTATCTAGGTCATTAGCAAAGAGGTACAAAATTTCACCAAAGAAAAATTCCTTAAACATTAAAATTAAGCAAATGAAAGCTAATGATTCCATAAGACATCTAGAAACAATAAAACAAAGTCAAAAGAAGGAAAAAATAGAAGAAAATGGGAAATATTTCATTGGAGAAACAACTGACCTGGAAAATAGATCAAGGAGAAATAATTTCAGAAATTATTGTACTACCTGAAAGCCATGTGCAAAGTAAGAGCCTAGAAAGCATAGTTCAAGGAATTATCAAGGAAAACTCATGATGTCTCAGATCTAAAGGGAAAAATAAAAATGGAAAGAATCCATTTATCACCTCCTAAAAAAGAACACAAAACAATAACATCCAGCAATATTAAAAGTCAAATTCCAGAGCTTTTACACTAAAAAAGGAAATATTGCAAGCAGCCAAAAAAGTAATAATTCAAACATCAAGAAACCACAATCAAAATCACACAAAATTTAGTAGCTTCCATGTTAAAGGAACTGAGAGCTTTGAAATATGACATACTGTAGAGATGGGGAACATCATTAAACCTGTATTAGGGCCATGAAATCATTTGCTAAGGAAACAATAGGCAATGATGAGCTGAAAGCTAGGTACAACAATCTTCCATTATTTGAGTTCTTTAAGTTGATAATTTTGTACAGCTCACAAATGATGTTATAAATATCCAAATGGCCATTGGCAGAAAAAAAGTTCCCCAGCCCTAACATTATGGCAATCAAAGGAGCTAGAATTACAACCAAGAATAACATACCTAACAAAACTGAGTATAATCTTTCAAGGAGAAAATGGATATTTAATGAGATAGAAGATTTCCTAGCATTTCTGAGGGAAGACTTAAGAGAAACATAAAAAGTAAATATGAAAAAACCTTAACTATAAGGAACTCAATAAAGTTAAACTGTTTATACCCCTATATGGGAAGATGATATATGTAACTCTTAAGAACTTTATTATTATTTTGTTGTTTGTTGTTTAGTAACTTGTAGTTGTATTAAGTTTTTATTACTCCTTTTGTAGCTAGCTGTACCTTTTATAATTATTAGGGCAGTTGAAAGAAGTTTACATAGGTACAAAGCATGGCTGTCAGTTGATTATGTAGGAATGATCTCCCTCCTACCCAAAAAGATGAAGTGGGGAGAAAGAGAAATTTATGGGTAAAGGAGAGTTAGAGTGGGGGAAATGTTCCTTCATAAAGCAGGCATAAAATGAGAAGCTTTTACAATGGAATGAGTGAAGGTTTCAAGCAATGCTTGAATCTCACTCTTCAGAATTCTTCTAAAGAGGGAAGAGTATGCACACACAGCCATGACAATATACAGTTTCATATAGAAATGCAAATTAGCTGATAAAGAAATAGAAGAGAAAGGGAATTAGAGAAAGGGGGGGTGATAAAAAGGAGGGGAGATTAAGACAGGCAGTATTTAGAAACAAAATAGACTTTTGAGAGACAAAATCAAAGACAAAGAGAGAAAGAGGGGGAGGGAAGGAGAAAGAGAGAGACAGATACAAAGACAAAGAGAAACAAAAAAATAAAATGGGATGGAGGGAAACACAGTAATCATAACTGTGAATCTGAATGGCATGAGCTCAAAAATGGATACAATTAAGAGAACAGATTAGTAACCAGAGTCTAACAATAGTTTGTTTATAAAAGTGTGAAATTGAAAGGCACACAGACTTAAAATAAAAATCAGGAGCAAAATATGTTGAATATAGAAATGAGATAAATTTATAAAAATAAGAGCTATTCCTCAAATGATAAATGGTTAAAGAATATAAAAAGGCAGTTTTCAGAGAAAGAAATTAAATGTATTTAGAATCATAGGAAAAAATGCTTTAAATCACTATTAATTAGAGAAAAGCAAATAAAAACTATTCTAAAGTACGACTTCACATCTACCAAATATGACAAATGATGGAGGGAATGAGAAAAACTGAATGAGTTGTTGATGGAAGTGAAGTGGTCTGATCATCCTGGAGAACAATCTGGAATTATATGCAAAGGGCTATAAAATTGTTCATACCCTTTGACCCAGTAATAACACTATTTGGTATGTGCATCAAAGAAATTTTAAAAAAAGGAAGATGAACTAAATATACAAAATATTTATATACAAAAATATTTATAGCAGTTTTTTTTTTTTTGGTGGCAAAGAATTGGAAATAAAGGGGATGCTCATCAGTTGAGCAAAAGTTGAATGAACTGTGGTATATGATTGTGATGGATTATTTATACTATTGATGAAGGGGGAAGTCTAAGAAAAACATAACAAGAACTTTATAAATTGTGGCAAAGAAAAGTGAGAACAGGTAAGCATTGTGCATAATCATAGCAATGTTTTCATGATGGTGGTTCTGGTCAATATAATGATCGAAGACATTTTCAAAGGACTCATGATGAAAAAATGCTATTCGCTTCTAGGGAGAAAATTGATGAACTCTGAATGCAAATTGAAGTATACTTTTTTTATTTTCTTTACTTTTCTTGCATTTCTTAGAAATATGGCTGTTATGAAAATATTTTTTGCAACATTACATATATGTTACATATGTTTATGTATATTTGCCATATGAATATTGGATAATTTGATATAATATTGCTTGCTTTCTCAGTGTATAGGAAGTAGGGAGAAAATTTGAAGCTCAAAATTTAACAAAAAAAGAATGTTAAAAATAAATAAAATGGTTTAAAAGCTTATAGCATCTATCCTTCTGAAGTTATTAAACATTAAAATTGAAATAAAAAACGAATGTTTATTTCTTTTCTTTCTCTATTCATTTTTTGAGGGAGAGAACAAAAATGAAGGGAAGAGGAGAGTATTAAACACATCATTAGACTTTCTCATTGTTTCTAGAACTATATTAGAATTTTTTTTTGACTGTCTTTGTCATTTGTGTAATGTGAGGAGTCATCTGTGGCTGCTCTGTGCAAAGTAACATAAATTTTGATTGCTTATTGTTTGCAAGTATTTTGGAGTTTGAAAGCTAGATTTTTTTTTCTCTATCCTATCATTAGATTTCCCCTCCCCCCCAGTAAACTGGGACAATTAACTCTTTTGTTGAAGTACAGTTAAAGTCTATTGTAATTCAAATGAAGCTACATGACTATGTCTTTAAACTCAAAACACTCTGGCTTTCACTGATTGGCCAATAATCAGTCTCAGCTCAAGTCTCACTTGCTCATCCTTTGAGTTTTGATGATTCAGAGTGAGTGTAAATAGCAGTTGTTTCTGTTCTGATCAAAAAGTCTGAGGGTCTACATGGCATCTTCACAAGAACTGACTCTATTAGGGCATAAAAATCTCATAATCAAATGCAGAAAGGCAGAAATAGTAAATGCTTCCTTTTCAGAGCACAATCAATAAAAATTATATTCAATAAAGGGGCAGGGAAAAATAGACTGAAAACCAATTGGAAATTAAATAATCTAATTCTAAAAAAATGAATGAGCAAATAACTAATCACAGAAACAATCTATAAGGAGAATGACAACAATGAGACAATTTACCAAAACCTATGGGATGCAATTGATGAGGTTCAGCGAAAGGCTAAGAGTTGTGGGAACCTCTTCTGGTCAAGGCAGGTCTTTCATAAAAGAATTTACAAACCTGAAAAGTTAGACTGCAAAAAAGAACTGAGAAGTCAGCCTTTGCTAGGAAGACTGACTTCCTCAGTGGCCAGGTCCTGATAAAGAGAGAAAGGTAAAGTTCTTAGCAGAGAAATCTCCTAGCAGAGAATCTTGGCAGAAGGATAAAGAGAGGTGTTAACACTGAGAAGAGGGAGTCTCTTCACAGTGGGCAGAGGGTCTTCACAGGCAGCTATACCAAGGAGAGAGAGAAGTTCCTTGGCATGGCATGTTTCTGCTTTTGGCCCTCTGCAAGGAAGTGCCCCAAGTTGCCTCTTTTTATACTTTGAAACTTTGACTCAGGGCTGGGGGCAGTTTGAGTTGAAATCAGACTGAAATCTTTGAATTGAATAGAAAATTTCCAATTGAATGTGTAGTCCTAGATTAATCTCCAACTCAATAGAGGTTAATAGAAATCTAGATCTCCAGTTCTCACTAAGTAGAAGTAGTCCTGGACTAAACTAGTCCCACCCAGATAATAGAATGAAACTACTTTATCCTGGGGTGGGCCTCTCCCAGGAGAGTTCAAGGAGTTTCTCCCCTTCAAAGAGTTCTCAAGTGTTTACCCCAAAGTCAGGACAGTTTCAGGGTTTTTCCATCACAACCAAAGCATTTCTTAGGGGAAATTTCAAATCTCTAAATAGTTACATGAATAAAATAAAGAAAGAAGAGATCAATGAATTGGGCATACAACTAAAAAAGCCAGAAAAAGAACAAATTAAAAATCCCCAATTAAATACCAAATTAGAAATTCTGAAACTCAAAGGAGAGATTGATAAAATTGAAACTAAGAAAACTATTGAGATAATGAATAAAACTAAGAGTTGATTTTATGGAAAGAATAATAAAATAGATAAATTTTGGTTAAATTTGATTAGAAAAAAGAAATAAAAAACCCAAATCACCAGCATCAAAAATGAAGAGGGTGAACTTTTCACCAATGGCAAAGAAATTAAAATAATAATTAGGGGCTATTTTGCCCAACTGTATAACAGCAAGTCTGATCTTTAAATTACCTAAATAGTTCTATTTTAGAAAAAAATTGAACAAGCCATTAATGAATCCCCTAAGAAAAAATCTTCAAGGCCAGATGAATTCACAAGTGAATTCTACCAAACTTTTAAAGAACAATTAATTCTAATACAGTCTTGTCAAATTCCTTATATGACAGAAATATGGTACTGATACCTAAACAAGGAAGAGCCAAAACAGAGAAAGAAAATTACAGACCAATTTCCTTAATGAATATGGATGCAAAAATTTTAAATAAAATATTAGCAAAGAGATTATAGCAATTTATCAGCAGGATAATAATTATGACCAAGTAGGATTTATAATAGGAATTCAACGCTGGTTCAATATCAGGAAAATTATTACCATAATCAACCATATCAATAACAAAACTAACAGAAATCATAGGATTCTCTCAATAAATGCAGAAAAAGCTTTTGACAAAATATGATACCCATTCCTATTAAAAACACTAGAGAGCATGGGAAAGAAATCTTTCCTTAAAATAGCAAGCAGTATCTATCTAAAACCAATAGCAAGTATTGTTTATAATGGAGAGAAGCTGAATGCATTTCCAATAAGATCAGGTATGAAACAAGGATGCTCATTATCACCCTTATTATTCAACATTGAACTAGAAATGTTGATTTTATCACTAAGAAAAGAAAAAGAAATTAAAGGAATTAGAACAGGCAATGAGGAAATAAAACTATCACTCTTTGCAGATGATATGATATACTTGAAAAAATCCTAGAAAATTATCCAAAAAACCTACTGGAAATAATTAATAGTTTTAGCAAAGTTGTAGTATATAAAACAAACCCATGCAAATCATCAAATGTCTATATATTACTGACAAAGTCCTTCAGCATAGAGATAGAGATAGAGAAATTCCATTTAAAATAACTGTATTCAAAATAAAATACTTGATAATCTATCTGCTAAGACAAACCCAAGAACTATATGAGCACAATTACAAAACACTTCTCACACAAATAAAGTCAGTTCTAAACAATTGGAAAAATATCAATTGCTCATGAATAGGCCAGGCTAATATAATGAAAATAATAATTCTGATTAAACTGATCTACTTTTTCAGTGTCATACCAGACAGCCAAAAATTTATTTTATAGAACTATAAAAAATAATAACAAAATTCATCTAGAAGAACAAAAGGTCAAGAATATCAAGGGAATTATTGACCCAAAAAATACAAAGGATGGTGACTTAGCAGTACCAAACCTAAAACTATATTATAAAATAGTAGTCATCAAAATCATTTGGTACTGGCTAAGAAATAGAGTGGTAGATCAGCGGAATAAATTAGGTACACATGACACAATAATCAAGACTTATAATAGTATTGATAAATCCCATATTTGACAAAAATTGCTGAGAAATCTTGAAAATAATATGTCAGAAACTTGGCATAGATGTACATCTCACTCCTATACCAAATAAAGGTCAAAATAGTATATGATTTAGGCATAAAGGGTATCATAAATAAATTAGGAGAGTAAGGGATAATTTACCTATCAATCTTTGAAGAAGAGAGGAATTTATGACCAAAGAAGAACTAGAAAACCTTATGAAATATAAAGTGGTAAATTTGGTTACATTAAATTACACAAACAAAACCAACAGAAACAAAATTAAAAGGGAAGTACAAAGCTGGGAAAAAATCCTTACAGCCAGTGTTTCTGATAAAGGTTTCATTTCTAAAATATATAAAGAACTCTGTGAAATTTGTAAGAATACAAGTCATTCTCCAATTGACAAATAGTCAAAGGATTTGAACAATTTTCAGATGATGAAATTAAAGCCATTTATAGATATATGAAAAAAAATGCTCTAAATCACTCTTGATTAGAGAAATGCAAATGAAAACAATTCTGAGGTATCACCTCATACTTCTCAGATTGGCTAAGATGACAGGAAAAGATAATGATAAATGTTGGAAGGAATGTGGGAAAACTGGAACACTAATGCATTGTTGGTGGCATTGTGAAATAATCTAACTTTCTGAAGAGCAATTTGGAACTGTGACTAAGGGGTTAATAAAACTGTGCATGCCCTTTGAACCAGCAGTGCCAATACTGGGTCTGTATCCCAAGGAAATCTTAAAGGAGGGAAAAGGATCCACATGTGCAAAAATGTTTGTAGCAGCTCTTTTTATGGCAGCAAAGGAATGCTGTAGAAATGAGTAGATGCCCATCAATTGGGGAATGGCTGACCAAATTGTAATATATGAAGGTAATGGAACATTATTGTTCTATAAAAATGATGAACAAGCTGATTTTAGAAAGACCTGGAAAGATTTACAAGAACTGATGCTGAGTGAAACAAGCAGAACCAGGAATACATTGTACATAATAACAACAAGAAAGTGCAGTGACCAACTATAAAAGACTTGGTTTAATGATTCAAAATAATCCCAATAAACTTTGGACAGAAAATGCCATCTGCATCCAGAAAAAGAACTAAGGAGACTGAATTTTTTTTTTTAAAAAAGTATAATTTGTTGTTAGAAATCCAAAAAATTTCTCAGCTCCAAGTGTAATACTTTTATTTGGAATATCTTTCCAAGCCTCGAGGAGATTAAGATATACTCAAACTGTCATTAAGAAAGAATAGCTCCATAGGCAGCTTGCATGGATGGGATCTTTCAATTATGAGATCCAATACTCAGCAGCAGTAAAAAGAATGGCTGGTCTGCTGGGGAGGGAAGCAAGCCATTGCCCTGGGTGTAATTTGTAAAGGACAGTTTGAATGAATGAATGAATGAATGAAAGCAGGGTTAATGAGATTAGCCTTTGAAATGTAAAAGCTCTAATAGCACAAGAAGTCACACAAATGCTCAGCAGGAGAAAACCAACTTGTGTCATGAGTTTTCTTTCATCAAAGAATCTTTTCCCATTCTCTTAGTTCTCTTTTGCATTGTATTATATGTACTTAATTTCTACTTAGGACTTGTGTTAAATTTCTCTTGGGAATGGGTTTTGTTTTTCTTAAATAGCCAAATCAAATTAACAAATAAATTACTTTAAAAATGAATAAATAAACCCTCAGTCTTGCCTTCCCAGATTGATTCTTTTATGAAGGCAAGCTAGGTCATCTTTTGCCTCAATTCTTTAATTAGTGAATGAATGTTGCCTCAGACAAATTGAGACCAGGAAAAACCTTAGATTAAAAAGGTCAAGCTACCACAGCATCCTGGGCCATCGACAGTCATCTTGACTTACAACTTGCCACTAGATTCCTATAACTCTGGAGGAGAAAGTGAAGTTGATGACTTTGCTCAGCTCTGCCTCACTTAAATCCAATTCACTGGCAAGTCAAAACATTACTCTACTGATATCATCTGTCCTGTTTGAGAACAATGGATGAATAATAGCATTTGTGTAATGAGCTATCTCTTTCATCTCAAGTACCTTTTATACTGGGGCTTTGGGTTTGTTCTAGCTGACCCTGAAAAGCAGTTGAAGGCCCTTATATCTTCTGAGTCATCCAAGTACCTTATGGTGAGTTCCTTTTTCAGGTTGAAACATGTATGAAGCCAAGTAGGAGGCCAGATCCCACAATTATTGGCATTTGGTTATAGAGTTTAACTTTCACATTGAGAAATTGGATTGCTTTTCAAGATGGTGTTTCATCCTATATAATATTAGTGGGAATTTTAAATTTTAAAGGAAGGACCTTGTATCTTAGTAACTGGGACTCATCTATTGCTTCCATGTAGTTGTCTTCCAAATTCATATCTTCTTCCACAATTTGTGCACTTGTGCCATATTTCAATTGCTTATTGGAAATCTTTGCTTGGATGTCTGCCTTAATGTTAAACTCATCATGTGCAAAATTGAGCTCATCATCTTCTCCTCTGAAATATCCACATTGATAAGACCATAAATCCCTTCAAGTATTTGGTGATACTTTATTGCTTCAATTTATGGATCTTCATAATCTTGAAAAATCAAAATTACAAATGACTCCTTCCCTAGATTCTTTTTCTAGTCACATTTCTATCTCATTGCTACTCTCATTTCTGTCAATAGTAAGGACCACAATTCTAATAATCTTCCAGGCTTGAAACCTGGGCATCGTCAATCAATCAGTCAACAAGCATTTATTAAGTGCCTGCTCTGTGGTGGGTAATGGGGATATAAAGTAAAAAAAAAAAAAATCAGTTTTTACCTCCAGAAGTTTGCCTTCTATCAAGGGAAAAACCTTGTGTGTGCATACACACACACACACACACATTAGTTCCAAATATATACAAAGTAAGTGCAACATAATTTCTAGGTGGGAGTAGTAGCATGTCAAGTAGTGTCAAGAAAATTCTCATGTAGAGGTTGACATCTGCATTGAACTTTGAGGGAACTGAGTATTCTTTGAGGTGGAAGTTAAGAGAAAGTGTGTTCTGGGACACAGTCTGAGCAAAGGTGAAAGATGGAACATTGTGTATTAGAAACAAGAAGTGTATTGAATTGACTGGAAGGAAACATTGGGAAAATAGGCTAAAACCAAATTAGGAAGGATTTTAATTGCCATGCAGAGGAGTCTGTATTTTATCTTAGAGATGTCTTTGACTATTCTCTTTATTTTCCCTCTCATACTTTATATCTAACCTATTACCAAGTCTAATCCTTTCTACCTTTGAAATGATTCCTCTTCTTCATTCTCATGACCACTATTCTATTCCAGATTCTTAATCAGTATTCATTCAACATTTAACCCCTTTTAAAACTTACAGGTTCTTATTATTTTGGGCATTTTTCATTGATTCATATTTAGCTCTTGTAAGTCTTACTTGGTCTCTATCTCTGCATCCTTTCTCTGTAATCTTTTATATACTTCTTCCATATTAATCTTTCTAAAATATGATCTGCTTTTACCAAGTCACTCGAGTGCTAATTACTTCTAACAGCTGTATATTGAATATATGTTGCTAAACTCTTTCAAATACTCATATATCTGATTCTACCTTGCTCATAAAATCTTTTCTACTACTCCCTCCAATATATCCTTGATCTCACTTGAGGAAGTTATGTCACTGTACCTGGCATTTGCCATTCTAATTTCTACTAACATACCTTTGCTCATGTTGTTCCTACATTGTAGAGTGCCTTTCTTTCTTGTCATATATCTAAAACTTATTTTCAATTGACAAGTTCAAGTCACACATTTCATGAAGCTATCTCTCTTTGACAATTTGAGCTGATGTCATTCATTTATTACTTTTTCCGAACTAGTAATCAACTTTCCAAAATACTAACCTTGGCTGGTGACAATGATGACTTGTATAACATTTCAAAATTTACAAAATGCTTTTTTACATCTATTATCTCATTTGAACCTCACAATAATTCTAAGAAGTAGACAGGCATTATTATTCTCATTTTAAAGCTTGGGGAAGTAGGCAGTCAGGTTGCATGCATAGTATGGAGCTGTCAAACTCAAGAAGCCTAAAGAATTCCCAAGTGGGTCCTGATCCAGATTAAAATGTAATTGGAAAAGGCTTAATAAAATAAATTTTAAAATAGCACAATCCAGATATTTTTGATGGAATGTGCCATCCACATTCAGAGAGAGAACTATGGAGATTAAATGTGGATCAAAGCATCATATTTTCACCTTCTGTTGTCATTATTATTGTTGGCTTTTTCCCCCCTTCTCCTGTTTTCCCCCTTTTGATCTGATTTTTCTTGTACAGAAGAACAAATATGGAAATATGTTTAAAAGAATTGCACACGTTTAATATATATTAGATTGCTTGCTGTCTTTAGGGAGGGGAGGGAGAGAGGGAGAAAAATTTGTAAGCATGGGTTTGCAAAGGTCAAAGTTGAAAACTATCTTTGCATGTAATTGGAAAAATAAAATATTATTGAAGTTTTCTGAGTCAGTATGTCATTGGTGGGAATCTATTTCTATTTGAATTTGTCACCACTAATAGTGAATAAAATGATGGTCCTGGAATCAGGAAGGCCTGTGTTCAAATTCTGTCAGATACTAGTTGACCCACACTCCATACTATCTTTTTATTATACAATAGGATCTAGATGTGTTCAATGATTATTTTTTTTTTAAATTGATTACTGTCTGAGGAGATCCTTACAGAAGGAAAAAAAGAGAAATTATTTGAGGATTATTGTAAGAACTCAGAATTTTTGATGGGCTTCAGATATGGATATTTTGAACAAACTCTGGACAAATACAACAAAGCATTCTATCAACTGTGCCATTTTACTGCCCAAGTAAGTGAAGGATCTCCATTCAAATTCTGCCTTGGTTACTTGTCATTTATCTGGCCTTGATTAGTCACTTAACTTTTTTGTGGCTCAGTTACTTTTCCTGTAAATGAGGATTAGACTAGATGGCCACTGAGGTCTTTTCCTTTCTAAAACTATAATTCTGTGATCTGTGTGGATCCACATAGAAAAACATTGATTCTTGATTAGTTGAAATGCCTTTCCCATTGGAAGAATTTCTCCGTGTTCAGATCATCCCAAATCTTAGGAGTCCATGTTGTTAGATTTTGCCATCTTCTGAATTATTCTTTTTCCATGCACAAATAATAGAACCAGCCTTGAACCCTGGAAGACCTGAGTTTAGGTCCTGCTCCTGATATATCCTGGCTTTGTGTACGCTAGGCAACTCTGGGCCTTCCCTGCAATTTATTTATTTAGAAATTCAGTGACTTGTGCAGTCACTGAATTTCTAAGAAAATAAATTGCGGAGAATGTGCTGACCTGTATTAGTAGAGGGAATTTCCTTATGTAGATTGTTCTCTATATCAGGAGAACTACAGCTCCAGTCCCTATTCCTAATCTTCCATAGTCCCCAGGAGCACAAATTTGTGAAGGTCTAGGACACTGGAATCTTTCCCTTGTTTTGCATATGAGGGACCTGAATTAAGGACGACAGCCTTCAGGGGCTGAATTAAGGACCAGGGACTCAACATCAGGGACAGAATCTGAACCTAGGTCCTTTGGGTTAATACTATTCCCTTCCAGAAGGTTGAGAAGTGCTTGAGTTCAGTCAGAGAAAAGGGATGGTCTGACTTGATAGACACTTTCATCTCAACTTGGAACATTTGGCCTTTGTACTAAATACCGCTTGATGATTCCTGCAACTTTATATCCAGTGATTTGTATCACATTAGATATAATTGATCAATTATTAATTGATTGAAATGACTATCACATGAGAAGACTTCCTCCACATTAAGCTAAATCATTGGAAGACTTTCTCCACAGGCACAGTGGAAATTCTTATCCAGGTCCTTTGACTTCAAACTATTATTCCAAACCAGTTAAGGAACCATGGTGTACTATATAGAGTACTAGACTTAGTATCACGAAGAAGCTGAGTTCAAATCCTAATTCTAATATTTACTAGCCATGTGACTGTGAGCAAGTCATTTTAGTTGCCTCAGACTCAATCTCCTTATCTATAAAATGAAGATAATAACACTTTTTTTTTGTTGATACTAAACAAAGATAAGGAAGGGGCTTTGCAAGTATAAAATATTGCAGTAGTCATTAGTAATGTAATTGAAAAATAAGTTTCACTTTTTCATGGAATCAACCAAATGCTTAAAATGATAGCTGGTTAATTCAAACATTTCAAACCAATTGTGCACATGTGTGTGTCTGTGTGTGTTTGTATATAACTCCTGAGTCAACAGAAAAGACTTCCAAAAGCCATCCACAATGAAATAAATTAAAATTGAAAAGAAAAAGGAAAGAGACAGGTAAAACAGCAGACGTTTTCTGAGAATCTAAATTGGATTGAGCAAATGAAGGAGTCTGATTAGCTCCTGGCTGTGAGGCTAATAAGCTAGAATTCTGCAGATCCTGACTTGTTATTGAAAGGACATCTTACAGATGATGATAGGAAAATTTCAAAATATTCTAATGTGTGAGAAATAAGTGAATTGTGGGTTAGAGGGAAGGGAGGAAATTTTAATGGTTTTCTTTAATGAAAAGTAATATAGGGAACTATATTATTGAAACAAAATTAATAAATTAAAGAGGGAGGCTAAACAGTGTTTATTGTCATACCGATAAGTGTCAGTATTTATATCCTGCCTCTGAAATTTATCTGTATGACAGTGCTTAAATTCATTGGGTTTCTGTTTCTTTATTGATACAGGAAGAGAATTGGACTTGATGCTTCCCCTTCTCCCCTCAAGGTCCTCTTTTGTGAGAAAAAAAATCAAATGTTGGGACATTAAAACTTATATCAGAAACTTGTTCAAGAAAGTAAAGGATCCAAGGTCCTTCCTAGCTGTGCCTTGGTTATCTCTAAAGTTTCCTGCAGCTTTATATCCAGTGCTTTGTCTTAAATAATTTTTCCTTTCTAATTTCTTCTCTCTTCTTTTTTCTCTATTCTATTCCAAACCAAATGAAATGTTCCTTTTAAAGTAAAGGCTTTAAAAAATGGTGGAACAGTTGAATGCTTGACCTGAAATGTCAGTAATCACAGCCTTCTAAGGTTTTAAGGTTATTCTGTCTGCATCTCTTGCCTTCATTGAGGAGAATAATGCCCTCTGGGATGTGAAATAGCCAAATGATTCCTCCTAAGCCTAAGAGAATGAAAAGAACAACAGTGCAAATGCCTACACATTAAGTGTTGTTGCCTCTTGTATGCAACTTTGCAAATGTACCCAGGTTGACATGGTTAAGGTTAATGAAGCAGTTAATTTTATATAGGATCGCTGGCACATAAACTGCTTTACTTTACTACATAAACATTGTAATCAAAAAAATTCTATAGTCTCTTCATCTTTAAATTAATTTTTCAGAGTTATTAATCATTATCTGGTCCCAGCTGAAACAACTGCCTTTGCAAATGCTATAAATCCGTGAATTGTGCCCAAATATATGGAGGCATTGGTCATATAGACATTTCAATCTTCCTAGTCTGCTTATACACACACACACACAGAGTATTTTTTTTCATGAAGAATATTTAGCACATAACATTTATAGGTCCTATAACAGTACAGTAACACCATCTGGCATGGTTGTGGAATGAGGTTTTCTGAATGACAGAATTTTTTGCATAACTGAAGGTTAATGATTTAACCTTTTTTTTTTTTTTTGTTTCATCACTTTTTTTTTCTAGAAATCTTTCTAATATGTATAATACATACCTCTGCCTTAGTAGACAAAGAATTCTAAGTAGGTAAAATAGATAAAAATGCCTAAAGGTCATTATAGAAATTATTATTCTATATTCTGAATGTCAGTCGTTTGGGATATTAGAATCTCTTTGGGATATTGGAATCTCTTTTTACCTGAGTACATAACTTTGAATTTACTTTCTTGACAAGTGTTTCTGATATGTTTTATGTACTTCCATTTGATTTTTTTTCTCCCATAAAATAGAGTATAACTATGTAGCAGTAAAACGTCTTAGGCAGCATTACTGGGATACATTTTTACATAATTAATTAGTAAGTGAAAAGCTGAAGCAGCTTTGTCCTAAGTTGTTTTTTTATCTTCAGTACTATTGTAGTTTTTTCTGTTCTAATTAGATCCTTTGAATTTTTGTTGGCATTCAAAACATTCTCATTTCCTCATGTTATACAATGGATGAAGGGATGAATTTGTAGTCAGGAAAAACTGGGTTCAAATCTTTTCTTTTCTTACAAAGCTGTATAATTTGAGTAAGTCATATAGTCTAAATTTCCTCATTTGGAAAATGAGATGCTTGGAATTAGAAAGCCATTCCAACCTTAAATCTACAATCCTATACTATACTCTCCAGCTCATTTATCTTAATTTTCTTAAATTTCTTAAATTTTTTTTTGTGTCAAATACCCATTTTGCAGTCTGGTGCAAATTCGTCTGGGAATTATGATTTTAAATGGTTTCTTTTTTTTTTTTTAATGCTTTTAAGTAAAAAATATGTAGGATCACAAAGGAAGCCAACTGTATTCAAATATGTTGAAACAATCATAAAAATATTTTTAAAAGTTCACAGACTCCAGGTTAAGGATCCTGTAGTTGGAGCCAAATGTCATTATCACCATATCCTATTAAAAGTATAAAGAGGAGGGGAAAAACACTTATTAAGTTCCTATCATGTGCCAGGTACTGTGCTAAGTACTTTATAAACATTATATCATTTGATTTCACAACAACTTTGTGAGGTGTTGTTATTTCCTCATTTTACAATCGAGGGAATTGAAGCAGTTCTTCTGTTGTTTTTCAGACATGTCTTGTTTCTTCATGACCCCACTTGGAGTTTTCTTGGCAAAGATACTAGAGTGGTTTGCCATTTCCTTCTTCAGCTCACTTTACAGATGAGGAACCTGAGGCAAACAGGGTTAAGTGCCCAGGGCAAGTGTCCAAGATCAGATAGCTACTCAGCATCTGAGGCCAGATTTGAATTCAAGTTCTTCTGATGCCTCTTTATTCACCATACCACCTAGAGCACAAAGGTTAAATGATTTGCCTTTTGGGTCACACAGATAGTTGTGTGTGAGATAAGACTTGAATTCAGGTTTTCCCAACTCCAAACCTAGCACTCCATCTACTGTGCTACTTAGTTGCCATTAAAGCCTGGCTACTTTATTATTGTTGCAACTAAAGGCATAAGTGTAGCTTCATGTTTTTAGTTGTTTAACTGTAGATTCACTGCAACCTCAAATACTTGAGAATACTGGGTTTATGACTGTTAAATAACTGATTTTTTTATGTGCAGAAAGGCCTTGGAAGATTTGTTCAATTTCATCATACGGTTAAATCACTGTGTAACTCTGGTCATCTGGAAATGATCATTCTTGGCCCCTACTCCAAAGGTACATTGTGTGAATAGATGAAATGATGTTTTCATAGAACTTTTTTTAGCTTCTGCCACCATTTTATAGCAAGAGCAGGGTTGAAGGCTAAAGGGGGAATTTGAAAGGTGGGGGAGAGATATTATGATTTACCCAATCATGGCAGGCTTGGAAACAGCACAGAGCTCCCTGGCTCCATGGCCTCAATACCACCTTTCTTTCATGCTGCTGTCAAGGTCTGTTAATCCAATTAGAGGACTGATTATAGAAGTCCTTGGCTTAATTTTCTTCTGCTTTGTCCTATTGCTGCCTCCTTTTCCCTATTTCTCACATCTACTCGGCCAGTCAGTTTTACTGGTTGTTAGCATGTCCTTGTCCCATATTACCATAGCTAATCATGAGCTGACTGTCATCTGAAGTCTCTGTGCAATGTTGCTTATTGATAAGGAATGTGGAAGCCAGAGGTTTTTTTTTCCTTGCTAGCTGAGTCAAATCTCGGTTAGAACATCATAGTGACCTACTCCCTCCCCTTCATGAGATGATTAGTTGGGGAATTTTGCCTGGTTTGAAAATACTCCAGCGTAGAGGCTACATATCAGAATAGATGGAATGCTGGCAAAATAATTCTTCTGATTTTGGAGAAGTACCACATAGGTCTTGCATTAAAATGTATTCCTAATATTTCATTCATTAAAAAAAAATACAGTAATTTTTTTAAAGTTAAGAGGCACCGCATTGACATGTTTTATCAAAGAATGCACCTTTCTTCATTAGACTGTCTCATCTGGAAAAGTCACCCAGGTGGATTTTTGTCCAATTTTCCAAAAAATTCACTGCTGGGCTGAGGAAAAGACTGATAAATAAAAAAGTAATTTGTTCACAAAATTTATAAGCTGCTAGAAATGAGGGCCTCTGCTGAAAATGCCAACTCAGCTGTAAGTCAGAGATAATCATCAAAACAGCAAATGCACAGGCGCGTTTATGGTAAAAAATAAATCAAATTGCAAGGCTTGGTGTGAACAATATGGAAAAACAACCAAGTGAGGAAATGTCAAATGAAGGGTTATCTTTACTTGTGAAGAATCTATTCCAGTCATAAATCTAGCCCAGATCTCTGCTTCCAAAGGCATAATGGAATGCCTTACAAAGCCAAAGGAGATCTTACTTCCCCATCTGCCCCAACCAGGTTTGTGCTAAGAGACAAGCTCTCTCAAGGGACTATTCTAATAACTGTGGGTTTATCACTGGAGACTGCCTCTGATTAGATCTGCTTGAGGTTGGGGTGACTATACTGCCAAACCACACAAATAAGCCTTGACTTGCTCCTGCTCTCATGCTACCCTCAAATTCAATCTCTTTCCCTATCACAGAACCAAAGAATTTGAGAGTTTGGAGGACCTTAAGACCCATTGATAGTGAACTTTTGTTGATAACAGTCTATCGATACACATTGGCACTTGCCCTATTCCTGATAATTCTAGAAAGGGGGGGGAGTGGAGCACTGGAAACTGACTTGCCCTTCATTGCATAGTCATTAAGTATCAGAATCATCACTTGAACCCAGGTTTTCCCATCATGGAAGAGCTTTTTGTCCACTATGCCATGTTGCTTCTCATGCTTACATTCTGAATCTTTTAAATTTGTTCCTCTGGGAGCTGGCTCTCTTACTTGCCACATTATTATTAGTTTTTGTCATGAATTTGTTAAAACAAAACCAAACCTTGAGGACATGGCCAAGGGAGGCTGCCCCCTTCCCATGTGGAATTTTTCAGTTCTCACTCAAGGACAGGGGTTTTTTGTGACTATTTGAAAGTGGTACCTCCACTAGATTCCAAGGACAGAATTATAAGGGTACTATAATGAATCCAGTGTCAGCCACCAGTGAATTCCCCAGAGTCTTTCTCCTGTGCCCACAAGTGGAAGGCATTGGATAAGAAAAGAAAGGGGTTTGTTATGTTAAATTTTGGCTTGACTCTATCCACTTTAGGTGGTTCTAACAAGACATTGCAACAAGCCACTGTCAGCCAAACCACTGGCTGATTCAGCCAAGCAGCTGGTCAATTTGATGGAAAAGTTAAAATACTTAAAAAAACAAAACAAAACAAAACCCTGAATTTATCAGTGAAAAGGGAAGACTATGGAGTCTTCTGTAGAGACAACTTTAGAGGACTGATTCATTCCAGCACTGGGATCCTTTGTAGTTTCTGTATGTTAGATTCTATTAGCACAGTTCCTGTTTCTTGGTTCCCAAGACTCATATGGGTTGAAAATTTGTGATTGGATATTTATTCTGACCTCAGAGGGGGTGAATTTTACTCCTGAATCTCCAAGCAAAAATGTAAAAGTCAACAAATTTCTAGAAAAAATCCCCTCTCTTCTGTATTAGCTCCTATTTATAATACATGGATTGCTTGAGGGGTAGTATTTATACCTATATGGAAATCTCACGGAGATCTATTTTCTTTTCTCATATATCAGCTTGCTTTCCATTACCCTCTTTCATTCTCCCAATATAGCCCAGAATCCCACAAAACATTACATCCACACTGTTTGAGCAACTGATCTTCAGAAAACACACTATTATAGTTGTAAATGACTCTGCTCTTCTCAGCAATACAATGACCCAAGACTATGCTGAAGGACTTATGAAAAATGCTATTCATACTCAGAGAAAGAATTGATTGTGTCTGAATATAGCCTGAAGCATACTTTTTTCTTTCTTTCTTTTTTCTTGAAGGATTTTTTTTTTTTTGCAAGACTGGAGATTTATGTGGTTTTTTTTCCAACATGATTTATGGAAATTATTTGCATAACTTCATATATGTCTTTTCAATGGGGGGTGGGGAGAAGGAAAGGAATTTGGAACTCAAAGTTTTAAAAACAAATGTAAAAAAATAGTTTTACATGTAATTAGAGAAAATAAAAATATTGAAACAAAAAGTGGAGAAAACTCATCATTAAATCCTATAATTCAGATCAATTTCAGTTCAGTTTGATTTGATTCAAGTCAAAACAAATTAGTAAACATTTGTTGAGTCTTTTTAAGTCAAAAGGCACTGTTTTAGGGGTTTAAGGGTGAGTATAGGTAGATTATAAAGATAAAACAAACTTTTTTCCTATTCTCAAGGTGCTTTAGTGGAATTCAATTCAATCTAGTAAGCATCACTTTGGATAAATCACTGTGCTAAGTACCAGAATTCATAGAGAAAATGAAAAGAAAAACCCGTTCTTGCCCTAGTGGATCTTATTAGGGAAATAGCATTTAAGTAAATATAGTGTGGAAACTGAAGTGGTTTAGTTAAATGAAGATGTCCATATGAGTTTCTGGGCATAGTCTGAAAAGATTTATTCATGAATTCATAAATATCTATTGAGTCTCTTTTTGTATGAGATACTATATTTTGTCAATTCAACACTGTATGCTGTTGAGGATGAGGATAACCACAAAACCATGCTTCTTTTGCATTTTGGTTGCTCTTGTCTATAAAATGAGGACCATATCATCCCAAGGGTTTGTGAGGATCAAATGCGACATTTGTAAAGTGCTTAGTACAGGATCTGGCACATGAAGAGCACCTGATAAATATTTGTTTTCTTCCTTCCCTTGGACTCATACACATTATGGGGTTCCTTAGATGGAAGCTGTTATTACTGAACCTTGGGTTTGTGAGATACATTATGATAGGGAACCATTTCAGAAGAAACACTGTGTTTCCTTGGTGGCAGTGTCATGTTGATGAGGTGCAACTGATGAGGCTAGTGGTAATGAAGCAATGTGAGAATTGGGGTGGGTAATCCCCTCTGGTTGGCAGGTCCAATATGAAAGAATTCGCAAACCCAAAAAGTCTGTATGGCAAAAGGGAATTTTATTGTTCACTAAGAAGCCAGCATGTTAGGAAGACAGACTTCTTAGTGGCAAAAGGTCTTGTTAGGGAAATAAGAAAGGTTAACACTGAGAAGAGAATATCTTCACAGTAGGCAAAGATCCTGGAAGGCAGCTTTGCCAAGCAGAGAGCTTCCTTGGCAAAGCAAATTCCTTTTTCGGGCTTCTGCAAAGATTTGGAGTTTAGAGTTGTCTTTAATTATCAGTCTAAGGCTCAGGCTTCAGTCAGTGCCCCAGGCCCTAGATTTCTAGTTAAAAAGAAGAGTATTTATCTTGGAGTTTCCAGCCACTCAATAGGATTATCAGGTTGAGATCTCCAATTGAATAAAATCTCTTAATTTGGGGAGGGCATTGTCTGGGAAGGTATGCTTTTCCCAGGGAAGAACTTGAGACCCCAATCATCCTTCTTTTACAGATTAAAGGGGAAACAGTTTCAGGGTTCACCCCCATCAATGTAGTGGAAAAAGCAATGACTTTAGAGTTAGATCATTTGGGCCTGAACCCTACCTTTGCAACTTCCTACTTATGTGCTGTTGGGAAGTTTTTTAAGCTCCCTGAACCTCATTTTTTATAGTAGAAATACTAGCAGCAGCAGCAGCAGTAATCATAATAGATATAGCAGCAAGCATTTATATAATGTGTTAAGGTTTTCAAAGATCTTTATTTATGGTATCTTATTTGATCCTATAAAATGAAATCTCCAAGATAATTCCTAGCTTGAAATCATATGAATCTCTTAGTATACTCTATATCAAGCACATGGGACTAAGATAACAATTACAACAGCAACATTGTCTCTCAAGTTTTGGCACTCATGTTATATTGGTCCACATAAGAAACACATCTTGTCCTTCCCCCTCCTCCCACTGCCATCTGAATGAAGCCTATCATTGATGCTATTTTTCAGTGCATATGCATTTTCTTTCAAATATATCTTTACTTTTGAAATATATAGTTTCTTTCTTTCTTTGACCTACATTCTGTTAGGACCTGTATTCAAATGGAAATTATAAATGCAGAGACATGACTTGGGCAGAAGCTTAAATCAATCCTTGCTCCTTGGGATTAGGAAACCTAAGGTATTCCCAATATTTATGATAAAACTGGAAAATTGTTCACTCCTGTTCTTCTGCTTTGAAGATTTGAATTGCCAGAGAATTGAGGCTGCCAAAGAATACCAGAAGGGTTCCTGCTTAAGACTACATTCTCCAAATTCCACAAATGAGGCATTCATTTTCATTAAAAAGCCTTTAGCTCCCTTGAGTCTGTGATAATGAGAAGAGATTGAATTTGAATGTAACATTGGGACAGGAGCATTTCAAGACTTATTTTTGAGATTTGGCACTATAGCCATTGATTGTTGGGAGAACTGGTGTTCCAATACTGGAACATAGTAGACATGTAATAAATGTTCATTGATTGATTGACTTAATAATTATTCCTCTTGGGTTCATTTGTATGCTCTGCTGATTGTCTTCCCAGTAGTAACAATGGTCACAGGAATTATCGTGTGTGTGTGTGTGTGTGTGTGTGTGTGTGTGTGTGTGTGTTAAAAATTCATGTTTGTCTATGGATGTGATGTTTGTTGACTGGGAACCAAGAATATTTTTATATGGTTAGAGTGAAGATAAAGGGAGAGGCTGTGATGAAAGATATGCCTAAGATTAGACTTTCTTTAGAATATAAGATTCTTGAGGGCAAGGGACTATTTTTATTCCCAGCATCTAGCACAGTGGCTGGTAGATAGCAGCTTGTAATAAATGCTTGGTCAATGATTAATTTGGTCACTTGACAGCAGCTTTCAGAATTCTTAGAACTCTGATCCTTTTAGTAATTCATGATCCTATGAAATTTAATCTGCTAGATATCTTCCTATTTTGTTTCAATAATTTAAGATATTAAAATTAAAATAGGTTTTAATTGCAAAATACTTATCACTATATAATAAGTGATCACTTTGTTATAGTAAGGAATCATCATTACTTGTCTTTTGATTAGAGATGTGTCATATCTCATGTACACTTCCAATTTGACCCACAGCTTTGTGTAATGTTTTGTACACAGTAGACACTCCTTATTTGTTGAATTGTGGGTCTAGCTCTATAGTTCAACTCAACATGGATATCATACTCCATTTTTTCTTTTTTTTCAAATTTATTTTCTTCTGAACTTAAGAAATAAAACAACCATTTTCATAGAATAAACTGCTTGTGTTCCTTATGGTAAGAGATAATTCAAACAACAGAGTGAAGTCTAATATAATTTTCTAGTAGTCTGACTGTTTGAACCCATAGATGTTATATAAATACACATCATTCTAATATAATCCCTGGGATTTATAGCACTTTATTTGAGATATTTGCTGCCCGGACCATAAAAACATGGTATCTTGGCAGCTCACCATGTCATGTTGGGAATTTAGAATCTTTTGTTTTGAGTAATGCCTCACATCTTCATTTCTTTAGCCTGGAGGTGACTTTGAGGTTAGATCTACCCAGGGCAGGCTGAATAATGAATTAAGAACATTGGTATAGAACTTTGAGAAGAAGCTGTAATATTATGGATAGAGAGTCAGAGTTAGAGTTTGGAAAAACAGGGTTCAGGTCTTGCCTCTAGACACACCGTGGCTGAGGGACCTTCTTTCACCTTTCAGAGGGATAAGCAATTTTTCATAGCTACCAGCTGTAGCATAAGTACTAATCTCCAATAGTAGAGGGACTCCCTTCCCTATTCTCTATGACAATGAAATCACAGGCACTCCCTCACAGTGTTTATTAAAGTACTTTAATCTCCAAATTCACCATTTAATTGCCAAATACTTTATTCTTTGCACATCTGGCTAGAGGAGTGCCTGTGACTAATTTCTGCTTTTCCAGTAAAATAAATGAGAAATGCATCCAATAATTGCCATTCTATTTATGAACAATAGAAGGGGGAAAATAAGAGCAAATAGAAGAAATGAAAAACTAAATCCAACCTGACTTGACACTTTGTCCAGTTAATGAACCTCACAACAGAACGGCATTAGTTGTGCCACTGTTTTTAATGATGGAATAACTCAATATGTGCACTCATTCAAGACATTTATAGATTATTAATTACCCACACACAGTGTTCAAGCTATGAATGTAATTATCTCTGCTACCAGTTGAGAATCCTGCAGAGCCTGTCTATCCTTGCTAACATAAGATGTGGGTCCTGTTTACTTGACTCTCTGGGTCTCCTAGTCTGTGAGCCCCAAGGCAGCATAATCCCTTACTAAACAAAGACTTTCTTTGCCTATCTGTGTGGTTTAGTCTGGCAGATGTATTGCACTAAATACATATTTTCCAGTATTAGACTGAGGTTGATGATATATTCTATGGGAAACAGAGACCATTGGCATCTTATATCTGATGCAGGGGAATTTTGATTATGTCTATAGGTTTATTTCTGTCACTCCAGGGACCCAGTCACTGCCTCTGCCTCTGAATGCATACTCAGAGACAAAATGCTAAGTAATGGAATACTTCCTGATCCTTTCACATTAGCCAAGTAAGTGATCACCTGAGCAGTCATTTGTGTGTTGGAAGACAAAAGGACCAAAGTGACTGTGAACAAGGATGGAGAAGGAATTTTTGAAACAAAGATTCCCAAGGGCGAAAACTAATTTTTTTGCCCCTGAAATTTAGATATGATCTCTATGATGGGGGGAGAAGAGAGGTAAATCTTTCTTGAGAGAGACACAGAATCCCAAAGTTAGATCAATGGAAATTCATCTCATCTAATCCTTACTTATACAAGAATTCCCTTTACAGCTTTCCTTCCCCTGCTCCTACCTCACCAAAACAACTATCCAGCCTCAACTTGGAGAGTTCTTTGAGATGAAATCACTGGGAAGTCCATTTGTACTTTTGTTTAGCTTTGGTTTTAGCTACTTTTTCTTAACATCAAGTCAAATTAATTCAGCAAGCATTTATTATGTGCTTATTATGTGCCAGGCCCTGTGCTAACAGCTAGGGATACAAAGAAAGGCAAAACAGTTAAGACTAAAATTTCTATTTTGACTTATGCCTGTTACCTCTACTTTTTAGTTCTGGATTTAAATATTTCATCCCTCTGCCTTTCATTTGGTTCCCTTCCAAACAATTGAACGTTTTATTTTTTTCTAAGTCAAATATTCTTCAGCCATATATCATATAATATAGTGTAAAGGCTTAAGTCTTTTACTATATTTTGGATCAGTGGGTTCCTCTAGGATTGGTACTGTTTTTTGACTATCTCTGAATTCTTAGCCTTAAGAACAGGTCCTGTTATACAGTAGGTGCTTAGTAAATGCTTATTGTCTTAGTATATCTATACTATATCCTCAAGGACAAAAAAAAATCTAGGGAATAATTATTGAATTCTTCTTTTTCGGGTTCATGAATATGTTAGGGATTCTTCTCTTGGCTAATCAGGAGAGAACAATCTCTCTCTGTTTTCCTTCTCAAATCAGGCTTATTTGATCTCTAAGGCATTTTGGCCATCCAGCACCCAGAAGAGAGTTTGGATAAATTGTTTCTAAGAGGGGCAAAGAACATAGCAGCAGCCTATAGAAGGAAGACAGTACTTCCACTCATACCTCTAATATGTGGGCCATATCTCTTTGGAGGAACAGTGATTGCAATGTAGCTACTCTCAGAGTCAGAGCACAGGTGGGCAGAACATGTCATAAGTCATAGATCATGGAGTATTAGAATTGAAAGAGAACCTAGGGATCATTTTGTCCAGCGTCCTCTCTCTGAAGAGAACAATGCATGATCACATCACATGGAATGAGACACATTATTTAGAGGCAACTCAGGACAATGGAGAGAGTGCTGAATTTAGAATCACAAGATCAGAATTCAAATCCTCATTTCATCATGGATCTGACCTTTCTTAAATTATTTAGTCTCTCTGGATCTCAATCTCATAATTTTGCAAACTGAATCCCTAAATGTAAAATTCATGGGCATTGAAAGAAAATTTGTTTATTCCTCTTCAAGCATTTATTTTGGAATAGAGTATGTCATTGGTGTTGTATAGGCGAGGTTACATGTCAACAGAGGAGGGTGAAATAAGGGTGAAGTATGAATGACCAACTACATTAGGTAATGGCACTGAGGAAATCCAGCCAATAAAAATGCATACCAGCCAATTGCCAGAGGAAGACATATAGGCCTGATCTCATCGGGATTCCATATTAAAAAACAACAACAACAATAAAAAAAACAACTCCATTTGCATTAGGAAAATACTGCTATGGATCTTTAATGAGCTCCCTAGGTGAATCAATGTTTTACAGGACCTGCTTTGACTTTCAGAATATCTGGTGAGTGCCCTAATTGATTGCAGGGGTCTTTAAGTAGCATTGATTTTGTCTCTGCAACATTCCAGTGATGAGGTCATTGTATCTTATCATGCTGTTGAAAAATCCTTGTTAAAGCAGTCAAGAGATGATATGTGCATCTTGTTTCTTTGATGAAATTGTCAAGCTGAGGTAGGTTAAGACTATGTTGTGTAATAAGAGGTAAATGCTGTGGAACGGAAAGTGTACCAGCTTTAGAGTCAGAGGACATAGGTTTAAATCATTTATCTTCTAGCTGCTTCTTGTGTGTCTTTGGGGGTAAGTCATTCCATTATTCTGCTCTTAGAGTATCCTCATCTGTAAAGTCATTAAGCTGGACTCTGAAAACTCTTACATACTAGAAATAACCTTTCTCCTAGAAAGTCTTATTAGAAAGAGTCAGTGAGGTGCAGTGCTGACTTTCCTGCTGAATGTATGGTAAAGAGTTTGAATTCTTGTCACTTACTACTTATGTGACTCAACTTTTCTGGATTTGAGGTTCCTCATCTGTAAAATGGGGGGAAGATTGGACTACATCTGGGTCTATGATCATGGGATCTCTAAAGTCCTTTCCAGCCTCTATAACCCTGGCTATTAGAAGCTTTAGAGTGATTCTATCTTAGAGAAGAGACTTGATCCTCCCTGTGGGAATTAGCTTTAAGCTCATTCGTTAGTGGGTAATTGAGCCTCAAAGACATGACAATTATGTGAATATATTTAAAAGAAATAGTTGTGCACATTAGATTTGCAGTTTCTTGTGCAGCCATCTTTTTGGATTATTATACTTTGTGATGGAAATGCTTGTTTTATTCCACAAATTAACAACAATAATAAAAAACTACTTGAGACTCAGAAAAGATCACACTGTTGCAGGAAAAATCATGAAGCAGGCATTCCTGCCATTTTACTGTAATTATGATCTTTTTCCTTCTTGAGATAGCATTGAAACTGCTGAACAAATTTTGGGGAAAGCAGATTCAACCAGGAGTGATGCAATACTTTTTCATCAGTGATAGCCTTAGTCTTCCATTTTGGCTAGGGTCACATGGACAAATAGAAAAGAAAAAGAGTCTATCTTTACTTTACTTGCAACAAGTATAGGATCATGAACTTCGTTTCTGCTAAAAGGTTAGCTGTGTCAAATGAAGAAAGCCCACAACTGTGTCTTTTTGGATTTCTACAGCTCCCACCTATTGATCAGCAGCTGCCAGAAGCTTTAATCCAATTAGAGTCAGTAAAACTGGTTTCCATCTCTGGCGCCTGACTCAGGTTTCAGAGCAATGAGGAAAAAGTATGACATCACCCTGCTTGCATCTGTGTTGGGTGGTTAATGAAATTACGTGATAGATTTGAGAACCATTAAAGTCAATGTTGATCTTTATTATTATTAAGAGTATTTTCAAATTTACTGCACCACATTGTAGGCTTGAGAACACCATTTTTTTTTCAGAGATATGTGTATTGTGTTGGGTTTTAGTGAACAATTTTGTGGGACATGGAAAATGTCAAGAGCATAGAAAACATCAATTTTCAAATATGTAGGATAAAGGTGGATAGTAGTTCTTTTGCTGGAGGAATACAAAGATCCTGGAATCTTGCAATGAAATGTTCTAATAATGATCTTTAGATGAAAACAGATGAAATAAATTTGTTGTTGTTGAGAATGTGAGGTACTACTATCACTGCTATCACAATCATCAAATGGTGTGTGTGTGTGTGTGTGTGTGTGTGTGTGTGTGTAAATGCTTAGGGGCTATAGTACTAGAATGGCAAGAATCAAAGTAAATGAATTAAACAGATATAATCTTGCTCTCTAGTGACTTTTTAGTTTAGTACAGACAGCAATGATGAAGAGATAAAAAGATGTATAAACTAATTAATAAACATTCAATCAATGCATGTAAATTAAAATAATATCTTTAGATCAGTAAGATATTTACATTTTATGATAGCAAAGGTAAGCATAGAAAAAGAACTAGGTGATCTTATATAATGAAAGGATGAAGACTTTTGATAAGGTAATTGAGTGGTCATGGTTCAGGTCTCTTTCCTCACCTCAAAACAACAATAAATGCAGCACATATAGTAAAAGAAAAAGAATGACTAAAACAAGGATAAAGGAATCCTTCTGATGAAAATGAAGAAAATAAAGAACAGATTGATTTAACCTGACTTAACCAAAAAGAGTCCCTTAGTCAATGAATAAAAGTAAAATGTGAATAAGTACTTATGAATGAAATAAAATGAAGAAAAATCACTAGAATGAAGACTAATAATAATGACAAACAAGTAGACTCCAAGAAATGAGACTGGGACCTTTTTTATGGGTTAAAAATTATTTTAAAAAATCATGGGAAGAGTCAAAAAAAAAAAGAAATTAGAGTTTCTATTCATTCATTCATTCATTTGATTGTTTAATTAATTATTTATTTTTTGCTGAGGCAATTGGGGTTAAATAACTTGCCCAGGATCACATGGCTAGGAAGTGTTAAGTATCTAAGGCCAGATTTGTACTCAGGTCCTCCTGATTATGCCAACTAGCTGCCCTTGAAATGAGAGTTTTTAAAGAATAATCTGAAAGACACAATAGAAAATTGATAGCTTAGAGTAGGAGAAAAAAGTTTTAATACAGTAGTGGGCACTTAAAACAGAGAATTGGCAGAGAGAGAATACAAAAACGTTGAAATAGAACAACAAATAATGCAATTAAAAAAATCTTCAAAATTGGAAGAACAAATAAAACAGTTGTGTTTGAAGACAGAATATGGCTAGACAAAGCATAATTATTGAACTTTCAGGGGGAAAATGATGAAATAAAATATTAATGCTATAATTTTAGGAACTCACAAGAGAAAATTGCCCAGAAGATTTGGGAAGAGAGAACAAAATACAGATTGAGAGAATCCACAAAGTACTATCACATAGGAATTCTAAGTTTACATTATCCAGAAATGCAGTTACTAAGTTTTGAGCTTCCATTTTAAAGAATTTTACAATTAAATTTGAAGAGAAATTTTATTTTAAGAAGAATGATTCAAATTTAACACTCTTGAATATGATATATAACAAAAATAAAATAGCATATCCCCCAAATTGAGGATATATGACAAAATGAAACTTCAGAAGATCACAAGTTTTTAATTTTTCCTTTAACAAAAATCCAGTTAATAATATAACAACAATTTTAACTAATATTTACATAGCACTTTAGGGTTGACATAAAAAAGCACTTTAGATAAAGTTATCTCATTTGATCTTTACAACAACCTTGAGAGGCAGGTACTATTATTATTTTCATTTTATAGGTGAGCAATCTGAGGTTGAAAAAATTTAAGTGACTTGCCCAGTGTCATGTAATGAGTAAGATAACATTTGAAATTAGATCCTTCTAACTTATTAGCCCACTATTCTATCTACTAGATGCTTCTATGCAAATACAGTAAACAAAAAGAAATTTAATAAAAATAAATAAATCCATAAATACATAGAACAATGACTTGGTGATAATATAAGTGCCATACATGGCAAAGTGGAAACAATACAATTGTTCCTTTCAGGTTTCCCCTTTTTTGAAAGAATAGAAAGAAGAGACATTGGCTAATCCCAAAAATGATGATCATACAAAAATATCTTCAAGAAGGTCATAAACAAGGGAAAGGAATAAATATGGTTGAGCTTTTTTGTTTTTTTGGGAGGAATTGTGACACTAGAAATATGGTCATTCAAAGAAAGTCCTGAGGGGTGGTGAATACAGGTGAACTCGATCTATATTTTTATAAATCTATAGTTTTATTTGGGCTGGGCAAGAGAAGTGTAAATAAAATTATAGAAGTTGAAGTAAAAACAAGGGATTGGTCAGGGCTAGAAAGTACATTGGTCAGGGTATTATATCTGTGAATAATGGTTGAGACAAATACTGGATACTTTCAAGGAAAATAAGCTGCAGCTATTTAGTGCTGTTTTTTTTTTAAAGATAATTAACAGAGATCTGTTAGAGGAAAATCACCTTAAAAACTATAGCTTTAAATATTGATTTTTATTTCCAATAATACACCCCAAATCCCAGAATATTTCTCAGCTCCTTAAGATGTTGCCAGGTGACAATCATTTTATCTTATGAGAGTTAGTACTCCTTGTTGAGAGTCTATATGACTTTCACACATACTTGTAGCATCTTTACTGGTCAATTGACAGTTTTAGCCCAGCTGCTTCTAGATGATTTAATACCCTCTCCTCATGTTCTTTCAACATGTTTCCAAATGTAGTGAGATCATATGGATAAATCAAAATCTCTAAGTAGTTCAAATGATCCATCTCTTTTTTTCCATGAGCCACTGAATTGTGATAGGGGCATTGGAAATTTCTTGGGATATGTGCTAAAATTCAACAGATGAGGCTATATTTTTCTTATATTTCTTTGCCATGGCAATCTTATAATTATTACTCGACAGGTCCATGGTGGAATATCCCCAATTATCCAATAAATAATCTAGAGTATCCTAAACATTATGACCTGGTATATTGATACAGCTTAATTCTCTCATTAATGTATATCCATTCTAATAGTACTGATCTTTTTTTTTTCCTGCATCAGTACTATAGGTGAAACATATGGGCTGCCTTTGATTTTTTTCAAATAAAACCTTGTTGATAAATTTCTTTGTTTTTATATTATCTATATTTCCCAATGAATTCTTCCTTTCACTCTATTTCTGAAATTAGGATTGTTAAATTTTCAGTTTGAGTGTTTACACATTTAATTCACATTGTTACTAAAGACAGAGGCCTATAAGTATAGGCAATTGTACCTAGGAAAGATTTTTAGAGGAATGAACAATATCTCAGTTTCTGACCCCAGTTATTCTCTATACCTACTCTCTGACCCCATTTCCTAACACTAGCCTGATGGACTTCAACTCTTGTAAAAGTAATATCAGATTCTCCTCTTGTGTACATCTATTGCTCATGTACCCATCTTGCTCACAAGCATAGCAAAATGTCTGACCTCTTCATGCATACTTGAAGCATGTATCTCTGTCTTCAGATCCTAAGCCTCCTGGTCCTCAGGAAAAAAAAAAGTGACTTTGAACAATAGTTGAACCAGTGTTTCTGGTTTAATAACTGACTTTCTGAAAAAAAAATGTATGCATGACACACTTTAAGTTTAATTTGAATTATTCATTTTTCATCACTTTTAAAATTCTGGACAATGAACAAAACAACAAATTATGGAATAATGGTCTTTGCTAATTTATGAAGTAGGAATACTTACACTGAAAATTCAACAACTTGGTTGTTTTTTTGGTTGTTTCTGTCTGTTTTGATTCAGTATCTGCTTTGGTCTTTGATCTGGTCCTGAGTGGGCTGCTTGTGGACCCATAGAAATAATTCTCACAGATGCCCACTAGTCTTTGTTTAGGTAGTCTGCCTCTGATTCCCAATTAATTGGCTCATTGGGTTATTTGAGCTGATTCAGTTATTATAAAAACAGTCCATTACCTACTTTGGGGTTTATTGGAAACAAAAGGTGATTCACTGGAAAAGGAAATGGCAAACCATTTCAGTATCTTTGCAAAGAAAACCCCATGGACAGTACTAAAGTCATAAAATGGATAATTTTGGAAGAGGAGCTCCTCAGATCAGAAGATGTCCAATGTGTACCTGGGGAAGAATGAAGAACAATTACAAGTAGCTCCAGTATTAATGAAACTGCTGAACCAAAGCTTAAAGAAAATTTGCTGAGATGCATCTGGTGACAAAAGGAAAGTCTGATACTTGATGTAAATCAATATTGTGTAGGAACCTGAATGTAAGATTTATGAAACTAGGTAAACTGAATGTGGTTATATGATTAAACCTCAACATCTTGGGTGTCAGTGAATTAAAATGGATGATAATGTTTTTGTTGTTGTTCAGTCATTTTTCAATCCTCTCTGGCTCATTGTGACCCCATTTGGGGTTTCTTGAAAAAGATACTGGAGTGGTTTGCTGTTTCCTTCACCAACTCATTTTAAAGATGAGGAAACTGAGATAGAACTTGCCCAGGGTTACACAGGTAATAGTGTCTGAAAACAGATTTGAACTCATGAAGATGAAGTTTTTTTTTGGCTCCAGGCCTGGTGCCCTATCCATTGGGCCACCGTTTAACTGTCCTTGAACAACATGATAGAAATGAGTGAATTTAATTCAGTTGATCATTACATATACTACTGTGGGCAAGAATCTTTTAGAGTAAATGAAATAACCCTGATAATCAAGAAAAAGTTGAAAAAACAGCCCTGGGGTATAATGGCATCTATTTAAATTCAAGGCAAACATTCAACTGATCAACTTTGGCCACTGACATCCCTGGTTAGGGGACAGACATATCAGTAATATGTTCTATGAAGACATAGCATCTAGAAAAACCACCAAAAATATTACGTTTATTATAGGAGATTGGAATGCTAAGATAGGAAATCAGAGTTGGAATGACAGGAAAGTTAGATCTTGAAGAACAAAAACAAAGTTTTATTGAAATGATTTTTTTTGTCATCACAAACACTCTTTTTTGACAATCCCAAACGGGGTCTTTATTCATGGATGTCAACAAAGGATCAATATAAAAATCAAATTGTTTATATATTTTGTAGCAAAAGGTAGAGAAACTATGCAGTCAGTCATAACAAGTTCTGGAGCTGATTGTGGTTCAGATTATGACATACTTAGTGTAAAATTCAGACTTAAATTAAACAAAGCAGGGAAAACTATCAGACTATATAGGTATGACTAAAATAGCATTCCTTATACATATGAAATGGAGATGATGAATAGATTTTAGGGATTAGATCTGGTAGACAGAGTAACTGAAGAACTACGAATAGAGATTTGCAATATTGTATAGAAGTTGCCACAAAGTAAACCACAAAGATTCAAGACAATTCCAATAGATTTGGAATGGAAAATGCCATCTGCATCCAGAGAGAGAGAAAGCTATGGAGGCTGAATGTAGATCGAAGTGTACAGTTTTCATTCATTTTTGGTTTGCTTTTTCTTTCTTGTTGTTTTTTCCCTTTTGTTCTGGTTTTTCTTTTACAACATGATAAAAATGGAAATATGTTTAAAATGACTGAATACATATAATCTATATCAGTTTGCTTGCTGTCTTGAGGGAGAAAGGGAGAAAAAATTTGAAACTCAAAATCTTTTAAAAATGAATGTTGAAAACTATCTTTTCATATGATTAGAAAAATAAAATACTATTGAGAAAAATAAAATTTTAAAAAAATCACAAAGAAATAGAGGAGCAAGAAATCAAAATGCCTATTTGATGAAACTTTACAAATAGCTAAGGAAAGAAGGAAAAAGAGAAAGAGATACCCAACTAAATGCAGAATTCTGGAGAATAGGAAGGAGAGATAAGAATGTTTTCTTAAACAAGCAAAACAGAGAAATAGGAGAAAACAGCAATATGAGAAAGAAAAGAGATGTCTTAAACAATTAGAAATATTAAGGGAAGGTTTCCTGCAAAAATGGACATAATAAAAGACAAAAATGGTAGAAAAGAAAATAGAACAGAAACACAAGAAATTAAGAAGAGATATCAAGAATGCACAAAAGAACTATATAAGAAAGATCTTATCATCACCAATAATCATGATAATGTGATTACTGATCTAGAACCAGACATCCTGGAGAATGAAGTAAAAGGGCCTTTGGAATCATTGCTAACAATAAAGCTAGTGAAAATGATAGAATTTCAGTTGAACTATTTAAAATCTTAAAAGATGGTGCTGTTTAAATGCTGTACTCGATATGTTAGCTAATTTGGAAAACTCAACAATGGCCACTGGATTGGAAAAGATCAATTTACATCCCAATCCTAAAGAAGGGCAATGCCAAAGAATGTTCAAATTACCAAACAGCTGTGTCCATTTCACATACCAGCAAGATTGTGTTTAAGTTTCTGCAAGCTAGCCTTCAGTAATATATGAACAAGAATTGCCAGAAGAACAAGCTAGTTTTTAAAAAGTCAGAGGAACTAGAGACCAAATTGCCAAAATTGGTGGATTGTGGAGAAAGCAATGGAGTTCCAGGAGGAAAAAAAAATCTGCTTTTGCTTCATTGACTACACTAAAGCCTTTGATTATATAGATAGTAATGAAATGTGGCAAGTTCTCAAAGAGTTGGAAGAATCACATCATCTTAATCTCCTGAGAAATTTGTAGGTCAAGAAGCAACATTTAGAACTAAACATAAACAACTGATTGGTTTAAGATAGGAAAAGGAGTATGATAAAGGCTGTTATGCTACCACTTTATTTAACTTATGCATAAAGTGCAGGGAAATGTGAGGCTGGATGATTCAAAAGCTGAAATTAAAATTGTTCAGACAAATATCAACAATCCGAGTTATGCAAGTACACTTTAATAGCAGAAAGTGAAGAAGAATTAAGAAGCTTCTTGATGACGGTGAAAGAGAAGAGTGTCAAAGTTGGCTTGAAGCTTAACATTAAAAAAATCCAATGTGAAAGGTCTTTCCCATGTGGATGGTCGAAGAAGGACCCCTGAAGAAGGTTACTGCGGCAGTAGTAAGGCTGATATAAAGAAGGGAAGACCCATTCTTCTCATGAGCATGTCACAAAAGAAGATAGTGGGATGGCTCTGTCTGTGGTTCAGGTGGGATGCAGTATTTAAGGTATGAAGTGACATTGGGAGAGATGAAAGAAGAGCTGGTAGAGATCTAGATTGAGGGAGGCTGTGAATGTCAGGATCAGAAATTTGCTTTTATGTTATAGACCCTGGGGAATCCCAGAAATACCCTTTTTAAAAAAGTTATTTAAAAAAACGTAAAAACTGAAACAAAATAAAATGAATATTTCCATGTACCAAGTAGAGCAGAAAAAACATCAGTCTCTATTGTATATACATGGCTTTGACAAAGATATAATCAATTCAACAATAACAAAAAAATCTGATAACTAAGATCTTGGCAATTGGTCCCATCACTTCCTGGCAAACAGAGAAAGAAGAATTGGAAGCAGTGTCGAATTTTATATTCTTGGGCTCAAAGATGATTGCAGACAGTGAGTGCAACCATGAAATTAAAAAACTTTTGCTCCTAAACTATAGCAAATCTGGACGGCATATTAAAAAGCAGACATCAACTTTCTGACAAAGGTCTGTATAGTCAAAGCAATGGGTTTTCCAGAGGCAATATATGGCTTTGAGAATTGAGCTATAAGGAAAACTGAGAACCACAGGATCAACAATTTTGAATTGGGGTTTTAGACAAGACTTTTGAGAGTCTCTTGGACAACAAGGGGATTAAATCAGTCAATACTTAAAGAAATGATTTCAAACTATTCACTGAAAGGTCAAATACTGATGCTGAAACTTAAATACTTTGGCCATATAAGAGAAGATGGGAGTCACTTAGAACAAAACAAAACAAAACAAAACAGCCAACCCTGATTTCAGGAAAAATTGAAGGAAAAAGGAAAAGGGGATGACAGAGGATGAGATGGATAGAGAGTGTCCTGAAAACAATGAGCAAGAATTTGGATAGAGTTTGAGGGGTAAAGTTGAACAGAAGACTTTGGCATACTGTGTCCATGGGGTCATGAAGAGTCAGTTACAAAGAGTCAGATACTGTTGAATGACTGAACAACAATTGATTTTAAAAGTTCAGAGATAATAAACTTGACTATCAAGGACAGAGATTCCAGGAGAGAAGGAGTTTCGAAAGGCAGAGGGAACTCGAAAGGATGAAGTTCTGTTGAAATGATACTAGGTGATACCAATGAAAAAGGAAAAAGGGGAAGGATTTAATTAAAGTACTAAAGTTGAGCATGGTGGTAATCCTTGCCCTTAAGAATGCTGAGTCTGGAGCATTATTAAACTGCATCAAGATTAAATCTGAATGAGTATCAATACTAAGTCTGGCACTAGTATGCTGAGACCCTGGAAGTAAGGGGGTCATTAGGTGCTTAAGGAGGAGTAAACTAAACTAATTTGGAAATGGATCAAGTCAAAGTTCCTGTGCTGATCAGCCGTGGTCTTTGTCCCACAAGTACTTTAGTATTTCCAAACTGGATGAGATAAGGAGACCAAGTATCAACAACTACAACAACCATAACAAAACCATTAAACAAGCCAAAGAACATTCTACTGAGCTGAGATTTACAAGGACATGCACACAAGAAAGATGTCAGATACCTCAGAGAAAGATTATTTCATTCTTTGTATTTATACCCCTAGTTACCTACTTCATAAATACTTGCTGATTAGTTGATTGATTGAAGCTGTATATAGTCAAAGATTAACATAAATAATTTGCACAGGTTTATTAAAAAAAAAAAAGACAGGAAGGCTAAATTCTAGAAGGAGCTTGTGGAAGATGATAAGAGCAACCAAAGAATTTTGTTGAGGCAAGGAGAAGGAAAGAATTGGTTTGTTATTTATTGATTAAGTGGCCTGGAAGGTCCCTTTGAGCTATAGAACAATGTGTTTAGAGCTCTGAAACTGAAGTTAAGAGGACTGGATTTCAAATCTAGTGTCAGTAGACATTTACCAGCCATGTGATCATGGGCAAGTCACTTAGCTTGTGTCTGCCTCAGTTAATCCATAAAATCCATAAAAAGGGATCATAATAGTACCTACCTCCTTGGTAAAGTGTGAAGGTAAAATGAGATAATAATTGTCATTAACCCAGTACCTGGCACACAGTAAGTGCTAAATAAATGCTAGTGATTATTATAGAGAGTTGATGGCAAAGTGAGGCAGATTTGAGTTCAAATTTTATCATTGATAACCTGCTTACAGTAGTATGATCCTGTCACATACCTGCTCAGTGTTCTAGCCATCTCTCTAAGACTAAGCTGAAGAGAATGTATTGATCTATACTGATAGAGGGAATTTTCTGATCTGGGAGTTCTCATGTCAATGAGATCAGCAGTTTAGCCTTATTGCTTATGTGGCTATAGGTCCATATCATGATGTTAATGGACAGAGAAGAAGCAGAACTACTGGACTCTCATTTCCCATTTGTTTTTTCCATCACAAAGAATGATATTTCCATTGGGACAGAATTGAATAAATGTAGTTAAGAGTAAGCAAACAAACAAAAAAAGGGAAAAAAGAAAAAGAAAAAAAGGATATTAATTTGCATGATAACTTTGTGTAATTTCATGTGCAGTCATATTTTTTTTTAAAATTGCAGTTATGAAAATGCTTGTTTTATTCCATAAATATAAAACAATACCCTAAAGATGAAGATAGGTGAAAGGTCAGTAAGAAAGTGCCTACTCAGTTCAGCTAATTGGTGTAGTGGATAGAGCACCAATCCTGAAGTCAGGAGGACCTGAGTTCAAATCTGACCTTGTATTGTCACTTATACATAGTCAGTTAACACTTCCTAGCTGTGTGACCCTGGGCAAGTCACTTAACCCCAACTGCCTCAGAAAAAAACAAGAAAGGAAAAAAAAGAAAGTGTCTACTTGTCCTAAATGAGTTCAGAACTCTAGGACCAGATGAATTGCCTCCTGGGGTGTTGAAAGACATGACAGCTCTAATCACAGGGCTACTGTCAGTAATCTGAGTAGGGAAGACTTGAGCTGAGGGTAAAGGTGGGGCTTGGATCAGTGGAAGAGAAGGATGGGCATTTCCAGGCAGGGTTACTGTTGAGAGCGACCAAATAGCAGTGTTGGCTATGGCACAGATCAAATTAGCCACATTAGAACAAATTACGATATATTCATATCCTTGGAAGATTATTCTTGCTTAGAATGAATCAGCCATTCTTTCTTAATCTTTCATCAACTGAATAGGTTGCTAGGCTCTTTTCAGCAACAGGCTGGCCTTGCTGTGGAATATCCAAGATGTTTACTGGTTCCCCTTAACCCTCCCCCAAACCCTTCACCTAGTCAATGGCAGAACTGATAATTTTCTTCCTTTCAAGAGATTATTCCTATTAGCCTTTTAAAGAGAAATATTTTGTTTTCCTTAGAAGAGCAGCCAGATTACCCCTCAGGAAGCCCTCCCTGCTCATTAGTTCCAGAAGTTGCATTATTTCACTGCGATTTGAATGTACTTTTCTCCCTTAGTTGTCTTGATACCTGATGTCCTAGTGCATGATTAATAGAGAACAACAAACTTCCCAATTCTGCTTCCCAACTCTGTGAGCATTATTTTTTATTGTGAAAACAAAGAGACCTCTTTGAGTGGAAATAAGTGTGTGTGTGTGTGTGTGTGTGTGTGTATGTGTGTGTGTGTGTGTATGTGTGTGTGTATGTGTGTGTGAATTTGTATGTTTTGGAATAAAGAAAAAAAGGTTAGGTCAGGTCACTATAAAAATAAATGCCATTTAAATTGGGATAGTGAACTGGGCACGGTGATGAACACCTGTTGTCCCTGCTAATAGGGATGCTGAGGTTTGTGGATCTTTTAAGTTCGAGAGTTTGGAGCTGCAATTGCAGTCTGATCAAGGCAGGGGATAGGGAATTGTCTGTTTAGAGGCCATCTACTTCAAAATCTGTGTTTTACAGATGAGGTAACTGAGACACAGAGTAGTTAAAGTAACTTGCTCTAAGGCAGAATTTAAATTCATATCTTCCTGACTCCAAGCCTAGCTAGGGTATGGTTCAGGAATAAAATAGTGTCCCCTGTATAGTTGGAGGAGATTATCTTTCTTCCCTTTAGGAAAGACCTAATAGTTGGTTTATAACAATCTACTCAATGTTCTATGGGATAAAATCAAGTTAATAAATATTTATTAAGTTGGACCAAGCACAATAGAGATAGAAAGAAAGGCAAAAACAGCCCCTGCCTTCAAAGAGCTTACTGTCTGAAGAGGGGAAACAACATGTAAGCAACTATGTATCTATGAAAGATAACTTGGAGGTGATCTTAGAGGGAAGACATTAACATTACAAGGTTCCAGAAACCTTTTTGCAGAAGGTAATGTTTTAGCTGAAATTTAAAGGAAGCCAGAAAAGCTAGGAAGTGGAAACTGGGAGCAAGAGCATTCCAGGCAAAGAAAATAATATACATGAAATTAGGAGATGAAGGGTTTTGTGTAAGGAACAGCAACGGGTCAATGAGTATGTGGAAGGGAGTAAGGCATAAAAAGATTGGAAAGGTAGGAAAGGGGTCAGGTTATGAAGGGCTTTAGAAATAAAAAAAGAGGATTTTGCATTTGATCCTGGATGTCATAGGGAGCTATTGGAATTTACTGAATGAGGAAAATGTGGGATGACATTAACTTCTGCATTAAGTGAAGGATTGAACACAGGAAGGAGAGACTTGAGACAGGAAGACCAATCAGCAAGCTATTTCAGTAGTCCAGTTGATAGGTAATGAGGACCTGAAGGAAGGAGAAAAGGAAAGAACTTGCAAATTGTACATAATAGTTTTGCAGTTTCATGTGTAAGCATTGTTTTTTATTATATTGTTATAGAAATGCTTGCTTTATCCCACTAACTAAAAATTAAATAAAAAATTTAAAAAGTAAGGAAAGATGGGGAAAAAAAGGAAGACAGGAAAGAGGAAAGAAGGAAAAGCTGTTGGGAAGTTAGAATCAATGGTACTTGGCAACATATTGGTTATGGGGATGAAGGGGAGAAAGTATGAATGACTAGCTGAGAATGACATTTAAGTTACAGGCTTAGGTGACTGTACCAAAGAAGTTAGAAAGCAGAGAGGATTTGGGAGAAAAGATAGTAAGTTTACCTTTAAACATGCTGAGTTTAAGAAGTCTACAAGACATCCAGTTTGAAATATTCAATAGATAATTGGGGATGTCAAGACAAGAAATTTGGGATGGATAAACAGATTGAGAATCATCTGCATAGGAAAGAAAAACTGAATCTCTGGGAACTCATTTAACTGTGAAGTTAAATAGTATATAGAGAGAAAGAAAACTTTTAACACCCAATATAAATATGCATATAGCACATAGACATACAAACATATATGTTTAATATTTTCATGTGTGTTATTTGAGACCTACCTCTAAGTAAGTCAGTTCTACTTTTCTAGTTTTAGACCAATTTGAATAAAATGCCAGAATCCTCCTGCAGGGACATTAAACACTATAACTATAGTAATTCTAGAGTCAATGTCCTGAAAATGAGAAGTCCTAGAGAAATGATATATGGCATAGCATTGTTTCCAGCTGCCTGTAGCACTACTGAGGTTTTGTATATATTAGACTTTTATTTATCTATCTAATTATCTTTCCATCCATCCATCCATCCACCCACCCACCCACCTATCTATTATCTACCTATCTATCTATCTATCTATCTGTATTTTGGCCATCAATTGTGGAATAGAGATTTGGTAACATGGTTCTGTGATAGGAGGCTAGTCCTGAAGTAGTTCTTCTTGTTGTTAAGAAGACCCTGGTTGTAACTTTATCCTGTAACTGCTTTCTTTCTCTATGACTGTGCTTAAAGCTCTTGGCCTGGGAAACTGTAAAGAGTCAGCCAGTCAAATGTCTGGGGAGAAACTGCATCACAAAATAGAAAAGAAAACGATTGAAAATATTCAGGGAACAACTATGTATAGGGGACATGTGAAGTGTCTAAATATAAATGGAAGAAGTCTATAGATGGGTCCGAATATGCATGCTCAAAGAGGTGAAGTGAGAGCTTAGGAAGAAAATTTCAAAGATGAATTACCCATAAAATATATCCCTTCTTTATTTTCCCAAGACAAATATGTATGTGTATGTTTAAACTCACTGAAAGGCAGCATGTCCTAGTGGAAAGAGATGAGGACTCAAAGTCAGGAATCCATCCATCCATCCATCAATCAATCAACAATCATTTATTAAGAATTTATTACGTGTCAGATGCTGTACTAAGTTTGGGAGACATAAAGATTAAAAAGAAGCAATACCAATCTTCATCAAACTCATCCTGTTGGGGGGAGACAAAATGTACAGAGGTACATGTGTATATGATATGTACAAATAAATGCATAAACACAAGATTTTTTTGTGAGTGGTGAGGGGGGGAGGACAGTACTAACAGTTGGGAAGAGCAGAAAAGACCTCAAATCTGAGTTTTGAAATAAACTGAATTCTTTAAGAAGTGGGATAAGGAGAGGGTGTGTCCCTGCATGAGGGACAGCTGCATAAAAGCAGAGATGGGAAGGTAGAGTGTGGTGGGTGAGGAACATCAAAAAGGTCACTTTGTCCAAAGTGTACAATATATGTATCTGGGAAGTCATGCATAAAAATGAGGCTGGTAAAGTTGGTTGGAATTAATTTGTAAAGTGCCTTCAGTACAACACAGAAGAACTCAGATGTGACCCTCACAGTGGAAAGGAGCTACTAGCATGATTTCTGAAATGCCATGATCAGATCTGTGTTTAAGTAAAATTACTTTGGCAGATAAGTGTCAAAGTGTACAAAGGGAGTACTTGTGTTCAGGTCCTATCTTTGACACATCCTGGTTGTGTGATCCTAGGGAAGTCACTTAATTTAGTCTTGTAGGCAACTTTCTAATCCTTTAAGTTGTCAAATACTTACTAGTCTGTACTGGTAGAGGGAATTTTTTCATCAATTCTCTATACAAATGAACTCACATGTCTGGGCACACACCAGAAAATTTATTTATTAACCTGTTCCAGAAGCAAGGTCTTGATGCCTAATCTATAAGAATTTAGTGTCCTGGGAAATAAATTCTTTTGTATGACACATTTGGAAATATAGAATTCTTACTCTTCAGAACAAAATTTTTCTTTTCTGGTTTTACTACAGAAATATTGTTTTGTGTCTTTCTAAGAGCCATTTTAAAAGCTCTTTAAAAGACTTCTAGTTGTAGAGTGTGTACCTATTCAAACATATTCTTGCTTTTCCTAGGATGGGGAAATTGCCCCTACCTTCCCTCATGTGCTCTAAAGGGAAATGGATTAAGGTAATAACAAAACTTAACTCATCTAGATATAATTATATATGATCAGTGACCTATCCAAAGGAGAATTTATGTGACTCAAAAACATACTGATCACTAGGATAGGACTCACTCAATCCTTGAGAGGAGCCAACAAAGAAACCAAGTAGGGACTTACAATTTTGACATAGCTGCTGTAGGTGGGAGGATAAAGGTATCTGCTGCAAGGGTCGGGACTAAGGCTAGAAGTGGAATGAAGATAGATTATTCTGGGTTCTTCCTTCAGCAAATTGGAGGCTCTGGAAGGAATTCCTCAATGGCTTTGATAAGAGGGCACGTCTAACAGAAGGAAATTCTATGAGCAGGCAGTGGAGGTAAGGGATTGTCCTAGGTTAAGGAGGCTTTACAGAGTGAAGTTCCAGGATGACACAGCATGATATTGAAGTTCTAGAAGTCGGGAACAACATCAGGAAGGGAGAAGAGGCATTTTTTGATTCCCCTAGGTTTTAGCCATCCAAAATTACTTTGTAGGGGCAACTAAATGATGCAGTGGTGAGTTCAAATGTGACCTTAGATGGTTAACACTTACTAGCTATGTGCCCTCGGCACTATAAATTACTTAATCCCAATTTCCTCAAAAAAAATCAATTTTGCAAACTCTCCAAACAAAATTACTTTTAATTTATTTTGTATATATCTTACATATACTTAGATGTGTACTTATTATCCCTCCCATTATAGTACCTCCTCCTTCCCCCAACCCTCCATACAAGTTCCTTGAGGGTGGGGATTGTTTTTGCATCATCAAAATAGCTGGAGGTGGGACAATGGATGGAACTCAGATTTGAAGTCAGGAAGGCTTGAATTTAATTCCAGCTTTAGATGCTTACAAGCTGCATAAGTCACTTAACTCTGTTTATTTCAGTTTACCCAATTGTGTAATAGGGATAATAATAACATTTATCCCCCAAGGTTGTTGTGAGTAGCAAATCAGATAATATTTGTAAAGCACTTAGTACAGTGCTTGGCACATAGTGAGTGCTATATAAACACCAATCATCATTATCTTTATCACTATTATCATCATCAGTGCCCAGCACTTTTGAATCCATGTTACCATTTATTACTGGGAGCACAAGAAGCTGCTGGCTTTTCTCTCATATTAGATTTCTGAAAATATATTACTTCTCCTTCCCTTCTCTTTCCCTTCCTTTTTGGTATCACATTCTTCCACTATCCAAATTTCTGACTTTAGGTGATAATTACTCTCTGCCTCTTTACATCTTTTTTCTTCTTCTTTGTTTCTTTCTTGAAACATTTCTGTTCTTTCAAGAAAAATGTCATATTCCTGGATAAGCTGAAAGCAGAGATAGATTCTGGAAGCTCTTTCACTTTCTTCTTTAGGACAGACACCAACTTGTACTTTGTACGTACATGGATGTTACATAGTATTGGCAGAAACACAAGCATAGCAGAATTTCTGCAGATCACAGACAAATTCTCCTTGACTCCCATACTTTTTTGAAGTCAAATAAGCAAATATTTATTAAATGCCTACTGTGTGTCCAGATACTGTGTTAAGTGCTGAAAATACAAATAAAGAAAAAGGCAGTCAGTGTCCTCAAGGAACTCACATTTAATGCAAGAGATAGCATGCAAACAACTTTATATAAGATAGAGATGGGATAAATTGAAGATAATTAACAGTGAAGACACTAGTACTAAGGGAAATGAAGAAAAACTTCTTATAGAAGGTGGGATTTTTGCTAGGTCTTGAAGGCAGACAAGAGGTAGAGATGAAGAAGAAGGGAATTCTAGACATGGGGACAGCTACTGAAAACCAGTGAAAATAGATAATAGAATTGGGAACAAGTTTTGTGGCCCATTTCCTTTTGAAAGCAGTTTTCTATTTGGAACTGTGCCCAAAGGGCACAAAACTGCACACATCATTTGATTCAGCAATACCACCATTAGGTCTGTATCCCAAAGAAAATTTTTTTTAAATGTGTGTGTGGGGGGAGGACCTATTTACATAAAAATATTTATTGCAGCTATTTTTTGTGGTGGCAAAGAATTGAAAATTGAGAGGATGATCATCAGTTTGGGAATGGCTAAACAAGTTGTGGTATTTAACAGTAATGAAATACTATTTCTAGAAGAAATGACAAGCAGATTGATTTCAGAAAAGCCTGGAAAGACTTTCATGAATGATGCAAAGTAAAATGAGAAGAACCAGGAGAACATTGTACACAGTAATAGCAACATTATATGATGATCAATGATGAATGACTTAGGTCTCCTCAGTAATACACTGATCCAAGAGAGCCCTAAAGTACTCATGATGAAAAATGCTATCCATCTCCAAAGAAAGAACTGATAGAGTCTGAATGCAGAGGAAAACATGCTATTTTTCACTTTATTTTTTTCCTTTAGTCTGTTTTTTTCCTTTCTTTCTTTTTAAACAACATAACTAATATAGAAATATATTTTACATGCTTGCATATATATAAAACCTATATCAAATTGCTTACCATCTAAGGGAGGGAGGAAGGGTGAGAAGGTGGGAGAAAATTAGGAATTCAAAAATTTTAAAAATTGAACATCAAAGAGACAAATTATTTTTACACTTAATTGGGAAAAACATTATTTATTAGAAAAAGACAACAGTGCTCTCTTTCTTGGCTAACCACTGTGACTCCCTTTTTGTAAGACAAGATACAGTGGGATTCTGTATATAATATTTTACTTTAATGCTAAAATACAAGTACCTTCCTCTATCGTCCTGGACACTAAGTTTTCCAGACCTTTTCTGGTTGATGGAGTTCAAGTAATAGACAAGTACACAGACACAAAGATCCAATTATCTAATTATATCTGTGAACCTTGTTTCATCTCAATGTTTTCCAGAAACTTTCCCTGTTTCATTGGTTGGACGGGGATAGAAGCAGATCAGACCCAAGGACACAATACAAAATCCAATTATCTAAAGAGATCTATATACCTCTCTCACCTTGCTGTTTTCACCTTTCCTTATACTTACTTGAATTTTAAACTTTCATTGTTGAACAAGATATGAGAAATCCTCATCCTGAAGAGTGTGGGAAGGATTTGCATGAATTTTACTGCTTCTTACAAAAATATGACCTTTCTTTCTTTCATTCTAGAATGTGTCAATGTTTATAGATGACGAGAGCATCAAATTTAGTGTTGGTGGAAAATACCAAGTAAAAAATAAAACCTTTACATACTTTTCTAATAACTTAACTGGTTTTATATAGTCTGCAGCAGGCTCTAATTCCCGATCAATTTTCCTTTCTTTTCTAACGAACTCACCCTTTGTTATCCTACACTTAAATTCTAGGCAGTTCTTTTCACATATCCTTGAGGAGGACTCTAGCATCTCCCTGACTTTTCTATGGAGAAGCAGTATGGTATTATGTGGCAGAACAGAATTTAGAATTAGAAGACCTGGGTTTGAGTCTTATGTACATTTGCCAGCTATGGGATTGTAGGTAATTCTCTGAGTTTTCTTGTGAACTGGGGATGATACTTTTTTTCTATTTTAGGAGGTTCTTTTGAAGATAGACATTAATAGAATATAAGATCTTAAAAGAAGGGTCAATTTTCTTCTTTGCCTTTGCGTCACAGGCACTTAACATGTCTCTGGCACATGTTTAATAAGTACTTGTTGATTGAATGATTGAAAGTGTTTTATTCACTATAAAGATCTATATAAGTGTGAATTATTATTAATCATGAGGGAAGTGACGTTTTCTTTGAGTAAGAATTCCTACCCAGTTCTGTTGTTGTTTAATAGTGTCCAATTCTTCATGACTGCCATCTGGGATTTTCTTGGCAAAGATACAGGAATAGTTTGTTATTTTCTTATCCAGCTCAATATATAAATGAGGAAACTGAGGCAAAAAGGATAAACAATTTGCCCAGAATCACATAGATAATCTGAGGCCAGATTTGAACCCAAAGATGAATTTTCCTGACTCTTGGCCCACCACTATCCTACCCATTCTTTAAAGTTTTTTTTTTTTGAAGAATTAAAACTTTTTAATATTCCAATGTAAAGTCACATCTTGACTTTCTTCATCTCCGTTTTGTTGTATCACAGGTTGGCATAAAAAACTAAATGGAAATTTTTTTTGGAGTTTTGGAAGTCACAAATGACACTCGAGGGTCAGCAGATTACATAGTACCTGTGTCTAAACTCAACCCAAATTTTGCAACCAGGTATTCTAAACACCCCATAAAAGAAAAAGAAAAAAAAAACAGACTTTTCCTCTGATATGAAGTATGCAATATGAGGATATCTAAATTTTATAATCTACACAATTATCTAAATTGTGTAATTCCTGTAAGTCTCTGCCAGTGCTTTTCACCAGTAAATGCTTAGTAGGATCATAAGATCATACAATTCGAGATGGGAGGCACGTATATTAACTCCCTCATTTTCCAGATGAGGAAACTGAGAACCGGGCAGGTTAATTTGTCTTCAGTTACATATCTGGGAATCAAACCCAAGTTTTCTTCCTTCAAATCCTGTGCTGCTTGTACATATGATGTGATATCTTTACAAGACTTGTTATATTGTTTCTTTAGTTTTCCCTTTAGCTAGTTTCTCTATTGCTTACTCAGATGCTCCTCTGTCTTGAAGGGAAAAAGACATCAAAATGCCCATAAGTATTCCTTTTCTTTCAGGGAAATTATGTTTTCCTGTTGTTTCTCCCATTAGACTTTGAACTCTTTGAGGTCAGGGACCTTTTACCATTTTATTGTATCCTCAGCACCTAATTCAGTCCTTGACACATAGAAATCACTTAGTAAATACTTGCTGACTAACAATCCAGATGCCTGACTATCCCCCATTATTAGAGACTTTTCTAGTTTCTTTTAATTTAATTTTTCTTTTCTTCTGAAAAGTGATTTCAAACACCTCCTGCTCCATCTGGTTTTTAATTTACCCAGATTACTGATTTGACAGCCCTAACAACTGATATTAAAACAGTAGAAAATTGAACCAAAAACCCACTAAGTTTTCTCAAACACATTTGTACAATGTCTGACTGGTAGGGAAGAGGAATACAGTTATAGTCTGTATCCACAGCTATGGAATGGAATATTACTCTGGATGAAGAAGTAAGCTGATCCATATGGGATTAAACAATAATTTTATTAGCATCCTTTTCAAATAACAGAGCTAGCTAGTTTAGGCATGACAGAAAAGAAATGTGCAACAGGAATATGCATTGTTTTCTGTGAAACTTTTGCCCCCATACCCAGGATTTCTAGTTCTTGGCTCAACAAATTTTGTTGTCATAGGACTCATTCCTATCATTGGTGTCCTTTTCTATAGGCACAGGAAATTAGGGATAAGGTCAGTGGATAACACGTGTGTAGGCAATTCTAGAATGGATCTGACTACAACTTTATCACTGCTAACTATTTCATTTCTGGTGAGTTTTCTTTGTGGGCTCTGGGGAAAGGTAGACAGGATTCTGTTCTGAAATGGAGACTTGTGAACATCCATATTCCTCACAATTCTTACATAAATGGTGAAGAGCCTGGTACCAAACACCTTCCTAACTAAATAGTAAGCAGCTTGTTTGTAGCATATCTTGGACTGGATATTTGAGGAAGCCTGCGCTCTGGCCCGAGTTCAAAACAAGCTCATGTCCAGCTATGTATAACAGTCCAGTTCTAGCCTTACTGAGGTTCACAGAGGTAGGTAGTTGTGATTCAGAGATCTCTGATCTGAGGGGCAGGAATTTTGCTGCTTGATTTGATAGTTCTCACATCTTACCTAACTTTTTCATTGGATTGTAGAGAAAACTCAATTTATTCAGTCCCATTTTAAAAATGTGTGTTTGATTTTAAATATTATTGATTTTTGTTTTTATATTATTTTCATTTCTAACTATATCCCTCCCTTATATCCCTGTAAGAAAGAACAAAAAAGAGAAAAAATTAGTTTCCTAAATAATACAATGCATCAGTCAAGTCTATAAGTGCATATAATATTCTAAAGAAGGGAAAAAAGTGAATTTTCCTATTTCTTCTCTGAAGCTAGACATGGTAATTATAATAATATAATATTTATTTTCTCCTTGTATTCTTATTCCTCTCCCTCTCTCTTTATCTCTCTTTTCCTCCCTTTCTCTATTCCTCCCCTATCATCCTCTCTCTTTTCCTTCCCTCCTTCCCCTTCCCCTCTCTCCTCTTTCCTTCCTTCCTTCCTATATTCCTTCCTTCCTTCCAGAAATGGTGGGCATATTCATGAAAGGGAGAACGGATGAGAGGAAGGGAAAGAACCCACTCAAACTTAGAATCTTGACACATTGTACAGAAAGGGAAAATGTAGAAGATGGCAAGATAACAAATACTGAAGATACTAGGAAATGGGATAAAATGGGGTGACTGGAATTCAGGTCCTAATCTCAGCACCTTGGCATGCAGAGGTCCACACAAGATGGACCAAGTAGTAAAAACAAATAGTAAATTCTGATAATAGTAATAAGATTCTTATCTTTCACATCAGGAACTAAATGTTATCTTTGGTCTGTATCCTAAATTATTATTACTTCGTAGGATAATGGTGGTAGAATTAATGATCACTTAAAAATGAACCTGAATATATGCCAGTGTGGTGGTCCTGAATGTATCTGTCTCTTAATATGGTTAATAGTGTGGCTCAATAGATAGAATGCCTGGGCACGGAGTGAGGAAGACCTTTGTTGAAATCTGGCCTCAAATACTTACTCGCTATGTATCCCTGAGCAAGTCATTTCACCCTGTTTACCTCAGTTTCCTCAAATTGCAAAATGAACTAGAGAAGGAATAGCAAATTACTTCAGTCTCTTTGTCAAGAAAACCCCAAATAGAATCACGAAGATTCAGACATGACTGAACAACAACAATATGATAATAACATAGCTATGTTATAATCATTAATAAAATGAGCCTGCAAAGTAAGGAAAACACACAAAAATGTTATTTTCTTTTTGCTAGAGCAACATTTGACTCAGAGTATAAGCTGATAGATATCAGATTGAGTAATACAAGGAAGAGGACAGAAGGAAAGAAAGAAAATGTTTTAAAAATAAATTAATTGCAGCCACATACAGGTCCTTCAGCAAAATTAGAAGCAGCCTGAATGAAAACAGCTCTAAATTAAGAGAGAATATTCAATTGAATGGCTATGCAAGCCACATAAGCAACCCAATGGTGAGTCACTGAACACAAAGTATTTTTGGAAAATGAAGGAAAGGGAGAACAAAAGAGCTATAAGACCCACAATGAATATAAAAGTTTAAACATGAAGATCCAAGAGCCAGAGAAGGATACTAAAAATTCTAAAGCAAGATAAAGGCAAGCTTGCAAGGTGAGTGGCTTGGTCTCATCAATGAAATTATGATCACTACCGTGACCATTATTACTGTCATTATCATGATCATTTCATAAAGGAGCATAAAGACAAGTACTACATAAAGATTTGTGTCCAGAACTGAAAAATAAACGATACTGTGTTTCATGTAGAACAGAGTCCATAAAGCAGAACATAGGAAGAAATGAAAGATTCCTTGCCTGAACAACACCTAAGAAAGGAAAAGTGGAAGAGATGGAAACTTCAGCATCTGTTTCCAAAAAATTTATAATTGTTAGTAATAATAGTAATAATAATAGCTGCCATTCATGTAGCTCCTTAAGGTTTGCAGCTCTCTAAGGTTTTAAGGTTTTGTTTTATGCTGCTATCTAAAATAATTATGCTCAAAAATTTCATAGTAGAAGAATGTGTGAGCTTTTCAATTTATTGCTGCTCTTGCTTTGGTCAGTTTTTGCTCAAATGACAGCTGTTTTGGGTATTATATTTTTATGATTTCACTCTAAGGGTTTGCAGGGTAAAGTTTTTTGTTTCCTAAGTGAAACATACTTTATTTCTCTCCTTTCTTTTAATTCCTCTTCCTATCTTAATTATCCAAGTAACATAAATAACATGCATTTCTGCTCTGGGGGAAAAGGAATCAGGTCAAAGTGAGATGTCCAATAGAACTTTATAGTACTTTCCTTAACTTACTCCAAGATGCATTCTGCTATTCTTGATATTCTGTCTCAAAAGCATCAAGATTCACATGCTTCAGACATTGTCCTTTCCAATCAGTTGGCATGCAGAACCATTTCTACATATATTATATTACCATTGGGCCCATATCTGAGTGTGTTGTATTTTGGAGACCTATCGTAATAATGATATTTTAAGTTCATGTTTGTTTGCATAGTGTGTTACATAGTGAGTGCCAACCTGGTACAGTGGATAAAGAACTAGTCAGAGAAAAAAGTGAGACATAGAGATGTCCTTAGGGCAATGCAGGAAATAAGTTCAGATTTAGGACTCAAGCATCATCCTTCCAACCCTAAATTTAAAGTAATTGTTTTTATAGTCTTTCTTTGTTTTCTTAAAGTAAAATGCTTCACTACAAGCAAGTCCTACATTAGGACATTGCATATGTGTATGTGTGTGTAAGTGTGTTTGTATATATAACACCACATGCATAATTCACTTCAAGTCTGACATGGAGACTACCCTTTATTAGGTGTTTGATATGCATCCTCCATCGCAGTAAAACAAAACACAAATGTATCTGGGATTAGATGCAATGTAACAAGTGCAAAGGAGATGATTAACAATGTGAAGTGAGTGAAATCACCCCCACCCCACACACTATACATGTAACACTTATATAACAAATAATATAACAAAAATATATATATAATATATATATAACAAAATATAACAAATATATAATATATAACAATATATATTATAATATTAACAATATAACATAATATAACATATTATAACAAAATATAACAAAAGCCTAAAACCAACAACTATTTAAATGAGCTGACTTGTGTCTCTTCATGCTGGTCTCTGATGTCTTGACAGTAAAAAAAAAATGACCCTAGAGATAACCAGTTATTGGTTTAGGAAAATCTTGGCTTATGAGTCTGGGGACATATCCCTGTGTACAGTCTATTGTTCAGTTGTATCCAACTCTTTGTGATGCCATTTAACTTTTTCTTGGCAAAGATACTGGAGTAGCTTACAATTTCCTTCTCCAGCTCATTTTATAGATGAGGAAACTGAGGCAAACAGGGTGAAGTGATTTGTACAGGATCACATAGCTAGTAAGTGTTTGAAGCTAGGTTGGAATTCAGGATTTCCTGGCTCCAGGTTTAAAGCTCTATACCCTGTATCAGATAGCTGCTCAATAGCTGTTCAATCTATACTAGGGCTTCTTAAACTTTTTAAACTGGTGATCCCTTTTTGCCCGAGACATTTTTTACATGATCCTGTATGTGTGTATATGTGTGTGTGTGTGTGTGTATGTCTGTCTGTGTGTGTATTAGGTATACATATCAAATATTTATTGGTAATAAATCATATTTCATGACTCCTCACATTTATTTATGAGACTTCATATGGAGTTGTGAACCACAGTTTAAAAAGCTAAAGTCTACATCTATCCAAATCCATTTGTGAAGCAAGATGCTATGGGATTACAGCTACTGTAATATAAATTGGCTGGATTCAGAGTAGAATTAATCTGTGGAGCATATTAGGTAAGATTAATATTTTAAATGATGAAGCTTATAAAAATAATGTATACCCAAAACATCTGAGAAAGCCAAGTTGGTTATATATTGCTTGATTATTCTGGTCATGTAGTAATTTCTGGGATTCAACCAACAACATTAATGCAGACAACAAAAATTAGAAAACAAGAAAAAAAAACAGAGATATTAAGTACCTCTGATTTTCTAAGGATTACATTAGCTCATGGGAAGACACCAAGATGCCACTGAGTAATGAAACAAAGCTATAGGGGCTCAGGGTATACATACTCTACGTCAGTGGGCATTGCATTTAGGTTGGCCCCCTGTACTATTTGTTGTGACAGAATAGTGTGTGTCAGAAAGGGAGAACAAAATAACCTGATGGCATATCTGTGTGTGTGTGTGTGTGTGTGTGTGTGTGTGTGTGTGTGTGTGTGTGTGATCCTGGGGAATTCTTGAGTGTTGGGTTGTACTGCAGGTTTTTTGAGGTTTTAGGAAGAAAAACAATGAAAGGCTCTCCTTCTGAGAGACCTTTCCTGTTTTCTCAAATGTCCTTGCCAGAAGTCATAGAATCTTGTCAATAATAACAGATTAAGACCAGGTCTAGGGCCAATCAAGTTTTCCATAGATATCATTATGCTATATCATAAACTATCTTGTGCATAGGGATAATTTCATTTTTTGTACTTGTATCCCTAACCTAGAGCACGTTAGCTGGTTTAGAGTAGGGGCTTCATATATGCTTGTTGATTGATTGATGTTCCTGTCTTTTCTTTAGGGCAAGTGAGAGTTTGTTTAGTCCCCTCTGGTTTCCTTCTGTGGGATTTGATCTTAGTGGTATAGTCTTACCTGTGTGTTATCAGCGAAATTTCAGACCCATTAGGGGGATGTTTCCACTCTCTATGAGTTGTGGTAATAATAAAAGAAATATGATATAAAGAAATTAAGTAATAAAAGGAAACTTTTTGTGTTGACATTTGGCCTATGGATTTTCTGGTTAAAATGGATCTCAAGAGCATCTTCTTAGTTTTTTTTTTTTTGTTGTTTGTTTCTCTTCCATTAGGCATAAGGAAGAAAAGTCAAGAAGGTATAATAAGAAAAGTTTCTTTCTCTTTAAAGAGTTAAAATCCAGTAGAAGAGATAATACATGAAGAGAAATGAGTATAATAGAAATGAGACTGCCATGGAGAAAGGCTTATATGAACTGATGAAGAAAAAAGTGATATACAGAATAACAACAAAAAATGGAAAGAAGAAAAATGAGATTGAAGGTAGTGTAATCATAATGATTAAGTATGACCTAGAGAAGGTTTGAGAAACTGTGTCTCTCTCCCTTTATTTCAGATATTATAAGTATAGAATATTGCATATGTAATATTGTTGGATGTGGTTAGTGTTTTGTTGGCTTTGCCAAACTGTTCTTTTCTCTTGCTCTTTTTCAATCCTTTTTTTTTAAACAAGGAAAAGCTCATTGGGCAGGGGAGGAAGGGAAAAGATATGTTCAAAAAGTAATGAGAAAGAACATAAACAAAAATAAGATAAGATTTTAGAAAGGAATTGCTAAGTTCTGAGTGTTATCAAATGGCAATAAAGTTTGTGAGGGATAACTTCCAACTTGAAGCTAAAGGAAGTATTCATAGAGGAGTATGTATTTTATCTGGGTTTAACAAGTGTGGGTTGCATTTCAGAAGAAGAGAACTGGGGAAGCCATTCCATAGATAAGGAATGGGATGAAGAAAATTTTGAAGGCAGGGTAGCTTAGCAAGTGTCTGAAAAGGGTAAGGAATCAAATTTTACTGAGTACCTGAGGCAGGAGCAGGGCAAAAGAAAACTGCAAAAGTCGATTTGAAGGGCGTATAATGTCAAACTAAAAGAAAAATCTGTTACTTTGTGGGCAGCAAAAAACCACTGATGATTTTTGAGTGGTGAAGTAATATATTATACCTAACAATGAAGGATTAGTTTGAGAGAAGAAAGAAAGAATAAAGACAGAGAAAAAAGGATCTGTTGCAATAGATCCAGGAAGAGGAAATGATGGACTGAACTTGAATGGCAGCAATGAAACTGAAAAAGGGGGATATTATGGAGGCAGTATCAAGAGAATTTAGAGACTAGGAGAGACATGGGAGATGAGGGAATGGTTTTTGTTGTTGTTTGTTCTCTTAGAGGACTAATGACATCAGAAGGTGATGTCTTGTTTAGCAAATGAATTGGATTTAAGTGAGGGAAAATTGTGCAAAGTCACCAGCTTCACTATAGCCTCTAGTCATCAGAGTTTATACAGAGACATAGGTCAGTGCAACTGGTGATGGCCCCAGATGCAGTGGGAAACCTTGATTTTTTCAAGGTAGGGTCTTTCTCAGGTCTTTGTGGCAACAACTATTCAGTAATTAAAGACTAGGTAAGAATTTGGATCAGAGAGTGGGAAGAATCAAAGAAAACTGAGCTGTGTGTGTGTGTAAGACAGAGAGAGACAGAGAGAGACAGAGAGAGACACAGAGAGAGACAGAGAGAGACAGAAAGAGAGAGAGAAAGAGAGAGACAGAGACAGAGACAGAGACAGAGAGAGAGACAGAGAGAGAGAGAGAGAGAGAGAGAGAGAGAGAGAGAGACAGAGACAGAGAGACAGAGACAGAAAGAGACAAAAAGAGAGAGAAGTAGCCAGAAGGAGGATCATTTTGGGGAAAGATGATCTGCTCAATTTTGGACATATTGAATCTGAAGTGATGTTAGAGTATGTGGGTAAGCATGGGTCATTTAAAAGCTTGCTAAGAGTTCAGGGGAATGTGAACTTAGAGATAGAAATCTGAGAATTCTCTACATAGAGTTTATTGTTTATTTTTTGCCATAGATTGTGAAAAAGTATCCCTTCTGATAGTCTAGTTGAGCTCAACTGACACATTATCTGTGCTGCCACAAGAGATATCTTTTAGAAATCCATCTTGGTTTTGGGCTGTCTTCAGATGCCTCACAACCTTTGTAGACACAGTATTGGAGCTGGAGTCAGAAAGAACTGGATTCAAATCCAGTCTCCGACACTTATGAATAGACTGATTCTGGCCAGATCCCTCAGTCTCTTTAAGACTCAGTTTCCTCAGTAGTAAAATAGGAATTACATCTGCAATAGATCTACCTCAGAGGATTATTTTGAGGATAAAATGAGATCTTGTCTGCAAAGCACTTTGTAAAATTTTAGATTGTTTTCCCCTGAGTTTCAGGTATTATTTTGCCTGCTCTTTCACTTGTTTTGCTTTCTAATTACATTTTCCAACTTTATTCTTAGTCTGTTCTCTTTGTGCAATAAATACACAGTCTTTCTTCAGGTTGTCTGGATTTGGAATCCAAAGACTTGGATTTGAATCCTGCTCTAACTGGCTATATCATCTTGCTTCATTAGCTCCCTCCCTTTTAGACATAGTTAGTTTTCTGTAAATTATAACACTGGCATTATTGACTTCATGGAATAGGTGTAAGGAGAGTTTTTTGTGTATTTTGAAGTACTGTATTCACCATTTTGGACAGAAAGGTCTGGATCTGTAATTTCATTGCTATAAGGAATTTCCAAAGAAGAAACACTTTCCTAAAACAGATTAGCAATTATTCTGCATTTTACGAAATTAGAAAATTATATCTATTAAGTTAAGTGACATGCTCAGGATCACATAGCTGAAGTACACGAGTGGTGAATTTGGAATCCAGGAGTCTTTTTGAGAAGTTCTTTATTTATTCACTATGTTAGCCATTCACTATGTGAATATTTATGAGTAAATATGAGTTTAATATGTGAATAAATATGAGTTTAAATGTTATCATTATTGCTAATAACTATAAGAAGAGAGTTTGAAATAAATTAAGATAGAAACATATAAACTTAGAAGAAATTATAAAATTCATTTATTATATATAGTAAATGAAACATAAGTGGGCATGATCCTGAAAGCTATTAGCCTTCTTCCTTTTTTTTTTTTTTTTTTTTTTTTTTAAATTTCTTTTGGACGTCTTTTGGTCTTTGTTCTTGTCCTGGGCAAACAATGTTTACTAAATTAAATTGAGTTAGTCCTTTTGGGAGGAAAAAAAAAAGAAAGTCAGGAAGAGCTCTGCTGAGCTCCCATCTTTTAATCCAAGGTAAGCAAAATTTTGTTATTGACTAGCTTGACTGGTACCGTTTTGGAGACACTAAGCTCCCATTCTTATTTTCTTTGATTATCACCTTCTGGTTTAGAAGATAGATAAAGGTATTCATGTTCATAGCCTGAAGTAAAATAGGATTGACTGCTATGAGTAGGTAGGTCTGGGGGCTAAAGGGAATATCAGGTCCTGTTGAGATTAGCTTTATTGTTTTCTTTCCAAATATAATTCCATTGATTGAAATATGTTTTTATTTAAGCCACTAAAGATTCCTTCCATGAGTTTTAGTTTGTCTTAAATAAAGAAAATTGTTCAATAGGACAGAAGGGGTGGGAGTAGAATTAGATGGGATGGAGAAATTATAAATGCTTGTAAAATTAATTAATATATGAATAAATAATGAATTAATTAATTGTGTGAGCATTTATCTTTCCTGCCTATTTTTTTACCATCAAACAATTTAAAAATCTTCTCCAAATAAATATGTATAGTCCAACAAAACAAATTCCCACATTGTCCTTGTTCAAAAATGTGTCTCATTCTTCATTTTTAGTCCATCTCCTCTCTTGTAGGAGGTGACTAGCATGTTTCATCATCATTTCTCTGGATTTGTGATTTATAAATCAGTGTTTTAAAGTCTTGCAGGTTCACAATTGCTCCCTGCTCCATAAATTCTTCCCCTAGTTCTGTTTAGTTCACTCTGTATCAGTTCACAGAGATCTTTTCATTTTCTCTAAAACTGCCATTGATTATTTTTTATGACACAACAATATCCATTAAATCATATGCCCAAATTTATTTATCCATTCCACAATTGGAGAATGATCCCTTAATGCAGTTGTTGGCTTCTATGAAAAGAGATGTTATAAATATTTTTGTATAGATAGGTACTTTTCTTCTTTCTTTGACCTCTTTATATTATTGGCCAAGTAGCTCTATAATTGAGTCAGAATGCATACATGGTTAAGTAACTTTTAAATTTTAACTTGCCTTGGAATAATCATGGAATCATTTCCTTTGCCTCTTCCAGAATTTGCTGCTTTTGGATCCTTGGAAGTTCTAGCTTTATCTCTAGCTTCTTGGGGGTCATTATATTTGACCCAGGGATGTTTTGGTAAATGTCTAACAATTAGCTCTCAAAATAAAAGATGTACCCAACGCACACTCTTGATTTTAATCTGCATTATCAACATTTTTCTTTATCACTTTCTTAAATTCAATCAATAAAATAATAAACCAAACCCTAATTTGTAGCTTTGTCAATTTTCTGAGATGTAAATGTTTACATTGAAAATTTAGCAATCAGCTTTTACAAGCTAATCTGAGTTGGCTCCAACATATCCTTGACCATCATTCAGTCTGGGGCATCAGCACATCCTATATTGACTTTATTAAGTCACCTTTCTTGTCTTTCTTGGTTTGATATGATCCCAGGTTTACATATAGTTAAATCTTGGCTTCTGAGACATGGTATGATGGCATAATGAAAAATACATTGGATTTGGGATCTGGATCTGGATTAGAATCCCAGATCTGCCATTTATTATCCATGAATTCTTTTGTAAGTCTTCTCACTCTTGGGTCTCAATCTCAATAGAAGAACACTGGCTCTGGAGTCAGAGAACATGGGTCCAAATCTGTTCTCTGACACCATGTAACTTTGGACAAATTACTTCATTTCTTTGGACTGCAGTTTCCTCATCTGTAAAGAGAAGGTGGTGGATGATCTCTGATCCTGGTTCTAGGTCTATGATCTATAAAATGAGGGGGTTAAACTTCTGAGGTCCTTCTACTTCTAAACCCCACAATTCTGGTTTTTTTCTTAATTAAAAATTTTTCTATTTTTTCCAATTATATGTAAAAACAATTTTAATGCTTAAAAAAATTTGAATTCTAAAATCCCTGTCTTTCCCCTACCTCTCCTTGAGAAGATATAGATTATAAATGTGCAGTTATGCAAAACATAATTTTTTTATTAGTTGGCTGGATGTTGTCCATTGTTATTGGAGAGAACTGAAATGACATCATTGTATAGCAGTCAATATATAGTCTGTCCAATTGTTTATTTGCTATTTTCTTAAAGAAAATGCAGATTCCTTTTCTCCCCTAATGAAATAAAACAAGAAAAATAAAGTTAAAAATAGTATGCTTCCATGTGCATTCAGACTCCATCAGTTCTTTCTCTGGAGGTGGACAGCTTTTTCAAAACAAGTCCTTTGGGATTGTCTAAGATCATTGTATAACTTAGTCATTAAAATTTGATTATTGTTGCTAAGAATAGCTAAATTCATTCACAGATGATCATTATATAATATTGCTATCACTGTATATAATCTTTTTCTGATTCTGCTCACTTCATTTTGCATCATTTCATGTAAGTCTTTCCAGCTTTTTTCTGAAGCACAAGTTCTACAATTCTTACCTATGGTTCTAAACTAATATCTTGATTCTATTACAACCATGGCAAATGCAAGTATCCTGGGATCTCTATTACCCCTGGTCCTGGAACAGCCTGCATAAGATTACCACCTCTTATGATTCATAACTCCTATATCCTAGATCCTGAACTGCCCTCTAGTTTTCTATTGCCTTTCTGAGAAATATACTTAGTGCTTAGTTTATTAACAGAACAGAGATGACTATCAAATCATGTAGTAAATGAAGGTAAATGAAACAAGCTGGGATTACCACCTTTATCACTCCACCAGGTTTTTGTTGCTATAATCAGATGCCTGGGAATATTTTGCATTTTGTTATCACTAGAGTTCACAATAGAAGAATCATGGCTGACTTTATATAGTGTTTTAAGGTTTGTAAAATGCTTTACAAAGATAATCTCATTTGATCTTCACAGCAACTTTTTAAGTAGGTGCTATTATTATCTCCATTTTATGGGTGAGGAAACAGACTCATATAACATTTTCATAAAGGAAAAGTGACTTATTTGTAGTCACACAGTGTCTATAGTGAGGTTCAAACCCAAGTTCAATGCTCTCTATATACTATACGATTCTCCCTCTCAGTAGAAGATGACTTTTACTTTATAATTTTTTTTTGTTGTTTTTGAATCATTTTTTCAGTCATGTCTAACTCTCTGTGACCCCTTTTGGGGTTTTCTAGGCAAACATACTATAGTAGCTTGCTATTTCCTTCTCCAACTCAGTTTACAGTTGAGGTAACTGAAGCAAACAGGGTTAAGTGATTTCTTCAGAATCACATATCCAGTAAGTATCTGAAGCTGGATATGAATTCTGAAGTATGAGTCTTCCTGTTTCCATGTCTGGTACCCTATCCAGTGCACAATCTAGCTGCCTCAGTTTATAATAATTTTTATATAATTGATTATATATAATTATATATGTGTAATTATATGTAATTTGTCATTTAAAATTCACAATAATAATAATGAATAATTTCCACCAATAATAAGAGAAAAATTTCCTTTACATTTCTTCAGTCTTATAAGGAAGAAAGTGAGAACTGTTAAATTGCAAATATGCATGTTTTAGATAACAAGCATTTGACTTGGGGCAAATTGTTTTATCTCTTTGGGCCTCAGTTTCCTAACTTGTATAATAAATGGAATCCATTAGGTAATCACTTGAGTCCCTTTTAGCTCTCTATCATTCTTGATTCTTTGACTTGAGTAAGTCATAAAAAGATTACAGGAGCTATTTATATCATCAGGGCCTTCTATGGTTCAGAAAGTAAATTTGGTTTGGAAATGGGCAAAGGGTAGGCCATGAAAAATGAGACTTAGGAGTAGCTGGAAGGGAAGCAGAGGGAAGATGAGAGCACGAAAAATGTTCTGAAAGCCCAAAGGCTAAGAATATCAGAGTAAATTGAAAATAAAAGGAAGATTTTGAAACACATGTAGCTGCAGGGAGGCTTGTCCAAAGAATAGAAATCTAAGAAATCATTGAAAATGAAAAAGATGAGAAACTGAAAGGAATAGAGATGTACCCATTCAGGAAAGAAAGCATGTAGTAGGGGTTGCCAAAAAGTCAAGAAAAATAATCTTCTGGAAGGCATTTAGGTATCAAGTCCATTGGAGTAGGACATAATTCTCTGAGATCCTTCAGGAAGAGATAAGAGCTGTATAGCTAAGAGATCAAAGGAAGAACAGGTGAGACTTCAGTGGCAGGTGATGGCTTAGGTAGCATTGTTTCTAACTGATGATAGAAGGTGAAAAAAATCAGACTCTGAAGTATAGTAATTAGACAGGAGGAAGACAGTCCAAAAGCAAAGGATAAATGAGAAAAATTATGAGTATCTGGCCATTCTGTACGTAAACCTGTGAATCTGGATGCTATTTGTCTATGTCTGTCTCAGATATTGCCCCTTTTGGTGAAACCCGAAACATTTTCACAAAGTCCTTTGGCTGGGATTATTTCAGTAAAAAGAAGTTCAGGGGAAGAAGCCAAACTGAGCAAGTTGATAAAACCCTGTAGAGAAAGCAGTTTAGATAGTAGTTTTCCCATCCATGATGGAACAAAAGAGTTTTTATTTTTTGTAATATATTTCTGTGAAAAGATGCAGATTCAGTGCAACTACATAGTCATAAAATTAAGGGTCTAATGTTCCCCAGTGGCTTGGGGAGCAGCCAACTTGGGGAACTTATAACTTTATAGTTATGCCCAGTATACTTAGTGATGCTTTCCTGAATCCTCAGTTTGGATCAAAGGCATGGAAGCAAGAGTACATGTTGTTCTCTGTTCTTCTCTGTCCTGGGAAGAGGAAGTCAGCTGTCATGACCAAACGCAAGGGTACCCTTGTGGCTGCCCTAGGGTGAGAACTGAGCTGACTATATCGTCCTGAAAAGAGGTGTGACCAAAGCATTCGAATGTGGGGGAGAAGAGAGCGTGCAGCAACACAGCTGTGGGTGGATTTTCCCGTTCCAGTTGTGGTTGCTGGTATGCCTTTTGTAAAAGGGCACGCCTTGGCGTGACCTGCCCCTGCCAAGGCAGAGGAGAAAAGACATCCTAGACAGTTAGAGGTTCTCCAGAGCTGAGTCCCTCTCCTCTTCAAGAAACACTTATTGATTGCTCCTAATGCTTCCATCGCTGATAGCATTTATTACTCAACTGAGTCTTTTCTCTTTGCACAAAGTCCACACACAATTCTAGAGGAAAAGAGCATCTCCCTGTCCTGTTGCTTATTTGGTACTCAGAAGGTGACTGTGGCTGTCATAGTATGGCTATGAATTGCACTGGACAGTGGATAAAAGATTTAAATATGAAGGGGCTTGGTGAGCAGTTGTGATTTTAGCTGTCTGAGATAGGGTTATCTTTGCAATGATCTATGACTGCACTATAAAAAATAGCCCTTGTGTGCATCCAAGGACCACACGAGAGAGATTCTGCAGGTTCAGAACCCAATGTACTACGTTGCTTTGTGCCATAGGATGGGGATGCACTCACTGGCTTGCTGTTTCTGGGTGAGCATGAGTGAATGTGTGCATTTGATTGGTTGGAAGGGTGAGGATGCCAGGGAAGAAATAAGGGGCTGTGTGTGTGTGCCTGGCAACAGGATACCGTGACTACAAGAAAAGAAAGTATTTTAAATGAAGCTTTGCAGAACACAACAATATTCTCTGTCTGACCATGTGTCCCATTGCTTAGTTTGCAAAACATGGTTACTGTGTCCAAATGTCCATTCTTGGTGATTTGCTAGCCAGTAACTTGATTTCCAGATGTGCTGGGGACAAAGGGATATTAGAATAATAAGACATTAATGCTAGTGGTATAGCACAAAGACAGGACTTCCTATTGTGGTATAGATAGCAAAATAAAATGACCATTTCCTGGCTATTTGACTAAAAATTCCCCTTTTTCCACCTAAACCATTTCCCCCTCCCCCAACCTCAGAGCCTTACATATACATCATATTTCTTTCTTTATTTATTTTTGAGATTAGTTCTCCTTATATCACCCAGACTGGAAGTGCAGTAGTCATTCAGGGGCAACAGCCCTCTCACCATTGATTGGCAGAGAATCTTTGAAATGTTCCGTGTCTAATCTGGCTGATTTGCCCCTCCTTAGGTAGACTGGTGATCTCACATTCCCAGGAATCTGTCATTCTGGTACAAGACTTTGTGTAAACAACCAATCAGCTACTAATTCCTCAGCTTGATTACAGGAATACATCACAATGCCCGACATATATACATATTATAAAACAGGAAAATTTTAAAAATGGAATCCTCCTCTCTCCTTTTATCAGTAGTTTATTTTTTTCTAGTTTTAAAATAATTTGGAAAGAGAAATGTTTAACTATTACAACCGATAAAAAAAAAAAAAGGTGATCTTCCTTTTGGATAGGGTTATAAAAACAAAACTCATGTAAAAATCTTAGATTTTTTTTTTAAGAAATAAAAACCGTGACGTCATGTTTCTATATGGTTTGGATGAACATGCCGAGTTACTTTTCATCAATCTCTGTAAATTGGGGAAACCTGATCTAGTTTCCAAACCATTTTCTTTATTTACACCTGTGAAAAGGGAATGTAATATAGAGTATGTGACAAGAGATTTCTCATGAAAGTCGCCTGAACCAAGTGGACAAATGAATATAAATCACTATCAAATTACCCTTCTCTCCTTTGGCCTGGCCAAAGGCAGTGGAAGTCCATCTTTCTATTAACCCAGCTCTCCCTTGGTGCTTCATCTCTCATCCTTCAAAGCGTCAAAGAAATATCTTTCCCCAACCTACTGGTTGGGAGTGATTAATCTTTAGTAGCTTTCCTCTACATTGGATTGTAACTAACCAAGTCCTCATCTTGTCATATCCTTTAGGCGTGGCTATTTCTCATGCTGGGGATCTCAGAGGGAATGAAGTCTTAAATTCTACAGAGCAGTGGGGCTTATCTTTATACTCTGAAAATGAAGAGCCCGGTAAAACAGCTCCAGCTTGTTAGGAGGCATGTTTTTCCCCATCTTGTTCAGGATATGTGGGCAGTGATGTTATCTATAGCTAAGATAGAACAGCAAATCAGCCCTCTGCTGCCTGGGTTTTAATTCCTAGCATCAACGATGATTTAGGGCTGGCAGGCACTACCTTAGGCTATTAACTCTTTCATTTTTACCGACAAGAAAACTGAGGGCCAAGAAAATTCAGTGACTTTCCCAAATTCACACAGGGGATAAATATCAGAATTAGGATTTCAATTAGGGTCTTCTCTTTCTCCTTTTCCTTGGGGAACTCTCTTGGGTTTTTTCATACATCCTCTCTGTTTCTTTTTCTTCTATACACTAAATCCTTGGGTTGTAGCTCTCTGTATTAATGTCAGGATATTACTGGCATTTGTTTGGATCCTGAGATTTAAGGACAAGGTAATATGTGTGATTAGGTGCAGAGAGTCTCCTTAGAGTAGTCACAGAGTCAAAAAGTGAGTAACATCACTGTGGGTATGCCAAAATTCTGATTATGGAGTCACAACACATGGACTTTTTATCTTGCCTCTGACACTATTTGTTGTGTGATCTTGGGCAAGTCACTTCTCTGTAGTGATCCAAGGTTCCTTATTTGTAAAGTGAAGAAATTAGACCAGGGTCTCTGAAGTCCCTTGAAGCTCTGAATATTATTCTTGTGGGTTATTCACAAATATTCTTGGATTCAACTATTTTAGAGCGTGGGGGGTCTGCTTCCCTCCATGAGTGTCTCTGATATATATATATATATATTTTTTTTCATGCTACCACAGAGCCCTCTATCTGGTTACTGAGTTGAATGAACTGATGAGTCAAGATCACAGTAGGGGTGACCCACACCTTAGAGTCTCCTTTTCTGGCTGTGAAGCCTGTGAACTGTTTGGGACCATGTTTTCAGTCAGGAAAGAAGTAGGGAGAATGATTGCTTCTAGCTTCCACCTAGCCTCTCTGCAGTCCTGAGCACACATCCTGAATTGACAAGCCTGAGCCTGGATTGGAATACCCTGCTTTTGAAATTTCCCTTTCTTTGACTAGGTGACTCTGTAAGCTCAAGAGGTCCAAAGGTCCAAAGAGAGCAGTGGGAACAGTGTCCACTGGATTGGATGATTACTATTGTGGTTGCTAGGAGAAGGCTGGCAACAAAGGAAGCTTCTTCAAAAGGAACTCACAAGAAAGGAGATTGACTCATGATTGGCTATTTTACAATGTCCAGCTGAGGTGACATGTAAATTGCTTGATTAGCAGCGAAGCAAAATTCTTTAAATAGCTGGTCATGCAGACATAGATGGGTAGGTAGGTAGATAAATAGATCAATCAATCGATAGAGCATATATTGGTGCTTACTGTGTTCTAGGCACTGTGCTAAATCTTAAAGAACACAAATACAAGAAAATTCAAGGAACTTGTGTTTTAACGAAGAAAGAAAAGACATAAAAGGGAACAGGAAAAAGTGAGATTGAGAATAGGATGCTTTTGTGGGGGACAAGGCTGCTGCAGGGGAGGAAGATCATCTGAAAGCAGGAAGTAGCACCAGAAGAAAGTGAACCTTGCCTGACATCTCATGAAACTGTGATTTGACAAGGTGTAAATATTCGATTACCAACTCAGCATAAGGTTGTTATTAGTCAAATTTCTTAATTCTGTTCTAATTATTCTTTTAATACACACTTAGAGCCTTTATGCTTAGCATTTCTTTTTGTGAGTAGGAATAAATTACTTCCCCCCCCCCCTGCCTGAATCATACTATACACCTTGCGCCTTTATTATATCCCCCTTTGGGGGGATTCCTACACTTGTGAGCTCTAATTAGCATGGCCTAGGATGCTGGGGTGGTGGTCTGTTAAGAAACAAAAGAGTGTAAAGAAAAGGAAACCCACTCTCATTAGAAGTGAGTTACTCAGAACTGAACCCAGTCCAATCTCATACCTGGGTACCTCTGAGCTCTATAGAATTCCCTAAATTTTTCTGGGGATATGTATGGGAAAACTTCTCATCTCCTCTTTTAACTCCTCTTTCAATTTCTATTGATTGTTTTTGAGATGAAATTTGAGGTGATTTCCCTGATTGTCTAAAGGCCCAGCATTTATTTGGGTCTTGTAACAGAGGAGGATACAATTCTTCTCTATTACTGTTACTGGAAGGAAGGGAAGATGCTGAGTTAGATGTTGAGAATAGCTGGTTTTCAGGCATCCTGGTGTCTCTTGTCTATTCTTGAAGACTATGCACTAGGTTCATCTTGGTGTGAGTAAGGACTATCCTGAAACTGTGGTTCAAAGCCTCCCTCCTGTAGTCCTTTTGTCTGCTCAATTCTCTTATACTGGGGAAGTAGGATCCTATTAGCAAGTGGAATGCCATCAGCTCAAACAAATAAATAATAATAAAATAAATAAGCTAGTCTTTTAAGTCTTCCAATAAAAGAATTTATTGAAATAGCATAAGAAAAGTAGCAATAAAACAGTTCTCCTATAAATGTGGGAGTACCCACATGTAAACACCCTTTTTTATCATATAGTTTGAAATTCTATTTTTAATACATATATTTTTAAGTGTGGAATTTTATTTTACTTTTACACATAAAAAAGACATGAGGGTAAGAACAAACATATAGAGAACAAATATGATCAAGACTCATGTCAGGGCTGTATCATTGCTGTTGTCTTCTGATGAAACTGTCACATCAGGCTTTCTTCCTATTGATCTTAAATTGTATGTAATCTCTGTCCCAGCTGGAAACTTTGTTTGTTGTTCCTTGCTGATGTCCCATGATTACTGTTCAATATTGCTTCACTGGCCCTTGAGTATAGAGACTTGAGAGTTTGAAGGTACAACTTCTTCTCTTTAGGAGAACTCTCCTAAACACTCTAAAGCAGACTTTTTATTGCAATTCATCTAGAGGAGCCAAAATTCTAACACAACAAATCATTAAACTAGTTTCCAAATCTTGGTTTGAATGAATGCTTCCCTATCTAGAAGTAGATTCTCAATCCCAAGGACTTCTTTGGAACACAGAGGAGAGCCAGTCTTATTTCCTGGTCACTAAGGGGAGAGTTTTTGTCAGAAGTTCTTGTCTGACTTAGAATGAGAAAGTACATGTGACTGTTTGCCATGTTTCCATTTGTTAAACTACTCTTAGGCAAGTTTCTACTTAGAGGGCAGACTTTCAGCAAACAGCCAAAAGGTCTGTGAGTTTGAGTCTATGCTCACCTCCTTTTTTCTCAATCTCAAAACATTTTTGCTCTCCCATGAAAATGAATGAGAAGGGAAAAGCCTAGAAATAAGTCACTAAATCCAAGAGGCTCCTGGCTCCTGCCTAAGAGAAGTCCATCAATGACCACTCCTTAGATGGATAAAGTTGTCACAGAGAAGATGCAACCAGGAAATGAATCTGGTGGAAAAGAAATAACAAACAAAAAAAAAAAACTCACTTAGGAGGGCAAAATGTTTGTTTCACTGATAAAACATGGCTCACGAAGGAAAATAACTTAGAATAAGGAAGGGAGCAAATAGATGTTGTTGCTATGGGAACATGGTTGGTAAAAGCACGAAATATGTAAATACTGTAATTTGGTATTTTAATGTGCTTCCTTTCCATGAAGAAAATTCCCTGACAACTGAAATGAAGAACTGAATCCTAGGCTACAAACATCAGTGAGGGATGATTGACAGAGGCTGGACAAGCAGCATCTGAATTACCCCCAAAGGGCAAATTCAATTTTATTCAGAGACATACAATCAAATGTAGAGTGTTCTGCTTTTATGGATTAGTTGCATGCAGCCACTTATTCCTCCCTAGACTTCCAGAAGGTTTTCTTTAGCCTAAGTTTTGATGATTTGGGGGGAGTTGGAGATCCTGATATCAATAATGAGCCACAATTAGGAATAATTATGATTCTATTATTAGTTATTATCTCCACCATAATAGGTTAGTGATACCCTTATTATGTGGAGAATACAGATGATCATGCATTAGAAATCATTACCATTTAAGTATGATGATAATGATGATGATGAATGGTTGTTATGCTCAAATAATTAATCCATGATAATCACTTGGGTGGCTTAGATGGCACACTAAATGTTAATATCAATCTACATTTCAATAATCATCACAATAAGTTATTAGCAGTATAATAAATCAACAGTAAACATTTCCATAGACATTGCTATTCAGATTGCTTGATTGTAATTAGTTTGTCCAAGAGTAGGTCCAGATTATCATTTTTATTTTATAAATGGGAAAAGTAATGAATCTAGGAGTCACATGATATATACTGATGCACATCAATAACAACAACAAAAAAGAAGCCTGTGGCACAGTTGAGAGTCCCAATTCGAGTCACAGCTTGGCTTCTATTTTTTTATTTTTATTTTTATTATAAGACCTGTTGTAAAATTGCATTTCTTTTCTTGGGCCCTCACCGCAAAAAAAAAAAAAAAAAAAAATTGCTCTAGTGACAGGATTGTGAGCACAGGGCAGGTTAAAGTAGAAAGAGAACATCCTAAATTTAAATTGCTCTCCCAAATCTATTTTATATTTCTCATTCCTGATGTCTATTTGATCTTTTCATTTTGTCTGTGACCTCTTCTAAATCTACTTACCTTTTGCCAAAGAGAAAAAGCTATTGTGAATTCTTCACATGACTTAACCCTGACATTTGATGCCAATTGCTCTCCTAAATCTCATCATTTAATTGCCTGAACATCCATCTCATCATTTGGTGCTAAACCTCAAACACATCAGTAATAAATAATAGTAATAATAATAATAGTAATAACTAGTAATAATATTTGTTAAGGTTTAAGGTTTCTGAGGTGATTTATTATCTCATTTCACCACTTTGTTTTACAAATTAAAAAAAAAAAAAACAACAGTTAAACTCACAGGTATCAAGGAACTTGCCCAGTGTAATATTTGTAGTAGTTGTCAGAAGGAGTATTTGAATCCTGGCCTTCTGACCCTAAATGCCCTTGATCTTCAATCAAGAAATACCACCTGTACCCCTAGTATTCTTTGATGACATTCTTGGGAGATTCACCTCCCATCCCAGTGCCATGGTATTTTCCGAGGATGGAAGTTCAGTTTGTAATTTGGTTGAAACCACTGATCTCTTTCAAATAAATACTCCTTTCACTGAAGCAAATTAGAAATCCTCCTCATTTCCTCTTATGCAATTCTTTCTCATGTTTTTCCATGAGATTTTTATAGAGGTCTCACCCAATGAATTGGAGACTACTTTCTGGTATGTTTAATACCTCAAGGGATCAGTGTGATATACAAACTCTCCATCAGTTGTTTTTCACATTAATGCTACAGGACTGGTTTATATATAACTTTTTAGTTATCCAGGTCCTTAAATGTCTTTGAAAATGAGGTGGAGAATTAAATGGAGGCAGCTTAGTGGCAGAGTAGATAAAGCTTGAAATTTGGAATCAGGACGATTTAAGTTCAAATATAGCTTTAGACACTTATTATATGTGTGACCCTGGGTACTTTAATTTCTATCTTGGTTTTTATTTGGCTCAGTTTCCTTTACTATATTAAATGGAAATCCTACATCAGCACCTACCTCCCAGAGTAGTTATGAGGATCAAATGTGAAAGTATTTGTAAAGCATTTAGCATAGTATCTGGCACACAATAGTGTGTTATAAATATTAGCTATTATTATTATGTGACAGTGTAGATCAGAAATCAGATCCCTTTTTCCTGTGAGCCAGTAGTTTCCCCACTATGCTCCCCCTCCCTTTCCTATCATATGAAACACAATGTATTGGAACTATGTTGACCATTTAGTGCAATGAACTGAATCCAGGGTTGAGATTTAGATGAAATGTGTTCCAGTTTTGTCTTTGTCTTCTGAGCAGCTGTGTTAGCTTGGGTAAAGCCTTTCGTTGGTCTGGGCCTTAGTTTCCTCATTTATAAAACAAAGACTTGCTACTTATGTTCAAAGTGCAAGCGTGCTTAGGAGAGAAAGTTCAGGAACACCAGGAACACCCCACCAGTTTTCAGGAGGCAATGAAGTGTTTCTAAAAAAGATCCAAACAAACCAAAGCCCCAAATATACCCCCAAAGGAAGTCTTTATTGTGAATACCAAGTAGAAAAAAGGATCTGTTAGGTAAGAGAGAAATTTTGATCTGTTTTAGGAAGTTGAAGGTTAGAAGAAAATTACTTAAAAAGCTCGCTGAACACTTGGAGCTAGGAAACAAATGTTTCTGAGGAGGAGGGAGCTGAATGCGTTGAGGAGGAAGCAGCTGCTTGTCCTTCAAGGAATAATAATGCAGATGAACAGGTGCTGCCAGGTGGGAGATCATCCAGTAAGAGGAAGAAGAGTACTGATGGTTGGTGACTCCCTGTTGATGGGAACCAAGGCAGCTATTTTTTGACCTGACTCCCAAAATGGAAAGGGTGGTTATCTTCCTGGAATAAGTATCCAGGACATAACAGATCCTCCCCAAATTTATCAGAACAGATGACTCCCTGCTCACTTCTGATTATTCAAGTGTGTAGAAAGAATCCTGCCAGAAGAAATATAAAAAAAGTATTGTCAAAGATAACGAAGTCTTGGACAAGAAAGTGAAGACCATAATGGCACAAGTTATATTTTCCTCATTGTTGCCTATTGAAGGCAAGGAATACAGAAAAGAAAATATTATTTGAGAAGTGAACAACTGGCTAAGAAAGTGGTATCTGAAAATAGAAACTGGATTTCTCAAAAATGATTTTAAACATAGGAATGACAGGATCCTGGTCAGAGGTGGAATACCTCAAAGAAAGATCATTATCTTGCAAATCTAATCAAAGGAGATTTAAGCTAAGAAAAAAAGGAAATAGACTATGCAGAATGTGTATATATATATATATATATATATATATATATATATATATATGTATATGTATATAGACACATTTCTCTTTTGTATACATATATGTATGGATATGCAATATAATAAGTATACACAATAAATATGTGCTATATAGCCACACATTTATAGCTGTACATATACATATCCATCTATGTATAATAGAGACAAATTATAAGGTGGCCAGATTAATTAGTTTTTTAGAAATATAATCATGTTGAGGAACCTCATAGGAAGAAAATTGAAGAAAAGAGGCAGTAGTAAAACATATGATCTTAGATAACTATTGAAAAATGCACAAAGACTTAGCAATAAGAAAGATGGTTTTACCTCAAGGATGAAAATTTGGCTTTCTAGGTGCCATTAAAACTTGGTGGATGAGGTTCTTGACTAGAAAGCATAGTTGGAACTTAAATCTTATTTATAAGAAAAAGGTGGTAGAATAGCATTAGAAATCAAGAAAGTATACTTACTCATGTGATAAAATTTGGGAACCTAAGGAAGGAGTATAGGTCAGAATATTAAGTGAAGATTAATGAAGGGACAAATAATTTCTTCCTCAGAGTATAACACAGAATACTTGGACATAAAAAGAAAATAGTTTAAGAATTCAGGAAAGAGATCAATAACTAAACATCGAAGCATAATATAATAGTGACAGAGTACTTTAATTGTGCAATCATCTGTTGGAACTCTTTGCTAAAGTTAAGCAGCTAATGACTTCTCAACTTGTTTTAATGACAATTCCATCTTAAGACTCCTTAAAGACCATCCTTAACCATTTATTTTTTTTATTTGAGTCTTTAATGGGTATTCCTTTTTAACAAGGTCAACTTTTCTAAATGTGCTCTTACTCACATTCTCCTATTTCTTCTTCTTTAATTTCTATATTAGTCATGTTGTAAAAGAAAACACAGACAACCTCCCCCTCCCACAAGAAAAATAAAGAAAATTAAGAAAAAAGTATGCTGCAATCTGCATTCATTCCATTAGTTCTTTTTGTTGTTGTTGAGGCAATTGGGGTTAAGTTCTATTATTAGTCATGTTGTGTAAAAAAATCACAATCTCCCTCTCCCCCCCCAAAATAAAGAAAATTAAGAAAAAGGTATCCTTCAATATACATTCACTCCACGAGTTCCTTTATTATTGTTGTTGAGGCAATTAGGGAAAAGTGACTTGCCCAGGGTCACACAGCTAGGAAGTGTTAAGTGTCTGAGGCCATATTTGAACTCAGGTCCTCCTGACTTCAAGGCTGGTGCTCTATCCACTGCGCCACCTAATTGCCCCTTTTCCATCAGTTCTTTCTCTGAAAATGGATAGCATTTTTCATCATAAGTTCTTTGGCATTTTCTTAGATCATCATATAACCAAGTCATTCAGGGTTGATTATTGTTACAATATTGTTGTTATTGTGTTGTTATAGTGTTGTTATAATATTTTCCTGGTTTTGCTCACTTACTTTGCATCAGTTACTATAAGTCTTTCCAGGTTTTTCTGAGAGCTTCTTGATTGTCATTGCAACCTTATACCACAACTTGTTTATCCCTTCCCTAATCATTGGGCATCCCTTCAATTTCCAATTTGTTGCCATTATAAAAGACCTGCTATAAACATTTTTGTACATACAGGCTCTTCCCCTCTTTTTGATCTTCTGGGGATACAAATATATTGTGGTATTGCTTATTTCCTTTTCTTGTCTCCATAATCATATTTTTTTCTCTCTAATATTTAAGTTTTATCAACTGTCTCCTTCTCTAGAAATCCATCTCTTCCAGCTTTAAAAAAAAATCTCCAAAACCAAGACCATTGTTTAGTCTTCCTGTCTCTTTTAAGGTATTTTCCTATATATTTCTACCTTTTCACAACCAAGCCCCTTAGGGAAAAATTGCTTTTGTTATGTCTACTTCTCCTAGTTTCTTTTCACCCCTTTGCATTCTAGTTTTAGACTTCTTCATTCAATTGTTCTATTCAAAGAAATAAATGATATTTTAATGCTCAAATCTGGAGGCCATTCCCCAAGATTCCTTGACCTAACTGCATCATTTGGCACCGTCAATTGCTCTATCCGCCTGAATATTCTCTTCCCTTTCAGTTTTTCTAAAACTGTTTTTTTCTTAGTTCTCTTAACGGTTTGACTGATCTTTCTTAGATTCTTCTGTTGTATGCATTATTATCTATGTGCTGACCCTGGCCATCAGATATATCTCAAGGTCCTGTACTGATCTCTCTTTTCTTTACTCTTTCCTTTGGTGACTTCATCAGCTCCTGTCACTTCGATTATCATCGCTATACAGATGATTCTCTTATCTATATGTCCAACCCTCATTTTTCCCTTGAGTACCAGTATCTTGTCATGAACTACCTATTAAACATTTCAAACTAGATTTTCTGTAGGCCTGTCAAACTCAATATATTTCAAACAGAATGCATTATTCCTCCCCCATACCAACCCCCACCATTTACTCTTCTTCTGAACATCTTTTTTTTTTTTCTTTTAAAGATACTTTCAACCTTCTAGTCACTCAGAATATTCATTAATGATTCTACGGCACCATGAAAAATGTTTTCTAGTCAAGCATCCCAGGAATCTGGGCTGTTTACATTTTTTTTCATTGATTTGAATAGAAGCATTTTTATAAAATTTGCAGATGACACCAAATTAGATATGCATAGCTAAAACAGTGAATGATAAAATCAGGATTCCAAACAATCTTGACACTTAAGAGTACTGGACAATATCTTAAAAAGATAAAACTCAATATTGGGTTCAAGAAATTGACTGCTTATAATACAAGTTAGAAAATTGAATAGTTAGTGTATCTTTGAAAAGATTTAAAGGCTTTAGATTTCAATCTCAATAGGTAGGCAAAAAAGTTAATATGATTAGGCTTCAGAGATATAGCTTTCAAGAATAAAGAAGTGATTGGTTCTTCAGTTGTGTCTGACTCATTATGACCCCTTTGGGGTTTTCTTGGCAAAGATACTGGACTGCCATTTCCTTCTCCAGCTCATCTTACATATGGGGAAACTGAGGCAAACAGGGTAAAGCAACTGCCCGGGATCATATGGCTAGTAATTGTCTGAGGATAGATTTGAACTTGGGAAGAAGAGTCTGATTCCAGGGCTGGCACTCTATCCACTGTACCACCTACTGCCCAAAGAAATGATAATCCAATCTAATTCTGTTTCTTTTTCCTTGGACTTCTTATTTCAGTTTTATTTCAGTCATAGTCTCAGCTTAGAACACCCTTCAGTGCCTAGGGTTGCAACCATCTTCCCTTGTTGCTTTTCACCCCAGAACATCCCTTCCCTATGACAGCCATTTTCTTCCATTGGTTAGTTCCTCCATGTGCCTCCATTGTGGGAAGGGGCTCAGGCTAGGGAACCTCCATTGCCTTCTTGGCTATGCTACTGATTCTGAAGACTTTAATGTCATGAGCCCCCTTCATTACAACTCTGAAATCTTTTGATTCCAAAAATATTCTCCAAGATGCCTTTGAAATTTACTTTCCCATGATTTTTTTTATTTGTATTTTCTTTGTTCATTGTTTCTAAGGCTTCAATGGCATTTTGAAAGGTCTGTCAGTCAGTCTAGTCAACAAACATTTATTAAGCACTGGCTATCTACAAGCTTTATTTATTTATTTAATTTATTTTTAGGTGGCAAAAGGTCTAGAGTGTCAGGTCCAGAGTCAGAAAGATCTGAGTTCAAACCTGGTCTCAGACACTTATTTGCTATGTGATCCTGGGCAAGTCACTTCAAACTGTTTGACTCATTTTCCCCAAATGTAAAATGAGCTGGAGAAGGAAATGGCGAACCATTCCTGTATCTTTGCCAAGAAAACCCAAGTGATGTTACAAAAAATCAGACATGACTGAAACATGACTAAAACAGCAACAACATGCATAAGGAACCCCAAAGCAATCCTTACCCTGAGGGGGCTTACATTCTAATGGAGGGGAAACATGGCAGAATGTGCAAGATATATACAAAGCAGATGAAAAGTAACTTGAAGAAGAAGGTCCTAGAAGCTGGTAGAATTGGGAAAGGTCCCTGTGGAAGGTAGGATTTGAGCTAAGACTTGAAGTTTGAAACTATGATATTGAGGTGAAGAGCTAAAACATTCCAGACATAAGTTATAACAGACATGCATGTCCCATTCAAGGAAAAGCCAGTAGGTCAGTGTAGCTGGATAGAGAGCTGTTTGAAGGGAATAATGTATAAAAAGACTAGAAAAGTAAGAAGAGGATTATTGAGATCAGCCAGCCAATTGATAAACATCTATTAATTACCTACTGTGTATTAGGCACTGTACTAAATGTTAGGGATAAAAAGGAAGGCTCTGTTATCAAGGACCTCACCATTTAATAGAAATATCAATCAGAGGAGTTAAGAATTGATTGTAAAAGTAATAAGTGGCTGCTGGAACTCACTGAGAAAGAGAATGGCATATTTGGACACAAGGAGGTTCTCTATATTGATTCTATTCATTCATTCATTCATTTGTTTATTTGCTTGTTATTTAATTTATTTACTTGCTTGTTATTTAATTATTTAATTGTTTGTCTAGTCTCTATATTGATTGAATAAACTAAAAAACAGGTCCAAAGGCATCTTAAATTCAGCAAGAAGATAGTATCTTTTTTAGAAACCCTTAATTAAGGATGTGAATTGTTTGAGATGCTCTTTGCATAGTAAGGGGATAGGTTTATTTCCCTATTGCACTCTTTCTCTGGTCCTTAGGCAAGTTATAAGTGAGTGGAAGCTATATATATATATATGTATGTATATACATACATATATATATATACACATATATACACACACACACATATATATATATACATACATACATATATATTTATATATATTAAGCTGAGGGGAAGGAGGAGAATGAAAAGTTCCGGACAGCGGCCCTTCCCTGTGGTGCCCCGTTCCTGCCTGCCTTTCCTCCCTCCTCCCATATGCTGTTCACATGTTCTCTGTGAGACACTCTCTGGCAGCCTGGGGTGCCTTGGCCAAGCTGCTCTAAGGAGGGGGTGGGGTGGGGTTGGGCCTGGGGTAGGATGAGGGAACAACAGGTGTTACCAGGAGTCTAGACAGAAAAGTATCCTTATACCCATAGGAGCTCTCTTTTAAAATAGCTCTTTCCCCAAATACTCTCCTGGCGGCACTGAGCCCGTCTGCCCTGAGGTTTAAAATCAGTTTGGCATTTTTCATTCTTGCAATTAGAGAACCTCTTTTGGGGTTGTAAAATCATCAGCCAGCTGAGTCAATGAGCTCAGCTGGGAGGGGGATTCGGGCCCCAGTTTGAGTATCAGAGTAGCTCTCTCCGGTCCCATCAAGGTTTTACTTGTATTCTTGCCATGCTTTCTTCTAGGCTGTGGGGCTGTAGCTGGGTGATCCACAATGTGTGATTTCCTTCTCTGTGTATGTTAGACACCCACAGGGAAACTGTGTGAATGGGGTTTCAGACTGTATAACTTGGTAATATACTGAAAACGTTGGGATTGTGCACACTGCAGTCTTTTGTAAGGAGAGAACCAGCAAAAGATTCTTTTTTGGGGGCGAGGGGAAGGATACTAAATTAGACCATCCAGCAAGTTGGCTGGTGAGTAAGGATTGTTAAATTTTTTACATTTGTGGCCCTCAGTGTCTTGCGGAATGTACATAGTAGATACTTTATATCAATTTAAAAAAAATTAAATTTATTTTTATTTTGTAAGTTATTGCTGATTAATGAATCAGGTTAGGGAACCAAGGACCAAAATTTACCTAGAGTTTCAGAGCTGTAAAGGGCTTTTTCTATCATCTGGTCCAGTCCCCTCATTTTATAAGGAACTGAGATCCAGAAAGCTGAAGTCCCACAAGTCACAAGTGGCAGAGGGGGACTTAGGATCCAAGGCTCTTCAGATCCTTCCCTGAGCTCTTTCCACTCTGTCCGATTCCTCCCTGTGAATCAGTTAGCTTTCTTGTGCTTCATCTTCCCATGCCTACCTGCCTCTTCCCCTCCCAAATGAAAGAAAGAAAAAACAACATACTAACATATAAATGGATTTGGGTAAATCTATCATGGCTGAAAAATAATTCAGACTAAAACTCCTACTAAAGAGTGATTCATCTTTGAAGAGGAAAGAGAGTGTTTAGGCAACACTGGAGTCAATATCACTATTTGCCTTAAACATATTAAAAAAAAATTAAAGTTAATGTCTGTAGTAGGAGAAGTCAGTATGAGACTAGAGGCAATTAATCCTACAGACATTTGAACCTAGGAGGATGTCAGTAGGAATCAGGGCCAGCAGGAAGCAATGTGGTCAAGCAGCCCCATGTGTTCATAGAATATCATTTGACCCAGAAGGACTGACCTATGGCATATGAATTCTGGGGCTTAATTAAGGACATGGATGTTTTAGTCTCTCCCTTGATAGAGGACCATCTGCTTCCTCTGGTGTGTCTCTTAGGAAGAAATAGGTTCTATGACCACAGGGCATTTAAAAATGAAGTTTCAGCTACTTCCCAGGAAAAAAAGTGATTATAAATAAACATATAATCAATTAGTTGGGCAGTATCCAACTAGCCATGTCTAACCAAGGTTAGGGTTAGATAGTAGCATATATATCCTCCCTTATGAGGAGAACAGGATATGAGACAATATGTAGGAACAGAGGGAGGGAATCACCATTTGGAAACAGACCAATGACCCTGGAATCTGGTTTCCTAACTGAGGTAGTGGATAATGCCTGATATTCCAGACTTAGCCATTAATTCCTGGGATTGTACCTTCATGCCAAATGGAGAGGAATTTGTTCTTGTCCTGATTTGTAATTTGGCTTCTTTCCTGATACATGAAAAACAAGGCCTTTGGGATATTGGGAAGAAAAAGGATAATCCAGAGTACAAAAAGGATTGTACCTGGATGCTGATCCAAGAGAAGAGTGTGTTCTGTTTGCCCGTGTTGGTTATTTAGCTCATGAATGCTTTGTTTGGATGTCATCAGATTGTCCTTTCTTAAATGCTGGAGATAATTTATCTTGATTCTAAGCTAACTTAAACATGTAAGAATTCTTATTAGAAGGTATAGCCTCTACCATCATTATTTCATCCTGCAGAAATAAAAAATGGTGCAATTTAATATATTTATTATCAATTGGTTATTGATAAACAATAGCAATTATAATTTATCATATAACACAATTGGTTATGATTGATTTTATATATTATGATTGATTATTGATATAAATATAAATGAATAGTTATGAACAGTGTCAAGTATATTTATGTATTATATTTAACATAGAATATATATTGATGTGTTGATGCTTAATTGATATATCAATATGTATTGATAAATATAAATTGGTGCAATATAAATATAAGTATATATGAACATATTTGTGTTTACTTATAAATATGTTTACCTATAAATATATTTACATAAAATATATTCAATAATCATATTCAATAAAAACTCAGTAACTAGAGGCACAGTGTTTGTCTTATGAGTCTCCTTTGGAAAATGATCTCTTTTCCAGAAGCCCAATAGCTAAGTCCAGATACTCCAAGTATATTTTCTATTTCTCAGTCTCCTCTTTGGCCATGTGCCTTAGGCACCTATGAGTGACCTCCAACAGAAAGAATTCTTCAGAGGAGGAGGGATCTGAACTGTTTGATGGTACTCAGTGAGCCTTATGATCGAATTGAGTAAGTGGCTGCCTCTTAAGATAGGATTTCAGGGTTGTCTAAAAGTCATTCTGATCAACAGATTGCTTCTGAAGCTGGCTGACTGATCCCTTAAATTATATCACTTGAGATTCATGACTTTGATTTAATGCTTCCTCCTCTGTTTCAAGGGAAAGACACTTGGGAGAATAACACATCAAGCCCTTAACTATTATTTTGTTCTTCAGTATAAAGAAATTTGTTCTTTTTTTTCAGAGGTTGTTCAATATATGTAGTTGATAGCCCAGTGTCTAAAGTACTAGGCCTGGAATCAGGAATATCTGAATTCAAATCCAGCCTCATGTATTTATTAATTGTGTCACCTTGGACAAATCACTTCTGTCTGACTCAGTTTTCCCAATTGTAAAATGAAGATAATAATCATAACTACCTTCCAGGGCTGTTGAGAGGATCAAATTAAGTAAGATTTCTAACAAATATTTAGCAGAAAGCCAAGCATATAGTAGGTACTATATACATGCAATGATTATTATTATTATTAATAATAATAATGAGAGAGGAAAGAAATTTGAGGATACTATCTTGTTGTGGAGTAGGGATTTCATAAGAAGCTGTGTAAATAAAGGCCCCAGATTTAAATCTAGAAAGGATTGTACAGCTAATCTAGCTGAACTTTCTTATTACAGATGAGAAAACCTAGGCTCAGAAAGCCTACCTAATTTGCCCAAGATCAAAGATGTAGTAAACAATCAACCAGGTCCTCTTGTTCTATTAGACTTCTCTTTCCAGTGTACTAAGTTGTCCTTGAGGACATTTTGGGATGGAAAAACAGAACCACTTGTATTTTGCTATCAAGGATTACCTTATGCTTTCCCATTTTGTCTTTCCATTTCTTTCTATACTATATTTCTGTTCATTTTAAGTGTCAGTCTCTAGACTGAAACTTGCCAGTTTTTCTTTTGGGGATGTATCTGCAATTTTAAGGGAGGAGATTGGTTTGGTGGTGGGGATGTATCTGCAATTTTAAGGGAGGAGATTGGTTTGGTGGAGGCAGCACAGCATGGTACTGGTGGGGAGGATGAAGGAGATGGAGAGCAGCCCCAGAAAAGTCTAGGTGATGCAGAGGATGGAGCATCAGCATGGAGTCAGGACTTGGAGTTCAAATCTAAACTCAGACACTAGCTGTGTGAGCCTGGGCAAGCCACTTAATCTTGATTGCCTTGCAAAACAACAACAACAACAACAACAACAAAAATCCAAAACACATTCCCTAAACCCAAACAAACAGAAGAGCCCCTTGAGTTGAGTGCACACAGTACAACACTCAATGGCAAGGAGGGGAGAGAATGACCCTGTGCCTAAGGTGGAGCAAGGCACAAAAAAGTATGTGGGGCTCAATGCAGGTAGCGATAGTAATAGGGTTAGTGGCTACATGGGGATGGTGATTTTCCTGCTCTATGTAGGGATATCATTTCATTCCTTGATAGCTACTTAAAAAAAAGTGCTATTGAAACAAGAAAAAAAAAAGACTTGTTCAATTTATGGATATCTAACTTGGGAAAAAAGTCAAATAGAGACATGATAGCTGTTGTCCAGTATTTGAAGGGCTTTAATATGGAAAAGACAGTCCACTTGTTCCGTACCTCTCTAGAGAGAACTAGGTTAATTACAGGGAGGAAAGTTTTGGCTCAGAGGAACATAACTTTTAAAAACAACATAAAATGTCAAACAAAGGAATAAGATTCACTTGTTACTGGGGACATTCAGGAAGACGCTGGATTACCAGATGTGATCCTGATATTTTAGAAGGATTATTGCCTTAGATGCATATTGGAGACTAAATGACAGAGACTAAATGACTTCTAATGTCTTTCCCAACACCTATGATTCTGTGATTCAAATTTGCAGTGTTGATCTCAGGCACTGGGGAGAATTCAGGACAAGGATGACTGAGAGGCTTTCTCTCTTCTTTATGGAGTAATAGAACATTATTAAGGTTTTTTGAACAGCTAAGAAAAATCCAAACCAGTCTCCTTCTTTCTTTTTTGCTTTTTCCTTTCAAACTAGAGTGAATGGATACCAAAAAACACCTATTTTTAATTTAACAGTTATTAAATACTTCATATTTGCAAGGAACTTTGCTAAGTACTTGGAAATGTAGAGCTAGGGGATGAACATTGTGTGAATCTTATTCTCATCAGATTTGATAAAAGAGAATATCAGACATATTTAGCTTCATAGAGCAGCTTGTCTTACCCTACAGGAAAGTAGGAGGAGAAAGGAGAAAGGAAAGGGGGAGGCTAATAGAGGGGAAATGTAGGGATAAAACATGGTCTTTGTTCTCATACAGCTTACTAAGAGTGTGGCTGATGATTCTTGGCTCATTTAAATCAAATTCACTCATAAATGAAGACATCAATCCCTGGATGCTAGTGGTTCTCTTCAAAAATTAAGGATGAACAACAGTAATCTAATGAAACTTGCAGGTGAATGGCTGGGGGCAAAACCAAAAATTAGCAAAATAGAAGATCAAGTTTGATAAATATAAAAGAGAGGCTTAAAAAAAGAGCCATGAGAATTTGAAGACAGAGAGATCACATTTGGTTGGGGACAAAGACTTCATAGAGGAAATGAGACCTGACTTGGATCTAAAGAAGGGCATTGACTTTTACCAGAAGGGATGAAGAACAGAAGAGCTGCCTGTTCCAGCTTTGGATTATGACATGAGTCAAGGTGCTGGCATGGGTCTATTCATAGGTAGAGGCAATAGTCTAGCTGGCTGTAAGGTGGAGTAAGTGAAAAAGAGGGTTTTTTTTTTTTTTGGTTTGTTTTTTGTGGGAGAGAAATTTCTGATTTCTTTGATCTAGGGAGGTCTCAGCAAGCAAATCTTTCATACAATTCAGACCTGGTACTCTCTCTTCAATGTGCAGTTTTTGAGAATTGCCAGGGGACACTGAAAAATTAATTTGCTTGTTCAGGGTCACCCAGTCAATGTATCTTAGAAGCAATTTTTGAATTCTGTTCTTCTTGACTTTGGGGTTGGATCTCTCTTTACTTGGCTATTTTATCTCTTGAAGGGAAGTAGTTTGATGGACTGGAAGTTGAGCAGACAACTTTTGGAAGAGGGTTTCAACTTCCTGAGTTTGATTCAAATTCTGAGAGTATCAGGTAGTTCCTCTGCCTGGTTTTCAGAAATCTAACCTCATATTGCTGTTTAGTTATTTCAATTTTTTTTTTTTACCCATTTGGGGTTTTCTTGGCAAAAATACTGGAATGAGTTGTCATTTCCTTCTCCAATTCATTTAACAAATGAGGCAATTGAGGTAAACAGAGTAATATAACTAATACAGGGTCACATAGCTAGAAACCTGATTTGAAATCAGAAAGATGAGACTTTAGTTCTGGCCCTAGTGCCTTTCATCAAATGAAAGCTGAAGCTATGCAAGAGCTTTTTTGCTTTGATCACTGCAATGGCAAAGAACAAAAAACTGCCAAAGTGTCTCAGAATCTTTCCAGCATTACTTGAAAAACTCTGATGAGAAAAGCCCCAAATTGTACAGCAAAGATAATTCTGATTTTCAGAGGAAGAACTCATCTCCCTAAGTTCAAATTTGGCCTCAAACCTTTGCTTAGCTATTTGATCTCGGACAAATTATAACCTTTTTGTTTGTCTCAATTTTTTCAATTATAGAATAAAGACAATAATAGCAACTACCTCCCAGGGTTGTTATGAAGATCACAGGAAATAATATTTGTAAAGATCTTAGCACAGTGCTCAGCACATAATAGACACCATATAAAGGCTACATATTACTTTTAATATTATTATTAGTTCCAGTCAACTTGGAAATGGGAAGTAATTGTGTCAAGGTGTTAATAGTTTCAGATTTTTGACCTAACTTAATATGTTTTAGGGTTTGGTTATAATTTTTTTTAAGTTACCTTGAAATTATACTGTTTAGGAAAAATGATATGTGGAATATTCTTGGGTTGTTTCTGCATCTCAAATGACCCCAGGTTTCTTCAAGTCTTCTTACTGTTTTGTTTTTGTTGAGCCATTTTAGTAGTATCTGACCCTTCATGACCCCATCTGTGGTTTTCTTGGCAAAAAGACTGAGTGGCTTGCCATTTTTCTTCCAGTCCATTTTACAGATGAGGAAACCGAGGCAAAAAATTTACTTGCAAGATTTGAACCCAGATCCTCCTGATTTCAGCCTGGCTCTCTATGCATTATGGCAGCTAGCTGCCCTTTCTTATTGTTTTAACTAAATTAAAACCAGTTTATTCCTTGTTGATAAGCAAAGTCATTGCATTTAATATCATCTTTTGCTACTTAGTGGGAGCCGCTATCTTAAATATCTTTCTTCAGTTTCCTTAGTTTATATTTCAGAGCAACTAGTCTCCAGTTAGTATTTCCTTCTCCCCTCTGTAGTCACCTCCATGCTTCCTTTCAGAGCGCAGCATTACACTTGAGAGACAATTGTCCTTGACAGTTTCTAATTAACCATTTAGGCTGTTCCCTAAGTAAATCACTCCACAATCTGACTTTTAAAGATGCTTCTTCAACCTGTAACACAACTATCATGGTTAAACAATTATTTTATCACAAAACATATGGGTCTAAATTTATGGAGGCTCTAAAATAAGCTAGCATTGGAGGATAGTTTTTGTGGTCCCTTCCTGGCCATCACTACATCATGTTGCCTCTGCTGTTCATCATCCTGACCTTCTCCTCTTCTCCCACCTTCTCCCCTAGCCCAGTTCCTCAGCCCCCTGGTTCTCTGATCTGGAACCAAACCTCCTTGGTACTTCCAGGTTATCTTTGCACCTGGTTAGCAGAGTGAATGAACCTCCACCCTTTTCTCCAGCTTTCATTGGTGTGTTATCTTCCTCCATTAGAATGTAAGTTCCTTGAGAGTAGAAATTATCTTGTTTGCCAGGTTTATGTATTCAGTGCTTCGCAGAATGCTTAGCACTACACGGAAAAAAAGTGCTCCAGTGGAACCAGGAAGATCGGAGTTCAAATCCAACCTTAGATATTTACTACTTGGGTGATCCTGGGAAAGTATCTTAACTTTTGCCTCAGTTTCCTTAACAGTAAAAGGCGGTTTATAAGAGTATCTAACTCAAAACATTGTTCTGAGGATCAAATGAAATAATTAGTAAAGCACTTATCACAGTGACCAGCACCTAATAGGTGCTTTTTCCTTTTCTTCTGCTTTTAATAAATGTTCCGTGTCTATCTGTATATTGTACTTTTCCCACTCGTGACTCCTTTTCACCTGAGAAATTTTTACGTGACTCCAGGTATATGACAGGTAAACAAAAAAATACTGATAATAAATCATAAAGAAATTTATTTTATTTTTTAAATAATAGTTTTCTTTTTATTTTCAAAATATATGCATACAGAGTCACCCTTGCAAAACTTTTTATTCCATATTTTTCTCCCTCCCTTCTCCCCCACTTTCCCTCTAGGTAGCAAGTAATCCAATATATGTTAAATATCGGCAATTTTTTATACGTAAGAAATTTATTTTAAAACAATTCTTTGGTATACATATAATTTTACCATTTATTAAAGAGGAAAGCAAATTTGCATGCTAATGAGATGGATATTTTTACATAACGAATTAAATTCTGGAAGAGTGTTTAATACTGTAAGATGTAGAATATTCAGAAACTTTTTACTGTTGCCAACTTTTTTATGACCCCCCACATTCAGTTACAAGACCCTATCTGGGCTTGCGATCCCACAGTTTAAGAGGCTTTGCTCTAAATTATGTCGTAACGCTCGTTCTTTCTCCAAGTAGGGCTCAAAAAAGTGCATTAACACATTTAACCACTAGGGGGCCACTTAGCACATTATTATTTTATTACCCCTTAAATAGCCCATTCACTGAATCCCCCTCCCACCACTCACCCCCACACCCCAGCAGTTTTGTTTCTGAAACGGGATCTTTCACAATGAATTCTACCAAACATTTAAAATTAAACTACATGTAAGATTGAAGCCAAATGAAGGTGATGGACAAAAGAGCTAAAAGAAAACGAATAGAGTGCATATATCTTTAGAATGGGAGAAGCTTTAGCAGAGTGTTTAGATTAGAAAGTAATGTAAAATTCTCTGGACAATAGCTGAGATGGACATTTATCCTGAACCAAAAGGTTAAGAGAAGAGACTTTAAAGGAGAAAACAGTCAAAAGCCTCGGGACATTAGATGGAAGAGACCTTAGATTATAGAATGGGCGATTTAAGGTTTAGAAAAGGACAAAGGTGTTAAAAGTTCACCATCCTCAATTTATTCCTAAAAAACAGGAATCTACCCCACAAAGAAAGCCTATGGTGGAACAGGAAGTCAAATCTAAGCCGCTGGACTTTTCAACCAGAAAGGGCTTTTTCCACTCTGCCATTTGTGAAGAAATGGAAGATTGAAATTAAAGAAACATATGGAGGAAAACAGGAAAGAAGAGAGAAAAAAGTGAAGAGAAAAGAATGGATTTTAAGAAAATAAGTAAGGGCCCACAGGATATGGGTAAAGAAAATTTCAAAGCATCATTCTCAGAATAATTTAGGATAATTACTTTCATTGAATGTATTGAAAGATATAAAGAATTATCAGAGAGAGGTATAATTACATGAATAATAGTAATAATGCATTATTTTCATACCATAAATTATTTGTATTTGATAGAAAAATGATCAGCTCCATGCAAAGGTAAAATCTGCATTCAAATAATTATGTTTGTATTGTTATTTCTATTGTTCCAGTTTTCTCATCTGTAAAATGAGGACAGTGGATTAGATAAAGGTCTGCACACTATGTCCTACAGGCCAAATCCAGCCCATTGCCTGTATTTGTATAGCCTTGTAAGCTAAGAATAGTTTTTCACATTTTAAAATAAAAACTTATTTTTATTTTATTATATATTTATATTATTATATTTACTATTATTTATTTGTTATACCTTTATATTTTATATTATATAGATGTATTTCATTTTATTGTATTTTGAAATGTAAAAACCATCCATAGCTGACCAGATTGTACAAAAATAGGGACAGTTGTATTTGGCCATTGGTTATAGTCTGCCAATTCCTAGACTAGCCCAAGTCTAAGGTTTCTCTTCCAGTTCTAAAATTCTGCAATTCTATTAGGTTTCTTTCCATTTCCATCCTCCAAATATGAAATCCTTAAAGTTGAAAGAAACTTTCAAAATTATCTAGTCCAATCCCCAATCTAATGTTTAAACCTCTTCTACAAACACTCCTGAAGGTCACCTTCACCTTGCTAAACTTTTAATGGTGGGAAGCTATGTCTCACACGTGAACCATTCCGATTCTTGATAATTCAAAAGATTAGAACACTTTTCCCCCACTAGTTAGGCTGAAATTTTCCCTTTAGAAAAAGTCTGTGAGGGAAAAAAGAGATACTAAAATGTTTTGCCAGTTCGATGTTATGTGTGGTGAGGGGTTTAGGAAAAGTCTCAAGTTGGTCTCACATAAGGCAAAACTGCCTGTCTGAGTTTGACAATATGACAAATTGTATTTCAGCTTTTTGGCACCAAAGATCTAGTTCTCTCAAAGGCTGTTATGTCCTCTAAGATTCAAATGAGTGTTGGTGGTGCAGCCTTTACAGGTGAAGGAAGAGGATTTCCAGGTTGTAGGTGATTACTACTACTCATGGCTACCGCCTGGAAGGGTGGGATCCATGAGTATTGCCTTTTAAAGACAATATTGTGCTTTATTTCAGCTGGGCTCTGCAAAGAGTTTCTTCTCTCCGATTTGCAGAAAGGTATATTGGGAGTTGGTATATATATATACACACACATATATATATATATATATGTATATATAAAAGTTAGAGGCATAAATTAGAGGCCAAATTCAACCTGATTAAAGCTATCCTCAGGCTTGAGGTATTATATGTATAGCTTTCCTTGGCAAAGAATTTCATTTTTAGAAAGCTTTTCTTGGGGGGGGGGAGTTGCTATTCTTTTTCTCATTTCCCCCCTCCCCTCTCTGGTTCAATTCTTTGCTATAATATTTATATTGGCTACTTGTTTTTTTTTTTTAAACTAGCTAAGACTAGTTTGTATCCACGATCATGACCTTCGTTTTCTGTTCAAAGCAAGAAAAATGAAAATCTTAGGATCACAACAGATGGTTTGCCAAATATCTGTCTTTTTAGTGATGAGAAAAAGGTTTACCTGCTGCAATCCAGTCTATTTCTTCATCATAAACACACACTAGCTGTTTGTTCTATGGGAGTTTAAGAAATATAGTTCCCCACCCTGTGGAGGGAGAATCAGTCTTAGAAAATATCAGCTCTGCACTTCTCTTTAGCAAGTGGAAATAACCTCTTCACATGAACTAGAAATGCTGAATTGTTAATAGCCTCCCTATAGTGTCCCAGTGGGAAAATCTGTTCCTGCCCTCCATCTTTCAGCCATGTGGGCTTTAGGTTGTGATAGGTTCATGAATCTGAAGATGGAAGAGAATCTCAGAGGCCATTTAATTTGACCCTTTTATTTTTTAAATGTGGAAATTGAAGTCCAGGGATATTAAATGATTTGCCCAAGTGACTTGCCTAATGTTATACAGGGAATAGGTATCAGAAGTAGGAATTGAATCTAGATCCTCTGATTCCAAAGTTCTTTCCACTATACTATATTTCCACTATACTTTTCATTATGTCTTTCTAGTAATAAAACTGCTACTCCAGAAGAGATACTTCTAATCAAGTCAGCATTTATTAAGCTTTAGATGCTTAATGATTCTGCTATTTCCAAATTATTTGGGGGATTCTTTTTCAATCAATGTGGTCAAGCTACTCCAGCCTATGTCATGTACCTTACAACCACAATTATAGTAGCAGGTCTCCACTTTGATCCACATCCCAAATTCCTACTAAACATTATTCTTTGTAGAGGTAAAGCTGAGTTTGAATAAAAAAATACAGACTCATGACAGTCCAATGGAATTGTTTAAACCGTGGTGACAGAAAGAAGACCTGCCAATTGAGTGGAATCTGAGCTATTTCTCTGCAGTGTATGGAACTCTCTGAGGGGAGAAGACCTGAAGCCATGGCTGACCTTTCACTATGGATGGAATAATGAAGGGCTAGAGATTAATTATAACCATGTCCAAAAGTCATCTTTCTTTATTGGATAATCAATAATATGGAAAAGCTATTTAGTAAGAATAATAGAGTTCTGGTTTAGGTAGAATCAGCTCCACTGGTCCCTATAGGGAAACATAAATGGTCAGAAGTGTGTGCTAATTCAAAGATATGGCACCGACTTTCCATAAACTTGCCATTTTAGAAACGAGGCAACCAGGAAGCCTTTTCAATTACTTGAACAAGTCAAGGCAGCTTCCCTACCTTTTAGGAGAACATAACTAAGTCCGCAAGGCAGGGCTTTGAGTAGATATTTCTATCACAGCATCCAAAATATATTCTTGTTGTCTTATAAATTCTCAAAGATTTGGATAGAGCTGGTTGGGGAGAATAATAAGATAACGGTCCATTAGTTCAGCAAGGCTGATTGCTGTTGTGGAAAAGGAACAAGTCACTTGTTGATCCACAAGAAGCTTGGCTAGTCTTGAACACCAAAGTCTTTCAGGTATCTGCTTCAGGATATCCTCACTGGTCTGAACCATTACTCAGCTTAATTATTTGCTTATTCACAAATTCTTAACTCAGTTTAAGTAAAGGCAGAACCATTGTAAAAAACAGCATTTGACAGTTTCTGAATTGGAAATAATTGGTATGATGCTATGATTATTGAAACAGATCTGAGGTGAGACTATTTTGAGGAGGATTATGACACAAATTAAGGGGGAAAGGGAATAAGCATTTAAGTACCAGACACTGTACTAAATGCTCTACAAATTATTATCTCATTTGATTCTCACCACCTGTGAAGAAACATAGGTTGTGACTTTCCCTGAGACACACATCCAATAAGTATCTGCAGCTGGATTTGAACTTAGATCTTCCTAACTCATAGCCCCAACATTCTATCCACCACTTCTGCTTCCAGAATGTTCTTACAAAACTAAGTCGGGAGTTTTGATTCAGATTTCTTAGTTACTTCCCATTGTATAGTGGATACCTTTGGCAAGTTATTCTGAAATCTTTTCTGTTCTTCTTTGCAATTTTCGAGATATCAATTTAATTTTAGCCTAGAAGAAAACATTCATATTCAATACTTTTCATATAAGTAAGAAGAGTGACTAAGATAGCATGATTACAATTTTAGAGAATAATAAAGAAAGCTCTCAGTCATACATTACAGACTCAATTTCTCACTTTCTCCACTAACCTTGCTCTTTCTATTCTCAATAGATGGATGAGTCCCAAGAACCCCACTAATAATGTGATATGATTAACCTGAGGAGATGAGTTAGGGAGATTAATCACATGGTTTAAATTCCAGTGGAGATGTCTGGACACAATGAGGGACCTGAGGGAGCAGATGGTTTAGGGTGTTGGCATTTGATCTAGCTTACCTGAACTTGAAGATATGCTTGTATAGGCACGATCACTGAGCAGAAGACTCATTACTATAACATACATGTGGTTACAAAATTAAAGAGGGGGATTATCCTTTGAGTAGTTACTCAAAAGGTTAGTGATGAGAACTAGACTTAGTGGTGGAATAACTTGAATTCCATGACAGTAGCATATGATTCTTTGTCTCCTCATGTTGAATTCCACTCAGTAATTGGGCGTTACTCTTTTCAGTAGCAAGGCTACTCTGATACCTGGCATTTTGGGACCCAGTGTATTTCCAAAGACATAAAATAAAGTTCCATGGCTATTCCCCAAGTAAAAATTAGTAAGCAATAGCCATTCCATAAATTGCCACTCTGGTGGATGAATGCTTCCCTGACTTTTGTTTCCTAGAATACTGACCTTGTTTCAAGGTCTTGCTCTTTTCCCAGTTGCTAATGCTTTTTCCTTTCTCAATTTTCTTCAATGGTTTTCTTTAAAAATTATTTATTTTATTTTAAATTTATGAAAAAAAATAAATTTATGAAATAAACAAGCATATCCATAACAAAGTAGAATAAGAAAGATGGGTTTCACATGAAACTGCAAATTCATTATGTACAACTTACTATTCCTTTAAAATATATAAAAAAGTTATCATGTAACTTTTTTCTTTTTTCTTCCCTTCTCCTGACCTAGAGATGACTACAATTATACACAAAATATAGATATATACACATTTCTATTTATCAGTTCTTTCTTTGGATGAAGTTAACATCCTCCTTCCTGGATCCTTTATAATTAATTTAGGTGTTTATAGTAGTCAAAATGACTTAGTTATTCAAAGTTGTTCTTAAAAAAATATTGCTGTTACAATATGTTCTTCTTGTTCTGTTCATTTCACTCTTCATTATTTCATGCAAGTCTATGTGTTTTCCTAAAAGCAATGAGCTCATCCTTTCTTGTAGCACAATAATATTCCATTACAATCATATACCACAACTTGTATAGATATTCTATAACTGATGTGCATCCCTTTCATTTCTAATTCTTAGCCACCATAAAAAGAGCTGCTATAAATATTTTTGTTCAAATAGGTCCTTTCCCCCTTTTTTGTATGTCTTTGGGAAATAGACCTAGCTATGGTTTTATTGAATCAAAGGGTATGCACAGTTTTATAGCCCTTTGGGCATAATTCCAAGTTGTTCTCCACAATGGTTGGATCAGTTCACAACTCCATCAATAGATCATTATTGTCCCAATTTTCCCATACTACTTCTCACATTCAACGTTTTTCTTTTTTTGTCATTTAGTCAATCTGGTAGGTGGGAGATGCTCAGAGTTGTCTTAATTTGCACTTCTCTGATTAATAGTGATTTAGAGCATTTTTTCATATGTCTAAATAATTTTGATTTCTTTGTCTCAAAATTGCCTGTTCATGTTCTTGTATTTTTTTTTATAAATTTGACTAAGTTCTCCATATAGTTGAGAAACGAGGCCTTTATCAGATATTTATTGCAAAATTTCCCCAGTTTTCTGCTTTCCTTATAATTTTTGTTGCATTGGTTTTGTTTGGGCAAAAAATTTTTCATTTTATATAATTGAAATTATCTATTTTACATTTTGTAGTGTTCTCTATATTTTCTGTGTTTCTAATTTTTTTCCTTACCTATTAATCAGACAGAACTTGTTGCATGACCACCCAATTTACTTATGATGTAATTATTTATTTTTAAATCATATATCCATTTTGACCTTTTCTTGGTATATGTTGTGAATGTTGGTTTAAACCTATTTTCTGCTATACTGTTTTCTAGTTTTGTTAGCTGTTCTTGTCAAATGAATTTTTGTTCCAAAAGCTTGGATTTTGGGGTTTATCTTATACTAGATTATTATGGTTGTTTACTATAATGTAATTTGTACCTTATCTGTTCCACTGATCTACCACTCTATTTCTTAGCCAATACCAAAATGTTTTCATAATAATCCCCTTATAATAGTTTTACTCTTTTCTCTTATGTAAAAAAAAAGCAAAATGACATGCCAACTAACCTTTTTTTGTTATCCTTATATAGTCATGATACCAGTTTGACTTGTAAGTGGGGTCAGAACTAGCACAGGACAGTCAGAGCTTGCCTCCAGTTGCTGATGTACTGGGGGCATAATCCCTTCCTCTTCACCTTCCACTGTCCCATTCCTTTTTACAGGCTCTGGGATGTTATCTCACTAGTTCAGGAGTTAACCTGGGGTCTGTGATTTTTTTCCCCTAAGAAAAATTTTGATATCTGTGGTGTTCAGTTGTTTGAATCACGTCTGACTCTTTGCAACACCCTTTGAAATTTTCTTGGCAAAGATACCAGAGTGGTTTACTATTTTCTTTTCTAATTCATTTTACAGATGAATAAACTGAGGCCAAAAAACTTAAATGACTTGCACAGGATCATGTAACAAGGAAGAGTCTGAGGCATGATTTGATCTCAAGAAAATTTCTTCTTCCACTTCTTTTTTCTTCTTTCTTTCTTTTTTTCTTTTCCCTTTTCTTTCTTTCTTTTCTTCTTCTTCTTCTCTTTTTCCTCCTCCTTCTCCTCTTCCTTCTTTTCTTCCTCTTCCTCCTCCTCTTCCTCCTCCTCCTCCTCTTCCTCCTCCTTCTCCTCCTCTTTTTTCTCCTCCTCCTCTTCCTTCTCCTCTTCCTCCTTCCTCATTCCCCGCTTCTTCTCCTGTTCCTCCTCCTTCTCTTTCTCCTTCTTCTTCCAATTATATAAAAATTTTTAACATTAATTAAAATGTTTTTGAGTTTTAAATTCTTCTTCCTCCTTTCATCCCCCTCTCTGTAAAACAGTAAGCAATTTGATATGGATTATATATTAAACTTTTCTTCTCAGATTCCTTCCATCTTTGGGTGGTCTCTGGGGTTTAGCTTTCTCCTAAGACACTAACCTCCTGACAACCTCCCTAAGGTTATCTATTCATATCCTCATACTCATTATATGCAGGACCAAAAAGTCAGATAAAATATATTCCTTGATTTTTGTTAATATCTTCAGATTTTTCTTTTGCCACTGTTTTTCAACAACTATTTCTTCTCTTTTAAAGTTCATACTTCCCTGACTAGACCCTTGTTTCTGTGAGATCCTCAAGATCACACTTTTTCTCCAGTAAGTCCAATATCTGGCCCAATTTTCTCTCCAATTCCTTCCCTCTTAGATTATCCTGACCTCCTAGCTCTTATATGTCTTCAGCAACTCTGTCTCTCTGTCCATTTGAACCACACAACAGAGCACTCATTTTATCATCCTAATTCCACCACTTCCAGTTGACTGAATTTGCCCCAGGTGTAGAAATTTTTGTTATGGCTCTGCTTCAGAGTACCCCACTCCACATATATTGGTTCTTATCTTACTGAACCCCTACATATGCCCCCATTCTCTTTGAGTTTTTTTCCTTTACTCTGAGTTCTCTATAGAAAGATGGGAAAGAAGTCTTCTCACTTAAGTGGCATGGTGTAGTGGATAGGGCTCTGACTTTGGAATCAAGAAGACCCGGATTCTGTCTCTAAGACATACAGGTTGTATGACTCCAGGAAAGTCACTGAACTTAGCATCCTGGACAGCTCTCTAAGAGCATAAATTGCCATTGGTAGAGAGAATTTCCTTACTGGGCATTCTCTTGTCAATACTATTCAGCTTCAACAGAATACTGTCTTTTTTAATGCAGTGAATGTCATGTTGCTTATTGATAAGCAGAAAAGGGACAAATAGACCTTACTCCTGTGAAACTCTTCTGGAAATCATTGTCTTATGCAACTCTTGGAATTAAAGTAGTAGAAAACATTTGACATTTCAAAAGGACTATCAAATGACAATTTGTACTGTACCATGGTTAAGAGGTAGGGGAGGGAAAAGAAAATATTTAGAAGTTGGCTACATAAAGTTCTTCCTTACCAAAAGCATCCCAATCTTGTTTTCATTCAGGATATTAGTTAGTTGTGTGTTCTGGGCAGTTTGTTCTCTGCTGAGTCTCCTTAGAGCTTTAGGAGTCTAGTCTTTTCCATAACAATGGTCTTTACCACCAAGGTCATACTTTCTTTGATAGGCTTCCCTGAGCCTACTTCTGTGTGTCTCTCTGTCTCTGCCTGCCTGTCTGTCTTTACTTCCCCTCCCATCTTTCCTTCCTTCCTTCCCTCTTCCTTCCTTTCTTCCTCTTTCCCATCTCCTTCCCCTTCCTCCTTCTCCTTTCCTCCTCCCCTCTTCCTCCTCCCCACTTCTTCCTCCCCCCTCCATCTTTTGTCTCTAACTGTCTGTCTCTCCGCCGAGGACCCTTTGGAAACCTCAAACAAACCATGACTCTTTCCTTTAAATGCAGGGCCTCTTTGTTTATAGCCAAAGTTAGAGAAGACCAGGTAATCCAGAGAGGTTTACTCTGATTTAAAGGAGTCACAATATCTTAATCACATTCTCCTTTTCTTAACTCAAAGATAGTGGTGACATGAAGAAAACACTAGAGGAGAAGAAATGGCTCAGATTCCGCAACTGAGTAGCTTAATCAAGTCTCCCTGCCTCTACCTCCACCCTCATCCTTTCTGAATTTTTTATTTTTCAACCATAAGCTTGTGGAGAATGATCAGTTTATGAAGGACACTGAGAAAAGAGAGAGACTCAAGAGAAAAATAGATTCAAGAGAGACTAAAGAGAAACTAGGAAAGGGAAAGGGCCAAGAGATTACTTTGCCAGAGGAATGACTGAAGGAATTGGGAATGTTTAGTCTGGAGAAGAGAAGATTTGGGGGATCTAGCAGCTGTTTCCAAGCATTTGACAAAATGTTCTGTGAAACAGAGATTCTTTTTGTTCTTTTAAGTCTTGGATGGAGGAACTAGGAATAATGAGAGGAAGCTGAAAAGGGGAGGGAGGGAGGGAAGTTAAGGGATAGAGGGAGGGAAGAAGGAAGGGAAAAAAGAAGGAAGAGAGGAAGAAAGGGAAAAAAAGAAGAGAGGAAGGGAGTAAGGAAAGAAGAGAAGGAGGGAGGAAAAAAGAAAGGAAGCAGGGAAGGAAGGAACAGAAGGAGAGAAGAAGGAAAAGAGAGAAGGAAGGAGAAAGGGAGTTTAAACTTTATATCAATATAAAGTTCCTAACAAATAGACCTGACATGGAATGGTTTGTCTTAGGAGATGGGGTGTGTGTGTGTGTGTGTGTGTGTGTGTGTGTGTGTGTCCCCTCCCACTCTTCTATATATCTACACATATCTACATATATGTATATATACATATGTGCATATATTTGCATATGTGTATATACATATCTGTCTCCTGTCTTTCTCTGTCTCTCTCCTTTCTCTCCCTTCCTCTCTATTTCCATCTCTTTCTTTCTCTTTCTGTCTCTGTCTCTTCTCTTCTCTTTCTCTCTTCCTTTCTTCCCTCTCTTGTTAGTCTTTCTTACTCTCTTTGTCTCTCTCCATCTCTTTCTCTCTATATATCTCTCTGTTTTTTTCTCTCTGTCTCTGAATCTCTCTCTTCATCTCTCTGTCTGTTTGCCCTCTCCTTCCCTCCCTTTTTCCTTCCCTCCCTCCCTCTCTTCCTTCCTTCCCTGCTTCCTTTCTTTTTTGCTCCCTCCTTCTCTTCTTTCCTTACTCCCTTCCTCTCTTTTTTTTCCCTTCCTTCCTCTCTTCCTTCTTTCCTCCCTCCCTCCCTCCCTCCTTCCTTCCTTCCTTCCTTCCTTCCTTCCTTCCTTCCTTCCTTCCTTCTTCCTTCCTTCCTTCCTTCCTTCCTTTCTTCCCACCCTCCCTCCCTCCCTCCCTCACCCTCTTCCTTTCCCTGTTCTCTGTCTCTGTCTCTATCTCTGTCTCTGTCTTTGTTGATCTCTATCTTTGTCTCTCTGTTCCTCTCTGCTGTTGGGATTGATTTTTAAGCTATTCATGGAACAAAATAGTCTCACAGTGTCCATGATCATTTATGTGACAAAGAAACTCTTGAGCTGGGACAGGCGTCTTTCTTGTCTTTGCTTGATGTCACCATCAAGGGCACCTTGTCTCTCTTTTCCTTTTGAGGCACAGGACATTTTTAGCCTCTGGGTAGCACATGTATGCTTTTTAGTCTGAATTAAATGGAAGATTTGTATGTGTAGACCAGAAGTGTTAAACACATTACAATGAAGCCTGAATTAGATTAAAATGTAATTGAGGAAAACCTAACAAAATAAATAAAAATACAATACAACATAAATAATGATAACATGTGGTTTCCTAAATCAATATGAAACCCACAGGGATGTTTTGTATGGTTTTGTGGCCCTAATGGCACAGATCCAGCCTCAACCTATGTTGACATGATGTCATAAATGTGAAGAACAGAGCTCTCCAGAGGGATATGAACAACTTGTTTGTCTGTTTTGGAGATTGAATTGATCTGAATTGTGACTGAACTGACTGTCTTTCTTGGATGTTTTGGTAGATACAGCCCTGGTCCAAGGGAGTGGCCAGTTCCCTGGGAGAAGCTTGTTCTGTGTTTACAGGTGACCCACCTGCTGTTTGGGTTTCTTGGCCAATCTATTGTGTGGAGCAAAAGATTGAGGCTATTTCTAGCTTAATGTTTATAAGCACAGCACCCCCAAAACTCCTTTCCTGGGACATGTGATTAGTTAATCAATAATAGTTGCTGGCTTATTCTGTATTTTGATCTGCTAAGAGGAGTGTCACTCAATACTGGCTTGGAGTGATGTGGACAGCTAGTAAGGGAATGTTTACAACTTTCTATCTTCAAAGCTCTCAATCTAAGAAGACTCCCCCCTTATCAACAATGGTACCCATATGTAAAACAAAGAGATTATTCACTCCAGCTTGTATTTCTCACAGGCCATTTGTGGTCAGGAACATTACAAATACTGAATAACTCGACAACAATAACATGACCAACATAAGTAATGTACATAAACTTTACACAACCTCAAAAATGACAGCACAGTGAGCAATTAATCAGGTGCTAAGATTTATATGTTTCTTTTCAGTGGGTCTAGTTTCTTTCTCTAAATGCATGGGAAGTCTTTCATTTAACTACTTCTTACCACTTGTGGAAGAGAAGAATAAGACAACTAGTCCTTTGTTGTCATCATGGCTAGCTGGCTGGAATAAGCATTTATAAAATGCCTATAGGCATTGTGCTAAGTGCTTTACAAATATTATCTCATTTGATCTTCACAACAACCCTGGGAGGAAGGTACTATTATCACCATCATTTTACAACTGATGAAATGGAAGCAGATATTGATTAAGCCTGGGATTGCATAGTTAAAAATTATGAGACCAGATTTGAACTCATATCTTCCTGACTCCAGGACTGGCACCCTATTCACTGAACCACCTAGCTCATTAGGAAGGCTGAGAGTATTTAATAGGCTCATGAATTTAGAACTAGAGAGGAACTTTGAGTTTATTCAGTTTAGAGAGTTCCAGGGGCAGAGTTAAGATGATGGCATGAAGCCAAGAAGCTTCTTGAGTTCTCCCAGTTTCCCTCAAAAAGTCACATGAAACTAAGCCTCTGGATAGAACCTCACAGAATGAAACCACTTTCTAGCTCTAGATAGAGTGCTATCTCTATAGATAGATAGAGTGGAAGGACTTCAAGAAAGATCAGCCTCATTGGGGTGAAAGGAGTGTTCAGCCCAGCTCAGATGGAGTCTGAGAAAGCCAGTGAGAGGGTCTTACTTACAGCAGATCAGCAATTGAGACCTCAGTCCTGATTCAGTAGTAGAACAGATCAATGAGGCAGCCTCCAGTCCCAGCCCAGAAAGCAAATTCTAGAAAATCAGGATGTTTCCTGGAAAGGTAGGTAAAGCTACCTCCTGCAGACATAAGGGACACCTATGCTCAAAGTCAAGACACAGTGCTGCACAAGAAGTTTGAGACAGCACCCCCTTTGCCCTAGGAGCAGAGCTCAACCTTAAAAATCACAAAAGGGGAAACACAAAAAGAAAAGGAAAGAAAATGAACAAGAAACAGAAAAGAATCTTGACCATAGTAAGCTACCATAGTGATAGGGAAGACCAAAATACTAACTCAGAAGAGGACAAAATATCCACAAAGAAAATCTCAAAGAGTGATATCAACTGGTCTCCAGCCCAAAGAGGCTAGTTGGTAGTGCTCATAAAAGACTTTAAATAAGAAAGGTAGAAGAAAAAATGAGAAAAGAAATGAGAAGTATGCAAGAGAGAATCAAGAGCTTGGAAAAGGAAATTCACTAAATTCAAATGTCAATTTGCAAATGCAAAAAAAAAATCCACTGAAGAAATCAATTTCTGAAAAAAACACAATAGACCAAATGCAAAAAATAAATCTACTAAAGAAAATACCTTGAAAAGTAGAATTAATCAAATGGAAAAAGAGATACAAAATATAACTGAAGAAAATCACACATTAAAAACTACAATGGGGCAAATGGAGGCTAATTATTCTATGAGACATCAAGAATCAGTCAAACAAACTAAAAAGAATGAAAAAATTGAATAAAATGTAAAATACCTCATTGGAAAAACAGTCAACCAGGAAAATAGATCCAGGAAAAATAATTTTTAAAATATTGGGCTACCTGAAGATCATGACCAAAAAAGAGCCTGGATAGACTTCTTCAAGAAATCATCAAGGAAAATTGTCCTAATATATTAGAACTAGAAGGGCAAATAGTCATTAAAAGAATCAATTGATCACCTCTGGAAAGAGATCCCAAAAGAAAACCCCAAGGAACACTGTTGCAAAACTCCAGAACTACAGTCTCAAGGAAAAAATATTGCAAGCTGTCAAACAAAAATAATTCAGGTATCAAGGAGCAACAGTCAGGTTTACCCAGGATCTGGCAGTGTCAACAATAAAGAATCAAGGATCTGGGACACCATATTTTAGAAGGCAAAGGACCAGAGGATACAACCAAGAATTAACTATCCAGCTGGATTAAGCATTATCTTTCAGGGGAGGAGATGGATATTCAAGGAAATAAGAGACTCAATCATTTCTTTTGAAAAAAAAAAACAGAAATAAATAGAAGATTTGATCTTCAAACATAGGACTCAAGGGAAGCTAAAGATGATAAATGGGGTAGGGGGGATATATATTTATTTAAAGGTTAAACTGTTTACATCTCTAGACAGGAAAATGATATCTGTAACTCCTAAGAACTGTATCTGGTTTGGGGGCAGTTAGAGGGGCATCACATGGATGGAGGGTATATTGTGAATTGACTCTTATGTGATGATATCAAGGGAAAAGACATTAAGGGCAGAAAAGGGATTGTACTGGAAAAAGAGGAAAAGGGGAGTTATAATAGAATGAATTAGATCACATTAAGAGGCACAAAAGACCTATTACAAAAGAGGGGAAAAAGGGAGGAGAATGAGCATTGTCTTAAGCTTAATTTCATCAGTTTTGGCTCAGAAGGGAATAATTTAATGATTCAGTTGGGTGTATCTTATCCTCTAAAGAAGTAGGAGAAGAAAGGGGAAAGAAAAGGGAGGAGCTGGATAAAAAGAGCAAAAACACTAAGAGAAAGAGGTAGGGAGTAATAGAAGGTAAGGTAGGTAGAGAGTAGAGAGAGCAAAAGTATATATAGGGGAAAAAACCAGGATAGAAAGAAATACAAAGCTGGTAATCATAACTCTGAATATGAATGGGATGTATTCTCCCATAAAATGGAAACAAATAGCAGCATGGTTTAAAAAACTGAATCTTACAATATGTTGTTTACAAGAAACATATTTGAAATGAGAGAGTTTTACTTTACTTACAGAGTAAGGATAAAAGACTGGAGCAGAATATATTATGCTTCAGATGAAGCAAAAAAAGCAGGGGTAACAATTCTGAAATCAGATAAAGCAAAAATAAAAATAGATCTAATGAAAGAGATAAGGAAAGAAACTACATCTTGTTAAAGGGTACCATAAACTAAATGTATATGCACCCACTGGTAGAGCATCCATACTTTTAGAGAAGATATTAAGCAAGTTATAGGAAGAAATAGATAGCAAAACTATATTAGTGGGGGATTTCAACCTTCCCCTCTCATAATTAGGCAAATCTAACCACAAAATAAACAAGAAAGAAACCAGGGAGTTAATAGAAGAGAGATGTGATAGATCTCTGGAGAAAATTGAATAGGAACAGAGAGGAATACACCTTTTTCTTGGCAGTACATGACACCTACACAAAAACTGACCATATATCAGGGCATAAACAACCTCGCAATTAGATGTAGAAAGACATAAATAGTAAATGCTTTCTTTTCAGACCATGTCACAATAAAAATTATATTTAATGACGAGTCAGGGAAAGATAGATTAAAAACCAATTGGAAATTAAATAATCTAATTTTAAATAGTAAGTGAGTAGGGCAGCTAAGTGGTGCAGGGGATAGAGCACCAGCCCTGAAATCAGGAGGATCTGAGTTCAAATCTGGCCTCAGATACTTAATACTTCCTAGCTGTATGACCCTGGGCAAACCACTTGACCCAATCACCTCAGAAAAAAAAATAGTCAAAGGATCAAACAGCAAATCATAGAACAATCCATAATTTCATTCAAGAGAATGAGACAACATACCAGAACCTATGAGATGCAGCCAAAGCAGTTCTTAGGGGAAGTTACTTATCTCTAAATAGTTACATTAATAAAATAGAGAAACAGGAGATCAATGAATTGGGCATGCAATTAAAAAAAAAAACTAGAAAAAGAACAAATAAAAACCCCTAATTAAATACTAAATTAAAAATTCTGAAACTTAAAGGAGAGATTAGTAAAACCGAAACTAAGAAAATGAATTAATAAAACTAAGAATTGGTTTTATTTTTTAATTTTTTAAAATAATAAAAAATTAAGGCAAATTGTTTATTTTTTTTAAATAATAGCTTTTTATTTTCAAAATACATGCAAAGATATCTTTGCAAAACCTTGTGTTCCAAATTTTTCTTTGTCCATTTCCCCACTCCCTTGGCAAGTAATCCAATATATGTTAAACATGTTCAATTCTTCTATACATATTTCCACATTAATCATGCTGCACAAGAAAAATCAGATTTAAAAAATGAGAAAAAATCCCCCAAAGTCAGCAAGCAAACAACAACAAAAAGGTGAAAAAACTATGTCATGACCCACATTCAGTCTCCATGGTCCTCTTTCTAGAAGCAGATAGCTTTTTACAATGCAAATCTATTAGAATTTTTTTTTCAATCATTGTTGGAAAGAGTCAAATCCATCACAGTTGATCATCACATAATCTTGTTACTATGTACAATGTTCTCTTGGTTCTACTCATTTCACTTAGAATAAGTTCATGGAAGTCTATAGGCTTTTCTGAAAATAGCTTGCACATCATTTCTTTTTTTTTTTTCTTTTTTTTTTTTTAAATAACTTTTAATTGACAGAACCCATGCCAGGCTAATTTTTTACAACATTATCCCTTGCACTCACTTCTGTTCCGATTTTTCCCCTTCCTCCCTCCACCCCCTCCCCCAGATGGCAAGCAGTCCTTTACATGTTAAATAGGTTACAGTATATCCTAGATACAACATATGTGTGCAGAACCGAACAGTTCTCTTGTTGCAAAGGGAGAATTGGATTCAGAAGGTATAAATAACCCGGGAAGAAAAACAAAAATGCAAGCAATTTATATTCATTTCCCAGTGTTCTTTCTTTGGGTGTAGCTGCTTCTGTCCATCCTTGATCAATTGAAACTGAATTTGCTCTCTTTATCGAAGAGATCCACTTCCATCAGAATACATCCTCATACAGTATCGTTGTTGAGGTATATAATGATCTCCTGGTTCTTGCACATCATTTCTTATAGAACAATACTATTCCATAACATTCATATATCATAACTTGTTCAACTATTCTCCAATTGCTGGGCACGCACTCAGTTTCCAGTTCCTTGCCACTACAAAAAGGGCTGCTACAAATATTTTTGCACATGTGGGTCCTTTTCCCTTTTTTATGATCTCTTTGAGATACAAGTCCAGTAAAGACATCAAAGAGTAGGCACAGTTTGATAGTCTTTTGGAAATAGTTCCAAATTGCCCTCCAAAATACTTGGATCCAGAATGGTTCACAACTCCACCTACAATGTATTAGTGTTCTAGTTTTCCTACATTCCTTCCAACATTTATCATTATCTTTTCTTGTCATCTTAGCCAATCTGACAGATGTGTAGTGGTACCTCAGAGTTTTCTTAATTTGCATTTTTGATCAATAGTGATTTAGAACATTTTTTCATATGACTAGAAATAATTTTAATTTCTTTTCCTGAAAATTGTTCATATTCTTTGACTATTTATCAATTACAAATTTGAGTCAACTCTCTCTATATTTTAGAAATGAGGCCTTTCAATCCCATCTTTTAAACATCATTATTCTCCTGTATTCCATGGAAGACCACTTCTTGACCTTCATACAACTGACCAAAAGGAAAAGAGAATACAAGATCTTATTGTATTTCTTGTTTGTTGATGATAAAAAGAGCAATTAATTCAATAGCATAAAACATGTCTTAGATTCCTCTAATAAATGTCTTTCAGAACATATCAAACTTCCTTTTATGACAGAAATATGGTACTGATACCTAAACCAAGAAGAGCCAAAACAAAAAAAGAAGATTACAAACCAATCTTCCTAGTGAATATTGATGTAAAAATTTCAAATAACATATTAGCAAAGAGATTCCAGCAACTTATCAGCAGGCTAATACACTATGACCAAATGGGATTTATACTAGGAATGTAGGGCTGGTTTATTATTGGGAGATTATTTAGTTTAATTCCATCTTATAGATAAAGAAACTGAGACCCAGAGAATTCTCTTGATTTAATTTATGTGGTAATAGATGAAAGAGTTTGTGATAGAAATTCAAGTTCTCAGAATCTAAATCCAATGATTTTTTTTGAAGGCATGACATTGTTTTCTTTGCGGCTTCAGTCAGTTAGAACTTCCCCAGTTTAGCCTTCCATGATTCCATGAGAGATAGCAACATTTCCTTCTTCTTCAAATATTCCTATAGGACTTCGTTTGATTTTTCCTTTGTCCCACTACCTTCTCTTTTATTTCTCATTTATTTCTGTACATATTGTAATGCCCAGTAGAGAATATGATCTTTGTAGAAGGTCAAGACAGTTTTCTTTCTGCTTTTGTATCCTTTGCAACAAACGCAGGGTCTTGCACATAGTAAGCTCTTACTAAACATTTTTCCATTGATTTGAATTGTGATGTTTCAAGGTTACAAGAGCACTTGACCTTTGCCACATGACTCAGGATTGATCTTTTGTCTTCTGAAAAACTCTTCCAAGAATCTCCTGGGTCAGAGAGGGTGGGGAGAATGGCATAATATTTGGTTATGTCATAGAGGAGTTACTGAGAAGTAAAGTCTATAGGAATGTTAATGTCTACAGGAATGTTAAGCATGAATATAATTTTGTGTTGTCAGGACCTACTTTGTTCCAACCAGTTAATCAACCAGCATTTATTAAGGACCTACTATATGTCAGCCTATCTGTAGCACCAAACAGGAAGAAAAAAAATCAGTGCTATGAAGTCATAGAGCTGTCAGAGATCTTACAGACTGTCCGCTGCCATTCCCTCCATTTTATCAGTGGAGAAACTGAGACTTAAGAATAGTTGTACTTTACTCAAGGATATTAGGGAAAGTGCAAGAACCAGAATAACCCTGTTCATTTTGATGCTTTGTCCAGTGTTATTTCCAGAGTCATAAGTTATGTCAAACAGGGCATTGCCTCAGGGCACTGAAATGGGGGAGTGTACTTCCTTCCTACATCACAAACTTAACTCTTCTCCCAGGGACAAGTTGCTGTGGTGTTTCTTTCCAGATTTCCCTCCTTCCAGTCTAATCCCAACAGGTATGAAGTTTGGGCCATCCCCCACATTATTTCACTGAATGATCTCAGTCACCTGTGCATGTTTTTTGTACCTCTCTGACCATCATATTGTGCTGTGCTGTCACCACCACTCTAATGTTAGGCAATTGACTTGCCATTGTAGTTCCTCCTCCTAGATTGTCCTCTTGTTTTTGAGGAGCTAGGTGGCACAATCAAATAATTCTGAATTCAAATCTGGGCAAGTCACTTGATCTCTGTACCTCAACTTCCCCATCTGCAAAATGGGAATAATAATGGCACTTACAGTAATGAGTATAAAATGAAATTATATTTGCAGAATTCTCTGAAATCCTTAAAACACTATAGTTCAGGCTACTACTACTGCTGCTGCTGCTGCTACTACTACTACTATTAGTACTGATATCACTGCTACCTACGCTCTCTCCTTTATTTTCTGGTGAACAGTCCAGAGATACTATACCTTCCATTCATGAATTGATTTTTGGCTTCAAATGAAAACATTCTCTTAGTGATAGTTCTGGGTCCTTACCATACCACTCTGTCAAATTGGTTTGCTATAAAAATGTTTTTACAGTCAATACAGTCTTGCTCCTGGATTGCAGTTTGATTAAAGTGATACAAATTGACTGACATTCCCCACCCCTACCCCTGCAGCTTTTGATAATGACTCGTAAAAAGGAAGAAAAATTTACCTTTGCATGTGTTTTTATACTGATTGATTGACCCTTCCCCAGATGATAGACTATCTCTCTTCCTTGGAGTCTACTTACATTGATTTGTTTTATTTTTCTTGTTTTTAAGGCTGTTCTGCCATTGGTTTCCTGGCTTTTACCTTTCATGTTTCTCTTTTGGATGGGGTTGGATTGAATAGAAGGGAAAAGTTTAGATAAAAGTGGGACCTACTGATTACAGGGTAATTTTACCAGGGAAATAATAATGAAGAGGTGGAGCAGTCTGTCAATATATCTCTTTACTCTAATTGATCATTTTGCTTGCTCCCTTAGAGCTCAGACATAAATTCAAGGCAATAGATATTTATTAAGCAGCCATTGTATTTTAGGCACTATGTTAAGTGCTGGGGTACAAAGACAAAAATGAAAACAGCTTCTGCACTCATGTAAATTATATTCTATTGGTGGGAGAGTAGGAGAACAACATGTACACAGATAATTAAACTCAAAATTAATACAAAATCATTTTATCTGGAAAGCATTAACATTTGGTGAAATTAAGAAAGACTTGTATAGCAGGTGGCACTTGACTTGAGAATTAAATAGAATTGGGAATTACAAGAGGTGGAGATGAGATGAAGGGAGCTTTCTAGGATTGGGGGACAGCCTTTGCAGAGAAAGGCATGTAGATGGGTATGGAGTGTGACTTGGAGAAATAATGAAAAGGAGGAAGTTGGATCAGGAAAGCTGGGGCCAAACATGAAGGCCAGTCATCAAGTCCCAACTGTATTCAGGGCAAAGCTGAAAATTATATTCTTATGAAACTAAACAAACTAGCTAAAAATTGAGTTGAGTTTAGATTTGAGATAGAAACTCTGTTCATAGAATGCTGAGTGAGATTTGAACCCCCAAACAGTTGCTTTCTTTCTATTTTGCAAAGTAATCAGTTAGCTCAATTTGTACCTTTTCAAAATTTCCTCTTTGATATATCTTCAGCAAGTGGTTATTTAGACTTCTCAAAAAGATCTCTTGTGATGAGAAACCTATTATCTCCCAAAGGTAGCATATTCTATTTTTGAGTGACTAATTGTTTGGAAGCATTTTTTTCCTTACATCAACTCTAAGTCTGTGTCTTGAAAGTTTCTATCCATTGCTCTTAATTCCACTTTGTAGTGTAAAGTATAATAATCCTAATACCCCTAAAAATGGCCCAAAACAGCTAGCATATTTTACCTAAATCTTTAAAAAGAGGACTTTAAGCAAAAGTTGAATGATCACTTGTTGGCTAAGGTATAGTATGGATTCCTTTCCTGAATGGATTGAAATAGATGGCCACTGAAATCTTTTCCAAATCTAAATTATCTAATTCTGTGGACGGGAGTGCTGGATCATCTTTGAGAGGGCATGGAGAATGGAAGATGGGAAAGTATACTATTTTCAAAAGAGAGAAAAAGAATAGAATTTACAAAAAATAGGCCAATGGACTTGTTTTTGATTCTTTAGAAAAAATCTAGATGCATTATTGAAGAAATGGTTTTTGAGCATTTAGAAAGGAAGAAATGATCACCCAAATGGCTTTATCCAGAACTATTTAAGCTCATTTGCTTTTTTTGATAGGGTTGTTATGTAGACCTTACCAAAACTACAATCATTTTAATAAAGTTTACCATGAATCTTATGATCTTTGTAGAAAAGATGAAGAGAGGTAGGCTGGGTAATAATACAGTTAGCTGGACTTAAAACAAATTGAATGATTAGGTTCTGGAAAATCGCTATTAGTGGATTAAGTCTCTAGTTAAGTGCCTCAAGGATTTGTCCTTGGTTCCATTATGTTCAATATTTTTGTCAATGCTTGGGTAAAAGCACAGATGGTATCTTTATGTAAAGTTTCGTGACATAAAGGTTAAATAATAGAGATGTCAGAACAATTATAAAGAAAAATCTCAGGGGATTGGAACATTGGACAATTTAGTAATATGGAATTTAGTTGGGTCAAATGGAAAATAATCTATACTTAGATTCCAACATTATCTTCTCAATTACAAGTTGGAGTAGCCATAGAATAGGCAGCTCATCAGGAAAAAGATCTGGGGGAGGAGGGTTAGCAAAATGCAAACTTAATAGGAGTCAACAGTGTCATAAAAGTCAAAAAAACTAATTCAGTCCTATGCTACCTTGAGATAGATGCACAATGTTCAGAATATGAGAGGAATGATTGAAAGAATTGGGAATAAATAGTCTAACAAAAAGAAGAATCACAGAATCAAAGTATATAGATTTGGAAGAGATATCAATGGCCATCTAGTCCAACCCGTACATTAAAGGAATCCCCACCATAATTTAGCCAACAAGTCGTCATTCAACTTTTGCTTAAAGTGTTCCTTTAAGACTTAGACAAGATAGCTATCTTTTGTTATTTGTACAGGCATTAAGATTATTATACTTGATACCATAGAATGGATTTCAGAACAATGACTAAAACTTTTTTAGAGGCAAATTTATGTTTGATGCAGGAAAAAAGACTTCCAAATAATTAGTCATCAAAAAGAGAATATATTACTTTTAGGAGATAGTAGGTCCCTCATCACAAAAGGTCTTCTTGAGAAGTCTGAATGATCACTTGTTGAAGATATCTTAAAAGGGAAATTTTGAACAGGTACAAAGTGGACTAATTGATTTCTAAAGTCCTTTGCAAGATGGGAAGAAACCAGCTATTTGGGGGATTCAAATTTCAGCATTTTATGAAAAGAGCTTCTATCTCCTGTCTAAACTCAACTCAAACTTTTGGCCAGTTTGCTTAGCTTCATAAGAATATAATTTTCGATTTTGCAGTGAATCCAGCTGGGAATAAACGTGTGGCTCAGTTCTCAGAAAAGTTCTTTACCTTATCCATAGTCTTTGCTAATTAGAAACTCCAGAAGGCTTCTCATATACTGTATCTCAAGAGACAGCTGTTGAGATACAACTTCTCAGCTCATCAGCTGATTTCATTCTCCTTTTCCCTCTAGATAGTTTGTGGAAAATGGAGAAATATTAAATTCCTTTTTGGGACTGATTTTTAAATCTTTTTGAAGTTTTGAGCCCTTAGGATAAAAGGTTTCCTGAGTTTGGTGTTCTTCATAGGACCATAAAGGAGTTTTTTGGCTGAGTGCTAATGAAATCAATATATGCATTAGTCAATAAAATCATCTTAATGGAGCTATATCATATTAGCAACATGAAAGTGAATGCAAACAAAAGCATAGGAACTGTGGATCCAAGAAGTAGGAGTCAAACATGCTTCTTCAACACCCACTCAATGCATTTAAGCAAAGCTTTGGGTGAGAGTCAGAACATTAAGGACACTCTAGAGATTTGAGATGTTTAGCCTAGTTTTATTTGACAAGTGACATTGCTAGCACCAATTCCCCCAGAGGGAAATCAACCCTCTGGTAAAATAGCTCTGGTTGTTGGTAAAATTTTCCTGATCCTCGGTCTGGATTTTCCTTTACTTTCATCCAATCTCTGTTAGTTACTACTTCTTATAGAGCCACCCTAAAAAAAAAAATCCTTTGTGGAATTTAGTTCCACCCTTCACATGCTCATGGGTATTTATATGCTTCTTCAAATGCCAGTTGGCCAAGTCCTACACATTAAATTATTTTACTCTCTTCCCATAGATGAATAATGCTGGTGCTTTGATCCTTCTTTCCCCTCCAATTCAAGGACGACCCTAAAGCAACCTATGGAAAAGGGACAACTCCCCAACTTTCAACTAGAAGTGGGGGGTGGAGGTGAGTGAATACAGGTACTTAATATTTTATTTATTCTAGCACAAGTGCACCACTTTCCTTATTGCAAGACACAGAGGAAGTTGTGGTTTAAATGGTTATTTGGATGGAAGGGATGAAAGACTTGCATGGGGGAAGCAGAGAACGACAGAAAGTCAAATCAAAGGCTTGGCTCCTCCAGCGGGGCCTTCTGGAATTTCCTTGACTTGGAATCTATCCCTTTTCCAAATAAAAGTGGATAAATAGATATTGAAAAACACAAAGCTGGGGCTTGTTTAATCTGGCTGTTTTCATTTGATCACTTCAGTATTGGTCTTATAGTGGAATGTGGTTTTCCTTGGCCTTTGCTGGAAACCATCATTTGATCATCCTCCTTTATAGGAGTGTGCAGAGGACAAATGCATTAGTGTTGGTAATGGGTGATGAAAGACCAAGTATAAATCCATAGCGTGGTGGTGATCATTTGGCTACAATCTCTCAAACCTGTATTTGCTTTAATATCCTTGCTTCTCTCTCATAATTATGTTATTCTAAGCGGGGTCTTTATTAGGGACATGCTGTTTACTACATGAGGTGCTTTGGAATACAGATGCTAGAGTGCTGGCAATGTAATCCAAAAAATGAGTCTTGGGGGTTTAGGATAAATTATGAATGCAGCCTTGCTACTTAATTAAAGTGAAGGATTTACACTGAGAAAGGACAGTCTCATCATTTAGAAAGCTTGAAGTATGCAGACGAATGATACTCATTGTCAAAACGTTCTCTACCTGTGTCTCTTGGCAAAGGCTGTAAAGTCTACTTGTTCAGGATGATGATTAGGAAAAGTGAGGGAGACAAGATCTCTGCTTCTGCCTTCTAGTGCCAAATGCCATTATGTAGCAGGGGTCAGAGGAAGATGAATGGAGAGTAATTAAGGTTTGGAAAAAAAAAGTCCCAAGCACATGCAAATAAAGAGACTTGGAAACGAAAGACTCTCATCATTAAGATGCTGTACCAAGAGAATGGCTTTTCACTTCAGAGCTGTTTCCATCAATATTTTACTCTATTTACTCAGGGGTGACTTTTTTAGACTGGGAGCTATGTCTTTGAAGGAAGAAAGGCTGAACTTTTGGGCCATCTTTTGAAACACTTGGTGCTCCTTTGATGTAGGGAATCATTTAATCAGCATTTATTAAGTGCCTACTATATCCTAGGCATTTTGTTAGGCATTGAAGAGTATGTTGGAATGAATAGTGAATTTGTCCTTTATCATCTCTCTTCATGAGTTCATCCCACTAGTATTTAGAAGCACGACTACTGAAGACTCCCCTGTCCTTTTTGCTTGTTTATCAGACACCACTGAGTATCCACTGTTTACATTATGTTATACTAGATACTGCCCTTATGGTGAGGGGTAAGCTTCTCTCCTACCCAAAACATAGCTATTTTTCTCTATTCTTCTATCTGCTTTTCTCTATTTATTTACTAGTTAGGTCTGTCCTAAGATTCTATGATTGAAGCAGCTAGGGGGCATAGCAGATGAACAACTCATGAAAGCCTGAATTCAAATCCAGCCTGAGATATTTACTATATGTGTGTCCCTGAGCAAATCACTTAACTACATCTGTCTCAGCTTCCTCACCTGCAAAATGGCATAATAATAACTTCTATCTCCATGGAAGGCTATTTTGAAGATAAAATGGGATAATATTTGAAAAAAAAAGTTAAAATCATATAATTTGGAGTTTTCAGGGTCCTTATAGGTCCTCATTTTATAGGTGAGTAAATTGAAGCTCAGAAGGTGACATTTTCTAAATACACACAACTAGTCAGTTGTGGACTTGAGATTTGACCTCATGTGTCCTTTGTCCCTAGATCTAGTACCCTGCCTCTTGCATCACACGTATGCTATTATTGCCTTATACAGATTCATCGCATATTATTAGAAAAGGCCTTTCAGAGAGATCATCAAGAGGGCTCAGTTTCAGATATATTCTGGAGAATATCTTACATATTACTGGATACATAAAAAGCAGTCCATAATTATCTACTCATAGAGCCGCATTAGTGGGATCCCATATAGATAGATAGATAGATAGATAGATGATGGGATAAAGATTAGTTTTAAAATTAGGAAGGCCTGGGTTCAAATTCTACCTCTAACTCCTAATTCTAAATATCTCTCTGGGGATGGGTGAGTCAGTTAACTTGAAAATGGGGCTCCAGATAATTTTCTAAGGTGAAGTTAAAGATAAGTTGCTGGTCCATATTGGTGGAGAGAGTTTTCATGTTGGGAGTTTCCCACACAGATAAGATCACAGATGCAGATCCCCCACAAAACAGTGTGTGTGTGTGTGTGTGTGTGTGTGTGTGTGTGTGTGTGTGTGTGTGAATGCAGAGAGTGTGATGAAGACCCTAATGGAGGAGCACATTAACTCAAGCCAGGATTGCTGAGCTGCTAAGCTAGTGTTTGGTTCCCAAGACCATTTGAATTAATTTTCTGCCTTTGGGCATTTTCAGTCGTCAGGAGGATATACATAAATAAACAAGAAAAGGACACAAGAGAAGGTGCCAGTGTGGGACATGGAAGAAGGTGCCAGCACTGGCATTACAAAGGCTAGTAGCCTTGGCAGCAAAACAGGGTCGAAACATAGTCCTTGGTCTTTTCAGAGCGGCAGATGTTTTGGATCAGGGAAAACTGTCAGTATGCATAATGGATAATGGAAACTCCTCCATGCTTGCCTGCTAGGGGAAAGAAAATACTTTGCCATGCTATATCTTAATAGAAGTTATTATCAGCCCTCTTTGGATGCTACGGGTAAGGAAATAAATGGCATGGATGCCAGGTTGAGGGTGACTGTGGAAAGGATAAATGACTGGACTTATCCTCCACCACGAGAATATTTCAGTGGGTTAGGGGGAAATGATGGTTCTATTATCCCTGCACATAGGCAAGACCATTCAGGATGTAGGCCATATTACCAGTTGTTTTGTTTTTTTTTGTTTGTTTTTTCTACCCTCGAGAGTCCATTTTTCTCTGAGATTTATGAGGAAGCGAATAAGGATTGGTTGCTATTGTATTAATCTCAGGGAAACAAAAGTTTCAAAACTTTGCAACATCAGGCCAGCATCATGTCAAAGCTAATGGATGAAGGTTGCCTCAAATGGAAATTCAACTGGAATCTTTTTTCTTGAAGGAGCATTTGGAAGGCAGTTATCTTCGAGGTGGTTTGCCCAAACTGCCCCCCAAAAAGATGTATTAGAAAACAACATTGGCTCACGTCTATATGGGTTTAAAGTTTGCAAAACACTTTATATCCATTATTTCACTTGATCCTCACCCAACATTGTGAACGAGGTAGTATGATTATTCCATTTTGAAGAGAAAGAAACTGAGGTACACAGAAGTTAAGTCAGAGTCACACAGTTAGTATGTCTGAGGTGGGATTCCAGCCTAGATTTTCCTGACTTCAGGTCTAGTACTCTTTTACCCTTTGCCCTGCTACCTCTAATAGTGGTTCTTAATCTGGAATCTATGAACTTAAAAAAAAGGATTTTGATAATTTTTTTCAATATAATTGGTTTCCTTTCCGATGTTATGTATTTTATTTTTACTTGAAGCATCTAGGTGGAGTGGTGGATACTGCACCAGGCCTGGAGTTAGGAAGAACTGAGTCCAAATTATACCTCAGACATATACTAGCTTGTGACCCTGGGCAAGTCACTTCATCTTTTTTGCCTCAGTTTCCTTATCTATAAAATGAGCTTGAGAAGGAAATCATAAACCATTCCAGTATTTTTGCCAAAACAAAACAGGATCATAAAGAGGCAGATGTGAGTGAAAAACTGATAAATGTTTCATTTTATACATTTAAAAACTATTCTGAGCTGTCCAGAAGATTCATTAAGCTTACAAGGGGTCCAAGATACAAAGAAGGGTAAGACTCTTTGCTTCAGAATACCAGAGCATGGTATTTAGTTTGGCCTTAATAGCTAGAATAGTAATAGACTGTAGTATTCATTTCCATGGGAAAATGTTGATGGAAACAGCTCTGGGGTGAAAAGCCATTCTTTTGGTATAGCATCTTAATGATGAGATTAAACTCTGCAGCTGCTCCCAACCTCCTGATCATTGGTCTGACTAATGACTCTAATGAAAATCATGATATCATAGATGGAGAACTGGAAGTGACCTCAAAAGGCTTTTGAGCACAATCCTCATTTTACCAAAAAAAAAAAAAATGGATTTTTCCAGGGTTACATATCCAGTAAGGATTTGAAGCAGGATTAGAATTCAGGTCTTCCAAATTCCAACTCTACAGTAGTACGAACACTGATCCTTTAGGGTCTGTAGAGCCAGGTTCATTTTAGCCATATTCTTTGAAAAGAACATCCATTTTTAAAAATTTTTTTGATGTGGATTTAAAACAGGGGAAAATGATGGATGAATTAAGAAAAGATAGGGACTTTGAAGAGCCTAAGAAGACTTTGCGAAACATTCTTAGGAAAGATCGAGACTTGCCAACAATTTTATAGAAGCTATTAAACTAAAAAAAAAAAAAAAGTGACTGATCCTGTTCCTTCTGCTGGGTTTTTTTTCCCCTCCTCTACCATCCCAAGAATCCAAAGTAACACCTTTTAAACATTCCCAGAAAGAGAAGAGGAAGAAGGTGTTTGCAGAACTTGGCATCCAGTGGGAACTCAAAGCATAAGTAGCTGAATGCATTCTTAAGTCAGTTCTGCTCTCCACCAGAAGCTCATTGGGCAGTGAATACCATATATTCATTGGCAAAATTCAAGGACCTCACACTCATAGTATTATATAAACTTGGAGATGTAAGGGACCTTACAGGTAAAATCTATTTTGCCTTCCCCTCCTCCTTCCCTAATTTTGCAGATGAAGAAACTGGAGACCCAGAGAGGTTGTGAGTTGGCTAAGGACAGGAAATAGATGGTTGGCGGCTGTCCTTCATTCTCAAAGAAAGTCAAAATGACATCACTATGTTAGAGTCAGTTATAGTGTGTCCAACTGTGACTGATCGAACCCTTATGAACTCAGAATGCTCTGCCACAAGTTGGATACCAATAGTCCCTATGAACATTTCAGGTGGACTCTCCATGCATCTCCTGTTTTTTCTGGGTTAATTCAATTCTTTGTTCACAGAGCACAGTATTTTCTCTAATGAGGGCACACCATGCTGGGTGGTCCTGTGCCAGGGTCTTCCATGTAATGCAATCAATTCTTAAGTTCTTAAGAGAATCCTTGAGAGTATCCTTGCGTCACTTTGAACATCATGGTACTCTGATAATAAACTGAAAGACATTCCTACTCTACTTGAAATTGAGATTGTTTGTATTAGAGCATTATACCAGTTGCCGTAGGGTGGGAGGCAAGAAGACAAGGGAAGATTAGGGTAGGAAAAAAGAAGGTATGGAAATTAAAACTCATGACTTCAGCCTTATTTTTTTCTTATTGTTGTCCATTTATTTTGCTGCTTATTCCTCTATAAAAGACTATCTGAAAAATAAATGTATAATGAAATATTGGAAACTAAAAAGCACCTAGAAATCTTTTGCATTTATATATGACTTAAAAGACATTTGCCTGAAGACAGAAGTATATCCAATCCAATCCAATAACCATTTATAAGACACCTACTATTTGTGCTAAGCATTAGAGATACAATTAATAAAAAGGAAAATAGTCCTTAGCTTCAAAGAGCTTATAATATAAAGAAGACAAGAAAGTAACAAGAGAAAAGGAAGGCTAACAGGGAGTAGATAGCCAGTTCTCTGGAGCTGAAATCAGAGCAGCAGATGCAAAGGGGGGAGTGAGCTGAGTTCAGTTTGTTTCCTTTATAAAGAAAAGCATTGGAAGGAGTTTGGTACGCCACATTTCAGTTCTCCAATCAGACAGAAGAGAAGACTGAGGGAGATGGTGACAATTAAGCTTGAATTAGCAGCCTGATAGTGAGCAACCCAATTAACCCCAGTCTGGGAGGGGCCATCTTGTTCCATGGAGTTGTGACTAGGCAGCGAGAAAGGAGCAGATACAAATGGAGAATACTAATCCAAAGCAATGAATGAATGATTCAAGCACTGCATAGCAAGCTTATAAAGTTATTTGGTAGAATATCATAATTTTTAATACTTTAGTGGGAAATGCTTTATACCATTATGATATAACACAAGCAACTATAAATGGGGAAATTCATTAAATAACTTATTTTTCTTTCTATTGGCTTTTTCTGGGACCAACTCGTCCTTTATTCCAGGCATTTTGCTATTATCTGATTCACTATTTCCTTCCTTTCCCTACTTGAAATAGTATCCTCTGGAATGAACCTTTAGCGCTCATGGATCCCCTCTCTGAGAGAGTTAATTGCTTTAGTTTTAGAACCTTGTCTGGGGGTTGACTAGTTCTATTTGGTTAGTAAATAAGTACATCATTTGATTGGTAATGTCTACTTGGCCCTAGACCATGTTTCATTGCCTATTCATCCATCCATCCTGGGCATTTTGCCATCTACTCTGCCACTCCCCTCTATATATCTCCATATTCGAATGTGAAAATAGTTATTATTAATAACCAATTATTAATATTGGAAAGGATCCAGGGTTTTTCTCTTTTCTGTTTCCTCATTTAAAGCCCAGCCCTTCAAGAACATTTTTGACCTTGCCCAAAGAATTTGCCCTACCCTGGCTCTTATCTAAGTAGAATTCTTCTCCCATCATCATTTATTGTTCATGGACTGGATGGAGAATACACCCTTTTGTACAAATTGCCCAAGGTGGTAGTAGTCTGACTTGAGATGAGTCTCTTTGTCCAAGAGTGACATGATCAGCATCCCCTTATTAGAATAAGGCCATCTCTATTTATAATATTCATTCTCTCACTAACTATTAACAAATCAAAGATAATTTCTACTCATCAAGGACAATCCCTTCTCCAAATGTATTTAAGTATTCAGAGGCCTCCCAAGGTTAGTCTTTGGTTTCCCAGCAACCACCAACCTCAATTTGTTGATTATTTGCTGGCCATAATAAATTCATTATTAATTACCCAGAAACTAATGTCTCTTGGATTTTTCCTTCGTCACTAATGTAAACTCCTTGTGAGCAATATTATCTCACTTCCATTTGTGTCCTTAACGCATACCATAAAGTCTGATAGGTATCAGATGATTAATAAATACTCATTCATTCATTCTGATCCCATCATCTGAGTATCTCTACACTAACTATTTAATCAAACTCTTGCTTGGTCATTTTTACCTCTTGGCTGAATTCTTTGAATAGAAATAATCTCTAAACCTATTTTCTAAATTGTAAATGCCACTAAAGAAAAGACATATCTCATTTATCTTTGTCCCTATCTTTGTATTTAGCACAGTGCCTTGCATATAGGAGCACTTAATACATTTTTGTTGAAGGAATAAATGAATGAATTTTAGTAGGAAAAAAAAGTTTTTTCTTTCGTTACTTGACAAATACTATTGAGCCTCATAATTCAGAAATGATCATAAATAAAAGCTGTCCAGGCTTCTTTTCTATTTCCTTCATTTCTTTTTGGGTAATATGAGATGAAAATAATTGAAGGAGAGAAAAGTCAGGAGTGATTTCACACAAGTATGATGAGTAGTGGAGATAAGGGAAAGGCTGACACAGGGAGACTGGCACACCCACAAATTACATCTTCACTTTAGCATCCCTTTCAAGGCATCAAATTTAGTTAGAGCACCTGAGTTTGAATTTTGCTTCTGCTACTTCATACCTGTGAGACTTTAGGGATTTTCTCTCCCCTTTTTGAAAATAGTTTCTTCATTTCTAAAAGGAGATAAATTCGAAGGCTCCTTTTAGTTTCAAATCCTGTGATTTCTAAATTGCTTGCTATGTCTGCCACAGGTATTGACAGTCTTGCCTTCTTGTTTTTCTTTCAGGGGAAATGGGTGTGAATGTTTGTTTTTTGGAAAGGGATTAGAACTTTTTTGACGTCACAGACATGTATCTGTCACACACACACACACACACACACACACACACAAACAAATAAACACACTCATTCTCCATCATATTAGGGATACATAGTATCACATTCCTCCATGTTGCCCATGTTGTTCCAGAACAAATGTTTCCTTTGGGGATTATACCTTGTAAGAAATGACTCAGCAGCAGAAAGGAAAGTATTTTCTGGACTAGGGGGGACAGGAAAAGAAGAGTCTGAACCAGAGCACATAATTGAGACCAGGGCCCAGCAGGACCTGGAAGAGAATAAAGCAGACTGCAAACTTCAGGAAAGAACTGAGACCAGAGAAGAGTTAACAAGTTCTCCTTCTACCCAGGATTCTAGGAGCTCTAAGAAGGTAGCCAGCCTGGGGGGCTTAAACTTTACTTTGCACCTGGAATCCAAGCCAGAGGGTATGGGGAGGGGGAGGCAAAGACTTGGCACATTGAAGCTAGTGCCTGGGAGTAGTCCAGTACCTGCTCAGCCTGTAACTCTACCACTAACAGACAGGAGGGAGGGGGTTTACCTGGCCAAGGTAAAAGGCAGTCAGATAAACATTATGGAGAGGGAGGGCAATAGGAGCTTTAAGTGAATTAGAAACGACTTTTTCTGGGGTATTTCTTGACAGAATTATGCTTGATTCTTTTGCGCCAGGTATTGGTTAAATTTAGGCTTGTTGGAAGGGGAACAGAGTGTAAGATTGCAGAGAACTGTTGGGTATACTCCTACATGACACCAAAATAGATGAATGCTGATCTCATAAACACCATTATCTATTGGCAGAGTTTTTGTCTGGCACTGAAAATGATCAGAGATAGGAAGAAATAACAATAACCAGAGAAATCTTCAAAGAGCAAATGGCTTGTTCCTCTTGCTACAGTGGAAAGAGTACTGAATCTGGGAATCAGAGAGTCAGTTAATCAGGGAATCCTGGGTTCAAGTACTTTTTTTTTAAATTTATGGTCCTATAAAATCTCTAATCAATTTTCTCATCTGTAAAATGAGAGGATTGGGCTAAGATGGCCTTTCAGCTTCAGATCTAGGATCTTATGGTACCAACCTGAGACAATTGTTGTCCAATACTAGGTTTCATTCATCATATTAGAAATACACAGTATTACATTCCTCCAAATGACTCAGATTCCTCGAAATGATTCAGCAGCAAATATGTCTGTCTGAAATTCTGGCCAGAGAGGACATTCACATATACATACACACATATAACATACATTTTTAGTTCGATTTGTGACCCCATTTGCAATTTTCTTGGCAAAGATACTGGAGTATTTTGCTATTTCCTTTTCTAGTTCTGAAACTGGAGAAACTGAGGCAAATAGATAGAAGTGACTTGGCTGGGATTACACATCTAATAAGTGTCTGAGGTTGAATTTGAACTCAATTCCTCCTGACTCCAGGGCCAGCATTCTGTTCACTGCTGCCCAAGAGGATATGTGTACTACTTAGAGAGAGAAAGAGAGAGAGAAAGAAAACGATCAAATTCTGGTAGCTATGTCATAGATGATCTTAAGCAGTGAGGGAAACAGTATCAAGAATCTGAAGAGTTGAAAGGGCTTCAAATGTTGCTCTGTTACTTACTTGGATAAATAACACATTTTCTAAAATTCAGTTTCCTCCATTATACAATATATGATACAATATAATACTTTTATTATCTCCCTCAAAGGATTGTAGGGAAAGCATTTTATAAATTTTCCATAAAAAATATGAACTTTCTAGGAACACACACATTCTTTCTGAAACACCTTTGACAAGCAGTCATCTAGACTTCCTGGGATAAGGGTCATTAACCTCTGAAAGTGGGCAGCTAAGTAGTGTAGTGGCTAGAGTGCTAAGCCAGGAGGACCAGACTTCCAATCTAGCCTTGGATACTTTCAGAGTGTGACCCTGAGCAAGTAATTTAACCCTCTATGCCTCAGTCTCTTCATCTATAAAATGGAGAAGGAAATGGCATATCACTCCAGTATCTCTGCCAAGAAAACTCCAAATGGGGTCATGAAGAGTGAGATACAACTGAAATGATTAAACAACAAACCTTGGAAGGCAGTCCACACTTAAGATGACTTCTTGGGATGAGGGTAATTACCTCAAAAAGGGGCCTATAGTTGTTAGGAAGCTTTTCCTGCCATGAAGTCTTATTCTTTCTATGACGTTTACCTCATACTTAAAGCCATGCCTAAGGAAGGGGGAAGCTGACACAGGCAGATCAAACCTAATCTTTTCTCCTACTGTGACAATCTGTAAGATACTTGAAGGCTGTTATTGTATATCCCCTATGCCTTTTCTCTTCATACTAAATAATCTCATGAGTGTACTGAGTAGGATTCAATGAAAGCTCATCGTGGCTTCAGTTTCCTTAATGTAAGATATACATCAATATAGCTGATTCCTAAGGGAAGCTATAAGGACTTGTGAAATATTGTCTATCAAATGCTTGAAACTTAGGGCAATTCATTTCCTTTCTCACTGACAAGTTAATATTAGTAAATACTCTCTGGCTGCTTTGAAAATTGATTGTCAAGGATAAAGTCTGGAATATAAGGAATAGCTTCAACAGGTGACTTTTAAATTACTGACCATTACACAAGCCTATGGTTTTTTTTTTTAATTTTGATATGGGGAATAATGTTTTTGTGTTATTATTTCAGCAGATGGGCTATTTCTTGATCTGTCAGTGGGCCCCAACATGTCCCTTGTCATTGCTGACAAAATAGGGTTTCAACTGTTTAAATTAAGAGAAAAAAGAGTGACCCAGTTAAAACAAGTCTCATTTAAGACGTTAAATGTGTTACCCTGTTGGAGACTAAAGGTGAGAAAGACACAGTGGGCCATACAGGAAACAGCTGTGTCCTACCAAGATTTAACACACAGAAATAATAGTTATTAGATGGTATGTCCTTCAGTTAGAAGAAATAAATCATCTGTCAATTGGCAGTGTTATGATTTTCTTATTTTCTATCCTGTAACTGAACACTATAGATCAGTTCACATCTTGTATTTGTTTACATAGCTTTAGATTTCTGTGAAACTGCCAATCTTTAGCTGCCAAGATTCACATACCCTTATTGAATCTTTTCCAAATTTTGTGAGAATTTTCAGGATTGATAGAAATATCACCCACTTTTTTCCCCCCATTTTACCTCTGAACTTTTCAAAGGCACCTGGACAAAAATCAATACAATCAGATTATAGTTTGGGAGGGGTAAAATTGTTTAGCTAATTTTTAGACGCAAACTTTTGCTTCTCTTGCCTCTCCACAATCCAGTCTTTGCTTGTCTGACTAAAAAGTGCTAAATCTGGGGTAAAACTTTCAAATGACTTCTATTTTCTCAGAAGTTGTCCTTTTTGCTGAACACTACCCTCCCCACCCAATCCCGCCCTTGCTCTCATAGAAAGAAATGAACTGAATGCCTTTCCATTTACTCAGAAGAACCACTGACCCTTGAAAAAGAAAGTCCCAGATATTAGTTAGCAGTAAACACAGTCATACTGCATTGAAAAAAAAAACTCAGCCTTAGTATCCATGTTGTGGAATCTCTTTTTAGGTGGAATTTTTATTTCATTTTATTTTATTTTTTTGCCAAAATTGGGAGGAGGTCTGGATCTGTGATTTCATCAATATGAGGAACTTTAGAAAATCTTAAATACTTAATCTTAGAGAGCTATCACTTAATATGATGATAATTGTATTTCAAATCATTGGTTTCATTTATAATCCCATGTATTTTATTTTATACATTAAAATATATATATATTCTGAGCAAGGATGCATAGGTTTTGCCAAATTGTTGAAATTGTCCAGGGCACAAAAAAGATATAAGAACTCTTGCTGTAAGTGAATTCAACTTGACACACACACACACACACACACTATATATATATACTCAACTTGACATATGTTCTAATTAGAGGTTTGCAGCATCAGGCTTTGATATTATCACACAGCTAGTAGAAAGTGAGATTTAAATCCAGTTCCTCTCCAAGAATGAGTTTCTATCCTCTAGACGATATTGTCTCTCAAAATTGCCTTATGATAAGGTCTTTTTATTTAAGTATTTTAATCACTAGTCTTCCTAGGTATGAGGTCACTGAATGTTCCAAAAGAGTTAACATATCAACGAATCATTTATTAATTTATACTCCATGCCAAACATTGTGCTAGGCATTGGGGACATAAATACAAAAAAGAAACCATTCCTGCTCTCAAGAAGCTTCCATTATTCCTGTTATAATTTCTGTCATATAAATTAGTAAGGTCACAAGGTATGATATATAACCAATAAGCTGATAATAAAGTTCTATTATCTGCTCTGTTTTAAAGTAAATTTATATTCTTTTCCTTGTAAAATTGAATATTATATCTACTTAGTTTAATAACTATAAAAACAGAAATTTTATTTGGAAGATTTAAAATTTTTTTTTTTGCAACTAAAAAGTTGTATAGAAAGTTCTATAGAAAACTTCTCTTACCTGAAGGTCATTATGATGCCTTTCAATTGTTGAAAATTCCTCTCCTGCAAAGATGGGCTAGATAGGTGGTGAGCAAATTTCTCAGAACCTCATCTTCACATCATATTTTCCAAGGAATCTTGCCTAGATCTTGTGCTCTGCATATTAGATCCCTCATGATAATATCTCAAGTTTGTGTAGAACTTTCAATGTTCCTTTTAATCATTATAAGCTTGTGAGGTCAGCTGGGCAGCAAGGGATAGGATAGGACACAGGGGATTGTAAACCAAGAAACTTGAGTTCTCTAGTTGTCTTTGCTATAAACTCAAGTCTGTGACATTGGTTAATTCACTGACTTATTCAATAAGCATTTATTGCTAGATGGTGCAGTGGTTAGAGGGGTAGAACCTGGAACCAAGAAGATTCATCTTCCTGAAGTCAAATCTGGTCTCAAGACACTTGCTAGCTGTGTGACTCTGGGCAAGCCACTTAACTCTGCCTCAGTTTCCTCATCTGTAAAATGAGCTGAAAAAGTAATTAGTAAACCACTCCAGCGTCTTTGCCCAGAAAACCCTAAATAGGGTCACAAAGAGTTAGACACAACTGAAAAAAGATTGAACATTAACATCTTCAAGGGGCTCACATTCTATTGGGAGGAAAGAGAATATACATGGAGATATATAATATATATATATACACACACACACACACACACACACATATACACAGAGAGATTACACATACATGTACCCACACATACATGTACACACAAACATATATACACATGCACATACCTGAATAAACACATGCACACACATGAATATACATTTAAGATACATATAATATATATATAAAACAAAATAGAGGCCACCCCCACCTCTCTCTCTCTCTCTCTCTCTCTCTGTGTCTGTCTTTCTCTGTATCTGTGTCTCTCTCTGGGTGAAACAATTGGGGTTAAGTGACTTGGTCAGGGTCATGCAGCTAGTAAGTATTAAATATCTGAGGTCAGACTTGGACTCCTGACTTCAGGGCAGGAACTCTATCCACTGTACCATCTAGCTGTCCCTATGCAATTTTCTGAGACCACATGTTGCAAAGCTGGTGACTTCCTGCATTGTTACAGGGTTTTCTCATCTAGGATTTATCTTTATCAATGAAATCACAGATACAGTTCCCACCCCTAAATGCAAAATCATTTGGAAGGCGGGCACTAGCAATGTAGGTGAAGGGCATGCAGAATGCCCTTCTATACTTGAGTCTGAAGTGAGAAATGCATTCCTGATATTTACAAGTTTGCAAAGGCACAGAGTTGGGAGATATCATATATGAGGAATTGTGAGGAGACCATCTAGAATAAAGTGTATGATGGGGAAGAATGTGTTATAACTCTAGAAAGATAGGTTGGAAGCAGATTGTTAGGGGTTTCAAAGGCCAGACAAAGGTATTTGCATTTTATTTGTATTTATGTATTTGTTGATTTATGAAACTCTTGTCAAGAACATACTAACTGTAGCAGATCAGGATCAATTACTGTAGAGGTTCTTAATCTTTATTATGTCATGAATCACTTTGACAAACTGGCAAATCCTAAGAACCCCTGCTCAGAATAATGTTTTTAAATGCATAAAATACATACATTTATGCATACAAAATGCATAGGAATAAAATTACAAAGGAAACCAATTATTTTAAACAAAGATATTTGTATCGATCCTCAAGGCAATAGGGAAGCAGGGAAACTTTTTGAGTAAGAGAGGGATATGGAAAATCCTGTGCTTTATGAGTATCAATATGAAAGTCATCACTTTCTCTTGATGTACCTATAACTATAAAATGAGGGGTCTACCCTAGAGGATTCCTACGGTTTTTTCCAGGTCTAAAACTTTAAAATAACATTATTATTATTAGCAATTTATAGATAAGGAAACTGAGGCAGAGAACAGTTGAATGATTTGCTAGAGACCACACAGTCATAAATATTGATGTCAGAGCCAGGACTTCTGATACTTATTCCAGAGTTCTTACCTTTTCCTTGAGTTGTCTCTAAAGCATGGCAGCTGTTTCCACATTCTGGAATTTGGGGTAACTGGAGCTGTCCAAATGCTGACCCAGCTCCCTTCTCCCTACTTTACTATCTCTGAAAATAGAACCAAAGAATCTCTGTGTGAGGAAGTAACCTTAAAGATCACCCCATGCATTCCCTTTTTATCTGCATGAAATCCCTTTTTATCCCCCACTTGGTTCCTAAACTCCAGTGTCCAGTGAGATGGTTTCCACACAGTAGAGTGGCAAGAGGACTGAATTTGGAGTATGAGAATCCTGTCTCTCCTAATTGTTACTTTTGTGACCTTGGAAAAGCAAATTTCTCTTTCTGGGGATCAGTTTTTCTCCCCAGTAAAATCAGGAGGTTGTAATAGGTGATGTCTAAGGTCCCTTTTAGCTATAGGGTCTATGAATTGGTTAGCCATTCATGGTCTTCTGAAACTAAATATGTTTGACTCTTTTAGGTATTGGTTTTCTTCACTTGGAACCTATCATCTCTAGATTTTTGAAATTAGATTACAAAGGAAACTAATTATTTTAAAAAAGGTATTTGTAGTTTATCTTCTTGGCAATAGTGTTATTCAAGTTTAATAAAGACATATTTACTGTGGTGGATGCAAGGAAGCATAACCACACTCCTGATTTTCACAGAGTTGAACACACAACCAAGGAGATAAACAGATAGACATTTAAATGCCAATATGAGAGTGAAGTAATGATAAATAGAAAAATCCAAACAATGTCAAGTATTCAAATTATGAAAGGAATATAATCAGAATCATATTGTTCCTCTAAACCCAGTTTCTTTTTTAAAATAGTATTTTATTTTTCTGAATACATATAAAGATAGTTTTCAACATTCATTTTTATAAGGCTCTGTGTTCCAAATTTTTCTCCTTCCTCCCCTACCTAATATAGCAAGAAATCTGATATAGGTTAAATATATGCAATCCCTTTAAAGATATTTCATATTTGTCCTATTGTGCAAGAAAAATCAGACCAAAAGGAAATAACCATGAGAAATAAAAAACCCCATTAAATAAACAGAAAGGTGAAAACACTATGCTTTGATCCACATTCAGTCTCCACAGTTTCTCTGAATGTGAACAGCATATTCCATTCCAAGTCTACTGGAATTGCCTTGAATCACTGCATTGTTAGAAGAGCCAACTTCATCATAGTTGATCATCATAATTTTTTTGTTACTATGTACAACATTCTTCTGGTTCTGCTCACTTTACTCAGCATAAGTTTGTGTAAGTCTTTCCAGCCTTTTCTGAAATCATTCTGCTCATCATTCCATTACATTCATACACCAAAACTTATTCAGCCATTCACTAACTGATGGTCATTCATTCAATTTCCAGTTCCTTAACATTACCAAAAGAACTGCTATAAGCATTTTTGCACATATGGGTCCTTTCCCCTCTTTTATGATTTCTTGGGAAGATGGAACCAATAGTGAGACTTCTAGGTTAAAGAGATGCACAGTTTTATAGTCCTTTGCACATAGTTCTAGATTGCTCTCCAGAATGGTTGGATTGGTTCACAACTCCACCAAGAATGTATCACTGTGTCATTTTCCCACATTCCTTCCAACTTTTATCATTATCTTTTCCTGTCATCTTAGCCAATCTTAGAGGTATAAAGTGGTACCTCAGAGTTGTCTTAATTTGCATTTCTCTAATCAATATTGATTTAGAACATTTTTCATATGACTAGTGTGAGTGGAAAAAGATTAAGAAGTGCTTCTCTAAAAGGCAAGCTTTCCTCATATATCTTAAGGAAGATGTTAATGTAAGTGAAAATTTTGACTTTTATAGCTATTGATCTTCTCCACTTAGAAACTATCACCCCTGGATATATGAAATAGGTTACAAAGGAAACTAATTATTTTAAACAAAGGTATTTGTAGTTTAATCCTCATGGCAATAGTGTTTAATAAAATTCAAGAAAGCATAACCATGCTCTGGTCTTCACAGAGGAACTGAGGAGAACTGAAAAGACAAGAAATAAACAATGTCAGATATATAAACATCTTCTTCAGAAAATATTGAATGTTTCAAACTAACTTTGCTTAGAGTAGGAGTTCTTAACTTTTTTCTGTTTCAGGGATTCCTTTGGCAGTCTGGCAAAACCTATGAACCCCAACTCTGAATAAATTTTTTTAATGTACAAAATAAAATACATAGGATTACAACTAAAACCAAGGATTTAGTTTTCAACATATTAGAAAAAACAATAACTGTAAGTTCCTAGTCCCAGGCTAAGAACCCCTGATTTGTAATGTTTCTTTAGTTCTCCACTCTCAGCTGGGTCAGAAGTCTTTCTGAAAATAATTTGTAAAATAAGACTTTTGTAATCTACGTCCAAGTCCACATGAGGCCACTTTGTCCTTGGTTCAGTCTGTTATTTAACATCCGGGTCAGAATGCCCCAGGTGTCTGTGGGTTAGCCCGAGCCTTCTCCACTTCAGAACCAAGTGGTCTCCACCCCTGAAGCTGCTGCCTCGTGGCTTTGGATCCCAGGAATTATTCCTGCCCTACTTTGTGGCCTGTTTAGCCCATTGTTTGTTCAAGAAATGTTAATCAAATACAAGTGGTGCCTAGAAATAAGTGTGTGATGGAGAGGAAGAAGAGAGGAAACAAGGAGAAGGAAAAAGTGAGGTGACATTTGGAACGGGGGCTTCGGTAACGGGTGTGTGCAAAGACTCGGGCTTCAGAGCAGAGGATTTTCCCTTGGGCCTGGGGCTTAGTTAACATGAAGACTTTTGGTTTTGGAATGGGACAAAAGCTGTGGAAATGATTGCTTACATTGCAGGAATAAAGGCCCCTTTGTTTGCTAACAGTACGCTGGGACCAAGGAGAGATTGGTTATATGCCGACCAGGGTCTGGCCCTGACCACACAGAATGGGAAATGCTGGCCACTCTAGGCTTGGGAGACAATGAGAAAACAAACTTCTTTCAATCACAACTCTCCTCACAACAGGCACACACATGTGCACACACACACACACACACACACACACACACACACACTCCTTTCTCTTAGACTCTGCCAGCATAAATATAATGTGATCAACATTACTTTTTTTCTGAAAGTATTGTTATTGTTTAGTTGTTTTAAACATGTATGACTCTTTGTGACCCCATTTATTTGTTTGTTTTTTGGCAAAGACAGTAAAGTTATTTGGCATTTTCTTCTCCAGCTCATTTTACAGATAAGGAAACTGAGGCAATGGGGTTAAGCGACTTGCCAAGGATCACCTAGTAAGTGTCTGAGGCTAGATTTAAATTCATGATGAGTCTTCCTGATTCCATGTCCAGTGCTCTATCAACTGCCCCTTCAGCTGCCCTTTCTAAAAGTAGTTCTTGATTTATTATTGTTAATAATAATAATAGCTAACGTTTATATAGATTTAAGATTCATAAAGCTCTTTATATTTATAATTTTATAATGCTTTATATATTATATATTAGTATAATAATATAATATAATATTATGTCTAATATATATCAGTATATATAATTTTTATAATATATTTTATATAATACATATCAGTATATGTAATATAATTTACATAATATTATATATCAATATATACAGTATATATGCATATATCATTTATATATATTAATATATGTATACAATACTACATATAATTATGTATTATATGTTATATAATATATATTCTTATAATGTTTCATAGTTATGTAATATATTTATGTATTTATAATATATATTTATGCAATATATATATTTATATTTATAATGACAACCTTTAGAGATTTTTTACATATGAGGAACTAAGTGTGTTGGTGAGGATCACACAGCTAGTTACAGTTTGAAGTCAAATTAAAACTCATCTTCCTGACTCTCAAATCTAATACCTCATTCATTATGCCTCCCACTGTAGATTTACAATGTGCTATTCCCTGATGCCTTCTAGATTTCAGAATCAGACATGAGTTTAAAAGCAAAAAGTCCTCAGAAGGCTCTCATTAAACACACTTTTATGCCTCCTGGCATTGGCTGTTTGATGGCCAGTGATCAGATTGCTTGTGCTCCAATGTAATGTCAGCTATACAATCCCATAAAGAGGAAACAGTAACTGATAACGCAAGGAGGAAACATCTGACGTTTCAGTTTGCCCACTTGGCTATCTTTGGGGACTGAGTGTGCAGATTAATTTGCTGCTTTGTATGTGATCTTGCTCACCCGTAAACAGCTAGATGGTGTTAATTGCATTGTTTGTTAAGCATGTTCCCTGGTGCAATCATGGAACAATTAACACTACCAATAACACATTAGCCCAGAAAACAAGCAAGTAAAACCCACTCTCTATTTTTTCTTGAATTTTTAGGGCTTAAAGAAGGAAATTATATTGAATTATTTTGGCAAAGGTGAAAAACTCAAGATTGATTTCCCAGTGACAGTTCCCAGGTAAGCTAGTGGAGTCTGAAGTTCCATTAAGGTAATGTCTTGCTCAGCCTATCTTTCTATAATAATTGACAGAATTGATACCTTGGCAAATGCTTTATTGATCACAGGTTAAGATGAAATCTCTGGCAAGTAGTTTTGCCCTATTCTGGTCATTGTCTTGACAAATAGTTCTCCTGGAGTAATAATAATAACAAACTTCTTTTGCAGGTTTTTCCTTCCTACTTTCTAATCTTCTACAATCCAGTCATACTGGTCTACTTGTGATTTTTCACAAACATTCCATGTCCTTTGAACTGGCTGTTCCCCACACCTGGAATATTTTGTCTGTCTCAATTCAGCATCTTAGTTTCCTATAAAATCTGGCTCAAATCCTATTTTCTGCAGGGGGCCCTTGCTAGTCCTCCCAGATGCCAGTGCTTTCCTCTCCCATATTATCTTTCATCTACTCTATATGAATACATTTTGTATGTCCCTAGGTATTTTCATATTTGTCTTGCCCATTAAAATGTGAGCTTCTTGAGGGCAGGACTTTCTTTTTGGTCTTTCTTCATATATTTGTATTTTAAGTACTTAACTTGGCAGGATGCCTGACACATAGTAAGCCATCAACACTTGTTGACTGAGAACAGCAAATGACTTACAGCATCAATGTGATAACAGTTGACATGATAGAATGCTTTAAGGTTTACAGAGCACTTTTACATGTCAGTCTCATACAAATGCAGTGCAGAATTGTGAACACCTGTTTTAGTACCTAGTTCAGATGGTTTCCTTTCCATACATTGAAATTCCAGAGAATTTGAACAAGACTATCAACTGGCATTTCAGTTGTAGCCATCTCTATTTAAAACTGGTCCTCTACTTGCTCTCCTTTGTTCCAACATAAACAAAAAGATCTCAAGGTATCACACACTGAGACAGGATTTCTGTAACACAAAGTAAGAGAGAGGTGATCATTAACTGGTTAATTTGATATATATATATATATACACACAAATGACTGCAAAATCCACTCAGAACAAAGAACAAAGATGGTATCTCTGCAAACATAACCAGAAAATTGTTGTAGTCCTAACGGGTTGCTTGGAAGAAGGTGCAGAGGTAAAAATGGGAAAGCAAAATGAAGGGGGCCAAAAGAATAATTGAGGACAAGCAACTTTGACACATTACATTCCTTTGTGGTTTTTCTCTAATTGCCATTTCAATGGGGAATGGTAAAAAAAAAATCTCTGTATAGAATTTCTGTAAATTCTGACCCAAATCTGTCAGGTTACAGAGTTAAGAGTAGAAATAGCTTATGACTCAGGATGGGGAGGGGAAGAAGGGAGGGACAAAGTTACTGACTTTAGAAGTTCTGGTTAAGAGGAATTAAATTTGAAAACTCAGAGAGTACATCATCTGCTGAAATCACTCACACCTTCTCAGTGTTTCACATTTGGTCTCTCTAAGCTTTTCTCCTCATCATATGTCCATTTGTTTCTTCAAAAGTATTTCTGAAGGAAGAGTTTTCTGTTAGGTGCTATGTGCGTACAGGGGAGTGTAAGGCATGGTCTTTTGGGGTGCAACATAGTTTTATATCACATGACTTGGATTGGAAGCCTGGCTTTCTCCTTTGATACCCTTGTAAGTAGGCAGGCCACTTAATCTCTTCCCAACTTATTTTGCTTGTCAAGTAAACAATGGAATTGGGCTAAGATAAGCTTTTTAACTCTATCTTTGGTCCTAAGATCCTTTCCATTATGGGTTTTAACACTGTGGTAGGGGAGATCAATCAATCAATCATCACTAATAACTATTTAATATGTACCAAGTATTGGTCTAAGTGCTAGGGATACAAAGTTGAAAGAAAGAATCCCAGCCCTTGAGGACATTACATATTAAAAAGAGAGAAAACATACATATAAAGGTATTTATAACATGTATACAAAAGAAAAATTTATACACACATAACCATGAGATCTGGAACCATGTAGTTAGCACTATAAAAGAGTGACAAAAGCTTGTAGTTGGTACATGTGCAATTTAATAGCAAAAGGGTAATTTTGTTGAGTAATTTTGCAAGTGATTTTCAGATTCCAGACCTCTAGTATTCAGCAAACAAAACACATCTTTTCTCATCTCTAGACATTTTTTTTCTGGCTATTCCCATTATTTGGAACACTTTCCTTCCTCATCTCTGATTCCTGGAACCTGGAGTTCCTTCAGGTCTTAGCTAAAATTCCATCTGCTACAGGTAGCCTTTCTCCATCCCTTTTTGATTCTGGTGCCTTTCCTCTGTTAACTATTTCCAATTTTTCTATATATAGTGGTGTGTACATGTTTGTTTGTCTCTTTCATTAGATCATAAGTTCCTTGAGAAGAGGGACTATCTATTGCTTCTTTTTTTGTCTTCCTTGCACGTAGTGCCTGGCATATAGTAGTTGATAAAGGTTATTGACTAACTAATATTCATATGTATCTGCATTTCAGAAATGCAGATATGATAAAATACCATATTCTAGATTTTTCCACTGAACTGGAACAATAGAATATTGCTGTCAGTCAGCATCCAATGACAGTTGTGTTTCATGACATATAGCCAAATATATTTATTGTTCTCTCTTAAAAGCCTAAAGAAGTGTATAACTGCTTTGGATTTGGATCTTTGGATCCCCTATTAGATATATTATTTACCAAACTTAGGATCCCCTCATTAGATATACTATTTATCAAATTAGAATAAATGCTTTTACAATGTATTATTAAAATGTGCAACAAAGTATAATTTTGAATATCTTCTTATCTTATTATAATGATATAAGATATTATATATGATATATGTTATAATTTTTATAATTACAATTATATATATTATAATATAATTTATTATAATGATATAGCTGGGTGGGCAGATGCTTACCTTTCCACGGGCCTATGGACACTGGTGACTTCTAATTTTATCAGTAACAACAACCATAGTCACTATCACTGCAACAAAAACAACTTACATCTGCATGGCAACTTAAGAAGTGCTAAGTGCTTAATCTACCAGCTTTTATAAAGTACCTGCTATGTGCTAGATGCTGTGCAAAGTACTTTTCTAGGAATCTCACCTCATTTGATCCTCAAAACAATCTTGCAAGTTTGATCTATTATCCTCTTTTTTACAGTTGAAGAAACTGAAGCAATTAAAAATGATATGACTTGCCCAAGATCACACAATTATCAAATGTCTGAGGCTGGATTTGAATTCAAGACTTCCTGATTCTGGGTCTAACACTCTATCTACTGTATAATCAACTGGATCACCAGGAAGAATGGATCACCATCCATCTTGATGACAGAGTTAGTATCTAAAAAGATCTAGCCATTTCTAATGATCTTGTGATGAAGAGAGCCAACTATACCCAGAGAGAGGATTGTGGGACCTGAGTGTGAATCACAACATAGCATTTTCACTCTTTTTCTTGTTGTTTTCTTGCATTTCATTTTTTCTCATTTTTTTCTTTTTTGATTTGATTTTTCTTGTGCAGCAAGATAATTGTACAAATATGTATGCATATATTGGATTTAACATATATTTTTACCATGTTTAGCATATATTGGACTACTTGCTACCTAGGGGAAGGGGGGTGAAAATTGGAACACAAGGTTTTGCAAGGATTAATGTTGAAAAATTATCCATGTGTATCTTTTGAAAATTAAAAAAGATTTAAGAAAAAAGAAGAAAAAAGATCTGGAATATTTAGATTAAAGACCTGAAGCTAATAAGAAATTCATAGAAGTTAAAGTAAATAAAATCTTGCATTTGGATAAAAGTATTTTCCTAAGTATAAGGTGAGGAAAGTATGTTTAGATAGATTTGTTCCATAAAAAATGAAAAGAGTTTGGAAGAATGTTACTAGAGAATAAACTCAAATTAAATTAGCAGTGTGGTGTGGAAGGTGTAATAATTAATGCTATTTGGGGATGCATTAAGAGGGACACAACTTACAGCAATGACAAGGCAAGGGTTCAATTATAGAAACTCCTTATCAGACTTCATCTGGAGAATGTGTTTAGCTTTGGGCACCAGGGTAAGGAAAACAACAAACTGGAGATGGTCAAGAAGATAACAACCAGGATGGTAAGGGACCTAAAGTCCCTGGCATGCCCAGCCTGAAGAAAAGAGTTGGTTGTGGTGGGCCATAATGGTTGTCTTTCTATCTGTGATGTGGAGGGACTGGTTTTTTGGCTTGGCCCCTGAGAACAGAACTAGGAAAGGGATAAAGATCAAAGTTGCATAATTACACATCTAAAAGCAATTTCCTGCCAATTTGAGTAAAGGTGGCTTGAGAGACTGGGGTACCCCATCTCTGGAGGTCTTCAGGAGAGACTGGGCTATTCTTTATTGGGTGTGTTATATTGAAGGTTCCTTTTGTGTGTGGATTAGACAAAATAACCACTGAGGGTCCTTCCAACTTTCAAATTCTGTGATTTGGATCCTTTACCAGAAATCTTGTTCTCTTTTTCCTGCTCTTGATGGTCTCATTTTAGGCCTTAAAGCTTTCCTCTTGATGTATCCGTCTTTTGTGAAATACCTTGTAATTCACCAAGTTGTTGTTATGAATTGGCACAATGGATAATGTTTTTGTACTTTAAAAAAATTTTTTCAAATCACTTCCCAGTGACCATCCCTCAAAAAGAACCTTCCCTTATAATAAAATTGCAAAATGGTACACTGACTATGTTGGAGAGCATGTAAAAAATTCCAGACCCATAGGCCACCATTTCTTTACTTAGAGAATGGAAGTATGTTTCACCATTAGTCCTTTGAGACTATGATCAGTCTTCATAGTAAACTGAATTCTGATTTTTTTACATTTTATTTTTCTTTATATAATTGTAGTCATCATGAATATTGGTCTTTTAGTTCTACTTCATTTTATACCAGTTTATAAAAGTGAAACAAAATTTTTCTGAATTCCGCATATTTGTCATTTACTATGGTACAATAATACCCATTACATTTTATACAAAATTACAATTTACACAAATTATTTACCCTTTCCTCATTTGATGAGCATCTATCTTGTTTCTGGTATTTTGCTACAACATAAAAGGTGTCTCTAGGAACATTTTGATCTATATAAGAACTTTTCCTTTGTCTTTAATCAAAAAACCTTTAATCAATAAATCAACAAATTTTTATTAAATACCTATTATGTGCCAAGCACTATGATAAATGCTAAGGAAACAATTAGTTCCTACCAGCAAAGATGTTATAATCTAATGGAGTAATTACATCAATGGGTCAAAAAGCATAAAAATTTATTTACATTTTTAGCATGGTTGCAAATTATTTTCTAGAATGCTTGGATAGTCACAGTTCTGCAATAGTATATTTGTTTTCCATAGCCCCTTCTGCTTATATTATTTCTATCTTTGATCATCTTTACCAATTTGTAGAATATGAAGTCAAATTTCAGGGAACTTTAAGTTGCATTTCTTTCATTATTAGTGTTATGGAACATTTTTTCATGTAGTTGTTTATAGTTTGCAGTTCTTTTTATGAAAATTATTCCTTTCCATCCTTTAACCACTTATTTATTCAAAGCCAGTTTTTGGCAGTATATATATACACTGCCAAAAACTGGCATATATATATACTGAATTCTGATGTTTTTACATTTTATTTTTCTTTATATAATTGTAATCATTATGAATATTGGTCTTTTAGTTCTACTTCATTTTATACCAGTTTATAAAAGTGAATCATATATATATATATGTTTGTGTCAACATCCTACACATCTTGAATATCAGAATTGATTCAGAAATATTTGATGCAGAGATGTTTTTCCAGCATAGTTTCCATTCCTAATTTAGCTGCATTAATTTTTCTCCACACAAAATCTTTTTATGTTATACAATCAATATAATCTTAATTATTAAAAAAATCACCTCTAGCTCTTAAGAATTTTTCTTTCTGGTCACAGTGGCAAAAGGTACTACTTATCATTTTTCTTCAAGTTTTTTTTTTAAGAGGATTATTTTTTTTATATTTAGGGCTGGTATCCATTCACAGCTTTTTGTTGTGCATGTTGTGCATGTTGTAAGATTCTGGCCTACATCTATTTTCTGCCAAAAACCATCTAGTTTTTCCAACAGTTTTCATCAGGTTCAAAGTCCTTCCCCAAAACAATTTGTTGTTCTTAGGTTTATTAAATATACGTATTTTATATTCAGTTGCATATGGGTTTTGCCTCCTACTTGTTCTCCTTGCTTCAAGTCTCTCTCTTTTTCCATGCAACCTTTACATATTGCCAAAGTGATTTTCTCTAAGTACATACTTGGCAATGTTATTCCCCTATTCAATAAACATCAGTGGCTCTTCTTTTCTTTTAGTGTAAGATATAGACTTTGTTTAGCATTTAAAACTGTTCTTAACCCATTCCAAATCTGCCTTTCTCATTATATATTACTCTTCTTCACAAGATTCTAGTCCATTCTGCCTTCTTACTATTCTTCATATATGATACCCTTTCTCCTATTTCCTTTCCTTTTCTTTGACCATTTCCTTTGCCTGTAATAATTCCTCACTTTTGCCTCTTCCTTTCTTCTTTTAAGATGGCTCAAATACAATCTTTTACATCTTTCTTCATTTCTCCAACTATTTGTGTCCACCCTTTCAAAATTACTTTGAATTTATTTATAGAGATTGTATTTACGCTTACATATGTCTCCATACCAGAATGTAAGCTCTTGAATGTGGGGACAACTTCTTTTTTTCTCTCTTCTATCTCCAGAGTTTAGCATGAGATATTGACTGATAGATAGATTTTCCATTTAATTGGCTTCATTGATCTACATTTCTTTTTTTTTTTTCAATCTTTTTGTATTTTAGGGTAAAGGTAAATTAAATAAAACTTTAGAAAGAAAAAAGAACAACTTCTGGCTGTGGTAAAGATGGTTGTTAGAATAAATGTGCAAACTTATTTTTTTAAGTAGCTTATGGTAACTTTAATATTTTAAAGTTTTTATAAGCCCTAAAATTCTACATAATCAAATATTTGATCAGGATAGACTTAAAAAGTAAGCATTTGCTATTTTCATCATCTATAAGTCAAATCAAGTCAAAAAATCTAAATCAAGCAGTAATAACTTGTAAGTTTGTCATCATTTTGGGGCAAACGCCAATTATTCCCTTCTTTGGAGGCTAGATATTCTCTTTCTTGGGAGTGAGGGGTAAGGGTGGAGTGCCTTGGATCAAGCCATAGTCTAACAACCACAATGCCTGTTTTAAGGATTCAGTCTTTTCTGGGTTTCTTTTGAAAGTCTAAATAACAAAGGTCAAATCCTGAAGTAGAGCCCCTAACATTAAAATGATTTCCTTTACATAAAAAATGATAACTGAACACAAGAGAATGGACCAAGGCATTTCAGGCAATGTTTGGTACAACAAAACATCAGCACAATAAAAGAATGGAATAGTTCTGTCTAATTGTCTTTAATAGAATCTAACCCATGTTAACAAATTAAGAGCTTGTAACTAACATGCATAATGTGGCTATTTAAGTTAAAAAACCATAATATAGATCCATAGCATTTTCCTTTCATGTTTAATGTATAATCAATTGGATATCTAAGATAATTTTTCAAAGAAATATGATTCCATTTGAGAATATCTGCTATTATTTGGAATATAGATCTTATATGTATGTACTTATAGATATATGTGTATGTATATTTTTCTCAGTGGTAGATTTTCAGCTTAATAAAAACATTAGATATTCTTTGAAGGACCATAACTTCAGCATGGAAAGGAAACTTAGATATCATATTATGCAGACCCTTCATTTTATATATGAGGAACTTAAGACTTATGGAGGTTAAGGTATAGTAATGGAGGGTTGACTGACTCTAAAGCCCCGATTTCTTTCTATTGTGTCATATTCCTTCTGAAACTGGGTCTCAGGGAGGTTATAGGACTTCTGATGATTGCAAGTGATAAGTATCAGATTTGAACCTTTGATTAGAATGTGAAAGGGTGAGATTTCATCTCCATCCTAATTAATGTAATTAAAAGGTGTCAGATCTAAAGGTGATCACACTTGATGAAGTTTAAATTTTTGAACAAGATTTATGCCCAATGATCTCTTTACAAGGTGTGAACTTCTCTTTTATTGGGTCAAGGAAGGAATAGCTTGGTTGACTATCCAAATAAGTTAGCTATGTCCCTCTGGGTTTTAAATAGTAAAGGAATTTCAGCAGTTGACTTTTAAACAGTGGGTAGGTGAAACAGTGAAGGGACTCTAGGCTCAGGTCTGTGTGCTTTTATCTCTTTTTTTATCTCTTTTTTATCTCTTTTATTTTTTACCATAGAGCAGAAATACTGAGTTGGGGGAGAGTGAGCTCAGGGTGAGTGTGACAAAGATTAAAGTATTTTGGTTAAATGCTTGCCCTGCCATCCACCCAAGTAATTGATAAGGATTTATTATATTCTTACTGTGTATCCTTCACTGTTCTAAGTGCTAGAGCTACAAAGAAAAAGCAAGAGTTTTCTGTTTTCAAGATGCTATATTTTAAATAGGGGGAGATAAATAGATTTAAGTATGATACATTCAGACTAGATAAATATTACTCTTTGAGGAGAAGAGACTAGTAATTGGGGAGACATAGAAAGATCTGCTTTGCCACTTACTTTTTGTGTAAAATTGAGCGAGATATTTAACCTCTCTGGGTCTTAGTTTATCTACAAAAAGGAGGATTTAGATTAAATGGCCTCTGAGGTGCCACACTAATTCCAACAACAAATCTTGTTGTATAGAGTAGTCCCACCTCACTTTGTCTTTTCTAGCTAAAATCTCCCAACTCTTGAAGTATTAGATTGGGATGCTCCAGGATGTAAATCCTTGAGCTCTTCATAGATCCTCTTAGCTTTCCCAATATTGATCTAATTATAGTTTAATTTTTTACATTCCTTTTACTCCTTGAATACTTATAGAAGTCTTAAAATGATTAACTCATCTCATTAGATTGTAAGCTCTTTGAAGGCAGGGACTATCTTTTGCTTCTTTTTGTATCCTTAGCACTTAGCATGGTCCTTGGAACATTTGCTGTTGTTCAATTGTTTTTCAGTTATGCCTGACTCTTTGTGATCCCATTTTTGTTTTTGTTTTTGTTTTTGTTTTTTTCTTTTTGGCAAAGATGTTAGAATGGTTTACCATTTCCTTTTCCAAATTCATTCTATAGATGAGGAAATTGAGGCAAATAGGGATAAGTGACTTGCCCAGGAATATACAGCTAATAATTGTCTGAGACCAGATTTGAATTCAGAAAGATGACTGGTATTCAATCCACTGAGCCACCCAGCTCTTCTCTCCTTAATAAATATTGATTAACTGATGTCAGCCATAATACCCTTTAATTTCTCCTCACTTCTTATCATTTGCTTTAAAATATAAATATATACACATATTTTCCTATTTAATTCTATTACTTTAAAAACTGTTGTGCTATATATATATTTCCTTATGATTTCCTGTTTTCTTTTTGTGAATTAAAAAAAAAAGTCTTTTCAGTTTTGTCACCACTATAGCATTCTTTCCCTACATCCTAATTGAAAACTGAGAAACTTGCAAAAAAATAAGTATTGTGAAGCAAAATCAGCTATACAGTGGCCATATCAAAAAATCAATGCTTTTGTATCTTGTGTCCATTACCTCTCTGTCAGGAGGAGGGTAATGTACTTCATCATAGGTTCTTTGGAGACATGCTTGTTCATTTAATTGATCAATGTTTTTAGGTCTTTCAAAGATGATTTTCTTAACAATTTTGCTGTTCCTGAATAAATCAATTTCCTGGTTCTGTTTACTTCATTCTGAACCAGTTTATGCTACTCAGGATTCTCTGCAATTACTTCATTTATAATTTTTTATTGCATGGTATTTTATGAAATTAATATGCCACAATTTATTCAGCTATTCAAAAAATATCTAAAAGGCAATCTATCTTAGATTTTAGTTCTTTTTTTCCTCTCCTTTTTTCTCCTTTTAAGATCAGTTTTGCTGGAATAGTCATGTAGGAACTAGGTGGACAATCTTTTATATAGGCATCTAACTTGGCAAGAAGTCTTAAATGCTTTTCTGAAATAACAACAATGGAGATAATTCAATGAAGCACATGCAAAAGACTAATACTAGCAGCAAGAAATAAATTGGGGGTCAAAACTATATGTAGAACCTATCTTATATAGACTGCCAGATAAAAATCTCCTTTTAAATACCAATCTCATAGTAAACCCAAGATACTAAAATATGTACTTCAAAATATCCTTAACCAATAAATTGTATGGAAATAGGAGAATTTACATGGCTTAGACTATTGCTCAGATATATCACTGATTCATAAAAACATAAGAGTTAACATTTTAAATAGATGTTTCCATATCAAATCCTCATAATATCCAAGCTATGTGTAACAAGAAGCTTTCGAAAGAGGAGGATCTAACAGAAGTCATCAGAATCATGATAGAACAGAATAAGGTATATACCCTTATCACCCAGGTCCTGGAATTATCTGAGGTTTCCTTCATCAAATCTATAGAAGGTAAGCTTTCATCTGAATGCTTTTGTGTTATAAACAAAATACTTTATTTTAATGCTTTTATTTTACAAATAAAAAAGCAATTTTTTACCCAGCTTTAAAATAATCTGTATAATATTGATTATAAAAGAATCATATCAAGATAATGACATATCCCAAAACTATTCCTACTTGGAACTCTATTGAAAAAGATGAGGAGAAAGGGGGGAAGTCAAGATGATGGAGAAAAGGCAGCTCCATTCAAGAGCTCTCCCCCAAACCTCTGGGAACACCTTTAAATAATGCCATAAAACAATTTCTTCAGCAGTAAAATTCACAAATGGATAGGGTGAAATAATTTTGCAGTTAAGACAACTTAGAAGGTCTGCAAGAAAAGTCTGTCTCATTTAGGTAAAAGTGGAGTACAATCCAATGTAGGCTGTACCAATGCAGACCAAGCTTCAGCAAAGCAAGAACAAGCTCAGGGATACATTAAATTACCAGAAGCAGCATTAGTAGCTACTTTCAGAGCTTTTAGCCTACAGACTTTAAGAGGATTGAACAATTGGTCAGAAGTGATTACAAGGGTCTCTTTATTGGGACTGGGGCAGGACTCTGTTGATTAGCCCATACGCAGATGTGGGTTGCAATCCTGGGTTGCAGTCCTGGGAAGTAGTCTCAAGGTGAGGAGGAGCATTAGCACACCAGAGCTTGCAGCCATAGTGAAGAAGGACAGAAAAGAGTGCTTGTGATTTTTCACAGATCAGGGAACAGACCAGAAGAGTAGTAAAACATACCTCTCCTTAGATCCCACTACCTTGGAATAACTGAAAATTTATAAGTCACTAAAAGTATCTTAGAAAACACCTGCACAAAACTCTGAAGCTTGAGATAGTGTGCTCTTTGTCCTAGATGCAGTGCCCGATTTACTTAGTAAAAGGAAAAAATAGGCTGGAATGAGGAAACAACAGGAAAAAATTTTGACTATAGAATGTTACTTTGGTAACAAAAAAGATTAAAACACATACTTAGAGGAAGATAAAACCAAAGTCACTACATCCAAAGCTTCTAAGAAAAACATAAATTGGTCTCAGGCTCTTTAAAAGAGTTCAAAAAGGATTTTGAAAATTAAGTAAGAGAGATAGAGGAAAAATTGGAAAAAGAAATGAGAATAATGCAAGAAAATCATGCAAAATGAGTCAACAGCTTAGTAGACACACACACACACACACACACAGCAATAATGAAGAAAATAATACCTTAAAAAACATAGTAGGCCAAATGGTAAAAGAAGTACAAAATGCCAATGAAGAAAAGAATGTCATAAAAAGCAGAAATAGTTAAATGGAAAAGAATATACAAAAGTCATGGAAGAAAATAATTCCTTAATAATTAGAATTGAGCAAAGAGAAGCTAATGACTTCATGAGAAATTGAGAAACAATAAAACAAAACAAAACAAAATAGAAGATAATGTGCAATATCTCAATTCAGGAGAAATAATTTTAAAATTCCTGAAATCCATAATAAAAAATGAGCCTATCTTTCAAGAAATTATCAAGGAAAACTGCAGTGATATTCTGAAACCAAAGGGTAAAATAGAAATTGAAAGTATCCACTGATCATGTCCTGAGAGAGATCCCAAAATGAAAATTCCTAGGAATAGTATAGCTAAATTCTAGAGTTCTCAGAACAAGAAAAAAATATTGCAAGCACCCAGGAAGAAGGGATTTAAATATCTTGGAGCCACACTCAAGATAATACAAGATTTAGCAGCTTCTACATTAAAAGATCAGAGGTCTTTGAATATGACATTCTAGAGGGTAAAGGAGCTAGGATTACAACCAAGATTCACCTACCCAGCCAAACTGAATATAATCCTTTAGGGGGAAAATGGGTTTTTAGTAACAGAGAGGACTTTCAAGCATTCTTGATTAAAAAAAAAGAGCTGAATAGGAAATTTGATTTTCAAATGAAAGAATCAAGAAAAACATAAAAGATAAGTTAAAAAAAGAAAAATTTAAGGGACTTAATTAAGTTAAACTGTTTACATGGGAAGATGACTCTCATACCTCATAAGAATTTTCTAATTATTAAGACAGTTAAGAGTTTTTAATAGAGGGCACAACTGTAAATTGAATATGACAAGATGATATCTAAAAAAGTTACATTGAGTTGGGAGAGAAGAATGTACTGGGAGGAAGGGAAAGGGAGAGCTAGAATAGAGTAAATTATCTCACATAAAAGGGGCAAGAAAAAGTTTCTACAGTGGAGGGGAGGAGAGGGGAAGATGAGAGGGAGTGAATCTTACTCTCATCAGAAAATGTTAGAATTGGTTCAAAACACATCCAGCCATTCTGAAGAGCAATTTGGAACTATGCTCAAAAAATTATCAAACTGTGCATACCCTTTGATCCAGCAGTGTCCCTACTGGGCTTATACCCCAAAGAGATACTAAAGAAGGGAAAGGGACCTGTATGTGCCAAAATGTTTGTGGCAGCCCTGTTTGTAGTGGCTAGAAGCTGGAAAATGAATGGATGCCCATCAACTGGAGAATGGTTGAGTAAATTGTGGTATATGAATGTTATGGAATATTATTGTTCTGTAAGGAATGACCAGCAGGATGAATACAGAGAGGACTGGCGAGACTTACATGAACTGATGCTAAGTGAAATGAGCAAAACCAGGAGATCATTATATACCTCAACAATGATACTGTTTGAGGATGTATTCTGATGGAAGTGGATCTCTTCGATAAAGAGAGCTAATTCAATTTCAATTGATCAAGGATGGACAGAAGCAGCTACACCCAAAGAAAGAACACTGGGAGATGAATATAAACTGCTTGCATTTTTGTTTTTCCTTCCGGATTATTTATACCTTCTGAATCCAATTCTCCCTGTGCAACAAGAAAACTGTTCAGTTCTGCAAACATATATTGTATCTAGGATATACTGTAACCTATTCAACATGTAAAGGATTGCTTGCCATCTGGGGGAGGGGGTGGAGGGAGGGAGGGGAAAAATTGGAACAGAAGTGAATGCAAGGGATAATGCTGTAACAAATTACCCTGGCATGAGTTCTATCAATAAAAAGTTATTTAAAAAAATAGAATTGGTTCTAAGAGGGAATAACATAAATCGTATATCTTATGTCTTACCCTACAGGAAAGTAGAAATGAAAGAGGAAAGAGGAAGGAATAATGAAAGAGAGGACAGACTGGGGGAGAAGGTAATCAGAAACAAAATACTTTTGAGGAGGGACAGGGTTAAAGGAGAGAGTAGGTAAAATGGGATGAGGGGGAAATAGTTAGCAATAGTAACTGTAAAATAAATTTTTGAAGCAAATTTCTCTAATAAAGACCTCATTTCTTAAACATATAGAGAACTGAGTGAAATTTATAAAAATAAGTAATTTTCCAATTGATAAATGATCAAAAGATATGAATAGTTTTCAGATGAAGTAACCAAAGCTATCTAAAGCCATATGAAAAAATGCTCTAATTCACTACTGATTGGAGAAATGCAAATTAAAACAATTCTGAAGTATTGCTTCACACTTATTAGATTGGATAATAGGACAGAAAAGGAAAATGACAAATGTTGGATGGAATCTTGGAAAAATGAGACATTAATGCATTGTTTCTGGAGTTGTGAAGTAATTCAACCATTCTGAAGAGCAATCAGGAACTGTGTTTAGTAAAATTATTAAAGGGGGAAAAAAGAAAAGGAGAAAGGACCTACATATATATGTGTGTGTGTGTGTGTGTGTGTGTGTGTGTGTGTGTGTGTGTGTATAATTTATAGCACCTCTTTTTAGGGGGCAAAGAATTGGAACCTGAGGGATGCCCATCAATTGAGGAATGGCTAAATAAATTGTAGTATGGAATTATGATGGAATATTATTGTTCTATAAGAAACGAAGAACAGGATGCTCTCAAAAAAAGCCTAAAAAGACTTATGTGATGTGATGCAAAGTGAAATGAGTAGAACCAGGAAAACATTGTACATAATAACACAATTTTGTAAGATGATCAGCTGTGAATGATTTAGCTATTCTGAGCAATACAATGATTTAAGACAACTCTGAAGGGCTTATGAAAAAAAATGCTATCTAAGTCCAAAGAAAGAACTGATTATTTTGCTTGAAGTTTTTTTGGTTTATATATATTTTTTGCAACATGGCTAATATTGAAATGTTACATACATGTATAACCTATATAGAATTGTTTGCCTACTAAATGAGGAGAGGAAGAGAGAATTTGGAATTCAAAGTTTAAAAAATAAACGTTAAAAATTGTTTTTCCATTTAACTTGGGAAAAATAAGATAATAAATAAATTCCAAAAAAAAAAAAAAAAAGGAAAAGAAAGAAAAAAAAAGGTAGAATGAGATAAATAATGACAACAACAACAATGGTTAGCATCTGGGTCTTATAGTGGATAGAACTCCAGGCCTTGAATCAGAAAAACATGAATGCAAAACCCATCTCAGCACTCACTAGATGTGGAGATCTGGGCAAGTCACTTAAGCCTGTTCATCTTAGTTTCCTCATCTAAAAGCTGGAGATAATAATAGTGCCTATTTAAGGGGTTGGCATATAGTAACTGTTATATAGATGTTATTATTAGCAACTATAATAATGTAGTGTGGAGTAATGGATAGAGAGTTAGCATTGGAATCTGGATTCTAATTTTGTCTCTTTTGCATACTTGCCTTGTCATAATGGCCAAATCACTTACTCTTGGTGTTCCTGGAAATTCTCTAAAAATTTAAGTTATAGATTAGATGCTTATCTATGTTGCCAGGGAGATTTCCCTCACAGAAATTCCCTATAAACAATGAAATTATAAAGCAGATCCAAAATCATGACTATCACCATCATCATCAGAACCATATTAATGTTGTATTTTGAGAACAACTCAAAAAGAACTCTTTTTCCCCAGGTTTTGATAAGATCCAGATTTCCCATTAAAATGGGAAACATTTTCTCCAGAATCCCAGGACAGGTTTATGTAGTTTATTTATTGACCAAACATTGAATAAGTGCCTACTCTGGGGAAATCATCATGAAGTACTGGGGTAGATAAATAGATGATTAAGAGTCATTACCATTAAGGAACCTCTACCTAGTAGAAGTGGGCAGCTAGGTGATGGAATGGATAAAATACTGGCCTAAAGTCAAGAAAACATCTTCCTGAGTTCAAATCTGACCTCAGACACTTACTGGCTGTGTGATCCTGGACAAATCACATAACCTGGTTTGCCTCAGTTCCCTCATCTGTAAAACGAACAGGAGAAAGAAATGGTAAAACATTCTGGTATCTTTGCCAAGAAAATCCCAAGTGTGGTCATGGAGAGTTGGACATGTTTATAAACTGTCATGTATGATTAAATAACAATAAACTCAGTAGAAAAAAATCAAATATGGTAAATATAGTGTAGATAGAATAAAAGTGCATAAAAGACTCACAAACTGTTGGATGATCAAGTGAGAGAGCGAGAACTCTTTAAATTTGCAGGGGTGGAGGTGGGAGTGGCAGGATCAGAGAAAAGAAAGCTTCATGGGGGAAGTTAAACTTAGAACACTGAAAAAATCCAAAATAAAGGAATATTCAATTCCTAAAATTTTTTCATTTGACAGTGATTTGGATCCTTTTTTAAAAAAAATAAAGTTTTAAGATCTTTAGGTTCAAGAAAGTCTAAATATTGACTGATAAGTTGTACTGAATAATACTGATTTTCTTCCTTAAATATTAGTTTCCCTTTAATTTAAAACTAAAGATATTTTGGGAAAAAATGATTATTTTTTATTTCCTAAAAAGTGAAAAAATAATACAACCTATAAAATTTTTTTTCATTTGACAGTGATTTGGATCCTTTTTTAAAAAAATAAAGTTTTAAGATCTTTAGGTTCAAGAAAGTCTAAATATTGACTGATAAGTTGTATTGAATAATACTGATTTTCTTCCTTAAATATTAGTTTCCCTTTAATTTAAAACTAAAGATATTTTGGGAAAAAATGATTACTTTTTATTTCCTAAAAAGTGAAAAAATAATACAATCTATAAAGATCGAAGAAGGAATATAGTATAATAGAAAGTTTGCTTTAGAATCAGGAAGACCTTGGTATCTGAAATGTGTACCATCTATTGGCTGTGTGACTGGGCAAAGCAATAACCCTTAAGTGCTCTAGACAACTAAGACCATAAGTTTGAGATGAGTTACCTCCCTACCTTTGGGAAAGAGATTTTCTCACTGTAAATTCTCTATAGAGAATGAACTCATAGATGTATTCCAACTCCTCCCCAATTTAGTGAAACTCAAGTAAATCTGAAAGAGCTCACCCAGTTTTTTGAAACTATTTCAAATCTAAATAAAGAAACTAAATAAAGCACTTGGGGGAGTGCTATATAGTATTCATTCAAAAATGTCTACTGAATTGAATCTAAGTTAAAGGTTCAGGGTACATAGTGAATTTCTAGATGCTTCACTTTTCCTGTATTTTGTTACTAAAGGGTAAAAAAATGAATGCTAATAATGTATATTGTGATTTAGGTTCAAATCTGCCAGAAACCATTTAACTGAATTCATCATTAATTTATATTCAAGCCATTTCAAACTTGGAGAGACTGATGTCCAGACTGGTATATTTCCCCATGCTTCTCAACATGATTCTCTCTATCTCAAGACAGTGCGAGGTAACATAGAATTCTATGGATCTTAAACAAGAACAAACTCAAATTCAGTAACATTCCAGGATAATTACTTCTTAGTTCCTTCCCTTCCCCTTTAGGGCCTAAAAGAGTTTTTATTCTGTTATCAATATATTAACCTAAGAAACATTCTTTCATCTTGCCCAGTCTTGCTGAGCCCCTTGTCTTCTTGCCCCCTTTTTTTCAGTGTTATTCTAAATTTAAAAAATATGACTTGGGGCAGCTAGGTGGCAGTGGATAGAGAGAGCACTGGCTCTGAAGTCAGGAAGACCAGAGTTCAAATCTGATCTCAGATACTTAATACTTCCTAGCTGTGTGACCTTGGGCAAGTCACTTAACCCCAATTGCCTCAGCAAAAAAAAAAAAAAAAAAAAAAAAAAAAAAAGTTATGGCTAGTCAAAAATTGTGTGGAGATGCCCTCCCTTGCACTTACCCACTCATCATTCCTTTCCTTTTTGTTATCATTCTGGATAGAAATCAGAGGCTTCCAGTCAAGGCCTTTAGGTACTTCTATATAATTCCATGGATTTTGTGATCTTTTTTTTTTCTTTTGTTTTTATTTTAATTGTTCTTCAAAACCAACAAGTATTTGGAATCATAGGAAAACTTTCACTAGTGGTTGTTGTAGATTAATAAAGATCTTGACTAAAAAAATAAGAATTAACTTTGGTTATTATCTTTCTTCCATTTCAAAAGAATGTTTTAGCTTTTTTGTTCTTGTTTTCTTAAAGACAAAACTTCTGAAAGAGTTTTAGGCTGAAGAAATTTTATTTCTTAATTTTTCTAGAGAAACTAAAAAGGAAATTTAAAAAATATACTTCCATACTACTGATGCCTAGTCACAATTGTAGCATGAATTAGCTATGTTTAACCTCTCAGAAGGGTGAGCTGCCAGAGCAGGACAAGTAGGTTTCTGGAGATCAATAAAAATCAAAAATGAAGAATCAAGATAATTAGATTCAATAAGACAATTATACTTTTGTTTGTGGAATGTCTTTTGCATGCTTTTCTTTGCTTTATAGTAAAGCAGTTAATCTCTCTGGATTTCTTCATTTTTAAAATGAGTCTGTTCTCATGATCTCTAAAGTCCTTTCCACCTATAAATCTATGATCCTATGAATCTATGATGTCAACTTTCTTTCTGGTGACAATTAAAAGCATCTCAGGAGATAGTATTTTTTCATCCCAATAAATTAAAGGGAAAGTCTGCAATAATTTTGTTTAATCTTTCTTAGGAGCTCCCATCAAAGTGACTAAGCCTCCAGTGTCATCAATAGATATGGAAAACATTCAGTTTTCCAGCATATGAAACCCTAGGGATTAACCAAGAAAGAATTAACCAAAAGGCTTCTCAAAAGGACTGAGTATTTCCCTTCAAGATAGAATAAAGGACAGAGTGGATACTTCAGTGACTGCTACATTTGTGATTTTGAACACTTGGTGCTGATTATCACCTCTGATTGCTCAAAGTGAAAGTTGATCACCATGCCTGAAGAGCGGCTAAATGGGAATAATGTATCTCTCCTCTTCAGGTTATCGGGGAGAGTATGTTTCTCTTGAAAAAATGGAAGAAAGTGCTTCAAGGAAGGAAAAAAGAAAAGAAAGAAAGGTGAGAGAAATTCTAACCTATGTGTAATGTAGGTTGTACAGAGAAAGTGCAGAAATCCCCTGCCTGCTACTAGTTGACTGTTTATATGATTTAGCACTGGGGTCCTTTAGAAATGATAAATTTACTTCCTGGCAGCTTCCAGCCACATGGTGGCTCAGTGCTGAAAGGGAGGACCAAGGGACTTGTCACTAAGGTATGATGTAGAAAACCCCAGTGGTCCTTTAGTTCTCTATGTCAGACCTGAACCACCACATTGCTGGTAGCAGTTAGAAAGTCTGCCATCCCCAAAGAGTCCAAGTGCTGAGTTATAGATGGGGTCACTGGGAAACGGGCAGGAAATATACAAGCATATTCTGTATATCCCATATTATATATGTCAGAAGATTGGATGATGGAAGGATAAAATTCAGAGAAGGGAGGGAAGAGGCGCTCTGGACTTTGGAAGCTAAGTAATAGATATGAGGATCCTTGTGAAGGAATAGACAAGAACTTGTTTCTGAAGAGGAAAGCATTCACCATCTTGGGAAGAAGTAGCTTTTTTTTGTGCCCCAAGGAATGATAACTTGGATTCATGTACATCATTCAGTGAGGAATCATCCAGTGATGGTCAGAGGAAAAATAAATTGGTGATGGTGTTTGGTCACCCCTTGCTGAGGAATATCAAAGTGGCATTTGTCCACCTACTACATATATATATATATATATATATATACATATGAAATGGGGAATATACAGAGCATCTTGTATCTCAGTGACTCAGCGCCTGGGTCCTTTTCCTTGAATATTAAATATGTTTGTATAGATAAATTCTGCCTCTCTCCCAAATCCCACTTCCTATAACCTCCTCTGTGCACTTTTCTACTATCTTTCCTATTGTTAAAACTTTTCTTATCAATGACCTCTGGCTTGGTAGATCTTTGTGAGCAGTGGCCTCCTTTCTACTCTCTTTTCAGTTTAAAGTCCTCTTCATTACGCTTGTAAAACTACCAAAAATTACATATATAGACATATATATATGTTTCTATATACACACACTCTCTCTCTTACACACATATATGTACATATGTATATGTATTTGCCTGGAGCCTTAAAATTGATCTATATACACATAGAGGTACATATATATATTTACATATAAATATCTATACATGCTTACTTATATATACACACAAAGAAATTTATTTTTCATATTAACCCTTAATGCAGGTATGCCATCTCTGTCAAAGAAATGCAAATGGCATATCTGAGTCAGCTAGTTTGAGTCCTTTTGTAACTTTTCTAGTCTTTTGCTTCTTAAAATGGAAGTTCATAGCAATTCACAATTCTACCAGCAATAATTAGTGAGCATCCTTTCCTATAATCTTTGGCAGCTTTACTTAATTCTTATGTAAATTCATTTAATATAAACACTTTAAAGTGAGTCAAACATTTACCCTATCCCCATCCCCAACAATTCAAATTCATTGTCCATACTGTGAGGGGGTGGTAGAGGTTATTTGAGTATTTCTCACAGATGCTAATGAAAACCTTGTTTTAGCATTATATTATATGTATCAGATGAGATTTTCTGTTGATAGCCATATAAGATAAATGAACATTTCCTTTTGGCATATAGATAGCAGTTCCAAACAAGGGAGCCAAAAAGCAGCTTTTTGACTTTAAGATCTTGATTTCTACTTTGCATTGTTCATATTAAAATGATATCTTCATCCAAGTTCTCAACTATTAGTCAATCAACTAATTAATCAATAAGCATTTATTGAGTACTCATTATGTCTTAAGCACTGCTAGTTACAGTCTGTAAGGTACTTACAATCTGTCTGAGAAAGCAAGCATATATATAATTATAAACAATATAAATGCAAGGTTTTTTGGGGGGTTGTTTTTGGGGAGGGAGTCATTTTTACCTTGAAGAAATCAGGAAAGGTTTCATGTAAAAGCTAATATTTGAGCTTTGAGTTTTAAAGACAACTAGGGCTTCTGAGAAGTGGAGATAAAGAGGGAGTATGTTCTAGGCATGAGAGATAACCAAAGCAAAAATCATGAAAGTGGGAGATGAAGTGTCCTGTATAGAGAATAATTTTTTAAAAAGCCAGCCTGGCTTAAACATAGTATTCCTAAAAGACAGTAATGTGTAATAAGGTTGGAAAGATGGACTGGGATGAAATGACAACTTATCAAACAGATTGGCAAAAAGAAAAGTTTACATTTGATTTTAGAGATAAAAGAGAGCCACTGAAGTTTATTGAGTAGTGGTATGTCATGATTGGATCTTAAGGAAATCATTTTGGCAGTTGGGTGGATAATGGATTAGCTTGGGGACGAGACCTGAGACAGGGAAACTGCATAGCAGGTTGTTTTACAGCATGATTCCAGCCTTTTAGATTCACCTGATGCATGGTAAATTTTGTTCCAGTCTCTAATTTCAATTCTGTACAGTTTAGTTGTATTTCTTGAATATTGCAGATTGATTGGTTTTCTTTTCTTATTCATTTTGTTACTCCTTTTTTAAAAAATTGAATTGTCTAATCAAATACATTTGAATGTGAATACATTTGAAGTTATGATTGTTAGGTTGGACATTCCTACATTACTTTATTCTTCTTTTTAAAAATGATTAGTTTTGCTTTAATGATTATGATGCTAATATATTCCCATAAGTCATTTTTCAGTGTCTATCCTTTCCTAAGTTCTTGGATTTTACTTAATTATTATTTTTTTTCTTTTGTAACAGTACTAGGGAGACTATTGCCCCCTACTTGTTGATTCTGTGATGGACTGGCAGACTGATTAATAAGATAGCTGCTTCCATTCCCAAGGCAGGAGAAAATTGGAATCTAGGAGAGAGTGGTTACCTGGGGAGGGGGTGGGTTGGGGAGTGTCACAAGATTTGAGAGAGATTGCATTTCAGGAAGTACTTAAAAGAATTGTAGAAGAAAAGAGCCCAACTTAATAGCACCAGATTGCAATTTGGGGACTGTTATTGAACCTGTATCCAGAAGTACGGAGCAGAGGCTGGGTTTGCTGAAACTATTTGAATTGTTGAGAACAAAGCTAGTGTTTTGTCATATTTTTTTTGTCTCTCTTCTCTTCCTTTCCTTGGAAGAGCATGTGTGGCTGTTCTCCAGAGAATTCAAAAGTATGAGATATATTGGATTTTCCACAGCAATTTTCTTTTCTGGAGGTTTGAGCTGAGCAAAGGAGAATAATAGATTCCAGTTTTGTAACTTCTTAGGGCAGGGAGAAAAAATTTAGATCTGATCTTTTTAAGCAGTGAGTTTAATAGTGCTGTTTCAGGGGAGGCTGTTGTGAACTGGGTTTGTTATAAGAAGTGGCACTTCAGTAATTTTTTTCCTCTGCATAGTGTGTTTGAAAAAAACATCCAGAAAAAAAGAGAACTGAGAGAGTAATTAGAGAGAAAATCATGCAGAATGGGAGGACCTGGGAAAGAATGGAACTATCCATGAATAAGGAACTAGCAAGCCTATTAGGAATATCAGATCTTTGTAGGATCTCACATACATCTTTGCAAGCATCAGGATGCTACTCATGGAGACAAACACTCTTAAAGAACAAGTGACTTCTCAATGCACAAACTCTCTCCCGAAGAAGCATTATCTCTATTTGCAGACATACATATACCCTTCCTTCCCTGAGACCATTTGATTGTTAATTTGGATTTTCTAATTTCTTCTTGAGTGAGACTAACTTTCTTCAGTTCCTTCTCTGATAGTCTTTCTCCTCTTCTGTTTCTCTCTCTACCCCATAATTCCCCCTCTAGATGAGAGATTATAGACATCACCATCCTTTCATGATAATAATAGTGGTTAATAAGTTAATATTTATTTTTGTTTTTTGGTCTTTTCATTGTTTTTACTTATATTTGATTCTTCATACCTTCATTTGGAGTTTTCTTGGCAAAGATACCAGAGTGGTGGTCTATTTCTTTCTCTAGCTCATTTTACAATGAGGAAACTGAGGCAAACAGGGTTAAGTGATTTACCCAGGGTCACATAATAAGTGTCTCAGGCTGGATTTCAACCCAGGACTATCCTAACACTTGTATTCTAATATCACCTAGCTGCCTCATTATTCCTACACAGTCTTGGTAAGAATATATTAATTATTATCTTCTGATCTGGATTTCCCCTTTCTGTGCTTAGGAAATCTTCTCTGAAATTCATTTTGTTTCATCTTTAGGGGTCAAGAGGATGGTGATTCCATTCAGTTGTTTCACTTTTGATTTTCCCAATTTGAAACTGCTTAAATTTTTATCCATCCTTTATATTCTTTTCTTTTTCTTTTTTTTTACATTCATTTTTTACATATTTCCATATGAGTCAGTTAGGAGAGAAAAATAAGAATAAAAGGGAAAAAACATGAAAAAAAAAGAAGAAAAAATGGTAAAAATAGTGTGTGTTGATTCATATTCAGTCTCCATAGGGCTCTCTCTAGATGCAAACAGTGTTTTGCATTCAAAGTTTATTGGAATTGCTTTGAATCATTGAATTTCTGAAAAGAGTCAAGTCTATCATAGTTGATGATCACACAATCTTGTTGTTGCTATGCCCAATGTTTTCCTGGTTCTGCTTGCTTCATTCAACATCGATTCATGTAAATCTTTCCAGTATTTTCTAAAATCAGCCTATTCATCATTCCATTACATTTACATATCACAACTTATGTAACCATCCCCCAACTGATGGGCATCCACTCAATTTCCAGTTCTTTGCAATTAAAACATGCTACAAACATTTTTGCACAAGTGGGTCCTTTCCCCTCTTTTATGATCTCTTTGGGATATGAATCCAACGGTTCTACCGGATCAAAAGATAAGCACAAATTTATAACCCTTTGGGCAAAGTTTCAAATTGCTCTCCAGAATGGTTGGATCAGTTCACAATTTGGCCAAAAATTCATTAGCGTCTCAGTTTTCCCACATCACCTCCAGCATTTATCATTATCTTTTTCTATCATCTTAGCCAATCTAATACATGTGAGGTGATACCTCAGAGTTGTTTTAATTTGCATTTCTCTGATCAATAGTGATTTAGAGCATTTTTTCATATAACTATGGATGATTTTAATTTCTTCATCTGAAAATTGTTTGTTCATATCCTTTGATTGTATGTCAATTAGCATCCCTTATATTCTTTTCAAATCGCTTAATGTTATCTTCTAGTTCTTTCTTGTACACTATAAGTCAAACTATTTTTTATTTCTTAAGTGATAATCTCTAAACATGAAATGGAATCAATCTTTTCTTAAAAGTTATGCTCAATTTACTTTTCTTTTACTCTCTGACCAGGAACATTTGCAAATTGAGTATTTTACTCATTTTTTTCCTCCCATATTGCAGAAATTCCTCTAATACTTCTTTTCTTTGAATATCCATCATTTTTCATTGAAGATTAGGCTGAAGCTTGCAGGGTGTGTCATTTTGGCTTGGAACATGAGTTCTTTTGTTTTTCAAAATATATATTTTATCCTCTTTTGTGATTTCTCATGGCTGAGAAACAATTCTGATATTTAAACTAGTTTTCTTCATATTTGAAAGTTTTTCTACTGTATACTTGCACAACTTGAAAATTTTAAATTTTATATTAAAAGTTTTAAATTACTTCATGTCTTGGAATTCACTACAAATAGTATTCCATCATATTTATGTAGCAAAATTGTTCATCCATTTCTTAATTTATGGGCATCCCATCATATTCCCATTTTTTGCTACCTCAAAAAGAATTATAAATATTTTTCTATATCCTTAAGGTTTATTATGCTAAGAACTATTTTTTTTCTTTAATCTTCCCTCCCTCTAACTCTCTCTCTGTCTTTTCCCTTTTCTTTCTGTTTTCTTGTTGAGTGAAATGTATTTCTGCATTCAACTCTGTGTGTATGTGTGTGTGTGTGTGTGTGTCTTTCTTTCTTGTTTTAACTAGTATGGATGGGAGTGAAGTTCATCTGTAAGCTTTTCCACCATCCTCTCTTCCTGGTTTGTAGAGAAGCCTAATCTTCCTTCTTTCCCCTCCCTCCCCCACTCCCCCAGTTCCTATGTAGTCCTTTTCCTTTTCCTTTGCATTCTTTTTGTAAGATTATGGAGAAATATAGATCTATTCCCTGACCTTGTCTAATAGGACTTCTTCTAAGAGTTTGATGAAAGGGTTCAGAGAAGAAAAATATATTATCTTCCTATATTTTAGTGTAATATTTAGTCCTTTATTCTTCTTGTTTAACTTGTTATGTTCCTTTTCATTTCTATATTTGAACTTCAGAGTTCTCTACAGCTCTAGTTATTTAATCAAGAATGCTTGGAAGTCCTCTCATTCATCAAAAAACCATCCACCCCCTGTAGTATTATACATAGTTTTATTGAGTATTTATTCTTGACTATAAGCCTTTATATCCTTTGCTTTATGGAATATTGTGTTCCAAGTTCTCCTCTGCTTTATAATGGTGGCTACTAAATCATGTGTTATCCTATTACTCTTTGACTTTTTAATTCTTTCTTTGTGACAGTTTGAAATATTTTTTCTTTAATTTGGAAACTGATATTTTGCTGTGGTGCCTTTACATTTTTACTTTGCCCTCTGATTCCAAGAGATCTGAGCAGTTTTCTTGTAAGATTTCTGAAACAATAGGATCTTTTTTTGTTCATAGTTGCTGGATAGTCCAATGCTTCTTAATTTTTTACTCCTTGATCTGTTTTCTAGGTAAGTTTTTGTTATAAGATATTTTCCATGTTTTTAGCCTTTTGATTTTGTTTACATTTTTGTTGCCTTATAAAGTTATTGATGTTAATTTAATCTATTTGATATTCAGGGAGTTTGTTGCTGAGGAAGGTTTTATATTTCTTGTTTCACACTGTTAATTTTTTTCCATTGTCCTCATTTCTTATTCTACTTTCCCCCTACAAGTGTTCTCATTTCATTTATAAAAATATTTTTAAGCTCTTAAAAAAGATCAAAACTTAAAAATCTCTTTTAGGAATTCTAGATGAGTTTGTGGCCTAACTGTGTTTTTCTCTGAGGTATTGCTTGTAGATTTTTTGTGTCATTTTCTTCTGCATTTGCGTCTTGAGTATAACTGCTATCAATAATAGCTCATTATGATGGGATTCCTTTTTTATTTTCCATCTTGATCTCAAACCTGTTTTCTGACTTCAGATTTGACTCCAGAGCCGCTGTACTTCTGTACAAAATGTGTGGGCTGGTCCTGTTGTTGCTTTATTGGAATATTGAACATTGTTTTATTCTAAGACCTTGAGGACAGACTGGGGACTAACAAGCTTTCAGTGTTCCCAAAGTGGTCTGATCACGGGCACAATCTGATCACTGCCTCCCCCTTCCCTCCCCCCCCCCCCCAGTCTATGGTTTGCAAATTTCTGACCTGGATTTGATTTTGTGTAAAAATATACTGCTTCATAGATTGGAATTCTAATGTTAATTAGATGTGTTGGTATGTTTAATTGTCATTCTGAAACTCTAGGTTTTCACATATAAAATAGGAATGGTATCATTTGAATTACCAAACTTATGTGATTTTTGTAAGAACAATGATTTAAAGAGATATAACACTGTAAATATGAGTATCATTAAAAGTACAAAATGTTTGTTACCCTCTAAAAGTAAAAGTATACTGCTTCTATTTTCTGCCCCATTGTCCACCTGGAAAGCTCTTTTGGTTCAAAGTGGCAGAATTCTTGGTTCCTTTTTGGTCTGGATTCCTGCCTTAGTTATTCCTTTGCAGGGTGGGCTGAATGCTAGAAGTCAGACTCTGCTCTAAGCTTAGGGTCTGACCCACTCCACTGCTACTGCTTTCCTTTCCACTAAACTTCCTTTTTCTATCTACTGCCCAGAATCTTCCTACCTGGGAAAGGCAAGATCACAGCTATTGACCTCATTATGCACTGGATTTGTTATCTAGAATTGGATACTAGGAGTCAGAGCTGCCAGTTGGTATCTGTCCCCACTGCAGTCCCCAGTGTAAGTCCCAGGGTTTCCCCAGTATGAGTCTAAGACTTCTTTTTGCTAGTGTGCACATCAGTCTTGGTGCTGGTATGCTCCATATCTGCATACTCTTGCCCTGCACTTGACTCCATTGTCTGTAGACCTCTTTATCTGTGTGTCTCTCTCTCCTGGATTTCTCCAAAGGTCCTGTGTATCTGTCTGGAGGATTTGTGGATGGAAGCTCAGCTGCATTGCTTCCTTCTACTCTTCCATCTTGGCTCCACCCTTCATATCATATTATTAAGAGACCTTATAATCTCATTGAGAATTTACTACCCATCTTTCCTTCTGCTTTTAAGATCGTCTCTGTTATTTTATTCACTTGAACTGTTTTTTTTTTTTTTTTCCTTTAACGGTGAATTTCCTCCTAGAAACCTTTTGTGTTTCAGTTTTTTTTATGAGTGTGTGTGTTCTTCCCATCATCTATTTTCTGGCTATTTTCCCTTTGCTGATAGTTACTCACAGAAAGTAGGACTTCCAAGCTGCTGAACCGCTTTGTGGGTAATATAGAGCTCATCAGCCTGTATCCCTATTCTGAACAGACTCTGAGGATACAGGAATGGCCCCTGTTCACTTTTAGTCCTCTTTGTCTACATGCTATCCCTCCATTCTTTCCTTGACCCTCCTTTTACCTCTCTAACTAGGATGAATCAGTATTTATCTCCAACATTTTTACAGGATAAATGTTGATTTGGTTAAGCCAGGAAAGGAGGAGAACCAAGGGAAAAATGGCAGTAGGGGTCTGTAAATTTCTAAGCGTAACAGCCTTGGAATCAAGAGGATCTGGGTTTAAAGTCATGCATTTGGTACATACTGTTTAAGTTAGTTTTTCTCTGGCAATTCCTAAATTACAAGTTACAGACTTTATTCATGGTAGAAGTTTCCATAGTTAAAACTTCCCATTTTGATGAAACTATATATATGAAACAAAAATCCTTTATATAAGTTATATTATCCAATTCATTGCCAGGCCTTTATATATATCCAAAATCTTAAAAGAGATGTTAAACCTTTCTAATTGCTTGTCTCTAAATAAAAAAGGGCAATATTTGCATCCAGGTGTTAGAACAATATAAAATGGAATTTACTTTTATATACACTGAAATTAAATTAGTAAACTGAACTCAAGAGAGCAAGTGTCCTTGAATTTTCTTTGTGAAATTTTGGCCAGGAACATGAGGCCCACCTCAAGATTGATCATCATTCAAGCAAATCAGCTGACATTCTAGAAGGGCAAAGGGATTTTAAAGAACATCATTATTCACAAACATGATATGTTAGAATGAATACTGCCTCACTTGCAACCTGTCAACACCAAGTAATATTGTGAACTGGGCATTAAATCTCATTACACAGTATCAGCAAAACTGTAAAGTGGGTTTAAAATGTTTTCTTTGGTTGGTTTTGCTCTTTATCTGTTTTTGGTTGGCTACCTCTTGCCTTTCAAATTTTTAAAAGCAGAACTTCATTTATTGAGTTTGCAAAAGAGGTATTGGCAGTGACTATTTAAAATTTTGGAAGTGATTATAATGCATCTGGAGTAACTCTGAGAAAGAATGACTAACTATATTGTGGTTAGCTTTATATGAAATGGAGAGATAGAGAAGAGGAAGGAGAGATAAAGGTCAAATAGGATAGGAAAAGAAAACGAGAAATAGAGTGGAGAGAGATCATTAAAAGATTTGGGTTTTGTTTTAAGATTAATATAAAAAGGGGGAGGCAAGGGAACTGGCATTTAAGTACCTTCTATATCAGGCATCATACGAAGTAATTTATAAATATTATCTCATTTGATCCTTATAATTATAACCACACACACATATATATAACTATTCATTATCCTTATTTTGCAACTGAGGTAGACAAAATATAAGTTACTTGCCCAAGGTTATATAGCTAAGAAATGTCTGAAACTGGATTTGAACTCTTGATTCTAGCCATTGCCTAAATAGATACTAATTCAGATTGACACCTTTTCTTCAACTTATAGTCTTTTTTTTTTAAAAATAACTTTTTATTGACAGAACCCATGCCAGGGTAATTTTTTACAGCATTATCCCTTGCACTCACTTCTGTTCCAATTTTTCCCCTTCTTCCCTCCACCCCCTCCCCCAGATGGCAAGCAGTCCTATACATGTTAAATAGGTTACAGTAATTTGATCCTTATAATTATAACCACACACACACACACACACACACACACACACACACACAACTATTCATTATCCTTATTTTGCAACTGAGGTAGACAAAACATAAGTTACTTGCCCAAGGTTATATAGCTAAGAGATGTCTGAAACTGGATTTGAACTCTTGATTCCAGCCATTGCCTAAATAGACACTAATTCAGATTGACACCTTTTCTTCAACTTATAGTCTTTTTTTTAAAAATAACTTTTTATTGACAGAACCCATGCCAGGGTAATTTTTTACAGCATTATCCCTTGCACTCACTTCTGTTCCGATTTTTTCCCTTCCTCCTTCCACCCCCTCCCCCAGATGGCAAGCAGTCCTATACATGTTAAATAGGTTACAGTATATCCTAGATATAATATATGTGTGCAGAACTGAACAGTTCTCTTGTTGCACAGAGAGAATTGGATTCAGAAGGTAAAAATAACCCGGGAAGAAAAACAAAAATGCAAGCAGTTTATATTTATTTCCCAGTGTTCTTTCTTTGGGTGTAGCTGCTTCTGTCTGTCCTTGATCAATTGAAACTGAGTTAGGTCTTCTCTTTGTCGAAGAAATCCACTTCCATCAGAATACATCCTCATACAGTATCATTGTTGAAGGATATAATGATCTCCTGGTTCTGCTCATTTCACTTAGCATCAGTTCATGTAAGTCTTGCCAGTCCTCTCTATATTCATCCTGCTGGTCATTTCTTACAGAACAATAATATTCCATAACATCCATATACCACAATTTACTCAACCATTCTCCAATTGAGGGGCATCCATTCAACTTATAGTCTTAAAGAGCAGTCTAGAACACTAAGTGGTTTAAGGGACTTGTTTAGAATCATACAATGTATGTTCAAAGTGAGACTTGAATTCAAGACTTTCTGGATTGAAGGCTAGATCTCTATCCTCTATACTATACCATCTGGAAAATGATCTTTTATAGATCTCAAAGTAGACCCAGTCCTATAGTAGTATTTTTCCAAATCTCCCAACCCTTTCAAGAAATTATAACAAGCATTGACTACATCTAGCATTATTTTAAAGGAAAGTGCACCACAGTATTTGTGTTGGACCTTGTGGGCAGGACAACCCATCAAATAGAAACAATGGGACAAAATTATCCCTCTCTTTTAAACTACTCTTGTATTATTAATCATTGTTGAAGACTTGTCTTAGAGTATCTAACTTATTGACAAACTCCACCATAGAATGATAACAGGAATAATGAACATCTAGGTAACTTCCTCTTTTGCCTCACTCCTACTCACTTTCCTACAGAGGAAGAAACTGGAGCCAAAGAAAATGAGTGGTGTGCCAAAAGTCTATGAAAGAAATGGACAGGTCCCAAGTATCTGTTCTGGCCACAAGTTTATCTACTCTTTTTCTAATTTCTTTCCAATTATTCTTGCCCTTTATTATATAGCCAGAATTACCATCCATATAAATATTATTATCCACATTTTGTACCAGAGCATTAATTTGATAGTTTCTTTTGGAGAGTGGGATGGAATGGTTTGGATCTATGATTTTATCATGTTGGGGAACTCTCAGCATGGAAACTTCCTTCATCATTACTGACTAGCAATTAATCAATAGCAGATTTAATAAATGTTTGTTGTTGATTTGTAACTTGTTGTCTTAGTTGCCTGAGATCACAAAGAGGACAAGTGGTTAGCCCAGGGTCATATCCTGATATGTATTAGAGGCAGGATGGGAACCCAGGCCTTCTTTACCCTAAGATCATTTTCCTTTTCACCAGGCTATGTTGTCTTGAAGATCTATCTTAGAGAGAACAAACCTTTACATGATTTGAATATCTTAGTATATACAAAGTATATACAAGTATATACAAGTATTTTTGGTAAATATTAAAATGGAACCTTCATCTTTTCAACTCCAAGACTGATATTTATTCTGCCATAGGACCTTTCAATTTGCAAAATGGTAGGTTCTTAGTGGCCATCTAGGTGAGGAGAGTGTGATCCTTCCTGACCTGGAGTCAGGAAGACCCGAGTTCAAATTTAATTTTGATTATTTACTCAAATATTTACTAGCTGTGTTATCAAGTCACCTAATCTTGTTTACCTCAGTTTCCTTATCTGTAAAATGAGCTGGAGGAGGAATCAACAAATCCCCATAGTATCTTTGTCACGAAAACCCCAAAAGGGGTCATGAAGAGTCAATCATGACTAAAACAACTGAACAACAACCAAGTACTTAGTGAATCCCCATTAAATTAAATGTATGTCGTTCTCACTGGGGATTTAGCTACTAGCCATGACATGAACATTTTATTGGCCAAACCAGCCAATCATAGTCCCCCATCTTTTTTTTTTTTTTATCCATGTTCACTCTGCTGCCATATATTATTTTAATGCAAAGCCATAATTAGATATCTTTATGATTGAGGTAAGGGAGTAAGGCTGATGTGATTGAGGGGAGAAGCGGGCAGGGAAAGAAAGTCCCTAATTGTGGCTGCTGAAGGAAAAAGCATCTGCTAGAAGAATGCAGGGATTCTGCAGTGACTAGATATTGCAAAGGAGTTTGAAGTTAAAGATAAGATGCCTGAAGAGCAGAAGCATGGTCCACTGTGGTGATGGTACTGGCTCCTAAATTTTGACAGCTTAGGTAATTGCCCTACCATGATAGCTCAGCTTCAATGCCTAATTGTTCATGTAAAGTATAGAGACTCAACATCTTAGTAATGTGCATAGTACCAAGCAGTAACTAGGTAGCTAAGGCCAGAAAGATTAATTTTTTTCACTACAAAGACCACTGGTTTAACTTTTTTTTTTTTAATATAATAGGTTAATAATAGTTAAAGACATTTTCTTTTAGTTAACATAGTTTTCTTTGTACCAGTCTCTTAAAGAGTTACTTAAGTTGATTAAAATTTTATTTCATTTTCCTAGATTTAGAACACCAAAATGTTGTATTTCTGCATAATCTCTAGTCAACATTATCTGATTCTAAACCTTAAGGGTAATAGCTATAAGACAGATCCTTCTAACTTTAGTGTTGAGAAACACTAAGGCAGTTCTATGAGCACATTTAAAGAAACTTTTCATAAAGAAATTCTTTGGTTCCAGTTTAAATAGGTCAGCTCTGAAAAACGGGCATATGGAGGAAGTTCTTGGGAACACAGGCCAGAAGGAGGTCTTGAAATGGGAAGGTCAAGAAAATTGAAAGTTGAAGTCATACTAACCTGAGACATTGAGGTCCTGGTAAGATAATAGGTATAATAAGTAAAAGTATCATTACCAGTCATAAGGAAGTGGGTTGTGGTCCTTTTAAGAAACTACATTTGTGATTCCTTTCAGATTGATTTGTGATTCCTTTCAGATTACTCCCAGCCCCTCCTGGCTGATGCATTATCAGTTCAGGAAGCCTGCACCTTTGATTCACAAATCCTGGTCAAAAGCACCCCTTTGAATTCCAATAGGAGATCTGGGCTTGTCCCAGCCCCCATCGGATCTGAGCCAACTTGGGCTCTCCCAGCCCCCATTCTGATGATCTGCTTGGGTTTCCCAACCCCCCACCAAGCAAATTCTAGCCCTCACTGAAACCCAGCCAACTTGGGACTCTAACCACGCACTCTCTTTAGTTAAATCTCTCATTATAAAAAGAGCCAAACGAAAACCCTCTCTTTGCAGAGGTTCCAAGCATGCCATGCTTTGCTATGCTTGGCACCCCAAGGGCCTCTGCCCACTGAAATATTGTTTCCAGTGCTATCTTCTCTTTACCCTCACCTATTTCCTTAACCAGACTTTAACCTTACTTCCAATCCCCATAATAAACCTCTTTTATCAAGCTAGGTTTTCAGGTCTGTAAATTCCTTTACAGAGGATCTCTGTGCCACCAAAAGGGAATCTCCAGAACTCCCTATCCTTGCCACTAGACCTCATTTAACTCCCTGATCACCAGACACCCTAATTTCATTTGGGTTCCCCAAATCTAAACCTCATCAACTTCACCCAAAGTGGGTGGGCTGGTTTGTAAAGTGTATTATTTTGATTTTGGACCCACACATTCCTTTATCTCCCTTTTAAATCCTACTGGTCCAGGAGAGGTCCTGTTCTTTGGGTCCTTGGTGAAAACACTGGGTCAAAGGATAAGGACTGGCTGTTTCCCAAGGAAAAAACCACAAACTTTTAGCAATCTCTTGAAAGTGTTTGAAATAACTAATTAACAGAGAAATACAAATTAAAATAACTCTTAGTTCCTAATGCCTGTCAAATTATTATAGATGATAAAAGATAGAAAAAAAATCAATGTTGGAGGAGCTGTGGGCAAACAGGCACAACTCATTATTGTTGACAAATTGGTTGGACTGTTTGGGAAAGCAATATGGAATTATACAAAAGAATTATAAAATTATTCATAGCCCATCACCCAGTCATGCCACTAAATTAATCCCCAGGAGTTTATAGATAGAAAAAAAATTTCACTGTACAAAATATTCATAGCAACACTAGCAAGAAGCTAGAAACAAATTACTTGCTCAATGACTGGAGAATGGCTGAATAAATTCTGGTATATGAATGGAATGGAATATTATTGTGTCATGAGAAATGATAAATATGAAGTGAGGCAATGAAGAAAGAAGATCAAAAATAACAAAATACGCGATGACTACAACTATGTAAATGACAACATTAAACAGCCGCAAAACTCTGGTTAAATATAATGGATAATGGTGATATGGCTTTATTAATGTCAGAATAGAAAGCTGCCTTTCTTTTGACGAATTGCAAATTATGAAAATGCACCAGTGCATATATTCTCAGTAGCAAACACTTTTAAATGTTTTCCTTAATGCTTTTCACGGAAGTATACTTTTCTTGCGGTTTGTTTTTTCATATTTTTAGCTATATCTTTTTTTGTTTTGTTTTGTTTTAATAAAATTCATGAAAAAACACAAAAAATTATTCTTATTGGTATTTCAAGATCAAAATAAATGAAGCCCCAATTAACTCTTCTTGTATGGATGAGCATAAAAAGCAGGAAGTAGAGCGTGGTAGAAAGAGTGGATGATGAAAGAGTGGATGATTTGGAAACAAAGTAAAATAGGGTTCTCCTGTTTCTAACACTTCTTAGGTATGTGATCTGAGCCTCAATTTTCTTATCTGAAAAATGGGAGGAAAAACCTATAGAACCTATCTCACAGGGTTGTTGTGGGGCTCAAATGAATATAATATATACAATGTAACTTGGAAATTTTAAGGCACTTCCCAATGGCAGTGATCATCATCATTGCTATTAATTTAAGCTACATGAAATATAGGCTTGTAAGTTGTTAGAATTATAGTTTATACAAACTCAGAGTGGAATTAGAAAGTCCTGGTCTTGACCCAAAAGCCAGTGAGAACCCAGGATTCTGGGCTAATAGAAGCTTTCAAAAAGTTTCTTTTGTGATTCATGAATAGAGATTTGGTCCTTTCTTCTATCTGTTTTGTGTATTTTCAGACTGGAGTCCAAAAGATTCATAATTTTGTCCCTTTGAACTACTTTCTGTGCCCTATTATCATGTTTTCCTCCTATATTAATTTAAATCAAGTAGCTAGTTCTGGAATTCTTTAGTCTAAAACAAACACCCCTAAATTCAGTAATGACTTATATGTCATATGAATAGCTACTTCAACCCGTAGCTGCATATATTTATTTAATTATGGCACTTTTTGGATAATTCTTTCCTTGGCTAACTTAATGGCTTGGTAAAAATCATTAGAGTTTAAACACCTTTCTTGTTTCCATATTTAAATGAACCTTTAGACTATAAAGTTGAAAGATGTGATCTGATATTATTGTTATCAATAGGATTTCTTTAAAAGCCTTCTGCCCACCATTCATCTGGGCCGGTAAACTTCTTGGTTGCTGCATTGAATGGTGATGCAGTCACTGGATCAATAATACCCTTGATGTGAGAGAATCAAACAGAACGTCACTTTTAGTATTTTACATGGCTTTTTTTCTTTGCTTTCTGATTCTGGGTATCTATTTATTTGGGCACATTAAAAAAAGTAAAATAATTCTTTTCACTAATTGCTAATGGGCAAAATTGCTGGTGCTTACCAGGAGACCTTCTGGTAACAGATAATTAAGCATCTAAGTAGTTGAAAGTGTCAGGAGAGAAAAATAATCTTTTCACCTCACTGGCTTTATTTTTAAAATAGTGTCATTTGAATTTGTGTGTGTGTGTGTGTGTGTGTGTGTGTGTGTGTGTGTGTGTGTGTGTGTTCATAGATTCACTCCTAAAGGGCAGAAAAACCAAATAGAGAAATCTATTCCTCATTTCTTCTGTCTTCCTTATACTATGACAAAAGCTCTCATTTTCTCTCCCTTCCTTCTTCCTTTCCTTACTTCCTCCTTCCCTCCTCCCTTCATCTCCCTCCCTCTCTCTCCCTTTTTTCTCTTTTTTTGTCCTCTTCCTCCCTCTCTTTTTTCTCTCTCTCTTTTCTCTCCATTGTTATCTTTCTTTCTTTCTCTATTTTTCTATTTTCTCTCTCTCCCTCTCTTTTTTCTATCTTGCTGACTCTCTCTCTCTCTCTCTCTCTCTCTCTCTCTCTCTCTCTCTCTCTCTCTCTGTCTCTCTGTCTCTCTGTCTTTTTCTGTTTTTCTATCTTCCTATCTCTATGTTTATCTTTTGTTTTCTCTTTTTCTTATCTCTTTCTATCTTTATTTCTCTGTCTCCATTTCTGTCTTTATCTCTCTCTATTTATTAGGAGATTACAATGTATTATGTCTTATGTTAAGCAGTGGGGACAAAAATACAAAAGTAAGATGATTCTTGCCCTCAGTGAGTTTTGTATTTTACTTGGGGTAAAAACTATATTCACAGGTTTGTCAATTTAGTCTATAGCAACTGGAGGAATCAGGAAAAGCCTCTTCAATGAAGCAGCACTGGAGCTGAGCCTCAGCTGGGTAGCTAGAAGAAGATACATGGAGGAGGAGCATTTCAGGTCTGGGGGTGCAAAAGTGAAGAGGTGGGAAATGGACAGTAGGACAATGAAATAGAAAGCAGATCAGCTGGACTGAAATGAGGAGGAGAAATCTGTAATCAGTCTGGGCAGACAGATGGGAGCCATTTTATAAAGAGCTTGAAATGCTAAACAAAGGAGTTTCCAAAGGCAATGGGAAATCACTAGTTTCTTAGAGGAACAACATGATCAAACTCACACTTTGTTGTTATTGTTGTTGTTGTTTCAGTCATGTTTGCCTCTTCAGGACTCCATTTGGGATTTTATCACATTAATTTGTCAGCACTGTGGAAGATGGATTGGAAGGGGAGAAACTGAAGGCAGAGAGAACAGCTAGGCTATTACAATAGGCCAGGTGAGAAATGATGACTTCCTGAAAGAAAGTGTTTGTAGTCTAAATTCAGAGGGGATAGACACTAAGATTTTGAGGAGGTAGAAGCTTTTGGAGGCTTAGCCAAGTTCCTATTTAGCATCATGGAAGGACTATACAAAGGTATATATAGATACAGGAAACAGATACACGTGTATATTGTGTAAAATATATAATAATTATTATTAATAGTAATAGCTAGCATTTATATATGGTGCTTTAAGATTTATAAAACACTTTGTATATATTAACTTAATTGATTAGCCCCAACATCTTTGGCAGGTAGGTACTATTATTATCTCCATTTTATAGATGAGGAAACAGACTGAGAGAGGTTACATAGGATTACACCGATAGCAAGCATCCAAGGCAGACTTTGAACTCAGATCTTCTTTAATTCTGTGTTCTATCCATTTTGCCACTTAGCTGCACATACATAAATACAGAATTACATGATATGCATAATGTATATTATATGTATATATCATAATATTTATCTTATATCTATGGAGCAATTACTCTGGAGTTACTCTCTCAGCACAAGGCTAGTTATATCTTCTCTTTTGAGATGTGATTGAAGATTTGGGGTAATTTTCTCTTATTAACTGTCAATGATTAACTCCCAGTTCCACTGAACTATTTAACATCAATTTACTTTTACAAAGGGACATTTATTTCAAAGATAGCAAGAACAGAAATGCAAATATTCCCCTTCCCTCAAACACTTGAAGGCACACCACCCCCGGTCCTACCACAGTCTCTATCACGCTCAGACTTCACAAGATTTCTCCATTACATTGGTCCAGCCAAGTTCATATTGCTGCTGGATGGGTCCCTGTTTTAGCTACCAATGGGCTTTGACTTTGGCTTGAAGTAAGACTTGTTCCTCATCTTGGAGCTTTAATGATGGACTAGCTGCAGAATCTGGCACAAGCTCTGCTCCTGAACTCTTGGACCTCAAGTGGATTACTCATCTGACCTCTCAAAGCACACAGCCTCCTACCTCCATTTTTTTTAAACACAAGAACAAAAACCAAAGTAAAGAACCAAAGTTCACATTTATGTACTGCATATCTACCTCAAAGGAGGAGGGTTTAAGGCTGTGCCATCAAAACGGTCTAACCCCTTTCACTAGATGCCTATGGGCAGGGAGGACATAGCTGAAGAGGAGCAGTCTCAGGCCCATAGTGCCTTTTGAATTCTTCCTGTTCTGACTCAGCTGCCAATCAGGTAGCTCTTCTTAATGATGGGTTGAGTAGATTGAAAGCAATTGTAGAAAGTCCATACATGCTCCGAAAGTCTCCAGAGTACTTCAGTTACATGCCGTCATACTTTTCTGGAAGTGAGATTGCTTGCCTCTTCCCTGTGAGGGGGGCATCGGAGGAACATTAGATACTTGCTTTTAAAGATCAGGCTTATTGGCCAGAACCTCATTACACACACACATGATGAGCTCGCCATGGGGCTTCATGCTGGCTCAGAGAGAGGTCCAGTCCAAAACATGTGCGTTTCCATAAATACACACAGTACGCAATAGGCTCAATGTATATACATACACAATGTGGTGTAAGTGTACATATATGTAATTCTGTACATGTTTTAGACACGTGCATTATCTCTGTCCATCATCTATCCATCATAATTGATTTCTCTCTCTCTCTCTCTCTCTCTTCTCTTTCTCTCTCTCTCTCTTTCTCTCTTATTCTTTGTCTCTGTCTATATGGAAAAAGATTCAGAGAAGTTTCCTAAATGTTATTTTTAGTTGGTCAAAGAAAATTCTTTTAGGCTGAAAAAGGACATGGTTTATATGGGTGGATTCAGTAATCCCCCCCCACCTTAATTCAGAGACTATTTTGGAAAGCTGCAAAATCCTTTTCAGGGTTAGGCAAACTCAGTACAGGATCTGGGCCCAAGGGCCTCCTTTTCCTACTTGTAGCTTGGGGTAAGGCTTAGTGGAGAGCCCAGAAGTTCTGACCTATATCCTCCCTGGATTTCTTTGACACCCCACTCCACTTCCCCCACTTGCTTGGCTTCTTTTTTTATGCAGCAGGAGGTGGCTATAAATCTACATCTTGGCCATGAACTATCAATGTGCAGCTCTTGGTATTCCTTGAACTAGGACATGCCTTTCCTTTCTGCAGGAGAATCCCCATAGGCAGGGTGAGAGTGCTTCCACTGATGGCAAGCATAGGCTTTCTCTTTTCTCTTACCTGCCATGAAATTGAGGATCCATACTCTTAAACCATGATTCCCTGACTTGTAGTATATTCAGTGTAAACCAGTTACATACTTGAGTGACAACTTCTGTTCTCCAGTTTCCAAATTCCAATGGAGCTGATCCATGAGATACATGGTTTCAATTCAGGAGCAAATTTCACTTAATCCACCGGACAGCTGAGTTACAAGAGTGCAAAATGAGAAACAGACGTGACTGCAGGTGCACTTTCCCCAACCCTGCTCTTGTTTGAGGAACTCAAAGGCATCATTTCAATGAGATATTTGGCAGGCAATGTGTCCGTAAAGCCATTTAATTGTGTTGGGCTTTGGCAAAAGGACTTCTCCTCCCACTTTACTCTCACCACACATACAAACACAGGAAAAAACCCCATGTTTAAAAATAAAAGTGTTATTAAAGATGGGCATATTTAAAGATCAGGTAGATGCTCTTTTCCTATAAATGACTATCAGTGTTTTTACTCTGATTTGAAATAGGTAATAATTATACAATAGACCAGAATGGTTCCAAAACTATTGTGTAAATAATATGGCCTTTAAATATATTAATGAATAAATATTTAACCAATAAACCTGAAACAGCTTCAAAGAAGCCAGTCAACTCTAACAGGTTCATAACACTTAAAAAAAAAAAAAAACCCTGCCTGAATGCAGGTTTGTCTAATAGACCAAAACAGTTCATGGCTTAGAAAAAGGTCCTATCCAACTCTCAACTTACCTATATTCCTGGAAGAGTTTCTAACAAGTGTTCTAGTCTCCAGGGTCGAAGGTCATATCTAAGATGGAAGCTAATTCTTGCTTGTGATTTGGCCCATGAAGGATCTTATGTTACAGATGAGGTAACCAAGGCCCAGAGAGAGGTGTCAAATGTGAGACTTGTAAATGTATCCATATCCAAATCCATTGGTCTTTTCTCTGGGTCTTGCTCCCTCTCTTGGCTTACTGATTCCTCTTTATCTTGTGTTTAAGTAAGTAAGCTATTTTATAATAAATAAAAATCATATAAATCAATAAATAATAAAATAAATCATAATAAATAAAATTGTGAATATATGATAAATAAATAAAATAAATATTTAACATTTATATTAAATAAACTAAAAATCATAGTTTTTATTATGCAAAACACTGAGATATTAGCAGAAAATTAAGACAGTTTCTGATTTCAAGGGGCTTCTATCAGTCTTTGCACAGGGTCTAGCACATACATGGTAGGTATTTAAAAATGCAAGCTGATTAATTGCTCCTGATGGAGAAACAAAACATATGGTGTAGTGATTCAGAAGTCATTGATTTTGGAATGGGTCAAGATTTGCTGTTATTTCTCCATTAGAAGCAATGATTCTTTCTGACAATTAACTATTAGTCCCTTTGTTGTTGTCCAGTCATTTCAATCATGTCTAACTCCACATGATCCCATTTGGGGTTTTCTGGCAGAATATTGGAGTGATTTGCCATTTCCTACTTCAACTCATTTTACAGATGCAGAAGCTGGGACAAGTAGAGTTAAGTGACTTGTCGAGAGTCACATTACTAGTAAGTGTTAGAAACTGGATTTGAACTCAGAAAGATGAGTCTTCTAGACTCTAGACCTGAATGCTCTCCACTAAATCATCTAACTGTCATTAGTCACTTTAATCACTGACAAGAAAAGGCAAAAGTCCCTTTCATATATTGTTGAACATTTCAATCTGTATGTGACATGGTATGAATAACTTCTCCTCTGGACTTCAGTGCTCCATCTCTAAAATGAGAGAGCTTGCCAATAGCAATAGATCTGATGAAGGAGATGATATAGCATGGATTCTCAGGCAAAATAGGATGTGAAACAAATAGTCATCTCATTATCACTTGCTGCTTCCCTTAGAGCATATATGCTTTCTGACTTTTGCTTATCTTCCCAATGTTGGGCCATTGTGATAAGCTCCTTTGCCACTTCCATCCTGGACTTTGGGACAGGATTATTCCTCTTTTCCTATGACTCCCAAGCACTAACATGACTTGGAGTGTAATCCCACTTAGAATGTGATCTGGGTCATGCTCTCCTTTTCTAGGAGGAAAATACTCACCTTTGCTCCATTGTGTTAGATGCCCTCAATACTTCACTTGTTGAGGATGATATGGAGAGAATTTCTGTGCAGGTATGGGTCAGATTGGATTTCCTCTGAGGTTTCTTCCAACTCTAAACTTCAGAGAACCTGTAACAAGTTCTGGGGAGTCCTACCCCCCACATTCTCCTCTCTTGAAAGTGGGAATTCAACAAGATTTGATTAGATGATCTTTAAAAATCTTCCCATCTCTAGTGTTCTCTTAAATCTATGGAAATTTTCAGTTTACCAAGCACAAATTTTCCTCAGGTCAAAAGTATGCCATGACCACGACAGTAATTAACTTGAATTTTTTTTTTTTTTTTACTAGAATGCTTCCTAATGTATCCATGTTGGATTTTGCTGTTTTCTTTACTGAAAGCGAGAGGACAAAAATAAGCACATTTCATCATCTTGTGTATGTTGAGGTTCTGCCTCATTCTTTCTCCAACCTCCCCACTTTCCCTTTATCTCACTCCTTAATTCTCCACTGGAGTTATATTCATGCTTGCTTTGAAGATGATCTACCCTGTGTTGTCTTGAACAAGTTTTTACACATCTTTCATTCTACAAGCATTTTTAAAAAACATTTACTCTGTGTCAGATAGGGATAATTAGGTGGTACAATGTATGGAGGACTGGACTTACAATTAGGAAGACTCATCTTCATGAGTTCAAGTCCGACTGTTGGAATCCTTACTAACTGCTAACTAATTAGAGTTGATCTAATCTTACAAGAAGATTTTGGCCAGAACCTGAAACAAGGTACTAAGTAGAACTAATTAATACAAGGCTTGTGTTCACACCTTTACTCATTGGAGTTCACAAGTATGCTAGCTTCACAAAGTACACTTTCTAACTTCAAGGGAGTTCACACCTCCCTTAAAGCTCTTTGGGCCAGAGAGCACTATGGGAGAAAACCCATAATCCCATTCTCTCAGAAGAGTCAGATATAAGGCCAGTGATGAGAGATCTATTCCAGAATACATTTTTCCTCTTGGCTGGCAGGTTGCAGAGGAGAGTTCAGCTGGACTCGAGAGGAGCGACTCTGGTGTGGATTTCAGCGGAATTACGCCAGAAGCCCTCTTTCCGAGGCAAGGCAGAATATATTCCACTTGGCTGGCTGGTGGCAGAGGAAGTGTTTTCAGAGGATAAAGCTACGAGTGGAGAGTTCAGTGGACAACCAGATTCATCTTCATCTCACACCACTGTAGCTGGTAGCTGGGCTCCTGCACGCCCCCCACTGAGACCAAGCTGGTCTGAAAGACTCACCAGAAAGCTAGCCGAGCCCCAAGTGAAGGAGACAAGAGATTCATTCCATCTCTGTGTTGGTCGGAGGCTGAAGAAAGCAGAGGCAGAGGCTGAAGGACAGAACCTTTGGATTTGGAGACATCCAGAGGGCTCTAAGCTAAACCGGCTGTGTTTTGAGAAGAACAAGAACTCCAACATTTGAACTCATAACATCCGACCTCAGACATTTACTAGCTGTGTGATCCTGGGCAAGTCATTTCACCTTCTTTACCTCAGTTTCCTCACCTGTCAAATGAGCTGGAGAAAGAAATGGTAAACCCCTCCAGTATCTTTGCTAAGAAAATCCCAAATGGGGTCAAAAGGAATCAGGAATAGATGAAAAACTACATTACAACACCAACATGTGCCAGATACTGTGATAATTGCTGGGAATGCAAACAGGAATAGAAAGATTGATTGTTGTTGTCTTTAAGGAGCTTTTTTATTCTGCTGGGGAAGACAACATGTAAAAAAGGGAGCTGAAAAAGGAAGGTGGGATAGAGGAGAAAGTCCTAGAATAGGGTCATGGTAAACAAAGTCCTGTGGAGATGAGTCAGCACAAGGAGGGATGAAGATTCCTGAACCTTCTCCTTAGATTGGAGGTTCTTGTAGGAATCAGTCAGTCAGACAATGAAGTCTCAGAGGTAGAGTATTTTCAATGTGACAAGTCACTGAGGGAGCTAGGCCAGAAAAGCTAAAGCTTCTTTTCCAACTCTAGATCCTAACAATGGGGTGGATGCCAAAGAAAATCACTAACATGACACACAATGGGAGCTTACAAATATTTGCTAAATGGAAGTGAATGTGTTCTTCTCTCAAAGACTCAAATTATCCCAGAGAGCAATGGGGCATTGTCCTGGTGACTACTTAAAGGGTGAATTGGGGTTAAAATCCATGGGTCATTATTGTTGTTTAGTTGTTTCAATGGTGTGGGACTCTTTGTAGACTTACTGGGATTTTCTTAGCAAAGATACAGCCCTTCCCAGCTTATTTTACAGATGAGGAAACTGAGGCAAACAGAATTGAGTGACTTGCTCAGGATCACACAGCTAGTAAGTTTTGAGCTAGATTTGTACTTAGGTTAAGACATCTTCATGACTGAAGTTGATATCTATCTACTGTGTCACCTAGCTACTCTGGATTATCTTAAAATTGTCCTATTAGCACAGATCTTTCTGTTTTATAATGAATCACCTTATAGTGAAGGAAGTATCAAGTAGAGGAGCAATGAAGACCTAAGATAGAGGGAAAATATAAAATACTGGGATTCCTTTCTACAAACTTACACATAGGGAGAAAAAACACAGGGACACTGCATGAGGAAATCTCAGGAAATGTAGCCCAATATCTGGAAGCTCACCTGGGCTTGGATCTCATCCCACTAACAATCAAATTGGGCAAAGGCAATGCGGTTACATTTATTCAGTCTCTTCTTGCTCTTTCTAGTTCTGTCCCATGCCCACATAATGGTAACAAAATGGCTGCTTATGGCTCTGCTCTGCTGGTCCCACTAGCCTGAGTGCTACCTCAGTTTTACTTTTCATACAGTATTGGGGATATGCAGGTTGTAACTTTATGCTTTAGTCAAAATGGACTACTTTCAATCTCTTATATAGGACTTCTGCTTTCCAGCCTCATAGCCTTTCACTACAATGTCTTCTTTCATTCTCACTACCTTAGATTTCCTAGTTTACTCAAATGTAGTCTCTTTCTTTTCTTTTCTTTTTTTTATTGTAATTAAGTTTATTTTTTAATACACATTGCTTTGTGAATCATGTTGGGAAAGAAAAATTGGAGCAAAAGAGAAAAATCATGGGAGAGAGGAAAAAAAAAACAGAAAAAAAAAAAAGAAGTAGACATAGCATGTATTGATTAACATTCAGTCTCCTTAGTTCTTTTTCTGAATACAGATGGCACTTTCTGTCCAAAATCTATTGGGGTTGCTTTAGATCACTGAACCACTGAGAAGAACCAAGTCTTTCATAGTTGGTCATCACACATTCTTCCTATTATTATACACAATGTATTCCTGGTTCTGCTTGTTTCACTCAGCATAAATTCATGTAAATCTTTCCAGGTCTTTTTTTTTTTTTTTTGCTAAAGTAATTAGGGTTAAGTGACTTGCCCAGGGTCGCACAACTAGGAAGTGTTAAGTGTCTGAAGTCAGATTTGAACTCCTGACTTCAGGGCTGGTGCTTTATTCACTACACCAACTAGTTGCCCCTGTTCATCATTCTTTTCCAACTCTAGATCCTAACAATGGGATGGATGCCAAAGAAAATCACTAACATGACACACAATGGGAGCTTAACAAATATTTGCTAAATGGAAGTGAATGTGTTCCTCTCTCAAAGACTCAAATTATCCCAGAGAGCAATGGGGCATTGTCCTGGTGACTACTTAAAGGGTGAATTGGGGCTAAAATCCATGGGTCATTATTGTTGTTTAGTTGTTTCAATGGTGTGGGACTCTTTGTGGACTTATTGGGATTTTCTTAGCAATAATATTCTATTACCGTCATGTACCACAGCTTGTTCATCCATTCCCCAATTGATGGGCATCTACTAATTTTTCAATCTTTGCTATCACAAAAAGAGCTGCTACAAACATTTTTGCACATGTGGGTCCTTTTCCCTCCTTTAGGATTTCTTTGGGATACAGACCCAGTAATGGCACTGCTGGGTCAAAAGGTATACACAGTTTTATAGTCCGTTGGGCACAGACCAAATGCAGTTTCCCAAGGTCACAAGCACAAGTATTTGTCACTTAAGTTAGACCTTAAACACAGGTCTTCCTTATTCTAAGCAGAGTCCTTTATTCATTACATCACACTTGAACTGTGTATATTTTGTTGTTCAGTTGTTTTTCTTCGTGTCTGACTCTTTGTAACCCCATTTGGGGTTTTCTTGGCAAAGATACTGGAGTCATTCACCATTTTCTTCTCCAGTTCATTTTATAGAAAAGGAAATTGAGACAAACAAGATGAAGTGACTTGCCCAGGATCATACAGCTAGTGTCTAGGACCAGATTTGAACTCAAGGTGGGGAGTTTTCTTAAATCTAAGCATGGCCTCTACTGTGCCAACTAGCTACCTAGTCTATATATAGTATTTAATATATGTATCTATTAAATACTCTATATAGAAGTTAATTGTTAATAATAATTACATTAATGTAATGCACATATAACAATTACATTTATATAAAGCTTTTAGAGTTTGCTAATGTATTACATAAACAGTCTCAATCTTTTCCTATAAAAATTCTTTGGAGTATGTACTATCACAGTTTTACAAAGGAAGAAATTGAATCTCAGAGAAGTCTTGCCTAGAGTCCCACAACTAAAGAGGGGGAGGATTGATACCTGGGTCTCACTTGACATCTAACCTAGAATTCTTTTATATATATATATATATATTATATAGCTAACCAAGAACCCAAGCCATGGAATCAAGGAAGTCTAGTTCTCAGCTCAAGAACATCAGGGACACAGACCTAAACATAAAAATAGAAATGCAGAAATAGCAAGTCACAGAACTTTGATGCTGTCTTTTCTTAATTAGGCATGTTTTACATAGAGCTGTTGAATTGAATTGAATTTGGCACCTGGACTAATTTAACTTTAATGCCTATAAATAGTGATAGAGTAAACTATGGGAAGACAGAATTAGTCTCAGGTACTATAGGTAAAGGCCTAAGGAAAAAGAAAGAGTAAAGTAAACCAGAGAAGTGATCCCTGCCATGGAGACAGTTGGTCATGCAGTGGCTATAATGCTGAGCCTGGAGTCAAGGAAATCTGAATTCAAATCCACACTTAGATTAGTCACTAGTCGTGTGACTCTGGACAAGCCATTTAACCTCTGTTTTTCTTAATTTCCTCAATTATAAAATGGGGATAAAAATAGCACCTACCTCCCAGTCTTGTTGTGAGAAGCAAATGGAATGATGTTTAAAAATCAGTCGGCACAGTACCTGACACTTGGTATATGCTTAAAATATTTGTTTCTCTTTTTTAAAAATAGAATTATGTGATACATTAATACAGAGATGAAGAGTATATGGAAGGCCCCTAAATGTTCCTCTGGTACTAATACTTTAAAAAAACTCAATATATTTTATTGATAGGCTTTATCTTTCCAAGTTATTCTTTCCAAGTTATTGATGATCTCTTAATTATTTAATCTACTGGTGCTTCTTAGTCCTTAAACTTTTGTTGTTATTCAGTTGTTTTTCAGTCTGACTTTTTACTACCCCATTTGGGATTTTCTTGGCAAAGATACTAGCGTGGTTTATCATTTCCTTCTCCAACTTATTTTACAGATGAGGAGATTGAGGCATACAGGATGAAGTGATTTGCACAGACTCACGTAGTTAGTGAGTTTCTGAGGTCACATTTGAACTTGAGTAGTCTTCTTTATTTCCAGATCCAGTATTCTATTTATTGTGCCACCTAATTGCCCACTCCTCAAGCTACCTGTTATATTTGACGTTATTAAATATTCTATCCTAGACATCCTCTCTTCTTTGCATTTTGTTACACTTCTGTTTCTTTTGGGTTGCTTCTCTTATCTAATCATTCTGGCTCATCATCTCTAACTCTGCCCCATGGAATTTTTCTCTTCCTTTAAGATGCAGCTTTAAGCACCATCATTTGTAAGAATTTTTTTTGGATCTCCCCAAGTAGCAGCATTCTTTTTTTTTTTTTTTTTTTGCTGAGGCAATTGGGTTAAGTGATAGTAGCATTCTTTTAATACACACACATTTTAAAATTTACTTATTTTTCTGTATATATTTTCATATATACTTGTCTCTTCTCATTGGAATATAAATAATCTTTGAAATAGAAATTGATTCATTCTTATTTTTCCCATTTTAATGTTATTTTATTTTTCCAAATACTTGCAAATATAGTTTTCAACATTCACCTTTGCAAAACTTTGTGTTCCAAATTTTTCTCCCTCTCCCCTCCCTCTGCAAGACAGCAAGTAATCCAATTTGTTGGTTAAACATGTGAAATTCCTTTAAATATATTTCCATATTTGTCATGCTGAGCAAGAAAAATCAACTGATTTATCCTTTGTACTTATATTCCCAGTACTTACCACAGTATCAGAGAGTAAGCACTTAAATACTAATTGAAGACAGAGTTCAGAAATACCTGGAAAGACTTCCATGAACTGATGCAAAGTGAAAATGATCAAAACAAAGAAAACATTGTACAATGTAGCATCAGCAACACTGTGTAATGATCAACTATGAATCACTCAGCTCTTCATAGTAACACAATGATCCAAGAAAAGTACAAAGTCGGTTCTGCACACATATATTAGATCTAGGATATACTGTAACCTATTCAACATGTAAAGGACTGCTTGCCATCTGGGGGAGGGGGTGGAGAGAGGGAGGGGAAAAATCAGAACAGAAGTGAGTGCAAGGGATAATGCTGTAAAAAATTACCCTGGCATGCGTTCTATCAATAAAAAGTTATTTTAAAAAAAGTACAAAAGACTCATGAAGGAAAATACTATCCAAATCCAAATAAAGAATTTATGCTCTCTGAATACATACAGAAGTATGTTTTTTCACTTACTTTATTCTTTTTCATGATTTTCTTCCCTGTTGATCTGTTTCTTCTTTCACAACTATGAGTAATATGAAAATAAATTTTATATCATAGTTTTATTTATTTTGTAGCACATCAAATTGCCTACCATTTTAAGAGGGGAGGGGAGGAAGGGTGAACAAAAATTTGGAATTCAAAATCTTGTAAAAATAAATGCTAAAAATTGTTTTGCCATGTAATTGGGGAAAAAACTTATTAATTTTTTAAAAAAGAAATACTTGTTAATTGGCTCACACATCACACATAGTCTTCTCTGGGATGAGGAATGCCATTTTCTTCCAAATTAGTCTTTTCTTGTGACAAAGACAAACATTAAAAACATATGACACAAGGATTGAAATCTGAAAACACAACATTCTACCCTAGTGATCCCTTCACTACTCTTCTATGAAAGAGGAATATTTCATTGTCTGTTCACTGGATTTTTTGGTTACTCAGAATCTCTCTTCCTTCCAGTGATTTTTTATTTGCATTGTAATCATGATGTACTTTGAGGGGTTTTGTGAGAATACAACTTAAACATATTTGCTTTTAGCACTGGCAAAATTCAGCATCTATATTCTCTTCTAGCTTGCTCTTTGTACAAAAAAAAAAAAGAATTTGGGTACAAGCATTTCAGAAAGGCGTTTCCTCAAGAACGATTAGCTGCAAAGAGACACACATCAAACAATAGACCACAAGTTAGTACTTGGCACCTAGGGAGGCAAATTTGCCAAGCCCCCACTGTTCCCAATTGTCCCACACTTCCCCCTTCTAGTCTAAGGCTAGAACAGAGTATATTCTTTACAAATGTTTGTTGAATCAAATTAAATCCCTTGTGTCTCTCACTTCTTTGTTGTTATACAAATGCTTTCTGTTGTTGACTTATGAACAGCAATGAAAGAAGCTATGGTGAGAGCTGTCTTGCTGAAGAACATCTGAAGAAGCTGCCATCATCAGGCATGGGAATCCTATGCTATCCTTAGAACAATTAGGATCACTCTTGGTCTAGCTTGGTATATACTGTTATTTGTTCAGTAGGGAACCCCAGTCCTGACTTTTTTTCTGACTTCCTCTCCAACTTCCACATTATGGAATTGTCTCAACTACAACCTATGATGGATTACTGGGTAATGGATCTTGGAAAAGCAATGCTTCCCATCAGAACTTTGAAATGAGATGATCAATCCTAGCCCTGCACTGGAGATGAAAGGATGAAAGAGATCTCATGCCTTTGCATCAGCATTATAATCAGAATATTAGTGCTTGTTAGTTCTACCATCTCAAAGAACAAAAAGTTTCCCTTCTGAAGCAGAGAATTTTCATTTTGTCTCTCCAATCTTCTTTCTTATCCCCTAATACTTGATTGATTTTAACCATACTTGACACACTAAACAAAAATTCTTTCTCCCTTACCCTACCTCCCTTCATGTCTCCTTTCCATCCAGCTAAATTCTACATCTTCCCAAATCTTTTTTGCCTATATATGTCCTTTTAATAGCTTTCCCGTTGACTTTCCTGTACCTTATATATTTTCCACAAGAATGTTTTCCACATCCTTTCCATAAATGGAAGATGACTTTTCTCTGACCCTGAAACTTCCTCATTATTTTCTCCAAGAAGACTGTTTCAATGGCCAACTCTTCCAATGTTATCTTCTTTGATTAGAGAGGTATCTTAGTAGAATGAAAAAGGCATTGGACTAGGAGACAGAACACCTGGGTCCTAAAACAGTTCTATTGTTTACTAATTGCGTGACTCTGGGCAAGTCAATTAATTATAAAGATGGTATAGCAATAGCAACAAAAACAACATTACCAGCAGCAACAACACCGGGTCTCACCAGATCACAGAACTATTTGGAAGCACAGAGGTATACAGAGAGGCGTGATTGCAGCCCTCTCTGAGTAGCACTGAGAACTTCTTCTGAGAACACAGAGATGGTTTTTAAGAATCTCTCAAAGTAGCAGTGAGCAACACACTTAAAAAAAAAAATCAAAGCTGGGTATCATGTGTACACTGTGAGCCTAAGAGGAGAATGTAGGAGGAAGCAGAGGGAGTCACCGCTTGGGAAATATGCTTTCTGTGAGATGTGGGGGAGAGTCAAGCAATGTTTTATTACATTTGTGCTGAGCTCTAAGGGCAAGTCACTCTACTGAAAAAGGAAAGATACAGTTTCTATCCACCAGGATGATGCTATAAATCTGAGGCAATTGACAAAAGCAGTTTTTCAAGGACAAGCTGTCCCTCAAAGGAACAATACTGGGAAATAGTTGACCCACAGATTTTCTTGATGCCCAGATATCACAAAATTAAATACTTTTGGAGGAGGAAGGTACTCAGAGGACATAGAGTCCTGTGTCTAGCTTGAAAAAGGTTCCCTTTTAGTCTATATCCAGTATTTGCCCTCTACTTGAAGACCCCCACTGAGGAGGGTCCCATTGGAAGCTTCCTTTTGGATAGTTCTGTTAGGATAGGCTTCCTTATGTCACTCAATTAAGCCTCTTTGCAACTAATACTCATTATTTCTAAGTCTGACTCATGAGGCTGAGCAGAATCATAGCAATAATTGCTAGTATTATGGAATCCTTTAAGGTTTGCAAAGCACTTACATATATGAACAAAGCACCTATCCTGAGAAAGAATCACATAGCTAATAAACAACAACCAATAATCAACATTTATATAGCATCTGTGAGACATTATGTCAAGTATTTTACAAATACTTTCCCTTTCGATTCTCACAATAACCCTGTGAGGCAGGCTTTATTATTATGACCATTTTAAGGTAAGGAGACTGAGGCAAATAGAGGTAAAGGTATTTCCTCAATGTCATACAGCTGGTCAGTGTTAAGTGTAATGGCTCTGATTTAAGTTTCTCTTCTCCCTCCTAAATACCTTCAATTCCTTCAATCAATCCTTGTTAGTATTTAAAGCTTTTCATAATTTCAGCTGTCCACATCTAGACTCTTTTCAGCTAGTCAGTGTCCTTCCTACACTGTGGTGTCTAGGACACAATACTTGAGATATAGTCAAGCATTTATATTATATACATTATATATACATGATAAATACATATAATAGCTAGTGTTATACAATTTTGTACAAAAGTCTTCACATATTTTTTTATCCTTAGAATGATCCTGGGAGGTAGGTACTATGATTATTCCCATATTACAGGGGAGGTAAACTGAAGATAAGAGAAATTAAATGACTTGCTTATGGATATATTTGAATTCATATCTTCTTGACTCTAGTATAGTGTTCTATCCACTGGGTGATCTTATTCAAGAAGCCTAAAATAGCCCTAGCTTTCTTGGTTTTCATCTCTTAATAATTTTGCAGCTCACCAAAACTCCCAGATTGTTTTTCAGACAAATTAGATTCTGAATCCACTCTGAAATTGAGAAGCTGATTTTTTGAGCCCAAGTTTCAGATAGTTATCCCTATTAAAGCTTAATATTATTAGATTTGGTTTAATATTTTAAATTATTTTTCAATCTAACTCTGCTACCTAGCTTTCTATCATCCAAAAATCTGATATACATGCCACCTGAAACTTATTCAAGATCATTGATAAAAATGTTAAATATCATAAAAACAAGAATTAATCCCTGGAACACTCCAGTGAAGACTTCTTTTCCTCCCCCTTTCTCCATTTCCCTTTTCCTTTCCTTTTTCCTTTCTCCTCTCCCCCCCTCCCGCTCAATTGAGCCATTAATGACTATTTTTTGGGTCTGGCCAACCAATAACTATCAGATTCACCTGATTAAATTCCCCTATCTTATTCATAATGACTAAACATATAATGCCAGGAATCAAAATCAAGCTCACTGGCCTTTAATTAGCAGACTTTACACTCTTTCCTTTTTAGACAGCATTTTGCAGTCTATTACAAATGATGACGTCAATGTAAGGAGTAAAAAAGTGACACATAAGAACCATTCAAAGAAAAATAGGTTAGTGAGAATTATGACCATTGGATGGACAATCTGAATGCCATACTAGATATTACTAACTGTTAAAATACCTTGAGAAAGGCCTCTCTCCCAAAAGGTATTTATGCTGTGAAGCAGACATGGACAGGTATGAACAAGACCTTCCCAGATAAGAGGTTGTGCATGATCTGTATTGTTGGAAGGAATACCTTTTAACTAATCTTCACAGTGAGATCACAGACCAGATCAGAGATCAAGGACATGATAGATCATTTAAAAGATAGGATTTTTTTTTTTTGAGCTGAATTATGTTTCAATTGGTGTAGGAAGTTCCCATGATGAAGCACTTTCTATACTGGCATCTGCTCTTCAAATTATAGTCTTAAAAAGTTGCCTTGGGGAATAGAAAAATTAGTATAGGTAAGGACAGGTAGACTTGAACCCAGATCTTCTTAACTCTAATGATGATTTTATCTACCATAAGATACTGCCTTAAAATATTCATATTCATATACATATTCATATGCATGCACATACATATACATACATGTATATGTATATGCACATATGTGGATATTTATATACATGTACACACACATATAAAATCTATTTCTGAAGGGGAAATTATGCTACATTGAAAAGAGATTCTTTTCTGTAGCCAGGCTTATATCTCTGTAAAGCAGTGAGCCTATAATGTGGTCACATGTGTCTGTTCAGATTTCCTCAGTTAAAAGACTCATGTTAACCCCTGACTGGCCAGTGTCATAACAAAGACTAGAAAAAGGTTTCTTTTTCCTCATTTTCAGGTCTAGGAGAAGAGCATAACTGGGCTGCCAACATAAATGCTTCTAAACAAGTAGAAGCATATCTTTCCTGTTAATGTGGGGGTATCTTCCAGCAAATCACATACCTAATGATTTTTAAAATAATTTGTGTTTCATGAAGGGAACAAACTGTTTGTGCCTGAATAAAATACCATTTGTTGATCCAGTTCCAGATTCTGTCCTTGGCCTGTGTTAAATAAACTCCAGTTAAATTCCAGCTCAAAGGAGTCTGTCATATGGAGAAAAGTTATTGATAGAACAGAGACCTTCTCACCTCTGCTGAATGAGATCACAAATTCTATCTCTGTTCATTGCCAAGGCACAGGGAAAGACATTTAGATGGGCTCAAATCACAAGCAGCCTGTGCTGTAGAGAGATCCAAGAAGCCAGACCAGACATGGTAGAACAAGCCTGTAGTCCCTTCTACTGGGGAGGCTGAGAATGATGGGTTGCTTAAGTTTAGGAATTTTAAGCTGCAGTAGGATTAAGGTTTCTAAACTAAGACTGATACCAATATAGTGAACCCTAGGCAGTGAAGAAAAGCTACTCTGTTGTCTAAGGAGGGATTGAATTGGCCCAAGTTAGAAATAAAATGCCTTTTTGGAGTGGGATCGAGTCTGAAAATGACCATTGCACTTTCAGCCTGGAAGACTGGGAAGACTCAGTCTCAAAACAAACAAATAAAAAAAGAGAGGAGATCTCAGAAGAGGAAGAGTAGAATCTTGGATTTGGAGTAAGAAGTCCTAAATTCATATCCCATCTTTAACATTTCTTACCTGTATTACCATGGAAAAAACTTCCTATGACCTAATTTTCTCATCCCATTGGAAGACTTAGAGGAGCTGATGCAAAATGAAATCAGCATGAATGGGGGGACAATTTGTGCAGTGACTATAAAATTTTAAAGAAAACAACTTTGAAAGACTTAATTAATGCAATGGTCAACTGATTAATGCAATGATCAACCATGTCTCCAGAAAACCAATGATGAAGCATGCTACCTAGGGCCTGATAGAGAACTGATGGACTTGAGATACTAAAGAAGCTTGCACAAATAATTGGGTGGTACAGTACATAGAGCATTGGACTTGGAGCCAGGTAGATTTGAGTTCAAATCTGACCTTAGACAATTAATAATTATATGATCTTGAACAAAGTAATAATCCTATTTAACTCAGTTTCCTCATCAGCAGTATCAGCTACCTCGTAGGATTATTGTAAGGATTAAATGAAATTACCAGTATAAAGTGCTTTGGAAACTTTCAAGCAGTTTTATAATGATAACTAACATATAATGCCCACTATATGCCAGGTGCTTTAGAAATATTAAGTACAGGGTTACATAACCAATAATTCTGAGAATAGATTTGAACCCATGTTTTCCTGAGTTTGAATAGACTGAGTTATTTATAATAGATATTCACAATTTCATGCACAATATTTTTTTTACTGTTCTTTTTGCATACATGATTTTTCATGCCAATTAATATTTGTCAAATATGGAATAATAAAAATAAAATTACTTTAATTAAAATTCATTAAAAATAAAATAAAATAAAATAAAGGAGTCGGTCTCCTTAGCTTTTGAGTTCTCCTTTAGCTCTATGACTTTATAATTTGAGTATAATGGAAAGAGCTCTAGATTTGGAGACAAACCATCTGCTTTTCTTTTCCTTCCTTTCTCTCTCTTCCTCCCTTTTTCTTTTTCTTTCTTTCTTTCTTTCTTTCTTTCTTTCTTTCTTTCTTTCTTTCTTCTTTCTTTCTTTCTTCTTTCTTTTCTTTCTTTTCTTTCTTTTCTTTCTTTTTTCTTTCTTTTTTTCTTTCTTTTTCTCCTTCTTTCTTTCTTTTTTTCTTTCCTTTCTTTTTCTTCCTTTCTTTTTTTCTTCCTTCCTTCCTTCCTTCCTTCCTTCCTTCCTTCCTTCCTTCCTTCCTTCCTTCCTTCCTTCCTTCCTTCCTTCCTTCCTTCCTTCCTTCCTTTCTCTCTCTTTATCTTCCTTCCTGCCTTCCTTTTTCTTTCTCTCTCTCTGTCTGTCTATGTCTCTGTTCTCTTTCTTTGTTTTTAAGATGTATGTACATTTATATGTCTATTATAGCCATTCCTACTTAAAAACTATATAGCCCTTAGGCACCGCCTTCCATAATAAAACACATACATGGAAAAACCTTCAGTGAGAAAATTTTCATTGAAGCTACAGGTAATAGATAAGTTAGGTCCTCATAGCCAAAGCTTATCTTGATAGAAAGGGGTGCAGGCATTGGTTCTACAAAAGAAGGCTGCTATTCTAAGGCCCTGCTACATCTATCTCACCTCCTGAAAATACAGCATAATCTTTTAGTGATCTGGTAGGCAGCAGACCTTCTTTACAAATGACCAGAAACAAAAATTTGGGTCTGGAGTCTGAGGACCCTGAAGAGAAAACAGGACAGAAAGGAAGAAAGAGAACCAGACAGGCAATTTTAATTTGGACAGAGAGCTGTCCTTAATTTTTATCCTCACTTTTATCCTCAAAGGATTCCAAGTTCCTCTCTTCTTAAAAACAAGTTAGGGAATATTTTGAGGAAACAGTCCAGTAAGATCCAGAGACCCAAGAGAAAAGCAAATATAGGTCCTGGTACTTACCCTGCAGGGCCCTAGAGCATAGAATTTTAGAGATGGAAGAGATCTTAGGATGACATTATAGAGTTAAACAGGAATTTAGAGATCACTAAGTCTAACCCTTCCATTTTATGGATCAGGCTCTGAGAGAAAAAATGATTTGCTCTAAACTACAGAAATGGCAGATCCTCAGTTTGAACTCAGCTCCTTCCTCCAACTTCAAATGGAATGCCTTTTTGATGTCACCACAAAGCCTCTTTCCAGGGTCAGTTGATTGCCTGACAGGATAGGGCCAGTCTGAGAGTCCAAGCAACATTATCTACTCCAGCCTCCTAATTTTATGAGAAAAAAGAGAGTCCTGAAATGGAGGTAAATTCTTAAGATCATAGATTAGATCTGTAAAGTCATCCTACCCTCTCTTCTGATAGATAAGGAGGCTTTGAGGTCATGTACTCAGTAAATAACAAAGACAGTGTTTAAGCTCAAATTCTTATTCTAGATCTGCTCTTTCCAAGAATCTGTCCCAGTATTAGATGGTGCCTGGTCTAGTCTGGAGAACACAAAACCTAACTTCTGTATATGTGGGGGCTTTCATAATTATCTCATGGAGACAAAGCCACTTAGGGATGGAATTGCTATTTTTTCCATATAGGAGTGAAAAAACTTTACACAGATTCTCTGCATTCTGGCTAATCCAGAAATTTCCCCCACGTTGTGACATATCTAGAGTTGTTTTCCTGTTCATGTCCACCTGTTGAAATCCTACTTCTCCTGCAATAAATACCTAGATTGAGTGCCACTTTTCTTTAATTTTCATTTCCATAATCTTTTCCCTATCTTTTCCATAATCTTCACCCTCATCTCCTAACCAAACCAGATATTACCTTTTCTTTCTCAGTCTTCCGTAGCATTTTGTGGCTTTCATTTGATTGAACTGAAGAGGACACATGGGAAGGATAATAGAACAAAGTCTCTAAGAGAGTCCAAGGGTTCTGGTAGCAAAAATGATCACAGAAGCAAGCAGCCTGTGCCTGGCACTTTGCTTGAGTAGTAAGAGTGGAGATTTTTTGTCAAAGAGTAGTGAAGTAAATGAATAACTTTTCCTTCCTTTCTTCCTTTTCTTTCCTTCTCTCTGTCCTTCTCTTCTCCCTGCCTTTCCCTTCCCTGCTCTTCTCTGCCCTCTCTTCTCCTTACCTCTTCCTTCCTCAAACCCATTCCCTTTCTTTTTTTTTTTTTTTTCCTTTCCACCTCATTCTCACTTAGACAACTATCTTCAAGGAGCAAGGAAGCAAAGAAGGACTTTACTAAACCTTCTGTGAAGCCTTAGCTTCATGCAAAACTAACAACTTTCTTCATAACCTCAAGTGTCATTCTTTCAAAGTGAGTTAAATGAGAAGGTAAGACTCTCAGAGCTCTTTACAAGAAAGCATGTTGCTCCTGGACTTCAACCTAACTGAATCCAGCTGAATACTCATCCATCTTTCTCCAATTTCAAAATTTGACTGCTCTATAATAGAAATAGGGATCTATTTGTTTAAAATGAACTTAATTATCTTATTTCCTCAGAAAGTCCCATGGGATCTCAAACCCTATGTTTCTTCTAATCAGAACTGGGGGTGGGATGGGGTCTCAAGCCAAATAGAACCTAGCTCTTATGGGCCACTATCTCTGAGTATTTTTTTAAACTACAATGCAGAAAAACAAGTCATCAGCTTCCCTGTGCTCAAAGTACACACAAAGATGTTAACAATCCAGCAACTGAACCACCCACCTGAAAGGCTGCTTAGGAGTTGGTTTGAATGTGGGAGTCAGATCTCTAAATATAACTTTGAAAGCATCCCTCATCATCATTTTTCTGGATCTCTGCTTTTCTCCTTCATAAAAATAATAATAAAATTCTGAGCTCTGTTCTTTCTGCCCTTTCTGTGGAAGCAGCCTGTTCCCCAGATCCATAGGAAAAAAAGTCTCTTCTGTCTTTTTCCCAGTAGCCCCTTTTGTATTATATCTACTCTTTTCCATCCAGGACCTGCATCCAAGACCAGTAAGCTCCCAAGAGAGACTTGTCTCTTAGGAAGTGGAAGAAAGCGGATGCTGCTTGAGAATCATCAGCATAGCAGACTGGAGAAGATCTGAACTTGTTATGAAAAAAACCTAAATTTGAATTGCACCTCTGACACTTTCACTTTGGGGGAAGTCATTCAATCTGTCTAGACCTCAGTTTCCACATCTATAAAATGAAGAGTTCAGACTAGTTATAAGCATACTTTCCAGGAAGTATTGCCTGATACCCAATCTAAAGCCCTTCAGTAGAAACTGGCACCCAAAGATGGCACAGAGGCTGATTTTTAGTATCAGCAAGCCTGGGTATTGAAGTCTTGGGGGATTCCCTCCCTCTGGCTCTAGAGGGATGTCCTCCTTCCACCCCAAGATTGGTTCTTGAGTCATATCAAAGTTGATCTTCTATCACAGCCCACAACCCTGTACCTTGGGTAGCCAGAAGAACAGGAAAATAAACATTGATTTACCACTTTTTAAAGACCACAGACCCCTGCTGAGACAATATCATGACTCACAGTTGCCTTATAGCTTGAGTAGAAGGGGGCAGAGACTTGCTTTTTTTTGCCTTCTATATCCAGAAGGCTCTTAGCTAAAGCCTTCTCCAATGCACAGAGAAGAATTCACCATGCTCCCTTTGAAGCTCTGGTCACCCCAAATAGTTCCTTAACACTAAACATCTTTTGTGGCACACCTAAAATTTGAAAAATTACTGTTATTATCCTTCATTTCTCTCTGAACCTCTTTCTTGACTCTAGATTTTTTTTTCTCACCATTCCCCTGAAGTTTTCTCACTCTTCCCCCCCACCATGACCCCTTTTCCCATTCTTCTCAGGATTTCCATTTTAAAGATGGAGTGGTCTTGACCAGCTACCTTTACCCTACTAGCCAAGCCATCCTAGCTAAAGAATCAAAAGCACCTTAAGGACTATGGACCCTTTGCACTTGTCTTGCAGCCGAAGCCATCACTATGTGAGCTCCTTGAGAGCAAGGATTATTACTATTTATATCTCCAGCACTTAGCATAGGGCTTAGTAATAGTAATACTTAGCATAGTAAGTACTTGATAAATATTTCATTCATTCATATATTATTGTTGTTCAGTCATTCATTTGTGTTCGACAATTTGTAACCTCCATATTACCTAAAATCTTTGAAGGGAATTTGACCCTGTTTTGAATGAGTAGTAACTTATTTACCCTGCTCCCTAAAGAAAAACTTTGGTTTAGGACCTCTAGAAGTGAACATGTCATTCTTTTCTCATTTTAAAATCAGATCCTTAATTTATATTTTCTCTCAGAAAGACCAATGAATATTCAGTTCATATTTCCTTTCCTTCAGATAACCCCTAACCCTTCCATTCCTTGAGTGGTGTTAATAATGTACCTTCCTATTTATAGAGGGGAGAAGAGTGTCCTTAAGCTTTTTTCCACTGTTTCTGCTGGATCATAATATGCCAATACTGTCCATGAGATTTTCTTGGCAAAGACACTGGAATGATTTGCCATTTTCTGCTACAATGAATTAAGACAAACAGAAGTTAATTGATTTGCCCAGAGTCACACAGCTAATAAATGTCTGAGGCTGGATTTGAACTCAGATCTTCTTGACTGCAGGACTAGCACTCTATCCAGTGAGCCACCTAACTTCTTATTCCAAAATATATACATATATTTCTCCCTCCCTTCCTTTTTCCCTTCTTTTCTCCCTCCTTCCTTTCTTCTCTTCCTTCCTTCCATCTTCTCTCCCTGCTTTTCTTTCTTCTTTCCTCCCTCTTTGCTCTCCTTCCTTTCCTTGCTCCCCCTTCTTTCCCTTCATTCCCCCCTCCCTTCCTCTCTCTCTCTCTCCCTCCCTCCCTTTCTCTCCTTCCTTCCTTCCTTCCTTCCTTCCTTCCTTCCTTCCTTCCTTCCTCCTTCCTTCCTTCCTTCCTTCCTTCCTTCCTTCCTTCCTTCCTTCCTTCCTTCCTTCTTTTCTTCCTTCTTTCCGAATTCCTATAAATGGGTTAGGACTACTCAAATATTTTAACACAACTTCTCTTTCTTATAGATACTTTTCATTTCAGATGCCTCCTAGGAATCTATATGTGACTATAATTAAATGTTAAGGGTTAATCCTTAGAGGAGAGAAGCAGCAGGACATAATGAATAAAAGGATGGCCCTGGTCAGAAAATCTTGGGTTCAAGTACTTCTTTTGATACATACTAGTAATTTGATTCTAGACAAGTCACTCAATTTCTCAGTGTTCCAGTTAACTCTCAAAGACTATTAAAATCAAATCAAATCATTAGTTTCCAGGTTGGAGAAAGCTAGGCTTTTAGTCTTTAAAGGCAGCTTTCTATAGTAGATAGAGTCCTGGGCGTGGCATAAGGGAGAGCTGTGCTTTTGACCTTACATATCCAGAGATCTAGGTACAATGTCTATGATATTCACCAGTAGAGTCCCTCTGGGCAAGTCAATTAATCTCTCTGTAAAGAACAATCATAGATCTGTAGCTGGAAGAGAATATAGATGTCATCTAATCTAACCCCATCATCATATAGATGAGCTGAAGGAGGTTGAGTAGCTTTCCTAGTTTCTGGGATAGTTCATTATCAGGGAGCTTTTGAGTCACAGGGTGTTTAGCCAAACACTTCATGGCACTCATTGTCTGGGACAACCTGATATCTATTTGCTGTTTTTTTCTTTTCTGTCTTCTATAAAAGTCTCATTGCCAACAAATAAGAGCAGCTGGAGAAGAAAGCAGAAACCAAGCTTAGAATGTCTTCTTCCAAGCCTCCACCTCTGCCTTTACCACTCAGGTGTTCTGAGTATGGGGAGCAGATTCTGGCACCTTTTCTTTCTTATTTACCCTGTTCCCTAAAGAAAAAACTTTGATTTAGGACCTCTAGAAGTGAACATGTCATTCTCTTCTCATTTTAAAATCAGATCCTTAATTTGTATTTTCTCTCAGAAAGACCAATGAATATTCAGTTCATATTTCCTTTCCTTCAGATAACCCCTAACCCTTCCATTCCTTGAATGGTGTTAATAATGTACCTTCTTATTTATAAAGGGAAGAAGGCTCCTTAAGCCCTTTTTCCCACTGTTTCTGTACAGATCCTTAACTAACGTAGGGCAACCATGGCATTATCCCAGGACACCAAGATTTGGAGGGCACAACAATGTCAAATGATGATTTTAAGAGATTGTGCAATTTTAAAATTTATTATATTTACAAATTGACATTTTTGCTCCTCCAGCAACTAGAACATAGCAGAATAATTTTAAGATAGAAAGCTTTCAAATGTTCTGACCCACTCCCTTACAAATGATCACATATCAAGTGAGCTCCTCTCTTGGCCTCTGCTTCCCCACCAGAGACCTTGCAGTTTCCTCCTTGAGGGCAGAGACTATTTCATTTTTATCTTTGTGTTTCCAGAACCTAGGACAATGCCTGCCACATAGTAAGCACTTAATTGATGCTTTTTGATAGATTGAGTCCTCTCTCCAGTTGGGTTGAGGACTCATTCCATGTTGTTTACCCCTAAAACCAAAAACTGTATTTAAGTTTCTGCTCCAGGAATCAGCAGTCTTTCCTCAGAGAATTTGGTTATGTTTCCTACATTAGGTGTGGAATAAGAAACTTCTTGAGAGGGAGTGGACATTATATGATGGACAGTTACTGCTCATTCAAAACAGGGTCAAACTCCTCTCAGGGATTTTAGGTAATATGGAGGTCTCTGGCAGGTATAAATAAGAGAGACAGAATTCTTTCCCACCTCTTCCTTCCTAAGTCAGAAGACAGTTTCAAAGAACCTCAAAAGATGTGTTTTAGTGGCTTTAGGACAGTCCACTTTCATTCACTTTTTCTTTGGGAGGAAACCAGGAGATTTAGATTAGGTTGTTCCATCACTGCATATAAGCTTGTGACTATTGACTACTTTATGACTTCCGTTAAAACTGGCTTACAATGTTGGAAGCTATTTTCCTTTTTGGTGGAATTTAAAGATCACCCAGCAATTACTTTAGCAGCAGTAAAAGGCACAAGATGAATTAAGAAAAGAATATATAGTTTCCTTTGAGCATCCTGAATAGCACATGCAGCTATTAAGATTAAAAGTGTTTTTAGCCTCTGGATCATAAAATTGGAGGAAGAAAGGAAAGAGAAAGGATTCCAGCCAGCAAATGCCCTTTGTAGTGAAATAATGGTGTTTTACAAAACATTCTTTATCTGACAGACTCAAAGTCCTTTAGATAACTAGTCATCAATCCTTACAGTGTCCAAGTCCACAAGGAAAAAGATAAATATTATTGCTTTCTTCTTTGCTCTTTTAAAAAATAGATAGGTAAAGGATAGAAAGTGGGAATGTAGACTATTTGCTCTGTCACCTGTGCTACCACACATATGGAGACAAATATATAGTGGTTCTACCCATCCTTCATGGTCTATCCTGAGATTAGTGAGGAATGGGGTGAAATGATAATTGGATGGTTAAATAGAAAGGAGATGATTGTATCAGAATAAATAGTGTCTTGGCTATCCTCAGTTTTAATGCCTATTACCTGTGTGATGATGGGCAAATAACCTCTCTGTTCCTCAGTTTCCCCATCAGTAAAAATGAGAAGGCTGGGTTTGATAGCCTCTAAAGTCCTTTCCAGTTTTATATCTGTGATCCTAATTATGGAGGTGCTTCTCCCTTCCTGGCAAAAGACACCTTAGACTCCACCATTTGTCTTTAAGGTCAATATATAAAAGCAGTAGACTATTAGGGAATCTCATAAGACACAACATGAGACCCAGAGTCCCTGAAATAAAGGAGAGCAGAATTCCCTAAATGTTTCTCCCAAACCCAGCCCCATTCAATGAATCTCATTAGTCAATTTATAGGGGGTGAGGGGGAGAGGACTGCCATTTAGTCATGGTTGAATGTATTCCATTTCCTTTTCCTATTTAGAAGTTTTTTTTCTTAATAATTATCCTTTTGTGAAGAGAGAGGTTTGGGGATTCTCTAGGGCTTGGGAATATCCTTGCTTTATCCTGAAAGCACCTGCCTATTCCCTCTGTGCTATGGTTTCTAATCCTGCCTAGGATGCAGTGATACAAAATGAATTCTAATTTCATGGTTGAAGTGAGAAGAGATAAAATTTGCTCAGATCTTGGCATAAAAATTACATTCTAATACATACCTTTCAGAAATTTCAAAATGATCTTGGGATATGCATGTCTCTGTGTCTTGAGGGCTCACATACATGTTTGTCCATATATCTCTAATTTGAGTGTTTTTTTATAGACATATTTATAGTATAAATATTTTCTTAAAAATTAGTCAATAAATCTCATAATTGCAAGAATCTAAATGGTTCTTTTCATATGCATTTTCTAAAACCAAATGAAATGGAACAGCAGCAAGAGGAGGGGGTACATCAGGGATGATGGGGAGCAATTGAAAATCCTGCGATTCTGTGATTATGAGTATCATGGAAATTGCCTCCCTTGCTCCGAGAGCAGATCTTTTGCCAGCCACCTGCCAAATTCTTTAAAAAGGAGGCAGAGCTAGGAGAGGGTTAAGGACAATAAATGGAACCTAATGTTAACTTCCTTCCCCCTCCTTCCCTCCCCCCCCTTCCCACCCCTCTTTTTTTTCCCTAGCTTTGTAAAAAGATAAATGTTTCAGATTTCCATCTGTGGTTCCCAGCAGCACTCTGGGAGCACTGCAGTAGGCCCGCAGAAATCGCTACTGCTGAGCCAACCCTGGATAATGCGTCTCAGCAGGGATGACATAATGGGCTAAAAGAAGACCATGATGTAATGCCTATCTCAAAAATCAGAGCCAATTTCCGTTACAAAGCTTTCGAGTGGAGCTGGAGGTAATGAACTGGCATAAATAGTGCAACCAAGAAAACTTTTTAGTTTTGATGCTTTTGATCTTGATTTCTCAAAAGACAGGGACGAGGGGAGAGGTTGGGGGGGGGGGAAGGAGAGGGGAGAGCAATGAATTCCTGAGATCTCATCTCTTCAGGATGAATCTTTTTATATCAGCTGTAGGGCCCCCTTCACTGTCACCTTGGTTTTCAATGGAAGCAACAGCCTGCCGGCAGTAGCCTACTGATGTCATTGCAGAGGTGAATGACCTTTCCTGCAAGAGGGAGTGGGGAGTGGAGGTGTGTATGGGGGGGATTCCTATTCCCAGAAGCAGGAGAGCAAAAGGAGGAGTGCATGATGGGAAAATCCCTAGCCTTTTTGACCCTAACCTTTGATGCCTCCTTCCACAGGAGAAAACGTTAGGTCCCCAACTTTCTGAAATGCAGGTATATGGCATTAATAGTTGAATGCTTGTGGATCTTCAACTCCCTTGACTAATTAATTATGCATTTTGACCTCCCAGGGCATAGTCTGCCTGGCAACAAGATTCTAGCCTTAGGGAATGAATTGTTATAAATAAGAAATAAGATGTAAATACACCTGAGTGAGATAGAGGTCTTGGGGAAATTATTTGAGGGGATTCTCTTCCCCACAGGCTTTGTATGAAAAAAGCATTACTCCCGGAATGCATTTTGGTAGAAAACTGCTTTTTCTTCTTAGTTGCTGGGCATATTTGCATTAAAGTCTCCCACTTCTATTTTTCTTGCTTTCCATTTAGTTACTTAGAGCTCTCTGGGACCACCCTTGCTACCCAGATGTAGTTCAGCTAGCTCCAAAGGGAGGGACAATTCATAAACTTGGTGCAGTTTAGACCCTTAGAGTGGTAGCCTAGGGCAGCAGCAGTAGAGCCAGCCCACTGCAGATTTCATAAATTGAATATTATGACTTTTAAATAGGGAATAAACATCAGGAGCAGATGAAATTTCACTAGTGGTGGATTCTGGTTTTAATGTCTTTAGGAAGGAAAATGAGGGAAATAAAATAGAAATGTGGCCATTAGGTGAAAGCAGAATTGCTCTGGTGATGAGCAAATGAAAATGGATTTTGTGTTCTAGACTTTTCTGTGATGGGGGAGTAAGTTTGTGATTGGCTGATGATGCAAGTACTTTTTGTGTGCACAGCCCCCTGCCATAGTTAGGGTGTTTAGGTCTGGTACCCATAGTTAGGTGTTTAGTAAGATTTTAGGCATTCTAGACTTCACCAAGTTTAAATTAGATATGATAACAACTAGCATTTATATAGTACTTTAGGATTTGTAAACTATGTTCCAATTATTATTGTATTTGAGCCTCAGAACAATCCTGGGAAGTGGATTATTATACCCATTTTACAGAGTGGGAAACTGAAGCTAAGGGAGGTTATGTGATTTAACCAACATTATAGGTAGGAAGTGCCTGAGACAGTCAAGATTTGATCTCAGGTCTTCCCTGAAATTAGGTTCATAATTCTCTGATTCCTCTTTTTGTCTCTCTGTTTCTCACTTTCTACTCTCTTTCCCTCTACCCTTAATCCCCAATTCCAAAACTGTAATTCCATCAGTTTAGGAAACTCCCAGTTTGGAAATCCCCATCATTGGGCATATCTGTAACTCCTCTCTATTTAACAATTTTAAAGAAGTCTCTAGGATATTGAAAAGTGAAATGACTTTCTCCATAGTTACATTCAATGTCATGTCACAGGCAGTACTTAGCCATGGCTTCCAAGCTCCAAAGCCAGTTCTCTTTACATTATACTATGATGCTGCTTAAACAGGATCTACACAATAGACACTTTAAACATGTATGGACCTCAACATGGAAATATTGTCTTGGACGTAGGGGAGAGAGCAGGATCTCAGGAGAATTAGATCTATAGCTTGTCTGTGCTCCTTAACCAGCTGTGTGACCTTGGGCAAGTTTATTTAACCCCTCTGAGTTTTAGCTCCCTTATCTTGGAAATTAGGAGATTTAACTATATGACCTATATCTCTAAGGATCATTCCACTTCTAGTTTGACTTTATGAATCTTGGATTATTGTTAAGTAAGTGTATTATAAAGTGTCTTAGACATGAGAATATCAGTGTGACTTAGTGGAGAGAGTTCTGCAATTAGAATCAGAAAGAACCAAATTAGGGACAATTTCTTTCATTTCTCTGAAGTTTTCTCATCTGTAAAATGGGTATAATAATACTCTAGTATTTTTCAGGGCTCTGATAATTAAATGAGATAATGTATAGGAAAATACTTTAGGTGAAGGTACTGATGGTGATGATGGTGGTGGTGGTAGTAGTAGTATTAATAGTGGTGATGTTATCTTAGTAGTCCTAGTAATGGCAGATATTTCAGAAGAGATAATCAATGAGTATACTTAAGAAGTCTTTCAAAGCACTGTGGGAAGAAAATCAAAGTTCCAGGAAAAGATCAACTTGTGGAACTAAGTGGAGGAAGGCACCAAAAGGGCCATTACTAAAGTAAGAAATATTTGGCCCTAGTTCACTATTTCTCACCAGCTTTAATATATAGTCATCTGATCATCTTTGCAAACAAGTCTAAGAAATAGAATCAGAAGAAGATTATTGACAAGCTGAAAGTGTATCCAGAGGATGTCCAGTGGAAGGAAGTGGGGTTGTTTAGTCTATTAATCAATCGATCAACATTTATTAAGCACCTACCATGTGCCAGGCACTAGGGATACACAAGCTCTGGGAATACAAAAAATAACCCCTTCCCTCAAAGAGTTCACATAAAATATACAATAAGTAAGCTATATACAGAATGAATAAAAAATAATAAACAGAAGGAAGGTCCCAAAATTAAAAGGGCTTAGGAAAGACTTCCTATAAAAGATGGAATTTGACTGGGACATTAAAAAAGCCATAAAAATCAATAGGTGGTACTGAGGAAGGAGAATATTGTGGGCATAGGAGACAGAGAAAATGCCTGGAGCAGAGAAAGGAAGGCTGGGGGGATACACTGTTTTCAAGTACATGAAAGACTATCATATGGATCAAAAATTATTAGACTTGCTCTTCTGGGACCCAGAGTGCAGAACTACAATCATTTGGTGAAAGTTTCAAACGGGAAGAATTCAGTTTTTTGTAAGGAAATATAGCTTAAAATTGCACTAATACTTTTGGGTTACCTTGTACTTAAAAACAGACCTACCTAGAAGGAGGAAGAGATATTTCTGGAGCTTCAGACTTTCCTTTTACTGAAAGTCTCTAAGTGGAGGCTAGTAGAGGGGATTGTCTGGGCTATTACTGAGGGTATCCTTGTTCAGGTGGACGGATTATAACAAGATGCCTCTGAGATCCCTCCAGGCTGAGATTTTGTCATTCATGTCTAAATTTACTTCTATAAAATTTTGGTGCAATGCTCCTAAGTCCTAGGTTCTCTGGTTTTGGGACTAAGAAAACAAAGCTAATTCCTCTTCCTTATGACAGCTGGTTAAGTAATTGAAGGCAGTTATCATGTTCCAACTAATTCATCTCGTTTCCTGCCTAAATTCCCCAATTATCAGGATCTCAATGCCCTTTCCTATACTGGTTGTTCTGCTATGGTTATTCCTTGGGAAGCAATTTCCTTCTTAAAATGAGGTGCCTAGAAAAATAAAATACTCTAGCTTTGATTGGTTGTTTCTTCTGCTAATTTGGATTTTTTTTTTAAGGTATGCTTTATATCTGCACCATTCTGTGTACTTCAGAGTAAGAATCTTTAGCATATGAAAGCTGATCAAGTCTGGAAAAGGAACAGTGGTAGTCTCAAGTACTATCTCTGTAAAGATGACATCATCTACTAATGGGGGAAAAAAAAACCTCCTTATGGTAGTTTTCAGCATTTTAGGATAGATTCTTTCCCTTTAAATGAAATTTCTATTTAGAAATGGAAAAAAAAAACTTAGAACACAGGTCTTAGCATATAGGATAGACGTAATAAAGATGAGTTATTACAACAAATTGATTATCTAGATAATGCTTCATTGCACTGGTTACCACAATCATTACATTTGGTTAATAGGAAAGGATATAAGAAGGATTTCTGCTTTCCTTTAATCTAAGATCCCTCATATCTATTTACTTTTACCTATGGCTCTGTTCTTTGAAATAATATAGAAAATGTTTCATGAGAAATAACTCATATGAGTGTATATTACCTTTATTCCTAAACAATACACCAAAATAAATAAAAATATTTACCTATTAGGTATACAGCACTATGTCAGGTTCAAAAATAGAAATTTTAGACAAAATTCTTGAATTAAAATGTCAAATTCATGATCAGATTAAAGGCTCCCCCTCCACACACACATACAATCAAACCTTCAAAGACTCCCCATTACCTACTGAACAGAGTTAAAATTTTTTAGGCTTTCTGAAGTCTGGTTTTATTTCACAGTACTTCCCTTTACATACTCTATGGAACTAGCTACTAAACCATTCCCAGAACACTCTCCTGCTACCATGCTTTTGTTTGTAGTCTTCCCACCTCCTGGATTGGTTTCCTCCCCTCAACAGCATCCCCTTCTTCATTCTCCTCCCCCTCCAATCTCTACTATTTTGTCCTTTATGACCAATGTAAATATCACCTCCTCCAGGAAGCTTTCCCTGATTCCTCTGATCAAAAGTACTTTTCACTCACCTGAATTGATTACAGAATCAGCAAGGGAAATCATGATGGTTTTGTGATTTTTGTTTTGGTGATATTGTACTTTGGTCCAGAGCTATGATGTCATTGGTGTAAGGAATTCTTGATGAGGAAACTCCTTCTACCCATGCAGATTGGTATGTTCTCTTCAAGGTACAGTCTTAGCCAGTTGCCCAGGGCACTGAGAGCTTGAATATCTTGCTCAGTCACACAATCAGGATGTCTCAGAGTCAGAACTTTCACTCAGGTCCTTTGAATTCTGACCAGCTCTCTGTTCACTGCACTATGCTGCCTGACAAGCTGGATAAATAAGGAAATAGAATTGAACTGGATTTCTCGCTAAATTAAGGAGGGGATAAAACATAGAATTATCTTCTTTGGATCATGGGTCCTCATTCTCTCTACCAAACTGTCGCGTCTTTGAGGTTAGAATCTCTTTTTTCTTTCCTTTTCCTCCTCTTCTCTAGCACCTTTCTCAGACCTTAGTATATATTTCAATCCTTCAAAAGAGGTGGTCAGATTCAGCAAGGGCAGTCCCTCTATCAGTGCAGACTTATCTTTATAACAGATGCAATAAGTATCAAGGAGTTCTTGCATAAGTTCACAGATTAAGGGCTGGAAAGGATATTAAGAATAATTTAGTCTAATCCTGTCATTGGTCAGTGAGATGAGGAAATTGAGGTCCATAACAAAGAAAAGCCACAGAGATCAGGACAGATTCTTTGCTGGGCTTTGTCTCTCTTACAGGATGGCCCATGCTGGTACTTGGATGATAGACAATTCAGTTCATCACTGAATTCATAGATACTACATATTGCCAATGTGTTAGAGCCAGAATTTGAATTATGATAATCCCAGTCCTGGGACAGGTCCTTTATCCATTAGCAGAGTGGCAATTAATAAACTGCCTGTTGAATGAATGGTAGAAGTGTCACCATCATTTACTGTAAGAAAGAAGAAAAAGGACTCCTTGATACTCATTGCACCTGTTATAAAGATAAGCCTTTCTCTATCCTTAAATAAAAATGATGGAAATCCACTTCAGATATTTTTGAAGCATTTTCTCTGACCAACTAGCATAATTTTAGCCTTTTCCAATTTGAGTCAAAGCCAGCAGCTTCCAGTTCAAACCCAAATAGCTGCCTGCCAAACTAATAGGAGATCTATTTTGAATGGATCAGCAGGAAAGAGGTTAATATCATTGATACACTGGAGCAGCCTCTGTTCATTCTCTCTAGCATATCTTGTACATATTGAATCAGTCAGGGTAGAGGAGAGCAGAAAGACCTCCCAGAAGCCTTAAGTAGATGAAGAGTGATTCCCCACGACTGCTTATCAAGACTTTCCTTCCAGGAATGGACCCCACAACTTCAAATGGAGCTCAGCCTATGCCTGCCATTGACCACAGTCTTGTCACCAACACCTTATGATTAAGGGTATCAAAAACTTCCGGCAGCTCTAAAATTAGCTATGCTAAACCTATCATTAAGGGGCAGGAGAAGGAGTATAAATGACCTTTCTGGAGTCCCAGGCTCCTGCATCATTTCATTGTGGGGGCTCAGTGAGCACTCAACTGAGCTTTTAGTTTCTGGAAATAAATGACCCTTTAGACTGATTTTTTTTTCTCCCGAAGGTGAATATTTTTGGAAACTTTGCAAGCATTCTGCTCATCTATTTTTGAATCATTTGAGTGTTAAAATGTGGTGTTTTCACACGTCAGGCTATTCAAACCCCTGATCCTTTCCCCCCTTTTTTATTCTTAAATGCCAAAAAAAGTCTTTCAGTTTAGATGATCTGAAGTCCATATTTGGTTTTTTCTATAGTTTCTGAGGTAGGAATGTAGCTTTGCCAACGGAGAGGAGAAAAACCACACCCCCAAACCGTGCTTCACCTTTAAAGAAGCTATATATAAATACTTGAAGGTACTATTCTAAGCACTGTATTTCTGGATTTAAATATTCTCCAAGAACAGTGTTAAGGCCAATGTCTGGGCTTTTGCTTCCCTACCCAGGCATTTATCAGGCGACAGAATGGTCTTTATTCTCTCTTTCTCTGTGCCACCCAAGGACATCTATCCCATTCCCCTTTTCTTCATGACCATAGCACAAAAGGACTCTAGATACAAAGAAAGAAGGTATCAGTTGCATTTTTGAAATTCTGCTCAACATGAGTCTCCTTTGATGGGCCTTTATTCCTCCACCAATTCTTTTGAAATTCAGGCCCCTTTTCTATTAAATGAATGAATGGATGAATGAAAAGGCATTTATTAAGTGCTTGGAAGTCTTTGTATCAACTTGGAGCTCCCAAAGTGGAGCCTTTTTGGAGTTGCCCAAACACCTGCGAGTCTCTCGAAAAATTACTATCTAGGTTAAGTCAAGTCATAAATTCTGGTTTAAATAATGTACACTGCTGCCTGACCTGCTTCTTTCAGATGGGTCCAAGAAGTCTGCTCTGGGCTGAGAACAAGTTTGGTAAAGCTTTACTTCCCACCTCCTCACCCCCCAACTCTCCCTCCCTAAACCTACTCCATCTTTTTGTTTTTTAAACTGTACTCCTTTTAAAAATGGCAAGTGTTTGAAAATAGGAACTTAAACCAAAAACAAATTTTCAGTCAGTGGGATAAAGGTATCTTTGCAACACTCCATGAAAGCCATTTTAATGATTTTTAATTCAGGACTATCAGTAATAATGGGACCATCTTAATTAGGTTATGTCAAGTAGGAGTATTTGTCCTTCAGTCGTCATTTTCCAAAGTACTCATCTTTGATTTTAGCAAATGAGAAACATATTTAATCTGGTGGCACATACACAAAAGCAGAGTTTTTATAGTTTCATGGCATACTTTCCCTTTCCCTTGGCCATACAACAGAAGGAAGTATGCTGAGAGCTAGGTGATTTGAGTTCTCATTCTGATTTGCCCAAAAGCTAGCCTTGTGATCTTGAACAAATCACTTATCTAACCTTAGTTTCCTCATCTATGAAATGAGGAAGATAGTCCAGATCAAAACTTTTTAGACTGTAGGCTGTGACTCCATATGGGGTTGCATAACTGAATGTGGGAATTGCAAAACTATGATTTGTTATCAACAAATATTTGATTTATATACCTATATTCCCAAGGTCACATAAAAATTTCTTGGGAGGAAAAAGAGTTATAAGTGAAAAAAGGTTAAAAAGTCCTGGTCCAGATAAATTCATTTAATCTTTTAACCCTAACATTCTATTTTCTTTAACCTTTTCCTGGTGTTGTGGAGTAACAGTTTTCTTGATTCTCTTTTTTCCATGAGGTTTCTTTGTTAGTACTCCAATATGCCAATGGATCTGAGATCTTGCCATTGGGTCTTCCCTCCAATGATGAACATTCTTGCCTATCCATATTCAGCTGACTAGGTTTGTACTTAGAAGAATTGAATTCAAATCTCAATTCTTCTATATCCCACCTGCGTGACTCTGGATAGGTCACTTCACTCTCCGGGCCTGAGTTTCCTCATCTGGAAAGGTAAAGGGACTCTAATCTATGATCCTTTCATAGACCTGTCTTAGAGGGCTTACTTGACATGTTCTTTTGTTATTACATGGATAGCACAGGGATTCTCAGTCTCTCCAAACTTATTTTTTTGCTATATACTTGACAACGGAAGACACATTATTCAGTTTATGTACCTGCCTATGCCATGAAATGGCCTTTGAAGTTTCCCCTTTGGGTCGATCTTTTCTTTTAAGGATATCCAGTCATATTCATGCTTGCCTTTTAACATCTAGGACTTCCAACTGTGGTCATAGGATCATAGAGTTAGAAGCTTAGATGATATACAACAAAGTGAGGCAGAGCTTAAGTGACTTGTCCAAGGTCACATAGCTAGTAAATATCTGAGTTCAGCTTTAAACTTAGATTTTCCTGACTCCAGACCCAGTACACTATCCACTGTCCAGCCACCTACCAAGTTATTAAGTGTCTACGTCCATATTTAAACTCAGAGCTTCCTGATTCCAGCTCTCTATCAGTTGTACCATCTAGTCTCCCAGAAAAGTGCAAGCAATGCTCAAAAAGCTAGAAAGTTTCTTAAAATAGGTCTAGGTACTGATTGCACTTCTAGTTGAGTTTGAATGAATGTATCCTGAAAAGATTGTTGATCTCATATTGAATTTTAGGTCATAGCAAAGATCAAAGCAAAAATAATTCATGGTTGTGCTCCTTTTGAAAGTATTAAGGAAAAAAAAAAACACAGGAAGACAGACAAATTTAAAACAAAAGGGACAAACTTCAAAGAAGAATGCTCTCCTGGCTAGAAGAATAGATATATAGGCTGGATATCATATATCATATAGCAAACCAGCATTTTTTATTTATTAAACACTTACTATTTGCCAGATAGTGTACTGAGTGCTAAGGATACAAAGAAAAAGTGAAACTGTTTCTATCCTTAAGGAGATTACATTTTTTAAAAGGGGAGACAATATGCACAATGTATATTCAAGACACATACAAAACAGATACAAGGTAATCTTGACTGGGAGAAGGTAGAACAGGAAAGACTTCTGGAGACACTAGTCCTTGGACTGAGTCTTGAAAGAAATCAAGTTTTATAAGAGATGAAGGAATGGAGGGAAGAACATTTCATGCATGAAGAACAGCCAGTGGAAAATGCATGGAGACAGGTGATAGAACATCACATATGAGGAACAGCAAGTGAGTTAAGATGACTGGTTTGTGGGGTGTTTGTGGAGAAGTAGAATGAAGGAATGTTGAAGAGGGAAAAGAAAGGTCAGAGTTGTGGAGAGCTTTAGTTGCTTAATAGAGGACCTTGTGTTTGAACCAAGAAGTAATAGGGAGCCACTGGAGTTTAATTGAAGAGAGCTATGGAACAAATAGACCTGCTTTTAAGGAAAAGGACTGACAGCCACATGGTTAATGGAATGGGATGGGAAGAGATGAGACAAAAAGACCACAAAGAAGTTAGTGCAATAGGCCAGGTGAAAGGTCAAATGAACTAGAATTTATTAAGTGTCTGCTATATACCAGACACTGGGGGATACTTTAAAAGGCATGCTCTCCTCCCCCCCCCCCCAAAAAAAAAACAAAACAACCCAAAGAGTCCTTGCTTTCGGGGAACAAGCAGTATAGAGTGAGAGAAAACATGCCATTAACTATGTACAAAGAAGATATGTATTGGATAAATTGGAGATAATCATAGAAGGACTAGCCTTGAGGACCACTGCAAAAGGCTTTATAAAAGGTAGGATTTTGGCTGAGACTTGATGGAAATCATGAAAACCAGAAGAGGAGGAAGAGAAAATATCCAGGTATGTGGGCCAGTCACTGAAAATGCATACAGTCAGAAAATGGAGTATCTTGCAACAAAGAGGCCAGTGTTACTGGATCACAGAGCTCATAGAGAGTAGGTAAGTGTAAGACTAAAGATAAGAAGAGTTTAGATTATGAAACAGAAGATTGTATTTTTGTGCCAAACAGAGGATTTTATTTTTGATTCTGTGGGTAATAAAGAGCTGCTGGAATTTATTGAATGGGGAAATGACATCATTAAAACTGCACTTTAGGAAGATCACTTTGATAGCTGAATAGAAAGTGGAATGGAGAAGGGAGAAATTTGTGACAGTGAAATCAATCAGCAGTTATTGCAACAATTCTGGGTCTGAGGTGATGAGGGTCTGCACTGGGGTGGTGGCAGTGTGGAAAGAGAGAAGGAGGTATATAGGAGAGATGTGAGAAGGTAGAATCCACAGCAGTTGTCTACTGAGAGAGAGAGAGTGAAGAATTAAGAAAGACACTTAGATTGTGAGCCTGGATAACAGGGAGATTGCTGATATCCCTGATGGTAATAGGACTCTTAGGAAAAGGGGGAGGGGTTTTAGGGGAAAAGATAATTCCTTTGTAGAAATGTTGATGTCTACAGGATATTCAGTTCAAGATGTCCAATAAGCAATTGGCATTTGGAGATTTGAGACTGAGGAATAAAAAGATAAGGCCAGATAAAGAGATTTGAGAATAATTGCATAGAAATGATAATTAAATCAGCAGAGGCTGATGAGATCACTAGATAGAATAGTATAGAAGTCAAAAAGAATCTGACTTAGAACAAAGTCTTAGATACCTACAGTTAGTGGGTGTGACCAGGATGAAGACAGAGAAAGGAAACTGAGAAGGAATTATTAGAAAGGGGATGACAGCTTGAAGCAGGATAGTAGCTATATGAGAGATATTATGGTGATAAAAACAGAGAACCAAGAGAACATTGTACACAGCAATAACAAGATTATATGGTGATCAATTCTGATGGAAGTGGCTCTTTTCAACATCAAGGTGATTTAAGCTAGTTCCAATGGTCTTGTGATGGAACCAGAAAGAGAACTATGGGGATTGAGTGTGGATCACAACATAGCATTTTCACTTTTTATTGTTGTTGTTGTTTGCTTGCATTTTGTTTTCTTTCTCACTTTTTTCCTTTTTGATCTGATTTTTCTTGTGCAGCATGGTAAATGTGAAAATATGTATAGAAGAATTCCACATGTTTAACATATATTGGATTACTTGCCATTTAGGGAAGGGGTGGGGGAAAGGAGAGAAAAAAATTTGGAACACAAGGTTTTGCAAGGATGAATGTTGAAAACTATGCAAACGTTTTGAAAATAAAAAACTTAGAAAAAGAGAGAGAGAAAGAAAGAGAGAGAGAGAGAGAGAGAGAGAGAGAGAGAAAGAGAGAGAGAGAGAGAGAGAGAGAGAGAGAGAAGAGGTGAGAAACCTGTTTTCAGAGGAAAGTCTGTTTGCCAGCTTATCAGGAGCTATGGAGTTTTCCTAGAAAGAATGTAAAAGATATCTCAAGCAGCAAAGAAAAAGAATTAAAGGAGGCCCCAGTGGGGCAGCTCTACTCACAGAGATGTAGTTTGCCCTTCCTTCTTAAAGAGAACAAGGACCTTGACAGTAGGGAGATGATGCCATGACATGCAATCAAATTGGATTTAAGTGAAGGAGGGCTGTGTGAAGTCACCTGCCTTACTTTTTCCTTTGAGCTGTCTGGGTCTAGTGGCCAGATATAAATCAGGCTGATTGGTGGCCAGAGATTGGAGACTATGACTCAGATGAAGCAGAAATGATAAAGGATTATTGAGTCCCTGGATCTAGGGAACAGGTTGAGGCTTTTCAAGTTCCACAAGAGGAGAATCTGCAGGTTGCATCAGGGGAGTGGGCATCCAGTACTAACCTCAGGGAGAAGAGCTGATTCCTGCTGGTTGGTGACTCCCCTCTGCTGAGGGGCACTGAAGTGCCATATGCTGACTTGACAAGAACATATGCCAGCCTGACAGGAAACAGGAAATGTGCTGTCTTTCTGGGACATGCTGGAGAACCTCCTGAGCTCTGTCAAATGTGTTCATTGCTCTAGGTTTCTGGCAATTCATATGGGGATATATCACTTGAAAGTATCTTGTAGAGAATATGCAAACTTAAGCAGGAGAAAAAGCATTTTAATCTATAGGATTTAAACATTCCTCCTCCTCTTCTTCCTTTTCCTCCGTTTCCTTCTCCTCTGCTTCCTCCTCTGCTCTCCTCCTCCTTTTTCCCCACCTCTTCATCCCCTCCCCCTTCTCCTACTATTCTTTTCACCCTTCCCCTCCTTTTCTTTCTCCTCTCCCTTTATCTTCCTCCCTTCCTCTTCCTCTCTCCCCTTTCTTGTTCTCTCCTTTCCCTCTTTCCCTTCTCCTTCCTCTCTCCCCTTCCTCCTCCTCCTTCCCCCTTTTTCTTCTCTTTCTTTTCTTTCTCCTCTTCCATCCTTTGCTTTCTCCTTATTTCTCCTCTTACTCCTTTTCCTCCTCATTCTCCTCTCTTTCTCCTACTGTTCTTTTCCCTCTTTTCCCTCCTTTTCTATCTCTTCTCTCTTTATTTTCCTCCTTTCCCTCTTTCTCTTCTTCATCCTCCTCTCCCACCCCTTTCATTGGAATTTGCACTCCACTCCCAAGACTTGATGATAGACAGCTTTTGCCTTATCTTGCCAGGTCCCAAACCATGTGATTTCCTGATCTCCTCCAAGATGTGCAATCAGGCCACTGTCTCTCCCTGGACTCCCACTCTTTTCAAATTTACTTTCCCTTATATTTGTATCCCTGGCACTTAGTGCAATGTTCAGCACATATTAAATACTTAATTTGATTCCCTCACAGGGTCAGAGATGTTATATTTTTTGAGATGAGGAACTGAGATTCAGGAAAGTGACTTGGAACAAGTAACAATAACAACAATAATAGTAGATAACATGTATATTGTACTTACTAGATATAATGTTAAGTGCTTTACAATTAAAATCTCATTTGATCCTCATAACAACCTCAGGAGGTAAGTGCTATTATCATTCCTATTTTATAAATGAAAAAACAGAGGCAGATAGAAATTAAAATGACTAGCCTAGCATCACACAGCTACTTACCAGTCTAAAGCTGGAATTGGGATCAGGTCTTCTTGACTTGGTATTCTCTATCCACTGTGCCAGCTTCCTGCAAAAGCAAGGTTAAAAATGAGTTCCAGAGTTGAACATTCAAGAGGAACAAAGAGTTTTCTAGAGTAGCAGCAAAATTAAAAGATAAAAAAAGGATTAAAAGATTAAGAAAAAATCAGGGCACCTAATTGTGGCAGTGGATAGAATTACTGACCCTGGAGTAAGAAGGACTTGAGTTCCAATGTAACTTCAGACACTTAACACTTACTAGCTATGTAACCCTAAGAAAGTCACTTAATCCCAATTGTCTTGCCAAAAAAAAAAAAAAATGATGAAACTATTGAGGAATTTGGTCCAGACTCAAGTTTTGAATCTAAAATACAGAGTGAGCATTGTATATAGCATGCTAGTCTTGGAGGCAAAAATATCTGTGTTTAATTTCCAGATCTGATCCTTAGCTGTGTGACTATTCCCAAACCCTTAGTCTCTCTGTGCTCCATTTTTCTTTCTTTCTTTTTTAAAAGTATTTTATTTTTCCAAATATATTTAAGACAGTTTTCAACATTCACCTTTGCAAATTTTTTCCCTATGTCCTCCCTTGCCTTGAATCACCTCATTGTTGAAAAGAACCAAATCCATCAAAGCTGATCATCACATAATCTTGTTTTTGTGTAAAATGTTCTCTTGCTTTGCTTACTTCACTTAGCATCAGTTCATGTAATCTTTCCAGACTTTTCCGAAATTAGCCTGCTCCTCATGTCTTTTAGAACAGCAATATTATATTGTATTCACATACCACAACTTATTTAGTCATTTCTCAACTGATTGTGCCCTATTTTTCTCATCCATTTAATGGATGTAATAATATCTATAGTATCTACCTCAAAAAGTTGCTCTGAGGGTCAACTGAGATAATGTTTATAATATACTTTGCAAACTTTAAGCTATGAATGTCCATTAGTCTATGAGTTCCTTGAGAGCAAGGACTATATTTTGTCTTTTTTTTTCATCCCCAGAACTTAATACAGTATTTGGTACATAATAGGTACTTAATTGACTAGTTGATTAGCTGAATGAAAAATGATTATTCTTCAGGAAAAAGAACTCTAATAATATTCAACTTCTGTACATAGGTATATACAGAACTGCCCAGTGTAAAGGTAATAAACAATCTGAACTAGAGGCCTTAATGGAAATAGATAAATAAGACCTCATGAATTTCACTAAGACTTGATAGAATGTGAATCATGACTAGAGTATAGCAATGGAGAAACATTTCTCATTTAAAGGAAACAGAATAGATAAAATTGATGTATATCATTATCATGAACCAAGAAAATATTCTTTTGTGGGGAATACATGCCCTCGGGGGTGGAGGTAGAATGATGGAGAACATTTGGGTGAAGATCAATAGAAAAAGAAAAAGGACATTATATTGCAGGAGAATCTTTCTCATCCTTAAAAAATTTTCTCTTGTCCTCCTACATACTTTTAAGCTATTGTCCTGTATCTTTCCTCCCTTTTGTAGCCACATTCCTAGAAATTTTCTTCAGTTTTCTTACTTTGCACTGACTTCTCAATCCCTTTCAGTTGGGATTCCGTTTCGAGTACTTAACTACCATTGCTTCCTCCTCCAAGTTTAACAGTGATCTCTTGACTCCTAAATTAAATGGTTGTTTCTCAGTTGTCCTTCTTGACCTCTTTGCAGCATTTGACACTATTCATCAGCCCTTCTTGTTAGATTTTTGTTTTCACTGTCCTGTCACAGTTCTCTTTGTACTTCTCTGTCTAACTCTCTTATTGCCCTTGGCAGGATCATTATCCATGGCCTGATCCCCATGTGTGGATATACTCCAGGACTCTGCCGTGGGCCCAGAATGGCAGAATCATGAAATTGCAGAGTTGGAAAAGAAATCAATAACTATCTAGTCCATCACATACTGAAAAGAATCCTTATTATAACATACTTGATAAGTAGGCATCCAACTTTTGGCAGAAGACCTCCAATGAAGGAGAACCCAATCACTTTTGGACTGCTCAAATTGTTTTTTTGTTTTTTTGTTTTTTTTTTTACTGACATGAAACTGAAATATGCCTCTTTGCAACTGTTATCTGTTGTCACTACTTCTCCCTCTGGGATCAAACAGTTCAAGTCTAATTCTTCCTTTACATGACAGCCTTTTAAATATTTTAAGATAGTTTTCATGTTCCCTTGAGTTTCTCTTCTCTAGTCTATAGATCCTCAGTTCCTTAAATGGATCCTCAAGAGTCATGACCCTTCACTATTCTAGGTACTTTTTTTCTGAAAGCTCTTCAGCTAATCATTGTCCTTAAAATGGGGCAACTTGAGCTAAAAACAATACTCCAGAAATGGTCTGACCGGGGCAGAATACACAAGGATTATTATCTCTGTATTCCTGGAAGCTATTCATCTCCTAATGGAACCCAAGACTGCATTAACTTTTTTGGCTGCTACTGAAAAATGACTGCTGACTTCCCTCTTCTCATCTCTTTCTACATTCATATTATTGGTGACCTCATCAGCTCCCATGGGTTCAAGTATCATTTATGTATTGATGACTCCAAAGTATACATACCAACCTAATTCCCTTCTGAATTCCAGCCCTGAATCTACAACTATTTGTAAAGCACATTCCAGTGTTTAACATAGTAGGCAGTTAATAAATGTTTATTGACTGACTGATATATTTACCTGGATGGTCCATTGACATCTCAAAGTCATCAAGACCAAAATAAAAATTATTATCTTTCCTTTTAAACCTACCCACCTCTTAACTCTTCAAATGTTGTCAAATGTCTTTATTCTTGTTTCAGACACTCATCTTTATGATCTAGGAATGAATTTCAATTTTTTTGTTTTGCTTCAACATTCTGTCCCATCTCATTCAATTAGTTGAAAAGTCTTGTCAATGGGTGGTAGAGCACCAGTCCTCAAGTCAGGAGGACCTGAGTTCAAATCTTGTTTCAGACACATAACTCGTCCTAGCTGTGTGACCCTGGGCAAGTCACTTAATCCCAATTGCCTCATCAAAAAGAAAAGTTTTGTCAATTCTATCTCCACAATACTTCTTGCATCTGTTCCCTTCTCTCCATTCACAGGACACCAATTCAGGTCCTTATCACCTTTCGTTCTAATTATTGCAATAGCTTTCTGGTTGATTCCCCCTGAATCTTTCTCTCCAATCTATCCTCCAAGCAGCTATATTCATAAACATAGATATTAACATTAACTCAATGTACAGTGCCTGACAAATTTATGTTTAATAAATGTTCTCTTCTCTATTTTTCTTATCCATCCATCTATCTTTTTTCTAATCTATCATCTATTTGTTTCTATAGCTATCGTTCAGTTTATTATACAATCTTTCCCTCCCTCTCTCTTGCCTCTTCCTCCCTCTCTAACCCTCTCCCTTTCCCCTTCTCTGACTCTTCTCTTCTCCCTTCCGGCCCTCATGCCTCTATCTCTCTGTCTCTGCCTCTCTCTTGTATTCCAGAGATTGTTAAATTATTAGTGTGAGCAACTATACCTTGGAAATCAGCAATTTCTACAAAACAGACTTGTTTTTATTGTTTTGTTGATTGTCTAGACTAAAGAAGGCATTCATAATGCACATTAATCTTACTGTGTGTATGCGGCATACTATTTTTATTTGTTTATTCTGGAGAGTCAAGTTAAACATTTATCAGTACATTCAGTCCTCTGGCTCTGTATGTATACATGCATGGATTCATATATGTATTTATATATGGATGCATCCATGCATGCATATATCTATCATCTTTTTATCTATTATTTAATCACAGTGGATATGTTTTATTTTCCCTTTTCCCCTTTCCCCCCAGTAATTTCTATGCTCCTTTAGGACAGAGACTGACCTGATTGAGATCTGGGCAAGAAAAGGAAGATCTTAGAGACACAGATTGTGTACCACTTTAGAAGAAAAAAGGCAGATATGGGAAGAAAGCATCTGATTAAAAAGTTGGTGTCTGAAAATGAGTTGTTGATATATGAACCAAGGCTTAGAAAATAGAAGTTATGACTTCCTTACTAAAGATGGAAGGAAGAAATTGGTTCACATCTAGTTTGTTAGCAGAATTTTACTGTATTGGTCTTTATATTGTGAATAGCTGGAGGTACCAGGTCTAGAGAGAGATTTTTAGAGATCAAGTAGTGATTTAATTAATCACTTTCTGAGTGAGAAATGCATTTTGCAAACTGGAAGCTCTTCTGGACCAGAGACCCTGCCTGTTGCAGTAAAGACAGAAATTTTATACTCAAATCATAAGTGAAAGGGGAAGATAGATTACAATGCAATCTTTTTCAGGGCCTTAGTGGTTTCCTGTGATAAGCCCGTAAGTGCAAGACTCTAGTCCTCTGGAAATAGTTTTTAAGCAATTATTTCAAGTCCCAGGAGTCTTATTTGGTGAGGGACAGGACCAGAATTTTGTGAAAGTGATTAATTAAATTATTGATTTCTAAGAACCTGTATGCATGCATGAATGCATATATGTATGCCTGTATGTATCTATCATCTAATCATCTATGGATATGATTTATTCTCCCCTTTCCCTCTCTTGGGCCATCACCAGTTGTCTTGACTTTTATCTTGTCATGGACTTTGATGACTCTGGAACAGAGAGAGAGAGAGAGAGAGAGAGAGAGAGAGAGAGAGAGAGAGAGAGAGAGAGAGAGTTAAAACATCACCCCATGACTTCATTGGTTCTTTTTGAAAATGAAGGACAAATATCCTGCCATCTAGGGGAGGGGGTGAGGGGAAGGAGTGGAAAAATTGGAACAAAAGGTTGGCAGTTGTCAATGCTGTAAAATTACCCATGCACATAACCCATGCATGTAAATAAAAAGCTATTTAAAAAAAAAGAAAATGAAGGACAAAAAATATTCTTTCTCTCTCTTTCCTTCCCCTCTCTCTCCCTCTTTCTCCTTCTCTCTCTCTCTCTTTCTCTCTCTCTCTCTCTTTGTCTTTTTTCTGTCTCTATCTTCCCCTTAGTGATAGGTCTCATATCATATATACATACCTATGTATATTATATATACATGTATCATGTATATTATACATACATTATAAGAATACATACACATGTATAGTATATATACATATGTATATACACATACCATATTGTATATATGTACTTATTCACATATATTGTATATATCTGTATATATATGTATATATACATACATATAAATATATATTTATATATATTGTTGTGCCACAGTTCTCTTTTAATGTCCTGACCCAGTTTCCCTAATTGTCCTATTTAGTTACCCTGCCTCAGGTTACAACCATTCCCTCTTAATATTTGATTGGATAAAAGTCATATCTTAGACCTCAGGCTATACTTATTCCCTCTTAATGTTTAATGGGATAAAGGTCTTTATCCATTTTAGATGTCATTAGAATATCAGTAACCTCTCCAGTACTTCCCATTATGTCATACTAGGTGCCTCCCCCCATTAGGTCATCCCCATCCAGGTACTTCCCCCATTATGTCATTGTCTTGTTACCCTATAAAAGAATCTTGTATCTGACATTCTCTACTGGATTCTTTGAGATAATAGTCTCATTCAGCCCTGGGACCAAACATGGATCCATTTGGTCCCAGTAAATCTCTCCATTATTAAATAATTAAATTAAATTATTAAATTGTTCTCTACTCTCTATTTTGCTCAGTTTCTCTGGCATTACAAAATGTTAAATGACTTGTTCAAGGTTATATAGATAATGTGGTACTGATATTGAACTTGACCTCAGAAATTCCTGCCCAAGATCAAGGTTGTTGTTTGTCCTTTGTTTTTGTGGAGGACCCTGCCTTCAGGGGATTGAGGGCACAATTTACATATGAATTGGGTTGAAGCAAGGGAGAATTATGCAAAGTCACCAGTTCACTTTCTCCTCTGGAGAAGGAAATGGTAAAGCACTCCAGTGGCTTAACTAGGTCCAGTGGCAAGATATTGAGCAGGATGACTGAAGATGGTCCTGCATGCAGTGTAAGACCTTGGTTTTTTTTTTTTTTTTTTAATTAAGGTTTTTAACAGATCTCAGTTTGACGAAGGCAATGTCCAATCAGTGATTAAGTCAAGGTAGATTTTTGGCTGAACACAAGTAGAAACTTATTAGTAATTTGTTCAGTTGTTTTCAATGGCATTCCACTCTTCATGATGCCATTTGGAGTTTTCCTGGCAAAGATACTATATTGGTTTGCCATTTCCTTCTCCAGTTCATTTTCGAGATGAGGAAACTGAGGCAGACAGGATTATGTGATTTGTCCATAGTCACAAAGACACTAAGTGTGTGAAGTTGGAGTTGAACTTCAGAAAATAAGTTTTCCTGACTCCATACCCTTCTCTCTAACCCTGTTCATTAATAGAATGGACTTCCTTGGAAGATAGAATATTTTCCCATGTGTAGAAGTCTGTAGTAAGGCAAGATGCCCATATTTGCTCATGCCATTATCCTGATCAAGAACTTCTGGGGTATTCTTATTGCCTATGAGAATTTCCATTTTATATCTTGATACTCAGCTACAACTTAGCTTTACTACCTTTTTTTTGGGGGGGTATTCTTTCCCTTCATACAGTATGGCATTGTAGATAGAGACCTCATTTAGCATCCAAGAAGACAAGTCCTCTTCTCACTTTCTCATGTCAGGTTCTTCCCCAAATTCATGGAGACAATCTAAACAGCTTTTTTTTTTTTTTTTTTTTTTGTCTGTCAGGTCTGCTTATAGCTTTCCCTGTAAACCCTGGAATTGTCTAAAGCCTGGAAAAATAGCTAAGTTTAGATCTTTGTTAGTTCTCCATTATTGAATAATTTTTAATTTTTCTAGCTCTTTTCCTGATAGTTAACATCAATTAAAGCTTTCCTCTCTTTTTTTTTCTTAATCCCCTTGTAATTGCTGTCATATCCAACTTTTTATGATCTCATTTGGAGTTTTCTTGCCAAAGACACTGCAGTGGTTTGCTATTTTCTTCTTCAGTTCATTTTACAGATGGGGAAACTGAGGCAAAGAGGCTTAAATGACTTGCCCAGGGTGACACAGATAGTATGTATCTGAAGCTAGATTTGAAGTCAGTTTTCTTGACTCCAGTTGAGACACTTTACCTCCTGTGGATCAAAAACCTAATCTCTATTTAGAGAGAAACCTAGAATCCATAGTCAAGTCCACTAGTATTTAAGGAACTCTTACATGCCAAGGACGTCCTAAATGTTGGCAAAAAAAAGGGCAAAAATAGCTCCTGCCCTTAAGGAGTGTACAATCTAATGGAGCAAGCAGTTCAACTCAAAATGCATACAAGCAAAAGTGGAGTTAATCCCAGAGAGGAGACACACCCATTAAGGGGAATGGGGAAAAACTTCTTATAGAAGGTAGGACTCAGCAGATAGATGGATCATCACCTCTTCCTGGCCTCCAGGATGTCCATTTATAGCCTATCTCAGAGATATCTTCAGACTGTCAGTCTCCATTCTAAGCTTTCCTCTTCTTCACATAAAGGTCATGTCCTCACAAGCTTGCAGAAGTAACTGTATTTTTATACTTGGAGATAGTGCCTTACTCCAAAAAACTGAATTTCTAATGGTGGGATTTTCAGGGAAGTTTTTTTGGGTGGTAGTGTGGTGATATTGTTACCTCTCTAATAATCTGTCACTTTATATTAATGCCTCATAATTTACAAAGGGCTTCCCACACAGTATCTCTGCAAGGTATGTATTATAAATATTATTACAAGATAGCTATTGTAAGTATTCCGTTGTAGGTATTCAGTCATTAGTCATATCTGACTCTTTGTGGCCTTAGGGGTTTTTCTTTGGCAAAGACACTGGAGTGCTTTATCATTTCCTTCTCCCGCTCATTTTACAGATGAGAAAACTGAGGCAGAGTTAAATGACTTGTTCAGGGTCACACAGTTAGAAGTTTCTGAGGCCAGATTTGAACTCAGAAAATGAGTTTTTTTGACTCCAAGCCTGGTGTTCTAGCCACTGCTCCATCTACATGCCCATACTCTACTGCGTAAGAAAAAACTAATAATGATAAAATTATTTGCCTAGGATCACACAACTAGGAAACTTCAGAAATGGATCTTAGACCCAGATTTTATATTTCCCCTGCAGGATTTTTCTTTTGGATGAATCCAGGCTTACTTGCAACTTTTACGTGAGCTTTGCCTTATGAAGGCCACTTTTCCTATTGGGAAGCTACTTTTAATTTCAGAAATGTTGGAGCTGGATGTGTTAATACTTTGTTATCTGGGAGAATATGCTCTCAAAAGGGGTAGCTGCTCAGAAATACCTGCAATGAGCTTCAGTGGCTCCACCCCTACTTAAATGAGGAGGAGGTATTTAAGCAAGGTTCACATCACATTCCATGTTGGTGTATAAATTGTCAGGCTGTCAAGCTATCCCATCTTACTAAGTTAAGTTTGTGATGCAGTGTGTGGGTGAGAGTACAGGACCAAATGGGTAGGCAAGATTCTCGGAAGCTTTGCTGTGGGATCTGAAGTTTCTTTCCATTTCTGTCTCATTGTGTGTGTGTGTGTGTGTGTGTGTGTGTGTGTGTGTGTGTGTGTATGTATGTGTGTGTATGTGTGTGTAACTCTAGCTGCTGATTCTTTTGGAAAGTCATTTTGGACTTCAGGTGTATCCCTGAGTGTCTGTGTATGGATCCAAGATTGGGCTGCTACAACATAAGATGAAAATCTCTAACTCAGCTCAGGAACTTCATATTAGATTTTGTGCCATTGAGTTCAATCCCCTGTATTTTTCAAAGAATACTCAGCAGCAAACATCACATGATATTCAGTAATCATGGGCAGCCTTGTCTCAGTACTGCTTTGAATGCTTTTGAGTAAACTTACAGGGGACAGGGGCTCTTGATTGCCAAGAGCAATATTTCATGTGTCTATCTCCTTGGATTGGGGGATGGTGGGATGATATTAAAGGAAGCTGATTTGTTATCCTCTGGACCAATGACTTCCACTCAGAAAGGTGTGGTGGGTAGATGAGTGTTTATTTTGAAGACCCACATCTGTTAACAATGATTCAGAATACTTAAAAAGTGCGAAAGTGACATCATTTAAGCATCTGGAGTTGAGATCTGGAGATCCAGGAAATGATCCATCTAAATTATTTTTCCAAAATAGGATTGTAATTGCTTAGGAGCAACATTTTACCAGAACATGAAATGGAAAATGGTGGGAAACATTCAAATGAGATTGGTATGATATGAAAGGATCTTGGAGATTTCACAGGGCTGGAGGTCTTACAAGTTTTATATTCCATGATTCTATAGTTCTGTTCTTACAGAATAGAATTCTATTCATAGCTTCTCTTTCAAAAATTGTATTGATGACTTTTTAGAAAAATCATTCATTTTCTGATTTCTCCTCACAACTGGAATTCTCACTTGTAAAAAAGACAAGAGTTATGCAAAATCTGCTAACAAAATTATTCTCTCTCAGGCTGAACAGTATACCTCAATTTTCTGCCTCTTTATAGAGAGTAAGGAAAGATATTTCATCACCTATTTTTTAGAGACTATGATTGGCTATTGCAATTAGTCTGAGTTTGAGATATTTTCATACACAGTATAGTAGTTACTATGTATGCTGATAAAATATAAGCTTATTGAGTGTAGGGATTGCTTCATTCTTTATATTTGTTTCCTAAGCACCTAGAATATTAGGCACTTAATATTTTTTCATTTATTGTTCCTTTGGTTCTGCTTACTTCACTTCATGCTAGATCACAAAACCTTTCCTAAATGAATTCCACATATTGGTTTTTCCTTTACCATATTTGTCACAATTTGTTCAGCTATTCTCCAACTGTTTCTAGGTTGTTTCTTTTTTTCTTTTTGGTAACTAGGAAGTACTGCGTCTATCTATTTACCTATATATATGTATATATAAAATATATCTATATCTATATCTATATATATCTATGTGTGCCCTTCTATATATATGTATATCTATATCTATCTATCTATACCCCCTCCCCCAACACACACACATGTATATTCTGATTTTGAACATTGGGTTAAAGGACATTAAATACTTTAGTGGCTCCAATCACAGCTTCACCAACAATGTATTAAAACAATATTGATACATTATTCCCAAACCCCTTCCTTAAAAGATTTCTGGAAAAGTTGATGGAGGTACTTTTGCTGTCTATTATATTATTTCTGAGGGACCTAAATGGCTTTATATGTATCTCTTCACCTGTTCCTGCTAAAAAGGTACTTTGGATTTTTTGAAATCTCATGATTGGTCCTGGATGAATCATCCCACAGGGGTGGTGACTGACTTATCTAGGGGCCAAAAATGAGAGAAGTAAATGCCAAAAATGTATTCTACTTGGAGGAAGGTATAATGGTAGCATTTGGACTGAAGTATGAATTTGCAGTTGAGTAGTAGATTGTATTTATTTAGCTTGTGAAGAACACAGTCTAGAAGTAGGCAACTATAGATAAGTGGGCAGGGATTCATCTTTTTGATATCATGCACCTCTTTGGCCATCTACTAAAGTCTATGAAACCCTTTTCAGAATCATGTTTTTAAATGCATAAAATAAAATACATAAGATTACAAAGGAAATTGATTTTATTGAGATAGTTACCAAAATATATATTTTTTTAAAGTTCATAGATCTCAGTTGGGAAACTTTGAACTCAGTAATTTGATTCAATACACTTAAGTGCCTACTATGCACAGAGCATTGTGGTTAAGTGCACTATGAGGCACAAAATTTAGACAAGACATAACCACTTTCCCCATTAATTTTATAGTCTAGTGAGATGGTACATTTATAGATATTAGCAATTAGACTTGAAAGGCCTCTAAGGGATAATTTAGTACAGCCCCCTAATATTGCAAATGGGAAAACAAAGAGAGGTGAAATTACTTGCCTAAACTCACAGTAAGAGAGCTGCTTAGTATGATGTGTTAAAAAATAAACTACAATATAAAATAACAACTGAGAAATATATAATTGTGATGTCAGAAAAAGTTCCTTGTTAGATTTGAATGAGGAAATTCTCGTAGATTTTATGTAAGAGGAGATATTTGAGTTGAAGGCATGGGGGTTATCACATAATTGTCATTCCCAGTATCTGACATGAGATTTTTGGCAGGGGAATGGCCCGAATCTGTGATTTCTTTGATAATAAAATATTCCTGAAGAAGCACTTTCAATTAAGGTAGGATTGTCTATAATGTATAATCTTTGTGAATTAGTTGCCCACAGGCCCTGAAAAACAAAATGACTTGATCTAGGATTACACAGCTCTTTCATAGGACAGAAGTGTAACTTGAAGCTGGATTTTCCTATTTCAGAAGATCTCTCTTTATTGTCCCCAAAGTGCACCTCACTTGGAATCTAATGGGTCCTTAATGTGTATATAAACCAATTGATTAACCGGCACATATGCCTCATATCCTTGAATTATCCTGTGTTTCTCTGGGCATTCTTTCCCCTAAAATAGCTGAGGAAGAGTTTTTAACCTTGCTAGGGTCAGATAAGTGATATGAAATGGAAGCTGGGAAACAGCCTCTCATTTCTGCCTATCAGTGTTGGTAAACATAGTACCCTTATCACAAAGTAGAGAGTTCTGTTCATGCTTTAATACTCATTCTCACTCATCCATATTCATTAAATCCTTTCATCATTTACTAAATTCAATCAAGACTATTTGACTCTATTTTTTTTTTTTTTTGCTTTTTCCTCTTCATATATCAGTTCATTTCTCCTGAATTACTTCTTGAATTTCTCACCAATTTCTGAGCATTCAACTCGAAAAGTTCCCCATCCAACCTTTTTTCCCTTTGCTACCTTAGACCAATTTCAGACTTTTAAACCTTGGTCAAAGATGACCAAGTCCAATCTAAAAATTATATTCTGATATTCTTAGATAGGTATAAAGAGTCAGCAGTGCAATTCTTTCATTGCTTGGCACATAGTAGTTTTTAATAAATATTAATCGATTGACTGACTAGTGGAGAACCAGAAGAGGCCACTTATTCTTTGAAATCTATCTAAGAATCTCTATGTTTTGGAACTTTGTCATCTTTGATCAAGGTTCGAAGGTTTGAAATTAATCTAAGAAAAAGGTTAGATGGAGAACTTTTTGATTTAAGTGCTCAGGAATTGACTCTTTTCCCCCAACTTTTTTGACTGTTTTATTTTTTCTGGTTATACATGTATATTAATAAACATTTATTTATGAATCATGTTGGGAGAGAAAAATCAGGGCAAAAGTGAAAAACTATAAGAAGAAAAAAAACAGAAAAAAGTGAACATAGAATTTATTGATTTACATTCAATCCCCGTACTTACCTCTCTGGATGCAGATGATATTTTCTATCCAAAGTTTATTGGGATTGCCTAGGATTACTGGACCACTGAGAAGAATAGTCTTTCATAGATAATCATTGCATAATATTGCTGTTACTGTGTACAATGTATTCCTGGTTCTGCTTGTTTCGCTCAGTATCAGTTCATGAAAATCTTTCCAAGCCCTTCTAAAATCAGCTTCTTCATCATTTTTTGTAGAAAATAATATTCTACTACTCTCACATACCATAACTTATTCGGCCATTCCCCAGGAACGGACTCTTTGTATTGTCTATAAAAACTGACATTTTCTCTGTCTTTCTCTGTCTATGTTCTCTTTTTCTCTGTCTCTGTGTATTTTTGTTTCTATGTCTCTCTGTATTTCTGTCTCCATCTGTCTTTCTTTTCTTAGTCTATCTGTATATTTCTGTGTCTCTTTGCTCTTTCCCCATCTCTGCCTCTTTTTTCATTTCTCTGTCTCTCTCGCTCTCTTTACCTTTCTGCCTTCTTCCAGAGTAAAGGAATTTCTCCTTTTACCCTTTCACCCCAGACCTAGGAAGAGTTAATGGCAACTTGAGACCTGTGGCAGAAACTGAATGTGCTGATCCTAGTGGTCAGAATCTAAAGTTTTATTCATCATCTGTTTTACTGAGCACTTTAGAGATGGGCAACTTGATAGTGTATCTCTCCAGTCAAATGATATATGATAGCAAGAGAGATAATAAGAATTCTTTGAGGAGCCTATATAAGAATCAGACAATCTCTCCAACAGCATAGTTCATTGAAGCATAGAACTGGGAGGGACTCTGGAGACCACATAGTTCAATTTTCTTATTCTCTTCCTATCCATGGAGGAAACTGAGGTCCCACAAGGTTGTGACTTGCTTAAGGTTATATAGGTATTAAACAAGGGTAGAGCCTCTTCCCATACTTTCTCTCAAATTATAATGACTTTGTGAGGTAGGCAGAGCAGCTTTTATTATTTCCAATTTGCCATTATGACAGTGAAACTTGGAAAGCCAAAGTGCCTTGTTAAGGTCACAAAGTTAGTAAGTAGTAAAACTAGAACTCAAACAAAGTTCTTTCAGATGGCAATATAATGTTTACTTTGCTATATCTGTTCTAATGAAATCCTGATGAATTAATTACTTAACATATACTTGTTAAACTTGGCTATGTGTCAGGTTCTGTGCTAGGTGCTTGGAGACACCAAGACAAAAACAAAACTGTTCCTGCCCTCAAAAAGCTTACATTTTATTTAGGGAGACATCATACATGATAAACAAATACAAAATAACTTGGGTGAGGTTGCCAATGAGCTTTGAAATTCCCTGTAGGGAGATAGAATTATGCAGGATTGGTTGGGAGGCAAAGGAGAGCTCAAAATGGTAGGGAAACCAAGGACCATGAATACAATATATATCCCACTAATAACATGTGGAATACTTTGTAGATCGCAGTCCTGTAATTTGGATCCAGCAGTCACTGAAGTATATTCTGTGTCATTATGCTCTCAGAAACTATGGCAAACAAACACTCAAGAATATTGGGCTATTGTCCATATGCATATAGATACACAATATGATGAACATCATGATAAACATGTGTATATATTTTTCTGACTTATTAGAAATAGAAATGACCTTAAGGATAAACTAAAAAGAGAAAATACCACAGGACTGATTATATGGGACACTACCTCATTTTAGCTTTCCAGTGGGTAAAAGATGACTGATGATATGTTATTCATTTTGTGCAATGATGATTTTGTCTTATTGTAGTTTCAATGAAATTTTGTGATCTTTTTTTTGAACCCCATTAAAGTCTAAAATAAGATGGCTGGATCTTACATGAGCCTCTTAATATGAACGATAAAATGAAGATAATGATATAAAAATTACAAGCCTTACACATCAAAAGAAAATGGAAGCAATTTGTAAGTCTTGATCTAATAGACTTATAGTCCAAAATAAGAATCCATGAAACCTCTATGGTTTTGGAAACTATGAAATCTCTAAAATCCTGAAATCCTATTGAACTATTATTAGAAAATTGGTTTTCCTCTTCTCAAGTGTCATCAGGGCCATTTAATGGCGGACTTGAATTTGAATTAAGTCTATATACCTCTCAACTTAGAGGCAATCAGGTTTTTTTAAAGATTATTTTTATAAGCATTTATTAATTTTCACTATGATTATCCCCTCTCAATTGAACAATTGAAAAAAAAAAAGAAAGACCTGCATAACAATTTTTTTTTAAAAAACCCAAATTTCTACATTGGCCATATCAAAAAATGTATGCCTCATTCTATTATCTTTCTGGGAGTAAATACCTGATATGTTTCATCTTTGGTCCTTTAGAATTATGGTTTATTATTGCAATGAGAAAAATGTTAAAGTCTTTCAAAGTTATTTTTCTTTGTAATATTGTTGTTATTATTTAAATTGTTCTCCTAGTTCTTCATTCTGCATCATATATTCATAGAAGCTTTCTAAGGTTTCATTGAAAAATATCCATTTCATCATTTCTTATGACACAATAATATTCCATTACATTCATATACCACAATTTGTTTAGCCTTTGCTTAATAGTAGACATTCCAGTTTGAGACTGCTTTGAAAAGAACTACTATAAATATTTTTGTACATATTAGGGGGGATAACAAGATGTAAAGGTCCCATGATATCCTGTTAGGAGAAATCAGGGGAGTTGCACTATTCTTTCCATCACTCTTTTAGTCTCACATTAATTTTTTTTTGCGAGACCCTTGGTTACATTGTATAAAGTATATATCTATTCCTAGATAAAAAAAATCATACTACAAAAATAAATCAACATTATTTTATTATTTATTATTATTGTTCTGAAATATCATTTTAGATAATTTCCTTGAACACTGAGAGGTTAAGCTAGCCCAGGTTCACTCAATCAGTTTGTGTTAAAAGTGGGATTTGATTTTAGGATTTCCTAAATCTGAAGTTGGCTCTATGTCCAATATACCCTACTTCCTCTTTCTTCTTATAAGTTGGGTACAAAATACTCCTACTGGAGGACTGTTCCTTCATACCCCCACCAACTCAATCAGCCCAAGAGAGGCTCCAAAGGAAACATATTAGCGCATGGCTGGACTATGGTTTTTCTTCTTAAGTGGACAATTATTCACATGATCCAAGATTGAGGTCATGGGAGACACAGCCCTTACAAGATGGTTTCTCCCTAGATGAAAGAGGTAAGTTAAGTAAGTGTCTAACAATGGCATCGAAATGATCACATATTCTTTGGCATTCCTATCTCCTTTCATTTTCTCAAGTTTCTGCTTTAGAGAGAAATCAGAATAGAAAATCTCTGTAATGACATTTCTTATCAGAATATATAGAAAAAAATTCTCCCATTTCTATGTTTCTGCCAAACTCCTGCCTCATCATAAAATGAAGGTGATCCTGGGTTTTGAAGACTATGTCAGCTGAGTGGGAGCTCTGGAAGCTCCCACTCAGCTGAGAAAAAATTTTAAATAATAACCAAAAGTGTGATACAATGGAAAGAACACAGGTTTTTAAATCAAAGGGACCTGGATTCAAATTCCAGCTTTGCTACTTATTGTTTATAGGGCTTTAGTCAAGTCCCTTCATCTCTTTTGACCTCATTTTTCTCATATGTAAAATGGGGAGGAATTGGGAAGGAATTGAGGAGATGGCATTGAAATTTCCTTCCATCTCTCTAATACTACACTTCCATGATAGTGGCAACTATGTGTCTCTTGTCTAAAGCCAATTTTGCCAAGTTTGAGGAAACATTTCCAGTTAGACCCAAATGATGAATGTTTTTGGTCACTTCAATTCTAAGGCATAGGAGGATTGTAACCTGTATCTGTGGATAAAGGAACAGATAGCCAAGGTTTTCTCCCACAAGTTTTGCTCTCTCTCCTCTTGCCTTGCTCAGAATTCTATTCTTCATTGGAGGCAGCCAATGAAGGGAACGGTGAAGGGAATAGAGTCCAGGATCTTGAAGTCAGGAAGGACAGAGTTTAAATGCAGTCTCAGGCTCTTATTGTGTAATCCTGAGTCAGTCACTTAACTTCAGTTTCCTTAGCTGTGAAGTGGGGATAATAATTGTACCTACTTTGCAGGTTTGAGAATCAAATGAGATAATATTTTTTAATTAAAAAAAAAGTTGGGCTTGGGGTTTGCTGTCTAGATTTCTTTGTTAAGGACTATGCCTTAAATCCAACTAAATAATTCTGACTTTCATTGATTGGCCCAATAGGTCCCAGACCAAGCCCTAATTGGTCTTTGTTAAGATCTTGATTAACTCAGAGTGAATATAAATAGCAATTGTTTCTGTTTTGATCAGAAATCCTGAGGAGACCATTCTTTGCTTCAATTCTTACCTAATCTAAATCACTGAATGGATGACTCAGTCCAAATTGAAACCTGTTAAAGACCTTAGCTTGAAGTGGCCAAGGTCTCCCACTGGATCTAGGGTGATGTCTAGTCATTCTGATCTATATTTTGCCACTGGACCCAGATAGCTCTGGAGGGGAAATTGAGGCAGGTGCTCTTACAGCTCTCCCTCCCTTAGATCCAATTCACTTGCATGTCATGGCATCCCCTACCTGATGTCATGTCTTCCTTGAGAAAGAAGGGTAAAGCCTTACACATAGCAAGAGCTTAATAGATGATTATTCTCTTCTCTCTGTGTCCCCTCCTTCCTTTATCTGCATCCAAAACACCTTCTCTGGCCCATATCAATTTCTTATAAGAGACTGAATGCTTTAGGAACTATAAAGTTAGAAATAAGTCCTGAATATTTGTGTTTGTTTTATGTAGGAAAAAAAAGGTAAAGACTCTGACAGAAAAGGGAAAAGGGTGGATTCTGAATTGAGAAGAAACCACTCAGAAATCCAAAATCAGACTGACATTAGGGTCTTTGTCAACTGCTGAAACTGGAGATCTGAGACAAGCAAAAAAAAAATATTTGCTGGAGCAAAGACCAGGGAGATGAGGACTAGACCAGAAGGCAAAATGTTAAGAATTTTTTAGACACTTAAAGGCCATTGAATCAAACCATCTCACTTTCATGAGGCCCAGAGAAATTAAGTTCTTTTCTAAACTTACACAGGTAATAAATGACAGAGATGGGGATTGAATTCTGACCTTCTTTCTTCAGATCCATCATTCATTCTATTCTACCACACTGTCCTGAGCATTTGATTGGCTCTATTTGTTCTCTCCAAATTCAGTCCCTTTCTGGCAGCTGCTGGTATGCCCCTTCACCTGTGAGTGGAGTCCTCCACACCATTTCCTGACTTAGCCATGACCATAAGTCTGTAATGCTGGAGAAACTGAGGCAAGATAGAGATTAGAGAGTTTTTAATATTTTATTTGAGAGAGAGAGATTGTGCTGGGGGCATCTGGGGTAGGCCAAGGCAGGGGCAGAGTCAGAACAATGAGAGCAGAAATGGACCATTGATCCAGTTCTGACAGGGTCGTTGAGGCACTAGACATTCTGATAAATTGGGATCAAAAAGAACAATGACAGAATGGGGGAAGGCACCAGACATTTTGATAAGTTGTGAAGGTCTGGAGTCATGATGTCTAAGATAGAAGGTCTTCTTATCTGGATTAAACTTTTACAGTTTATAATCTTAGAGTAGCCAGTCCTAAATTCCAAAGACTAGGAGGGAGAGGTGGTGTTGCAACCAGGGGAATTGAGGCAGAACAATTCAAGGAACTGAGGCAGAACAATTGGGGAAACTGAGGCAGGACAATAAAAGGGAACTATGGCACAGCAAGCCTATGACATCACAGAGGACAAGGTCAACTTTGATAATGTCTATTGGTATCCTAGGCATAGTCATTAATTCTCTCTCTCTTAAAGATACTGATTTTCCTTGAAGGGACTCTGCATCATTTGCTTAAAGATTTTCTTAGTTACTATTGCTATGAGGATTTGTGTGTGTGTGTGTGTGTATGTGTGTGTGTGTGTGTGTGTGTGTGTGTGTGTGTGTGGGTGTGTTGTAATCAATAAATTGACTTCTCTAGTTTATAGGTGAAAAAAAGCACAGCCTCAGAGAATAAAAGTTTATCTTTTAAAATCTTTAAAGAGAAGTAATGGCTTTAAGTTGGATGAGGGCAATATTATCTAGAGACCATAAATATAAATAGTTTTAACTTGCTCTTCTAGGAATTAGGGCTGTAGACCTGGAAAGTAATCTAAGAATATAATTCCCTGATTTTACTGGATGCAGTGTAGACCCCTAAACCATAACTCACAGTCTCTTTTTCTGATTAAATTAATGCACCTTGGGAACTTGAATCCCCTAGGAAGAATTATCATAGGATTTTTTTTTTTAAGTAAACAGTCTGAAATGGAAATTCATGATTTTATATTGACTCCTCTCTTTATGTTGTACAGTGTACATGGGAATTTTTTTTTTTTAATCTTTTTGTCTAAGTTCAGAATGAATTTTTTTTTTTTAAAGAATCATTCTTCTGGGGACAGTGAAATATAATTTATAAATAGATAATCATATATTCAACATTTTAAGTAGGATAAAAACGCTAACAACAAGGACTATAAGGACGATTTCCCATTAGAAAGGTCAACATATGTTGAGAGCCTTGATTGAATGAAGTTAGGTATTCTACAAGGAGAAGATGAGGAGAGCATAAATTCCAAATATGGGAGACCACCCAAATAAAGGCTTTCAGGAAAGTATTTATTAACCATCAATTTGGTACGAGGACAAAAATCAAGCAGTCCTTGCTCTCAGGAAGGTTGCCTTATTTGGGGAAAACAGCATTATATAAATAACCCCTCCCCTGGATGGCAGGTAGTCTCATTATTAAAGTGTGTTAAATATAATATATGTATACATATTTATACAGTTATCTTGTTACACAAGAAAGATTGGATTTAGAAAGAGGGTAAAAATAAACTGAGAAGAAAAAAACAAAAATGCAAGCAAACTAACAGAAAGAGTGGAAATGTTTTGTTGTGGTCCAAACTCATTTCCTTGTGTTCTTTCTCTGGATGTAGCTGGTTCTGTTCATTTACTGATCAATTGGAACTGATTTAGATCCTCTCATTGTTGAAGAGAGCGATGTCCATCAGAATTGATCATCACATAGTCTTGTTGTTGCCATATATAATGATCTCCTGGTTCTGCTCATTTTACACTGTTTTCCCCAAATAAGGCAACCTTTCTGAGAGCAAGGACAGCTTGATTTTTGTCCTCGTACAATTGATGGTTAATAAATACTTTCCTGAAAGCCTTTATTTGAGTGGTCTCCCATATTTGGAATTTATGCTCTCCTCATCTTCTCCTTGTAGAATACTTAATTTCATTCAATCAAGGCTCTCAACACATGTTGACCTTTCTAATGGGAAATCTTCCTTATAGTCCTTGTTGTTAGTGTTTTTATCCTACTTAAAATGCACATTACACATCAGTTCGTGTATGGCTTTCCAAGCCTGTCTATATTTATTCTACTGGTCATTTCTTATAGAACAATATTATTACATAACATTCATATACCACAATTTATTCAGCCATTCTCCAATTGATGGACATCCATTCAATTTCCAGTTTCTAGCCACTGTGAAAAGGGCTGCCACAAACATTTTTGCACATACAGGTCCTTTTCCCTTCTTTAATATCTCTTGGGGGTGGGGGTGAGGGCAGCCAGGTGGTACAGTGGTTAGAGCACCAGCCCTGAAGTCAGGAGGACCTGAGTTCAAATCTGGCCTCAGACATTTAATACTTCCTGGCTGTGTGATTCTGGGCAAGTCACAACCCTAATTGCCTCAGCAAGCAAAAAAAAAAAAAATCTCTTTGGAATATAAGCCCAGTAATAACACTACTGGATCAAAGGGTATTGCAGTATGAGAGCTCTCCAGAATGGTTGGATCCGTTCACAACTCCACCAACAATGTATCAGTGTCCCAGTTTTCCCACATCCCCTCCAACATTCATCATTATCTTTTCCTGTCATCAGCCAATCTGACGGGTGTGTAGTGGTATCTCAGACTGTCTTAATTTGCACTTCTGTAAGAGTGATGTTTGAACTGAATCATGTAGGAAATAATAGATTATAAGAAGGAGAGAAGAAGGAGTACATTCCAGGGATGAGAGACTGTCAATACAAAGGCATGGTGATAAAAGATGGAATTTCATACATGAGAAATAGGAAGTATGACAATCTTGCTGAACCAAAAAAAACAAAAAAACCAAAAAGAGAATTAATGCATTATAAAGCTAAAAAAGTAAGTTAGAGTTTGATTGGGAAGGGCTTTATATATCAAACAGAGGAATGTGGATTTTTTCCTAGAAGAGGCAATAAGTCACTTAATGAGCAGGGCTATAGCATGATTAAATCTGTTCTTTAGGAACACCTTTTTGATAGCTATGTGGAAGAGGCTTGAAGTAGAGAGATCATTTAAAGGTTATTGTTATAGTCTAGGGGAGAGATGATAAGAGCATGAATTAAGATGGACAAGTGAATAAAAAGAGAATTGGATATGAGAGATGTTGTGAAGAGAAAAATAATATTTGCTAACTGAAAGGATATGTAGGATGAGGGAAAGTGAAAAGGCAAAGATGATGCAACTAGGATAGGCACCTAGGTGGCCTAGTGGAAAGAACACTTGACCTGGAATAAGGAAAATCCAAATGCAAATCCCACCTCAGGTACTTACTGTGTGATTTTGGATAAGTCATTTAATTTCTTTTTCCTCAACTGTAAAATGAGTATAATAATGCCATTTGGGATGATCAAATGAACTAATATTTGTAAAAAATTTTCTGGCACTTAGAAAGATTGTGATACTCTTGATGGAAAAGGAATGGATTTGGGGGGAAAGAAAATGTATTTTTAAAAATTCAATATGTCAATAGAATATATAACTTAAAATATCCAACAAGCAGTTAGTAATGTAGGACTGTAGTTTTGGAAACAGATTAGGTCTGTGTATATGTGTGTAGACATATACATGTATAAATTTTGTATGTTTATAGATTATACACATTTTTTTAGATACAGACATATATATACACATCTGTGAGACATTTGCATAAATATGATCATTAAATTTATGATAGTTGATAAAGTTACCAAGTGAGAAAGGAAAGAGGACTCAGGCCAAAACCTTTGGAAACAATCAAAATTGGGGGAAATCATCAAAGGAAACAATAATAGGAGAGAAAAATGACAGAAAGGAGTAAGTATGTGAGAAAAAAGGGTAATAGACAATTTCAGACACTGTAGAGAGATCAAGGAGGATGAGAATTCAAAGAATCCATCAGATTTGTTATTTAAGAAATCATTGGTGATTGGAGAGAGCACTGTTAGTTGAGTAATGAGTTGGGATGCCATTATGTAAAAGATTGAGATATAAATGAAAAGAGAAGAAATGAAGACAGCAAATATAGATAGCTTTTTCTAAGTGTTTTAACAGTGGAAAGGAAGAGAGAGATAAAAGGGTGGATCAAGGGGATGGTGGAATCTAAAGGAATTTTGGTGGATAGATCATATAGACAATAGAGAGTGTGAGGGGGAGTCATGTGAAATAAGCTTAGAAAAGTGAGTTGGAGCCATAGTGTATGTTCTTATTAACAGTTGTGGTCTTACCATGATCCTAAATTATTCACTAAGAAAATATAGTTTTACTAGACCTCTGGACTTGGCTAAGAGTTACTTTGTAATATAATTATTAAGGTAGATTTGTCTCTATGTTTTTTTTTTCTTTTTATAGAAAGATTTTTTTCCTCCAAATACATGCATAATTTTCAACATTCATCCTTGCAAAACCCTGTGTTCCAAAATTTTAAAACATATATAATTCTTCTATGTATATTTCCACAATTCTCATGTTGCACAACAAAAATCAAACTAAAAGGGAAAAAAAAGGAGAAAAAACCAAAATACAAGCAAACAACAACAATAACAGCAAAATGAAAATACTATGTTGTGATTCACACTCAGTTTCCACAATCCTCTTTCTGGATGCAGATAACTCTATTACAAGATCATTGGAACTGACCTGAATCATCTCATTGTTGAGAAGAGATAACTCTATCAGAATTGATCATCCTATAATCTTGTTGTTGCTGTGTACAATGTTTTTTTGGTTCTATTTATTTCACTTAGCATCAGTTCATGTAAATCTCTCCAGGCCTCTCTGAAATCATCCTGCTGATCATTTCTTATAGAACAATAATGTTCCCTAACAGTCATATGCCATAATTTATTCAGCCATTTTCCAATAGATGGGCATCCACCCAATTTCCAGTTTCTTGCCACTACAAAAAGGGCTACTACAAATATTTTTGCACATGTGGATCCTTTCCCCCTTTTATAACCTCTTTGAGATACAGGCCCAGTAGAGACACTGCTGCATCAAAGGGTATGCAGAGTTTGATATATATTTGGGCCTTTAGGTATAGTTCTATATTGCTCTCCATAAGAGTTGGATCAGTTCACAACTCCACCAACAATGTATTAGTGTCCCGATTTTCCCACATCCCCTCCAATATTCATCATTATTTTTTTTTCTGTCATCTTACCCAATCTGATGAGTGGTAGCTCAGAATTGTCTTAATTTGCATTTCTCTGATCAATAGTGATTTAGAGCATTTTTTTCATATGACTAGAAATCATTTTAATTTCTTCATCTGAAAATTGTCTGTTCATATCCTTTGATCATTTATCAATTGGAGAATGGCTGTAATTCTTATAAAATTGAGTCAATTTTCTATATATATTATAAATGAGGCCTTTATCAGAATCTCTGCATGTAAGTCTTCCTCCCCTCCCCAGTTTACTGCTTTACTTCTAATCTCATACTCTATCTAGTTCTTTGGCTAATTTCCTTCCTTCTCCATGGATCTAGTCTTCTAATTTGCTTATAGTATCACTCTTTGTGTCCAAATCATTAAACTATTTTGACCTTATCTTGTTTTAGGATGTTAGGTATGGGTCAATGCCTAGTTTCTGCCATACCAATTTCCAATTTTCTCAGCAATTTTTGTCAATTAGTGAGTTCTTATCCCAGAACTTTGGGTCTTCAAGTTTATTAAACACTAGATTCCTATAGTTATTGACTATTATGTCTTATGAACCTAATCTATTCCATGGATTGAGTGCTCTATTTCTTAGCTAGTACCAAATGGTTTTGATGATCACTGCTTTATAATATAATTTTAGGTCTGGTAAAGCTAAGGCACCTTTATTTACACTTTTTTCATTATTTCCCTTGAAATTTTTTACCTTTTGTTCTTCCAGAAGAACTTGGTTATTCTTTTTTTCTAGTTCTGTAAAATAATTTCTTGGGAGTTTCATAGGTATGGTACTGAATAAGTAGATTAATTTAGGTAGAATTGTCATTTTTATTATATTAGTTGGGCCTCCCATAAGCACTTGATATTCTTCCAGTTGATTAGAACTGACTTTATTTGTATGGAAAGTGTTTTGTAATCATGTTCATATAATTCCTGACTTTGTTTTGGCAGATAGGCTCCCAAATATTTTATATTATCTATAGTTATTTTAAATGGAATTTCTCTTTGTATTCTTTGCTGCTGGACTTTGTTGATAACATATAGAGATGCTGATGATTTCTGTGGATTTATTTTGTATCCTGCAATTTTCTAATGTTGTGAATTGTTTCTAATAGTTTTTTTTATTTGATTCTCTAGGATTCTCTAAGTATACCATCAGATCATCTGCAAAGAGTGACAATTTGGTTTCCTCATTACATACTCTAATTCCTTTCTTTTTCTTCTCTTACTGCTAAAGCTAACATTTCTAACATAATATTGCATAGTAATAGTGATAGAGGCACCTTAAGGTAGACTTTATAAGGAAAATGGTCCTCAATTAAAATACTAATGGGGCTTTCTGAATATTTGACGGAAATTCTAGGCATTGATTTTGGGGAAAAAACTCTTAGAATTTCAAATGATCAATAACTTCTCCTCTTTTTCTTCCTCGTCCTCCTCTTCCTTCTCCTCTTCCTCCTCTTCCTCTTCCTTTTTCTTCTTCTTCTTCTTCTTCTTCTTCTTCTTCTTCTTCTTCCTTCTTCTTCTTCTTCCTTCTTCTTCTTCTTCTTCCTTCTTCTTCTTCTCTTCTTCCTTCTTCTTCTTCTTCTTCTTCCTTCTTCTTCTTCTTCTTCTTCTTCCTTCTTCTTCTTCTTCCTTCTTCTTCTTCTTCCTTCTTCTTCTTCTTCCTTCTTCTTCTTCTTCTTCTTCCTTCTTCTTCTTCTTCTTCCTTCTTCTTCTTCTTCTTCTTCTTCTTCTTCTTCTTCTTCTTCTTCTTCTTCTTCTTCTTCCTTCTTCTTCTTCTTCTTCTCTTCTTCTTCCTTCTTCTTCTTCTTCTTCTTCTTCTTCTTCTTCTTCTTCTTCTTCCTCCTCCTCCTCCTCCTCCTCCTCCTCCTCCTCCTCCTCCTCCTCCTCCTCCTCCTCCTCCTCCTCCTCCTCCTCCTCCTCCTCCTTCTTCTTCTTCTTCTTCTTCTTCTTCTTCTTCTTCTTCTTCTTCTTCTTCCTTTCTTCTGTGAAAACATTTAGGTTTTTCTGAATCCAGGATGATAAGGCATATTTTTTCTCCTCCATTTCCCTACTGGGTAGGGGCACACTCTCTGAAGACAGAAAAAGGCTGAAATACATTTGCTCAATGGGTGGAAGAAACCTGGAAAGCAATAATGCCAAAAGCAACATAGGGTGATTTCAGGCAGCAAATTAGAGATTGGTTTGCAATGTGAGATGGTAGCATAAAAGGCCAGACCTATTTTTGGCCCTGAACACTTAGTCATTGAATCACAGAGCACGGAGGTGACAGTCTGTCTCTGGGTGGCTCAGAAGAGAATGTGTCTGGAATACCACTTTAATTTTGCTAGCCTCAATATAAAGAAGGAGGAATTCAGAGAAGAGTGATAGGGAGGGAGAAATTGTGGGGGTCATAGTGGGGGAGGATAAAGGAATTTGACTAGAGAGAAATTGAAGGAGCTAAGCATGGATAATTCCATTGAACGTTAGCAAGTAGGGAATGGCAAAGGGCTACTATTACCTGATACCACAGAAAGGAGGAGTTATATATAGCACAAGGCAATATAATTAGAAGGGAATGGAATTAAAAGGCTGAATGTATTGGGAAATATTCTGACAAAGAGAACTATGGATTGTGAAACAGGAGCCCCATGCCTCAGGGAAATTGGTGGGGACCTCTATCATTTGAGATATTTAGGATCAGAAGATGCAAATAATAGCAACTTATATTTCTATGGTGTTTTAAGGTTTGCAAAATGTTTTCCAAATGACAACCCTTTGAGGGTCATATAAGAGGGAAATTGAGCTTTAGAAGTTAAATAGCTTATAACTGGTCACAAAATTAATATGAGAGCCAAGATTCAAATTCAGGTTTCCTGACAAAATCCTTGCTACTCCACCACACTCCTCTAGCTTCATTGATATAAGGCTGGAGAACTTAGAGGTTATTTGGTTCATCCTTCATTGTACAAATGAGGAACCCAAGGTTCCACAGACCTTAAATTACTTAAATTTAATATTACTTAAATAAGGTCATATAAATAGCAGGTATCAGAAACAGGATTCACATTGAAGTACTCTGATTCCAAATTCACACTTCTTCTCAAAAGCAGGAATAATGGAAGAAAATAAGCAATTATTAAGCACCTATAATATAACAGGTACTGTGCTAAGCACTTTATAAATCTTATCTTTTGATTCTGACAGTCCTGGGAAGTAGGTATTGTTATAGTTCTCATTTTACAGTTTAGGAAACTGAGGCAGAGATTTAAGTGACTTGCCTTGTAAGCAAATCAATGAGGCTGGATTTGAACTCAGATTCAATCCAAACTCAGGGCTTATTCTCTGTGCCACTTAGCAGCCTTAGATTTAAGGTGAATCTATTCTGACTTATTCAGTACTAGGAACAGAGCCATCTACAGATAATGCCTCCATGAAGGCTTTTTTTTTTCCTTCATTGATTTGTTGGAATGAAGTAAATCTCTCGTCTCCTCTGTCCTAAACTTGGCAGCAAACGTTATGATGTAATACAGTCCCAGGCTTCAAATATTTGAAAAATGTGGTCAATGAGTGAATTTTGTTAAACATTTCATTGTTCTGTCAGCCTCAAGTCCAATTTGTTGGAGCATTGGAGTTACTCTAAAGGGTAGAAAAGAGGTTTGGATCTGACTTTTATGCATATTGCTTATGATGAGGAAAGAAATTGCACATAGAATTGGGTTTAAATAATAACACACATGTGTCCTTTGAGATTTACAAAATGATTTCTTCCCATTAAGATTATGAGATACACTGTGTAAGTATTACTAGGTCTAGATCTGTAACTACAGTAACGCAGGGAACTCCTCTGGTGGAAACTCTGTCCACCAATGCAATTTGTAGCTTCCTTGTAAATTACCACTTTAGAGCAATATCTGACAAGCTTTGACTCCATGGTTCCACAGTCAATCTGTGTCAGAGAGGAATGAAAATCCAGGTGTTTTTGGTGATAAGCTACTCTGTCTACTTATATTGTGAGACACATTGTTTCACAAATGTTATTAAGCTCCACATTTTGTGGATGAAGAAACTAAGGAGTTTCTTGCACAGATATACTATGACTTGCCTGCCCATAGTTCGAATGGCTAATAAGTATCAGCACCAGTATCTAAAGACTGTCTTCTTGACTCCAAGTCCAACAAACATTTCCTTACCCAGAAGCTTGACTATTTATGTAAATGACTCTATCATGGACATTTTAATGCTGAACTATCCATATAAGGCCCTAATAGAAAAGCAGAGGGAAAAGATAAAAAAAATAGAGAAGACCCTGTTATAATCTAGCTCTAGGATCTATGTAATAAGATTATTTAGAACTGGAAGAGACCATCGAGCTTATCTAAACCAAGGCTTCCTGACCTTTTTTGTATCTTGGTCCCATTTGGTCATCTGAAGAAGTCTACAGAATGCCTTCTTAGAAGGTTTTTTAAATGAATATAATAAAATACAGAGAATTATTAGGGAAACACATAAAAAAAGAAATAATCATCTTTTCAGCTTACAGTTTTTTTCTTTTATTCAAATTGAACTCTTTGGGCTACCCTCATGTTAAGTAAGAAATGCTAATTACATCTAACTCCCTCATTTTGCTGATAAGGAAACTGAGGTCTAGATAGATTGAGTGGACAGCCAGAGGTCACTCAGGAACACTTCTTCTAATTCCAGATCCATCATACTTTCTATGGTACCATACCACCTTCTATCTGGAAGAATGTTTTCAAGTAAAGGTATTCTCACAATTTAAGGAAGTCCTGTGTTCTTGTTCTGGCTAAAACAAGTGTCCCTTATGTTAATTCCAGCTCCAAAAAGAAAAAAAAGTCACTGCTGTGTTTGGAGGACAGCTGGGAAAAGCTTTTGGACTTCAATCTGTGAAGGCCATCCTAGACACCAGGGGCCCTTGTGGGGCCAGACATTTTTGCTGTCTACTTTTATTTATAAATAAATGCTACCTCCCAGGTGCTGGAACTCTAATCCAGGCTGACAGATCTCCTTGCTTGGCTGCCTTGCCTCTGACTGGCCCCTATTACAGCTATTAATAGCAAACCCTGTATTCTTCAAGAGTTTTTCCGTCTGTCTGAGCTAACTGCTAAACCAGCAGACCTTGGTCACTGGGGTAAAGTTGGGGTTAGGCTGGAGAAAGATGGGTGCAGTTAAGTAGAGGCCAGGTCTCTACTTGGGGAGGTAAATAACCCAAGTAGAATAACAAGAGAGCCTTGCATGAAGAAACTTTAGTTGACTTTGAAATATTCTTCAAAATTGGTTTCTGAAGAAAGGGCTTAGAATTTCACTGATGTCTTGGGTTCACATTCACAAGAAACAAGCAATTCCTCTCAAATGTTTTAGAAAAAGGTTATAAACTAGTACAGGATCAGAAAAAGGAGCCAAGGCTGCCTGATTTATTATCTTTTGGCTGATGAGAATAGGAATCAGGTATCTCTACTAAGCCATGTTATAGTCTCTACTAAACCAACTCATATCTATATCTATATCTATCTATCTATCTATGGAATATATCATATACCATATATATGGTAGCCACCTTGGGAGCATTTGAAGAAGCACATTTTGAGATCATTATTTCAAGCAAATATATAAATAGGGCTATTGTACCCATTCCCAAGTTTGGGATCTCAACACAAAATAGAATCAAATATGAACTTCTCTTAGTAAGCAAATCTGTCCTAGGGCTTTCAAAATGGGTCAAAGCAGATTTAGGTGGAAAAAGCCATTTGTTCTTGTTATTGACTATTGGGCAGAGCTCCAAATCATTACCATTGTATTCAAAGCCCCACCATCTGACTTCACCTACCCTCTATAAAGCCTCATTATGTATTTTTTCCTTCTTACACCTGATACTTCAGCTAAATTGAATTATTTACCATATCTTCAACATATGCTATGCAAGCCTGCTTCCATCCTTTTTCTCACCATTTCTCTTGGTTCTAGAACACTTCCCTTCCCCCTTTGCTGGCATTGTGCCTATCCCTCAATGCTTTCTTCAAAGGATTCTTCTTTTTGAAGCCTTCTGGGATCTTCTCAAATCTCTCTCTCGTATCAACTTATTGCACTTGTACTTCTTTATGTATTTGTATTCTGATTCTCACAAAATATGTTGATATATGTCTAATGTAATGCCTGATCATTCTTATTTGGAAACAGGAACCTTTCAGGACTTCTATTTATACCAACTTCAGGACTCAACTCAGTGATCTGCAATTAGTGGCCTGTTGAATGAATGATGAGACATGTACAGTTGCCAGTTATTTTCCTAAAGTACAGGTGTGATCACATCATTTGCCTGCTCAATAAGCTCCTATGACTCCCAATTATTCAGGAGCATTGATAAATTCCTCTATTTAGCATTAAAAGTCATTCATAACCTGGTCCTAATTTGCATCTCCGGTTTTAGGATATTCCCTAGCTTTATGGTGCTCTACAATCCAGTCAAAGTCAAAATCTTATTGTACTTTTATAAGGCTCTCTATTTCTTGATTTCATACTTTTGTACAGACTGTCTGTCATGCCTGGAATGGGCTCCTTTCTCACCTCTGTGTCTTAGAATCCTTAGTAATTTTGTTTGTTTTTCCTCAACATTCAATTTATAAGACATTTTCTACCTTTTCTCCTAATCCCTCATTCTGTTTTTTTCCAACTAGGCTTAGTTTGCCCTTCCTTATGCAGATTGGTGACCCTGAAGGAAAGAATATTATATGTGTGCCAGCCTTAGTGGGGATACCTAATTGGTTTTAGCCCTACTTATCATGGTGCAGAACTCCCAAACTCAAGTGATCCACCAGCCTCAGACTCCCCAGCAGCTGGGACTCCAGGCATGCATTGACATCCCCAGCAGAAACAATGATTTCTGCCCACATGACAGAATCCTTTACCCCTCTCTTCCCACCTCCAGTCCCATATGGTTTTCCAGAGACATTACTAGAGCTCTGACTCACATTCAGAATTGAGCTCATGTGCTCCTGAGTTTCTATCTTGGCATCCCAAGAAACTCAAGTGATCAGTGAAATAGATCACAGCTTCTTGTTCTTTTCCAACTCAAACAACTTTTTATGAAGAACAAATTTATTAATCTACATGGGACAGAAAAGTCATGCTACAAAAAGGCAGTCTTGGGGGTCCCTTTGATTTAATGGAAAAGTGCTGAAGTGCCCATTGGCAGGCAGATGTGTCGCACCAGAGGCAATAAAACAAGGGGCTCATCTCTCAGTCTTTCCATAACAGCTGCTGGCTGCAAGAACAGTAATCTATATTTGTCATATAGGGCAGGGTGAGGAAGGGATGCCTGATTAGGGCTCCTGATTAGTTTGACTGCCTTGGCTTCTAAAAAGCTTGTGGCCATCATCACTTCCCAGGAGAGAGACCACTTGGAGAGACTTCTGTGCAAACCCACAGCTCCAGGATTTATTGCTTTGATGAAGTCAATGGCTAAACAAATTAAGGCTGATCATGGGCAACAAGATTCAAAAAGAGGAGCTCTGTGGGTCACTTCATGAATGAATGAGGTATAGAATTAGGTAATGTAATTGAAACTGAGAGAGGCTGAGTTCCTTTCTATATAGCAGAGTAGATGTGAAATTTTTCCATCACCATATGTTTAACGAAATAAGGAAGAAAAGCACTACATTCCTTAAGCATTTTAGTTAATCAAGGCTAAAAGAAAACTGCTTTGGAAACACCAAAGAAAAGGAAAAAAAAAAAAAAGCAGAAAGCAGGGGAGGGGAGGAGGGAGCCAGAAGCCAGGAGCCAGGATTGTGAGTTTCTTTTCAATTTTGACTTGAGATCATTGTGTCTCACATTTTCCTCAGCAATTTGTCCAGGGTCCCTGTCCACTAAAGCAAGACTTCTCTGAAGGGGGAATTTCATAGTTTGTAGCTTATAATTCTAGCTTTCTTTCATATTTCTTTGCTTCACATACCTTTTATTCCAACAAAATTTGGTTACTAGTTGTACTCTACATTGTCTCCATAATCTATGAAGAGCTTTAATAGGCTTGGAAGATGCTTCTTTTTACAATGGGGACCTACACACCTCCTAGCCTTAGGTAGAAGCTTTAGATGTCACCTACAGAAGGCCTTCTTAAGTTAGAATCACAGAACTTAAAAAACAATTTGAACTCTATTCCATAAAATAGGTTTTCTTTATAATCCATTTTATTTTATGCATTTTAAAATAGGATTCTGAGAAGGGGTTCATAGGTTTCACTAGACAGCCAAATGGGTTCAGGACACTTTATTTAAGAATTCCTGGCTGTGCACCCTTGTTATTTTACAGATAAAAATGGCTGGATAAATGTGTTGTTTAAGATTATGCACACATAATTTTTTTTTAACCTTTCCATGTATACTGTAGAATGTGAGAGGATTAAATATAAAATAATAAATTTCAATTTCAAGAAAACCTATGTAATAAATATTGCACATTATTTTCAAAGCTTTACTGTGGCTTTACTGTATTTCCTTTTAGGTTTTCTTTTGTTCTCTGAGGTGCACTTTCTTCCCTATCCCTCACTCCCACCTTAGAGAAAGCTTAAATGCAAATGAATATGAATGTATATGTAAATATTTATAAGTATATACATATATTTATATATACATGCAAATATGTAAGACAGTAACATGCATGTTTCTGTTTGTTAGTTCTTTCTCTAGAGGTAGATAGCCCCTAAGTCTTTCCATGTTTTTCTAAATCAACCAACTCATCATTTCTTATATCATGTAGTATTCCATCATAATTCTATATACACAACTTGTTTAGCCATTTCTCACAGTATTTGACAGAGTCAGGTTTTAAACTCAAGTCCTGGAAATCTGGATTCAGTACTCTTTTTCCTATACCATAGTCTCTTTTCCACTGTTCAGAAGACTATCTCTTCCTTCACTGTTAAGCTCAGATGCCATGTTCTCTTTGAAGCTTTTCCTGATCCCTTCTATTGAAATTAATCACTTTCTCCTTAAATTTTCCTGAGTTTGTCTAAGGTTCTTCTTTTGCTCCTATAACACATTATTTGCATGGTATTTATTGCACATATGATATACATATGTACACCTCCCCAATAGTATAGCTTTTGATATTGTTAAAACACTAAGTATTTGAGGATCTGAGTATTCCATGAGCATTTTAAGCTCAACTTCCACCAAATATATTTTTAAAAAAATTTTCCATAACCTATCCTTAACACATACTTTCATTTTTCTGTCAAGGACACTTCTGTTACACTAGGCAATTCAGACTGGCAGCTTTGGAGTCATCCTTGACTCTTTTTTCTCTCTCAACCCCCAACTAACAATCAGCAAGTTGTCAAGTATCAATTTTTAGATAGTGTTTTCTCATTATCATGTGTACTCTGCCCTAATTCAGATTTTCATCATTTGTTAACCTGGACTATTACAATACCTGCTTCCAGGCTCTTCCTTCTCTAATCTGTCCTTCATACAACTGCCAAATTGAATGGTTATGTGTGCCTAATTGAAAATTATACATACACAATACACAATATACATACATGTATATATTGTGTATATGTATACATGTGTATATACATGTATGTATATTGTGTGTATGCCAAATTGAAAATAATATATGTATATTGTATATGTGTATGTATATATGATTATGTATATGTATATACATACATTTAAATATGTATGTGTGACTCCTCCTCCTAAAACAAAACAAAACCAAAAAAAACTACAATGTCTTCCTATTACCATTGACAAAAGTCCTCAGGCTGACCTCTAAAGCCCTCCATGATCTGCCTTCCACCTATCTTTCTGTTTTTTTTTTCCCTTTCATATTACTCTACTCTGCCTACTCTCCATTCCCATTGAACTGTATTACCAAATGTCCTTAGCTCCTCCTCTAATTGGTATTTAGTTAGTATCTAGTTGGTTTGATGTCCTTGGAGAGATAGGGAGCCCTAATCTCAAAAAGTAACTAAACAAATCAATAAATGAATGAATTGATCAATAAATAAATCCAATACTTAGTAAGTGACCCAATCCAAATTAAATAAATAATAAGTAAATAAAGCACTATACTTAAAACATTTTTGATAAGTGAATGAATAAATGAGTACATCACATACTGAGTACCTAATATAAAGTACTGGGGATACAAACAGAGGATTATGACAATCATTGCTCTGAAGGAACTCATATTATTTTTTTTTCCCCTGAGGAAATTGGGGTTAAGTGACTTGCCCATGGTCATACAACCAGGACATGTTAAGTGAATGAGACCAAATTTGAACTCTGGTTCTCCTGACTTCAGGGCTGGTGCTCTATCCACTGCACCACCTAACTCTACCAGGAACTCATATTCTAATGAGAGAGACAACATATCTGGAAGATTCCAATTTGCAAATCAGACGAAAAAGTCCCATAGTGCTTAGTCATGAAAAATAAGATGCCAATACTTCTTCATTGTCATTTCTACTGTCAAAATTATATCCGTTTTTGATGGTGAACTATCCGAACCATCAATTGCTTGAAGACTTCTAATAAAGTCCCCTGGAGGGACTCTAATGGTTAGGAAGGCTTTCCTAAGCTACCTATCTTTAATATATCATTTAACATATCTTTAACTTGTTTGACTTCTCTTCCCCCTCTACTACCTTTTTACACTTCACTTCACTAACCAAAAAACATTTAATTGCTCTTATATAAGACAAATTTTCAAAATCTTTGAAGACTTATAATGTCTTACCTAGATATTTTTTCTTTTCTTTTCTTTTCTTTTTTTGAGGTTAACTATCTTCAGTCTTCTGGTTAATCCTCACACAATATGGTTTTAGTTCAGCTATGGAAATTATGGGAAAATATTGCCATGCCTGGTGTGAGACTCAGGACAGTGAGTAAAATGTGGATTGATGAACTTTTATCATTTTGTTATTGTTGTTGCACAGTAGTATCCCAAATAAAGTAGCCATATGGTTGGTAGAATGATTTTAAAGAGGATTAGTTAAGTTCCTATTCCAAAACCTTAGAATTTTGGTTTTATCAAATACCATATTACTATGGTCATGTACTATTGTGTATTGTATACCCCATCTATTCCATTGATCCACTGGCTAATTCTTAGCCAGTATCAGATTGTTTTGAGGATTACTGCTTTATAATATAGTTTGAGATCTGGTATGGCTAGACTACCTTCCTTTACATTTTTTTTTTCATTAAGTCCCTTGATATTCTTGACCTTTTGCCCAGTGTTACTTTTTTCCTTTATGCATTTTTTTTGGATATTTTTCCAGTTGTTTAGATCTGAGTTCATTTATGTGAAAAATGTTTTGCAATTATGTTCATATGGTCCCTTGGTTTATTTTGGCAGGTAGACTCCCAAGTATTTTATATTGTCTATAGCTATTTTAAATGAAATTTCTCTTTCTATCTCTTGCTTTGTTGATAACATATAGAAATACTAATGATGTATGTGAATTTATTTTATACCCTGCAACTTTGATGAAGTTATTAATTATTTCAAGTAGCTTTTAGTTGATTCTCTAGGATTCTCTGAGTATAGCATCATATCATTTGCAAAGGATGATAGTTTTGTTTCCTCATTGCCTATTTTTATTCCTTCTATTTCTTTTTTTCCTTACCGCTAAAGCTAACATTTCTAATACAATATTGAATAATAGTAAAGATAATAGGCATCTTCCTTTCACCCCTGATCTTATTGAGAAGACTTCTAACTTATTGCTATTGCAAATAATACTTGCTGATGGTTTTAGAATGACTTATCATTTTAAGGAAAGCTCTATTTATTCCTATGTTCTTTAATTTTTTTTTAAAATAAGAATGAGCAATATATTTTGTCAAAAGCCTTTTCTGCATCTATTGAAACGATCAAATAATTTTTGTTGATTTTGTTATTGATATAGTCAATTATGCTAAGTTTTTCTAATATTGAATGAGTCCTGTATTCCTAGTACTACCTGGTTATAGTGTATGACCTTTGTAATATACTACTCTAGTCTCCACGCTAATATTTATTTAGACATTTTTACATCAATATTCATTAAGGAAATTGATCTATGGTTTTCTTTCTCTGTTTTTGTTCTTCCTGGTTTAGGTATTAGCACTGTATTTATATAATAAAATGAATTTGGTAGGATTCCTTTGCCTATTTTTCAAAATTGTTTACATGGTATTAGAATTAATTGTTCTTTAAATGTTTGGTAGAATTCACTTGTGCATCTATCTGGCCATGGGAATTTTTTCTTAAGTTCACTGATGGCTTGTTCAATTTTTTTCCCCCTAAAATGGGCTTATTCAAAAATCCAATTTATTCTTCTGTTAATCTGGGTAGTTTATATTTTTGTAAATATTTATTTATTTTGCTTAGATTGTCAGATTTGTAGGCATGTAATTGGGTAAAACACTCCTAATAATTGCTTTAATTTCTTCTTCATTGGTGGTGAATTTTCCCTTTTCATTTTTGATAGTAATAATTTGGTTTTTCTCTTTCTTTTTCATAAATCAAATTAACCATTGCTTTGTTTTTCTTTCTTATTTTTAAAATAAAATCAGCTTCCAGTTTTACTTATTAGTTCAATAGTATTTTTGCTCCTAAGTTTTTAAATCTTTCCTTTGATTTTCAGGATTTCCAAATTGGAGTTTAACTGGGTTTTTAAATTTTGTTCTTTTTCTAATTTCCTTTTCCTTTTTTAAAAAAAAAAGTTACATATTTAATTCATTGATCTCCTCTTTCTCTATTTTATTGATGTAAGCATTTAGAGATATAATTTTTCCCCTGAGTAGTGCTTTACTGCATTCCATAAATTTTGGTATGTTGTCTCATTGTTATAATTTCTCTTTATTGAAATTATTCATTTTTTTTTAATGATTTGTTCTTTGACCCACTCAATCTTTAGAATTAGATTATTTAATTTAGGACTAGTCATTTTCATGAATAGCAAGAATGGAAGAAGAGTAATCAGAACTGATCTTTCTGACTTTTCTTTTTAGGGTCTTTAGGTATTGAAGGAGAGGAGAGAGAAAAGATAACGGAAAATGTCAAAGGACAGTCCAGCTTTTCTTTCCTTTCCTTCCACAATTCAGTGCAAAGAAGAGGCTTAGTGAGTTGCCTCAAAATGATCCTTTAAACTTCTTATTGTTTATTCACTGAGAGCATTTTTTTTTTTTACTGTGTAGGTGTGTATATATGTGTGTGTGTGGGTGTGTGTGTAAGTATTCACATATTGTATATGTATATATATTATATGTGTAATATATATGTATATATTATACTTTATATATATATGTGTATGTTATATATGTATTTAACTCATACTCTATAATCCATCAAACAGAGTTTGGTCCATTGACAGGCTCCTAATGCCCTTGTCAATAAGCATTGAAGTTGAAATAGATATTGGTTTTAAAGCATGCAGAGGGCAAGGTCAATAATACCCATTGCTTGTTTGCACAGTACTTAGATAATGAGTTTAGTCAGCACTGAAAGGATGTTAATCAAGATGTAGAGATAGGAAGAAAAAATATAGAAAGGTAGAGTTAGAAGGGGTCTAAGAGATCAATTAGTTCAGTTCTTTTATTCTGTAGATGAGGAAATTAGAAAGCTTACATAGAAAATGGAAGACCAAGGATCTGAACCTAGATATTCTCACTCTTAGTTTAGTGTAATTTCTACTAATTCTGTTCTTTATTTTCCTAATAAGTGATTGGATCACTTCTAAAGGAGCTGGATTGCAAGTTCTTTACTAAACTATAAACTCCATTAGGATGGAATAGATGGGTCATCCAAGCTTTGTATTTTCCCTTGTACTACATAACCATCCCTTAAATATTTGTCCCAGTTGGAGTAGTTAGGGGAAAGAAGGAAAGGAAGAGGAAGTGATTAGTATGAAACAGTCAATCAGATTCCATGAATTTTACACTTAAATAAATTGTCCCTAGCCAGAGGGCAGTGTCAGGGGACTTTCAGAGGGAGGAGAATAGGAAGCAAAGGCCAACTTCTACTACTTTGAAATTTTGTCTGTGATTCAAGTAGAAGGTTATATGCCATTTAAAATATCACTTCCCATTCCTTCTTCTGCTGAAGTTGAACCATGAGTTACCATATCAGGATTGGTTTGGTCTCTATATCTCAGTTTTACCAATTTTAGGGTTTTTGCATCAATTCAAGCTGGTATAATTCATCTTTGTGGTCTCTTATCCATCCATTCCCTCTTGCTAAAAATGAAGGCAAGAATAATAGAAAGAGAAACACATGGGAGAAGAGAAGCACATGTGTATATGTCCCTCACCTCCCTTTTTTTATTCTGTATTTTTGGTACAGTAAAGAAAATCTTTAGGACCCATCCTCCTCTGAAAGTTCAATATCTACTGTACTTATTAAAGCTCTACCATATGTCTGACATTGTGTCATTTGCTACAGGAAATAGAATTACGACATATTGTCACTACTTTGAAAGCTTGTTCTAGTAGGGAGCACAGTTATCCATATGCCCTTGATTGAAGGGTATTACTCCTATGTCCTTCCTAGAAAAATGGTACTGACTTCATTGTACTATTTGACCAAGTGTGAACTTTCAGTGAGATTCATATGGAATAATGAAATAAAAAGGGAATGGTTATCTGGTCAGTCAGATTGATCCAATCAACTTTGGTGGTCAAAAGATGTCATAACCAGTTCATATTCTCATTACAATTGTAGGGCAGTTTTTGAGGGAGTTAGTTTTTATATGTATCCATTGAAATATTAAAATTATATCAATATACTAATGGTGCTTATAATCTTATAGGACATCTACAACAAACATCCATGGAATATAGATGTGAGGCAGGATATAATGGTGTATTGAAATGAGTGGTGCAGACAACAAATGTCAAAGGAGTTTAGAATAGTTAAAAAAGTTTCATTGAAGAGATAGTCATTATATGGGTTCTCTATTCTAGTCATCTTCTCTACTTCTTTCTTACTAAAATCCTAGACTCAATTTAGCCTTTGATTAATGACTTTTCACCTTATTCTTGTCAGGATCTAGACTTGTTCTTTATTTGCTGACCATCTTAGTTCATGCAGCCATGTATAACCTTCCCTACCCTTCCTTCCAAACTGGCCCCCATTTTCTAGCTCCCATTTATTCATTCCCATCTCCTATTATAATGTAAATTTCTTGAGGGTAGAGACTGTCTTGCTTGTTGGTGTTTCCCCAGTTCTTAGTATCATGACTGGCATATAACAAATACTTAATAAATCTTCATACCTATCCATCTATGTATTTATTTGTCCATCTATCTTTTTCTATCAAAAAAAGGCATAGGATATGGACAGGCCAAGATGTTTTGTTTGCATAATGAATATATTTTCTTTTAAGATTATTGGTTTTTACTTCTCTTTTTCTAAATTGTTCTTTACTTCTGTGTGTTTACATTCCCAACTCCCTTTTGTTTACTTGGTGAAACTTGAAGATTTTCAGTTTTCCTATTTTGCCCTTATTTTGACTATGCCAGGCCATAATCTGTCCTTATAATTTTCATTTCTCTTTTGAACTATTCAGAAATAACTTGTAGCTTTAGGTTTTTGATTCATTAAGTGATAGATCATTTTCCGTTGTTTTAGCATTTATTGATCCTTTCCCTATTGATTTATCTGCTTATGTTCAAGTTTTCTTCTTTCTGAAATCTTTGGTAATTTCAAGATTTTTTTCCCTCCCTCCTGATTTTCCTCTATTCACTTTCTGACTCTGTCCTCTGAGACTGTGATTTCCTTGGGAAATAGATTTCAAAGCAGTCCAGCTTCCTTTCACATGGGGCAATTCACAATTCTCCATCCTAAATTTTTGCCCCAAGTGACTTTTTGGGGATCAGAACCATCCCCAGCTAGATCCTCTGCTCTTCCCTTCAGTCTTTTTAGAGTGCTGCATAGTATTTCCCTCCTCTCCCACTGATATCCTTTCCAGATATCCTGTCCTGTTCCCTTTGTTCCTTAATTCTTTGGCCCAGGAGTGGTGCTGGTATGGTAGAATTTCCTACCCTGGAAGAGGTCGGTCAGAGCTTTATAGCATTGATGCTCTGAAGTTGTACGCTTGAAAAACTTTTGCCCCTGAAGTGCGGGACCTACTGACTGTTTGGTATGGTCTGGATAAAATTCTGCAGTCTGGAGCAGAAGGCAGTAAAAGTAGGGGAATGGGACAAGGGTTTAGAAATGTTTTTTTTTTTTTAATAACTTTTTATTGATAGAACCCATGCCAGAATAATTTTTTACAGCATTATTCCTTGCACTCACTTCTGTTCCAATTTTTCCCCTCCCTCCCTCCACCCCCTCCCCCAGATGGCAAGCAGTCCTTTACATGTTGAATAGGTTACAGTATATCCTAGATGCAATATATGTGTGTAGAACTGAATAGTTTTCTTGTTGCACAGGGAGAATTGGATTCAGAAGGTATAAATAAATGGGTTTGGTTTTAAGCTATTCCTCAAGAGTTAGTCCAACCTTGCCATCCGTAGTGTGGAACATGGGAGAGGAGTGTTGAGTGAGCTCAGGATTAGTAACCATTAGTTCATGTTTTTAAATTTTTTTTTGGATTTTGGGTTTCCTAGACCATGGAGACAGCTAAAGTTGCTTTATCTTTGGTGTATACTTTACTTTTTTGAAGAGAATTAATTGGTCATGGATTTCAGAGCAAATATCTAGTCCTCCATGTTGTTGCTTACATGTCTCAGAAGACCCTATTATGTGTTCTAGTACTATTTAATTTGTACCTCTCAGCATTGTAGTTTGTTTTTTATTAAATGAAAATATTGGACTCAATAACTTCTAATTGTTGAGTTCTAGGCTTCTATGTGTTTATTCATTATGCTAGATCACACAAGGAAACAGAAGAATTATCAATTTCCTATTAGTAATTATCTTCTAATCTTTAGAAGATGAATTGAGTATCCAATATTACTTGAAAATTTGGGGTTGCAAGATAAATTTTAAATATAGAGGTTGATTAGTTCTTAAGTACTATTTCTATGAGGTAGCTAGGTGATACAGTAGATTGCCAAGTAGAATGCCAAGCCTAGAGTAAGGAAGATTCATCTTCCTGAGTTCAAATATGGCCTCAGATACTAGCTAGGTGATTGTAGGCAAGTCACTTTACCCTGTTTGCCTCAGTTTCCTCATCTATAAAATGAGCTGCAGAAAGAAATGGCCAACCACTCTAGTATCTGCTCAAAAAAAACCCCAAACAAACCCCAAGTGAGGTCGTGAAGAGTTAGACACAACTGAAAAACAAAACCTATTTCTCTGTTTTAAGTAACTGTCACTAGCTTAATTTTAGTCTTTACTGGTAGATAGGTCTAATGATTTGGTTTTCCTTAGGACTAGATGGCTAGGAACATCCGTTAGTGTAATTGTCATTCCTTCCTTGTGAGAGATTAATTGAGAAGGAGAAATTACTTTTAATTTGTCCTAAGAAAGACCTTGTTGGCCTGCTAGATTCTCAGCTAGTGTGCTTTTTTACATATAGTGATCAAAATGTAGGCTAGTAATAATTTTCAGTCCATATTAAAAATTTCCTGTGATGATATTTCTCCACTTAAGGTTTATATCTGTAGTTTATAACTTGACACCTGTTAATCCCTCAAAGCTTCTATGCAAGATAGAATCCAGAAAGCAGCCAAATCTATTAAAACTTATCTGAAAACAACAGAATGGATATTAATTAGAGTTAACAGTGGTGTCTTCACTGGAAGTCAAAAAGAACATGCAAGAAACTGAAAATAATTCTATTTCAAATAAAAATGTTTTTATGGGAATAAAAAAAAAAAGCCCTCACATCCCTTCAGGATCAACAAAATCAAATATAATCTTATCGTAATTTCTTGCTGCTATTGTGGAAAATTGTTTCTGTAAAGAATAAATTCCTTATACTGCATAGCTAATAGGCCCAGTTTTATTATCTCAATACAAGAAAATTAACTACAATTAAATTCTGTCACATTAACCTATTATTATCTCTGCCCTCCCAGTTCTTTCTAGTTCTTTGGTCTTTTATTACTTACTTACTTACGGTCTCTGAGCCTCAGCTTCCTTATCTGTAATATGGGGATAATAATGCTTGTATTATATCTCACATTTGAAAGGAAAAGGATAGAAGCATGTGAATTATCATTGTTATGAAGCTTGGTAGTTCCAGACCTGGAGTCAGGAAAACTCATCTTCCTGAATTCAAATCCAGCCTCCGACAGTTAATAACTGTGTGATCCTGGTCAAGTCACTTAATCCTGTTTGTCTCAGTTTCCTCATCTATAAATCTGGAGAAGGAAATGGCAAACCACCCCAATATTTTTTTATCTGATACAACTGAAACAATAACAACAAGAGGGAATAGAGAAGAATAATACAAGATAAGACTAAATAGATAGGATGACTTTAGAGCATGGAAGACTTTGAATAACAAGACAAGAAATATGAATTTTCTTGATAAACTATATAAACTGCTGAAGATTATGAGGAGGAATTAATGGATTAGAAAGCTAATTTTGTAGTTGGGTTTTTTCTTTTTGACAGGAAATTGGGACTAACTGACTTGCCCACAGTCACACAGCTAATAAGTGTTAAGTGTCTGAAACCAAATCTGAACTCAGGTCCTCCTGATTACAGCACTGGTGCTCTGTCCACTGCACCATATAGGTGCCCCTAGAAAGCTTATTTTGTGGAAATACAATGGATAGATTGGAGCAGAGAGAGAATGGAAGAAGGAATGCATATAAGAAGGCTGCTATAATAATCCAGGTAGTTGGTAATGAAGGCTTGTATTAGATTTCTAGCTGTGAAAATAGAGGGAAGATGATAGATTTGAAAAGCTCTAGTAACTCGGTAGTTATGAAAGGAGAGGGCAAGGAAAGAGTCAGTGATAACTTCAAAACTCCAAATATAGGGGACTAGGTGAATAGTACTGCAATAGGAAACGAGTATAAATTGAAAAGGAGCAAATTTAAGAGATAAATCTGATTTCTAGACATGTTAAGTTTGATATTCTGATAAACTGAATTCCTAGGTGTAAGTCCTCATATTGAAAATTGAACAATCTGCTCTCTTGAGTAGGAAGGAACTGGCTTCAATACAATCTTGGCTGTATGAATATGTAGACTCAATTAGTTAAGAACATGGTTTCAGCCCCTATGTGTTCAGTGCACTGTGTTGGGGGGAAGAGAAAGGAAAGCACTGTTAGATTTAAAAACATAAAAAAGAGACAATGGGACCCAAAGCCATGAAAACTTCAGTTCAAATTTCACCTGTGACACTCATTAAGTGTTTGCTTCAATTCTCTGAGACTTTAGTGTCCCTCTGTGTAAAATACCTGTGATCTTCTTCTCATAAGGGATATTGTGAGGGACAAATGAGATAATGTATTTTAATGCTTCACATAAATGTCAGTTATTATTAATGCCTAGCCACTTTTCCTGTGAATTTTCCATATCATGACAGCATCTCTGTCTCTTTTTCTTTTCCCCTTTTCGATTTAGTGGGTCTGAGAAAGAGTGGGAAGGAAGACTAGAGAGTCATTTTTTTTACTGAGTTGTCAATGAGGCCCAAATCATTTTAATTTACAGGAGTGAAATCCTACCTGAATTGATGAAGCTTCTTCTGTGATGGAAAAGTCAGGAGTTGAAGGGTTTTGTTCAGAAATTTAAGGATGAGATAAAATAAATAATTTTCAGTGTTTTTTTTTTTTTCCAGGTCCAGCTGACTAAATCTACCTCCTTAGAGACCCCAGAGAGAAAACTAGCAAATTAGAACAAAATCTCATCCTGTTCTGTAGCAGGCATGCCTATCCTAAGTGCTAGAAGGAACAATTTAGCTGTGAATCATCAAGAGAGCTATTTCTAGCATTTCTGAAGGCTTTGAGGAAGTGGGATCTCAGAGATGGATACCCGTTACTCCCTACCATTAAGCCAGGTTTCATCACTGTAAGGAACTCCCACTGAGGAAGTCCCCTCTACCAACTGGGTTGAATGTAAAAAACTACCCACAATCAAGAGACAGAATTTTGGGGTAATGAATAATCAATTTATTACTTAGGCTAGCTGATGATCAATAAATTGATGGTCAGTGATTTCTCTTGCTAACCAAAGACAAAACCATAGCTCCTGAAAACCTTAAATGTAAAAAGGAATGCCCCTGATAAGTGAAAACCAGCCCTGACTGGTGGATATTTAATGAGGTGGTGGATGAGACTCAGCTACCTCCAGCACTCTGGATGGGGGATCCATCTCCATCTAGATAATTCTGGTTGGTTTTCTCCTCTATGACCTGGATGGATCATCCTAAATTCCAGTAGAGAGTACAAGGATAGGAGTTCTCTTCCTTGGAATAAGAAGTTGCCTAGGCTGATTTCCATTTAAACTCTAAAAAGAAGTTAGTTCTTCTAATTGGGTAGGGTCCTGCCCAAGATGTAAGAGCAATGTTCCTTGAGGGCTGGGAACAATCTCATCAATCAGTTATGTTCTTCAGAGATTGACTTTTTATAGGGGCTGGGATTAAAATGAAGAAATAAAGGAGAAAAGCCTGGATCCCAAATTAATAATTGATTATTAATATAATAATACATTAATTTCTCTAAAAATACAGATTAGTACCTACTGTATAATTTATAACCTTAGAGAATTGCCTGAGAGCAATGATGAAGTTAAGTGAATTGACTAGGGACACACAATCCTATGTATCTCAAAGGTCATTTAGCCTAGTGCTCTCATTTTATGATGAGGGAACTTCTGCTTTGGCACCAGAACTTATTCCATCATGACACTTTTTTGTTCTTGTGTTGGTTGCTAAGTCACGTCCAATTCTTTGTCACACCATTTGAAGTTTTCTTGACAAAGATACTGGAATGGTTTGCCATTTTTTTTCTTCATCTCATTTTACAAATGGGGAAACTGAGGCAAATAAAGTGAAGTGACTTGACCAGGTCATACAGCTTGTAAATATCTGAGTCTAGATTTGAAATCAGATCTTCTTGGCTCTGGGTTGGCATTCTTTCCTACTTCCCTGGAGAACGGATTGTTAAGAACTAGAAAAAAAAGGAAAATTGAAGAAAATTAACACATGGACTAGAATACTATTTGCCCTCCTTTAATACTAACAATGGTAATGAAATATGTTGTGAACATTGAGCAAAGAAGCTTCTTCATTGCAGAAGCCATACAACAGAGCCTCAGCAGTAGGCAGATGGTTCTGCTCCTCAGGGATAGTTTGAGCATCTTTAGCTCAGGAGGAAACCTTAGTTCTGCTTAGCAGTTGCTGACCTTGGAGTCAGCATTCTCTTCCTATACTGTAGCCTCTTAACACTTCTTTCTGACACTCAACTGACTCATAGCACTTTTTACTGCCACTTATCTTCTAAGGTGAATATCTTATTTTCCTCACTAAATTCTGAACTTCTCAAATTCAGCACTTAAAAAAAAAAACATCCTTCTGACATCTTTCGTTGTTACATTACTTTAATTTCCAAATACATGCATACATACATATATATATATATGTCCTTCTCCTATCTCTTTCCAGAGACATATTCTTTGTTTTAAAAAAGTAACAAAAAAAAGCTTTTCAGTAAAATTAACATTTTAGTTTAATAAAACTAAAGCATTTCAGTAAAATCATTATATCAACTTAAATCAGTTAAATCTAGTTAACATCAAGTATTCATAATCCTTGAACTCTGCAAAGTGAAGAATGTTTTCTTTTTTGAAAAAATAGTTTATGACATTTTTATTTTTCAATAAACATTTAAAAAATTAATCTCCTCTTCCTATTATTCCTCTCATCTCACTTAGCATAACACACACACAAACAAAACCATGAAAATACAAAGCTTTCAATACATAGTTTCATAATCTGGCAAAATGAATTCACACATTAGCCATTTCCAAAAACATAACTTTCTGTATTTTAAGTTTATCACATCTCTTTTGGAGTGAGAATTGTGTGTTTCATTATCGTCCTTCCAGGCTAGAGATATGTCATCACCTATCAGACTTGTAAAATCTTCCAAAGTTTTTTTTCCTTTAACACGATCACTATTTTTTATTTCTGTATTTCTGCTCTTTTAACTCAGCATCAGTTCATAAAGATCTTTCCAATTTTCTCTGTAATTGTCCAACTCACCATGTCTTATGGCATAGAGTATTCCATTTATTTTCTATACTGCAATTTATTTAACTATTCATAAATAGATGCCACCTTAGGTCCTATTTTTAGTTACCATGAAAAGAGCTACTCTAAATATTTTAGACTTATAGTTCCTTTTATTCTTTCTTTGATTTCTTTACATGTGTAAGTCTAATAGTGGCATTGTTGGGTAAAAGGATATGTACAATTTAATGACTTTTGAGGAACAATTACAAATTGTTTTCCAGGATGGTTAGACCAATCCACAGCTCCATTAATATGCCTAATTTTTTTTATAGCCCTTCCATCATTTTTCATGTTCCTTTTTTGTCATCTTTCCCAGTCTTATAAGTTTGAAACAGAGCCTCATAGTTCCTTTAATTTCTGTTTCTCTAGTTATTTATACCTTAAAGGATTTTTGCATGATACTTTAAAAAAAAAGCTTGAATTTCTTCCTTTGAAAAAAGTCAATTTATATTATTTGACCATTTCCTATTAGAGAATGGCTCTTAATTGTATACATTTAAATCAGTTCCTTATATGATCAGGATATGAGACCTTTATCAGAGAAATTTGTTGCAAAGATTCCTTTTCAGTAACCTGCTTCTTTTATAATTTTTATTACATTAGATTTGTTTACTTTTAAATTTTATAGAATCAAAATTAACCATCTTGTCTTGTGTGATCTTATTATTTGGTAGTTATTGCTTCTTTTATATTCATAGTTCCACAGTGTAGTTTCTTCCTTCCTCCCCCAATTTGTTTATGATGTGACCCTTTATATTCAGATCATGTATCCATTTGGGATTATCTTGGTATATGATGTGAATAGTTGAGTCTAAACCTAATTTCTGTCAAATTGCTGTGCATTTTCTGCCAGTCTTTGTCATATAGTCTGTGTGACCAAAGACCTCAATAAGTGAGGCCTTTGGATTTATCAAAACTATTCTATTGTGCTTATTTAATTCTGTATGTTTTATATCTTATCTGTTCTATTTACTGACCTCTTTTTTCTTGATCAATACCAAATCATTTTAATGATCATTATTTTGTAGCACAGTTTGAGATCTGGTCCTGCTAGACTCTCTTCCCTTCCATTTTTTCATTATTACCCTAATATTAAAATGAACAACCACTCCAACAAAATTAGGGGAAAATTGAACAGATTGTGATGTATGAAATTAATGGGATAACATTATACCCTAAAAAATAATAAATATGACACATTCAGAGAAAGATGGTAAAGTCTTTTTCTAAGTGAGGTGAGCAAAATAAGAAGGACGATTTGTACAATGACCACCACCACAATAATAATATCAATTAAATTTTCCATTAAAACCCTGTGCCCTGTAGGAATGTCCTTAAGGTATTGTGGAAGAATTAGATAAGATATTGAGAAGAACTAGTTAGCAGAGCCATATTCTTGTAGTCAGCATAAGATATCTTTCAGTTTAATTCTGCCTAAGCTAAGAATTATGTTCTGTTTTCAAGGAATGAGGCAGGAGAAATGAGAAAACCTATTTCTTCTCTCTTCAAGGAAAAGTAGCTGATGAAGGACCTCGCAGGATAGATAATTGTGGCAACAAAAAATATACTTTTTCTCCTCACTTGTATCTCAACTTTCCTTCTTTGCTTAATATTCAAATATTCAACTTAATATTCAGTATTCAGGTCCTGCTGTGCCTTCCCTGTGAGATCACCCTTTACATATCCATTTACTATTACCCTTTACATATCTTGTGTGTACATATTCTTTTTCATGTTGTCTACCCGCTTAGATTGTGAACTTTTAGAAGGCAGAGACTGTGTTTTTACCTTTCTGTATGTTTTCAGCATTTAGTTAAGTGCCTGTTACCATAGTAAGTGATTAATAGGGGGAGTAAATGAACGAAGGCCTGCACGTTGCTGATAGAAGAGTGGAGGTACTGAAGTGCAGTCAGCAGAGGCAGCCCAACTTCTATGGCTTCAACATCTAGGACAGTACCACACATCCAGTTGGTACTTAATATTTGTTAGCGATGCTGGTTTATTGAATGTGTTGTCCATGGAATTACCACAAGGAGCAAAGTATATTTACAGCAGTTGCGAAGTCCTTGCCAATTTGCTTCTGGCAGCATGGGGCAATGGGAAGAATACTTAAATTGGAATCAGCTGGCTCTGCGACTTGCTTTCTGGGTAAGTCATTTCATCTTTGGGATTGTTTCCTCAAGTGAAAAAGAAAGGGCTTGGACTAGATGAACTTGGAATTGCTTACATCTCTATCGGCAATTTTGGGGCTACTTATAAAACACTATTCACAAGGGCAAATGTTTTTTATGATTTAAATGGGAGGAAATTAAATACAAATTATTGAAAATAAGCTTACTAGCAATATTGAAAATTTAAAGGCTTCAGGAAAATAAAGAGAAATTTAGGAGAAAATACAGATTGGAAAGACAGGGCTGTCATCCTAACTATAGCATGTGAAACCCATGACAGTATGATTAAGAAAGAAAATAAACTTAATATTTGTGCAATTAAGTTTGGAACCTCTCACTAGATCTCTCTCTGATTCTTTTCCTTACTCTCTCTCTCTCTATTTTCCCCTGTTTTCCTGTCTTTTCTCCCCTCTCTACTTCTCTCTTTATCCCTTTCTACTTTCTTTCTCCTTCTTGCTTCCTCTCTTCATTCCGCCTTCTCTCTGTTTCTCATTTCTCTCTCCCTTCCCCTTTCCCCTCTCTCCCTTCCTCTTCTCTCCTTTCTTTCTTTCTTTTGCTCCTTCCTCTGTACTTTCCACTTTCCCTTCCTTCGCCTCTTGCATTCTCTTTTCTTCTCCCTTCTTTCTCTTCTATTGCACTCTTCGGTGATTAAAAACAGCTGGCAGCATTGGCAGATCACATTTAGTACTAGAAATTGTATTTGCATTCTCATATGAATACTAACAAGTTACCAGGTGATAGGTAAATTGCTTTCTTGGCTTAATCAGACCAACCTGTCCTATTTGTCCTTTGTTCTGCCTCCTTGAGTAACATTTGTTGGGAAGGAGAATAGCAGCCGCAGAGGTCAAGTTTATGCTCTTAGCCCCCAAGAGCTGTAAGAAAACATGTGATGCTTTGAGAATATTAATGCAAGTGAGCTTTTTACTAAAGATGGCAACTTTTTGCAGACATTAAAAAACAACATCTAGTTTCTGCTACTGATAGTAAATGTATGTCCACAAATAGGGGGAATTTCTTTGGTCTACACAACGCTGACGTTATAGGAACATAACTGGTCATGTTTACTTGATGTCTCCCAGGATTTCCAGGGAAACAAAGTATTGGGGTCATATGGTTATTCCTGCCACTGAAACTTTGAAAACTATAAATAAGCCATGTTAAGGACTTCCAAAGTCAAGGATAGGGATTACTGATGCATAGGTAAATATCTCATTTATATGTAAAAACAAATAAAACAGCTTCACTCTATCTAACTTACAGGTAAGGGATAAAACTCAGAACCAAGCGTGTCCCAGGACAAATCTTTTGCTCAGCTAAGACATGTAAGTAAAACTGAGAAAAAAATATCTGAAGCATATCTATTCTCTTTTTTATAACAAATCCAAGATATTTATGATCAATTCTAAAATTAGTTTTTAGAGAGTTTTGAGCAAAAAGACTATTTTCTGGAATCAAGAGACTTGAGTTTGATTACTGAGTCTGCAAATTTCTAACTATATGACTCTGAACAAGTCACTTAAATGATATGTGTCTCAGTTTCTCCATCTGTAAAACAGATGGAGGCTTAAAAACATTTGTACCAGACAGAAAGTCTTTAATCTTAAAGCATTCTAGAAATGCAACTTATTATACACTTTGAATGTCACCATCAGAGTCATAAAACCTAACTCCTATTCCACTACTTCCATAAAAGAAAAAAAGATTATGATTTTTTTTTACTGGGATGTGTATATGGGAAGTTATCTTTCTGAAGAGAATGACCAGGCTGCTGGTTTACCAGATTGCTTTAGTTTGACCATAGATTCTCCACTTCCAGCACAGTTGGACATCAACTACATATTTTATTGGACATAGAGTCAAAATTCTTAATCTGGGATCCTCTCAACAAAGGATTCATGAATAGATAACAAAGGGTCTGTGATCTTGGATGTAAAAAAATTTGCATTTGTATTTTCATTAATGTCTGAAACTTAGCATTTCTTTTAGTTATTTAAAACTATTAGTCTGAGAAGGGATCAAGAGGCTTCAACAGATTGCCAAAGAGATCCATGATGTAAAAAAGGTTAAGAACTGCTGGTAATGAGGGAAGAGACTCTCTTGTGATGAAATTTGGAAGCTGGCCAGTGTAAATATATAGCATGGCCTGTGTAGACACAGGCTTGCTCTGTGTATGTGTGCAGTATGGGGAATATAGAAGATAGAGGTACAGTTTCATCCTCCGACCCAGATTTGGAGATATGGAGTAGTTCATAGAAAGAAAATAAGACCTTGATTAATGGATGTGACATTGTCTTGTGTGTGTGTGACATTTGATTTACAGAACAAGACTTCTTGGCATCTACACAATAATGAAAACAGAGGAAAGATAGCTGCTTTCTTCTCATCTGTGATATGGTAGAATTTACTATATCACTCTCCATAGCAGCTCCTCCAAATCTTTTCAATCCCCCTCAAATATCTCATGGTTTTTCCTTCTCTTTTCCTCTTAGCTAAGACCTTTGCCTTATATTTCACAGAAAAAAAAAAGGAGACCATTCATTATGGCTTCTTTTTTCTTCCCTCTTCCTTAACTCAATCTTTCACATTGAACCTGCACCGACCAGAAGGGGATTCCCCCACCTCAACTCTCTGCACTGACATTAATCTCATCAAGGACCAAACCCACTATGAGGTCCTCTCTCTCTCTGTCTCTGTCTTTCTCTGTGTGTTTCTCTATGTCTCTCTCTCTCTCTGTGTTTCTCTCTCTGTGTGTGTTTCTCTCTCTCTGTGTTTCTCTATGTCTTTCTCTCTCTCTCTGTGTTTCTCTTATGTCTCTCTCTCTGTCTCTCCTTTGTCTCTATCTCTCTGTCTCTGTTTCTCTCTCTCTCTCTCTCTCTCTCTCTCTCTCTCTCTCTCTCTCTCTCTCTTCTTCCTCCTTTGTTGGGAGTTCAAATGCTGGAGTTCTTGTTCTTCTCAAAACACAGCCAATTTAGCTTAGAGCCCTCTGAATATCTCCAAATCCAAGGGTTTTGTCCTTCAGCCTCTGCCTCTGCTTTCTTCTGCCTCCAGCCAGCACAGAGATGGAATGAATCTCTTGTCTCCTTCACTTGGGGCTCGGCTAGCTTTCTGGAGAGTCTTTCAGACCAGCTTGGTCTCAGTGGGGGAAGTGCAGGAGCCCAGCCACCAACCACAGTGGTGTGAGATGAAGATGAATCTGGTTGTCCACTGAACTCTCGACTCGTAGCTTCTTCCTCTGAAAACTCTTCTTCTGCCAGCCAAATGGAAAATATTCTCCCTTGCCTCAGAGAGAGGGCTTCTGGCGTAATTCCGTTGAAATCTCCCAAAGTGCTCTGTGTCTGCACCAGAGTGCTCCTCTCCAATGCAGCTGAACTCTCTTCTGAGACCAGCCAGGCAAGTGGAATATATTCTGGAATAGCTCTCTCTTCACTGGCCTTATATCTGAGTCTTCTGAGAGAATGGGATTATGGGTTGTCTCCCATAGTGCTCTCTGGCCCAAAGAGCTTCAAGGGAGGTGTGAACTCACAAAGTTACAAAGTTTACTTTGTGAAGCTGGCATACTTGTGAACTCCAATGAGTAAAAGTGCAAATACAAGCATTGTACTAATTAGTTCTACTTAGTACCTTATTTCAGGTTCTGCCCAAAACATCTTCTTGTAAGATTAGATCAACTCTAATTAGTTAGCAGTTTGTAAAGATTCCAACACTCCTTCATAGTACCTTCCCTTTAATGATATCTTTCTCCTAACTATAGCTAATTCTGATTTGTCTGCTAAACTCCCCTATGGCTCTAACCCATCAGTCAATGGCATACTCCCACCTCATGGCACATTTCTTTATTGGATTCTTCCAAACACTTTTCCTTGATAGTCATGATCCTATTAGTCTCTCAAATATATTTCATATTTGACATTCCTAATGCTTATTTTACCTCTTCATTTTATCTATAACTTCTTTTAAATAAACCTAACTTAAGCGAAATAGGCCATTGTGAATTGTCACATATTTATATCAAACTAGGAATTGCTACCCAGACCTCATCAATACTAGCCTCTTTGCTATTCCTGGAAAAAGAAATTCCATCTTCCCACTCAGGGCATTTTTGCTGACTGTCCTTCATACATGGAATGTTCTCTCTCTCTCCATCCCCATCTCCTGATGTCCTGAACTTTCTTCAGACCCCAACTAAAATGTAGAGGAAGCCTTTCTCAGCATCTCCTAAGTTTAATACCCTAATTCTGTTAATTATTTCCTATTTATCCTGTCTATATTTTCTAATTTTGTTGCACACCACAATTTTTGCATTCCTCAACTATTCCCTTTCTGAGTCTCAACACCATTCATCCTCAGGCATTTATTTTTTATCCTTAGGGTCTTGCTTTAGGCTTATTATGTCTAGTGTTAACTGTCATGGATAAGTAGAATGACACCACGTTGTTTCCTATTGAATCCAAGAGAAGACAAAAGCCAAGGCTTGTTTTGTTTGTTTGTTTTATTATTGGAAAACAAATATAATAATAAAAAAAAAGAATTCAGAACCAGATTGTAGAAGATAGATTGACCTTCTTCACTTAGCCTTTCTTGTTCAACTTCATTTGCAGGTAGACTTCATTTATCACCCTTACCTCTATACTGAATTAGTAAGGGAATTTGGGGCAGAACTCACTGAACTGAGTTTGAGGGCAAGGAACTCTATAAAGAGTTAAATGAGAACTATAAGGGATTTTCTTACTCAAAATCCAATAGTTGGCTTATGCAACAGAATTTGAATCAATACCAGACATAGTAAAAATAATAGATAATCTTAGCCTGAAGGGCACTAGTTGGTTAGATGCATTAGTTCATAGCTTTGGCAGTGGGCTAAAGCCCTGTTAGCCTTTCCTTGGCAGAGGCAAGATATCACAACTAAGAGGATAGGGTTACAGAATAGGTACATCACCCTGAAAAATCTAAAGCCCAGTGGGGATATGGCACTTGAGATGAATCCACTATGCTCAGTGGAAAGAGATGTGAAGTCCATCATTGAAGTACATAGTATGATCGAATCACCAGAAAATGTTTTATGGCTACATGATTTATCTGTGTAAGGCCTTTCCTTACATGTTATGGGGTCAAAGGTATTTTCTGTGTTAAATGCCTTCTCTTGCTGGGAATGTGATATTCTGTGAATGTCACCAATGTGTGCATTGAAGGATCTTTTTACATCACTTTATTTCAAGTATGATTAAATGGCTTTTATTTTGAACTAATGTAACCTGGCTGGTAAAAGTTAACATACCCAAGGGGTGTGTTTGCTATGATTTTGAGTTGATGTTGCCATACAGAATTCCAAAAGCAAGGGTAAATTTTCTGGAGGCCCAGCCATTAGTAGTGATAGTTCAGGTACTATATAAAATATAGAATTACATAGAATTAAGATACTTTACCTTTCAGTGATTTTTAATATATTCAAAATGTATCTATCCAAAGGAATTGTTCTTTAATGGATTGATTTTTTAGTCTTTATGATGGACTGGGAAAATTATTTAGGGATTACTGATCTAGTGCAGGAAGTAAGTTCAGAGACCATCTAATTCTCAATTTACAAATAAGAAAACTGAGACCCTAGTGAGGTTCACTGATTTGCTCAAAGTTACAAAGATAGAATGTGATAAAGGTGGGATTGGAACCCATGTTTTATGAACCAACAGTCTTTCCATGACTTTTTTTTTTCCTGCTGCTCCTAAAATCATATGTGCATTATAAGGTTACCTTGATGCATATTGTTCCAACATCCCAATATGAATATAACTGGAGGAGGATTGTTTTATTTTTCCCCCACCCCTTTTTGAGGAGGCAGTCAGGGTTAAGTTACTTGTCCATAATCACATAGCTAGTAAATGTCTGGGGCTGGATATGAACTCAGGTCCTCCTACTCCCAGGATGATTCTCTGTCCATTGTACCTAGCACTTCTCCTGAAGAAAATGCTTAAAGACTTGAATAGTGATTTGCTCCATACTTATTCTAGTTGGTCTTGAAGGATCTCTAAAGTTCACTCAGTTCATGTCTTTGCTTGAGGTAAGACAAAATCATGTCTGTACTAATTTGTAATTTCATCTATATATTTCACAATCTGCTTCAATAACCTAGTCTTTGTCTAAGGACTCTCAGAGTTAAGAAGCTCTTAATTTTGTGACACTTGACTCTCTTTTGCTGCATTTCTGAGCTCTATTACATTTCTTTTGTTTTCAGAAGAAATGGATATCAGGTGGTCACCAGTCTCTACATGTTATTTCTCTTTGTCCCCCAATCTTGGGATCTTTTAAATCTTTTTTTTTTTTTTTTCATTTGGAGAATACATTTATGTGAGTGTATGTATGCATGTGTGTTGTATGTTGTTAGGAAATTTGAAACTCTCTGCCTGTGCTTCATACTATTACAAAAGTATTTGCTATCCTTTGACCACTACTAGACATAAATATGAAAAGAGATAAAAAAAAAGAAAAGGAAAATAATCTATATGTACAAAAATATTCACAACAGCTCTCTTTTTAGGACAAAAAATTGGAAATTGAGAGGATTCCCATCAATTATGGATTGCCTCAATAAACTATGATATGTGTTTGTGATGGAATATTATTGTTCTATGGGAAATGATGAACATGATGTTCTCAGAAAAAAAAACAACCCTGAAAGTCCTCCATGAATTTGATCAAGCAAATTGAAATGTACCATATACAAAGAAATAGCAATGTTCTGGGATGACCAGCTGTAAATGACTTTGCTATTCTCAGTAGTACAATCATCTATAACTGTTCTAAAGGACTTACAATGAAAAATCCTATCCATACCCAGAGAAGAAACTGTATCTGAATACAGATTGAAGTATTCTCTTTCTGTCTCTGTCTGTCTGTCTTTCTCTGTCTGTCTGTGTCTGTCTGTCTGTCTGTCTCTCTTTCTCTTTCTCTTTCTCTCTCTCTCTTCTCTTCTCTTTCTCTTTCTCTTTCTCTCTCTCTCTGTCTCTCTCTCTCTCTCTGTCTCTGTCTCTCTGTCTCTCTCTCTCTCTCTCTCTCTCTCCTCTCTCTCTCTCTTCTCTTCTCTCTCTCTCTCTCTCTCTCTCTCTGTCTCTCTCTCTCTCTTCTCTCTCTCTCTCTCTCTCTCTCTCTCTTCTTCTCTCTCTTCTCTCTCTCTCTCTCTCTCTCTCTCTCTCTCTCTCTCTCTCTCTCTCTCCTCTCTCTCTCCTCTCTCTTCTCTCTCTCTCTCTCTCTCTCTCTCTCTCCTCTCTCTCTCTCTCTCTCTCTCTCTCTCTCTCTCTCTCTCTCTCTCTCTCCTCTCTCTCTCTCTCTCTCTCTCTCTCTCTCTCTCTTCTCTCTCTCTCTCTCTCTTTCCTCTCTCTCCTCTCTCTTTAATTAAGTTTTTCTTGAGGGTTTTTATTTTCATTAGGGTGGGAGATCTATGTTTTCTTTATGGAAATGTTTTGCATAAGTTCATATGTGATTTCTTAATGGTGGCTGGGGATAAGGGAGACAAAAACAAATGTAAATTTTTGTTTTGTTTTGAATGTAACTGAGGAAAATATTAAATAAATAAAAAATAATGTGTGTAAGAAAGAAAAAAGAAATTTTAAAAAATATTTACTTATGACAAATTTGAGGACCGAATCAATTAGCTGCTTGGGTATGGATAAGATAGGCAGACCTGTTTCCTAGGAGGCTTATGCTACTGCTTTCCCATCAGTCTTCCTCTGCTTTTGACTACTTTAAAATCCTCCGCAATTTGACCTTTGAATTTTTTTCTCCACTAGGGATTTTTGATGATTCAGCAGTGAAATTATGGTATGGTGATGTCCAAGCACATGTGTGAAGGGTCATGAAGCTCTCATGTCAGAAACCTTTCAGATAAAGTGCACACCAGTATCTCCAGAGCTGGCAGTTGGGGAAGAGGGAGATGGTTCATCATCAGAATTGATAGTTGCCAGCTCTTGCTTGGAAGGCTATTTCAAAAGCAGTTGCAAGCCTGGACAATCTCCTGCTGAAAGACTGAGCTTTAACAGCATTCCATTCTGTTGGGGGTATGTTTCTTTCTCTTGATATCACAGGCTACATTTTGCAAAAGACAGTTTCATAAGCATAGGGCATCATAATCTAAATTCTCTTGGTTAAATCCCACACCCTATTGACTTTTCTAGAAGACCCTATTTTCTCCTACTTTTTTCCATGTTTGGCCAGACACCCTCAGTTACATTTGGTCTTTCCATGAATATGGTCTTGCAGCCTCAATTTCCTTCATCAGATTGAGCACTATCCCTAGAGTCAGGAATACTTAAGTTTCAATTTGGCTTCAGACACTTCTTAACTGTGTGACCCTACACAGGTCACTTAATCCTGTTTGCCTCAGTTTCCTCACTTGTAAAATGAACTGGAGAAGGAAATAGCAAACCACTCCAGTATCTTTGCCAAGAAATAGGATCAGAGACATGTCTGAAATGACTCCACAACCACAAGAATAATCCATTTCCTCCTCTCTTTAGCTGAAGAAAGGCATTTAATGAATAAATCTAGAGCTCAGAGTGAGAAAAGAATCATAGGGACATAGATTCAGAGATGGAAGGAATCTTTTAGAGATTATCCAGGTCCAAACTCCATTTTACAGGATGGACTGAAAGTGTGAAAGGGCTTGATAGTAAAAAGCATAGATGGGATTTGTCCAGCCACTTTCTAGTATCCTGTATTTCTTTAAGCAACATCAATGGGATTTTATGCTGGTTTTCATTAGCATTTCCCATTCTCATCTTATCTGCTAAAGTGTCAAGAAGTTTCTGAAGAGAAACAAGCATCACTTGGAGACTATAGCTCTGAACATGGGGAGTACCACAATACTTAATTGTGATCAGAAAAGATCAGAAAGTAAATGTTAATATACTTCTTCTCCCCCCTTTTGCTGCCATTCAGTTGGTAGACAACCCTCAGTCACAAGTTTAGGAGGTCTTGCGTTCCTTTTCCAGAGCATCTGCTTCAGGTAACCTTCAAACAGGGGGGATTGTCATTGACAAGGAAGGGTGAAATCTGGGACTTGGATCTTCCTGACAAAGTCACATCTGCAGCCTGGCATGGGAAGGTCCACATGTTAGAGCAGGCGACTCCTGGCTGGCAATAGTGGCTGCTGGTTACTGATTAATCCGGGTAAAATGTCTTGGAGGGGCAGTGGCCTGGCAGAGCTCAGCTTAGGCAGGTTTTCACAGGTTTCACAGGGAGGTAGAGGGAGGGGAGGTCAGGAAAAAGTCAAAGAAATATGCCCTTGGCTTGATGGAAGAGGAGAGTTTCTTCACCAAGGTCTCAGGGCATTCTATTTTTTTTTTTTTGTCATTCTATTCAAGTATTTAAGCTGGCAGAGACAGGCACTTTATTGCTGCAGGGTAGAGATTCCCAGATGTGTCTGCTGAACATCCCAAGGTGGTCAATTATTTCAAAAGGTGTTATGAAATGATCAAGAGTAAATCACCAAATCCGAAGACCTTGATACCTCCAAAGATCTGTGTCAGTGTGGGTGTGACACATATATATGTATATACATATATGTATAGATAGATGCATGTGTATATACATATATCTACACACATATTTGTATATATATACAAATGAGAGACAATGTGGTATGGTGCAGTGGCCTCAAAGTGTGATCTATGCGTCCTTGGGGGGGTCCCTGAAGTCAAAACTATTTTCAGAATAATTTTAAGACGTTATTTGCCTCCTAAAATACTCATTCTTTTTCCAAGTACATATCTGTGTGAGGCCAGATTTTCTTCTTATTCTTCAACCAAAACAACATATTGCAACAGACTGAATGCAGAAGCAGGTATGAGCTTCCAGCTGCCTTGTATGAAGGTGGACATTAAAGAGATTTGCAAAAATATGTAACACAATGCCAGTCCTCATTAAATGGTGTTTGTTTTGGAAAATATAGTTATTTTTGTAAAAACATGTTTATTTAACATGCAATAGATATGTTTGCTCTTGTCACTTAAAATAAAGGTTTAAAATATATCAATTTTAATTTTTTGATATGGTAAATATCAATAGATATAGCCCACATAAATAAAAGTTCTTTGGGGTGTTCCATAATTTTTAAGAGCATAAAGGGGTTTGGAGACCAAAAAGTTCCAGGACTGTGGAACTTTTATATTTATAGAAAGATGACCTCAGGGTCAGAACAACTTCCCGGATACTCTTGACTCTGTGATCTTGGATAAATCACTTACTATCTTATATATTATAAGATATTCTCATATCTATTCACGTCAGGAACAGTCCCCACTCCCACCTCAGGACTTGTTTTAATAGTTGAAGGTAGAAAAAGGACATAACTTAGAGGCCACAAAGTTTGTCCCCAAATAGCCCAGACAATCTCCTTAGGTATAAACCATCAAGATAAATTTGAAACCCAATGCAAATAGGGTCAAACTCATTAAGAAGCTCATGTCAGTAATGTTATCTGCCAGGCTACTGTTGAGATTCCCAGAGATACAGGGAATTTATGCTTCATATACAAAGACCTCCAGCTCAGGGCATAGCATGCTATATTATTTGCTGCCTTGATAGCTGAAGCAGGACCATCATTCTGGGTACTCTTGAAATGAGAATGAAGCAATGGTTTTCCTGAAGCAGACTCTATTGAATTGACCAGGAAATGAGGATGAAGTCAGGAATGGAAGAAGGGGGCCTGGAGACTTCCTCCTTGAACATAAATAAGGATTCAGGATATTTCAGTTATTTTTATGAGGAAAGTCTTAGCATAGCTATGGCCTGTGGAGGTTAATCTATGGACTGAGAAAAACATCTCATCCTTGTGCCATACCATAATGAATTTGGAACTTCCCAGAAGATTTGTGGGTGTTAGTGGGTGGGATGCACCATGGACCTGTCGGTATTTCTTGGGTTTCAGAATTGCTTGGGATGAGCTCCATCTTACTGAAAGTCCAGCTAAGTACTACATGATGGTCATCATCACTGGAATGTCCTGAAAATCCATGTTTCCTATGTAGGGGCTCATAGGAGGGCTGCAAACATTTCTGATAGAGAAATACGAGAAGTCCCAAACATTCTAACTCAAACCTGGATTCAGAGAAGTTCAACTTTAGAAGCTGTCTGGTTGTCAAAGAATGGAAGAATCCTCTGACGAAGAAAATTGGTGTAAGGGCCAGGATATATATATATATATATATATACACACATACATATATATATATATATATATATATATATATATATATATATATATATATATATATATATATATATATATATATATATATATATATGTTTTAGCTTATAAACAGGATGGTTGAATGAATAGATGAAAAGGTATTAATTAAGCACCTACTATGTGCCAGACAGAGCAGTTAGGTAGCACAATGGACAGAATGTTAGGTCTAAAGTCAGAAAGACTCCTCAAACCTCAGATGTATACTGGTCATATCTCACTAAACTTTTTTTTTTGGCTTAGTTTCCCTATCTGTAAAATGAGTCAGAGAAGGAAATGGCAAATTACTCCAGTATCTGTCTAGAAAAATCCATATGGGGTCCCAAAGAGTCAGACATGAGGAATCATGTCATCAACGCAAAGCCTCTCAGAAATCTCATCCATAGGCATGTGATTGAGAAACTTAGGCAAAAGGATGTAGGGGAGGCAATATGATTGCTTGGGTGAGAAATATGATCAAGAATTTAAGGACTTGGTTAGTTGCCTCACAAATGCACTGATATCAATTTGCATTGAGCACAATACAATGTTACGTACAGATACCAGAATAAATGACGTGATAATAGTCTCATAGCATATGGAAGGGTGGAAAAAACTTTGAGGAGTCAGAGGACCAGAAATCCCCCTTTTGATATATATATATATATATATATATATATATATATATATATATATATATATATATTATATATAAAATGTGACCCTAAGATAGGATACAGCTATTGCTCCTCTAAAAGAACTGGAATACTAGGCCTCCTCCCACACCATTTTCTTAATATGTATTTGAATAAACATGTTCTTTATTCCAGGCTTTGTTAGCATGATGACAGGAGAAAGGAATACCCTCTAGAAATGAGTCAAATTCAGATGTTTCCAGAGAAAAAACATAATGGGAGCCAGGAACCAAAGAGTATGATTTACTGAGAAGTTCTTAAGATTGAGCCCAGAACTTTAGTAACAGACTATTCATATGTGTATACAAGCAAAACAAACAAACAAACAAACAAACAAATAAATGAATAAACAAACTCTCTCTCTCTCTCTCTCTCTCTCTCTCTCTCTCTCTCTATATATATATATATATATATATACACAAAACACATATATCTATCTATCTATATATATGGATAACAATAAAGTTTTCAACAGCCTTATTGGAAGGAAAGTAATGAAAGTAATGGAATCATTTCTCTTGTAAACTAGAGCAGAAGTATCTAATGGTTACTCCCTAGAAAAGTTCTCTTTTAAGCTCATCCCTTCCCTTCTCTTCCCCACACTGTTTTGGGGGCAAGTCCTACCTTTATGATAGCACCTGAATACTTAGTAGCTATTTCTCAGCATGGCTCCAAACATTTCTGCCCAGAGAATGAGCAGGACTTTTCAGAAAATCTTGCTGAAGCCTTTCAAAGGTTTTAGTATATCAGAATCTTTATTTGAATGAGTTTCCTTTAAGATTTGAATGAATTTCAGATCTCATTGATGAGGAAACCAGTGTGGTATACCATTGGTGAGAATTAGAAGACCCCAGAAGTTATTGAACCCTGGGAACTGACTGTTAGGGCACAATAGAAGTGTTTTAGAAGAATAGATTTAAATCCTATAGATCACAGTGAATGAAGATATGGCCCAAAAGCTTTATGGGTCTTGAGGTTTTTACTCCTATTATTTCTGTTTTTCAGTAGATTTTTAGTTGTATTTAACTCTACTGAAGCAAACTGGATTAAATGGCTTACCCAGAGTCACACAGCTAGGAAATGTTGGGGCCAATTTTGAACTCAGGAAGATGGGTTCTGGCTCTTGGGCTGCCACTTTATCTATTGTACTACCTGAGTTGATCGGATAAAAAAAAGTTTAAAAAATTTAATGTGCATTATTAGCATTTTTCTCCATTATTTTATTAAGTCCATAATTCAGCAAAACAATAAATTAAGCAAGCTTGCTAATTTCTAGAGTAGAAATGATCACATCAAAAATTTATCTATTTTCTTTCAGTGGTTTAAGCTGACTCTAGCATATCTTGTTCAGATAAAAATTAAACCAAGACCTAAGCATTAGAGTAATTGTAGGAATTCAGCTTTGCTTCAGGAAAGTTTTATATTTACCTTCTAGGCCACATCATGCATTTTAGGAAGTTGCTTGCTTTCTAATGATTGCCTACAATGAGCCTCTAGAATAGAAGTTCTAGGTCTTTTTATATAATGAATTCCTATGTCTGATGAAACCAACGAACCCTTTGTTAGAATAAGGTTTTTAAATGCAAAAATGAAGTCTAAGAAATTACAAAGGAAACTAATCATGTTGAAATATAGTCAGCAATTTAAAAAAGTTTATACTCCTTGAATGAAATGATCTCTAATGAACATGAACTTGGACAGATTTTGGGAGATAGTGGAAGACAAAAAGCCTTGATGTTATAGTTCATGATTGATATAGACACAATTGAATGACTGAACACCACCACCAAAGTCTCTCCAAGATGTAAAATCCAATGATTAAATGTAAATATTAAACTTGTATTTAAGAAGACTTGAGTTAAAATCCCATCTCAGAATTACTAGCTGTAGCAAGTTGCTTTAACCTTGCTATAACTCAATTTCCTCATCTCTAAAGTAATAATAATAATAGCACCAACCTCACAAGGTTAGTGGAAATTATCTATGTAAAGCACTCCATGAACTTTGAAGTGCTATTATTATTATTGAGATATTTAAATCCAGTGCTTGACTTTTTTTTAAATGAATGCTAAACTTGATTAAAATAGGGCAAGTAGGGGGACAAAATGGACAAAATCCTGGACCTGGAGTCAGGAAGATTTATTTTCTTGATTTTAAATCCATTGACAGACATTTACTAGCTGTGTGATCCTGTGTGCCTCAGTTTCTGTCAAACAAGCTAGCAAAAAAAAGGCAAACCACTTAATTTTCTTTGCCAAGAAAACCCCATATAGGTTCGTGAAGAATCAGACATGACTAAAAGGACTCAACGACAAGAAACTTGATTACAATATAGCCTTAGAAGCTAAGGGCTCTGAACATTTGGATTTGTTCATTGTTTCTTGACCTTGATGCCCCCAGGTCTCAAAGACTGTAGAAATTAGGGCTAAAAGGGATCTTGGAGGTGATGTCCCAATCTCATTTTACAGATGTGCTTAGAAGAGAAGCTAGATGCACTCTCCAAGGTCACCTAGGTTACAAGGAGCAGTCAGTGATTCCAACCCATGCCCTTTGGTTCCAAATCTTGGACCCTTTCCAACGTGCCAGCCTGAACTCCCTCTCACTGCTCACACCCTGCTCTAAACCAGGAAGGTTATCAGCATTGGGATCAATGGTGACCTGAGGGTGAATATAAAATGCTCATGAAATGCTTAATAATGAAGGCATTGGATGGGATTGCTCCAAAAGGTGGTTAGGACTCCAAGGTGGATTATTTGGCAGCTGGCAGAGACAATGAAGGGACCTCACATAGTGCATCAGAAAAATGCCCTAAATGAGATATTCATGGCCATGGCAAAAGTATATCCCAACCTGGCAGCAGAAAGGAGGAGTATTGCCAGCTATTGTCTGGCTCGATTGATGTTATCTTTTTTAATTTAAGGCATTTTTAAGAGGTATTGTCTTGTGAGGTTCTTTAGGTGGGTTTCGGGAACATGTGTTTAGAAATAACATGGGACTCCTTCATCCTCTGGCCATAGTGGGTTAACTGTACCGTGTAAGCCTCCATATGTCAGCATTAACAAATCGAGAAGTGGCAGCTAAATGGCATGCTCTGGGAGCCACCTCAAGTGTGGGTTTGTAATATTTCCAGCCAGTACAGACTGTACCCTTGGATGAAATTCAAAGACAAAAATCTCCAGATCAGGACATCTTGACTTTTTCAGTTTTCCCAGAGCCTGAAGTACAACCACACAGATCAGGTGCCTCTTGCCTTGGTTTGCAAAGATTATACCAATTTAAAATCATTTGACTCTAGTGCTACAAAACCCAAATATTAAAGCCAGTACTTTAGGGTGTAGCATGAAATAGAAGAAACAGCATTTATCTATATAATCTGTGGCCCAGAACCTGAAGTACTGGACTTACCCAAACCAGGTTTATTCTTGAGGACTTCCCTCTAATTAAATGCTCTCTAGTTTGTGCCTTCACACCCAGGGCATTTTTCCTTAGCAATATCAAAATTTAGCTTATGTCTAGGTCTCCAACAAAAAAAAAAAAGAAAAGAAAAAAGAAAAAGGAAAAGAGTTTATATTTCCTATTCAAATACTCAGATTAATATTTGGTCACCTCAGGATGCTATTCCTTATGAAAATGGAAAGAACTTTCACCTGATCCCATAAAGAATTGAAGTCAACTCTTTCATCTCTTGTGGTCCTCTGCCTTCCTCTCAAGTCATCAGAACTTTGTGTACTCTTTGGATGCCCTACCCTCACCCACCCCAGTTAAACAGAAAAAACGTAGGGTTTTCAGGGAGTCATGCAATATTCCCCTTAATATTCCCACTCCTAGAGTACTTTACTCCACCACCTACTCCAAGTAGAAAACACTCCCAATTGTGCATCATGGCTGTACAGATTCTTCCCTTTTTTCACCTTCAATGAATGTTCCTTTTGCATCTTTTATGTTTAGCCTGTAGACAGAACTGTAATTTGAAAAACTCCAGGAAGGTTTCCTTTTTTACTTTGCTTTCCTAGTTCCCATTAAATATGCTTAACATTTCTCCAAAGATGTTGTTCCCTCACTTCTCCCCTATTAAAATGTAAGTACCCTAATGGGAAGATGTATCTCTCTAATATACTTTTTTTTGGGTAAGAACTGATTAAAGGAATATGCACTGTTATCCTCACTGTTAATGGATCAAATTAGACTATTTAAATAGAAGATACCTGTACTGCTTTTATAATGCACCCAGCCCAAAGCTCAGGTTTGCTAAACTCTGGCATAGTTAGTGACATGATTAAAAAACAAAACACCCAATGTATTAAATATTTACTATATGTCAGGCATGGCGCTAAGCACTGAGGATAAAAAGAAGTAAAAAGAACCAAACAATCTCTGCTTTCAAGGACTTCATCATGTAATGGAACTCAATACTTAATATTGACTACACATACTTAATAAATGCTTTTTCCTTCATTCACTCATTTATTATTTATTCCCTCATGTATTGTCCTTGAGGTGTATATACTCCTTGAGGGGCCAGTCAAGTAAATTTATAAGTCTACGAGGAATTCACTGATGAGAATGACAACATGCAAACAATGATGTGCAACTAAAATGTGTACAGGATATTGGAACATTTCACTAAGAAAATGTACAGGGTCATGGTTGAGGGTGAATGTGGCTGTACACTCTTAATCTAGTAAGTACCATGAGTTAGCATAAATAAATCAACTGATTTATAGCACCAGGGAATGAGTACCCAATACTAGATAGGTACAGATAGATACAAGTTGGGACAAGTTCACAATAATTCAAAGCCCTGAAAAAAAAGAAAAAGAAAAAGAAATGACAGTCCTCTATAAACAGATTGTATAGGCTTCCATAACTTATGCTGGTTAGATCCTCTGACCTGCCATTATTGGGAAGAGCTGTCAGAACTTGTCACCTACTGATAAAGCCTTTAAGAATCCAAGGTCACCTACATGTCATGATGAAGCACCAAAATAGAACTTTAAAACATGCAGAGTAAATTTAGCAGGAGTAAATGTGAAATGCTCCTTTTTGGTTCAAAAAATTTATTTGCAGAGTAAGGCTAGAGAAAAACTGATAAGTAGCCATACAAGTTAAAAAAAGAATTAGACTTTATTTCTATTTCTCCTCAAAAATTGTTATATGCTTAATAACTGTCAAACACAAATATTTAAATAAGTACATTTAAAAATAAAACTATATATCAAAAAGACCTAGACATTTTGGCTGATTATAATCTTAACCAAACATGAATATATATATATATATATATATATATATATATATATATATATATATATATATATATTAAAAAACTAATTCAATCATGGGCTGCATTAAATGAAGCACAATGTTCAGATGAAAAGAGATAATAGTTTCATTATAATCTGCACAAGTCAAAACCCGTTTGAACCTTATGTTCTATGCTGAGTGCTAAATTCTAAAAATAATATTGATAAAGGGGAGGATTTCCAAAGGGGAATGACCAGAAGAAAGGAAGGATGGAAGCCATAATCTGAGAAATGGCTGAACAACTTGAGACTGGTTAATGTGCAGAAGACTTTTTGGTGGAGAAAATGATAACCATATTTCCTTATTTAAAGGGTTGTCTGCTTGCTCTGAGCATGTTCCTTTGGATCACTCATTTAATCATCCTGGTTTCTAGCTTCCTTGTCTGCAAAATGAGAGAGTTCAACCCAATTATCTCCAAGGTCCTTCCCCAATGTTAGGTTCTATGATTGATGACCTGTGTGGAAGAGGGAGCAAACTTACTCTGTCTTGCTTTAAAAGACAGCACTAGAATTAATAAAAGGATGAAAATTATAAGTAACCAAATTTCAGCTCCATAGAAGAAAGAATTTAATAACAATTACACCAATGGAATAACAATGGAATGAATTACTTTGAATTGTAGTGAGGGGCTGATCATTAGAAGTATTAAAGCCAAAGTGAATTGCCTTTATGAGAAGGATATCATTAAAGGGATTTTCACTATCTAGGAGGCTAGACATCTACTTGTCAATGATTTTGTAGAGATGGGGAGTTGGATTAAATGCTTTCTAAGATTCCTTTCAACTAGGATAGCAAAATAGCATAGGTTCCCTCTTTAATTCATCCTCCAAATCAGCACTCTTAAAAGACAAACTTGATATGAGGCGAGAAGCCATCAACGAGCAGGGTTAAATGGATCTGTGGTAAAGCCAGTATTTTGAGAAGCATATACCATTCTTGCATCCCTGACGTATGCCTTAGATTTCCAGATAAACTATGGTTCAAACAACTCCTCCAATCAGGGGATTATAATAAACACTGAAATCTTCCTGGTGGAGAGAATTATATATAGTTGAATATATTCAACTAGAACAGATGACAATTAAATGGGGATCTATCTATCTATCCATCTATCTATGACTGTCTCTTTCTGCATTTTCATCATCACCATCATTATCAATTATGTATTTTTGTCACCAATATAGATGCACGCACTATCTATATTGACTTTGAAATATGTGTGTATATTTATTTTGTTATTGTTTAGTAATGTCCAGTTTTTTGTAATTCCACTTGGGGTTTTCTTGGCAAAGATACAGCAACAGTTTGCCATTTCCTTTCCCAGCTCATTTTACAAATGAGAAAACTGAGGCAAACAGTGGTATGTGACTTCTTCATAATCACACAGCTAATGAGTGTCTGGAGCAAGTCGTATTGACTCTCCTGTACTCCATTCTCAGCCCCACTTTATATGTATGTGCAAAAACACATACAGAACACACTGCGTATATAATGTATAAATATGTGCACATATGGGTGCATATGTATATGTGTGTGTGTGTTCAGTTGAAATGAAGCATTTTCATTATTTCCAATAAAGTATTTTGTATAAAAAAAAAGACAAACTTGACCATGTCACATATACTACTCAAAGAACTTCTATAACTACTACCTCTAGGAAAAAATGCAAATGTTTTTGCCTGGCATTTAAAGCTCTTGGAACTTTAAATTGGAAACAACCTGTCTCATACCTCTCTTTCCAGTCTACTTTACTTCTATACACACAAAGCCATAAAAACTGGCTTTTTTTTGCTTTTCCTTAAACACAATGTTTTATCTTAACTTATCTTCATCTCTCTCCTTGCACAGGCAGTCTATCATGTCTGAAATTCACTTCATCATCACTACATCTCAAAGACTCTAGTTTTCTTCAAAAAATCAACTTGAGACCTATCTTGATCCCACTAGCTGCTAGTTCATCCTTCTATCCTGAGATCACCTTCCACTTATTTTGCATATACTTTACTTCTACTTGTATTAATAGATGTCATTTCTTCCTTTGCTGTGTTTCATTGGTGTCTGACTCTTCATGACCCCATTTGGAGTTTTCTTGGCAAGGATACATGAGTGATTTTGCTTTTCCTTTTCCAGATGATTTTACAGAGGAGGAAACTGAGGCAAATAGGGATAAATTATTTGACCCAAGTAATTTCCTCCTAATAAACTCCTTTAGAACAGGATCTTTCATTGTTGTCTTTGACATATGGAAGCCATTTAATAAATTCTTGATAATATACTAATAATACTAATACTAATACTAATACTAATAATAAACATTATGAAGCCTGGTTTTCTCCTTCAGTTATCTGAATTTGACCAAATATTAAGGAAAAAATTCCTCTGATATACAATGTTTTTGAATTTTTCTTATTTGGGAATACAGATTTATATCCGGTAGAGACCTTACAGAGGAGAGCTAGGTAACTCAATGGATAGAGCACTGGGTCTGGAACCTAAATTCAAATTCAGCCTCAGACACTTACTACTTATATAATCCTAGGTAAACCACTTAACTCCAAATTCTTCCAAAAAGGGGGTCATGAAGAGTGAGACACAACTGAAATGATTGAACAAGAGAAGCCAACCTGAATCCTTAGCAAAGATCCTTACGTGGTCATCAAAAGTTTCTTGTCCAAATAGAAATAAGAAAATGACCTTTCAGATATCAAGTATCTATTGCTGAGTATACTGTTCCTCTTTAAACCTCCCTGAGAGGAACAGAGAACTTTTCAAAAGCAAGGTCACTTGGAAGTTTCCTCAAATCATCTCTCAAATCACTTTTTCTCAAATCAGTATTTTGATCTCTGGTCCTTGAGGAAAGGGAATGATAGCTCATGTTAGATCCATGAAAAGTATAGCATTCAAATCCAGCAGGGCAATATCAAGTTGCAGGCTGAAAACATGATTTTAAAAACAGAATATTCACTTCACATAGAAGTAAAACAATTTCAGCAGCTTGAGCTCCATTGTTTCACTTGATGTGGAATCAGCAGAATCCACTTTATTTGCTGCTCTGTGGAGATTTCCTTAAACAAAGAGAAAGAACAGGAGAGGATCCAGCATTTTATAAATATTTGTTTGTCTGGGACTCTTTATTTTTCAGGATTGCCTAATGACCCAGGACTCTACTATGAATGGTTTCTCTGTCTGAAGATCATGATCATCTAAGTAAGGAAAAAAAGAAAAACTGAATTGTGAAACCTTCTCTTGGCCCATTTTGACTTTCTTGTCATATCCTCCACCACTGTGGGGTCAAGTGGGGTGATATGCAATAATTTGGACAATCACTAGGCTTGAGAGAAAGGGGCTAATCTTCTGAAAAAAGAGAAGTGGGGTACAAATTTAATGTTTGAGCAAGCACAAAACAAAGGCCATGCTGGGTTGGAAGGATGGATTTCTCAGGAGTTTTCAAATCCAGGGTAGTTTCACTCTGCCATTTGTGTTATGTGACCATCACATGTTGTTATGGATGTAGCCAGATCTACTGTCCTCCCTCTGATCCAGTAGGCCACACTCAGGTCATGAGCTCCATCACTTCTTAGAATGAGAGTTTGACGGAGACCATTGTAACATAACCAATTAGTAGACAAAAGTGTAAAGCTCCTAAATGATAAAAAGTCAGAAACTCTGGGTTTGACTTCTGTCTCTAACAATTACTGCCTATGTGATCTTAGGGAAATCATTTACTATCTCTGGGTCTCAGTTTCCTCTTCTGTCAATTTTTTCCCTCCACAACTATTTTAACCCAATTGGTTTATTTAGCAATCCAATGTATTTTAATTTGTGCTTTTAAAAGCATCATCCTACAAAGGGCTCCATAAACTTCATCAGATTGCCAAAGGGGGCCATGACAAAAAAAGATGAAAACTCCTGAGAGATAAATTCTAGAGTGGTGTTTCTCAAATAGCAGCCTATGGGAAATTATTTTCCTCCCCAGGATACAAAACTTATACTACCAAAAATCCTCATAGAAGTAAGACTTTAAGAATAAAATATGCAGGGACATCTAGGTGGTCCTGGAGTCACTACCACTGCACCATAGGAGTAGTATGACCCTAACAAGTCCCTTAATCATGATTACCTCCAAAAGAAAAGAATAAAACATGCAAACATTAAAATAGACTTTCTACCTTCTCTGCTTCCTCATGCATTTTCTCTCCCCTTTCTTTTGTCCACCTAAGCCAGTGAACAGCACTCTGTTGAGGCTGACCAGCCTTGGTGAGATCTGCAGAGAGAATGTAAAACTTTCTTGATTTTTTGAACAATTTGGGCTCAGCAATACTGGTACATAGAATCCTTCAAATGGGAATCTACACCAAACTCACTTATCTACTCTTCTTGAAAAAAAGTTTCTGACAATTTTCCACTTTCTCTCTGAATCAATTCCCTTTGTCTTTGTCTTCCAGTTTTTCCTACTCCATAAGAAAAAAAAGTTTCAGTTAAGTATTAATATGTCTTTAATATCCACTAATTTCCCCTTTTAAATAAGGAGGGAATGCCTGAGTCTGATAACAACAGTCCCAGGAGGTATGGCCAGGGGGACTTCATGGGCAAAAATTAGTTGATATGCTCCTTAGGTTCTTGGGGAATATTTGAAATCAAAACTCCTCAATCTGAGTATCTGGACAGATTGACCCCAAGAGTCACTGCTGTCTACCCTGCCAATGAAATAGCTTGTAGTCAGGGTATTTAAGTAAGAAAGGGGATGCAAAATTTGCTGCAAGATAGGAAACTAGCCTTTGACAATTAAGCTGACAGAGCAAAGCAGGGTGAAGAGATAGGAAAACGGGCTAGATAGAACTCTCTCCATAAGGAGGCAAAGCAATTGCAATGGTTTGGCTCCCAGATAGCCCTCCTCTCAGTGTTTGAGGATAACCTTCTGGGGAAGGTGTTAAGTGAGCCCACCTCTTACTCAAGTGAGGAAAACTAAAAATGAGTTCATGGGACCAGAAGTCCAGGAGAGCATGTGATCGTAACAATTGCTGAGACTTTTCCTCAGCTCAGATGGGAGCGGGCTGAGGGGAATAATGAGGAGCACCAATCAAAAAGTCTAGACCTGGGCCAAGCCCCATTTACCAAGAATCTTACTTTCCTCATCTGTAACACAGAGATACCTGTGATAATTGCTGTAGTGGCTGGCCACTGGTTTAGTAAGATTAAATGAGATAATATAGGTGAAACATTTTACAAACCTCAAAAAATGCTTAGGTAATCCTTAGCTTATTATATAATTATTGTATTTCTAAGTAAGGTAATATACTGAATCCATATGGAGATGTGCATTTTATGCTTTATGGTACAGTTGACATTATTTGAGTTAGCATTTTAATTATATTTTTATAATACAATTTCTGTCTTGTGACATCTTGTAATGTATTCCTATGCAATATCAATTATGTCTCTCTATGTTACTACCATTTTTGACAACCAAATGTTTTCATAATATCTTATGTACTTTAGCATGGATATAAAGCAAGGGTAAAGTAAAATAGATGGCATAGTAGACAGAGCACTGGGCCGAGAGTCAGGAAGATTCATCTTCCTGAATTAAAATTCAGTCCCAGACTCCTACCAGTTCTGTGGTCCTGAGCAAGCCATTCAACTCTGTTTGCCTCAGTTTCCTCATCTGTAAAATGAGCTGGAGAAAGAAATGGCAAACCACTCCAGGATTTTTGTCAAAAACAAACAAACAAGCAAAAAAAAACCCCCAAAGACTGGAACACGACTGAAAAACAACTGAACAACAACAAAATTAAGTGATGGTCTTCTCAACTTCTATTTTTCTAGATCCTTCAGAATTTTTAATCCCAGAGTAATTTGGTTTTGTTCTGTAGGAGATAAAATTATCACCACAGTCTGTGTCACATTTACTGCCAATGGTGGAAATGGAGAATATCACTGGAACAAAGGCAGCCCAGCGAGGGCAGCTTGCATTGCTTCTCTTCTCTTATGATTTCAGCTTTATGGTTTGCAAAGGATTTAACCAGCATTCCAGTGAATTAAGAGGTTGGGAGGAAAAAACGGTGAGAAAAAAAGAGCATCTTCCATCTATCCATCTTCAAAAGAGGTAGTGGGAGGACCAATACCCAATAGAGAAAGACAGGCCTTATGGACTGGGGTTACCTAGTGCCAAAATAGCCAGTGAACTCACTCCCTTCCCTGAAAATATTCAGGTAATATGCTAGATGATAAATTGATGGATGGAACTTTTCAGATGTTTGTTTTAGCACAGTGGAGACAGCTGTCTCCAGCTTTAAAGCTAGTCAGTCTGGCTTCTCAGAAAGCATTCCAGGCTCCCATTCTAACACCTCTGGGCAAAGTCAGGTCATCCAGGACATTTGTCCTTGAGTTCAGCTGGTGTGCTCTGTCTCAAATCCTGGGACCTCCCTTTAACCCCTTGTGTTGTGAACCCAGGATTTCTGTGTTAGCCGGGGTATCCTTAAGAGGCATCTCGCCAATCATTTCCTGACTTCTGACTTTTTAGCCTCTCTCTATTGCATTCCTCCAATTATAATTGGCCTGCCATTCTATTAGGGCATTGCGATAAAATTGTACCCGGCAGTTGATAAGAATCTCCCTATTCTGGGTAGCTGGCAGGTTTCCTATTTGCTCAAACATGCATGAATGTCTCCACTCCCCAGATTTCCCTCTCTGCCCAGTCTGTCACTCTTTGGCTGGCCTTCCTTTGTTCTTCTGGAGATAGCACATTCTCTTTCCTTCTCTCCCTTCCCCCAGCCCCCCAGGTAAACTTTTAAACCATTCTTCATTTAAATATTAATTTGCAATTACACAACCCAACCTGTGATAGGGCCACATTCTGCCTGGATGAGGCTGATCCAAGCTCCTGGCTCACTTTCATCATGCATTTCAACACTGCCGGGACTTGCTCTTGGCTGGGCTCTCTGTTTCCCACCATCCAGCGTGTGCTATGCCATCCTGACAAAATTGAAATGAGTGCCTTCATCTCGCACAAGGATAATTAAACTTCAAACACTGTTTATCTCAGGCCCCAAATCCTCAGAATACAGAAGCAAATTAATTTTAAGCTTAAATCTGCTTTAAATAGTAATTGTTTAATCAACAGGCTTGATGTATAATTATATTCTTTGTTCCTGCTCCTCGCAGGCTTGAATAGACCACATAATTCCTGGGTTGCTTTCATTCCTGTAATTAGGTCATGTGACAGATCCATACTATATTACAGTCAACTGTGGTTGCTTTAGAAAAAAAAAAAAAGTCTAAAATGGATTCTTGTGAACACTTAGATTTTAACAAGCCAGCTTAACAATGCACCATGAATGTTGAGTTTAAATCCTTTATTCTTCTTTCTATGGACAGTTTTCTACTTGGAGCAAGTGATTCTTTTGGGAGGCTGAAGTTTCACTCATTGAAGTCTTTCAAAGTGAAGAGATGCTGTCTTTCTCTTAAACTCTAGCTTTTGCTTCTCTTTGAGCTGACGTGGAGAAAAACACTTTTCTTCCTTCACAGAAGTATATCCTTTTAACAGTTAAAAATCTGACCAATTTTTAAGGGTGACATCAAGCTCAAAATAAAAAATGATTAAAAGAGTGATGGGTTTTTCCCATAGATCTTTCATAGCAAATCCATCCCACTCCTTTCCATTCTACCATCGGATATTAGGCATCCATTCTGGGCCAAGGGTAATTCATTGATCTCATAGACTTAGAAATTCCAGACAATCATGCAGACTGTAGCCTGTCTATATCTTCCCATCCCTTGTGACTATCTTCCAATTCTTCCAAACATGACTATTTGGGAGAATAAATATTCTAGAGGCCCTCTTGGGTTTCTCCTTATGTCACTGGTGCCAGGGACTTGCCATCTATCCATCTGCCATTCTTTGTTCTTGCCAGGTCATCAGTCCACCTTCTTTTCCTGTCATACAATTCCTTGATCTCATTCTTTACTCCTGTTCTTTGGAGTTCCTCATTGGCCATATGTTGCAGGCTGTTCATATCCACAAATAACTTCGAAAACTATTAGAACTTATTATTGGTATTATTATTAGTAGTAGTATTAGTCAGTACAATGATCAATCATAATTCCCAAAGACATAGCATCCATCTCCTGACTTGTTCAGGGTCATAACAGCCAATATGTATCAGAGGTAAGACTCGAATCCAGGTTTTTCTGGTTCTGAGTCCAAGTCTCCATTCATTATATCATGATTGGGCACACACAGATAAGTAGATATAAAGTCTTGATAATTTTGGGGGGCAGACAGTAGACATTGGAAAGATCAAGGAAGACTTCTCGTAAGAAGAAGCACATTAACTGAGACCTAAATGAAGAGAAAGAAATTAAGAGGGAGTTCTTTCTAGGAATAGAGAGAGGGAGAGCAAATGGAGAGAGGGCCTGGACCAAAACATAGAAGAAAAAAATAAAATAAAATTTCATGTGCTGAGAATGGTAACTGGCTACTTTGGCTGGAATATAGAGGAGAATGAGGGGAGTGACATGAAATTATCTTGGAAAGTTTGGCTTAAGTCATTTTATGATGGGCTCTTAACATCAAAGGGCCCTTTTTATGCCTCTCTCATGTAGTGATAGTCCATTTTGTATTATATTTATTCGTGTATATGTGCTATCTTCCCTATTAGATTCTAACCTTCCTGAGGGCAAGATCCATGTTATTTTTGTATTCTTCACAGGCCTAGTAAAGTGCCTTTTCTTTTATACATATTTGCTGAATCTAATTTGGCACCCAGCCATTCAAGCTTCAAGAAACAATTTCTTTGTTAGAGATGAGAGTTTCATTTCCAAGAAGCTGTCCTATTTGCCTGGGCTCACATCATAAAAATTAAAGCTGGACCTGAGATAATTAGGTCACCATTTATGTCTGTTCTTTGACTTCATTTGTTCTTTCAATATGCTTGGTTTTCTGTGGGTCTGAGATAGAATTTAGCTAAAACAACTCTTTTAATTCTTCTTTTGCATACATTTCCTCCAGCTCATAGCTCTCAGATTGTGTTTAACAGAGTTCTTTTCAATCTGTTTTGATTTCTGGAATTGGTCCAGATCTCCCAAATGTGGTCTGATCAAGGCAGCTGAAAGAAGGAAACAAATATTTATTAAGTACTTACTATGTGTGAGGCACTATTTTGAGTGCTTTATAAATATTATCTCATTTGAGCCTCACAATAATCTTGGGAGGTAGGTGCTATTTTTATCCTAATTTTATAGTTAAGAAAACTGAGGCAAGTAGCAATTAGATAAATGACTTGCCCAGGGTCATATAACTAGGAAGCATTTGAGGCCAGATTTAAATTCAGGTTTTCTTGACTACAATCTGGGTTCTCTAGCTTTAAGAATGCTCTAGCAGAGAATCCTTTCTTTGTGCTTAAGCCTCAAACTAACATTGACGCCCCCCTTTCTTTATCACATTTTAGAATTATATCTATTTTTCTATTGTCACTCTTTTTTTTTTCCCCTGAGACAATTGGGGTTAAGTGACTTGCCCAGGGTCACACAGCTAGACAGTGTTAAGTGTCTGAGACCATATTTGAACTCAGGTCCTCCTGAATTCAGGGCTGGTGCTCTATTCACTGCACCATCCAGCTGCCCCTATTGTCACTCTTTAATCATCTTTGGCATTCATTTCCTGGGTATATTCATCTGGTATGTAACTATGTTTCAATTATTTTCACACACACACACACACACACACACACACACACACACACACACACAAACCGTTCCAAGCTGTTTCTAATTATGTTATTTTAATGCGTCCGTACATTTTTATAGGTTGTGCAATCCCATCTTGCCATATTTCTGTAACTGACATATTGTTTCCTCATTCTTTTTGATATTTGCAACACCTTTCATTTTTATCTTGAAATTATTTCTGCATTCTTTCTTTACTCTTCTAGTTCACTGATGTAAAAGTGAATATATGAATATATAACCTAGCTGAGTGTCATATTATGATAAATTGCATCATGAGTATAATATTGATTAACATCCTATATTAATGTTTCTGACAATTACATGGTCAGGCATTCCTTTTCTACTTTTCTCTGGGACACCAAATGCCATATGACCATTATTTAAAGTTTTCCCAATATTTTAAAAAATTCCACTTGTGTCTGTTCAAATGTACACAACTAAACATAAGAAAGGATTCAACATAAAGCATGAAATTTCCATTTCAAGAATAACTATATAATAAAAACTACACATTGTTTTCATAGTTGTCCAGCTTTTCTTTGCCTCCTTATAGGTTTTCTTTTGTTTTCTGCTGTGTACTTTTTATTTTATTTTCCTCCCTTCCTTGCCCACATCCTAACTCTGCCAAGAAGGCTACAACTAAGCACCCATATCTATAAACAAATACAATGTTCAAATAATTTGAAATCAATTTTGGTTGAGATTGTCTATATTTTCTACATTGTTTATATTTGTAAATTTGTTCATTTATCATCAATCATCATCTTCCTCTAGTCTATCATACCTCTTTCAGATAAATTTAATAGGATTATATTCTTTCCAATATATTGGCCACATCATGAAACTCTTTGGCCCATGATTTTCTATTGCCTAACATCTGAATTCCTTTCAAGACTTTTCATAGTTCATATTTTTTCATCCTCTCTAAGAGGAGAACTTTTCTCTAGAGGAGAGGTAGGTGCCTCTCTCTTCTATATCAATAGATATAGAAACAGAGATGGAGAGAGAGATATTTTGGACTGATATCACAAATAGGGAGGCAAGGTAATGAGTTTTTATTAAGTACTTAACTAGGTGCCAAGAACTATTAAAATCTGAGGATCTGAATATAAGCAAAAAAGAAAGCTGGTTCCTCTCCTCAAGGAGCTTACATTTTAATGGAGGAAGGTGATGCACAAAAAAGAGTTTAAAAGATTGGGGGTGGGTGGGAGGGAAGGATGATAAAGAGGAATAGATTTGAAGTTCTGAAAATTAGGAGAAGCGCCAGGAAGCTAGTCTTCCTGGATTTCTTCACACAACAAAGGGCTTAAGAGGACCTTAAAGATAGAAGAAGACGGGCAGTCTGAGAGTGGGATTTCTCAAGATGACAAAATTTTGGAAATAGCTGGATGTTCCAAGATGGGAAGGTCATAAGTGCCAAGGTAAGTGGCAAGATGAGAGAAGAAATGAGATATGATTTTGAAGTCCAGAAAGTCTAGGTCAGAAACAAGAGGAAAAGGAGTTGGGTCTAGACTGAATGGGAGGAAGAAAATGGATTGTATTGCTTTTGGAAATGGCAAAGTTGCTTTAATGACCCTAATTTTCTCCCTAAAACAAAGGCTCTTATTTCTGTTAACAATAGTATTCTGGTGTTGACTTATAATTGAAAATCATGAAACACTACAACCTGTGGATATCATGATATCTAACTCACTAACTATCCCCAATTCCATCCTACAAGATACAAATGCCCATTATAAAAAAGAGCCGACACAAAGGCAAGAGCACAGGTTTGCATAATTTTTTGTCAACAATCTATAAGCCTTTCACATATATTTCATTTTCCATGTTCAGTAATTCTAGGCCACTCTCATATTATTTCCTGCATTATGGTGTTAAGTAATTTTGTCTTGTATTCTTTTGGGATTTCTATGATCCTTAAGTTGTCTCAGTGAATCCTGTCTTTGACATCAATATGTTGTTCTTGAATAGTGAGCATATTTTCTTTTAATGTTATTGCTTTTTCTTTTTTTATTTTAGATTATTCTTCACTTCGTATATTTTTTTCTCTCTCTTGTTTCTTTGGTGAAGCTTGCCATTATAGAGCCCAGTTTTTCTGTGATTTCATTCATTGTTTTTGCTTTGTAGGACATAAATTTTGCTCTCATAATTCTCATTTCTCTTTTGAAACACTCAGGAATTGGAGATTCTGGATCCATCTTCTCATGTTCCATAGGGTCTTCTGAGCCTTCAAGTGTTAGGTCATTTTGTTGTTATTGTGTGGTGTTTATTCATAGTTCATATGAACTAGATCTAGAGGCCTTATTTCCTTCTGTTGTAATGTTTTCTCTGTTGATTTGTCTGTTTATGTTCAAAGTCTTTGATTTTTTTTTCTTCCTATCATCTTTGGTGATTTCAGTCTTTTGTTTTTTTCCCAATATTCCCCTATTGCTCACTTTCTGACTCTGTTAACTCTGATAGTGGTTACCTTGGGAGTCTAGATCTCCACATTTCTCAATTTCCTCCCATGCTGGGAAATTCTCACCACTCCAGATCTTTATCCCACATAATTTTTAGTGGTCAGAAGTAGTCCTCCAAGTTGTTGCTCTTGTGGTTTGTAAGTCTGCAGCATTTTCAAAATTAGGGATTGGAACATGTACACTGAAATTTTGAAGCTGTAAAAAGGGAATTGGAGATTGGAGGTTAGATTACTAAGTAATAGATTTGGGGAAACTAAATAGAATAGAATTTAGGACTTTGGAACTACAAAGGGCCTTAGAGATCATCTTAGCCTAATACTCCCATTTCACAGATGAAGGATTAAGACTGAGTCACTGGCTGGAGATAATAGAACTAGTTAGAGACATAGATGGAATTATGATTCATGTTTTCTGAACTCCAGTTCAGCATTGTTTCTACTGCAAGATCGCATCTTCTGTAGGGAACCACAAGGATCGTTTTCCTTTAAAGAATATTTTTTATAAATGTAAATATTTATAAACTTCTAAATGTATAACTGGGAGGAAGCAAACCAAAATTCCAAAAATGTGTAAAAGAAGGGCTTCTCTGAAATTCTTTGAGGAAAGACAGTCTCTGCAGTTAAATCTCGTACTTGATTAGTTCTCATAGCATGTCTTGGAAGAGGAAAGGATGTGCTCTCCAGGATTCTATTTTTCAACACATTCATTGTAAACCCTTGGACATATTATAGTGACCTAAATTTCTTCCTTGTGTCCATATATAATCTGTGCTTACATAGAAACTTGTTTGGAATAGGGGGTAGTATGATGTAGTGAATATTGGTCCCAAACTGGGAATCAAAAAGGCCTGGGTTCAAATCTTGATGCTGACATCTATTATTCTCTCTCATATATCCATATAGCCATCCAACCTCTGTCTTATCAGTTCTATTTCAATAGCTCTCTTCTATCTCCCCTTCTGTCTATTCCAAAGGCCACCAACCTAGTTCTGACATTTTCTCTCTCTCTCTCTCTCTGTCTCTGTCTCTCTCCCTTTCTATTGCAATCTTTTAATTAGATCCTCTACCTCAAGTTCTTCTCCTCTCTACATCATCTACATAGATACCAAAGCAATATTCATAATGTGTAGGTCTGACCATGTAATTAGCTACTCAATAAATGGTGCCTTATAACCTTTAGGATCCAATACAAACTTTTCAGCAAGACATAGCAAATAGGCTGAACTTCGAATCAGGAAGACAGAACAAATGCATTCTATGCTTTGTCTATCCCAAGCACACCATGCAATTAAGGTAGCAGGAAAAATTTATATTCTGGCCTTAGTTATGGATCAATCAGTTAATCAACATGTATTTATTAAGTGCTCATTATATGACGGGAACTATGCTAAGTAATGAAGACACAAGTATAAAGACTGGATTCAGAGATAAGTCTAGGATGACAAGAGAGTCCATTAGATTGGGCCAAATAGGTTATATGAAAATTATTCTTATCTCTTTGTAAAGTGAGTTACTTTGTGCTTTGTTTCATTATTTTGTTTTATTTTATCTTTCTTCCTTAATTCCCCAGTAAAGCTTTTTAATGTTGACAGAAGTTGGTGAAAGAGAAACAGAGCATTCTGAACCTAAATTCAGTGTTTGACTCCAGACAGAAATTTCTTGAAAAGTCTGAAAAAAAATAAAACAAAACAACAAAACCTGTAGTCTTTGTAGTAGAGAGAAGATCTGGAAGATCTGACCATTTGATAAAGAAAATCTTCAGTTGAATAAGCTAGGATTCAGCCACAAAGGCCATACCATTTTCCTCAGGGGAATTTCCTTCCCCTAGAGATTTAGTTCTTTGAGACTTCTGGAAGAATCTGGAAGGAAGCTAGCTTTTCTTTTCCCCCAGGGTTAGGTAATTTTATTGAGATGTTTTTCCAACCCCAATTGGAGTAATTGAACTGAATGTTTTATTAAGGATCAAAGAAATTTACCTGATAGTACTTGGCCAGATCAATATTACTTCCATTTTTCAAAGATCAATATGATATTTCAAATTTCTTAGACCTCTCATGTCTCACTAGATGTCTCTTTTGTTTAGCAAAAAAATAATTGTTCAAGGTTTTTGTGAAGTTCTTAATCTTTTAGAAGTTAGACTTCTGAACTGATTATTCACAGCTTTCTTTTTGAAATTTACATTTCAGCATGAGCTCATTTTTATTATGTTTAGATTCCTCATTATTTACATCACCAAATCTTCTACCCCCATCCAAAGGTCCAAAAATTTAAAATGTTGGCCATTTAAAATTTTTTATATCTTACCAGATTGATGTTGTATCAATTTCTGTCCTTGCAATGAATTTCCAAAATCTTTTAAAGTTTCTATAGTTATTCCTTATTTGTTATGTTCCAGAATGTCCAGACCATACCAGGATGGGGAGATCAGTGGGGAAAAATGCAACTAACATGGTACAATTGGAACTTTGGCTAAGAGTACTGATATCTAAGCCTAATAGGTACCATTTTCTTGAAGTCAGGAAGATCTGAGTTCTAATTTTGTCCTGTGGGATCCTAGGAACATCCTTAACCTCTCATAGCCTCAGTTTCCTCATTTGTAAAATGAGAATGATTAGTACTTTCCTTTTCAAATTCTAGTGAGGACCAAATAAGAAAACATAAAAAACCTTAAGGCATTATAGAAAAGATCACTATTATTATTTTTTATTCCCGGCTTGACTCTTTTCCTACTTTCTCCTAAAATTTTTCCTCTTCTCAAATGAGATTTCTGTTTGTAACTTGGGGTTTTATTAAGATGGGGAGGGGGTGTTTCAATGCTTTATTATTGCTTCTGTAAGATAATTTACTCTTTCACTAATTATTTATTTTAACCCCAGAGAAACAGTTAAAGCAAAAATTTTTCTAATCATAGGGTTACCTATGAGATGGCTCTCCTTCAGAACTCATTTAGTCTCGTCTATTATGGAAGAAGGAGATGAAATGGAAAGGAAATCCATGTTTGAGCATTTGAGGTTTGGAGTCGTTGAAGTGATAGATTGTCAGGTAGGTTATTCCTTTGTATATGTGGTGAGATTAGTTTTCATTTTTATATGCAGAGGAGACTACTGGGGGAAAAGAGTCCCTGAAATGAATTAGATGAAAGATTCTCAGCCACATTAATTCAGTTTTCATTTTCATTCTTTTCAGGTCTCATATGAGAAGGTTGACTATTCTGTGCTTGTATGGAGTAATCTGAAGGATATATAGCATGGGCTGGTTCCAAATGTTTCCCCCACTGGCTACTTCCTTCTTCAATTCTCTCCTTTGCTTTACAAAAGAATTTTCATAAATCTGCTCTATGTCATAAAATGGGTATAGTTTAGTCATTTGTATTATCTGAGAAGGGGGAATTTAGGGAACAGAATGTTAAATAACTGAATTTTGATCAAGTGAATGTTACTGGGATAGTTTTGTAATGAGATGGTTCCAGAAGTGGGCAGATCTGTCAAGGATACTGAAGGGAAAGGGGTTTAGGCAGAAGGGGGTTATGTGAGATCACTAGCACCTCCTTTAAAGTGGAGGAGGAAATTGCACAGAGAGAGGAGGAAGAAGAACTCAAATGGCCTCAGAAGAAAGTACTTGGAGTAGAGGAAGACAAACTTTGCTAACTTTGCCATTTTGCTCAGCACTGGTCTTGCCTTAAATATACCAGAAAACATAAGAAGAATGAGTTGCAGTCAGTGGTATATCTGCTGCATAATTCATTAATTCATACATGCATTCATTCATTCAACTAACATTTATTAAGTCCACACTATGAGTGAAGAACTGGAGCTACTAAGACAAAAGGAAATAATTTCTGCTGTAAAGCAGCTTACATGGAAGATGGGAGGCTGGGGGGGGGGAGGGGAAGGGGATTATTCCAATGCATATATAAATAAATTAAGACAAAATAAACATACAAAGTAAATTCAATACAAAATAATTTTGAGCTTTAAGGGGTGGGTGGACATGACCAGATGCTAGTGCCTTCCCCTCCAATATTATTTTGTGTCTGTTTTGCATATGGTGTATATGCCTTTGAGAGAAGGATTATTTCACCTTTGTTTTTGTATCTCCAACACTTAGCATACTTCCTGGCACATATTAGGTGCCAATAATAATTGTTCATTGATTTCTTTTATTGATCAAGATAGAGTTACAGCACACAAGAGCTGAACTTTGAAAAAAAAGATGGAATTCTATCATCTGTGAATTAGAAATGTTAGTTTCAGAAAGAAAGCCCTGTATCATTTCAACATTTCTTTTCATTGAGAAGGCATATTCTGATTCTATATCCTAATCACAATGAATCAATATGAGGGTTCTTTCTGGATTTTCTTTCTGCTGGGAATGAGCAAAAAGTTGGACTTGGTATGTACTTTCAAACCTTCCCCATTAATCTTGGACTATTTGAATGTGGATTAAAGGATGGGAGACTATTGCATTCCAGTTATCCATTGATCAGCAATGTGACTTCTTGTCTCTCAAGTAGGGTTGACATTTTGACCTGATGATCATCAGGATTTCATAGGCAAAGGATTTGCCTTCTCTACTCCATCCCAACCCCCTCAGTTCTTCCCCCACCCCACCAGTTCCTCCCCCTACCTCTACCTAAAAATCCTCCCCAGATTTGTATTCTCATCTTTCTGTTTTCATGCTCAAGTTTCAGGAGAGTCCAATTGTTTTGTCCCTAGGAGCAAAGCAGGGACTGCCTTAAACTGATAAGGATACAATCCCATCACCCTAGGAACAATCATCCCAACTCAGCATTGTGAGCCTGGCTGCCTCAGAATCCAGCCAATGGAAATGACATCATTGTCAGCCAACTCTTTATGATGAGAAATGGGTTACATTAGGAAACAATCTGAACAGGGAAACTTTGGCGATCCATCATTGCAATTATAATGGGCCGGTCGCTTTATGCAAATTCAGGCCTTCAGAGAGCCTCAGCTCCCAGCAGGGCAATCGGGAAGGAGAAATGTTCTTGGGAAAGAACATTAGTGCAATATAATTAAGCAAAGGGGAAAAGCTTCAGAGGATGCATATTCTTCTGGGACTTGGACAAAGCCTGAGACAAAAGGATTGCATCACCGTCATTAAGAGCATTTATTAAGTGTTCATGGCTGCTGTATCACACTAGTTCATACAAACTGGTTAAAACAATGTCACAGATCCTTTCCTCTGGGATTTTATAACTTCCTATCTGTACCCCACTGGAATGATCATCTCATGCTGACTAACAATTGTATAACACCTTAAGATTCACAAAATGATTTATCTATATCTATATATATCATCTTGTTTGATTCTTGCAACAACCCTGTGAGATAGTTGCTATTGTTATTCTCATTTTATAGATGAGGAAATTAAGGCCCACAGAGTGACTTATTCGGGGTGACACAGCCAGTAACTAAAGGGGATTTAAATTAAAACCTTCCTCCACTCCTTCCTCTATCCACCTGCCTGCTCAACTAGATGCATATTCCCTTTTCTGAAGCCACTTATAACCCAGGTAAGAGATGGAACTATCAAGTCAACTTTAAAAAAAAGAAAGGCAAATTTAAATCAATGGAGGGGGAGAGTGGGAGGAAGAGAACTTGGACCTTAGGATCCAGGATTCCATGATTACAGGACATTGTTATCTCCTATCTCTATTCTGAATAAATAACCTGGATATCATGAAGCTACAACTGGAGACACAGTTAAAAGGGTAGGCAGGGAGGTGGGACTGACTGAAGGAGATGCTTTCCTAAAGTGTGGCTACTAGGAGTAGATGAATACAAAAGTAGGTCATTTAATGGTTTTATATTGGATTAATTAGCTATCCAGGTCTGAAAATATTATGACCCACACTCCACCTCCACTTCAGTAATTTCAGTAGTTCCTTATTCCCAAATATAAAATCTTCTGTTTGGCATTCAAAGCCCTTTACAACCTGGTCCCTTTCTGTCTTTCCAGTTTTCTTACATCTTCCTTCATGTATGCTGAGATTTATATAACCCTGCCTGTCTTGGGGCAGCTAGATGGGACACTGACCCTGGAGTTGGGAGGACCTGAGTTCAAATATGGCCTCTTCAACTTAGTATTTACTACCTCTGTGACCCTGCATAAGTCATTTAACCCCAATTGCCATGCAAAACCCCCCAAACAAATAAAACAAACCAACCTCCCCCCCCCCCCACCAAACACTAGCCTTCTTATTGTTTTTAGAATAAGACACACACCTCCTGACTGAGCATTTTTTTCTGACTGTCCCCCATACCTGGAACTCTCTCCCTTCTGATCTCTGCTTCCTGGCTTCTCTGGTTTCAAATCTCAGCTAAAATTCTACCTTCTCCAAGAAGCCTTTCCAGAACCTCCCTAATGCTAATACCTTCCCTCACTTTTCTCCAATTTGTCCTGCACATATCTTGTTTGTACAAAATTATTGACATAATTGTCTCCCCAGTTAGACTGGGAGCTCTTTAAGAACAGGTTCTAACTGTGATGACCGCATATTTAAAAACAGCGGGAGTCAGGTATTCAGGTTAAGGGAAAAATCTTCAATCTTTATTGAATGAAGAGGTGAAAAAGGATTGCGATAGCAATATGGGCAAGAAAGATTGCAATAGCAATATAGGCAGTTGCGACAGGAAGCCAGCTAGCAGAGGGGGATTGAAGATGAAGGGCTGTTGCAATGGCAATGCAAGCAGCTGTGTCAAGACGCCAGCCAGCAGTCTCTCCTTCCACTTCCCTTTCCACTCCCTTGTCTCCACCCACCAAAAACATCATTTCCTATACAACACATCAGGACTTGCACAAAGAGTGGGCGGGGGCCATTCTTTCTCCAAGCTTATATATTAATAGAGTATGGTCCAATTGTTATTTAGCCTCACGTGCTTGGGACCTCAGTGTATCAACTCAAGCCTCAGCCCATTACATCTCCCACTTTCTTTTGTTTTAAAACACAGGTGGTCATGCCATCCCTGACTCCTCAGGGAGGTCAGAGCCCCCAAGGGGAGGTCATCACACCCTCCCTAACTTCTCAGGAAAGGAGGTGAAAGCACCAAAAAGGAGGTGATCATGACCCCCCTGACTTCTCAGGAAGGGAGATGAAAAGTGCCAAAGGGAAGTGGGGGTTGCTAACGGGTTCCTGAGCTGAAGGGTCTTATTATGCACAAATCCATCAGCATGGGAGGTATTACACAAGCACATAGCAATAACGCAGAGGCTATTAGTGATGACTCTCCCCACAGTCAGTGCAGGCTTGATGTGGTGTAACAAACATGAATTGTACACCCAAGTAATGGTATAACAAACAATACAAATCAACATGGTGTTGTAAAAGATTGCCAGAAGTCCTAGAAGGAGAGTATGTAAACAGCAATCACACATACACCTTCTTCAGCAGCTAAGAGATAGTCCAAAACCAATCTATTGTCCATTGCTTCACATATCAGAGAATCCAATCATCCCCCCAAGTTTTTGAAGTCCTGCAAAAGTCTTTTTATGTGTTAGGGAATCCAATGATTCCAGCAGATTTTGAAGTCCTGTAAGAGTCTTATCATTTCTCAGAAAATCCAATGATTCCTGAGGGTTTTCAAGTTCTATAACAATCTTATCATGTCTCAGAGAATCCAATGATTCTTGAGGGTTTTGAAGTCCAACAATTTTCTATGTCCATGAGTCAAACGCCATAACTGCCATGCTCTTTCAATGGTGAGCACAATCAGCAACAGGTGGTTCTGTTGGCTCCCATCTGATTCCTTCTCCACCTATAGAGATACAAACAAATCCTCTCCCCCAAGCAGTTAGCCTATCTGGTCCCTTCCATTCACCACTTTCTGGGTTTCTTCACATTACCTGGTGATTATCTAAAGATAGTGGAGCTGCTCACACTGGACACTGCCCTTCCGGTGGGTTATAAAACCTGTCTGCTGGAGCCAGTGCATCTTTGTCAAAAATCAAGAAGTTAATAGTATAAAGGGTTAGATTTAGTAGTTCTCTAGGGTTACCTGTGCCCCCCCCCCCTTTCTTTTGTTTTTGGAGCAGCGTCTTAATGTTTCTGTTTCTCCTCTCTACTATTGCCTGTCCTTGAGGATTAAAAGGTATGCCAGTGGTGTGTAAAATCTTATACTGTGCACAAAAGTGTGCAAAATGTTTGAAGGTGTATGCAGGACCATTGTCTGTTTTTATTGCTTGTGGCACACCCATAATGGCAAATGCTTGCATGAGGAATTCAGTGACCACTCGGGCTGTCTCTTTTGCTGCTGGTATTGCAAAAGTGAATCCTGAAAAGGTGTCTACCACAACATGGATAAAAGACAGACGACCAAAAGATTTATAATGGGTCACATCCATTTGCCAGATTTCATTGGGTCTCAAACCATGAGGGTTCTTCCCTGGAGGCAGTGTAGGAGCGTGGAAAGGAAGGCAAGCTGTACAGCTTTTTACTATGCTCCTAGCTTCCTCTTTTGTAATCCCAAATTGTAAACGCAAAGCTCGAGCAGCCTGATGGTATTTAGAATGGGATTCCTGGGCCTCCTGAAATAAAGGCGTACTGGCCAACATAGTTAAAAGGCTATCTGCCTTTGAATTCCCATCAAAAATAAGACCTGGAAGTCCACTATGTGAGTGCACATGCAAAATATAAATCTTTCCTGGATGCTTTCTCACTTGCTTCTGAAGTTCCTTAAAGAGCTGATATATATTAGAAACTGCAAATTTTATTTGGGCTGTGGCAATTCTTTGTACCACACCCACTGAATAGGCTGAATCAGATATTATATTTATGTCTCCTGGGTAATAAGTGAGAGCTAGCATGATTGCATATAACTCATTCTGCTGACTGGACTGAAAAGGAATTCTGACTACTCTATAGTTAAGTCATGAGAGTATACAGCACAAATATTGTGTTTGGATGCATCTGTAAAGATAGTTGGTCCTTTAAGAGGAACTTTAGAAACTTTTTCTTCAAGAATCCATCGCCAATTATGTAAAAGTCTGGTTATCTTTAATAGAGACCCATGTGTAAAATTTGGAGCCATGGCTAATAAAATTTGCCACTCTGGGATAGTCTCACAGCACACATAAATTTGTGTATTGGTGTAAAAGGTGTATATCTTATCAGGTCTTGTCCCAGATAATTGTACTGCTCGCTTAATGGCCTTTAATAAAATTCTAGCCACAAGCACTGGGTAAGGAGTAAGGCTTTGTTCTGGTTGTGCCGGGAGGCTCACCCACTCTATCACACTGTCTCCTTGATGAAGGACTGCTGTGGGTGCCTCTTATGCGGCAAAAACTGATAGTTCCAAGGGTTTTTGAATGACTCTTTCAACCACATTGAATAAAGCCAGTTCAACTTTTCTCAAAGACTCTTGAGCTTCTTTTGTAAGCTGGCATAGTGAATTTAAAACATTGTCTCCCCTTAAAATGTCATATAATGGCTGTAACTGATAGGTAGTCAAGCCTAACACTGGTGGCATCCATTGGATACCTCCTACCAATTTCTGAAAATCATTTAAGGTGTTTAGTTTTTCTGTTCTTAAGGACAGTTTTTGTACTGTAAGCACCTTAGGGTATACTTCATATCCTAAATATTGAAAAGGAGCATGTCTTTGAATTTTCTCTTCAGCCATGTACAATTTATAGTATCTTAGTGTTTCTATGGTCTTTTGTAGACATGCTTCTAGCATTTGTTCCTCAGATGCACATCCCAATATATCATCCATATAATGTAATAGCATAACTTTTGGAAATGCTTTTCTTACTGGAGCAAGAGCAGCAGCAACATACATTTGACACATAGTGGGGCTGTTTTTCATTCCCTGTGGCAAAACTGTCCATTCATATCTTTTATAAGGCTCAGCTAAGTTAACGCTGGGCACTGAAAAGGCAAATCTTTTCATATCCTCCTTATCCAGAGGGATAGAATAGAAACAATCCTTAATATCTATAACCCAAAGAGGCCATTCTCTAGGCAACTGAGTAGGAGATAGAAGTCCAGGCTGAAGAGTTCCCATAGTTTCCATCTGTTCATTCACTTTTCTTAAATCAGTGAGCATCCTCCATTTTCCAGATTTCTTTTTTACAACAAACACTGGGGAATTCCAAGGACTTAGAGAAGGTTGTAAGTGCCCTTGTTCAAGCTGCTCCTGTACTATATCTAATAAGGCCTGAATTTTATCCCTACCTAAGGGCCACTGTTCTATCCACACTGGTGTATCAGTTTTCCATTGGATAGAACAGGTGAAAGTGTTGGCAGGCCTTCAACAGCAGCCCTGCTTAAAAAACCGAAGTATTCATTTTTAATCCTAATTGCTGTAAAACGTCTCTTCCCCACATATTGATGGGTATTTTTTCAACTATAAAAGGAGTAAAAACTCCTGTTTTGCCTTCAAAAGTCCATCTCATAGGGGCAGCTCTAACTTCAGCTGCTATTGATCCTCCTACTCCAGACATGTAGGTGTCTGCTTTAATCTTTGGCCAGTGACTGGGCCAGTTGGCACCTCTAATGACTGTATGATCTGCACCTGTGTCTACCAATCCTTCCAATGGTAGGCCATTTATATAGATCGTGAGCATAGGTCGGTCAGCTGTTACAGCTGCTGTCCAGTATATTCCTGGATTTTGTGGTCTGGAGTCAGAATCTGGGCAACTATCACCAGATTGCTTATTAGGATTCTGTATGAGTAAACCTGATGCTATTACTTCTCCTGGATGATAAGTCACACATTGTCTACCTGTATTAGTGACTGGGATATTATCTACATATTCCCCATTTTCCCACATCAGTGTGTGGATAGACACTGTTTTGTACGTATAAAAAGGAGGTGTCCTTTGTGTGCCTGGAGGTAAGGGATCCATAGGCTGGAGAGGAACAGATTTCACCTCTCCAGGGGTTATCTCAATTGTCCCAGCTGCATACAGCTCTATTCTCCGCAATTGTAATTCCTTTTCCCCATCAGATTGCTTCTTGGCTGGTTGATTGTGTAATCCCCTTCTCCATCATATGGCTTTCTGGCTGATTGGTCATGTCTGGGTACTGGACTTCTAGGCACTCACTGGGTGCACCATTGGCTGCCATCATGCCCCAAGTGTTTTTTGCCTTGGGCCCTGGGACTGGGCCCCTCATCCTGTTTCCCTGAATCTGTCTGTATTCTGAGGCCCAATGGAAGCCTCTGTTGCATTTTGGACATGGAGTTTTGGGTCTTGTTCTCCCACCCTGTTTTCCCATTCTATCTCTATACCAACATTGAGCTTTCAGATGCCCTACTTTTCTACACTAAAAGCATCTATGAGTCTCTCTGGAAGTCCCTTGCCAGGAGGGACTCTGTCTTCCCATGTTTGGATTTTGGGAAGTCTGCATCATAGCCTGGTTATAAAAGGCATCTGTGCCCACTGTGGCACAGCTCTTATGAGCTCCTCTAAAGGAGCATCCTTGCGCAGTCCTAGTATAATTCTTCTGCAAACCTCATTAGCATTTTCCTTAGCAAGTTGCCTTATCAAAATATCTGTTATTGCATTTTCCCCATTTGTTCTTGTGATAGCTGTCTGCAAACATCCCACAAAGTCAGCAAAGAGTTCATTTGGCCCTTGTGTTATTTTTGTGAAGGCCCCACCCTTGTCATCTTTATTGTGGAGAGAAGCCCACACTTTGATAGCATTAGCAGCAATTTGCTCATATGCTGCTATGGAATAATTAATCTGTACTGTGACATCTGCATAAGGACCTACACCTGTTAGTAGATCACAGGTGATTGCAGCATTAACTCCACTTTGACTATTTTGTTAGGCTTGTATCCTACAGAGCTCACTATATTCAGAAAGCCACAAGTAGTTTTGTCCAGGTTCTAGGCATACCCTTGCTATAGATTTCCAGTCAAGGTTTCAAAAGCCAAATTTTGTAATAACATCTTAACATAAGCTGATGTAGCCCCATAAAGAGTGCAAGCTTTTTTCAGGTCTTTGAGGATTTCTATATCAAAAGGAGCATATCTTCTACTTTCTTGACCTGAAGAATTAAACTGTTGAATTACAGGAAAAAATGTGGTGTTGAAATTCTGATATATTTCTCCCTTCTTCTTTAGCCTTAATTTTGCAATCTACTCATAGGAGTGGCTGAATGCTAGGGGGGAGGTGCTGGTGCTGTCACTGCCCCCCCACTACCCCTCTTCCCTCCATCCCAGAGGGTGGAGTTGATGGAGGAGAGTCAATTACCTGCTCCTTAGGTGGGGCTGAAGCTGCCTCAGATTCACCCCACTCTTGAGCCTCACTTAAGTCTCCCTGCCCTGTGGGGATATGGTCATTAATCTGTTCTTTGTCTTCCTCCTTTATCTCAGGCTTCCCCATTTGGCTATTCCTAGAGTTTTTTTTCCTTTTCTTCTAGCACTTATATGGTTTTTTAGGCCAACTGTATTATATTGTATAAATATAATGCCTCGATGGAAACTGAATGAGGACCGTTTTCGTTGTAATATGTGGAGAGCTGTTGACCAACCAATGCCCAGTTATCTGGAGAGATTTGCTCTTCCTCTTAGAACCAAGGGGAGGTGCGTTTTAATGTACCCAGAAGTCTAGCTGTCTGTTCCTAAGTTACAAGTAGTCCTTGATCTTCTATTAGCTTAAGCAGGCTTTCTATAGCGCCACTCCTGGGTGGGGCTGGGGTTGGGAGGTTGGGGTGGGGGATGGAGAATCTTTAGCTAGGATCTGTCCCATTTCAGCCAAAAAAGGTTACTAGTTTAGTCTATTATACTCACCTAAGTTCCTAGTCACAGGAGACTTCTTCAGTGAAAGTAGGGTCCTTGGTGCTTGGGCGCCAAATGTGATGACCACATATTTAAAATCAGCCGGAGTCAGGAATTCAGGTTAAGAGAAAAATCTTCAATCTTTATTGAAGTGAAGAGGTGAAAAAGGATTGCGATAGCAATATGGGCAGCTGTGACAGGAAGCCAGCTAGCAAAGGGGGATTGGAGATGAAGGGCCGCCATGATAGCAATGAGAGCTGCTGTGTCAAGATGACCACCTCCTGTCTCTCCTTCCGCTTCTCTTTCCACTCCTTGTCTCCACCCACCAAAAACGTCATTTCCTATACAACACATCAGGATTTGCACAAAGAGTGGGAGAGGGCCATTCTTTCTCCAAGCGTTTATATTAATAGAGTATGGTCCAATTACTATTTAACCTCATGTACTTGGGACCTCAGTGCATCAACTCAAGCCTCAGCCCATTACATATAACTTTGGTGCTTTTTAAAAAAATCCTCAGTGTCTAAACTTGCTTTAGACATTAAACAAATGTCTAAACTAGACACTAAACAAATGATTTTTTAAAAATTTAACATGATGTTACAAGTTATTTCTTTTTTTCTTAGAGGAGTAAAAATACTATTAGTGACCCTCTACATTTTGGCATGTTGTATGAAAGCCCCAATTGCCCCATCCTGGTTTTAACTCTGGCACAGCTATCTGATAAAAGAAATAAAGAAGCCCTTAAATCATCTCATTCTATTTTTCCCTCTTCTATAGCTTTTAGGATGTTTCTGATCCCACTATAACCACCAAACATGCTTCTCCATGGGAATGCAGTGAATACCTCAGCAGAGTCATTGTGGTTATATTGGTACCACTTTACTCACTGTACCCCAGTTGCCTCTTGTACCATGGGTCCCTTTTGGGAAGTTTGGTCTAGTTCCAAACAGGAGATACATGTTTACACAGTAGGGCTGCACCTGTGCTCTGAGGGAAACACTTCTTTCTCCTGATGTCAGTCAGTGCTCAGATGTCATCAGGTAGCCCACTACTCCCACATCTCAAAAGAGAGAGAATTGTCAACCATGTCCTAGTGGTGAAGAGCCACTCTTTCCAGCCACCCAATTTTGGAACATAGGACTCCTTGACTTTCTCTTATGCGTGTAGCCATTGCATCAACATGTCCTTATCTTTTTCTTCTTTGTCATCCTTTCCTTCTCTACTGGTTCAACCTTTTATCACGTCTAGCCTGGATTTTCACAATACCTCAATAATTGAATTATTGAGGTAATTCAATACCTCAATTAGGACCTCAATGGTCTCCCTGCTTCAAATCTTTCCCCTCTCCAATCTATCCTCTATACACTTGCCAAAGTGACATTCTTAAAGCATGGATCAGACCATGAAACTCTTTGTTCAGTAAGCTCCATTGGCTCTCCATTATCTCTATCATCAAAGACAAACTTCTTTGTTTTTATGGTAGAGGAAGTCCAGTTGCTGGTGACCATTATCTATTAACACTAAGGATAGCTTCCTTTCTTCCCCAATGAGTTCCACACCTGACAGGGTTTGTCTTTCCTAACCAACTTCTGCCCTCAAAATAGAAGACTTCAGCATACATATCGATATTCCCTCAAATTCTTTCACTTTCCAGGTCTTCAATCTACCCAGTATTGATTTAACCTCTACTCAGCTATTCACATTGCTTTTCCATTCTCTCTTTTTCTATGTTCTTGAACCCCAAAATTCCTTTATCTGATCATGACCTTTTTTCCATTTTCTTTTTCCCTATGCTTTTAAATAACAATTATTGTGTAATAACAATTGTTGTTCACATCTGACTTTTTGTGACCCCAGTTGAGATTTTCTTGGCAGAAATACCAGAGTGCTTTGCCATTTCCTTCTTCAGCTCATTTGACTGATGAGAAAACTGGAGCAAACAGGATTTAGTGATTTGTCCAGGGCCACACAACTATTAAGTGTCTGAGACTAGATTTGAACTCTGGAAGATGTCTTCATGACTTCAGATCTGCCAGTCTATTTACAATAATCAGCATTTATATATGTTGTTTCATATTACTCTCACAACAACCTTATAAGGGAGGTGCTATTTTTATTCTCACTTTATAAATGAGGAAACTAAGGCAAACAGAGGTAAAGTAATTTTAACCCAGAGTTTTGCAGTTAGTAAATGTCTAAGGCTGGATTTGAACCTATGTCTTGATTCCAAGCCCAGGACTTTAATTCACTATACCACTTAGCTTTAATTCTGTTCTTTGTCCTCACTGTGATGCATTGTCACATGGTAAGCACCCAGTAAGCACTTAATAACTGCTTGTTGACTGATTTAAAGTCATCCACAATTTAACGTCACTGCACCTTCCTAAGCTTATTGCACATTATCCTCCTGTAAGCACTCTTTTGTTCCACCATCTCTTATTTATGTGCTTTGACATAGGTTGTTCCTCCATTTTTGGAATGCATTTTTCCTCCCCTCCATTTCTCAGACTTCTTAACTTCCTTCAGAATTTACCTCAAGTGCTCCCTCCTTCATGAAACTATCCTAGATTCTCCCTGTTTTTAATGCCTTTGCTTTCAAACAAACTTGTATTTACTTTGCATCCAATCATAGAGTATAAGCTTCTTGAGGGCAGGGATGATTTTGTCTTTGTCTCCCCAAAGTTTGGCACATAATCAGCAATAAGTACTACTGGTTGATTGCCTCTACAAGTATATGCATGTGTATATATGCACAAATATACATATATATCTACATATACATACACAAATATGTGTAGTTGCATGTATAAATGTACATACACATACAAATGATCCAAAATAGCCCTTGATCCCAACTACCTCATCTGAAGGAATAGGGACCATATTCATGATATCAGTGCCATAAGGAACTCATTTAAAAAGGAAACTCCCTTTGTCAATACAATTCAAACTCTTGTTTGCAATTTGCATCCTTACAGAGTTGCCTGCATCACTTAAGTGACTCGCTCAGGGTCATATAGCTACTGAGAGAGAGCAGGTTCCTAAGATGTGACTTGAATTCAGGGCTTTCTGGCTCTCAAGCCAACTTTCAATCCACCTATTCCATGATGCCTCTTTATGTGTTTATTTTTAAACATTTTAAAAACTAAATATCAATATTTAAAAACTGAATTCCAAATGTTCTCCCTTCATCTCTTCCTCCCCACAATTATCCATATAAAATCTTGCAAAACAAATTTCCATATTAGTCATGTTGAAAAAAACCCCACATAATAAAAAAATAAGAAACATTAAAAAAAAAATGAAAAAAAGTATACTCAAACTCCATCAGTTTTCTCTCTTGTGGATGACAGCATTTTTCATTCGGGGTCCTTGGGAATTGTCTCAGATCATTGCCTTGATCAGAGTAACAAAGTTTTATAGTTTTGCTGTTAACTGTACAGTAGTCTTCTGGTTCTGCTCACTTTGCATCAGTTCATATAAATCTTTCCATGTTTTTCTGAAACTATCCTGCTCATCATTTCTTATGAAACAGTGGTATTCCACCACAATCATATAACAAACACAGCTTGTTTAGCCATTCCCCAAATGTGTTGATGGTTCTTTGTAAAATGTAATTAATAATAGCACCTCCCTCATTGTGAGTATCAAATAAGACAGTGTATGTAGATATGTATGTATACAATGTTTGTACATATGCATTTCATAAATATTCTATAAACGTACTTTTTAATTATTATTGTTATTGTTATATCTATTTAATGACTTAATGTCTGTGCTCTGCCAGCTTTCTCTTCATTTGTCCTTTAGTCAGAATAGTTAGATAGGAGGAAGGGATAAGGGAAAGAAGAAGGAGAAGTAATGCTATAGATAATTGTATAGCATTACCAGGGTTATTTTCTAGGTTCCCTTCTGCTTGACTGGAATGGTGTATTCTAGGAACTGCGTAATATAAATGAATCGGACTTAAAAAAAAAAACACAAAAAACTTGGCAGCCTTTGAGGGATTGGGGAGGATGAGGTGACCGCTATTGCTTTCACCTTCCAAATCCTTGAACATACCTGGAAGTTTATTAGAGTTCCTGGAAGAATTTCTAAACCTGAAAACGACTTTCTGTGAGGCTGCTGAAAAGTGTTATTTGTAGGGAGAAAAAATTAGCAGAAGAATTGAAGGTCATGAGAGGAGCAGAAGGTTGATGGAGACCTAGATAGACACCTTCTGAATATCCCCTGTCAGTGTAGATGAGGATATATAGCATGGAGCCCGCTTTTACTATGACAAGCCCAAGAGCTTAAGGAGGGAAAAGTATGAATTTCAGGACAAGGTGGCATTGGGCTGACGTAGCTCCTCTGGATAGGTAGTTTTTCTGTATTTTGGAATCATCAAGACAAAAAATTAGGACTGGAAAGAATCTTAGTTCTCTGGCCATCACCCTAATATTCTCTTTTGAAACTACCTTTTGGGTCCCCAGCTAGGATAGGTGAACTTTTGTCTTTGCCAGGAACCAGACTTCCCTTGTATCATTCTCTGGCTATCTTGGCACAGTGTATTACATGACCCTCCTCGGCTTCTTTGCACCTTTTTATTTATATTTTTCTTTAATTAGAATTCAAGGTCCCTGGGGTTATGACTGTTTTTTTTTTTTTTTTTTTTTTTTTTTTTTTTTTTTTTTTTTGTATTTATATCCCTAACACTTAACCTAGTGCCTGACATATAATAAGTTCTCTGGTTATTTGTCATTTCCTTCCTTCCTTCCTTCCTTCCTTCCTTCCTTCCTTCCTTCCTTCCTTCCTTCCTTCCTTCCTTCCTTCCTTCCTTCCTTCCTTCCTTCCTTCCTTCCTTCCTTCCTTCCTTCCTTCCTTCTTCCTTCCTTCCTTCTTCCCTCCTTCTTTCCTTCACTCCTTTCTTCCTTCCTTCTCTTCCTTCCTTCCTCTCTCCCTTCCTCTCTTCTTCCCTCCTTTCCTCCCTCCCTCCCTCCTTTCCTCTTTCCCTCCCTCCCTCCCTTCCTTCCTTCCTTCCTCCTTCCTTCCTTCCTTCCTTCCTTCCTTCCTTCCTTCCTTCCTTCCCTCCCTCCTCCCTTCCTTCCTTCCTTCTTCCTTCTTCCTTCCTTCTTCCTTCCTTCCTTCCTTCCTTCCTTCCCTCCCTCCCTCCCTCCTTCCTCTTTCCCTCCCTCCCTTCCTTCCTTCCTTCCTTCCTTCCTTCCTTCCTTCCTTCCTTCCTTCTTCCTTCCTTCCTTCCTTCCTTCTTCCTTCCTTCCTCCCTCCCTCCTTCCTTCCTTCTTCTCTTCCTTCCTTCTTTCCTTCCCTCCCTCCCTTCCTTCCTTTCTTCTCTTCCTTCTCTTCCTCTCTCCCTCCCTCTTTTCTTTCTTTCTTTCTTTCTTTCTTTCTTTCTTTCTTTCTTTCTTTCTTTCTTTCTTCTTTCTTTCTTTCTTTCTTTCTTTCTTTCTTTCTTTCTTTCTTCCTTCCTTCCTCCTTCCTTCCTTCCTTCCTTCCTTCCTTCCTTCCTTCCTTCCTTCCTTCCTTCCTTCCTTCCTTCCTTCCTTCCTTCCTTCCTTCCTTCCTTCCTTCCTTCCTTCTCTTCCTTCTCTTCCTCCTTGCCTTTCTCTTTCACACAAAAATACATACACACACTATATCTATCTAGGTCTCTATCACTCATAGCCTTCAATTCTCCCGCTATTTTTTTCCTCCCTTCTCTTCAGCAGGCACACAGAAAGTGTCCACAAGCATACATTATATATAAAGGAATATATGTTCAGATAGGTATATTTATTATATGTATATATTATACACATGTTATATATATACCACACATATATGTAGATATATGTAGATATATATATATATACACACATGCACAGAGGTATATATTATAAAAAGTTTTTAAAATGGAGGTGACAATAGCACTGGGGGGTTCAGGAAAGGCCTGAACAACAACATTCATTTATTAATCAATTCATCCCACTACTGTTTATTAAATACTTATAAGATTCTGAGAGTGTGATTTGAGGCATACTGGGAAACCTCTTCTGTCCAATTACATCTCCTTCACCAGCATATCATTAAGATAGACAATTCATTATTAGAGATTCATTCCTTTGGATAAATGAATGAATGGATAAAAAGTATCAATAAGCCTTTACGTGTTCCGAACATAGACATTAAGATATTGAATAGAATGTAACTTCTCATAGTGGATAGAGAACTGAACTCTGGAATCAGGAAGATTGTACTATTTTTCTGTGCCCCAAGCAAGAATATGGGCTGCTGAACAGTAACTAACTTGCATGGCTCTCTCTAGAAGCACTGTATACCAGTGAAATCACAGATCTGGACCTCTTTTCTCCATCTCTAATGTCTTCACTCTCCACCTTACCCAATTCTCGCCAATTAAGTTTAAGTCTCCTTGTCAAAGGGTAACATGTTAGCCTGAGTTAATCTGTTAGATTTTCTTCTGTATCAGAGTAGTCAGTCAGTCAGTCAGTCAAGAAGCATTTCTTAAAGCACTCATCATATGCTGGGCACCATGTTAAGTACTGGGCAAAAATCACAGTCCCCAGCATCAAGAAATTCATATTATAAAGTAAAGCTTCTTAAACTAAGGGTTGCAACCTCATGTGGGGTTGCATAATTGAATGTGGTGGTTGCAAAATTATAATTTGTTATCATTAAAAATTTGATTTGTATACCTATTTTGTATTCTTAGATACTTGGAGTTGTGTAAAAGTTTTATGGGTGAAAAGGGGTCCTGAGTAGAAAAAAATTTAAGAAATCCTTTTAAGAGAAACAACTAGTTTAGAACAGGTTTTGTGAAGGAGAGCAGAACCGATTAGGTTCTCGTGTCATTTGGGGGTCAGTGAGCATTTGGACTGAAGTAGTACCATGATAATGGAGACATACATCGGAAGGATTGGTTGACACCGACAATATTGTCCTTCTCTTGGGTCACTGATAGCGGTAGTGTTGGCAGGAGAGGAAGGCTTCCAGCAGACCCACAAGGCTCTAATGCTTAGCAGAAATTAAGACCCATCCACTGGTCACCTCTCAGAACTGTCCTTCCATTGCCTTCCTAAGTTGATCTATGACAGCATTTGAAAGAATGCCAGCAAATGTCCTGCTGATTCATCCATGGAGTTTAATGAAGTTATTGCCTGGGACCAGCTGCCTTTAACAGGAAGGCTTTGCTCGGCTTTAACTGCAGCTCATTGCTCATTTCTGAACTAAAACACTTCTAGCTAGCTCCTTAGGCAACATAAACCCTGGATGGGTGGCTAAATGCTCCAAATTGCCCCCACCATCCCTTTTTATAAACTCCTCTAACAGAAGGCTGCCTTTTTAAATTTATGTCTGTTGCGTTCTTTTGACATAAAAATAGTAATAAATCATCATCATCATTGCTATTGATCCCCAATTGGAGAAAAGCACATCAGGGAAGACTCAGCTGACCACAGGCAATTAGGTGGTACAGTGGCAAGTCTGAAATCAGGAACACCTGAATTCAAATCTAGTGGCAGATACTTAACAGCTATGTGAGCTTGAGTAAGTCACTTAACTTCAGTTCCTGGCACATAAGAAGAGCTATAGAAATGTTAATTATTATTATTAACTATCTCTCTGGATCAGCATTGGACTGGAAATTGGGAAACCTGGACTTGTCTTGTTCTTGTCATTATTTATGTGATCTCAGGCAAGTCATATTAAATCATTTATAAAATGAGGGGAATTGGGCTAAGAGATGTCTAAAGTCTTCTAGCTTGAGCAAACTATACATGTAACTGTCATTAAATAGCTCTGGGTGTATATGAGTGAAGAAGTATATATTAAGTATTACCATGTGTGAAGCACTAAATCCTGATACCCCATTTCCCAGAACATTTTCATGAATGGTAGATCATGAAAATGTTCTGGGAAATGGGGTATCAAGATTTAGTGCTTTGAAAACTTTGAAAAGTTTTGCATAGATGCGCCAATCAAAACTACACCTCTTGAATTTCTTTACACATAGAGAAGTGGAAGAGAAATAATTTCAGTAACAGAGCCCTAACAATAGGGTGGGCCATAGTCAGGAAAGATTTACCATGGGAGGTGACATAGGAATTAAACCTTGAAAGAATCTAAAAATTATGAGTAGAGGTGAGGAATAATTGCATTCTGGCACGAGGACAGTCTAAGAAAAAGGACAAAAGCGGAATTGAGAATGCTGAGTTCAGTAATAGAGAGTGTGATGACAACATAGAATACTCTAAGGGGAATATTTTGAAATGTTTGGAAAGGTAAGTTAGAGTCAAATTTGAAAGGGCATTAAAAAAAATCAAATGAAGGTAGCCTTGCTGTACCGGATCTAAAATTATATTATGAAGCAGCAGTTACCAAAACCATTTGGTATTGGCTAAGAAATAGACTAGTTGATCAGTGGAATAGGTTAGGTTCAAAGACAAAACAGTCAATAACTTTAATAATCTAATGTTTGACAAACCCAAAGACCCCAGCTTTTTGGATAAGAACTCGCTGTTTGACAGAAATTGCTGGGAAAATTGGAAATTAGTATGGCAAAAACTAGACTCACACTTAACACTGTACATCAAGATAAGGTCAAAATGGGTTCATGACCTAGGCATAAAGAATGAGATTATAAATAAATTAGAAGAACATAGGATAGTTTACCTCTCAGACCTGTGGAAGAGGAAGGCATTTATGACCAAAGAAGAACTAGAGATCATCATTGATCACAAAATAGAAAATTTTGATTATATCAAATTGAAAAGCTTTTGTACAAACAAAACTAATGCAGACAAGATTAAAAGGGAAGCAATAAACTGGGAAAACATTTTTACAGTCAAAGGTTCTGATAAAGGCCTCATTTCCAAAATATATAGAGAATTGACTCTAATTTATAAGAAATCAAGCCATTCTCCAATTGATAAATGGTCAAAGGATATGAAAAGACAATTCTCAGATGAAGAAATTGAAACTATTTCTAGCCATATGAAAAGATGCTCCAAGTCATTATGAATCAGAGAAATGCAAATTAAGACAACTCTGTGATACCATTACACCTGAGATACCACCTAACAAACAGTCAGATTGGCTAGAATGACAGGGAAAGATAATGTGGAATGTTGAAGGGGATGTGGGAAAACTGGGAATTAATACATTGTTGATGGAGTTGTGAACGGATCCAACCATTCTGGAGAGCAGTTTGGAACTATGCTCAAAAAGTTATCAAACTGTGCATACCCTTTGATCCAGTAGTGTTTCTACTGGGCTTATACCCCAAAGAGATACTAAAGAAGGGAAAGGCACCTGTATGTGCCAAAATGTTTGTGGCAGCCCTGGCCACAATAGTGGCCAGAAACTGGAAACTGAGTGGATGCCCATCAATTGGAGAATGGCTGAATAAATTGTGGTATATGACTATCATGGAATATTATTTTTCTGTTAGAAATGACCAGCAGGATGATTTCAGAAAGGCCTGGAGAGACTTACATGAACTGATGCTGAGTGAAATGAGCAGGACCAGGAGATCATTATATATTTCAACAACAATACTATATGATGATCAATTCTGATGGACATGGTCCTCTTCAACAATGAGATGAACCAAATCAGTTCCAATAGAGCAGTAATGAATTGAACCAGCTACACCCAGCGAAAGATGACTATGAACCATTACATAGAATTCCCAATCCCTCTATTTTTGTCCGCCTGCATTTTTATTTCCTTCACAGGCTAATAGTATACTATTTCAAAGTCTTATTCTTTTTGTACAAAATAACTATTTGGACATGTATACTTATATTGTATTTAATTTATACTTTAATATATTTAACATGTATTGGTCAACCTGCCATCTGGGGGAAGAGGTGGGGGGAAGGAGGGGAAAAGTTGGAACAAAAGGTTTTGCAATTGTCAATGCTGAAAAATTACCCATACATATAACTTGTAAATAAAAAGCTATAATAAAGAAAGAAAGAAAAAAAGAAAGAAAGAAAGAAAGGGCATTAAACCTCAGGCTGATTCATTTGTATTTTCTCCTAGAGATAAGATAGTTCCTAAAGCTTTTGGGAAAATAAGAGTGTTATGATCAGATCTGTGCTTTAAAAATATCAGTTTTTAAAAGTTATATGGAAAATGGAGTGGAGAAGAGAGACACCAGGATCAAAGAAATCAATTGGGAAAATAAGAGTACCTGGAAGAAATTAAGCAAAAGATACAAAATAGAATAGTTATAGAGGAGGGAAATGGCAAAGAGAACTAATACCTCAGAAAAGCCAGTAGCAAAACTTATTTAAGAACTGAATACATTAAAATTAAAATGATGCAGTAAGATAATAAGAAATACTTAAAAATGAGCGAACAAAACAAATTTTAAAAAGTAAGGAAACAGGTGATGGTGAGATAATTTTAGAATTATTGTACTACTAAAGTAATGACATCCCCCCTCCAAAAATTGGATATCATTTTGCAAAAAAAAATCATTAATGAAAACACCCTATTTTTCTTACAGTCTAAGAACAAAGTGAAAATAGAATGAACTCATCTATGACCTTCTGAAAAAAAAGAATCCAACAACAACAAAAAAAAAACCCTAAAATAAAAACTCCCATAAGCATCATAATCAAAATCTAGAACTTTCAGATCAAAGAAAAATTACTGCAAATAATCAAAAGGAATTCAGTCAGTATCACATGAGTCTTAATAGCTGCCACTCTAAAGAAAAGGAGAGCTTGGAATACAGAGATTCCAGAAGGTAAAGGATAAAGGTTTGCACCAAGAATCTGGCAAAACTAAGGGTGAACTTACAGGGAAGAATGGATCTTTAATGAAACAAAGAGTTCTCAAGAATTCCTCATGAAAAGACCAGAATTAATAGACACTTTTAAACGGAAGTGCAAGAGTCAAGAGGAGCATAGAAAAGTACACACATTTGATCATTTGGAAGGGTTTGTCTGGTATTGAATTGTTTACATGGTAATGGGGGAAAAGAAACAAATATTTTCTTAGAATTTTAATGTCTTCAGAGATATAGAAAAAATTATAGCAGACACACAGATTAACCAAAAACAAATGGGTAGTAATCATGATTATAATAAGATGACAGTTAATATAAAGTAGGATAAAAAATATGAGTAGGGAAATTGCATTGTACTTGACACTACAGATAATGAAACAATAGCAGTATTAATAAATACACTAAACTCTATAGTATCCAAATAATTTTAAAAAATCAAATTGCAGAGAAAAATAGACAGTTTTTTTACTATTATATAACTATTGTTATAGGCTATATCACTATTATACTTCATAATATTGAAAAACCTCAATGTAACTCTTTCAGATTTAGATAAATCTAATAAAGTATAAACATAAATAAGCAAGAAAGAAGTTTAGGACCTGAATAGTACTTTGGAAAAATTAGAAGTGATAAGAACTGGTCCTTACTAAATGGTAACAGAAAGGAATTTAAATATTAACCAAAAATTGCATCTTTACAAATATTAACCATATGTTGAAGCATAAAAACCTCAATAAAAATAGAATAGGGGTGAGTCTTAGGAGAAGACTAATGACTTTCATTTTGGATGTACTGATTTTGAGATGCCTTTGGGACATATAAATGGAGATGTCCAGTAGGCTATTAGAGATAGAAGACTGAAGGTCAGGAGAGAGATGAAGACTGGATATATTGAAGGAGAAATCATTTACATAGAAATGATATTTAAACCCATGGGAACTGATGAGATCACTAAGAAATTGGTTACAAAGGAAAAGAAGAAGGCTTCAAGAAGAACACTGGAATAGACCCACCCTTGTGGTCAGGATGTGGATATTCTTTTAATCCTTGGTTATGTATTTTGTGGTAGTGATGAAATGGAGACTGAAATCAGAGCTTCACAAGTTAAGTTTATTTCCTGGAGCAAGTACCACAAACCACACCCAGGGAAAAAGCCATGAAGAGTCCCTTCAATTAGAGTTGGGAGGAATAGAGATTAATAGCAGTATAGGGCTATGTGTGGGGAGGTTGTTAGGCTCACAGAAATATTTGTAGGGAGAAAAGGAAAAATATATGCAGGGATGAAATTCACCATTTCCTATCATCTAATAATTTTACATTTTAATTAATTGCTCTGGCTAATTAGGTTCTGGGTTTTCTTTTTTTACTTTTATAATATTGAGTACATACATTTGATATTTGAAAAGATTGATTACTTGTTTATATTTTTTATGAATTAAATTTGGAGCTCCCTAATTTCAGCACCCTTAGATAAAGCCCCATTTGCCTACCCTATTCATCCAAGTTCTACTTTAATGTATTTGTACTACTCTTTTTAGCTGCTGTGTTCTCAGACCTACCTTTTCCCTGCCTCAGGAGGTGGCTGTCATGTAGATTCCTTTTATGAGCGGGTAAAGTGACAGAAGAAAATAACTGGATCTGTGAGTAGAGAGCTTATGTCAAACCGTTGGTGTGTCTCTGGCTGTAAAATTCTCTTCATTGCTAACTTTGGAGAGAATAATACTTCATGCCTGAGGCATATGGAGCGTTTTATTATTTCTTAAATCACTAGTATATTTATATATGACTAGCTTACATGGCAAGTCACCCCCACCCCTCATCTCCAAGCTGTTTCCTGACACTTACCAGCAAACACCCCCTAGAAATTCTTGGTTGAACTCCATGTTTCCTTCCATAAAGTTCTTTGGGAACTGTGTATGTGCATGACCACATTTCTAAAGAAAAAGGAACTTTTTCTCCTTTGTAACTTATTTAGCTTGTATTTATTCAATATTTGTAGAGATAGACATTTATCTACCTGCCCTTTACAAGAAAAATCCAGTTGCAATGACTGTTGGCATGAGAGAGAATTGGAGAAGGGCTGGCTGTGTTCATACTATTCACTTATACTGAAATTAGTTGGGTTCAAATGTTGCTGAAAGTAGTTTGAATATTAAAAAATGGGCATGCTACTATACTGCTATTACAATTTTGAATTGGTGACTTTGGTGGGGAAATCAAATTGAAATTATTTAATAAGTATTAGAAAACTATAGATACTATTTGCCATGATTGTTTCATATCAGGACTATACTTGATAATATTATTGATTTAAAAAGAAATCTATCTACATGTGCAAAAATGTACCTAGCAACATGAATCAAAATGGCAAACAAACAAAAGCTCTTGAAAAGCCACCTGTGCAATGATTTGGGAATGGCTGAGTAAATTGTGGTATATACATTTAATATTATTTGGCTAAATGAGGATTTGTTAAGTGTTTACTAGGGCCTGAGGAATTCAATTAAAAAAAGAAACAATCTTTTCCCTCAAGAAACTTCTATTCTATTAGGAGAAAACAAAAGGCACAGTATTCCCAATCTGTAATTACATTTTTTTTTTTTTTTTTACAATTTTCTAATGCACACTTAATACAAAATATAAACCAAGTAGTTTCATTGTAGGGAAGGAGGGCTAAAATATTAACTCCTGGAAATCAAGAAAGACTTCTCATGGAAGGTAGTGAAACATGCTGGAATCCTATTGTAAAAAATATCAGAAAATTTTTAGGAAATGATCCCAAGAAACCAAAATAACAATACATACACTGATTATAACCATGTAAATAATTAGAAAAATAATATCAGTAGAAAATATTTAAATATCGATCAATACATAGAAAACTTCAGAAGGGGACATAGAAACAAATAGATTGATGTTGTTACTACCTTGTAATATTCAATATATCCATTTTTAAAAAGATAAAAAAATTTTACAATTTCAAGTGCACTCAATTTTTATTTTTAAATTTTCTTTTCACATATTTAAAATTCAGAAGTTGAGCATATTTTTTAAAATGAAGGTTAAATGTAAAATTTTGATTGTAGGATAGTCCCTTCAACAGGATCTGATATGTAAAATGTAAGCCTAAATCTCATTTGCCTATTGTAACTTTATATTAAAATGCTTTGTCCTGGCCTTGCTTAGCACTATATAAGTACACTTTGGTGATCCTTTATTAGAGGAAATAACTTTTATCAGGGGCAAGCTAAAGGGCCTGGGAAAGGCTATTTACCTTTTAACACCCTTCCCCCATACACACACCCCTCATCATCCCCCAAAGAAAATAAAAAAAAAAGATGTTGGCTTTCTAGCATATGTCAATTCTTATCGAGTAGTCTTCCCCCTTTGAGGATAAAAAAACCTTGCCAAAGGACTTAGTGTAGTGCCTTGCCCCTGGAAATGTGCTAAGTGTGCAGTAAAGGGGGCTCCTCTACTTTGCTGGGCTCAGAATCCTCAGGAGCTACCCAGGAAGGACTTAGGGCCATACCAAAGACTAGTTTTCGATGCAGTTTTTTGAAATGAAATGCTTTCTAAAGATAGTATTATTGTTGTTTAAATTAATCTCTGTAAAGGGGAAGCATTTTCCATCAGGCAGTGAGAGAGATGACAGGCTTGGTCTGTGACTTCTAATTTTTGCACTGGCTCTGTGGAGATCCATATGAACTTGATATTGGCCTTTTGGATAAAAATCTCCATTATGCAAACATTTTATATATTCCTACTATGTGTCAAGAATAGTGCTGGGTGCAAGGGAACAAAAATAGTAGCTTCTGAACTCAAAATCATAGATTTTGAATACACAAAATAAATATAAGATGGCATGAGCACCTTAGTGTATCAAAGAAAGGCTCCTCTATAGAAGGTGTGATCTGATCTGAATCTTAAAGGGAATTAGAGATTCCAAGAGGTGGGGAGGAGGGAGTGCATTCTAGGAGTGAGAGAAAGCTGGTATCAGGTTGGCTCTTCAGGGGAATTGTGTGTATTAAGGCTGGAAAAGTAGGTTAGGGTTAGAGTTGTAAAAGAGGGCTTTAAACAACAAACAGAGGAGTTTCTGTTTGGTTTGTTCTTATTTGGTTATTTTTCAGTCTTTCCCAACTCTTTGTGACTCCATTTAGGGTTTTCTTAGCAGAATGACTGGAATGATTGTCCACTTTGCAGCTGAGACACTTTTACATATGAGGGAACCTGAGGAAAACAAAATTAAATGACTTTCCCAGGATCATACAACTGGTAAATGTCTGAGATCAGATTTGAAGTGGAAGAAGCATCTTCCTGAAATTCTCTCCACTGAATCACTAGCTGTTTGGAGAAACCAGTTCTCCCAATCTGTGATTACACTCTAGATTAGTGAAGGGAAGAAGGAAAGTTAGGGGGACAAGGGAGGCGAACCATATGTAATCCAAGGTCCAGTGAAATATCACAAATCAAATATTTCGAGTCTTCTCTGCCCACACAGCACCCCCGCTTCCACCCACACACATCAACGTTCACTCTTCATTCTGCTAAACGTGTCAGAAATGCCACAGAGCGCACACATAATCACTGCCATTGAGTGGCTGGCTGTCCTGGCACATCCATCTTAGCTCAAAATAACCCGTGTAACCTAAGAGTAAATCAGTGACTGGACACATGGTGCCAAGCATAATCTCAAGCAACATTTAACTAGGTTCAATATTTATTTCCCTGCTTTGAGTCCCTTTGAAATGATCTGGAATTGGTTCAGACAGGACTAGCCCTCATTTTATGGAGCTTCTGGAGTGCTGCCAGAAGCACGAGGGGTCCGGTGGCAGGGAGAATCAGAAAAATCAGGAAGAAAAATCCCTCCAAGTGCATTTCAACCTTTTACGAAATCCTCTTCTGAATAATTTGCAGCATCTGAGACTCATAATAGGGTCAAAACTGTGAATGATATAAGTATCCCTTAGTACCGGCCTCCTCTTATCCCCAATAGAAAGGTAGATATTGCTATTGTTCTGTTTATATTAACAAATATTTTGGAAGACCATAGAGAATAAAGGAGAGCAACAAAATCTACTATTGGTACCTGCAGAAATAATCAAAGATGATGGCTAAGGATTTGGATTTTCTTGTGTTTTATTTTTGGTTCGGATAGGTCTGACTCTTTGTGACCCCATTTTGGGGTTTTCTTTGCAGAGATACTAGAATGGTTTGGCCTTTCCTTCTCCAGCTCATTTTACAGATGAGGAAACTGAGGCAAACAGAGTTGAATGATTTGCCCAGGATTATATAGCTAGTAAATGTCTGAGACTGGATTTGAACTCGTGAATATGAGTCTTTCTGATTCTAAGCCCAGCGCTTTATCCACTGGAACACATAGCTGCCCCCCAAAATGTCATTAGGAGGAATACATTCCATTCTTCATCGGAGTTTTAGCTGCCCAGAGAATGTACTTTTAAATTTGATGGATGAGGAGAGTGAATAACTAAATAGCACCAATCCTTTGGTTTTATATCACAAATGTTCAATCAATAGGAAACTAACCCAGCATGGATTCTTGAGCAAGAAATCTCAGTATGGCAAGATTGCTCGCTGCTAAAGGGCTATCGAACTGACTTTGAATGGCTTCATACTTAGTGGAATTTTTATTATAAAAGACTGACATGGCTAAGTGAAATGATTAATATTTGCCCATCTGGTGTAGAATGTAATCTGCCTTTTTTTAAGTTAGAAAAATAAAAAGAGAGGGAGTAGGAGGAAAGAGAGGGAGAAACAGACAGAGCAAGAGAAAGTGAAGAGTGAGGGGAAGAGGAAGAGAGAGGAAAGGTGAAAGAAGGAGAGAGAGAGAGAGAGAGAGAGAGAGAGAGAGGAGAGAGAGAGGAGAGAGAGAGGAGAGGAGAGAGAGAGAGAGAGAGAGAGAGAGAGAGAGAGAGAGAGAGAGAGAGAGAGAGAGAAAAGCAGAGAGAGACAGAGACAGTCACACACACACACACACACACACACACACACACACAGACAAATGAGAGACAAAGAGAGAAAGGAGAGACTCATACATACATATAGTCAGAGATAGAGAGAAGAGAGAAACTCTCTGCTATGGATTTAGATGAATTTGAAGCAACTTTTATTTTTCCACTGGACTAGGAGTTTTGTTTTGCATCTTTTTCTTTCTGAATCCCAAATTTGGCATCAGGTCCAAATCCTCACTCTGCCAGTGACTACTTTGGTCAAGTCACTCAGTTTCTTTATCTGTAGAATGAGGCAGTCAAGATTACATCAGGGTTTCTTAAACTTTTCCCATTCATGACCCCTTTTTGCCTAAGAAATTTTTATGTGACCCTCTAGTATATAGCTAAATAAAATAAGTATACAAATCAAACCTTTACTGATAATAAATCATAAAAGAAATTTAAAAAATCAAATTCTTTGGTGTATATGTATATATAAACTTTACTATTTATTAAAGACAAGCAAATTTGCATACTGAGATAGATTGCTTGTTTATTTTTACATAAAAAATTAAATCTTGGCAGAATACTTGATACTGTAGTACGTAGAACATTCAGAAACCATTTACTTTTGCCAAATTTTTTGCAAACCCCACATGCAGTTATGTGACCCTATGGGGGAGTCATGGGGTCATGATTTACAATTTAACAAGATTTGGACTAGATGAGGTCTCCACCATCTTTTGTTAAAGGAAAACACCAGAAAACATTCCCCTTCTTTTCTTTTCTTTTATTTTTTGGCGAGGCAGTTGAGAGTGTTAAATATCTTAGGCCACATTTGAACTCGGGTCCTCCAGGTTTGATGCTCTATGCACGGTATTATTTAGCTGTCTCCAGAAAGTTTTCCCAATGTTGTTCATCACATGTTTTATTACCTCCAGTATCAAAGATAAAAAGCTATGTTGACCCTCACATCCTAGCCCATTCCTACCTTTCCACTTTACTCCCTTTCTTACACTTACACCTTATTTTACCTTTCTTACACTTTACTCCCTTGCACAAACTTTTCATTCTAGTGACCCCGGCCTCATGGCAGTTCCACCAGTCAGACACTTCATTTTCTCTGGCTGCCCTTCATGTCTAGAATATCTCCTCCTCTCCCCTTATGGTTTTAAGTCCCATCTAAACAATCCTATCTTCTACTGAAAGCCTTTCTCAATTATTCTCAATTTTGGTGCCTTCTTGCTCTTAATTATTTTCTCCTAATTTTTGACAGCTTATCCCTACCTCTCATAAATTGTAAGCTCTTTGAGGGTAGGGGCTGTGTTTTCCCTCTCTTGGTATCCTCAGTGTTTAACATAGTTCCTGGTATGCTAAAGGCACTTCATAAACATTTATTGACTGATTAATGACTTAAAGCACTCTCTAAGTGCCAGCTGTTACTATTGCCACTTCTTTGAGCCTCAGAATTTTTTACTTATAAAATGAGGGAATTAGAGCAGGTGATTCTTAATAGCCCTGACATTCTGTAACAAAGTTATGGGAATTCAAGGCTTACCATGGCACAAGATGGGCAGCCATGATTGGGTCTGACCTGTCTCTTCTTATATTGTGAACTCTGTCAGGGCAGGAATCATATTTTTACCTTTCTTTGCATCCCCAATGTTTATCACTGTACCTGGCATATAGGAAGAACTAAATAAATGCTTGTTGAGTCTGACTGATTATATCACTGGGGATATCAGGATCAGGAATCTTCCAGAGCTATTGGAAGATGACTTTAATCAGATTTAATGCTACAGAGGGAAAGAAAGATGGAAATGCTTTTAGGATCATAGTTTTAGAACAAGAAAAATCTTCTTCACCTTCCTTCACAGTATGCAAAGATAGCTTGAATTTTGTTGTATAGGACAGATAGGACAGACAGTGACTTTAATTACAGCTTCAGGTCTTCCTGAACACTTTGACTAGTGTTATGCTATTCATTTCAAATTAATTGATTTGCCAGCCTAGGACCATGAAATGAAACTGGAATCTGGAATCAGAGACTGAAGGTTCAAATCTCTGTTTGGATTCTTACTCCCTATATGATTTTGGGCAAATCACTTACCCCATGTTTGCCTTAGTTTCTTTATCTGTAAAATAGTACCTATCTCCCAGGATTATTTGTGAGGATCCAGTGAAATAATATTTGCAAGGTGCTTAGCACAGTACCTACAACATAGGTACAATATAAATGTTAGCTATTATCATTGTTGAGTTGTTTTTCAGTTGTGTCCAATTCTTCATGTCTCCATTTAGGGTTTTCTTGGCAAAGATACTGCAATGGTTTGCCATTTTCTTCTCCAGCTCATTTTATAGATGGGAAAACCGAGGCTAATGGGGATTAAATGACTTGCCCAGAGGCACACAGTTAGTAAGTATCTGAGGCTAGATTTAAAGTAGGGTCTTCCTGACTCCAAGATCAACACTCTATCTCCCGAGCCATCTAACTGCTCACATTATTATTATTACTATTGTCTATATACTATTACAATATTTAATTTGCATGGCCATTTGCTTCCTATACATAGTGTTTATTTCTCAGAGGCACTTAAAATATCCCTGGTTCACACACACACACACACACACACACACACACACACACACACACCCTGGCACTTCAAATCCTTAACCAAAATAAATACTTGTACTATTCTGGGATGAGGTTTGATTAGAAAGCTATAAACTTGAAGTCCCTATGTGCAAGTGAAGACATTGAATAAAACCACTTGACCACCCTTGTTATAGAGTTAAAATATTTTTTTTCCTGGCCACAAGCTAAACTTTTCCCCAAATCTGATCCGTTTTTAGGCCTGCTAGGTGAAGATGGTGAGGGAAAGGGGAAATGTTAGGTAGTGGGTCCCCACTCCTGACAAGCCAGAGAGGAAGTCCACCCTCTTTCATTCTTCAGTCCAGAAGTTCTTATCTCCCCTTACCCCCCTCCTCCCCCCGAGCACATGAAGTACATAGATTTCAGGGAATCTGTGCATGTGGACAGGGAACAATTCCATCTTGATTTTCACAAACCCATAACTGAGATTTAGTATTTTCCTTGATTATGAATGCAGACAAGAAAACATTATTCTGAGAGGGACTCCAAAGACTTTTCCAGACTCCCAAACATGTCCTCCACACAAAAATCTTTAAACCCTTCAGTCCCCTTGAAAACATGGAATGGACCCATGGTTTGAACATTTTGCTGTGATCCTTCTGAACTCAATTCTCTTTTGTTCCCTGTCTCCTTACCCATTTTTCAAGCTTTCATAGTTCAATAAAAATGCTGAAATAATGAATGGTTAATTTTGCCGTTTAGAAGTATTCAGGGAATTGCCACATGGTACACCATTCAAACTTTGCTGGTCTTGACAACAGAGAAGTGAAAGAGAGAACTGAGAGGAAATTACTGCTTGATTCTCTTAAGACTGGTTATTTATTGGCCATTAACACCATATTCACACATACAAGCAAGTACTGAGTTACTTAACAGTTTTTCAGGGTGACAGGGGAGATTCCCATCATCCACTCAGCCCAAAATATTTTTAAAGTAGCTTGTTGTTAATGGTATGGTATGAAAGACTTATCCTTTTCCCACCTGACCCTCCTTATCAACTAATTTGCACTTAGCTTGAGTTAGGAATGAGGCAGATGATAGCATCATCGACTTAAGCCTTTCTCTAATGGACCTTAGAGGTCATCCAATCCATCCCTCTTCATTTTATATGTGAGGACACTCTAGCCTAGAGGAATTAGATGAACTTGGCCAAGGTCACACATTTAGTCAGTGAAAAAAAAGTAGATTTTTAATTAAGAATTTTTTGCTCCCAAACCAGTCAAGGACCCATTATACCATACTTCAGGGAACTAAAGGTAAGACAAGAAAACATTAGCTTCTTATACAGAAATCTTCGGACAGAACCTATTCATATGTGAACTTTTCAAATTCCAGAAAGGTCCTAGGAGAAGTCTGAGAGCTGATTTGACCACATCTGTGTACTATCCAACACCATGGGTGTATCTGACAAAGGGGAAAGAATCAGATCTTAGGGGAGTAGCTCCAAGAAACTTGTTTTTATGCTTCTGTCTTCCCTACATCAGTTGGAAATGAGCTTTTCTTCCTTACATCTTCACTAGTTTTTTTTTTTTTTTTTTTTAATCTCTCATGCATTTGCATGTCCTTTTGTAACCTAGTTGTTCCTGTATTTATTGTATTCCCTTACCAGACTGTAAGTTCTATGAGAGCAGGGACATAGTCTTTTTGGATCTTTATATTAGTCTCCAAAGCCCAGTACAATGCTTTGCCCATGACAGATGCTTAATAAAAGTTTGTAGGTTCTGCCTTCTGGACCATATTACTGCCCAGGGCCTATGAATAGATTTTTTTTGGGGGAAGTGCAGTGTGCAAGGGGGTGGGGTTGGTCATGAGACTCTTTCCGCTAGGAATCAATGAAATTCATTAGGTCAAATGCTAGGAGATCTGATTATTTAAGCAACTATTAAAAAGTTAACTGAAACTTGGGAATGTTTCTTCATGAAGGTTATAGCAGTAGAGGTTGTTAGATGATATTTAACAGTCCCTTAAATATTATTTACTAAAATAAGATAGCAGCTTTCAGAGAAAATGCACCAAGAAAATAAAAGTCTCTACTTTTGGAGAGCTCAGGAACAACCTTGCTATTCTAGTACTGTCACAGATTTTTACCAAACCTGTTTTTCAGGGATTTAAAACTCACTCATAAAAATTAATAGTGGACTTTTATGCAATTTAAAAACAAAACAGATTTGGTTTTAAATCCTATAAGTACTCATTTTTTTTTCAAAAAAGACTAATAAAATTGTACTCTCTACCGTTGCTTTTCTGAAGGCTAACAGAAGTCACCTTGTATGCATGAGAACACAGGGCAGCCATGGTGGTAGAGGATAAGCAGCTTTTATCCCCAATCCTGACCATGAAGAGCAGCTTTTTATTATTCCCAGCTATATCTGTGGCCCTCAATGGAAAATGCCAGCTATTCACATTTTTTTTATGCTGAAAATTAAATTAAATGTCCAGAAAAGGTACAGGATAGTCAGCTTGGTTCTCCTGTTACAGCTCCTCAGATGGCAACAATGCACAGTTTGAATCCATCCAAGAATGACATTGTGGGCTCCCTCTGCCATTCCTGTAGCGGGAGGACTTTCCCTTCCCTCTTGCTCTCCACTCAACCCCTGCCAGCCACAGAATGGACTAGCCCAATCTGGCTAACTGTTAGAATGAGCTGATGATTCACTGAGTGGAGAGGTGGGGATTCAGGGATTGAAAGGTGATATATGACATAGCTTCATGATAGAAAATAAGATGGCTGGACAGGTAGGTGGGATAAGTGGATAAAGAACCAGGTCTTAAGTCAGGAAGATTTGAATTCAAATCTGGACTCAGATACCACACATGTGACCCTAGGTAAGTCACTTAAACCTGTTCACCTCAGTTTCTTCAAATGCAAAATGAGAAGGAAATGGTAAATCCTGCAGTATTTTTGCCAAGAAAACCCCAGATGGGGTCTTGAAGAATTGGACATAATTGAACAGCAAGATATGGTGAATAAAGCCCTGGTTTGAAGTTAAGAATTTGAATATGAATCCAGGCTCTGGTACTTGATAGCTTTCTAAGCAGAGGCAAATTACTAAATCATTCTTAACCACAGCTTCATCATCTGTAAAATGAGGATAGTAACCAGATAATCTGCCTCACAGGATGGTACCTAGACTGCTTTATGGACCTGAAAGCACCCATGAAGTTGTGAATTTTTATTAATCATTTAGGCTTATTACGGAAGCCCACAATAAGAAAGGGTTGTAGTGCTGAAATCAAACTTTATTTTCTGGCATTTTGTGGGATCTTGGTCTGGTAACAACTTCCAGGAAACAGGATGGATGGTCTCCTAGGCCATCTCTAGCTCAAAATCCATGATCCTACAGTCTTTCATTCATACCAATATCACAGATATTAGATGTAATTTCCAATACTGTTCATAGCCCATAAATATAAATATGGAAATCACCTCAGAGGATGTCTGATCCTATCTTCTTATTTTACAGATGAGGAAAAAGGGACCTAATATTGTTGCAGCTTACCCCAGGCCACAAAATTCATAACTGACAGGCAGAATTTGAATCCACTTCTTTTGATACTATTGCCAGGGCTCTTTCCATTATATATTCTGAATCAGAACATTCTATTGGGAAACTGAGCAGATGCTTAGTGAATAGCAGTCTAATTCCTCATTCCCCTTTTACAATTTTAGCTCTATTTTTCTATCCACTGAATATTAGTCTACATTTGGTTCTTGGATTTGTAACATATATATGTGTGGGTGTTTATATATCAATGAGTATATACTATGTACTTGTATGTAAGAGAATATATAAGTATATATTTTATATAAATTCTAAATTCAGCTTTCTATCCATTGTGCCACCCAGCTGCCCCTAAATGTCAACAAGCCCTGTAAGAAAAGCAGTTAGTAACATATATTCAGAATGGGGACTTACAGTTATTAAGAAAAAGTGTGAGTCTATCCAGCATATTCTATATAAGAATGTACAGGTGACATAATGTAGTTCTGGAGATAATGATGAAAAATTGTTAAATTAGAAAATATTTGGCCTCTTAAAGATGTTAAATTTTACTTATCTGGAAAATGCATTTATGTGAAGTTTATTTCCTGAGGGTATAGGATAAATAAGGAATCCATATGTTTCTGTGATACAGATCCCCCCAGATTCATTTTTTGGTGGAAAACTTAGAACAGTAGGAAGGGAGAACATCTAGTTTCCTCTAAATAAAAATTATTTTAAATCAAGAATATGGTGAGAAAATAATTAAATATGAGAAAATTTAAGTCCATTCTTAAACATGGCTTCCTCCAGTTGGATGTAATCAATCCTAGGCTCATTAGATTTAGTTCTGGATGAGACCTTAGAACTTATATAGTCCAATGCTTTCATATAAAAGATGAGAAAAATTGTGTCCCAGACAGTTTAGCTAGTCAGAACCAGGATTTGAATGCATTTCTTTTCCAACCAAGTCAGACCCTCTTTTTATTACAAGCATACTCAGCTTCTGATGAGCTGATGTCTGAAACCTGGCTAGAAACTAAGACAACAAGATCATTTGTCATTTAAGGCTGTGATCAGCAGGAAGCTTTCTTAACTCGTGCTGTAAATGGTTGGATGACTTGACCTTGTCAAATAGGAAAACAGAGAGGCAGCTTTAAGAAGTGCACAAAACTTTGGAGTCAGGCTTCTGCAGCTTATTAATTGGGCATTGGTGAGATCTTGGATAAATCCCATAAGTTTTCTGAGTATGAGTTTGCTCACTTGGCAATAAAATGGGGATAATCAAATTTATACCATTGGCCTCCAAGGGGTTTTATGATGATTAAATGAGAACATATGTCAAGTACAGTAAGTATAAAACAAATGACTTACTATTAATGCTTTAAGTTACCTGCCACCATTACAGGAAAGTAATAGGGTTTAATATTGATAGCTAGTATTTATACTATGCTTTTAAGGTTTACAAAGCACTTTATACACATATACATGATAAAGTTTTATATTATATATATATATATCATTATATATACATACAAATAAATAATCCATTATATATACACACACACATATACACATATATAACTCACTCATATATGTGTGCAGGTATATAAATACAATATATATATATAATTCATATATATATATATACATGTATATATAAATATACACGTATATGCTTATAAAAAATGCTTCTCATTTGAGCTTATCCACAACGATGGCAGGTAGGAGCTTGAGGAAATTGAAGCAGAGTTTTAATGACTTGCCCAGGATCACACAGGTAAGCTATTGTCTGAGGCTGGATAAAAAGATTTACTTTTTCTTGATTTTAGGTCTGACATTATTCACCATTACACTTAGACTTATGATTTCATTGGTAAGGGGAATTCCTGGGTGAGGAAATTCCCTTTACCAATGCAGGTTGGCACTTTTCTGCCATTTATATAATCTTAGGAGGGTTGCCCAGACTACATCACTGAAAAATTAAGCAACATGGCCAATATGTGTCAAAGGGGTGATTTAACTTCAGATTTTCCAGACTCTGAGGCTAGCTCTCTCTCTATTATACCATGAAACCTTCTTGATACAGGAAAGTAGTATGGTCATACAAAAAAGCAGATTAAATATTCCTAGCTTCTGTTTTGTTTTGTTTTGACCAATTGGAATCCTCATAATTTAGAATGGTGCATTATAGGGATTTAATAGAAATTAACCAACCGGTTGTTGTTAGCTTTGTTTTCTTTCTGAAGAAATAATTCCATCTCCTCATTCCTAAACATTTTATTCTGTAAAATTGGGGTAATATCTTTATCAAAAGTCCTCTATTCATTCATTAGTAGAATGTGTAGAAGTAGATACACAAAAGACCTTGAGAAACTGGTTTCTAGGGGTTTAAATAAGCCAGAGGCAATAAGTCAGAGATCACTAAGACAAATTCCCTTATCCTCTCCCTTCATTTTATAGATAAGGAAATGAGTAAGGGCAAAAGAAGGGGAGGGATAGGTGCTTATAAAGAACTTGGGCTTGGAAACTAAATGAAGAACCACAAGGGATCCTAATGACCCCCCTCCAACTCCATTGCTTTGCAGATAAATATAACAGAGACTCAAAGTGACCTGCCCATGATCACCCATTAAGTAAGTAGAGGAGGCAAGTTTAGGTCCTTTGCCCCAAGGATTGGTACTCTTTCTATTATATCATAATTTGCATAAAAGTCACTCTGGCCACTCTTGGAAAGTAAATGCACCCAGAAAGAACTAATTCTTCTGTTAAAAATGGGAAAATTAAGGCATGAAATGAAGACTAGCATTATTAGGGTTAAATTAATTGCTTTAAATAGCAAAATATACTTGCCTGCCAATCTGTTGCTGTTGCATGATCCTATGGATTCATATCAGTAGAGTTAAATTTTTATTTCATTCAAACTGGTTGACCCTTCCTTAATTTTTATGCATCTTCAAAATTTTATTTATTGCATTTTGGAACTTTTCTCTCATACATTCAGAATAGTTTTATTGCTGAACCTCTGAAGGTTTATGATGCAGTGGCCTCCTAAGAGCAGGTCAAACAGAGAGGCTTTCATTTGGCACCAATTCTAAATGATCTAACTGAGCTATTTAAAGCTTGGAGACAGTGCAAGTAAAACCATGTTGGGGCCCTCTGATTGGCTGAAATCTTTGTTCTTTCAGAAAAGCCTTAGGAACAACGATTGCTACAGCTGAGCTGCTATTATGAAAGACTGATGCGCTGATAGCCTTCATCTCTTGGGAACTTCTTCCAGCTTGCAAATGGGGCTCTGTTTCAAGTCTGCTCACCTGTTGTGGCTAAACTATAAACTTGACAGAAAAATGAAGAGCAATGTTAAATCAGTCATTCAAGAGCACTTTCCACACACAAAATGAGCCCGTCATGTCATCTGTAATGCAAGAGGGCCCCTCTTATGAAGGGGTTTCTACTATGGACTCAAATGGATAAAGTTCAACATGAGAGGGCCTGGTCCCAAAGAAGAAGGTGGTTTTTCTTGTTTTTTTCCTTTTCTGACTGACTATTCCCAGTTCAGAGCAGAACTCTGGGGAAAAATCTCCAAAATAAAATGTATACTAATTAGAAAAGATACTCAGAGGCAAAGCCAAAATAGAGGAGTAAAGGCAGAGACTTATCTGATCTCTCACAAATTCCTTTCCCCCCCAAAACAGTAAAAGAATGTCACAAAATGAATTTTGGGGTGGCAGACTGCATCCACAAAAGGATAGAGAGAAATAATTTTCTAGATAAAGACAATTTAGAATCCCATAGGAAAGATATCTCAAATGAGATAAAAACAGAGTATAGTTCAATTCAGGCAGCACTCTGTCAAGTCAGTAATAGACTAGGCCATGGAAAACCAGTGCACTTTCATAGTTCTCAACCCATATATGGGAAGAAGGCTAGGCAACTGGTCAGAAAAAAATACTTTGTTGGCTCTGGGTGCTGGACTCTTGCATTGCCCATATGGGGATGGGTCTCAATCCCAGGGAGGAGAAACCCTAGTATACTAGATCTTGTAGCCACAGACCTTGGTCATAGTTCTAGTTCAGAAAAAGAGTGCTGGCGGTAACTCACAAACCAGAGCATAGCCCAGAATATCAATCACCACACCTCTCTTTACATAAAATCATCTTAGAAAAACTGAAAACTTATAAGCCTATAGAATTTGCTTTGAAAACAATAGTGGGGGAAAAACTGAAACTTAGGACAGTGCCTCCTCCACCCCAGGAACAGAACCCAATTTTAACATAAAGTTAAAAGTCAAGAAATAAGTCAACAAAAAAACTGACCATAGAAAGTCCCGGGCAGGGGTCCTCAAACTTTTAAAACTGGGAGCCAGTTCACTATCCCTCAGACTGTTGGAGGGCTGGACTATAGTAAAAACAAAACTTTGTTTTGTGGGCTTTTAAATAAAGAAACTTCATAGCCCTGGGTGAGAGGGATAAACGTCCTCAGCTGCAGCATCTGGCCCGCGGCCGTGGTTTGAGGATCCCTGGACTATGGTGACAAGGAAGATCAAAATACAAATCCAGAAGAGGAAAACTATTTCAAAATGCTTGCATGTAAAGCCAAAATAAAAATGTGAATTAATTTCAGGAACAAAAAGAACTTCTGAAAAAGTTCAAAAAGGATTTTAAAACCCACATAAAAAAGAGGTAGAGGAAAAATTGGGAAAAGAAGTGGGTTGATACAACAGAATCATCAAAAAAAGTCAACAGCTTGATAAAGGAAGCATAGAAAAATGGAAAAAGATGTACAAAATTGATTGAAGAAAACTTTTTTTGAAGTGGACAAGTTTATTTATTCATTAATGTAAATAGCATTTTATTTTTTTCCAGTTTCATGTAAAGATAGTTTTAAACATTCATTCTCAGTAAAAATATTTCCCTCTTCCTTCCCAAGTCCAAGGCAATCAATATAATATAGATTATACATGTACAATCATATAAAATATATTTCCACCTCTGTCATGGAAAACAATTTCTTAAAAAGTAGAATTGGCCAAATGGAAAAGGAAATATAAAAAATAATTGAAGAAAATAATTAGAATTGGACAAGTGGAAGCTAATGAATCAATGAATCATCAAGAGACAATTAAAAAAAAATCAAAGGAATGAAAAACAAAATAGAAGACAATGTGAAATATCTTATTGGAAAAAACAATTGACCTGGGAAATCCATGATCAAAAAAAGAGTTTAGATCTCATATTTCAAGAAATTATTAAGGTAACAATGTCCTGATATAAATTCAGAGGATAAAATAGAAACTGAAAGAATCCACCTATTACTTCCTGAAAAAGTTCCCCAAATAAAAATCCCAGGAATTAAATAGGCAAATGCCAGAGCTCCCAAACAAGGAGAAAATATTATAAGCAGTCAGAAAATCAAATACTGTGGCGATATAGTCAAGATAACAGAGGATCCAACAGCTTTTACATTAAGATGGAATATGATGTTCACGATGGCAAAGAAGCTAAGATTGCAACTAAGAATCACCTACCCAGCAAAATTGAGTACTAATCTTTCAGGGGAAAAAAATCAGTATTTAATTAAGTAAAGGGCTTCCAAGTATTCCTGATTGAAAAAACTAAAATTGAACAGAACATTTACTTTTCAAATACAAGACTCAGAATAAATATAAAAAGAGAAATAAGAAAGAGAAACAAAAAGGTATTCAATTAAGTTAAATTGTTTATATCCTACTTAGGAAGATGATACTTAGTAATTCCTAATAATTTTCTCATTATTAGGGAAGTTGTAAGGGACAAAGGACATGAGGAATGCCTGTGACAGAAGACATAATTGGTGGACCTTTAAATAAAGAGATGGGCTAAAAATCTGTAGCTCCTCCTGCAGAAAATTTGACTTGATCATGAGACTCAACCATCTCTAGAAATCTAGACAGGGGAAATCCATCTCCACCCAGATTACTCTGCTTGGTTTTCTTCTTTATGAGCTGGTTTATTTTAAATCCAGTAGAGGTATCCAAGAGACTTGGTTTCCTGAAATAACAAACAATAAAATAAATAAGTCATTGGTCAATTTGATTTAAAAGAAAAAGAAAAAAGAAAACCAAATTACCAGAATCAAAAAATGAAAAAGATGAAATTACCACCAATGAAGAGAAAATTAAATCATTTATTTTATCCGATTACATGCCAGGAAACTCATCTAAATAATATGAGTGAATATTTACAAAATATAAACTTCCCAGATTAACAGAAGAAGAAATAGAATACTTAAATAGCCCCATCTTAGAAAAAGAAATCAAACAAATCATTATTGAGCTTTCTAAACAAAAAGCCCAGGACCAGATGGATTTACAAGTGAATTCTTTCAAACATTTGAAAAAGCAATGAATTCCAACATTAAGTAAATAAACTATTTGGAAAAATAAGCCAAAGAGGAGTCCTACCAAATTTTTTTTAATGAAATAAATAAATAAATAATGTTTTATGAAATAAATATTTATGAAATAAAATAAATATGAAATAAAAAATAAAAACTATAGACTGGCTTCCCTAATGAATACTGATGCAAAATTTTTAAATAAAAAAACTAGCAAAAATTACAGCAATATATCGCAAAAAATTTTCTCTATGACCAGATAATATGTATACCAGGAATGCAGGACTGGTTCAATATTAGGAAACTATTAGCATAATAGACCACGTCAATAACTAAACCAACAAAAAAAATTATATGATTTATTTCAATTAAATGATTTAGGAAAAGTTTTTTGATACCTTTGATTCCTACTAAAACTAAGTAGAAAGCAGAGAAATAAATCAAAAATTTTAAAATGATAAGTAGTATTGACCTAAAACTACCCATTACACGTAATGGGATTAGCTAGAAACCTTCTCAATAAGATCAGACATGAAGCAAGAAAGCCCATTTTCACGATTATTATTTAATATTTTACTTAAAAAAGTTAGCTATTGTAATAAAACAAGAAAAAGAAATTGAAGGAATAAAAATAGGCAAGAAAGGAAACTATTATCCTTTTCACATAATAAGATGGAATACTTGGAAAATCCTAATGAATTAACTAAAAACTCTGTTGAAATAATTAACACCAGCAAAATTAACAGTAGATAAAATAATTGCACATAAATAATTAGCATTTCCATGTGTCACCAACAAAGTCCAGTAGCAAGAAATAGGAAGAGAAATTTCATTTAAAATAAATACAGGCAAATATAAAATACTTAGGAATTTATTTATCTAGCTAAAGCCAGGAATCACATGAATACAATTACAAAGCATTTTTTTTAACCAAATAATCTCAGATCCAAACAATTGGGAAAATATTAATTGCTTGTAAGTAGACTGAGCCAATATAATAAAAATCACAATTCTATCTAAGCTAATTTACTGATTCATTACCATACCAATCAAAGTATAAAAAATTATTTTATAGTTCTAAAAATAATTTAAAAATTCCTTTGGATGTAGAAAAGGTCAATAATATCAAGGGAATTAATGAGAAAAATGTGAAGGAAAGTGACTTAGTCATGGTGGATCTCAGTTGTATTATAAAGTGGTAATCATCAAAACAATTTGGTATTGGATAAGAGATAGGTAGTGAATCAATATAATAGACAAGATACACAATACTAAGTAGGTAATGACCATGGTAATCAAATATTTGATAAATACAAAGATCCATACTTTTAGGACATGAATTCACTATTTGATAAAAAAAATTCTGGGAAAACTGAAAAGCAGTTTGGCAGAAACTAGATGTAGACAAATATCTCATACCATATACCATGGTAAAGTCAAAATGGGTACGTGATTTAGACATAAAGGGTAATATTTTAAGCAAATTAGGGAAACAGGGAATAGTCTGCCTATCAAATATATGGATAAGGGAAGAATATATGATCAAACAAGGGATATGAAGTGTTATAATACATAAAATGGATAATTTTGAATACGCTAAATTAAAAAGTTTGTGCAGAAACAAAATCAGTACAGTCAAGATTAGAAGGAAAGCAGAAAACTGGGGGAAAACATTTTACAGGAAATTTATCTGATAAAAGTCTCATTTCTCAAATATATAGAGAAGTGAGTCAAATGTCGAAAAATACAAGTTATTTCCCATTTGATAAATGTTGCAAAGATATGAATAGGCAGTTTTCAGATGACATCAAAGCTATCTGTAGTCATATAGAAATGCTCTAAATCATACTAACTAGAGAAATGGAAATTAAACAATGCTGAGATTCACACTTATCAGATTGGTTAATATGATAGAAAAGGAAAACAACAAAAGCTGGAGGGTATATGTGAAAATTGGGATACTTATGCGCTGTTGATGGAGCTGTGAACTGATCCAATTATTTTGGAAAATAATTTGAAACTGTGCCCAAAGGATTGTAAAGCTATACATACTCTTTGACCAACATTACTTCTCTGTCTGTATCTCAAAGAGATTTTTAAAAGGGGGAGAGGAGAAAAAGACTTACATATACAAGAATATTTATTGCAACTCTTTTTACAGTGGCAAAAAAAAAATTGATGGGATACCCATCAAATAGGGAAAGGATAAGCAATTAGTTGTATATGACTGTGATGGAATACTAATGTACTATGAGAAATGATAAGCAAGATACTTTCAGAAAAACTTTGAAAGACTTACATGAACTGAAGCAGAGTAAAGTGAGAAGAACCAGAAGAACATTATACACAGTAATAGCAATATTGTATGATAAATTGTAAATGACTTAGCTATTTTCAACAATGCAAAGATATAAGAAAATTCTGGATGATTCATGATGAAAAATTTTATCCATTTCCAGACAGTTTGAATGCAGTCAAAGCATACTATTTTTACTATTTTTATGTTTTTTTTCTGGTCTGTGTGGAAATAGGTTTTACATGACTTCACCTGTATATATACCTGCAAGGAAGGTATATATATATATATATATATATATATATATATATATACAAGGAAGATCTTAACAAAACTGATAACTATAATGGTGTTTACTGCCCTAGAGCCAGACATCTGGAGAATGAAATCAAATGAACCTTAGGAAATACTGCTAATAATAAGGCTAGTGGAAATGATAGAATTCCAGCTGATCTATTTAACATTCTAAAAGATGATATGTTAAAATGTTGCATTCAATATACCAGCAATTTTAGAGAACTCACTAGTGACTACTGGATTGGGAAAGATTAGTTTATATCTCTTAAAGAAAGGCAATGCCAAGTAATCTTAAAACAATTGTACTCATTTCATATGACAGCAAGGTTATGCTTAAGATTTTGCACACCAGGTTTCAGCAATATATGAACCAAAAATCATGGGATTAGCAGGCTGGTTTTCAAAGAGGCAGAAGAACTAGAAACCAAATTGCCAACATTCACTGGATTATGGAGAAAGCAATGTAGTTTCAGAAAACAAACATCCAAACAATAACTACTTTTGCTTCATTGACTATACTAAAGTCTTTGACAGTGTGAATTACCACAAAATGGGGCAAGTCCTCAAAGATAGGAGTACCAAATCATTTTGCTTGTCTCCTGGAGTGAGACTCATGATTTTGCACAGTTCTGCATCACTTAAATAAAATTCACACACAAGTTAAGATACAAAAACTTCTGGGAAAACTAAAAAGCAATTTGGCAGAAACTAGATGTAGACCAATATCTCATACCATATACCAAGATAAAGTCAAAATAGGATATACCCAGAATGTCACTGGTCCTATTTGAGAGAAAAAGTCTAACAACAATAACAGCAGCAATATCAACCAGGGGTTCTGCATAAGATTTCTGCATAGAGTGAACTTCCAGAGCAGATATTGTGAGTTAAACTCTTGTCACACCTATTTTTTACATGTGTGCCTCACTACTATTTTGGTCTACATTTAAGCTTACTCCTCCCATGTATGCTCTGTATATATCTGAGAAGGAGGGAATCAGGTTTTTAAAAGAATGTTTTGTATTCTGTCTTTACCACATTGTCTGAGGGTAATGGTTGCTGCATCAGACAAACTGAAACCTGAGATAGATAATAATTTAGAAAGACCAAGGTCATCCACTGATCCCAAGCCATCATCAGTCATCTTGACTTTTGTCCTGCCACTGGACTTTGATGATGAGAGAGAGAGAGAGAGAGAGAGAGAGAGAGAGAGAGAGAGAGAGAGAAAGAAAAAGAAAGAAAGAGGTGGGGTGGGGGGAGAGGCTGTGCAGCTTTGTGCAGCTCTGTTTCATTTAAATCTAATTCATATGCAACTCAAGACATTACCCTTGTGATGGCATCGGTCCTCTGTAAAGAATGAACGAGGAAGAACAACTTGTCTCCTGAGAGATCTATCTTGGGCTCAAAAATCAACAGTTAGAATCAAACATGGAACAACTGATTGGTTTAAAATTGGAATAGGAATATTGCCACCTTATTTATTTAATTTATATAAAAAGTACATCATATGAAATGTCAGGTTGAATGAATCAAAAGCCAGAATTAAGTTGCTGGGAGAAATGTCAGCAATATCAGAGATGAAGGCATTACCATTTTGATGGCAGAAAGTGAAGGAGAGCTTAGAAGTCACTTGATGAGGATGAAAGAACAGAGTGTAAAAGCTACTTGAAGTTTAATATTAAAAAAACCCTCAAAAACCTAAAATCTTGGTTACTGGTCCACCATCTCCTGGTAAATAGAGAAGAATTGGAAACAGTGTCAGATTTTATATTCTTGGGCTCAAAGACCACTGTAGAGAATGACTGAAGCCATGAAATCAAAAGATGCTCCTTGAAAGAAGTTATGGGAAATCTGGACAACATATTAAAAAGCAGAGGCATCATCTTGTCAGCAAAGGTCTATATAGTCAAAGCTGTAATTTTTTCAGCATCATTTTATATCTCTAAAAGTTGGGATATAAAGCAAGTTGAGTGCTGCAGAATTGATGCTTTCAAATTATGATGCTGGAAAAGACTTTTGAAAATCCCTTTAACAGCAATTTCAATTCAGTCAATAATTAATGAAATTAATTTAGACTACTCATTGGAAGGACAAATACTGAAGCTTAAATACCTTGGCCACATAATGAGAAAAAAGGACTCACTGGAAAAGGCCCTGATGTTGAGAAAGATTGAAGGCAGAAGGAAAAGAGAAATTCATATTTCAAATTGCTTGCCATTTCTGGGAGGAAAAAGGAAGGAAGACAGAGAGTTTGGAATGTAAATTTTAAAAAAAATGAATGTTAAAAATTGTAGTTGTAAAAATATGATATTAGAAAAAGTACTCAATATGCTAATAACAAATCAGATATAGGACAGATGTTGAAGACTCAAAATGTTCAGATATGACAGTACAAAAACAAAACATACAGCAATAAAACTAACTGCTGGACTTACAAAAAAAGGCAAAGAGATAGGTTCCCTACCCCAAGGGAGCATGTTTTTTAATGGGGAAGGCAATATGCAAATAGTTCTGTGCAAGATGCACACAGAGTAATAATCTTAAAAGGGGAAAGGTCTGTCCCTGTCCAGGTTTAATAGCTGAGCATAGGTCACTTGTCAAGGATTTATATCCCAGAGCTCTTCCAATCTTTCTCCATTGTGGTTATCTTGCTATTGGGTGACCAAGTGTTCTGCTGCCCAATAGTTTCTACCACTTTTGGTGGGGTTTTGTTACACTAGAAAAGAGGGATACTTAGCCAGAGATAGTGCCAAGTATGTGGTGATGGTTGTGGTGCAAATCTATTAGCTGAGAACAAACAGTTGGAAGGAAAAACAGATCACAGAAATAAAGGTGTCCCTTATTTCATAATGGGACTCTTTCCAAAACCCTTTTAAAGTCCTATAAGCTTATTACCTGGGCAGTCTTGAAAGAGGTTTAACTCCAGAGTATTGCCACCAGAAAATATTCATTGAATATCATTTATTGCTTTTTTCTTCTAGTTTTGCCAACAGTAATAACAATCTTCTCTCCAGCCCCCATGTTTTTTTTTTTTTTTTTTTACCAATTTCATAGAGTGATAAGTTCAAGTTTCTTTCTGGGAATAAAAAAGAGGTTATTAACTGTGCTGCTCACCATTCATAGACTTCCTAAGCCGAACAAGAACAAAGATTACTACAGCCAAATTGCTTTGTGAAAGAAGGATAATACCTCTACTGGGAATTTTAAAAATGTGTTCTTGATATCCTTACATGGGAAGTGAAGTGTTATTATACCTCCACCCAGATAGATATAAAAAACTCATTTAAAATATATTTCAGAAATTAGGGTTCAGTGATAACTGCCACCAACCATCTAGCCAGAATCTTTTTTTTAAAGGATGAGGGGAATGGAAATTGCCTTCTTATTAACCTGTGAATTTGGCAGCAACAATTTGTTTAAAACACATATATGCATCATGTATACACAGAAATCTAGTTAACATTCTTTAAAGTTGTCTATAGTCTCTCTTTCAAAGTTACAAATGAATGGCTTGCAGTTTCTGCTTCCCTGTTTCATTCCCTAAGAACAAATGAGTTAACAGCAAATCTGAGAAATTAACATTCACAGTGTAGTGAAGACCACCATATTTGATAAGGCTCAAGGGATGGAAGGGGCTGCCCCCACATGTAGCAATAATATGCATTGATATCCTCATTCTGCATTAGAAACAAGAAAGAATGCAAAAGAAGTTTAATATCACTTAAGAAAACCAAATTATTCAGAGTCCAGAGGTACCTTCATTATTCTTATCAATAATAACTTCTGTATTTGGCCACACAATAGTTAAATAAGATTGCCATTTATCTGTATATCTTATAAGTGGAGAATGGGCTGGTTTAAAATAAAAAATATATATATAGGGGGAGATTGTTTTAGTTGTAAATTATTTGCAAATTTTTATTTATTTGTCCTTTTTAAAACATTTTACCCCTTACAAATTTGTCCTTAGGCACAAGTACAGTGGGATCAGCAAGAAGAATTCAGTTCATTATTTTTTTGTTTTGTTTTGTTTTTTAAATAAGCAAATGGGTATCTTAGTGCTTCTCCATAGGGAGAAGACAAATGAGATTAGTTTGTTGTTCAATCATGTCTGATCTTTGTGACTCCATTTAGGGTTTTCTTGGCAAAGATATTGGAGTGATTTACCAGTTCTTTTTCTAGCTCATTTTACAGAAGAGGAACTGAGGCAAACAGGGTTAAGTGACTTACCCAGGGTCACACAGATAGGAAGTTTCTGAGGACAGATTTGAACTCACGAAGATGACCCTTCTTGATTCCAAGTCCAGTGCTCTATCCACCATACCACCTAACTCCTTAGAGATATTAATAGCAAGAGACCACATTTTATATACTTTGATTCTAGGTTAAATCTTTCACCCAATCTACGTGGACACCATTCCCTCTCCCCACACAAAGACGGAGATGACAACTTTCCTACAACTTCTTATCTAAAATTCCTCCATTGGGTCCTTCCCAATATATTGGGGCTTCCTACAGTTCTGCAACATACTCACCCCTGTCTTCATTTCAGCAAACACTTATTTGGTATCTACTAAATGCAAAACATTGTGTGAGACACTGGGAATACAAAATAAAAAATGAAATCATCCCTCCCTTTAAGGAACTTACATTCTAATGGATGATATCTTCAAGGTCATTTAGTTCTGTCCTTATCCCAGCAGGAATCCACTCTAAAAGTCCCACAAATGATGATTCAGCCTCTACTTGAAAACCTCCAGAGATTAAGAACTCATTATATCATGAAGCAGACCATTCCACTCTGGGACAATCCTTTGTCAAAATCACCTTTGCTGATTGAAAGAAATAAAGACCAGAAAAGGTAACTGAAGCCGTGAACTCCAGTCTCAGTCTCATTTAGACAAGCACATGTTTCCTGTGTCATATGTGTTCAATAACCTTATCTTCCTTTTCTATCCTCTTCCTTCCACACACAGTTAGTGTAAGAGAGAGCTGTCAGAGTACAAAGTCATATACTTAGAAAAGACAACTTGATATTTTGTAGTTATCAGTGTATCATGCAGGTTATACAATGATTAAATCTTGCTCTTGGTTAAATGAAGAATGCTTGCTGTGCAAGTTATGATGTATAGCATATGGACAACCCATAGAATATATCCTTAGTATCTTGGACAGACACTGTGGATAGATAATGAAATAGGATAAAAATTAAATGGGAGAAGTAAAGGTTAGATTGTTTTTGGGAAATTCAATTTCCCAAATCAAGCAGGGTTTTTAAACATCTGAAATGTCTCCCTGAAAAAGGCCCAAATTTTTAACATCAGTGTTCTTCTATTTATGTGGTATGATTGTCAACACAGACGCTGAAGGATTAAAACCTTGGGTTACTCAAAGAGCAACAGAGAGTCACATGACAGAGTTGGAGAAAACTGAAGCAAAGAATTGCATAGGAGAAAAATATAAAGGAAAGCTTTAAAGATATCTGACTGGGAAAAATAGCTGGGTGGTATCATAGATAGAATACTAGGTTAGAAAGACCAAAGTTTGAATCTTATCTCAGACATTGTGTGGCTCTGGGCTAGTCATTTGATTTTTTTTTCAGCCTCAGTTTCCTCATCTGTAGGATCTGCAAAGGATTTAAGAAACCATCTAGTCCTGGCATGGATTCTGTCAATACAAAGTTATTATTAAATAAAATAAAATTAAAATAAAAAAAAGAAACCATCTAGTCCAATCCCTTGCTTTTACAGATGAAAAATTGAAGTTCAAGGTCACATGGGTTAAAAATTAACACAAGTGGAAATCAAAGTCAGGTCCTGTCATTTAAAAATCAGCGTCTTTGCCATCATGGGATACTACCAAAAAAGCCTTGAAAGACCAAGGGCATCCTCCTTATTAGGATGACTTCTTATGCATCAGAAGGTGGGCTAGATTAGTAATTGGAAGACCTGATTTCAAGTCTTGTTTCTACTGTTTCTGACCCACTTTATCACTCTAGGTCTTTTTTTTTTTAATCTATAAAACAAGGGGGGCAGGTTATATGGTCAATAAGGTCCCTTTCAGCTATGAGTCTAAATACTATTTTATTCATTAGAGAATGATGATGATGATGATGTGTGTATTGAGGATAATATATATCTTAATACTTCAAGGATCAATAATTTCATCCCTACCTCTGTCAACACAAGTCATGACCCCTCTGTAACTTAATAGATGATCTATCAAAGTTGCTGTAGCTTAAAAAATTCATCACCCTGCAGTCAGTCTGGTTTACGAGACTCTTTAAGAACATGGACTCCAATTCTGGCTTTCCCTAGATCTGACAGATGAGGTTTTTTCCTTATCTTGTTGGGAACCTGGTCTCTCTGCCCCTTCCATTTCAGGGGAAAATTTCCTCAGCATTCAGTTTTGTGGTGCTCTCCCATGCTCTATCCCTCCACACTTTCTAATATCCATTTAGTACATTCCCCACTTAGAATATAAACTACTTGAGGACAGAGGATTTCTTGCTTTCTTGTGTTTGCATCCCAATCCTTAGAACAATGCCTGGGACATAATAAGTACTTAATGAATGTATAATTATTTATCTATTTAAATAATTATCTATTCATTTATCTATTTGTCTGTCCATTTATATGTCTGTCTTTCTCTCTATCTATCCATCTGTCTTTCTATGTATCTGTTTATGTCTATTCTCTTTTTATAGCTCTTTACCTCACTTTCTATCATCTATCTATCTAACCATAGCTAGGGTAGGTCTTAGAGAACAGGCACATACTCCGTCCATCAGTAGGTTCTTAATTAAAGTCTTTCCAACATTTTCAGCTTGGTACAACCTGCCCAAGCTTGAATTCTGCTGCCATAGCCTTTGGGCATAATATAGTTAAGTATTTACATAGAATCCCCTACTCCCTATACCTTATGGCAACTAAACTCAACTAAAATCAAATCCAGTTTAAATCAAATCAACAGATCTCTTGCCCTTGACCAGGAAAGAAGGAAATTTATTCATGTTTCTGCAAAATTAATAAGCAAGCTTATATAATGAAAAGTGTATTTGACTAAGATTCACCATTTATTAGCTACATGGCCTTTGCCAAACCATTTCCTAGGTAGTTCTAGCTAGTTGTCCCACTACATCCAGGGCCATCATCCTGATGTGTATTTGGCCATTGGACCCAGATGGCTCTGGAAGGGAAAGTGAGGCAAGTGACCTTGCACAGCCCTTCCTTACTACAATCCAACTCACTTGTATGTCACTTTAAAAAAAATTGAAGAAGTTCTTCTCATATATGATTTGGGTACTATGACTTTGCTCCTTACTTCAGGCTGGTACCCTCCTCCAACAATCCAAATCATCACATATTTATCCAAAAATTTTAATGGCATACCCTACTTGGTTTTTATTCTTATTTCTTCTCAAACACATTTTTCCTCCTTTGCTACAATTACATCCCTTCCTCCTCCTCCAGTTCTCTCTTGTATCAAAGAAACATAATAAAGCAAAACCAAACCAACACATGTCTTCTACATCTTTACTGGGTCACCATCAGTTCTCTGGAGTTAAGATCGATAATTACAATGATCTACATTCTGATATCTTACAGTGCTATTTTCTTTTACATTCTTATAGTGACATATGTTTGCATCTTAGTTTGCTCACTTTGCTTTGCATCAACTCATGTATTTTCACATTTCTCTGAATTTTTCATATTTGTCCTTTTTAATGGTACAACAAATTGTGCCATACGCATATCACAGTTAGTTGATTCATTCTCCTACCATTGGATATCCACTTTATTTTCAGGTTCTTGCCACAACAAAACACTACTATAAAAATTTTGAAATGTAATCCTCAAATGTATAGATTTCTTTTAGTCATCATATTCTTTACAGTGTATATTAAATATCAGGATCTCTGAGTCAAATGATTTGAACAGTTTAGTGGTTTTGCTTATATTTCCAAGCTATTATCTAGAAGGATTAGACCAACTGACAGCTCCAACAGTAATTTATTAATATGCTAGTTTTCCCACAATCCCTTCAATAATTTTGAGTAAAAAATATTCATCACTTTGAGGCATTTTATGTCAAATTTCAGAGTTTTTAAAATGTTTATTTGCTCTGGATTTTAGGGAATAGCTTCAGAAACTAGAGGGATCAGTATTTTCTGATCTACCTTACTTTTAGAGCCTTCCCTTTATTGATTATTTCTAATATATCTTGTACATGGCAAGTTTGTACATAATTGTTCCCACCTCATTCAACTGTGAGACCCTTGAGAACCGAATTGCCTTTCTTTTTATTCCTGGGCACTTAGCACAGTGCCTGGAATGTGCTAGGTACTGAATAATTGTCTATTAATTGACAGGAGATTCCTTAATCATAACACTTTAGCTCTTTTCCCTTTGATGAACTTTGGAACCAATTATGAGACATGGGAGAACATCTAGCTTGGTATGTCTATGTCAAAGAAGGTGCTATACTCTATGAGTGAAGTAGAATTGCAGTAGCTCAAAAGAAATGTGAAAAGTGCAGATTTATAGATATCTCCATTCTAAATGTTCAATAGGGACTATTTGTGCCTAACTTGTAGCAAGAATCTTCTGAATTATAATTGTTCTGATCAACCACAGTTGGACACACTGTAGGTTGACCTTAGCATAGTGATGCCATTTTGGTTCTCCTTGAGAATGATGGACAGCAACTTTATCAATCATCAATAGCTCTTTTCATTGTCTATCTACCATTCTTGGGGTACCTTGCCTTCCTATCTTTTTTTTTGTCATAGCTTCCCTCAAGACTCAGTTCCAATCTTACCTTCTGCAGAAAAGTCCTGACTTTTTCCTCATGCTCCCTGATCCTCCACCATTTAAGGAGGGCACCAAGGGAATTTACCTTATCATTATGGTATCTAGGAACTCATCATTTTGCAAGATGGGTTCAACTTAAAACTTATACTTCCTTAGATCATTTCCCACTTCAGTAGTAGTATCTCATTATACTCCATATTAGGTACCCCCTGAGCCTTTTCAGCATCTTCCCACATTAGATTATGAGCTCCTTCTGAGGGCAGGAACTGTCTTATAGCTTTTTTTGTAAACCCAGTAGTGTCTGTTCTAGGAGGTACTTAGTACCTTAGTGACAGTGATTCTGCCCCCTGATTTTCCAGGATACATATGAGTGAATGCAAGAAGAGCTTTTCTAAATTCATGATTGTATTTTAGACAGTAAGGCCTTAGCACAATTCAATACTCTTAGCAAACTTTGACACAATTGGCTGCTATCTCAGATCAGTAGCATACATTGGGTAAATTGTTAATGATCATCATGAAAATAGCCTTAGAAGAGCATAGAATTGTGGAGAAATTTAGGCGTAGAGAAAGTCTGATAAGAAGACTTCTTGCAAAAGTTATGAAGAAAATGATATATTTGAAAGAAAATGATTGAACAGACATGCAGAGTTAAAACATACTTAGTACAAACATTACACTTAGGAAATTATACTCCTCAAATGGGATACAATCTCACTTAGTCTTACTTTACAAGGCAAAAATGCATATTGCAATAGTACTTCAAATTGTAAAGTGATTTAGAATAACTATATAAGTCTCTGGTCAATAAAAAGGTCTCTCAAAATGGCATTCCTCTTCTTATTGCAGAACATTCTTCTCTTGGTATGGCTGTTGACCATTTGCATTTTTCTTCTGTTAATTATTCATATCTTTTGACCATTTATCTGTTGGGTAAATGGTTGCAAAACCCATTGTAATGCAGCTTGAAGAATAACTGTAGATGGAGATACTGATTATCTACACAAGAGTTACTGGTTCCAGTTTTGTCCAGTTTAGCACAAGTCTGGTTTTTAATTTATGTTCCACCCTCTTTTTACTTCTCAAGTAAAATTGGGATCTCAATATCCCAACAAGAGATCTCTTTTTGTCCTGGTGCAAATAGGCATTTCTGATGAACAGCAGGTATTACATGCCTTAGAACTGAAGATCTGGATATAATAATAACAACAATAAAAATAGCTAACATTTATATAGCACTTTAGGGTTTTCAAAGGGGTTTTTCTTTTTGAGGCAGCTAGGTGCATAATGGATAGAGAATGCTGGGAGAAATTCTAGTAATAAAAAAATAAAAATTATAAACAATTTAATAAAAATAGCAAAAAAAAAAATAAGGTTAGTGTCACTGAATTACAGAGTATGTGGAGGGGAGTAAAGTAAAAATAATAATAGCTAATTTATATAATGTTCTCTGTGTTCCAGGTAGTTTTCTAAGCACTTTACTATTTTTAAATCATCTGATTCTGACATCAACTCGGGAAGTAAATGCTGTTATCGCCATTTGATAGATGAAGAAACCAAATGCTAAATGATTGCCCAGAATCACATAGTTGGTAATTGTCTAAGGTCAAATTTAATCTCAGTTCTTCTTACTCCAGACCTGGCTCTGCACCACCTAACTGAGTCTAAGATGTAAGAAAGGTGGAAAGATGGTAAAAGCCAAATAAAAGTTTTCATACTTGATTCTGGAAGTAATAGGGGGACACTGGAGTTTACAGAGTAGGAGATGACATGCTTGAAAAGATCACCATGATAACTGAATGGAGGATAGATAATAGTGGGGAGAAATTTGAGGCAGAGAAATGAATCAGAATTCAATTGTAATAATAAAAGCATTTCATGATGAGTTTCCACACTAGGATGACAGTATCAGGAGATTTAAAGAGGTATATAATAGAGATATGATAAAGGTAGAATTGGTAAAATTTGGCAAAAAATTGGATATGATATGGGGTACATGTGAGAGTAAGAGGTCAGGGATAATAATAACCACTTTATGAACTTGGATAACTGAACAGATAGTGGTGACCTCAACAAGGACAAGAAAATTGGAAAGGATGGGATGATTGGGGGGGGGGATTATGAAAGGAAAGATATATTGAATTTAACATGTTTACAGGACATTCAATTCTACATGTCAACAGGATTTTTGGAGATGCAAGACTGGAGGTCAGGAGAAAAATTAGGCCAGAATAAATAGATCCAAGAATCATCTGCATAGAAGTGATCATTGAATCGATGAGAACTTCCTTACTGTCTATAAATAAGAGAATATTTCTAACATCCTCAAAAGGAGGGATTGAAGATAAGTAAGGGAATAGAAATGATAGAAAACGAAATCTCCTGGAGAAGGTAAAATGGAATGGGACAGCTTATGCATGTTCTGAGTACTTCCTAAACAGAAAGATAAGAGTTGTAAAAGAGGATCTAACCCTCACAAAGTTTAAAAAAAATGCAAAAAAATCAAAAAGGAATTAGGTGCCAGAGGTAGAGCAACTATAGATGAAATCATAGAAAAAGAAATAAAAAATCAAGGAGACAGAAGAGAATGGAATATTTTCAAAGGAGCTCAAGATGCCACCCAACACATTTATACATTAACAGAGAAGAACTTTAATATATAAAACATTCACTCACCATCTATCTTCCATCAACTTTCATAATTTGACAAATCCTGCGGCAACAAGTGTTAGACTGCCTGGTCACATAGAGGAATTATAGGTTAAGAGAATCTCCAAATTCCAAAGCTTCTGCTTAAAATACCTATATTCGCCCCTCCTCAATCATTCAAGAAACAGCAGAAGTAGATTCAGCCCATTCAAACAAGGAAAGAATAAGTTAGGGACCAAATGGGACATACGTGCCCAGTTTGAGTGATCATACCAGACTTGAAAAGGGGACTGAAATCTAGTTGGGGCCAGTCACTAAATCATAAGATCATAAATATAGACATAGAAATAATTACAGAGGTCATTTAATCCAACTCCTTCATTTTTCAGAGGAGGCCTTAGAAGGTTAAATGATTTGGCCAGAGTCATATAGAAAATATTAGAGGTGAGATTTGAACCCAAGTCTTATGATTCCAAATTCAGTGTTCATTCTCATTCTCTTTGGAGCACTTTGGGGCAGGGACCAAGACTAGTTAAAAGTAAAATTTTCAGTGTGGAAGGAATCTGTGCAAAGTCTGTAGTTCTGCCCCAGGAATATCCCCACAATTAAAGGGGAGTAAAAATAAGGAATGAGTGATAAAAGAACATATGGAATAAAAACAAAATGAAGCCATTAAAGATTTCAAGAAGAAGAAAATTCAATTAAAAGCCTAGAGCATGAGGATTTAAATCAGCATAGGGGATACTAAAATTAGAATGGAAAATGAGAATAAAAACCTCAAAAAGAATATAAAATTCTTTAAATAAATATTACAAGACAAAGGAAATTAAACCACTGCCTGATGAAATACAGAGCCCTGTAGAATCCCAAGGGGGCACCCAATAGCAACAAAATATTCCAGAATGGTTCAAAAGAGAAATGAAAACATAAAAGAATAAATTAGAAGTAACCAAATTAGGAGCCGGAACAACAGAAATAATGAACAGAATAGAAAAACTTGAATTCTAAATAACAAATCTGTCCAAAGAAGCTAAATTGAGAACAAATTTGGAATGCAAATATATCAAAGTGAGGGACAATATGGAAGGAGAGAAGAAAAGGCGATGTCATTAAATTTATGACCACGGAAGAACTAGAAAATATTATGAAATGCCAAATGTGCAATTTAAATTATATTAAATTAAAAAGATTTTGCACAAACATAATCAACGTAGCTAAGATTAGAAGGGAAGCAGAAAGGTGAGAAATAATTTTTAAACCCAGTGTTTCTGATAAAGGCCTAATTTCTAAAATATATAAAGAATGGAGTCAAATGTATAAGAATACAAGTCATCCCCCAATTGATAAATGTCCAAAGAATGAAAGACAATTTTCAGGTGAAGAAATTAAGTCATGTATAAACATATCAAAAAATTCTCTAAATCATTATTGATTAGAGAAATAGAATAAAAAAAAAACAAACTTTGAGGTACCACCTCACATATCTTAGATTGCCTAAAATGACAGGAAAGGATAATGATAAATGTTGGAGGGTATGTGGGAAATTGGGACAGTAAAGCATTGTTGGTGGAGTTGTGAAATGATCCAACCATTCTGAAGAGCAATTTGGAACTATACCCAAAAGGCTATAAAATTGTGCATACACTGATCTAGCAGTGCCACTACTGGGTCTGGATCCCAAAGAAATAATAAGAGAGAGGAAAAAAATCCCACATGTACAAAAATATTTGTAGCAGCTCTTTAGGTGGTGGCAAAAAACTGGAAAATGAGTAGATACCCATCAGTTGGGAAATGCTGAATAAGTTATGGTATAAGAAAATAATGAAATATTATTGTACTATTAAAATCATGAACTAGTTGATTTTAAAAATGCCTTGAAAGATTTACAAGAACTGATACTGAGTGAAAGAAGCAGAACCAGTAAAACATTGTACACAGCAACAGTAAGATTGTGAAATGATCAACTATGATAGACTTGGTTCTTCTTAGCAGTTCAATGATCTAAGTCAATCTCAATAAACTTTGGATAGAAAGTACTACCTGCATCTAGAGAGATAACTATGGAGATTGAATGTAAATGTAAATCACACATTTTCTCTTTTTGTCCTATTTTTTTTCCTCTCATGGTTTTTCCCTTTTGTTCTGATTTTTCTTTCCTAACATCATTCATAAGGAAATATATAAAAAATTAACATATAATATATATGTGTGTATATAAATTGTTTTTTACATTTAATTGGGGAAAAAATTAAAAAAGAAACAATTGAGAACAATTTGGAATGCAAAAATATTGACATGATGGACAATATGGAAGTAGTGAAGAAAAGACAATACCATTAAATTGTATATAAAAGTAAAGTATAAATAATATATATAATAACATATATAATATATAAGACTAAAGTATATAAAAGTAAAGTGTATATAATCTTTATACAAGCAAAAGCCAAATTTGAAATTAGTTTGAAATTAATATTGATTAATTAATTTAAAATTAATGATTTCAAAAACAGGATGTGCAAAGAAAACCTAAAGATCATTGGTTCCCCCCCCAAATCATGACAACTTTAAAAACTATAATACAGGAAATAACATAAGAAAACTGCCCAGAATGCCAGAATACAGAAAACAAATCCAATTTAAAAAAAATCCAAAATTTACCTCCAGAAAAAAATAACAAATCTATACTTCAAGTTACAAGATACATAGTGATCGAACAATTTCAGTGATAAGTAGTGAATTCTGAAAGTGTCCAGGAGAAGAAATTTCACATGAGAAAGAAAATTTGAATAATCATAAGAATATGCTATGCTCACTAGAAAACGTAGAAGAAAATCGAATGATATATTTCAAAGGGAACTCAACATGCAACCCAAAATGTCATACCTGGTAATATCTGATTTAACAATCAATGCAAAAAAGATGAGCATTTAATAAAAGAGAGCCACTTGAGACACTCCTGCAAAGAAACAAAAACCCCAAAACAAACAAGAAAAACAAATGTAAGCAGAATATTCAGCTTGCAAATATCCTCAAAAATGAAAATAAATAAATAAATACAATTACTATGGAAAGAATAGGTAATGAAATTACCTCATCTCTAGAGATATTTTTTAAGAGAAAAGAAATAACTCCAATACAAAGTAAAATATGATAAGTATACAGGAAAAGAAAGTAAGAACTCAAAAAGTTTTCAGATTGTAAAAAAATAAGAAGAGATGAAAATTTTTATTTGGAAAGACTGTTAAGAGATAGGATACACTGTTGTTCAACATGTGAATTGGTCAGGTTATTCTGGAAAAGTTTGGAATTATTCAAATTAACTCACTAAATTTATGATTTTTTTAAATTTTTATTTAATAATTACTTTATATTGACAGAATCCATGCCAGGGTAATTTTTTTACAACATTATCCCTTGCACTCGTTTCTGTTCCGATTTTTCCCCTCCCTCCCTCCACTCCCTCCCCTAGATGGCAAGCAGTTTTATATATGTTAGATATGTTGCAGTATATCCTAGATACAATATATGTTTGCAGAACCAAACAGTTCTCTTGTTGCACAGGAAGAATTGGATTCAGAAGGTAAAAATAACCTGGGAAGAAAAACAAAAATGCAGATATTCACATTCGTTTCCCAGTGTTCTTTCTTTGGGTGTAGCTGCTTCTGTCCGTCATTTATCGATTGAAACTCAGTTAGGTCTCTTTGTCAAAGAAATCCACTTCCATCAAAATATGTCCTCATACAATATCGTTGTCGAAGTGTATAATGATCTCCTGGTTTTGCTCATTTCACTTAGCATCAGTTCATGTAAGTCTCGCCATTCCTCTCTGTATTCATCCTGCTGGTCATTTCTTACAGAACAATAATATTCCATAACATTCTTATACCACAATTTACCCAGCCATTCTCCAATTGATGGGCATCCATTCAATTTCCAGTTTCTAGCCACTACAAATAGGGCTGCCACAAACATTTTAGCACATACAGGTCCCTTTCCCTTCTTTAGTATTTCTTTGGGATATAAGCCCAATAGAAACACTGCTGATCAAAGGGTATGCACAATTTGATAACTTTTTGGGCATAATTCCAGATTGCTCTCCAGAATGGTTGGATTCATTCACAACTCCACCAACAATGCAGCAGTGTCCCACTTTTCCCGCATCCCCTCCAACATTCATCATTATTTTTTCCTGTCATCTTAGCCAATCTGACAGGTGTGTTGTGGTATCTTAGAGTTGTCTTAATGTGCATTTCTCTGATCACTAATGATTTGGAACACTCTTTCATATGAGTGATAATAGTTTCAATTTCATCCTCTGAAAATGTTTGTTCATATCCTTTGACCATTTATCAATTGGAGAATGGCTTGATTTCTTATAAATTTGAGTCAGTTCTCTATATATTTTGGAAATGAGGCCTTTATCAGAACCTTTAACTGTGAAGATGTTTTCCCAGTTTGTTGCTTCCCTTCTAATCTTGTTTGCATTAGTTTTATTTGTACAAAGACTTTTTAATTTGATGTAATCAAAATTTTCTATTTTGTGATCAGTAATGGTTTCTAGTTCATCTTTGGTCACAAATTTCTTTCTCCTCCACAAGTCTGAGAGATAAACTATCCTATGTTCCTCTAATTTATTTATAATCTCGTTCTTTATGCCTAGGTCATGGACCCATTTTGATCTTATCTTGGTATATGGTGTTAAGTGTGGGTCCATCACTGATGCATTGTTGGTGGAGTTGTGAACGAATCCAGCCATTCTGGAGAGCAATCTGGAATTATGCCCAAAAAGTTATCAAACTATGCATACCCTTTGATCCAGCAGTGTTTCTATTGGGCTTATACCCCAAAGAGATACTAAAGAAGGGAAAGGGACCTGTATGTGCCAAAATGTTTGTAGCAGCCCTGTTTGTAGTGGCTAGAAACTGGAAAATGAATGGATGCCCATCAATTGGAGAATGGCTGGGTAAATTGTGGTATATGAAAGTTATGGAATAGTATTGCTCTGTAAGGAATGATCAGCAGGATGAATACAGAGAGGCTTGGAGAGACCTACATGGACTGATGCTAAGTGAGATGAGCAGAACCAGGAGATCATTATACACTTCGACAACGATATTGTATGAGGATGTATTCTGATGGAAGTGGATTTCTATGACAAAGAGACCTAACTGAGTTTCAATGGATAAATGATAGACAGAAACAGCTACACCCAAAGAAGGAACACTGGGAAATGAATGTGAACTATTTGCATTTTTGATTTTCTTCCCGAGTTATTTTTACCTTCTGAATCCAATTCTCCCTGTGCAGCGGGAGAACTGTTCGGTTCTGCAAATATGTATTGTATCTAGGATATACTGCAACATATTTAACATATATAGGACTGCTTGCCATCTTGGGGTGGGGGGGTGGAGGGAGGGAGGGGAAAAAACGAAACATAAGCAAGTGCAAGGGATAATGTTGTAAAAAAATTATCCTGGCATGGATTCTGTCAATACAAAGTTATTATTAAATAAAATAAAATTTAAAATTAAAAAAAAAAAAGTGTGGGTCCATGCCTAATTTCTGCCATACTAATTTCCAATTATCCCAGCAATTTTTATCAAATAATGAATTCTTATCCCAGAAGTTAGGATCTTTGGGTTTGTCAAACACTAGATTGCTATAGTTGACTATTCTGTCTTGTGAACCTAACCTTTTCCACTGATCCACTAATCTATTTCTTAGCCAATACCAAATGGTTTTGGTGACTGCTGCTTTATAATATAATTTTAGATCAGGTACAGCTAGGCCACCTTCATTTGATTTTTTTAATGATATTTTTGTTGAACCAAAAAGTCTCACTATTGAGAGTATATCCCCAAAAGGTTAATGACAGAAAAGTTCAATGTATGTATGTGTATGTGTGTGTGTGTGTGTGTGTATATATATATATATATATGTATATAAATGAATTCATAATAGTATTTTTCATGAAAGAAAACTATCAAATCCTCTCTCCTCCCATTTCCCACTGCACTTCCCTATCTTCAAGCTCACTATCTATTAATTATGCAATGATCTAGTAAACTGTGGTATATGAATGTAGTGGAATATTACATTATGAAAATAAAGAATGTAAAGTTGGAGAAATGTTGGCAGATTGGCTAAGAAAGCAGAACTAAGAGAAGAATGTAAACAATGATAATAATAAAAGGGAGTAAAAATGGCATTAAAAATTAAAAAACTAAACTTATATTAAATACAATTCTGGAGTATAGAAACATAGTACATCTCTATTTTCAGTGAGGATATAGGTATAGAATGTTGCCTGTTGCCAAATGAAGTTACCAACTTAGTTGGTTTTATTTAAATATTTTCCATTGTTGTAAGAGCTATTTCTCTGGGAAAGAAGGGCATATGAGGAAATGACAAGGGTATAAACAACAAAATTAGCATGATGTGGTGAATAGGGAGAGTTGGCTTTGAAGTTAGGAAGACAAAAAACTCTGATTCATATGGCCATGTGACCCTGAGCAAGGGTATTAATCTCTCAGTGCCTTCTCACAGCTTTCTAAGACTGTCACTTACTAAATGGGTTTCTATCTGCACTAGAAAAGGGAGTTTTTTCTCTACAAATTCCCTAATCAATGCAAAGTCAGGTCCAAAAAAATTTTTTTAAAGGGACCAAGAAAATTTAAGAAAATGCAACCAGATAGGAAACAAAATTCATATATACAGCCTATTTTCACTGATTGGTAATCAAACAACTAAAAAGTGATATAAATTCAAATATGAATTGAAAAATTTAAAGAATAAAAAAGAAAGCTTTTCTAGGACAATGCTTCTAAAAACAAATCACAGCCCTCTGCAATGCACTCATTTTATGTGTTCTCCAAGAATTCCCAAAATTAAGTTCATTTTATTGGATGTTTTTAGAATTGACACCAGGTGTGTAAAGAGAAAAAAGAACTAGAAAAGAATTTAAACTAATAAAATGATGGTGGTGGAGAAAATGTTGTCTGTGGGCCAGATATCCCCCTTCCCCAAGTCGTTGTGGAATGAATGAACCACTGATCTAAATTTTAATATAAAAGTCTTGTGTATGAAGAAAGATCCATATATTTAAATCTTTCTCCCTGTGGGTAATGATTATAAGTGAATTTGCCTAATCTAAATACTGTAGAGAAGGAAATTTTTAGAAGTATATAAACTAATTTTCTTGGTCTGTTCCTATTCTTAGAAACCTATGATATATCATCCTATTTGTTTTCTTTTTCTTCTTCTTGCCTGCCACATGGAAGGGTGGGGAATGGTAGGGCAGAAGGCCAGGGTGGGGAGAAGCTACCTCCCGTGGAGGACATGGTCAGTGCAAAAACCTGGCCGCTAGCTAAAAAAGAGCCTTTCACGTTAGCAATTCATTAACCTTTGACAAGCTCGAAAGTTAGAAGTGCTGGTGATGTGTGAAACCAAATTATTGCTGCTTGAATTTCCTCACCCAACGAGCGGGAGAAGGGGGAAAAATAGATCATCATATGTTTAAACTCTGATCCGAACTGGTTTGTTAGTTTAGATACCTCCTTACTGTCAAAGAGACTAAATAAATTGAGAGAGGGGATCTTTAGATGACTCTTAGAGTAGCTTGGTTTCAGACACAAATCTTTAGACAAGGCAAACTCACAGGGAATGAAGCTTTATTGGGAGCCAGGGACTTGCTAGGGTTCAAAAGAGCTTTTGAGAAGGTTTGGAGAGTCTCCATTCCAGGGCATTTTTTTGAAAGCCACCTGTGTTTAAATTCCATTGAGTGTTTAGGTTGGCTCCAAGTCTCTCTTCCGGAATTGCTTACTTCTTTACTTTGAGTTGTTAATTGTATGGGGATCCTGGTGACAATTTTATTTCTCAATACCTATTCCATAGGGACATCTTCTGAGTTTCCACTTCTTTTAGGACCTCTCCTATTTATGGATCTGGGCTAACTTTTCGACTTAATGACCAACATTTGCCTAGAAAACACTGATATATTAATGACCTTCTAGACACATTACTAGGAAGCTACTAGGAAACTCTAATGTATAGATTTCTAATTTGGGATCTATGATTTTTAAAAATTATTTTGACAACTTTATTTCAATATAATATGTTTCCTTATTTTTTTTTTTTGCTATTTAATTTATTTTAAGTTTATGTTTAGAGATGATATTTAGGCTTTACCAGATTAATAAAAGGGATTCATGGCACAAAAAAAGGTGAAGAGTTCCTACTTTAAAGATCATCCTGCGACCATCAATCTAATTATAATATATCATCCCTCAGGTTTCAGTCACCATTTTCCCTCAACAGACTAGGATGGCTGTTGGGAACCTGGCAGGAGGTAAATTTACTAGGTACACAGGGGTTAGTTAACCTATAATCTAGAGTTAGATGGAAAAAAAAATGTCAGTAGTTATAATCAGACACTTAAGTCTGCTTGCTCCCATGACACTCACCTGTCTGCTGCTGTTTAGTCCCTCTGACCTTCTCCTGTTTTAGCCTGAACTGTGGTATTTAGCCTCTGTACTGATTCTGACCTTGGCTTAGCAACTTAATTTGGGCAGTGTTTTTGCCCTTTCTTTTTATTGTATAGGTCTTCCTGTTCTAAATCTTGATCTCTGTATTCTTGATTCTATCCTGATGTTCTAACTCTGATATTTCATTGTTCCCTCTGCTTAATAATTTAGTTCTGTTGTCACTGATCTGGGACCCTACCTTAACTCTGATGAATCCAAATATAGCAACTTGGTAAGAAAGGCTGTATTTAATACCAGCAAACCTTAGTGGGGAGCCAATAAGCTCTGTGTTGGAATATAACTGACTGGCGAGATCAACCATTGATAAAATTTGTTCTGTGACATTTTGAGCTTAAAAAGGAAATATGGTAGGAACATACCATATTAGGGACAGAAATGGAATCCAAGTGGATGTTTCAGAAATTTTTCATCTCTTTATCTTCTGGAACTATGTAAAAGCTAATTGCTCAATGTCTTCCCCAAGACCCAAGAATTCTTTATAACTGGAGTTTTATGGTTCTATTGGAGTGCATAAATGACCTCAATCTTTAGAGAGAATAGACTTGGAAATTATCCTATATCTTTCTCTGAGGGCTGGGGAGCAACATGAGGGAGAGCAGGCTGTAATGATATAAGAGAACAATTTATACAACAGCAACAACATTATAAGGAAAAAAACAATTTTGAAACATTTGAGGACTTTGATGAATGCAATGCAGCTATGATTCTAGAGGACAAAATTCAAATCCTATTCTCCAGTTCTTGATAAAGAAGTGATGGACTCAAGATAGAGAATAAAACATATGTTTTCAGTCATGGTCAAATTGGAATTTGTTTGATTGCATGCATGTTCTTTTTCCAATGGGGGTGAAGAGTGATGGAATGGAAAAAGATAGGGGGAAAAAGAGGATCATTGAGGCATCTCTCTTAAAAATGCAAAAAGAGTACAGAAGGAAGGCCAAAAATAAGCACAGTAGGACACTTTTAAAGGTACTGGTTGAATTTATTACACAATTAAAAAGAAAAATAAGTTATGTAGATCTGCAGTTTCATGTACAATTCCTTTTTTATGTTCTATAATTATATATATAGAAATACCTATTTTTATTCTGTATTTAGCACATCCTGAATAAAAATAAATAAAAGTTTTGAAATAATGTAATCATCTCACCCTCTTGATTTTCCTTCAGGTCAGCTTTCAAGGGATTCTGTATTTGGCAGGAATTTTTGTTCCTTTAGCTTTGTGTTTCTGGGAGTTGGCAAAGAACAAGCGGCTGTTTAGGAGGGGAGATACTATCATTGATAGATGAGTGGTGTGAAAAAAAAATTTTATGAGTCTAATGATTGAAACAAAATCCACTATTTATAAGTCTAGACAATCCTTTATGAAATTTAACTTCATCTTTTCTAGGGTCCCACTCTAGAATTTGCTGGAGGAGTAGAACCTCCATTCCACTGCTGCTACCACAAGGCAATAAAGAAGCCCACAGTTCTTTGTGGAGGCCATGGAAGCAGGGGCCAGGGTGGACACTTTGAGGAAGATATGGGACCATGGGCTTCTTAGAAAGTAAGAAAAACCTTATGGAAAGTGGTCTAAGGTTCATTTGAGAACACTGTTTTTTTTCCTGGCAATTTTTTTTTCTACAACTGGTTAAGAGTTAATTATTCTCATGTGCTTGGATCTAGTTTTTGAGGTTAGAACAGCTGGTCACCTGAGGGTGGGCCTTAAGCTTCTGGCCAAGCAAGTCCTCATGATGCTTCTTTTACCAGTTGTCCCATGGGAGTCTTGAAAATAAAACTCAGTGGGATGTAGGTTACTGTTCTGAATCAGCTTGAAGAGGGAGGATTCATAAAAATTCAGCTTATTGGCCTATTTTTTAAGATGTAGCTAGACAGGGACAATGCAGAACTTTCTATATGTTTGAGGAGAAGATTTAGATGTTGAAAAAGACAGGTTAACTGTCCATAGTATTTAAATTGAGGTATCCAAGTACCACGTGAATAGAGGGCTGGGCCTCTGACATTAGTTCAAATTTGGCTTCACTTATTCATTGGCTGTGTAATCCTAGGCAAACCATTTAATCTTTGTTTGCCTTGATTTCCTCAACTATAAAATGGGCATTATAATAGCACACATCTGTCAGAGTTGTTTTTTTTTTTTTTTTTTTTTTGTTTGTTTTTTTGAGGCTCAAGTGAGAAAATGTTGCAAATTCAGAATAGTGGATATTTGATAAATGTTTATTTTTAAGTGCCCTATAAATGTTTATTTTCTTTCTTCTTTTTTACTTTCTTTGTTTCATCGTCTTTCATCTTCAGATCCTTATGACTTGAAAAGAGCTCAGAAGTCATCTGATCCAATCTTCTCATTTTACAGACAAGGAAATGTAAGCCAAAAAAGATTAAGCAATTTGTTCAAGATCAAGCAAGTACTTAATGACAGAAAAAGAATTCTGACCCAGGATTCTAGACTCTAATTCAAGAACTTTCTCACTAGACCATATGCCTGTGGTAGGTGGAAAAGATTGGCTATGTACTTCCTCAATTCCTTAACCTGTATGATCTTTTTTTTTTCTTAATGCTTCAAATATTCCTTTTTTATCCAATATTCATCATTCAATAATAATGTCCAAGGGAAAAAAACTATGGGAAAGATAAAAAAAAGAAGTGAACATAGCAAATGTTGATTTACATTCAGTCTTTTTCTGGACGCAGATGGCATTTTCTGTCCAAAATCTATTAGGATTGCTTTGGATCCCTGAGAAGAACCAAGCTTTTCATACTTGATCATCACACATTTTTTGCTGTTATTGTGTACAATGTATTTCTGGTTCTTGTTTTACTCAGCATCAGTTTATGTAAATTTCCAGGCCTTTTTATAATCAGCTTGTTCATTATTTTTTATAGAGCAATAATATTCCATTACCTTCATAAACCACAATTTGTTCAGCCATTCCCCAAGTGATGGGCGTCTATTCCTTTTCCAATTCTTTGTTACCACTAAAGAGCTGCTACAAACATTTTTGCACATACCTCACTGAACCTAAGTTCTTCCAGCTGTAAAATGAGAAGATTGGATTTGATGACCCAAGGTTCCTTTTAGCTATAGATTTATGACCTTCCCAGCATTTTGAGCTGCTGCTGTGTCATTATCCATAGTTCTTGATGGAAATGTTGCCATTTCTCCACAGCTTTGATCACAAGTCTATAGACATTAAATGCTCAGGGGAATACCTGAATGTTTGCATTCATGCTTAACAAGTGTCAAAAGCTAAAACTTCCATTGAGCATGATGATGCATATATGTGAGCCCAGCCTGAAAATGCAAGCTCAGGGTTGCAATTCTGTCCTGATTAATACATGTATTTCCAATCTTGAGCTCAATTACCCTTTCTAGGGCAACCCAAGGGATCCTCAAGTTTGAGGTCAAATGAGGAGACCTGGTCTTTAAATCAAAACAAACCCCAAAGTCTTAGATAAAAGTTTTGGCCACCATGATTTCTAGGTGCTATTCACATATTTGGAGTAATTTAAAGGAGAGGGAGAGAGAGAGAGAGAGAGAGAGAGAGAGAAATACAGAGGGGGGGAGGAGGAAGGGAGAGAGAGGGAGAAAGGGGGAGAGGGAGAGAGAGACAGACAGACAGAGACAGAGACACACATACACACAAACACACACACACATACACACACACACACACACACACACACACACACACATATATATATATATATATCGAGAGAGAGAGAGATAGGGGGAGGGATGGAGAGAGAGAAGGAAAGAGAAGGAGAGGGAGGGAGAGGGGAGAGAGAGAGTTAATTTGTATTCAGTTCCTTCTCTGGATATGGATGGGATTTTTCATCATAAGTCCTTGAAAGTAGTCATGGATCATTGTACTGTTGAGAATTGCAGTCATTCTCTTTTGATAATGTCAAAATATTACTATTACTTTGTACAGAGTACATTTCACTTTGCTTGAATTCATGGCGGGCTTTCCAGGTTTTTCTGAGAGCATCCTACTCATCATTTCCTATACAGCAAAAATATTCCATTATAATCACATACCACAACTTATTTAACTAGTCCCTAATTGATGGGCATTCCCTTAATTTCCATTTTTTTTGCTCTAAGAAGAGAACTGTTACAAATATTTTTGTATATATAGATTCTTTTCCTTTTTAAAAAAATCTTTTTGGATTCATGTCTAGTAGTGGTTTGTTAGGTCTAAGAATATGCATGATTTTATAGCCCTGTGGGCATAGATCATATGTTTTGATCATTTGTCAATTGGGGCATGGTTCTTATTTTTAATATATTTAACTCATTTCTCTCTATGTTTGAGAAATGAGGCCTTATTGGAGAAATTTGCTTTAAAATTCTTTTTACAATTACTATTGCTAACTTTATATCCTGCCTTTATTCCATTCTCTCTCTCTCTCCTTTCAATTTGTCCTTCCTCAAAAGTATTTTGCTACTAAACACTTTGTTCCCCAACATGCCTTCTCTTTTATCATCATTCCAAATTCCCCTATCCCATTATCTTCCTATTTTCCCACAGAATAAGATAGATTTCTATAACCATATTGAGTGTATAAGTTATTTCTTCTTTAAGCCAATTCTGATGAGAGTAATGTTCACTCTCTATGTCTCCTCCCCCTGTTCTCCTTCACTATTAAAGCTTTTTCTTGCCTCTTTTTATGGTAGATATTTTACTACATTCTACTTCTTCCTTTCTCTTTCTCCCAGTACATTCTTCTTTCACCCCTTAATTTCAGTTTTTTAGATATTATCTCAACTCACAGTTATGCCTTCTAATTGCCATAATAATGAGAAAGTTCTAATGAATTACAAGCATCATCCTCCCATATAGAAACGTAAACAGTTAACTCTTAAGTCCCTTATGATATCATTTTCCTGATTACCTCCTTATGCTTCTCCTGACTCCTATATCTGAAAATCAAATGTCCATTCAGTATGAATATTTGAAAACCCTCTGTTTCGCTGAATGTCCACCTTTTCTTCTGAAGAATTTTACTCAGTTTTTCTAGGTAGGTGATTCTTGGTTGTAATCCTAGCTCCATTGCTTCTAGAATTTGTCTATAATATTCTTGGAAGGTTCCATTTTAGTAGCTCTTTTAGGAGGTGATTAACGGATTCTTTCAATTTCTATTTTACCCTTGGTTCTAGAATATCAGGATAATTTTCCTTGATAGTTTCTTGAAAAATAATGTCTAGCCTCTTTTTTTGATCATAACTTTTAGGTAGAACAATAATTTTAAAATTATGTCTCCTGGATCTATTTTCCAGGTGAGTTGTTTTTCCAATGAGATATTCACATTTTTTCTATTTTTTTACTTTTTAGGGGGTGGTTGTTTTATTGTATCTTGATTTCTCATGAAATCATTAACTTCCATTTGCTCAATTCTAATTTTTAAGGCATTATTTTCCTTGGTGAAAGTACCTTTTTTCCCATTTGGTCAATTTTGCTTTTTAAGGCATTTTTTCTTCTCATTAGCTTTTTGCATTTCCTTTTACACCACTCTTGATTCTCTAATTTTTCCTCTACCCAAAATCCCTTTTGAGCTCTTCCATAGCTTGAGACAAATTCCTATTTTTCTTGGAGTCTTTGGATATAGAAGTTTTAATTTTATTATCTTCTGAATGTGTGTTTTGATCTTCCTTGTCATTGAATAACTTTCAATGGGCAGAAACCTTTTCTGCTATCTGCTCATTTTCTTAGCCCGTTACTCAGTTTTTAAGTCTTTGTTAAAGTACTAAAGTCTTTGGCTCTGTCTACAAAGTGGAGAGTGTATTGTCCCAAGGGAGTGTCCCTGCCACACTGTAATTGTAGTTGTGCTAAAGCAACAGAGTCCTTCCTCAGTGCTAGTGAAGAGACCTCCTGTGAACTGAAGCCTTTGGAAAGGGCCATAGCCATCACTACCCATGCCCGCTCTTAGAGTGCTGACAGACTTTTCCTGCAGACCTTCCAAATTGTCTTTGAGATCTTTGGGCTGAAAGGGTTAGTAGCCACCAGAACTATTGCTAAACCAGAGGTCCATAGCCTAATTCCTGCTTTGCTGGCGCAAGGCTGGGACTGCGCTGGTGTCCCCTGCCCCAAGCCTGCGTGTTGGGCTCTCATCCTGGTACCATAGAACTTTCCTTCTAACTCTCTACATTGTCTTCAGCTGGAAAATGTTCTATTCTGTCTTTTGGATATTCTGCCTCTTTAAAATTTGTTTAGAGTCATTTTTTCAGGGAATTTGGAGTTGTTTCGGTGAGAGATCAATGATCTTTATTCCTTTACTCTTTTATCCTTTATGCTTTTATTCCATCATCTTGACTCTGCCTTCTATTTCTTTACTTTTTGATAAAGATCCCTGTAAGTTTACTCTCTCTCCCCTCTTCATGGAGGAAAAGGTAAAACTGGGCATATCAAGTGCTGATCTGTCCTACATTCTTGCCTCAGATATAGGTTAACTCTGTGACAGTGAACAACCTCTCTGACACTCAGTTTTCCCCTCTATAAAATAAAGATAACAATGTTTCTTGACAGTGTTGTTGTGAAGATCAAGTTAAATGATATATGTAAAGCACTATACAGAATTATAATGTATAATTACTTAAAATTAAAAAAAACTAAAACACTAAAAACTTTTTGCTGCAATATTTTAATTGTGACAGTAACCTTGTACCTAATTTTGTTTCAGCCTTTTACTTTGTTAGTCAGATGAAGAGCAAACAATCTCCATTGAAGTGAATAACGGTGTCATAGGGTATAGAAGAAAATCTTGTTTGTATGTAATGGTTTGCATCTTATCTCTCCCATTAGATTGTAAGATCCTTGAGGGCAGAGTGTCTGGTACATAGTAGGTATTTAATAAATGCTAATTAGCTATTTGTGGCATTCCCCTCAATTTCCTAAGAGCAGGGAGGAAGAAAAAATTAAAAAGCCCAATTTTGATGCCCATAATACCCGAGTCCAGTGTCTGGCTCATCCAAAAAGTGGCTGAGCAGCAGGGAGGATCAAGCTGAGGAGACCTGAGTGGGTGGTTTGCAAGAGGAAGTGGAATGGAGGAGGGTTGAGGTGCAGACTTGTTTCTGTTGTATTAGAAACTGCTAGTAGTTACTTCCAATCTCATCTTTGATTACTGCTCTTCACATACTTAATGCTCCAGCCAAAATGGATGGTGCCTCATTTCCCAAACACATTTCAGCCTTTCCTGCCCCTGTGTCTTTGCTCAAGCTGTTGCCTCTACTTAGAATGCCCTCTCTCCCAATTTCTGTTTATTGCAAGGTTACTGACTTTCAAAGTTCTGCTCCAATGGTACCTCCTCCATGAACTTTTCCTAATCTTCCCTCACTTCTGCCAGAAGTATTCGTTAATTCTTCCAAATTCTCACAACTTGCCCATACTTTGGACCTATTACACACTTTTTATTATGTTAATTTGCGAGCATTTTGTCTTCCCTATTGGAAGAAGGAAGAGCTCTGTGTGAGAGAAACCACATGTAATTTATCTTTGTACTTTCTCTTAGAGCCTGACACTTAGTAGGTACCCAGTAAAAGTTTATTGAATGAACAAATGAATAAATGAAATTTATTCTTTCTTTGATCCAGGAAAAGCAGAAATTGTATGGTTGCTAAAGTGGATGATCTTTGAGTTTTGGAGAGGACTCAAAAATTGATGATAGTGGGAGAGGAATCAATAAAAATTTATTAAATGCTTCATTGTATGCCATGCTGGAAATATAAATAAAAATAATGAAGCATTTACTACTTTCCAGGACTTGCCAAAAGCCTGTGAAACCATTGACCTTGAGCTGTTGCTAGCTCAATTAGATCAATGACAATCTTTTCTAGGAGCTAGACAGGTTGTAACATGGGTCCCTCCCAGACATTACTATGAGCAATAGCTACATGTCTGATCTAGGTTCCAGGGCAAGACCCTGTTTCTTTACTTTACTTTCACTGCCTTTTCTTTTCTCTACATTATGTGAATGTCATTGACTTTCCAAAATTGTTTCACTTAAAAATTATTTCCGATCTCAGTTTGTGCTGTGGGAATTAAGGAATAGGGACTAAATCTGTGATTTTACTGACAAGCAATTCTCCAGGTAAGGAAACTCTTTCCTTCAATGCATATCAACAACACACATACACATACTAACACATACACACATATATATGTATAGATGTATGATATATACTCATAATTAAACACATGTATATGGACTATATGTGTATATACATGTATATATATGATGGAAATGGCAAAATGGCAAATCACTCCAGCATCTTTGCCAAGAAAACTTCATGGACAGCATTAGTAGGCTATGTTCTTCAGGGTTACAGAGTCAGGTACTACTGAATGACTGAACAATATCTATCTATCTATATGTAGACATAGTTATACATGTTCATATATGTGCACTTAAGTGTTGTGTGTTCATATACTTACACATATTATGCATTTATATGACACAAACACACATGCATTCATATATGTGTGCATTATATATGCATATTGTGTAACATAGGCAATCACAATATATGTATTTGTGTATATTAAAAATGTACATATATATCAATATACTATGTATCTGTAGATCCATATTGAAATTTGTATTGCGATAGATGTAGTTTGGGTGAGCTGCTTGAGGCACTATGGAGTTATATTATTTGCTCAGGGTCCCCTAGCTAGGTATTCTCGATTTTGAGGCTCTCTCTCAACAGGAATTGCATCCTTAAATGATGGTTTCAGGAACTGAACTGCAAGCAGGACCAGTTGCATGAGGGGCCCTGTTAGCCCCAAGGTGATCCTTCCACCAGGGAGTAAGGGCTGATGGTGGTCAAGGGGGTTTTATTTCCCAGCCCATTCTACCATCTGCCTCCCCTTCAAGCTAAAGTAGTGCCTCCTCTGAAACAGGTACTAAGCAGGGCTAACAATGGCTATATATATGGCATAGAGACCATAGAGAAAAAAGCCTCTCCCCGCTGCGTGGGTTGGTGAGGAAAGCCTTCCTTTAGAAGGGACAGAAGGTAGCACATACTAAAGACATGAGAAGTAGTATAGGAACTAAGTGCCAGAGGAGCTCAACAGAAAGACCTGGGAGAATCAAGGAGGACCTCACAGAGGCTGTGGACTTAAATCAAATCTTAAAGGATGGGAGTGAATAAAGGAAAAGAAAGCAAGAAAGGGCATATTAAATCAAGACAGAGAATATTAGCAAAGGCACATGGAGAATCATGATACCTCAAGAGAACAAAGAAAGGGGAAATAAGGTTGGAGACAGGTCAGGGTCTATGGCAAGCAACTAGAAGGCTTTTTAGGGCCATTCCTACTGCCATCAATTTCAGAGAATTGGAGGAATTTTGTTTTGCTTTGTTTTGTTTTGCACAGAGAGAGTCCTTATTTCTGGAATCTCTTGCCTATTGTATTTCAGATAAGTTCTGTCTCCTCGGGAAAATGAAGGGAACAAGCATTTCTTAACTGCCTCCTATATGTCAGGCACTGTACTAAGCACTTTGCAAAAAAAGTCCTTTGATCCTTATAACAATCCTATGGAAAAGATGTTAGTAAGATAGAAAGGAAGATGCTAATAATTGTTTGAGGCTCAATTTGAAGGATTCATTCTATGATCTAGCATTCCATGTCAGCTGACATTCAGGGAGACACAATGGATCAGGAGAGCTTCAAGACTAATTTTTGGTGGCAAAGAGGGAACTTCATCCTTGGAATGAGAGAACAGACACTGGCCTGACTTATTTTGTGGCCCACTAGTATCATCTCTCTCTTGTTAGAATTTATCCTTGCATGGTTATCATTTGGGGAAATTCATGAAAACATTTTTGTGCATTTAAGTTTTCTTACTTTTGTGTATACTTGTGTGACTATAATATAATGCCCGGGAAATTGAAAGGTAGGATCTGCTGATTCCAAGGCCAACACTCTGATTCAATATGCTGTGGAATAATGAAGAAATCAAAGAATTATGTCAATTAAACAAATAAAACAATGGAATGATATTAGCATCATGAGTTGCATGTGATAGCTAGTGTCATTTTTGCACACCATATCAATGTGGTAATGTGGAGTGCTAGATCAGAGTCAAAAAGACCTACATTCAGATTCTGCCTCAGATACTTACCAGCTTTATGACTATGGTCAGTTTTAATCCTCTATGAGTTTCAGTTTTCCCTGTACCTGGATTGTGGAATAATAATGCACTAAACTCACAAGGTTGTTCTAAAGACTAAATGATATAAAGTATGACTAGAGTTTTGTAACTTTAAGGAGCTATATAAAATGAACTATAACTATTGTTGCTTGATTTTTTCAAATGAATGACTTTTTGGCAACATTCTTATGCAATAAAGTAGGATTATTATGAAAGGGACTGACTTTTATAAAGTCTAATAAAATAAACTTAGAAATTCCAGGAGAATAATCTGGAATAATGGTTCCCATCCTGAGTAGTGTGAACCCCAATGAGAAATTTAAAGCAGCCATGAATTCATATCCATCAACTCTTGCCATTTTGACCTTTATTTTTCTCCAGCAAAACATGAAGCCAATGACTAAGCAAAATAAATGAGCAAACATATCCTCTGCAGTTGAAATAAATGTACATACATATATTTGTAATTATTTTTCAAACATAAGTAAATGTTCTGATTAACAAAACATTAATGCATTTTAAAAAACATTCCTAAGTCCATAGTAGTTTTCTATTATCATGTATTTTATCAATCTACAATAGTACAATACTTGTTATATTATTGGCACAGACTCATTCCCAGGCAGGTTTGATGGTCCATTTAAGGACCCATAGCTCATGGATCAAAAGGGAAACATAACTCTTGATTGCATGAGAGAATTTGGGATAGGGAAGTAGAGAAAGCAAGGGAGATAGATGGGGGAGGGAAGGGCTATTGCAGAAGAGTTGAGTTTTGGACTTTTAATAGTAAATGGAAGGTCTCCATTGCCATAACAACATGTAGAAAAGTCAGCATCTTACCATGTACTTAATCTTCCCCCCCCTTTATTTTATTGTTTCCTTTTTCTAATTACACAGGTACATTAAAATTTTTAAATTCACATTTCTTTATGAATCATGTTAGGAGAGAAAAATAAAAAAAAAAAGGAAAACCATGAGAGAAAAAAAAGAAAAGAAAAAGAAAAAAAAAGTGAATCATCATGTACTTAAGAGTTCCAATGTCTGCACCCTAGAGACTGCTGAGAGTGGTGAGTTCCAGATTCTCTTCCTGGCTAAAATGAGATTTCATCACAGTCCCAGAACACAAGCCCCAGAACATATAACTCTTGTATATTTTATCATCTCCCAAACTAGTCTATATGGTTTCCTTAAGATTTCATTTTTGTTTTGATAAATATATTTCCTTGATATCTGACTTTTTGTGTGTGTTTAATTAGCTTTATGTGGGAGAAATTCTCCTAGCTAGGATTAAGCTAGTACTCTCCAGGTTTGGGTGTGGACTTTTGTTCTTCTTGTTCAGTTATTTCATATCTGACTCTCTGTGATCCAAATGGAAAGAATGGAAACTTCAAATTAAAAGTTTTACAATTATAAGGATAATTTTTGGTCTCTGAAGAGTTGATAAAAGGTACCATTATCTCCCCTTTGCAGAGATGAAGAACTATGGGTATCAACTCAGCATATACAGTCAAGGAGGGCTGTTGTGTTGGTCTTTGCTAAACTACTTCCCTTGCCCCTTTGTTTTTTTATTCACTATTTTGGGATGAAAGGCTTGGAGGGAGTACTATATTTGAAAATAAATGCTATGTAAACCAAATGATATCGATAAAAATAAGATTAAAAAATCCATATTCTTGGAATCCAGCTAAAATCAGAAGAGACAGTGAAGGTCATCTGGTTCAACCCCCTCATCTCACAGATTAGCCAATTTTCCTAGGGAGAATTTCCTGTTATATCCTGCCCCACACCCACCATAAGTTGTGTTTCTCTCTGCCTTTCCTACTGGAGGACATATTTCTTTTGATACCCACTAAATGGGAGAATATAAATAATTTATACAATTACCAGGCAATCTTGGTGCTGTCAACTGTGACCAAACTACCTGGAAAAGTTAATATGTGAGTGATTGCTTAATTACTGAGCTACTAATGATTTCCCAGGAATCAAACAATTTGGTTTTCACCCACACAATTTCTATTAAATTGATTGAAAATACTCAATGAAGACTCAGAGCCCTTAGTGGTCCAAAGGTCATTGCATAGGAGCTGCTCTGATTGATCCACAAAGAGATGGATGAGGAAACGGATTGAGCCCTGCATTTTAATGCATCTTTGTAATACTTGGGGATAGGTAGCACATTTGGTGGCATTTTCCTTTGATTATGAACTCTGTCCCTGAATAGAATGTGTGATATATTAGGATGCCCATTTTATGTACTGAAATTATAGAAGAATTCTATTCCAAAGGCTGGTCCCACAACCTAAGTTGAGTGGGTATGTGTGTAGATATATAGTGAGAACTATAGCTGAAGTGGTTAATGTTGCTGTTTTCTGTTACCAATGAGAAATTGTTATAGAGATCACCATCCTAATCTTTTGAAACAATTTTGAGACTAAAATGATTTTTCAAAAGGATCAGACTGTTCAATGATGGCACAAACAAAGGGAGATGTTGAGGTTTAAGAAGACACCTGGGTTAGATTCATGAAAGACAAGAAGGGAAAGACATAAAAGTCATTAGGATCAGAGTAGGAGAAAGATTAATTGATGGTCTTAAGGAGAAGTTGCTCCTGAAAGAGCTGATCAGGAACTGAAACCATACCTGAGATTTCTCTGTCATGTTAGAGATGCTCCATATTCTAGAAGAACCACAAAAAGGAATGGCCTTGGGCTTTTAATGAAAGAAAGGGAAGCCAGCCTGGATCTCTTTTAGGTATGTGTGACTGGTTTCCTATCTTCAATGCCACCAGTAGAGAGATACCAGGAAGTGTCTGTCAAATCTTGGGGCATGGAGGTTTCTATCATGTAAGGTGACAGGTAAAGATTTCTTTTTTTTTTTTTAAGGGGTGATAGGCAAGGGATATGATCATTGGAAAAAGCCAATTGGAAAAGCCAATTAAAAAATGCCATCTGGATTTCGAAGATCCTCCCTACCCCCTTTTAAAAAATAACAACAAAAACAACAGATTTTTTTCAGACTACTACAATCATACAGATTAGAAATTGGAGAAGTACCATATTTTCTCCAGGAAATCATCTGACTCCGAGATTTTGAGCAAAAACTTAATAGAAGTCCAGTGACTTTTATGAACCATTTTACATATGTTGTTCAGTCATTTTTTCATTTCTGCCTTACTCTTCAAGATGCCATTGGGGTTTTCTTGGCAACAATACTAGAGTAGGTTGCCAGTTTCTTCTCCAGCTCATTTTATACATGAGGAGATATGAACACAGCACAATTTATATATGAGGCAACAGGATAAAATGAATTGTCTAGGGTCACTGGTTAGTGTCTGAGTCTAGATTTTTACTCAATAAGATGAGTCTTTCTAACCTAGGTCTAGAATTCTATTCACTGTTCTCTGACTGCCCATTGTACATGTAATGGGAGATATGTGGAAGGATATAAGAATGGAAGACAAAAAGAACAAGAATATGCATCCTTGAAACTCTAAGGCAAAGTTTCTGACCCTTCAAGAAAATCAGTATATTAGTAATTAGTATAATATCCTTCGGAACCATTTTCCATTTCCTCTCATCATCTCCTTGATACTCAGATATAAGTAATCCCATCATTCCTAGGATTAATCTCCTGGTATCCCAGGATTGAAACCTTTTTCTCTTTTTTTTTTTTTTTCATTTCTTATATTTCTTTACACCCTGTGAATTTCTCCTTCATAATACTGTTCAGCTCTTCTCTCTCTCTCTGTTACTACTTTTAGGATTATACAATCAAAAACATTCTCTCATGTTTTTCTTTAGGTTAGTTTGTTACTTTGGGTAAATCACCTTTCTACCCATTAGTTTCCTTATCTGTAAGATGAGATAGTTGTATTAGGTGATCAGGTGGCTCCCTTTTAGCCTTATATCTATGGTTTAATGCTCCAATGACCTCTTCCTTGATATTTTCAACCTTTCTCCCCTTCATTCCTGGCCTCCATACTTTTCCATGTTCAAATTTTTGATCAACATAAACACAAGGTGTTGCCATCTTAGCTCAGCATTTAGAAATCTCCTCATTGCCCTTTGTTTCCTATATTTGATCTTCCATAGTCCCAGGTCCCTTTGATTTGTTTTGGTAACACTCACATCTGTTTCTCCATTTTTCTCTCTATAACAAAATCTTCTGTCCAATTAATGATTTATGAGAGGAATTATTGCAACCTCACCCTTTTTGGCTTTTCTACTTGCATCATTGCTTCTAGCCCATCTTCAGTTAAAAAAATGTTGCTAGCAGCAGGACTAGCCCTAGGCAAAGTCAGGAAGCAAGCAAAATTTGTCTTTGGAACCCTCTCATATCCCTTTTATTCTCTCCTCTCTTCCTGGGTCTTTTTCATTGACCCTTTCCCCCCCTCAAAAGAGCCTACCTAAATCCTTCTTGACTCTGCCCAAGTTTCAAAAATTAATTCTCCTTTTTTTTTCCTTTTTTATAATGCCTCATCCCAACTCTCTTATCTCCCATTGAGTACTTCCATTCCCATAAGACAAATAGATGCCATGTTAGGAATAAAACAGTCTAATCTAAAAAACCCAAACTGCAGTGTGAATGAGTAATGCAGTCTATTACTTCTTCTAAGGGTGTTTGAAATTTCTAAAAGTATTCAAATACTAAGTCCCCAAACACTTGCAATTTGGTAGAATTCTATTATAACAAGGAAAGGGAAACAGCATTGTGGGAAATTTTAGGGCAGCTAGGTGAAACAGTGGATTGAATGCTTGGCTGAAGTCAGGAAGTCTTGGTCTCAGACACATACTAGTTGTGTGACTTTGACCAAGCCACTTAACCCCGTTTGCCTCAGTTTCCCCATTTGTCAAGTGAACTGGGGAAGGAAATGGGAAACCACTTCAATATCTTTACTAAGAAAACCCCAAATGGGGTCATGATGAGTAGAACATGACTGTACAACAGCAATGACAATGAGGTGGTGATGTCATTGGCAGGGGGAAGGAAATTTTTATAATAGCATCTATATCTCTAGGTTTTTGTGAGGATAAAATAAGTTAATAATGGTAAAACACTTAGTACAGTACCTGGCATACAGGAGATACTTAATAAATACTAATTCCCTTCTCTTTCTCCTCCCACAAAAAAAATACACGTAATGCTTCCATGGGAAAAAACAGATTTCAGGTAGAGTGGAAGAGACTTGATCCTTGTCAGAACATTAAGCAGTGGAAAAATGTTAGGCAGAGGAGAAAGGAAGGGTAAAAACAGTTATAGAATTATAGCTTTATTTGTGATTCTTGGAGAAAAGAAGCTGGATACTCTGAGGCAGGAGAAGCTGCTTGTCCTCTCCAGTATAACACGGTTAAGCCACAAATGCTAGCAAGTGCCTAATTGTCTAGTTAAGGTCAGAAGAAGAAGAAAAGAGTAAAACTCATGGTGATTTTGTATTCAGGGGTATTGAGACAACTATTTGTGGACCTAATAAACAACAATAGATAGGTCTATTGTCCTTCTGGGCAAAGAAGACGAGAGGAGGTACTTTATTAAGCACTTACTGTGTGCCCTTTACAAATATTATCTCATGACAACCCTGCAAGGTAGGCATTATTATGATCTCCATTTTACAGTTGAAGAAACTGAGGCAGAGAGTAAGTTGCTTTTCCAAAGTATTTGAGGCTGAATTTGAAGTCAAATTTTTCTGACATCATAACTAACACTTTACATACTTCAACACCTACTTGTCTGTAGTCTAGTGCATTTATCCAGGACATAACAGATTATTTCACAAGACATCAAAATGGACAACAGTCACCTGCTGGGGATTCATATGGGCATAAATACTGCTAAAAGGAACCAAAACAATATTTTCAATGATTATGAAGTCTTATACAAGATGCTGAGGGTTATAGGGTCACAAAGTGTGTTTTCTTCAATGTTAGCCATTGAAGACAAAAGATGAAGAAGAGAAAAATTAATTTGGAAAGTGAACAGCTGGCTAAAAAGGTGGCATCTGAGATTAGGATTGGGACTTCAGGGCTTAAAAATAAGGATAGCAAATCTTTGGCCAGAGATGAAGTTCACCTAACAAAGACTGGCAAAGAATATATTTGCTAGGAATCTTGGAAATCTAATCAAAAGGGATTTAAATTTAAAAAAGATGGAGGAGGGAAAAGACTGCCTATGTATATTCTCTGGGTTAGAGAGTAGCTAGCAAGAAAGAAAGAATAACAGCTGAGACACCCACAAGTTCACAGGAAACAAAAGCTAAGAAAGGTATCAGTATAAAAATCCATGGCCTCAAATGTCTACCCACACATGCCCCCAATTCAGGCAACATGAAAAATTAGAGGTTATAACTCAAGGAGGCAAATTTGACCTTAGGTGTCTCTGAGATAGGATGAAACATATTACTGGACTCTCACTCTGGCTAGTTATACCTAATTCAAAAGAACCAGGACATGTAAGAAGGGAGTTGAGAAGATATTTGTTTATTAAGAAGGTAGACTCATATGGAGAATCCCAGGAACAAGAAGTATGATGAAGTGTATTCGGGTAAGGATTAATGGAGAGACAAACAAAAATAATTTTGTCAAGAGACTATATTACAGATTTTGTCACTGGAGTGACAAAAGGAATCTGGAGTCCAGATTCCTTGTCCTGAAAGAAAAAAAAAAGAGGAATTTGGGGAACTGATCAATAGGCCATTATAGAGATATGCTATGGTACTTAAAGGGGTTTCTAGAAATTTGGTAGAATTTTCTTTCTGCTCAAAGTAGAGTAATTGATTTTACTGACAGTAACAAGGAGATTATGAAAGTGAATGTGATAGGGCTTCATGAATATTTGTCAAGTTGCTGATGATAAAACAATCATTACCCACTTTCATTTAGGGGTCTCTTCTGCATCAATGGCTGGCCATCAATGCAATGGCCTCTCAAGTTTCTTCCAATTTTTAGATTCTGAGAAGCCATAAATAGGTGACTTCTAAAGCTCCTTCCTAGTTCTAACTCAGTCTAACTCTATGGGAGTCAGTCTTCTGAATCTGTGCCTTGAGATGGACATGTCTAGATCTCTTTCTCTCTCTTCTTCCTTCATTTCCCTCTCTTCTTCCTTCCTTCCTTCTTCCTTCCTTCCTTCCTTCCTTCCTTCCTTCCTTCCTTCCTTCCTTCCTTCCTTCCTTCCTTCCTTCTTTTCCTTCCTTCCTTCTTTTCCTTCCTTCTTTCCTTCCTTCCTTCATTTTTTCCTTCCTTCCTTTCTTCCTTCCTTTTGCATTTATTAAGTATCCACTAAGATAGAAGTACTTGAAAATTCTAGGGACACAAAGATACAAAATAAATAGCAATATCTTCCTTTAAAGAGATGACATCTTACTGGTCCTGTGCTTTTGACATGACACCACTCTGACTCCCACTAAAAGCTTCTCATGCTTATTGACTGATCTTTTAGTGTCCTCTTTGCTTGCTTATAGGCTATTTCCTAATATGGGCTCCTCTCAGTCTGAATATCTGCTGAGCCCTGGACACCCTTTCAGTGCGGCTCCTCCCTAAGCAGACACCTTGGAATCCCCACCTAGCCCTGGAGCTGATGGCAGGCAGGATTCTGGGACACGACAGAGGCAGGTCATCACTTGTAGCCACTGTAAATATTTAACCATCTCTTCTTAATTTACTTATGTCTGGGAATAACCATTTTGTCTCCATTAAGTATTGTATGTTTTTATTTGTCTATCTGTCTAGTGTTGCCTATTTTACCTGAATAAACTCCCCAAAGGCAGGAGACACACCTCTGTAATTTACTCAAGATAGCATCCAACAGAAGACTCTGCCCTGGTACTGATACTTAGTCCTTGGTGAGGATGGTGTCAGCAGGTGCTGATTCTCCAGAAGGAAGATTGGGTTGTACCAACTATGACTATTAGCATCTGCCTCAAGGCCTAAGGCTGAAGGAAACAGACCAATAGCAAGTGAGAAGTTTTAATTAAAATGGAAAATGCTGCCTCCAGTAATAACTCATATTTATATAGTGTTTTGAAAAGCACTTTCCTTACAATAAGGTTGAGAATTAGGTAATGTGCATATTATTAGATACATTTTGCATATAAGTAAACTGAATTCCTGAGAGAATAAGAGACTTGACCACTTAGGTCAGAAGTTTCCCATGCTGGATTCAAATCTAAATATTTCTTGATGCTAAACACATTATTCTATCACAGCATTCTGTTTCTGTGGTCAGTTTGGCCACTGACACTTGACGTACTAACATGCAAGGAAAGATGGAAAAGGTTGGGTAGAATTAGTAGGCTCAGAGATTCTTCTGAACAATGATATGATGACTGCTTGATTAATCTTCAACTTATTTTTATTTTTCTCCAGGCAACTGATCCACTCTTCTTATATAATGTTTCTCAAACTTATTATCCCAAGAATTATAAACTGGAAATCTAAATAAATTCAAGATAAGCTTAGTTGAATTAATGGAGAACTAGTAGATGAAGAAAGTTACTTAAAGTACTCCAATGTAACATGACTATTGAATTCTTTGATCAAATAAACTCTTAGTGATCTCATCAGTCGTGCAATTTCTGGCTGGGGGTCCTTTGTCTGCCCTATTACCAGATTTCTTTGTAAGTACTGTAGTAAAAAAATTCCTTAGATATCATCTAGTCCAAAAGTCTCTTTTTTCAAAGAAGGTCTATAGACTTAAAGTGACTTGTATGAATAATAGTAAGTATTTCTAAGAGATAGACTTTAAACCCATGTGCAAAAGTAACAAAATGATTAAGTGATGATCAACTGTGATGGACTTGGAGCTTCTCAACAATCTGGTGATCCAAACTGGCAATTCCAGTAGACTTGGGATGAAAAAATGCCTTTCACATGCAGAGAGAAAACTACAGAGACTGAAGATGGATCGAAGCATGCTATTTTCATCTTTTTATTTGTTTGTTTTCTTTCTCGTGCCTCCCTTCCTGCCTTTTAGTCTAATTTTTCTTGGACAATATGACAAATATATAAATATGTTTAAAATGATTGTACATATTTAACTATATCAGATTGCTTGCTGTTTTTGGAGGGAGGAGATAAGGAAGGCAGGGAGATAAAAAATTGATACTAAAAATATTATAAAAATGAATGTCAAAAACTATCTTTACATGTATTTGGAAAAATAAAATACTATTTTAAAAACACCAAAATCATGTGGGCTGCCTACAATTTCACAATGAAAACCACTGGACCATATTTTTCTTATGTGTTTAGGTTCTTTAGACACACATTTAGATCCGCCCTATATCAATTTGTTATACTTCCCGTGATGTATTCAGTTCTTGTTAATCATATATTTGCACATATATTTCATGACTCAATCACTGAAAAGAAAATAAAGAGTTAAGAAAATCCTGAAAAGTGACTGCAGTATTGATGCCTTATAAATTCGTAGCTAGGTAGTTCAGTGGGTAGAGGAATGAATCTGTAGTCAGGAAGACATGGATTCAAATTTGACCTCAGACACTTACCAACTGTGTGATCTTAAGCCAGTCACTTAACCCTGTTTGCCTCAATTTCCTCATCTTAAAATTAATATATTAACTACCCCTATCTCCCATGGTTATTAGGAGGATCAAATGAGATGTTTGCAAAGTATGAGGCACTATATAAATGTTTATTCCTTTCCCTGATTTTTTTTCCCAGTGGAAAAATTGCATTAAGAAGCAAATTCTAAACTTTGGAGTCCTAAGTGAATTGAATTCCCTAAGGAAACTTTTTAAGCAAGGAATCTGTAATTGGTTTGACCGACCTAACAAGGAAACCATGAAAGTGAATGTGAGAGGGCTTCATGAATCTGTGTCAAATTATGATGATAAAGCTATCATCACCCACTTTATTTAGGAGTCTATTTCTGCATCAGTGGTTTGCCATCAATCCAATGGTCTTTTAGGTCCCTTTCAACTCTTAGATTCTGAGATGCCATAGATAGGTGACCTCTAAGACTCTATTCTTAACATTCTGGGTTCTATGAGAGTCAGTCTTCTCAATCTCTACCTTGAGATGGGCATGTCTGGGAGGAGCCTATGGCTGGAACTCTTTTTCTGTTCCTCTCAGTTTTCTGGTTTCCTTGGCACATAGTAGGTATTTAATGGATGCTTACTAAATTGATGTGAATGTTGACTAGTGTGAGTTGAGGTATTAAGACAATAGCAGAGTAAACAGTGGAGAAATACTGAATTAACTTCTAGAATCTTCTGCAGGCATGAGATAGATTACACAGCCACTGAGATTCCTTCCAATTCTGAAATTTTCTAATGTTGTATGTGTGATCTCCTTAATAACAATTACTTAGGAGCCACAAAAGATAAAATGTCGGACGTGGAGTCATAAAGAACTGAATTCAAATCTGGTCTTAAAATACAATCTTTTGTTTTTGTTTTTGTTTTTGTTTTATTTTTTATTTTATTTTATTTTATTTTTTTGCTGAGACAAATGGGATTTGCTTAGGGTCACATAGCCAGGAAATGGTAAATTCATGGTTAGTGCTCTATCAAAATACAATGTTTTAAAGGAAAACTATCTCTGTATTTGAAAAAAATAAAATACTATTAAAAAATAAATTTCATCTTATTAAATTAAAAAAAACAAATCTAATCTTAAATGCTTTAGTTCTGTGACTCTGAGTTACTTCTATCAGTTTTCTCAACTGTAAAATGGGGATTATAATAGCATCTGATTTCCAGAGTTGTTGTGAGAAGCAAATTAGATACTATTTGCAAAGTGCTTATCACAGTGTTTGGCACATTGTGTTGATATTCAATTATTTTAGGTGTATTTGACTCTTTGTGACCCAATTTAGGGTTTTCTTGGCAAAAATATGGACTAATTTATTATTTTTCTCTCTAGCTCATTTTACAGCATAGGAAACTGAGGGTTATACAGCTAGTAAGTGTCTGAGGTCAGATTTGAATTCAGTTTTCCTGATTCTGGGTCCAGCTCTCTCTCTCCACTCTGTCACCTAGCTGATTGCTTCATCTAATAAGTAGACCCTTATTAAGTACCTGCTTCATTCCCCCTATTTGGAGTGTAAAGGAGATAAAAATTTAACAAATTTTAAAAATGGGTCTTAGGAAGGAGCTGGCCTTAGCCACTGTTCTTGTTAGTTTCTGGTTTTTTCGGAAAGAGTGCCCACTGTGGATGCAGAAAAAAGGATGCTGGGCTCATCCATTTTTATTTCCATGTCTCTGCCTCCAAATCAAAGATGAGGAAAGTTGAATTAATAGAAAAAGATGAGATGACATTTAGAAGAAGTGGAAAATTCTACTTACCTGAGCAGCTGGGATGCGAGCGAAGATGACATTTAAGTGAACATAGAGACAAACAATGCATTCTCAGTGCCATTAATATCATGGCCTCATAAAGAGCAGGCTGAGGAGCTAAAGTGAAAACAGACAATAGTCACTTCCTGTTGCTCTTTAAAAATATAAACAAATAAAAAAAACAAAGTGAGACAAAGATCCAGCAGCAACAATGCAATAAACAAAAGAGAGGAAATGTGCCTTTGAGACCCGAGAATTCAAATAACCATGATGATTTGCCAAGATTCATTGTTCATTTACTGACCACCTACTATTTCTGAGACTGTCCAGCAGCGAGGGTAAAGGGCACCTACCGAGTGCCAGTCTGGAAGGAGGGGGCAAAAGCTTGGATGCTCTCAGAGATGAAGGAGGAGAATAATCTGTGCAACTAAGATGAAGCGTGTTTGCCATGAGCATCTGGAGAAGAGATGCCAGCATCCAGGACTACCAACGCTTTTGGAAGCCATTGTCCAGCTTCTACTGAGCCTGGCCACTTAGCATGTTGGTCAGCCATACTGATAGCGACAGTGAAGCAGCTATCTAGGACAATAAAATTCTTCAGTTTAACTTTGTCAATTATTTAATCTACCCTCCTCAGGTTGTAGGCAAGGAAACTGAAGCCCAGAGAACCTTGCTCAAGATTTTGTTGAAGTTGAGTTGTATTTTCAGTCATGTCTGACTGTTGGTAACCTTTTTTATTTTAGGATTTTCTTGGCAAAGATCTTGGAGTGGTTTGCCATTTCCTTCTCCAGATCATTTTACATGAGGAAATTGAAGCAAGCAGAGTTAAGTGACCTGCCCAGGATCACCCAGCTAGTAAGAGTCTGCAGCTGGATTTGAAATCAGGATGTTCAGGTGATTCCGGGATTCACGCCGCCCAAGTCTTTCATTAGCAGACAAGGCCTGCTGCCACACTGAAGGAAGTAATTTGCTTCTTTCTCTGTCATATATGGATCAACTTTTCCTACATATGGAATAAGCTGTGATTAAATTATCCAACCCGAGCCTTTTATTGTGAGTAAAAAATGAGAATTACTTAATGGTGAGGTAATACTTGAGAGAGGAAATGTATGGACCATTATGAGTATTGTCCTTAGGCCTATTGATAAAACAAGAATTTATTATTGCTGATAATTACTGTCCACAAGGAGAAAGAACATAGAAATTGAAGAACAAGAGAAGCTAAGGATCCTTAAAATGAATTATGTCAATGGATCTCTTTTATCTTTCAGATTGTTTTCCTTCCCACTTAAATTCATCCTAGATGGAGTATGAGCTTAAATTCTCTCTCCCAAATCCAAAACAAAGTTTGGGAAAAAGGTTCAGTTCCTAGAACTCTTCCCTTTTTCTCCACACTTCCGTGCTCAAATCTGTATATCTGTGCTGCTATTGTTGCTGGTGGGCTTGCTTGTATTTGCAAGAATCAGTAATATCTATACATCCTGTTTTGGGCTCAATTAGAGGAAGGTAGCATGGAGTAACAAAACTTTTTTCTTTGGGGGGGCTGGACAGAAAGTTGTCCTTTTGGGTTGGAAGAAAAGAGAGAAAGATCCATGGGTTCATCTGTTTCATATCTGCCCATTTGCTTAAGAGAAAAGAAAAGAGATGATTGATTGGGAGTTGAAATATACCTTAGAGAACCTTTCATCCTTTACCCTAATTTTACAAATGATATTAGAGAAATTAAATGACTTGCCTAAGATCATTCGGGTAGTTCAAGGTGAAGGTGGGGCTTGACTTCAGGCCTTTGTCTCCCCAAATCAGCATGATTTTGACTGCCCCACATTGACTATTTCAGGACAGTTTTCTGTCTTATTATTGAATCAAGATTGGAAAATCAACTTAATTTTGGTTCAAATGCTATTTTATTTTATTTTATTTTTTTACTTCACTGGGGTCACAAAACTAGTAAGTGTTAGAGGCTAGATTTGAATTCAGGTTCTGCTGATTGTAGGTCGAATACTCTATCGACTATTCCTCCTAGCTGTCCTTGAAATTTTATTTTAAAAGACTAATCTCATCTAACTGTGTATGAGTGAGGAAACTGAAATGTAACTAGGGGAATGTAATTTTCCAAAGGCACATGGATACTGACTTGCAAAATGAAGACTAGAACACAAATCTCTTGATTGCTTAAGAGCTACATTCTTTCTACTATATAACTCTATTTCCCTCCAACTACCATATGAAAAATAAATAAATGAATCCATGGTCTCATCCACATGAGCACTTTCTCTTATGGTACAGATCAAAGACTAATCATCCTTTCTCATGATGTGTTTCTCTTTTCTGCATCATTGCATTAATCTTGCAGAAAATGGTTGCCCACATGGCTGGGAATCTTTCTTGGTTTTTCTTACTCTCAGGAATCAGCAGAGTGCATGGACTATTATTTGATAGCCCTTATTATTTTTTGCTCAAATATATTTTTAAGATTAATGACTTTTTAAAATTCCTCAACTCCTTAATCCCTTGCTTATAATGAGCCTATTCATATCAACCATATATGGCCTCTACAGCTACTTTACATGACCTTTTTTTTTTTTAACCAGGTAAAGCATGATATTCATTTAATTAATTCAAATGCACACATAAAAGTCTAATGACACATCTCAGTTGGACTAAATTCAAAATTATGATTCTAAGTCTCTTTTATAAGAAGTTCTAGTTTCTACAAATAAGTGGAAAGAGTCACTATCTCAATTAAAAAAAAATCTTATTTAAGACATCAATGGACCTATGGTCTCATCAATGTGGTTACTCTCTCCCATGTTGTAGGTCAAAGCCCAAGAGGATTTCTTCTTAACTACTTGGCATTCCATGGGTACCAATGCCAGCTGTTCCTAGCTCTTATTACATGATCATCTTATCGCCTTTATTTGTCAGACATTTCACTGATATCTTTTACACTTCATGTAGGCAATCCTCCATTTAAATATGCTATTTATGACTACCATATATGTCCCTATTCCTCTAAAGGCCATCCTTCATTTCTATCCTTTGGAGTTTGTGTTATTTCATGGCATCACTGGATTTCATGACATTTGTTTCTCAAATTTCATGGCATCAGAGTGTTGTATAGGGGCAGTAAAAGTAGTAACCATTTGTGATATTAAAAAGATGGAATTTTACTTTCAGTGAGAAGCATGGAGTGCTGAAATGATCCTATGAATTTTCAAAAGTAACTTATACCTCTTTCTTCCTCATTCAATTCACACAATTCAATTACCCATAGCATCTATCCAAAGCTTATGGCATTGTGGTATAGTGAATAGAAGTTGGACTTAGAGGAGCTTGGTTCAAATCCCACCTTGGACATATATTGCCTGAATAATGCGGGCAAACATCAAGAGGTCCTTGGAAGGAGCCTCTCTTATACTGACTAAATCATATTTCTGGTACAAATATATGTATATAGAATTAGATTTGTGATTTCTTTGGTGTAAAGGATTTTCTTCCTTTATATAGATGAGCAATTGTTTCTCACATCTTGTAGCCTTAGAGTATTGTCTATGGGTATTAAAAGGTCATTCAGTGTTTCTACAAACACTAGTATCAAAAGTGGAATCGAAACACGTTTCTGATTCCAAGAATAGCACTGTCTCCAACCTAAGGTTGCTTCTCACATAAGCAAAAATAAACAAACAATTTATAAAATATATAAACAAGAAAACAAATAATAATGTATAAAATATAAATATAAAATATATAGGCAAGAAAATAAATTATACTTTCTTTAGTAAGTAGAACTCTTTTGCATAATTGCTTTCTACCACTCCCCAATTTCTGCTTATTTTGTTCTCTCATGCAGCCAGCTACAAATTATTCAGAGGTGATAAGGATTTCAGAAGGGTATTAAGAAATCAAGTTCCTTGTCTTATCCAACCACCTATCACGACCTACCTTGTGTGGGTGTCACTATGCTATTCATGTCCTCTTACCCTGTTCTTGGAGCAATAATTGCACAAATAATACTGTCATTACTAGTGGAAAGAGCAAAACAATATGCTATTAGGGGGCTGCATTCAAAACTTTTGACTGCCTAGAACAAAGCTCACTACTAATATACACACATATGTATGTACATGTATATACATCATAGGTTTTTGAGGATATGGCTTCTCTCACTTTTGTATTTATAATTCCAATGCTATGCTATGGGCATAGCATCTGATGTAGCATGTGCTTAATAAATGCTGATTAATTTATTGGTTTATTGATTGATTGGTTTTTACTCACCAGAGTAAATTACCCAGAAGCTACAATCGAAACTTCCAATATGTAAGCAGCATCTGCCTGTTAAAAACAGAATGGGTCTACTGAGTTCAATCAGATAATAGAAGTCAAGAAATCTTTTTAACCTATATGTCTTCTGTCCCTACAATTTTAAAATACAAATTATTGGTTTCTTTTATTTTTATGCTAGCTACGTTTTCCCTTACCCCTCCCCTAAAACATTTCAAGGAACAAAAAACAATTCAGCAAAATTAGTATACACCTCACCTTAGTCCAATGTATTATGTAGAACTCAATACCCATCAGTCTTTCACCATCTGCAAAAAAAGAGAGGGTTGTGCGTTTTTTACATAACAGTTCTTCATAAGTAGAACCAAGAGAACATCGTATACAGCAGCAACAAGATTATGTGATGATCAATTGTGATGGAGTGGGCTCTTCTCAGCAATATGGTGACTCAGGAGAATTCTAAAAGACTTGGGATGGAAAGAGCCATCCACATCCAGAGGAAGAGCACATTCAGAGACTGAATATGGATCAAAGCACCAAAATTTTTTGGTGTTGTTGCTGTTTGTTTGCTTGGATTTTTCTTTCTCATGTTTTTTTTTTTTTCTTTTTCCCTTTTGATTTTATTTTTCTTGTGCAACATGACGAATATAGAAATATGCTTAGAAAAACCTAACATTTAACCTATAGTGGTATGCATGGTGTCTAAGGAAGGGAAACAAGGGAGAGAGGGAGAAAAATTTGAAACACAAGGTGTTTGTTGACACCTTTGACAAAGGTGAATGTTGAAAAACTATTTTAGTATGTATGTGAGAAAATAAAATAAAATAAAATATAAATAAATATTTATAAAATAAAATATAAAATAAAAATTAAAAAGCTATCATATATATGTATCATGTGTACAACCATATACATATATATAGATAAACACATACACACATACACATACACCAAAACAACAGTTCTTCACATAAGGCTTATGTTGGCCATCTTGAAAAGGGGTCTAAATCACAAAAGACTCTAGGAGTTATATTTCTTGGAAAATAATTGTTCCATTTGGAACCATCCTACTTCAGGGCAAGACTGAAACAGAAGTACAAGATTGCTGTACCATCAAACAATAAATGTGTAACATGGTAAGATCACTAACCATGGAGTCTGATGTTCTGCTTTCTACCAGTGAAGTTTAGACAAATCTCTCAAGCTTTCTGGATCTCCATTCCTTCTGTTAATGGAGAGCAAGCCCTGCTCCTTTTCTGTGGAGTGAAGATCAAAGGAGCCAATCTACGAAATTATAAATATAAAGTGCCAGGACCAGTGCAACTGGCCTTTCTGTACGGATATGTGCTCTCAGATTCTGATCTGATTCTCTCTCAGAGCCATAGTGTCTAAGAAGATCTGCATGGACTACCTCAGGACCTTGTGGTCCTGTCCTTGTTAGCACCTCCCAAGTTGAAATCATGTCTCTTTCTCTCTTCTCTCTGATGTATATTTGGTCTCATTGCTGTGGATGCTTATTCCAATCACACAGACTGACAGTTCTGTATTTTTCTTGTGTGAATCCTCCAAGGAAGTTCCATCCAACGTGTGGTGAAGGTGACTTTCCCCTGGTCATTTTAATACTTCAGTGGGTCCCAGGTAATGCATTGGTCTATCTGAGTTCTTCATATGCATAAAAACAATATGGGAGAATTTCTTGAATGACAACCAGGGTTTAATTGTCACTGTCAGCATTGGAAAACATTTATTAAGTGCCTAATTGTGCGTGTCATGGCGTGAGAGAAATACACACAAAATCTCTGACCTTTGGGATGTAAGGAGATAACAATAACAGATAAACACCATTCAGTAGAGGTCATCCAGACAGCCAACTTCAGAAAAAAGTAAAACCAACCCCAATCCTCTAATTTTTCAGATGAGAAAACTGTGATCTAGAGACTTGTTCAAGATCACCCAGAAAATTAATGGCATTTTACCTAATTGGGAACTTGTTTTGAAGTTGGTATGTCCACCTGGTTTCCTTTTTAATTATGCCCATGGCGAAGCTCTTTGTTCCCCTTCCTTTTTTTGTTTTTGAAACACAGATGCTACCAATCAGTGACAATAGCAATTCCTTGCTTAGTTTCACTTGCCATTGTGGAGTCCAGTGTCAGCTTGGTTTACAGGAATGAAGGCATGTCACCATCCTTCCTTGGCTCACACTGCCCGAATGGAGGTCTTTCATCACCTCCTTCATTCACGTACTGAACGGGAGCAGCCCTGTGCACACAAAGAGGAAAGGAACTTTGGGGTGCTGTTCCAAAGCTAGCTCTCCGTCTGTCTCAGCCCAACCCCTGCACTCTGCTGAGCCTGTGCCTCCTCCAAGCTCTTAGGCTACAGGACCTTGAAAAGTCACTTCTTTCTCTGTACCAGATAACAGCATTTCAGTCATAACTATGCCCTGTGCTGCCTTTTCATTTCTGACATCAGGACAGCTGCAGGGGACTATTAGCTTGCCTTCTCTGCCCACTCCCATGCCCAAACCAAGCATAGGGGCATCCTCTAGAGAGATGCTGCCCTTGCTTCCATGGAAATAAAGGCTTAAAAATGGACCTGAGAGAAATCTGTGGATTAGGAGCATTAGAAAGAGAGAGATAAAGTTGTTAAATCTCACTGTTAACAGTCTACATGGCTCTAAAAGAAAACAGAAGGGGAAAGGAAAGCTACAATCACAATAATGAAAAAATAATCAGTCTGATGGATGGTATGGTGTTCAGAGTTAGAGGGTCTGGGTACAAATTCTCACTCTGATTCTTACTACTTGGATAAGACCTAAATTCCCTGGTTAGGGCCTCAGGTCTTTATTTGTAAAATAGAGAAGCAGATTTCTAAAGTCCCTTCTAGTTCTAAATCTATGATCCAATGATCCTAAATCATTTATCAAATATTATTATATTTAACAAATCAATATCAGTTGATCAATAAATATTTATTAGATACTTACTCTGTATCAGGCACTGTGCTAAGCACATTTGTCAGGAAATAATTCTTTTCATTATTTAAGACCCAACAGAGGCTGCTAGATGGTGCAATGGATAGAATACCAGCCCTGAAGTTAAGAAAACCTGAGTTCTGAGTTCAAATTCTACTTCAGACACTTAATACTTCCTAGCTGGGCAAGTCACTTAATCCCAATTGCCTTCCAGTGGTTCTAATCTATTTAGCAAATAATATCAAAATTCTAATTGTGCATCAGTGTTTTCATCTCTTTCTAGATAGATCTTATCCACCTAAGGGCAGGGACCTTATCTAACTCTTGCTTTCCCCCCATACCTAGCACAATCCTTTGAACACTATGTAAATAGTAAACACTTGTGCTTTTTGTATTTTTTTTTCTCTATATGTCCAGCTAGTATCTAATTCAGGAGACTGTAATCATCAAGACTTCCCTTCCATTCCTAAGGAAGAAGAAGGAGCTTCCTTTTAGTTTTTGTCTTGTAAGGGAGGTGGAGAGGGAATCCTACTGGGGGCTTCAAATCCCTAGCTACTGAGAAATTCTCCTGAGGGAGTACTTAGTCAAGTAGCTCTAGAGAAAAATTTCTTTTTAAAGAAACAGCTCTTCAATTAGGTTTCTTTTGTTTTTCTTAATTACTATCAATTAAATGGGAAGCTGTGTCCCCCTGGCATAGCCTTTGCTGCTACTGTTTACAGAAACAATCCTCTAGCTTTCTATCCAGTGTTTCATAAAGATGAGAAGTAGATCTTATTTGTCTGTGGAATGGGAAGTGTATTAACAGGCCTAGCCCATCACTGAGATTGGGTATGAAATAAACATATCTAAAATACCTTTATGGCTCAATAACTCAAAGTTAATAGCTTTTGAATTGAGTACTAGTTATACATTGGGAAAGAAGAAAAAAAATTGACAATGGGTAAAAGCTGACTCCCTTTAGTTGTTAAAGTCAGCAATCTGAGTTCAAATCTCTGTTTTTTTGTTTGTTTGTTTGTTTGTTTTGTTTTGTTTTTTTTCCTAATTGTAGATCCAGCAAATTTTAGTCTACCTTTCTGGCTTTGTTTCCTCACCTATAAAATGAGGGGGTTGAGATAAATGATATCTAATGTCCCCTTCAGCTGTAAATCTACAATCATACGAACTCCTATTATCCTTTCTAAAATGTGTTTTCTCTCAATTCTCAATCACTCAAGAACATTTTTTCCTCTAAAGAGAGGGTCTGAGTTACAGGAAGAATATCTGTGTATTTGTATCTGCTTGTTTATGTGTGTGATTGGATGAGGATTGGGAGTAAGGGGGAATGTGGAGGGGGAAAGGTTCTTAATTTAGATAAGCCCAAACACAGTAAATTTTATTGAATATTGGCAGACTTCTATGGCTCCTAAAAATCCTTGCTTGCAAACAGTAACCACTAACTTTAGCTGGATTACAATGGAAATGTCTACTTGTTAAAGTCTAATTTAAGGATAAGAGGGCCCTTTCCAAAATTTTGGCTTGTGTATTTGGGACCCAGAATATAATCTCATGCCAATAAGGTTACATTTAAATAGGGGAGAGAAATAAAGCTTAGTATGGTCCACAGCACCTCAACAACATTAAAGAGAAAACCATCTTCAGAACCTTTGTAGAGACAGTCTTGTCTGCTTTCTGGAACACTGAGACTCCCATCCCTCCAGGGTTTCCTTCTATTGTAATGCAGGAGAAACTGAGGCAAGATAGAGATTAGAGAGTTTTTAATATTTTATTTGGGTTTCTGAGAGGGAGAGATAGTCTGGAGCCAGAGCAGAATCCATTCTGCCTCCTGGGCTGAACTGGACTTTCTTCTCAAAGAATCTAAACTAGAATGTGAGATTCCAATGACTTTTATATGTGGATCCAAGATCAGGGGAGACAAAGGCAAGGGGTGGGATTCGAGCATTGGTAAATGGCAGGAATTCCTAGGCAGGGACCATCAATTTGGTTCTGACAGGTTGGGGGTAGGGCCATAAATTCTTACAAATTGAGAGTTAAGGGGATAGTAAAACTAAAGACAGGAAATCTGGAACTTAAAGGTAGAGGATGCCAATTAGGTATCTGAGATAGGACATCTGGAGTTGTATCTTTTGGAATGCCAGAGTGGCCAGACTTCTACAGCCCTAATTATCTCAGCCCTAATGAACTGGAAAGGGAGGTTGCAATCAGGGGGATTGAGGCAGAACAATTTAGAGAAACTGAGGCAGAACAATTTAGGGAAGCTGTGGCAGAACAATTTAGGGAAACTGAGGTAAGACTATAAAAGGAAACTATGATACAACACTATGAGAGTTCACTCACACCAGACTGAAGAGGTCCTAAATAACTGGAGGCAGTTGGTAGAGAGGGACTGGAGTATTGATGGAATTGCTCCCTGGGGCAGGCAGGGAAGAACACTTACAGGGATCAGTCCAAGTGATCCTACCCTCTGTGAAAGTCATAGGCAACCCCAACTTGCGATATCAGATTAGAAATACAAGTTATATCAAATACAAATCTGCCCATGACTCATGCCATTTTTGCTGACTTCCTGTTGGGATTATAATCCACCAGAACTCTGTCTCATGGTCTCTTTTTCTTCCCCTTTCCCCATATCACTTGCTGTCTCCCCTCTCACCCTACCATACCTCATAGTGTTTTTTTTTTCCTTCTTATAGCTAACTGACTTTTCTAGGGTGTTAAATCTCTTTTGCTATTAAGCCTGCCAGCTAAGATACACTTCATCATCATTCAGAGATATTCTTTTTTTCGTGATTAATTGTGAGCTCCATTTGGGAATTTGCCCTTTACATCATTAATTGTTAAAAACCCCTTTCTTTGCTAACTAGATGCTGTCCCAACTCTATTTCATATTTACCACTTCCAGTTGTCTATTGTATCCCATTATTTTGTTTAGAACCTCTTCTAAATAAACCTACTTTTTGCCAAAAAGAGTGGACATTGTGAATTCTTCATGTGACACAACTCCAACATTTGGTGTCTACAATCTTATCATTTGGTACTAAACCCCAAACACATCATTTGGGACTAGAAATTACTCTCTTAAGTCACATCAAGATAATTGATTGTTGTTGCATGGGAACTAGCTGACACAAATTGTCAACTACAAATTCAATCCAATCCAATAAACCAATATTTATTAAGTGCTTACTGTGTGCAAGACACAGTCAGAGGATGCAAATATGAAAAACAATGCAGCTGCTGACTTTGCAACATTCAAAACCTAATAAGTGAGGACACAAGAGTAAAAATAAGTGGGAAATTATGATATAAGAATAAGCTAATAAGAGAAAAAGGAAGGCCCAAGCAAAGTTATCTATGAAAATTTAAAAAAGATTTAAATGACTGGTAAGTGGAGGAGGAACAGTAGGCTAGAGCTTAAATTTAAAGAAAATTTAAATAACTGCTAAGAGGAGGAAGAACAGTGGGCTAGATCTTAAGGAAGGATTTTAAGAGGGTGATTCCAGGTATGAGGGTTAGATTGTGTAAATACATGAAGATAAAGGCAAAATGAGATCAGGGAATATCTGGTGCTGCCATTTGGCTGGAATATAGAATTCATAAAAAGAAATGGGTGAAATAAAGCTAGGAAGATAGATGCTTCCAACTGTGAATGACCTTGAATGCTAGATCAAATCTAACCTTGACCTTGTTTTTTTCCCCTTTAATCTTTTTTTTTTCTTTCCTTTTATTTGTTCCAGTATTTCCAAGCATACATTCACCCCTGTTCCTTTTCCCTTATTACCCACTGGTTGATTGTATATATATATATATATATATATATATATATATATATATATATATATATATATACAGATATCTTTATATATATATGTCTTTATAACTATGAATGCAGCCTTACCTCATGTCCAAAATTCAGCTACCCAGCAACCTCATCTGACTGTAACAGGGCTGGGATCCATGAATGACACTGATGCAAAAACACTATGGCAAGGCATGGCCTTATTGTAGAAAAAATCCTCAAGATCTCACTCAGAGATGTACTTGCTTTTATTTGATACACAAATTATAACAAACTTTGTTACCTCATTTCTGAACTCATAGTAGATTAGAACCAGAAAATTAGAAGGCTGGTAGGGTATGACAACTAAAATTAGTATACTGACAACAGACCCTTAATAATTTGTTGGGGGAGAGGGGTAATGAGGAACCCAGCAGTGGACATAAAAAGCATAGAAAACCAAAACAAGAGCTCTGCTCTTTGCGGTCGTTTACTGTAGGAGAAGAGCAGACTACCTTTCTTCCAGCAGCTAGATGGCACAGTGGATACAATGCCAGGACTGGAGTCAGGAAGACATTTCCAGTTTTGACCTCAGACATTTACTAGATGTGTAACTGTGGGGAAGTCATTTAACCCAGTTTGCCTCAGTTTCCTGATCTGCAAAATAAGCTGGAAAAGGAAATGGAAAACTTTACCAGTATCTTTGACAGAGTCATATACAACTGAACAGCAACAGCAACAAAGAATAAATTAATCCTTATACATCCAGGACATTTAGGTGACACTGTATTATATACAGTTTATTATAATAAACCAATCGGTCAGTCGACAAGTATTAATTAATTATCTACTATGTGCTAAACACCAAGGATATGAAGAAAGAAAAAAACATTCCCTGATTTCAAAGAGATGCGATATGCAGCATAATATAGTATATAGCATAGTATCTATAGTATATACAAATAAGATATATAAAGGGATAAATTGGAAATAGTCTCTGAAGGAAGGAAGATTAAGATTAAGAAGAAGCAGGAAAAATTTCTTTAAGAAAGTGGCATCTTAGAACTGATCCTGAATTTAAATGATGCATCAAAATTTATTCCACTTAAGAAGTCAAGGAAAAATGATATTTTAAAAAGAGTTCCACCAAAAATCATTAAAGTAAGAGCTTTAAAAGATTTTTGTTGTTGTCATTTCTGACTTGTCATAATCCCATTTAGATTTTCTTGGCAAAGATGCTGGAGTGTTTTGCCATTTCTTTCTCCAGTTCATTTTACAGATGAGGAAACTGAGGCAAATAAGTGATTTGCTCAGGGTCACACAGTAGGAAGTGTCTGAGGCCAGATTTGAATTCATGATGAGGAGTCTTCCTGATTTCAAGTGTGTCAAGGAATTGCCCCCTTTCAAGGATTAACTCTCAACTAATCAACATCTTTAGAGTTCTATGAAAACTGGTTGCTGAAGAGTTCTAAATGTTGTACCTGGATGATTTCATTAATAATCGTGTATTGGAATGCAAATTGCCAAGTTTGTTATATGCAGAAAGATGAATTGATGAAAAGCTCTTCAGACAGGCAGGCAGTCATTGCTATGGAATTTGTTTTCAAAATAGTTAAGCTAAAATTCCAAATTTCCAGAGAACCATTATCACTTCATCCCTCATTTATACTCTTTTCCTTCTCATCTCCAAATTCCTTCTCCTTTTTGGATGATAAAAGAATCCATATGTGCTTTGAGTCTACTTGTGGAGGAGTGTGGGATTTAAAGGTAGAATGCCCTGAGAGATCAACTAATCTGACTTCATTTTACAGATTAAGGGTAGTGATTTGGTCAAGGTTACACAAGGGTTTTGAGTAGCAGAGCCAGATTTTCTAAATTCAAATGCACTGAATTTTCCATTCATTCTACTAGCTTTCTCCCAGATGAGGCTTCTGTTTCTGCTTCCCAGGTTTGCCCTCATTTTCTCTAGGCTGAAAAGTGTAAGTACCCAGAACTTTTCTTTTTTTTTTTTTTTTTTTTTAAAGTTGGTTCTTTTGGGAGTGAGGAGGAAGGAAACTCTTCACCTTTTCCTCAGGTCACTGAAGGGCTTTTGCCATTTGCGTCTGGCTGGCTGCAGGTTGAGTTACTTAATAACCTTTAAACATTTTTGTTGCCCTACCAAGCACGTAGGCAAGAAGCTCACAGGACCTCATTTTTTGTGTAATTCCAATGTGAAAAGTCAGTGAGGAAGCTGGGCTAGAGGAGTTAAAGCTTTTTTCCAACTCTAGATCCCATGATCCTAGGAATGGGGAGGATGCCAAAGATAAATCACTAGCATGACACACAATAGGAACTTAACAAATATTTGCTAAATGGAATTGGATGTACTCTTGTCTAGTAGACTCAGATTATCCCAGAGAGCAATGGGACATTGTCCTGGTGACCTATTGGGCTGGGGTGGGGATAAAATGCGTGGGTCTTCTTGTTATTGTTGTTTAGTTGTTTCTGTGGTATAAGTTGGGTGGAATCCAGGAGCTTGAATTTTCTTGGAGAATATTAAAAGCATTCTTCTTTTGTAAATTCTTGATATTAGTAATTTGATTTTCCTCTTTCTTCTTTTTAATCAAATTAGCTAATAGTTCTAATAATTAGCTAATAAAATAGATTTTTATTGTTTTGCTTCAAAAAAGCTCTCAGTTTTCTTTATTTTCTCTATTAATTCAATGATTTTTTAAAATTTTATTTTCTCTATAATTCTCTATTAATTTAATGTTTTTAAAATTTTGTTAATTTCTTCTTTCATTTTTCAGGATTCCTATTTTTCTGTTTAATGTGATTTTGAAATTTTGTTGATAATCTTTTTAGTTGCACTCTTGATTTGTTGCTCTATTCTTTCTAGTTTTTGTTAATAAAAGTGTTAGAGACATAATTGTCCTCCCACTTTTCCCTCCCTCTCCCCCCCCCCCCCCCAAAAGGCCTGCTTTGGCTACATACCAAAAACTCTTAGAATATTATTTTATTATTGTCATTACCTTTAATGAAATTATCTAGCATTTCTATAATTTGTTCTTTGAGCCCACAGTTCTTTAGGATCAAGTTATTTAGTCTCCAGTTCATTATAATGCTTTTTTTTAGAAGCATGTAATTTATAGCTAAATATATTAACTATACAAATTCAACTGTAAATATTTACAGAAACAAAGGCATTCCTCAATATTTGGAAAAATACTAATTGCGTATGGAGGGATGAGTCAATATAATAAAAATGACATTACTAACTCAATTTATTTAATCAATACCATATCAAACCAATTATAGAAAATAATAAGAAAATTCATATGGAAAAAAATAAAAGTTAATAATTGCAGGAGCAATAAGGAAAATAAATGGTAATAATGGGTGGCTAGTATTGCCAGAATGGGCAGCTGGTTAGAATACTGGGCTTAAGTCAGGAGGACCTGAATTCAAATGATACTTGGGCCAGTGAGATCTTGTGTGTGATCTTGGGCCAGTCACTTAATCCTGCTTATCTTAGTTTCCTCATCTGTAAAATGAGCTGGAGAAAGAAATGACAAACCACTCTAGTATCTTTGCCAAGAAAATCCCAAATGGGGTCATGCAGAGTTAGGGACAATTGAAATGATTCAACAACATTACAAATAATGACATTTCAAATTATACTACAAAGCAGTGATTATTCAAATAATTTGGTACTGTTAAAAAAGAGAACCATTAGTGGAAAAGATTAGGTATATACAGAAGTATGAGAAAAAATTAAATTTAAACCAACAACTCACACCTTATGCCAAGAAAAGCTCCAAATGAGTATATAATCAAAGTATAAAAGGTCACGTCACAAAAAAATGAGAGAAATAGGGAAAAGATTGCTTATCAGATTTATGAAAAGTTCATGACTGAATTAAGAATAAAGCTAATCATAGAAACTAAAGTGATTAATTTTGATTTCTCAAAATTAAAAATCTTTTGTACAAACAAATTTAGTAAATCTGAGATAAAAAAAAAGAATTAGCTGAGAAAAAATTTTGTGTAGGAAATTTCTTTGATAAAGGCCTCATTTCCAAGATATCTTTGGAACAGATTCAAATTTATAACAAAACAAGCCATTCCCCAATTGATAAGCTGTCTAAGAATTTGAATAGACAGTCCTCAAGAGAAGAAACCCAAGTTATTACTGCATTTTTTTTAAAGCTCCAAATCATCATTATTTGGAGAAATGCAAAAATTAAGATTATGGAATTTTGATTTTTAAGCATGTTCTTGATTATCTTCTTTAAAGTCATTACATATAGGAATAACTTAAGTATGCCCTTAGTAGAGTTGCCAAAAGTATTTATATATCTTCTGTTTTCTCCAATAACCTTCAAACTTGGGATGAAAATTGAGCTCATTCTTTCATGATGCTGAAGAAACAAGATTGAAGTTCTGAATTCTAAACTGTAGTTCCCCTTTATCTTGGCTACCCACTGTATTCAACAGATCAAGCCCAGAATGATCATTTGGGCTATTTTCAAAAATTATCTCTCCTACACAATAGTTTGCTACTACTGATAGCATAATTTGAAAGAATGTGGTTTTAGTGCCAGGAGAGAAGCTTAGAAACAGCTAGCATAGTGCCTTGCACACAATAGTTCATCAGCTGAAAGACTTTCATCTGTTGTATTTTTAAATAATTTATTAAATAAAGCAAGCATTTCCATAATAAAATTAAAATATACTTGCACATGAAACTGTAAATATCTCATGTACAACTTATTATTCCCTTCATATATGCAATAAAATCATATAAATTGTTCCCCCTGCCCGAAGGATAACTATCATTAGATGCAAATATGTAAATGTAAAATTATTCTATTCATAATCTATGTTCTTTCTCTGGATGCAAATACCATCTTTCTACATATGTCCTTTATAGTTAATTTGAGTATTTATAGTACTCAATATGATTTAGTCACTCAAAGTGTTCTTAAAACAATATTGTTATTACTGTATACAATGTTCTTTTGGTTCTCCTCATTTTGTTCTTATTTCAAATTTATATTTTTCTAAGATCACTGAGCTCATCATTTCTTATAGCACAGTAGTACTCCATCATAATCATATGCCACAACTTGTTTAGGCATTCCTCAATTGATGGGTATGACTGTATTTTCCAGGATTTTGCCACCAAAAGAGAGTTACTATAAACATTTTAGAACATATAGCTCCTTTTCCTTCTTCTCTAATCATCTTTTGAAATAGATTTATTAGTGGTATGTTTGGTTCAAAATTAGGCAATTTAATTAATCTATTTGTAAGACTACATGATAACCATGTTCAGTATCTTAGCTTTACAGACACTTTTGGATATACAGTCTTTGAATAGTGAAACAAACCCCATTTCTGGAGTCAAAGGAGTTAAATTCAAATTCTTCCTTTAATTCTTACTACCTATCTGACTTTAAGCTACACTGAAAAGTAAAAATTTACTGAAGAAAAGAACTTAAAAAGTGGAATTGGCCAAATGGAAAAAAGAGATACAAAAGCTCAATGAAGAAAATAATTTCTTAAATATTAGAATTGAGCATATGGAAGATAATGACTCCACAAAACATTAAAAAATAATAAAACAAAGTAAAAATTATGGAAAATAGAAACAAATGTTATATCTCATCAGAAAAAACAAGTAAACTGAAAAAGTAGATCATGAATTTAAGAATTATTAGTTTACATGGAAGACATGATTTTTTAAAAAAAGATCCTATACATCTTATTTCAAGTCATCAATATCTTAGATTCAGAGAGTAAAATAGAAATGGAAAAAATTAATTAATTATCTCCTGAAAGAAATCCCCAAATGAAAATTCTCAAGAAAATTATAGCCACATTCCAGAGTTCTCAGGAAAAATTCAAATATCATGAATCTAGAGTCAGAATCACACAAAACGTAATAGGTTCCATGTTAGGAAAGTGATGGGCTTGGAATATAATATTCCAGAAGGAAAAAATAAAACAAATTATGATTACAAACAAGAATAACCTACCCAGCTAAACAGGTACAATCCTTCAGGTGGGAAATGCATATCTAATGAAACAGGGAGGACTTCTAAGCATTCCTGATGAAAAGACCAAAGCTGAAGAGAAAATTTAACTTTCAAACAGAAGACTCAAGAAAAGCATAGAAAGGTAAATATGAAAGAATATAATAACAAGGGATTGAATAAAGTTAAACTATTTACATTCTTATATAGGAAGATGATATATATTACTTCCAAGAACTTTATGATTTATAGGACAGTAGAGTCTATATAAAGAATATTAGTATTGGTCAATTGTGGTGGGATGATCTTTTAAATAAATTAAGGGATAAAAAAAGAATGTACTGGGAGAAGGAAAAAGGGAGAGGTAGAATGGGGGAAATTTTCTCACATAAAAGTATGCAAAAAAGAACTTTTATAGTAGAAGGGGAAATGGGGCAATAGTGGGTAATGACAAAACTTCACTTTCTCACATCTCAGAAATGATACACATCAGAAATGACAAATCTTGGAGGGGCGAAAGAAAACAGGTTCACAAGTAAACTATTTGTGGAGTTGTGAACTTGTCCCATCATTCTGGAGAACAGTTTGGAACTATGTCCGTAGAGCTATAAAACTGTATTTTTGATCCTTTGATCCAGTAGGACCACTACTAGGTAATACCCAAAAAAGATCAAAGAAAGAGAAAAAGAACGTATATATTCAAAAATATTTATAGAGCTGTGTGTGTATGTGTATTGGAAAACAATTGGAAATTAAGGGGATGCCTATCAACTGAGGAATAGCTGAATAAGTTAAGGCATATGATTGTAGTGCAGTACTACAGCGTTATAAAAAATGATAAGGACAGTGGTTTCAGGATCAAGCAATGGCAACACTTGTATGAAATGACACAAAGTGAAGTGAAAAGAATCAGGAGTTTACTGTTAACGATAACAGCAATATTCTAACAATGATCAACTGTAAAGGATTTGACTATTCTAATTTACACGACAATCCAAGACAGTTTCAAAGGATTCATGATAAAATGTTATTCGTCCTCAGAGAGAGAAATGATCAACTCTGAATGCAAATTGAAGAAAATTTCCCCACTTTATTTTTCTTGCTTTTTTGTGATACAGCTAATATGGAAAAATATTTTGCATGATTTCAGATATATAATTGATATCATTTTGTTTGCTTTCTTGGTAGATAAAGGGAGAGATAGAATGGAAAGAAAAATTTGAAATTCAAAATTTTAAAAAGAAAAAAGTAACTATAAATAAATAATCACAATTTTAAAGAAGAAATAAATAAACTAAGCTGACAGTATTTCACCCAATGTGCCTCCTTTTCAGTAAGGTGAAAGGAAATTTCCATCTTGAAGCAACATTCAGTGAATGTTACTTTATTTGATAGTGCCATTGGAATTCAGGCAGGTAAGCCTATTCATTCAATATTTCATGGATCCTTGATTTCACTCAAGGAGGTTACTTGTTCCATTGATGTGGGTCATAACAAAGATGGCCTTCATGACCTTCTGTGGCCAACAATGATCTTTTTGTGATGAGCCTCTCCAAAGTTACTTTGGCCAGTTCTTAGACCACAGAAATACCACTAGTGGTTGGGCCCCCGCTTGAAGTCTTTCCATCACAGTGGAATTTGTCATAGCCCGTCCTCCTCTGACAAAACTCTGTGAATCCAGGGTCACTTCTAGGTTACAACAAGCTATCAAAGAAGAATTTTCATGGAGGATCTCCATTACAGAAATTAATTCTCCTAGGATGGCTAAGTTATTTAGCAGTAAGCAAAACGCCCCAATTTCCCATCATTTATTAAATATGTACAGCTCTAAAACTGAGCTGTGATCACAAAGAGAATTCCACATTTTGAATGAAGGGTAATTTGGATTCCCAAATAGGGTGAGATGGATTAGAAATCTGAATAGGAGTAGCCAATTTGTTTGCTGTAGATATAAAAGTAGAAATCATGAAGAAGGTTTCAGCTGCAAGGAACTGGGCCAATCAGCCTTCCTAAGTACTTGTGAGACTTCCATGACATGAAGACTTAATTTCTCTGCTATGTCCTGGCCAAAGAAAGAATGGGTGCTCTGAATCTTGCCAGAGGGAGAGTCCTGTCATGAAGCCAGGAAGAGAGAATCCTGTTGTTAGCAATGATCAACTTCTGGCCAAATCTTCATGCCTGTCAGAAATACCTATCAAAAATTTGACAGTGGAGGATGAAGTTGGAGAATGTTCTGTTCTTACTTCATGGAAGTCTCTGTACCAGAACAGCTGGACAAGTTAGCACAAATCATACTTAGCCAAGAGCTGATCCACTGCATTCTTTATTTCTTCACATTTTTATTCTCTTCAAATTTCCCAGAAAAGTCTCCTGTGTTCCCCCTCCACCTCCCTGCCACCTCCTTCTCTACCAGTCTCCTGTGTTTTTCAGCAGGTCTTCATTTGTTTCCAGATGAGCCTTTTATTTCAGGACTGTTGCAGGAGGCCCTGATAGAAAACTTCAAAAGCAATCAATTAGCATTTATTTAAAAACTACTAATAGATATTATGTTAGACACTGAGGATCTACTCCCTAACTCATATTCCAGAATAAAGGAGAATCCTCTTGTGATAGCAGTCAAAGCTATTCATTTCAGAGATTCCTATATCGAAGAAATAAAATATTGTTACAGGATCTTAGTGCTTCTGAAAAAGTGAGCATTGAGTGACACTAAATAGTGTTTTCTTTATCATTTGGGAAAGATAATAGGTGAAGAACTATTTAGAATTCAGTAGTTATTGAAGACTCTTGTATGGAATGTCAGGTGATGAATTTAGCCTGAGTTCATTTTTCAAAAAAAGATTTCATTAAAGTACATTTATTGATGCTGAAGGGTGTTATCTGCCTACTACCAAATGAAAAACAAACAGAGGGATATTAATGCTATTCATTTCAGGACTATGGAGACCAGTCTGGAATCCCTTCCTTGAGAGGATGCTGGTTGTCAGCATACTCAGGTGCTGTTTCCTCTTGGTGAATTTTTGGAGACTTCCTTTCTCCTTTCAAGATGAACTTTATGATTCCTTTGTGTGAAAGAAAAAGTAGAAAGAGGTTTGGGATGATGATTGTGAAACAAAGCTTGGATGTCACAGAAATAATGGCTTCCCACTTTGTTTATTCCTAATAGTTCCTTTTCTTTTAATCTCATATTGGATTTCATTTCTCTTCTGAAGAAAATGGGGGATTGCATAATACCCCAGCGGAGTCCCAGTTAGGAAGACATTCTCTGAATAAGGATGAAAAACTAGGAAGCTCACTACTAAATGGTCCTCTGTCTTAAACACCATTTGGTTAGTGTTACTAACTCCCCTTTTACTGAGAATGGATTTTTAAATTATGTGGGTATGCAAGTGGTCACCAAGGCAGGTGCAAAAAGGAAGAGGGCATCAGACTTTTTAAAAGCAGCTTCCCATTGTGCTTCATCTGATAATCCAGAGCACTCATGAGTGTCACAGTGAAACCAGCCACAAAAGCCAGGGTGTCTGTAGCCTTACTATGCTGGTTCTTTCTGTAAAGCCCTTCTTTCCGATGACAAAAGCAGTTCTGTGTCCCAGCTTACTTCTTTGCTCTCATGGGAAAAGGCAGCATCATTATGGAATCCTACAATAGGGCTGCCAAACTTGGCAATATGGGTGGGCTCTTTGGGTACTGGGATATTATTTTCTTGGAGGTGATCCACAGTTCATGACTATCCACATGGGTGAGGGGGAATAGAAAAAATACTTTGTGATTCCTTTATAACTAGATGTTTAGATTCCAAGATCTTTTGTCAACAGAGAAAGAAACTTTTCCTTACTCTAGGAACTCTCTAGGTAGGATGGGATTAAAGATATTGAACATCCTTCCATCATTCCTTCTATAATGCCAGGTAAGCCTTGTATAGGTGTGGGTGGGCAGCTAGATGGCACAATGGATAGAATGCTGGACCTGGAGTCAGGAAGGCCTGTGTGCAAATCTGGCCTTAAAAACTTACTAACTGAGAAAGACACTTAATTATGTTTGCTTCAGTTTCCTTATCTATAATATGAGCTGGAGAAGGAAATGGCAAACCACTCTTTACCACAAAACTCTAAATTGGGCCACAGATGCAATTGAAATGATTGAATAGCAATTGGCAGGAGAAGGGGGCAGAGTTGAACTTGAAGTGGTCTCATGCCTTTGGAGACCTGAAGAATCAGCTTCTGGTTCTGCAGCAGATCTGTAAGTATTATTCTTGAAATGGGTACTAACATCTGAACCTAATCCTCAGGAGCTGCTTTGACTTCCCTTAAATCCTCCCTCTCTGTCTTCTCCTTTCCCCATCCTCCTACCTTTCCCTTTCACTGTTAGATTCTTAGAGTACTAAATTCAAGGTCATAAAATTTTTTGGATATTGTATAGAATATTATCCTATTTACATTTAAAATCAGAGAAGGTTCTTTTGGTCCCTGTACTTAAAAATTTCATTAATCTATATCTCATATCTAAAGTTTGTATAATACAATTCATTTTTTTCCCTAATGGTCAAACTCTAGAATGCTGAAGTCCAATATCAAGGCAGACTACGGTTTACTCTAAATGGGACAAAAACATACACAAGGAAACTCCTCTGTAAGTTTCCCACTGATGTTTAACCTAGAAAGTAAGAACTGTACTTCTCTACAATTCTTATTAATTATATTCTTGCCATCCAGTCTAGAGAACATCTGGTCTTAGTTTATTTCTTAATTCATTTTCCAGCTCAAAAAGAGTCCCTAATAATATTCCTCTGTTTTTGACAAATAGGTCAGTAAATGGGAAGGCTTTTCCTCCTCATACATCTCCACACTTATATACCTTGAAACTGAAAAGTAGTTCTTTGGCAACAAAGTAGAATTGTTGTATGAGGCAAAGAGGTTTTTGTCCTAATGATGGAGGATATTAATTTGTAAAGTCTTGAGTCCTAATTTAGAGATATATTCCATATCTGAGAGACTAGCGTGATATAGTGGATAGAGATTGTTTTGGATTCAAGTCAATTTATCTATAACATAACACATACTGACAAGAGATTGGGTTGACCTCTTGGTGTTCTCAGCAACCCTCTAAAACCATAAATTCCAATGCTGGAAACCATTTGCAATGGTTTCATCATTGGGGATTCCCTATATTAATGAAGTAACAGGTGCACTCAAAAAATTCATACCAAACATTTTTTCACACTCATTCCTGGCCTTAGGAAAATGAAATGTTCCAATCAATCATGAAACTCAGAGTACTTTTTACCAACTACCCTTCTAAGCATACCACTTCTCTCCTACCTGCAGGAGTTTAGATAAACATTCAGGATGAAAACCACTATCTAAAAATTTCCAGTGGCAATATTCATGTTCAACAAAAGGCCCTCATTAGAATAAACAATTTAAGGCGGGATGGTAGTGGATAGAACTCTGGACCTGCTCAAATCTAGAGTTAAATACTTACTAACTGTGGGATTCTGTGCAAATCTCTTAACTGCTAAGTCTCAGTTTCCTCAATTGTAAAGTAGGGATAATAATAGTACCAACTTTCTAAGAGTTTTTGTGGTGATAAAATGAGATATTTATAAAATACTTAGCATATGGTAAATAATAGGTGCTTAATGTTTGCTCCATTTTCTTCCTCCCTTCTGTCATCTATATACTGTAAAGCTTCTATTGAAGCAGCTAAGTGGTCTAGTAGGTAGAATGTTGAGCCCAGAATCAGGAAAACCTGAGTTCAAATCCTGTTTCAGATACTTGGAAGCTTTGTGATCTTGTGCGATTCATTTAATCTCACTCTGCCTTAGTTTTCTAATCTGTAAAATGGCAATTATAGGACCTATTTCCCAAGATTGTTCTGAGGACAAAATAAGGTAATTTTTATAAAATGCTTTTTAAAATTTCAGGCATATATAATCAGAGACTGAGAGAGAGAATAACTCAGTATTTTTGTTATAATATCATAAACATACAACATTAAATATAAATATAGAAATTCCAATATTAGATGAAATTTATGTGGGGCAGGGAATTAAGAGTGGCTGCTTGATGCAAAGTAATTTCTGAGACTTCCTAAAATCATGGTAAAATAGTTTTACCCAGATGACCAGGTATATAATAGGGCAGTAAACAGAGTGGAGGGACCCACTTATTCAATCAGCAATGTGGGGAATACAGGAGGAATAAAACATTCTATTTTATTTCAACTCTGGTTTAGAATAGTTTAGTTATTGACCATATTAACTATTAATAGTTAATGACTGTAATGACCATAAAGAAGTAGTTTAAGAACTTAAAGTAAGTATTCTTATTCTGGGGTCCACAGCTTCTATTGATATATATTTCAAAGAGTCTTTGAACTTAGATGGGAAAAATTAAATCTTTATTTGGATTAACCCTAAAAGAAATTTAGCATTTCTTTCAATTATACAAAAATATTCTGAGAAGGGGTTTGTAGGCTTCATTGCACTGCCGAAGGGGTCCATCAGATATACACACACATATACACACAAATTAAGAAACCCTGATCTAAAGAGACTTGGGAGGTCAGCTAGTCCAACTATCTCCTTTTACAGATCAGGAAACTGAAGCCCATAAAAAAAGAGGTCACTTACCTAATCTCATTTGTAGCAATTTACAGTGCTAGGATTTGAACCTAGATCTTTTGTCACCAAAATCAGCCCTCTTCCCACTGACTGCAGCGCTCTCAGGAAAGAAGAAGAAATTCAAGGAATTGTTTGGCCACAAGCAGAAAAAGAATATTATTGGTATTTCCTGTTCTGCATAGTGGTTGCACAGTAGGTACTAAATAAATGTTTGTTGACTCATTGACTCTATGGTAAACTAGAAAGAATAGCAAGATTGTTGTCTAGTGATAAGATAAAGGTCTGCCATGTTGGGAGAATGGGATAAGTGTCAAAGGAAGATAAGGGGCTTGGTGAAAGATTGAAGTGTAAGAAAGATATTGTTCCCCATGCATGGAAAATGGACTTGATGACTCCTATTAGCCTGGTAAATTTCTTTACAGCTTATTTCCTATGACTAATCTGTTCCTAGAAGACCATCATTAAGGCCTAGGCTATTAACATCACTATCATCGATATTAATAACACTGTACATTATTTTTTTCTTTACCCTCACATTACCATAACTTCATCCAAAGCTATTATAGGGCAGGATTAGCAAATGCATTGAGATTAATGGACCTGTGTGCCAAGAAAAGAGATTCTTATGTTCTGAGCCAAAACCTTCACTTAGCTGTGATAGGTCAATATCCTATCCATCTGGTTCAGCCCCAGTTCTATCCCATCCCTCCTCACCGAATTCCCATCCTCTCCTCCCAAATAGCTTAATTATTTCACAACAGTATCCTTGAAATCCCTAGATGTTTTCTATTTCTCTTGGTATAGAATGTAATAGCATTCAATAAGCTCTTACTATATCCTGGGCCCTGTGTTAAGCTTTGGGGAATATAAACAAGAAAGCAAGACATTTTTGCCCTCAAAGAGTTTATATTAGAAAAAGGGGAAATAGCAAATATAAAAAAGGAGTGGCCAGGTAAGCAATTTTTGCTAGAGTAAGTGGGTCCCTCCACTTATTCACTGCCCTATTAATTACCTAGTCTTCTGTGTAAAACTAATTCACTGTGGTTTTAGGGAGTCTCAGAGATTACTTTACATCAGTCAGACAGTCAACAAATATTTATTAAGCTTCTTCTAAGTGCCAGACACTGTGCTAAAACACTAGGGTTATAAAGAAAGGTAAAAAACAGTCCCTACCCTCAAGGAGCTCCCAGTCTAATGGGGGAAGATAATATTCAAACAACTATATACAAACAAAATATATTCAGGCGATATTTGAAATAATCAACAGAGGGAGAACCTTAGAATTAAGAGGAATAGACAAAGGTTCCTTATAGAAGACTGGTTGCTACATGAATGGGTCCAGAGAAAACTTGAGGATGGAGAACATTCAAGGCATGGAGGACTACCAGTGAAAATGCCAAAGTTGTGTGTATGTATATGTGTATGGGGGTGGTGGTAAGGTATAAGAAAACTAGGAAGGAGGTTATGAAAAGCTTTCAATGTCAAACTAAGGATTTTGTGTTTGATCCTGTAGATTATCCTTCAGCTGGGGACAGTGTTGTTGGTAACAGTTGTTTTCATCTATAAATTGTAAAATATGTACACAAAGCACTTATTTTGATTTAAAATTTTTAACTTAAAAATATCATTTTGATAAATGTGTTTTAGTAAAATTGTTTTTCTTTGTCATTCAATGTATTTTATTTTGTGCATTTAAGAACATGATTCTGAGAAGGGATCCATTGGCTCCATCAGTCTGCCAGAGAGGAATATGACAAATAAAAGGATAAGAATTTTGTTATTTTTCCAAATACATAGAAAGATAGTTTTCAACATTCACCTTTGTAAAACCTTATGTTTCAATTTTTCCCCTCTCTTTCTTCTATTTCCTTCCCTATGACAGCAAACAATCTGACATAGGTTAAACATGTGCAATTGTTCTAAACATGTTTCCTATTTATCATACTGCACAAAAAAAAGATCAAAAAGAAAAAAATAAGCAAACAATAATAAAGTGTGAAAGATGAAAATACCATGCTTTGATCCATATTTAGTCTCCATGCTTTTCTCTCTGGATGTGGATAGCACTTTCCATCATGGTATTACCTCATTATTGAAAAGAACCAAGTCCATCACAGTTGATTATTATATAATCTTGTTTTTGTGTACATTGTTCTTTTGGTTCTGCTCACTTCATTCAGTATCAGTTCATGTTCCAGACCTTTCTAAAATCAGCCTGTTCATCATTTCTTACAGAACAATATTTCATTTCTTTCGTACACCATAACTTATTTAGCCATTTCCCAGTGGAGGGGCATCCACTCAATTTTCAATTCCTTATCATTACAAAAAAGGACTACCACTACACACCTGTCAGATTGGCTAGAATGACAGGGAAAGATAATGCGGAATGTTAGAAGGGATGTGGGAAAACAGGGACACTGATACATTGTTGGTGGAATTGTGAACACATCCAGTCATTCTGGAGAGTAATTTGGATCTATGCTCAAAAAGTTATCAAACTGTGCATACCCTTTGATCCAGCAGTGCTACTACTGGGCTTATACCCCAAAGAGATACTAAAGAAGGGAAAGGGTCCTGTATGTGCCAAAATGTTTGTGGCAGCCCTGTTTGTAGTGTCTGGAAGCTGGAAAATGAATGGATGCCCATCAATTGGAGAATGGTTGAGTAAATTGTGGTATATGAACATTATGGAATATTATTGTTCTGTAAGGGAATGACCAGCAGGATGAATACAGAGAAGACTGGTGAGACTTACATGAACTGATGCTATGTGAAATGAGCAGAACCAGGAGATCATTATATACCTCAACAACAAAACTGTTTGAGGATGTATTCTGATGGAAGTGGATTCTTCGATAAAGAGAGTTAATTCAGTTTCAATTGATCAAGGATGGACAGAAGCAGCTACACCCAAAGAAAGAACACTGGGAAATGAATATAAACTGCTTGCATTTTTGTTTTTCTTCCTGGGTTATTTATACTATCTGAATCCAATTCTCCCTGTGCAACAAGAAAACTGTTTGGTTCTGCACACATATATTGTATCTAGGATATACTGTAAACTATTTAATATGTAAAGGACTGCTTGGCATCTGGGGATGGGGTGGAGGGAGGAAGGGGAAAAATCGGAACAGAAGTGAGTGTAAGGGATAATGCTGTAAAAAATTACCCTGGCATGGGTTCTGTCAATAAAAAGTTATTTTAAAAAATTATGACTTTTTATCCCTAAAAAAAGGACTGCTACAAACATTTTTATACATGTGGATCCCCACCCTTTTATGATTTTTTTGGGATACAGATCTAGAAGGGTATATACAGCTTTATAGCCCTTTGGACATAGTCCAAATTACTCTTTAGACTGGGATTAGTTTACAGCTCCAACAACAATGCATTAGTGTCCCAGTTTTCTCACATTCCCTCCAGCATTCATCATTATCTTTTTCTGTCATCTTACCCAATCTGAGAGGTGTGAAGTAGTACCTCAAAATTGTCTTAATTTTCATGATAATTTCTTCATCTGAAAATTGTCTATTTATATCCTTTGATCATTTATCAATTGGGGAATGACTTATATTCTTATAAATTTGAGCCAACTCTCTATATTTTATAATGAGCCTTTATCAGAAACTATAAAATTTCCCCCCAGCTTCCTGCTTCCCTTCTAATCTTGGCTGACTATTTTGTTTGGGGAAAAGCGTTTACAATTAATGTAATCAAGGTTATCCATTTTACATTTCATAATGTTCTTTATTTCTTCTGTGGCCATAAATTCCTTCCTTCTCCACAGATCTTATTCTTCTAATTTATGTCTTTTCTGCTTTATCTTGGTATAGAGTGTTAGATGTTGGTCAATCCAAGCTAAGAATTCTTGATCCACGTTTAAATTGGTTGAGTCTTTTTCTAGTATTTCACTCTACTTGACCATGGTTAAGTTTTCTCTTTCCCATCTTTTCTAGAAAAGAAGTCTTTTTTTTCTCCACTTCTCGGTTTCAGGCCAAAGCTGTTCTTGTCCATGTTCTCTGAACTTTATTCACTCAGAGTTTCTCTGACTGGAAGCATGAAAAGAGCAGAAGACTGAGTGGTAAGAGATCTCTGGTGCTAGTCTGAATTCAAATCATTGTAAAAATCTGGTTAAATCACTTTTTCTTTCTGGGGCCCCTATTTTTCTTATTTGATAGTTTATTGTTGCAGACTTTTCATGAACCCATGAACCACAGCATGGAAGGCCCTTCCATGTTCCACTATCTCCCCAAATCTGCCAAGATTATGTTTGGTGCTTTCATGATAATGGTAATCTATCCAACTCATTATTTGTATTATCTTTCTGTTTCTCCATCAAACTTTTCCAGCATCAGGGATTTGGGACCTTTATCTTCAAATCTATGAAATGGTGGAAAATGGTCTAGCACAAGGTTCAGGCATCTATGTTGAAGGCCTTCTGAAGTCTTCTGAACTCCTTAACCTATAACTTTTAACTCAAGAGAAAGAATAAGATGAAATATGTTCATTGATTCATTTAATCAGCTCACATACTTGATAAATATTAGGAATGAATTGACATCCATGTACATAATTTTTTCCACTTAATTGGAGAAACATTATTATATAAGTTTTCTAAGAAGCCAATGAGCAGAGTAATAGCATGAAAGCAAATATGAAAACATGTCACTTCTTTCAGTATTCCTCCTAGGAAAATTAAAGGATAGAATTCACATTAATAAAAGGAACATATTGGCATTTTATTTATAGTTAATGATTAAATATTCATAATAACTTAGTTTATAATATCAAAATGCATATTTATTTAAATGGTAGTCAATTCTTCCATGTAAAAAGTTATTTAGTCTTGCTAGTATAGTGTATGAATTTGTATAAGTGAAATAAAATTAGAAGGGTATATAAACAAATATAAAAAAGTCCCTTTCATATCATTTGAACATTATAGATTTAGACATAGATGAAATATATTTAAGTCTAGATATTAGAGAAATGAAGGATTAATTCTCAAATTATTCAAAAGAGGGAAAGATATCAAAGACCTGGAATAAAATCACAGATACTCTTTTTACTTTACAAAAGGCAATTAAGACAATATACCACTAACTAGAGAACCATATGCTTACTTTCTGATCTCTACAAAATATGAGAATAATGAGCACATAGAAAAGTATCTTTGATGAAGGTATGAGAAAAAAGTAAACAAGCTTCTTGTAAATGATATTTTAGAGCAGATGTCTCATCCTGTAGGTGTATTTAACCCAATTTTTGTGTGTGTGATATAATTCATTAGGATAGGATAACAGCAGGAACTAGTTTCCTTCTAGTCACATGACCAATATGATAGTGTACTAGACATTTTCTCACATCCCCAAGAAGTCTCAAACTACCCTGTTCCCTCAAAAAGTAATTATATTCGAGAGAAAGAATAAAGTTGAACTCATAAGATAAAATGTAAAAAAAAAAGACTAACAAGAATGTATAAGACCAAAAGCTATGTTCCAATCAGTGAATGATCAAAGAATATTCACAAATAATTCTGAAAAAATGACTAGCAAATTATTAACAACCATTGAACGGTTGCTCCAAACCAATATTAATGAGATAAATGGAAATTTTAAAAAATACCCAAATTGTAAAATTTCACCTCATACCCAGCAAATTGGCAAAAATGACAAATAGGAATAATCAGTGTTGGAGGAGTTGTGGAAAGACAGGTATGCTAATACATGTTGGTGAAACTTTAAATTGGTTTAGTCATTCCTGAAAGCAATTTTGAGTTTGTTCACAGAATGATGTAGATGTTTCATAAGCATATATTCTAATGAGGTCAATAACATGTTTCTCTATATACCAAAATATTTATAGCTGCTTTTTTTGTTGTTGGTAATATAGAACAAAGTAGATGCCCATCAACTGGAGAACTAAGCAAATTTTATTATGTGAATAGAATGAAATATTATTGTTCTATAAGAAATGTTTAAAATGATAAATACAGAAAAATATATGTAGTAATAAAAGGGAAGTAAACAGAACAATAAAAATAATATACACAATTACTACAATAATATAAATGAAAAGACAAAACTGAGTGTTATAAAATTATAATGGCCAGACTTGATTCTACAGAAGAAATAGAAGAAAACATAATTTAGAGATGGAAGCCTACAGGTGTGGAATATTACATAGAATATAAGACTTTTTAAAAAATCTTTTTTTCTTTTTTAATTAAATTTTTTTCTTTTTTTCTAGTTTTTTTTTTCCCCATAAGGCATGGCTATCTGAGAGGAAATGAGAAAGAGCTATGCAGAAAAATGTGAAATTTATAAAGCCAAATACCATTGACTAAAAAAAAATTAAAGATTTGTTATAAAAAGGATCCAAGGAGAACAATAACACTATTTAGTTTTGATACTCCCTCTTCTACTATCTTGCCTAGTGCAGGGTGGGCAACTACATGGACTTCTTCCCAGGCAGACAGGAAGACAGATCATAGGACCCTCCATGGTGCCATTCGTGGATATTGCTTACTAACATCATAATTCTCTGGTCTATACAAAGAAAGATTTAGCACATTTAACAAAGAGACATTTTTAAAAGTTCATAATGTTTATTTCATCTTTGTCACCTTCAATAATTTATTTTGTTTATGTTTTGCAACATAAAATATGCAAAACAATACATGTATCTACTATCTAAATAAATAAATAAGGATATACATAAGCCCATGCTCATTTCCTTTTTTTTTTTTTTACAAATAGAAATGGGTGATCAAAAAAGTTTAAAGATTACTATATGATGGCAAACCATATCAATCTACCAGTCAGTTAAAAGACACACGCTACACACTGCAGTTGTAAAGAGGAGTCCCCATCCTCAAGAAAGTTTCATTCTATCATCAGAAAAAATGTGAATTTTAAAAGCACAGAATTGACATATATATATAAATACAAATCCCGCTATGTCTATTGTTTGTGGGTTACAGAAAACCATTTGATTTGGCAGAGGAAAATGTCATCTTACACTCTCTTTTTCATGCATATGTTAAAACTGATACGAGATTTCTTGAAATCTGCTTTACCAAAACAGCAGAAGGAACTTTGTTCAAAGACCTTCTGATTATCCATTCTAAGTGAGGTACGAGGCACCAGAGATGTTTCTCATAATCATGGAAGACATGAGTCCACATGGAAGAGGGATTTCCTATAGAAGCTGAGAACTCACAGATCATTCTATTTGTAAATGACATTGTTCTGATTGTATCAAGCACTGGAAAATTGCAAAGTATTAAGTAAATAGTAATTAATATATTAAGGTTTTGACTTAGCTACCTACACAATTACAACAAAGGGGACTAAAAATATCTATAGTCAAACTAAAAATGCCCTTGGATGGACAGATCACAGGGCTGGAATATATCTTGGTTAGACCAACATCTCGGAGAGATAATAAATTAGTCCTAGAACTGAGTAAAAGGAGGGAAGCAGACTAGAATGCCTTTGGGAAATTGCACAATGTGCTTAAAACTCCATGCTTCTCCTCAAAACAAAATCTTATTTTTTTACCATCAATATTCATGTGAAAACCCCCAATGACAAGAAAAAATAGATTATTGTGGTTACTGAAGAATTACAATTGTAGCTTAATGAAGGGCCAATGGAGAAGCGTGAAAGACCATCAATAAGTGAAGCATTTTCACAGATATCATCAGAGACCCATCCAATTGGAGAAGATGGGTCAGTTATGTACCAAGAGTATGGGGAAGCCCCACGGATCATCTCGATATTCCACTGGAATCGAATTTAATAGGAAGAGAGAGAAAAAAAAAGATTCCCAGCACATCTGTATGTTAAAAGAGCATCTTTAAAGAATAATATAGAGAATAAAAACATAGAAGAATTCAGAGATGGGTGGTGATCTGTACCACTGGAAGGATTGCCCACAATAATGAGATCAAAGATCCATTGAAGTATCAAGTTCGAATACTGCCTCTGATACATATTGGTTATACGATCCTGGGCAAAACGCCACTCAGTGACTCCAAACAATTCTTTAAGTCTCTAAGTTAGAGAAACCTTTATTAATAGAGAGTTTCCTGAGAACCCTTGTATCACTGAAATTATAGATCCATGTTTTATCTCTAGCCTATACACACACACACACAACCTAAAACATAATTCCATCAGGAGAGAGACAATATTAAAAATCTTGTGAGGCTGGATTTAAACTCATAAAGAGGAATCTTCCCAATTCCAACCCTAATATTCTATGTACTGTGCCACATATGTATGTATATATGCAAATGCATTTGTGTATGCATGTATAAATATACATACATACATATGTACATATATGTGTATATCTATATAGCTCTTTACATAGATAGGAGATAGAGACTAGACTTGTGATTTTATTGGCAAATGTATTCACCAATAAATCAATCAATAAATCTTTATTAAACACCTCCTATATGCCATGTTCTGTGTATATATTTATATATATATATATCATATACACATACATATACCCATCATCCATAAATAATATATATAATGCCCAAATATACTTGAGATAGATAAAATAGCAAACTCTCACCAAAATATGTTTCTTTTCCCTTAAATTTTTTTTTTGTTGTTGTTTTTGAAATTAAAAAAAAATTCTGGGCTACAATATTATATGATCTCTTCTAGCCTTAAAGAATGTTATGATTCCCTTTTTTTCCCTCCTTGTTTGAGACATATAAATCTTGTTCAGTTATCCTTAAAAATATCTTCCATTCTTGATGAGCACATCCTGGGTTCTCTTATTTAATAAGCATTTTTACAACCTTTTTTTGCGCTCTACCACCCCAAACCTCAAACCCCCTGCCAGGTACACATTAGCATTTTAAAGAAATTTTCATTCGATCCACATATCCCCTGGAAGGAATCTGTGTTGCACTTTTCTTCCAAATGTTAAAACATTTAAAACCTTTTACTTCTATAGTATCACATTTATCCTACCAAGCTGGGTGTCTCAATAATCCAGTGCTTTGGAAGGAGAAGGAATTTGTGAGTGTGTGTATTTTACTAATCCATTTCTCTTATTAAAAGCTTAAAAGATTCTTTGAGAATCTGAAATCCCTTACTGGAATGGGGATAAATTGAGCTGGATAAGTCAGAAGTGGCTCCCTCTCCCTTAGCCTCTCTGCCTGAGCATCCCTTCAGTTCCAGGCTTCTATCCCTTTGTATGTACAGGGGCCTCATCCAAAATAATTTTTCCCTTACTTGTTTGATCTCTTCAGTTAATATTATTATATCGGTAATTGTGGGAGTACCACACCTGCTGCCAACAACCTGGCACCAGGTGCCAGGGGTTTACTAATCTGGTGGGTAACAGACTGTTCTGGACTTGTCACAGGATGGGAACAATAAATAAGGTACCTAAACATCCACACTCCCAGTGCTTGCTCTCTATCTCTTTAGAAATAGTCCACTGGGCCATTATCAAAGGTTTTTATTAGATCAGTGGGAGTTTGCAATGTGTTTTGCAACAGATTCCATAGGGTTTTCAGGCCTGGGGATTTTGCCCAATTCTCTGCTCTTGTTTGATAGGAAGCTTATTTAGGATGGAGTCCTTTGTGGACTTTCTTTGGACTTTAAAAGATTTTGTTCAATGTTATTTTTTTGTGCTCGGGCAGCATTTGGAATGTAATCCAGCTAAGAGTCTCTATTTCCTGATGTACAAATTGAAAGGGAGAGAGATTGGCAAAGGTTAATTTTGCAGTTCCATGGCAAAAGGAGGAGAAAGGGGACTGCAGAGTAGTACCCTGAGACAAGGGTTTTTAGATGAATTCAATCTTCTTTGCCAACTTCTATTACCAATAAATTCTTGCTCTTTGCAGCAAAGAAAAAACTTAGTTTTCCAGGGAATTGTTCAAAGACCACATATGTCTCCTTGTTTGTGATATAAATTCATGCCAGACATGTGCCCAGAGGAATATTGGGAAACTACAGTGGACCAAGGCCTGACCCTCATGTCCTCTTTGTGACATATTTCTACAATATATCACTAGTTCCCTGAAAGTAGACATCAAAACCCAAACTGAAAAAAAAAAAACCTGTCCTAAACAGAATCAGGCCATAACACTGGTCAAATATGAAGGAACAGTTATTAGAAGTGGAAAAAAATGAAAGACAAATTGCAGTAACAATAAAAAGCAAAGATTTCCCCTCAGAGGGGAAGCAGTTTTCTAATAAATAAACCTTAGCATATTGACAACTAACCCAAAATTCTGTAGAAATGAACCACAGAAAAAAGGTAGTTTGCAATTTGGGAGAAAAAGATATGCTATTGTGTGGCAGAAGTATAAATGGGATAATGAAAAAGGAATTGGGAGGACATTAAAACTAGGTTCACTGACTTGAGCCAACTCTTAATGTCAATAAATAGCCCATTTTGTGCTAATGCCAAATCTTCATCTACATCTCTGTATTAAATATTGTACCTTTTGTGAATCCATTGTGAGATGATGAATAACAGTTCTATATTTATTAAACCTCCAAGTAAAATGTATCTGCCAACATACTATATATATATATGTGTGTGTGTGTGTGTGTGTGTGTGTGTGTAAAACATATATCCATAGTATACAATGGTGTTGAATGTATTGAGCAACAATTGAGTTGCACAAGGGAGAAATATACCCTAGTTCCTTGTGTCTACATTCTGCTCTGGCAAATTGCTAAGAGTAAGTCATCTATATAAACTATATCAAATTGCTTACCATTCTAAGAAGAGGGAGGCAAAAGAGGGAGGGGAAAATTCAGAACTAAGAATTTTAAAAAATGAATGTTTAAAAGTTGTCTGCATGTGTCATTGGGATGTGTGTATGTACGTGTGTGTGTGTGTGTGTGTGTGTATGATTCGGCTACACAAAAATGGTACTGAAGGCTGCTGGCATTCCAGTCTCTACTTGTGTTCAATTTGCATGAATATTATTAATATTGCAAAAAAATATTATCAGACCCAAGAATATCACTTTGCAGACCAGAAAGGGAATTTATATTTTTGCCTAAACTATGGGAACAAATGGCCCCTTGGAAAGATGACCCTCCCATGTTCAGCCTATTGGCTAGATTGGAAGCTTGCCTTCTTTCCCGGTAGAGCAATTTAGTCACTTTTTTTTAATGCCAATTATTTTGCAAGAGATCTTTTTTTTTTTTCTTGTCACCTCATTATTTCAGTCATGAAGGCCAGCCATGCTCAGCCCATTTGACAGATGCAGAAATTGATCCAGAGAGGCTGACTCAGCCATGAAAGCATTTGTAGGGGTCAGGAAATTAAGAGCTCTCCAGCTTCTGATCTATTTAGAATATGAGTCAAAGGTATCTTAAAGGTCACCTAGTCTAATACCCATTTTACAGATGAATAAAGTGAAATCCAGAGTTATCTGTCTCTGAAATGTCTTCTTATGTTGATTAATTTTCACAGAAATATATATAAGGAAAACTGTATTGGTTTGCTGTCGATAGAGATCTGTCTGTATTCTATACTTTAAGGCCATTGAGATAGGATTATCTCACTGGAAGGAGGGTCACTAGAAAAGAATTTATTCAGTGCAGGAGTATTGTAGAAAGAGCACAGAATTTAGGATCAGAAACTTGAGTGCAAATCCCAGTTTTGACACTAATTTGGCTAAACAATTTCACTTCTCTCGAACTGTATGGGACTGAGAACTTCGAGTAATTATAATGAAACATAGCCACCTCTTTTTTGCTACAAGGGTAAGACATTGCTTATATCATCAGAAACAGTTTTCATTTTTTTCTTAACTTTTTTTTTTTTTAATATAAGACACAGTGGTAGCTAAAGTATGGACCCTGAAGGCAGGAGGAACTGAGTTCAACTCCAGCCTCAGACATTTAACACTAACTAGCTGTATGATCTGAGAAAGTCACTTAACTCCAATTGCTTTGCACTCAAGCAAACAAACTTTAAATATAAAACAGTTCAATTCTGAAGAGATGAACCATAGAAATGTGATTAAAAACCATCAGGAGCAGTGAAACATTTTTGTGAGGGAGGCAATCAGGGTTAAGTGACTTGTTCAAAGAACACAGGTAATAGGAGTCTGGGGCTGAATTTGAACCCAGGTCTTCTTGATCCAGGCTAGGCATCTATAGCATTAAACAAAATTAAATCAAATCCAGTAAATATTTAACCTATATCATATTGCTTGCTACCTTGGGGAGGGGGAACATAAAAGAAGAAGGGAGAAAAATCTGGAACACAAAGTCTTACAAAAAATGAATGCTGAAAACCATCTTTACATATATTTGGAAAATAAAACACTATTGAAATTTAAAAAAAAAATTAAAATTAAATTCACGGTTTAGACTAGATAACCTATGAGATCATGAACTTTTAATAATTCATACTTCAATGCAGTTGATTCCCTTTGTAATCCTACTATTTTGTTATATGAATTTAATTTAAAAACATCATTTTGTGAACAGATCCATAGGCTCCATCAGATTGCCACAGGGATCCACAACACACAATAAATTAAGAACTTCTGCCTTGATCTAAAAGGTTTCTTCTACGTCCAAACCCTATGACTAAGAGATGGCACACTAATAAATAGGGGTGGAGTCATAGTTTTATTGGCCACATAAAGTTTGGACAGTCAAATGATTTTCAGAGGCATTTGACTGGACCCAGTTAAATTTAATCTAGGAGAAACTTCTGGGGAATTTATTCGGTGGTTGAATTAGGACTAGAAGCCCTAGGCCTTCGACAGGACTGGACTAATTTTAATCTGGGAGAAACTTCTGGGAAATTCATTCAGTGGTTGAATTAGGACTAGGAGCCCTAGGCCTTTGGTTTCTTACTCTTCATTCTCTCCCGTAGATCATTTTGTATTAAGGGCCAAGAGCTCAGCCCAGTACCAGAGGATGGATCAAACTGAAATTCCTGGCCGAAGGGCATGGAGCAGCTGGTAAAGCTGAGTGGTATAATCTAAGGAGCGCAGAATGGGCCAGAGAGGGTGGGTCTGGTGGCAAATGGAAACTATCCTAGAAAAAGGTGGGGCTCTTAGAGGGATTCGGAGGGAAGGGAGGGAGGCGTGTTCTGGAAGAGCACAGGCTACCAGGATTGCAAGAATCCTAAGTTGTTCTTGGCAACAGAGACTGGCAGTGGGTCCCACGACAAGGTCGGGTTAAGGAGGCAAAGGAGCAATGATCCATCGCGGGAGCGGCGGGTGGGGAAGAGGGGACAGGGCGTTCAGCATCCGGGCAGTGCTCGGGCATGTGAACGGGGCGAAGTTGTGACTTGAAAATGAGGGGGAGAAGAATCCATCGGAGAGGTCAGATAGCACTTAGCTCCTCAAGCCGGGACTCTCCATCAAGACGTGTTTACTGTCAGCAAGCTGTCCCTTCCGAAGCCGGGCGCGATCCGAGCGGCAGAATCCGATGGCATGCGGAATGCGTGTTGTTGGAGGCAATGGCATGTGACAAGTCCGCTTTGGGCTCGTGGTATGCCATGAAGCTGTCCCGTGTCAGCTCTAGTTTGTGGTATGCCCCACGGTGGAGAAGCAGGTGGGAGAGAGGCCCCCTCCCCCAACGCACGGCTCACCCCCTCCCACGCCCCTTCGCATAGTTTCGGATGGGCAGTCCCCTCCTTGTTGTGTTCCCTCACCCTTGGAATTCACAAACTGTGCTAAGACATCAACATATGCGGACCCGGTGTGGTAGCTTGAATCCTTAGTTGAGAAACCAAAGATCCGTTAACAGGATACAAGACAATACAAGCTGTTCCTTCTGGTATGCTTCCCATTCCCTTCTACCTTCCCTCCCCTCTTTCACATACACCCCCTTTCCTTATACAAGGAATCCTGTTTACCCCCCAAGAATAGATGAAAAACACATGTACCCTTTTCCTTTGATTGGCAATGAGTGTTGCATATGCTGTCAGACTTGATCAATGGACTTAGTTTTGCCAAATTGCTTTTTTATTTTTGCTTTGCTTTATTATTATTATTATTTTGCTAAGGAAATTGGGGTTAAGTGATTTGCCTAGGGTCATGCAGCTAGGAAGTATTAAATATCTGAGGTCGTAGGTCCTCCTGACTTGAGGATTGGGGCTCTATCCACTGCCCCACCTAGCTGCCCCTTATTTATTATTATTATTATTTGGTAAAAAATGATAAATTTCTGAGGAAGTGAGAACTATGTTTGGAAATTGAAATGATATATAAACAAAGGATATTAATTTGTAAGGGAAAACACCAATTCTAGCTGTGTGACCCTGGGCCAGTTACTTAATCCCAATTACCTCAGCCAAAAAAAAAAAAAAAAAAAAAGAAAGAAAGAAAACATCAAATATCTAAGCCTATGTGAGCATCAAAAGAACAACTTTGGGCTGGTGGAAATAGACAAAGTTTGTAGTGACACTAAATTATAAGCAACTTGAGAGCAGGAATTTTCTATTCCTTTTTTGTATCCCAGAACTTGGCTCATAATAGTTGATAAAAATCATGATTGGTTGATTGATTCAAATATCTCAGGGATGTGGCAGCTTAAATGGCAAAAACTATTCATTGGGACCAGGCCTGGAGTCATTTTTATACCTATGTAAAGATACATGTTAGCATCAATCAGCGATAGTGATTAACAGGTATCAGTAAATGGTGATAAGCAAGTTGGAATGAATTCAGACAAAGGGAAACCATGTATAAGTAGAAGGATGATCTCTCTTCCCACTCTCAATTCATTGCTCAGGGCTGGCATGAACTACATGACCTCCTACTACTTCTGCTTAACATGGAAATGCAGGGAGAGATCCATCCTTGCTCTAGAGGGTTCTGGGTGAGCAGGATGGCCTGACCTGTTCTCCTAAAAACCTGGCTCCCCAGCGCAAGCAACAGCAGCCATGGGCAGAGAGCGCAGCATCAGCTTTGCCATTTGGTTCTGGCAAGGCATCCTGAGAGGATTAGGAGATTATAATCAGAACAAGACACAAAGGAATGGAAGTAGATGGTGATAAGCATGTTGGAATGAGCCCAGGCAAAGGAAAAATATGAGCAGGAACCACAGCAGTGAACCAAACTTCTGTGGCTCTTGCCATTAGAAGAGAAGGGAAAAGAAGGAAAAAAAAAACATAAATCACCCAGGACAGAGATTTACTTTTTTTCTTCTTCTTGATATTGCTTCTTTGGAAATTTAAAGGGAACTATTTAAACCAATTGGATTTTGACATTTAGTCAATTAAGAGCTATTTAAATATAGCACGAGCACTTAAGAGGGCCCCCTTTCCCTTTGACACATTGACATCTTTAAAAGAATTTTATAAAGGATATTTTGGATGGGTTTCTAAAGTGAAATCTTTTAAGAGGTCTAGTCTGTTTTTCAGTGTGAGAAGACAAAGGGGGCAGGATGACTACCTGCAGACCCAGTGATAGGGAGAGTTAGAAAGAGCTATGAGTTAAACTCATTCTTTTTTCACCTTTAGGTAACAATGGTTAACATTTAAATGACACCTGAAGATTTGCACTTTGCACAAGTGTGTGTATGAATCAGGAAATCAGTGAGCATCCTGTGCTAAGTGCTCAGGATACAAAGAAACCCCAGTCCCTTCCCTCAAGGAGCTTAAACTCAAATGGAGAGACAACATAGAAGTGACTTAGTACCTACCTTTGGGAAAACACAAAGAGGAGATAGAACATGGTCTTTTATGGGGAAAGCACTAATATCTGGGCAGGGGAGGGGGGAAGGGAGAGGGTGATGCTGGGAGAATGACAGCTTGGAAAGGTCTCCTGCAGGAGATGTGGGAAGGAACCAAGGATTCCCTGAGAAGAGAAGGCGGGGAGGACAAGTAAAGACAGACTGGAGATGAAGAAACAGTACATGAGAATGGTAAGCAGGCAATATCTGTTAACCCATCTGATTCTCATAACAGTCCTGGGGAAGGGGGCTATTATTATCTCCAATTTATATCTGAAGAAACTGAGGTCCACAGCAATTGGAGACTCACTCAGATCACACAGTCTGTCATTATCTGAGGAGGGATTTGACCCTAGATTTTCCTGACTCTATATTTTCCTGATTCGATGTCAGTATGCCATCCATTAAGATGAGCTATCTCAGTGGTACAAATCACCTTCTATCCAAGAACAGATTTGAGATTGAGGGGAGACCTAAACTGGTCTCAGAAATGGGTAGGATGTAAATGTAGGGAATTCATTTTTTTAATCATGTAAGTGCTCTCCAGGATTGTGCCAGCAGATGACAAGTTCCAGCAAGTTCTATTAAGATAGAAAGACTTCAATATGGTCTGGGTAAAGGGCCAGGTAGGTGTTTTCAGGGGGCCTGCTTGGCCAAACTTAGATACTACTCCACCAGAAATTTGGTCATGTGACAAGAACTTTTCCTTTTTCTGTTTCATTAAGTCATGAAGACTGTTACCTAAAATATGAAGTGCTTATCATTTCCCATGGCTAGGGGCACACTAATAATCATGAAATCACAGGCATTTAAAAGTGCTAAGGTTTTCATAAGCAGCATCAAGGGGAAGAAAATGAAGGGAATAAGCTATATATATATATTCTTATTCCCTTCATTTTCCCTTCATTTATACATGTGTGTGTGTGTATATATATATATATATATATATGTATGTATATATATGTGTGTGTGATATATATATATAATATATGTGTGTATATATATATAATTTTCCCCCAATCACATGTTAAAACAGTTTTTAACATTGCAAAAAAGTTTGAGTTCCAAATTCTGTCCCTCCTTCTTTACTTCCCCTCCTCCCCCCTGAGATATAAGCAATCTGATTAAGGTGGTACATGTATATTTATTAGTAATTTTGTACAAGAAGACAGGAATTTTAAAAAAGAATGAAAATAGCAATATTTCAATCTGTATTCAGATAATATCAGTTCTTTCTATGGAGGCAGATGACATGTTTCATCATTTGGGATTGTCTTGGATCATTGTATTGCTGAAAATTCATTGTAAAATATTAACATTACTATATACACCACTCTACTGGTTATGCTCATTTTATTTTGCATCAGTTCATATGTCTTTCCAGGTTTTTCTGAAATTATTCTGCTTGTCATTTCTTATAATATTTTATAGTATTTCATCACAGCTATATTACATAATTTGTATGGCCATTCTCCAATTGATGGGTATGCTCTCAATTTACAATTCTAAGTCACCACAAAAAGAGATGCTCTAAATATTTTAGTATAAGTAAGTCCTTTTCCCTTCTTAAAAATTTTTTTTGTTTGCGATGTAAACCTAGGAGTAACATTGCTGAATCAAAGGGCATAGTTCCAAATAACTCTCCAGGATGGTTGGATTAGTTCACAACTCCACCAACAGTGCATTGGTGTCCAAGTTTTCCCACATCCTCTCCAAAAATCAAACATTTTACTCTTTCATCATATTAGCCAATCTGGTAGATGTTGTTTTAATTTGCATTTATCTAATTAGTAATGATTTAGAGCATTTTCCATATGACTATAATTTTGATTTCTTCGTCTGAAAACTGCCTGGTCATATTCTTTCACCATTTATCAATTGGAAAATGACTTGCATTCTCATAAATTTGACTCAGTTCTTTCTACACTGGTACCTCACAGCACTCTGCTTTGAAACTCCTAGAATTTAGTATTAGACAAATTTCGATGAGAAAAAAAAATGCTTCAGCACTTGACATTTGTCTGGTCCTTGTGGCACTTGGTTGTCTTGATTGAGCAATAGGGATGGAAGGTTGGCTAGGTGTACTGCCTAATCTCATGGATGCTATTGCACGCCAGCTCCTCACCAGCAAAGCAGTGTGCACAATGCTTCAGCTCTGGCTCCCCAGACAGTAATACTGAAAGGCACAGGGAACTGTCAGCATCTCAGCAAGAAGAGAAACAGCAGGAACAGGAGTAGAGTGGAGTGGCAGGAGCCCAGGACTTGTAGAAGCCCTGATCCCCTGATAATGGCCAGAGCCCTAGATGGCAGAAGGATGGGACCATAGCTTCTGTCTCCACATCCAGCCCTGCCTCCCAAGGAAGCTTGGATGGTGTGGGATCGGTAGAGTGTAAAAGGTTGGGATTCCTCTCAGAAAGTGAGTTGGGTCAAGAAGGGAGGAATTGAGCTGAGCTGGAGTTGGCTGGCTTGTTTCTCTGCAGCTGAATCCCCGCTTGCCCCTTTGGAGAATTGGATGGGGAGGGTCAGATAGACTACGGATTAGAGATATATTCTCTATGGAAAAAATTTGTTCAGTACTTATTTTGGCCACTTGTCATGCCTTCTGGAACCAATTAACAACAAGTACCAAGGTAACACTGTATATTAACTATTTTACATTTTTTATTACTCTCTATATCTTGTTGGTCCTAAATTCCTCCCTTATCCATATATCTGACAGTTCAACTATTTCATGCTTCCCTAATTTGCTTATGGTAGCACACTTTATCTATAAATCATGTACTCGTTTCGACCTTATCTTGGTATATGGTATGAGATAGTGGTCTCTACCTAATTTCTGCCATACTGTTTTCCAGTTTTCCCAATGATTTTTGTCAAATAATGAGTTTTTGTCCCAAAAGCTTGGATCTTTTGGGTTTAACATATACTAAATTGCAATGGTAACTTACTACAATGTATTGTGTACCTAGCCTATTGCATTGGTCTACCATTCCTTAGCCAGTATCAGATTATTGCAATACATTTTGAGAAATAAGTATTTATTAAGTACTTACTATGTACTAGGCACTGTGATAAATATCTTTAAATATGAACTCATTTTGCCTTCACAACACTCCTGCAAAATATGTTTTATCACTCCTCATTTTACAGGTGAAGAAATCTGTTTTTAAATGATTTATCTAGGGTCACACAGCTAGCAAGTGAAGTTAAATGATTTGGCAAAGTTCACGCAACCAATAAGCAGCATAGCTGGGATTTGAGCTCATGCTTCTGATTGTAATTCTACATAACTTTTCACCAACTCACTGACTGGTATTGAGCCTCTCAGACCTTCAACTCAATGCTTAGATACCAGATACTTATTTCATAATTAAATCCATCCTGGGAGCTTTTCAAACTTGATTGGGCCTTCTAGATTTTGTGCTCTGCTGAAATTCCTTTCAAGAAGTTGGGGCATCTCTATAAATTACCAATTTGAACAATTAATAGAGGAGTGAAGTATTAAAGAAAGATACGAATATATAAATCCTTGAGAAAGGAGCATAGTAACCTTGACACTAGAACAGAATGAGTCAATTGAGGCTTTTTCCAGAACACCAGACTTAAAGTATGCTTGAATTTAAAAGAATTTAGATTGACAGCATTTGCAATGTAGAAACAACAGAGTTTAGCACCACACTAGTAAGAAGAACCACTTAACATATACATTTACCAGTTTGGGGATGTGGGAGATATCCCTCCTTTTCCTCTCTGCCATATTCCTCCTTCTTGGAGTCTTCAGCCTCCCTCCAGTTATATTGTTAACTCCTTCTGGATCTCTGCAGTATCCAAGTCTAAGTCCTGTGTATACAGGAAGATTATGAGACTTTCTAGCTGTTCCAGCAAAATACTCCTTGTCAAAGGATATATGGTGCTCAGAGAAAACTAATACCTCTGGTAGGAGAACTGCTAAGCCCTTTTCAGGGCTGCTTTCTAACTTTGGTATTCCTCTGATTCATTCAACTGTCCCTCGTGGTCCCAAGAAACTATAGCATGTGTAGCAGCCATGTCCCAGTAGACTGTTTCCTCAGAGTGGTTGAATCATGTTGATAGTAAAAGGGGTCGATCCAAAGCACTATGATAACCTGAAGGCTATTTATGGGTCAAAGCTTTATGGTGCATCTGAACTATTCAGTGCTGATGGAGTCAAGTCAAGACTAAAGTAGAAGGAAAGTTGATGTATGTTTTTTTGTTCACGGATGATTGTGCACACAATGCAGTCTCTGAGACTGAGATGCAACAGAGTATGGATTCATTCTGTCACTAGTGCTAATTTTGGTCTGAAAATCAACAGCATGAAAACAAGATTCTCCACCAGCCAGCATCACACCATCCCTACATGGATTTATTGGTCACAGCAAATGGAGAGATTTTGAATACTGTGGATAAGTTCAATTACCCCGACAGCATGCTTTCCAGGGATTTACACATAGATAAAGTGGTTGACACACACATTACCAGAGCTAGCTCATTGTTTGAGAGATTCCATAGGAAAGAAAGAAGTAATAAGTTATGTACCAAAATGCAGCTCTCCAGAGCCATTGTGCTGATTGTATGTAATGTGCATTGATGTATGTCTATAAAAGCTGGAAAGTATATCAATGCTTATGCCTGGAAATTGAATCACTTTCATTTGAATTGTCTTAGGAAGATTCTGAAAATCGCCTGCTAAGATAGGGTACTGGACACTGAAGTCCTTTCTCGAGTTGAACTGCCAAGTATTCAAACTCTATTGCAGAGAACATAACTTTGATGGGCTGGCTATGGGGTTGAAATGCCAAAAGTATATTTACCTAAAAGATATTTTATTGGAGAACTCACACATGAAAAGCCCTCACATGGAGGTCAGAAGGAGCTATACAAGGACACTCTCAAGGTCTCTCTAAAGAACTTGGGGATCAGTTGTGAGACAAAGGAGACACTAGCACAAGCTCACCCAGTGTGATGTTCTCACATCAAAGAAGGCTCTGGGTTTTCTGAACAAAGCAGAATTGCAATAGCTCAAAAGAAGTATGAAATATGCAAATTTAGATATCTCCACCCCAAATGTTCTGAACTATTTGTGCCTGACCTGTGATAGAACCCTATGAGTTCATATTGGTCTGACCAGCCACAGATGGACACACTGTACCTTGACCTCAAGACAATGATGTCATTTTTGTCCATTTTGAGCACAAAAGATACAGCTACCAATCTTACTCAAGACAGGTATCAACAGAAGTAGTTCTAAGACTTTCCCAAACCCTGGGCTGGCTACTTGAGCCTGGCTTCTCAGTGGAGTTCTGGTGAGTCCAACATAATGCTCTCAAAATGGGACCTGAGGATGAGCTAGTCCCAAGAGCCTCCAGCCTAGAGCTAGCCTAATAGATAGACTGCCTTAGGGCAGTCCAGAAGAACAGCAGGAGCATGAGATGTGCTTCATAAGAAAGTCCCTAGACAATATTAACCCAGAGCAGTCCTTGAAGTCTGTGGAAGGGGACTATTGCCTATGGCCATCAGGAAAGGGAATGATCCCAGGCAGAACCCATACCAGAGAGTAGTCCCAGAACCCTGTGACAAGAAGTAATCCACAGGCAGAGCTCAGCACCAGATCCTTTGAATAAGGGGCCTGGTCTGGCCCTTTATGGTTGTCAGACAGGCTTTGCCCAAGCCATTTAATTGTGAACTTCACTGAAGCTCAGCCTCCATCATTACAAACTGAGGAAATTTCTGAGCACCATAAATACTGAGACTTACTCAGTGGGTAGAATCCCTTAAGATATTATTAACTCCACAACAAGTCCAGGTTAACCCTCAGAAAGAAAACAATTTTTTTCTGGCCAATGAGACTGAAGGGAGATTTGAATGAAACAAGAGATAAAGAATGAAAAAAAGCTAAGGAATAAAAAATATGTAGAAAAATGAATATTTTAGCAAATATCTCTCTAAACTAATGCTGTAATTTCTCTGAGGTAATATTGTCTGCATAACTCTCTGTGTGAATTAGGGGAGGGGATACCACTAGGTTCAGCAGGATTTTCAGGCACCATCACACTATTCCATATATGTATTAGGCTGGCCAAACTTAATCTAAAAAACCTTCTAGGATTTGAGAAAATGGGTTAGAGCCACACTGAGGAAGATGCAAGGAGTAGTCATTAGAAGGTTAAATGAATTGAGCCCTACAGTCTCCAGTACCCAGAGCAGCTCATGGGCCAATTCTATTGCACTTGGTGGTATTGTTTCCATGGCTCTCCAGCAACCAAATGAAGTTTTTCACTGCTTAAAGCTTTGCTTCTTTTTACAATGTGTTTTTCCCTATTCTTTTTTGACAGTGAGGATTAGAGCTGGCTTGGGATGATGTGAAGTCACTCCACACCCTCTTTTTTTCTTAAGGTCTTATTTGCCAATAGCCTATTCTTCATGATAATCATCATGTAGCCATCCCTTCACAACCAGCTTTCCATGTTTTGAATCCAATTTAGATTAAATTCGTTATGTTTGGGGATGGTTGGGATGGAGGTAGGAGGGGGTCTGCTTCCCAAAATTCTCATCAAAACAAGTAAAGGCAATTAGAAAGGTCAAGTGTGGAGGCAAGATCAAGAGGCAAATGAAGGTCACTCTGTAGAGACTGAGGCTGGACTCCCAGTCTCCAGAGAACTTTGCCTTATTTTTGTATTATTAATCGGAAGAACTTTCATGTTTCATATTGGCTCAAGATGTATTTGATATAGTTGCTTGGCCCCAAACCCAACCCACCCCAAGAATTGCAGAAGGTCCAGAGATACATGACCATCCATCACATCAGACGTGGGTACCTCCTCCAGCAGCTGTATTATTTGTGAAATGAGTCATTTTCACATGCAATCCAAAAGCAGACTTATGCTGGATTTCATAACACACACACACACACACACACACACACACACACACACACACACTCCTCTTCATTCTTCTCATTCTCCCACTTTAGAGGTTTGATGAAAGCCTGAACAGTGAGGAACTTTACAAAGTAAAATTAAGGAAAAAAAATCTTTCAATTGTTGCAATGTAGTTCAACAACCATATGAGAGGAAGGATGGTGTGGAGGAAGTCAATAAAACCTGGATTCTGGGGCTGGCTCTGCCACTAAGTCTTTGGTAGCTCTGAATAAGCTCCTTAGCTTCCCTTAGCCTCAGTTTCTCATATGGAAATTTAACAATTAGAACAGAAAACCTTCTAAAGTTGCTTCCTAACTTAAAAATTATATGATTCTCTAATTTACTTAGGCCTCCTTTCCCCAGGCAATGAGAAAGTGCATAGTGTACAATGCCTTGCATAGAATAAGTGCTAAATCAGTTCTTATTGATTGATTATGACTGATGGGAAAGAAAGGAGAAGGCAGATGATAGTGATGTTGGTTACTTTTATACTCTGAGAAAAAGGAAAGAAAAATAGCCTGACAGATCCAGGAAGCGTGCATATCAATAATAACGATGGCGATGATAACTGTTATCATCATCATCATTATTACTGCAGCATCATCTTGTCAATTGAAACCAAGGATTAGATATTTCCAGACTTCAGACATTCAATTAACAAACTTTTAATAAGATTAACACTGAGCAAGGAATATATTTTAAGTATTGGGAAGACAAAGAGAGGTGAAATTAGTCCCTCAATATTACCTTCTCAGGACCTCAGAGTTGAAAAATGGGCATCATCCTGGACTCTTCACTATCTCTAGCGTTTACTTTTGCAGTATTTCTTGAATATGCCCATTTTCTTGCTACCACTCTAGTGTAGTTCTTCATCACCTCACTTCTAGATTACTACAATAGCCACTGTTGGGTCTGCCTGCCTTAAATCTCTCCTCAGTATAATCTGTTCAGCCACTAAAGTGATTTTCCCCATGTCACTCTCCCAATCAATAATCTCTAATATCCCCCTATTGCCTTAGGATCAAGTATAAAATGCTCCATTTGGCATTCAAAGTGCTTCATAACCTGGTACCCTCCTACTTTTCCAGTCTCCTTAACACTTTCATCCCCTCCATATACTCTTTCATGCACTGGTTTCCTGACTATTCCATAAAAAATACTCTTTTGCTTGGCTCTGGACATTTTCTCTCCTTGTATTCCAGGTCTAGCTCTCTGCTCTCCTCTTCTCCCACTTGGACTCCTTGGCTTCTTTTAAGTCCCAACTAAAATCCACCCCGCCTTTTTTTTACTGGAAGTCTTCCCCAATGCCTCTTCATTCTAATGAATTTCTTGTGTTGGTTTGTCCCATTTGTCTTTTATATAACTTGTTTTGTATATTTTTGTTTACACATTGTCTCCTCCATTAGATTATCAGCTTATTGAGGGCAAGGATCATCTTTTACTTCTTTTTGTATTTCCAATGTTTAGCATGTATCTGGCACATGCTTAATAAATGTTTATTGATTATTGTTCTCAAAGAGCTTACATTCTCTTGAGAGAAACAACATGTAAACAACTAGGTACAGACAATACATCTATCATCTCAAGAGTATGATTATTCCCTTCATTAACAGAAATTTCAACCCATTTGTCCCATCTCATCTAGTAGAATTCTTGGCCATAATTTTCATATAAATACTTCCTACAAGGTTCCCAATATGTTAAAGGTTGTCTTCTAGATGTTTTTGCATTTCATGGATTCCAGGATAGAACTCAAGCTATTTCTCCGATGACCTTCCCTCTGACTTCATGACTAATCAAGTATTTCTCGTTGATAATTATGCCACCTTTTTGGTTTCTCCCTTTTCTCTTCCCTCTTCCTCCCTCTCTCCCTCCTTCTCTATTAGAGTATAATCAATGAACAGAACATCCAAGAGCATATGTTATCTTGGACAAAAGGAAACTTTCATCTAATTAGTCTTTCCCATTTGGACTATTAGATTGATTTCTGGAATATTTATAAAAACACAATTATCATTTATAAATACAAGTATCATTGTGATCTTATACAGGACATTTTTCATGACAATGTAAAACAACTTAGGTGAGAATACATTTGATTGTTTTATATGTTCCTTGATACTAACATTCCAAAGGTTTTTTAATGCAATTTTCTCGATGGTTGTATTTATTAAGAAATCTTGTATGTTCCAACTATATGAATGAGAGACTCCTTGTAAGAGTAGAAACTTTATAGAAACACACTCATTATATATGTATGTATGTATGTATGTATGTATGTATGTATAGTCATGCCTCTTTTTGTTGTTTCTCTTTATTGAACTTTAAAGATATCACTTTTTTTTTTTTTTTTTTTTTTTTTACAAATCAAAGGTTTGTGACAACTTTGTGTTGAACAAATCTGTTGCCTTCATTTTTCCAAGACCACATGGTTATATCATTTCTCTGTGTCATGTTTTGGTAATTCTTACAATATTTGAAACTTTTTCCTTATTATTATATCTGTTACAATGATCTATGATTAGCAATCTTCGATGTTACTATTGTAATTGTTTTGGGATACCATGAAGACAAGTGAACTTAAGTGATAAATGTTGTGTGTATTCTGACAGTTTCACCAATGGGCTGTTTCCCCATCTCTTTTCCTTTTCTTAAGTCCATTTATTCCCTGAGATACAACAATATTGAACAATATTACATAAACTTGGTTGATAAAGCAGCAGCAGGATTTGAGAGGATTGACTTCAATTTTTGAAAGAAGTTTTACTGTGGATAAAATGTTTATCAAATAGTATTGCATGGTATGGAGAAACCATTTGTGAAAGGAAGAGTCAATCACGGTAGCAAATTTCATTGTTTTCTTATTTTAAGAGATTGCCACAGCCACCCAACCTTCAACAACCATCATCCTGAAAGAAGTTCTACTGTGGATAAAATGTTTATCAAATAGCATTGCATGCTATGGAGAAACCATTTGTAAAAGGAAGACTCAATCACTGTGGCAAATTTCATTGTTTGCTTATTTTAAGAGATTGCCACAGCCACCCAACCTTCAACAACCACCACCCTGATTCAGCATCCTTCAATATTGAAGCAAATCCTTTTCATATCAAAAAGGTTATGACTCACTAGAGACTCAGATGATGGTTAGCATTTTTATGGATGCATATTGTTTTAAGTCTTAATATTATCATACACTTAATAGACCAAAATACAGCAAAAACATAACTTTCCTATGAACTGGAAAAACCAATCATGTGATTTACTTAATTGTAATATTTATTTTATTATGTTGGTTTAGGGCCCAACTGGCAATATCTGAAAAATATGCATGTATGTGTCTGTGTGTGCATATATACATTCACAGACATACCTTGGATATGTATACACATATACAATCATATACCTGTTTGCAATTGGCAAAAATAGAATTCAGGATCTTATGTTCTTTGTATCTTTCAGTTATTTGTGTGACTATAAGAATATAATATACTGTAGAAAATTATTGGTGAAAGCCTGTCTACTCTCTTCTCATATATTTATCAAGATTGGCTTTGGTTTCCATGTGGTTTGTAAGAATCATAGAGTTAGGTCATAAAGGCTCTTTCAAGGTTTTCTAGTTCAATCACTTCATTTTGACATCACCAACTATCTTTTAGACATTTAAAACTGAATATCTCATAAGTACCTCAGACATAAACCAAATAAATTTTATGTTTTTTTTCTGAATTTCCTAATTTCTACCAAGATCATTATCATTCTTTTAGTTACTTAAGCTTTTTCATTTTCTTCAACTTGAACTTTATTTTATTTCCCCTCCCCCACCATACTTCCTTATGTTTATGTTCACATTGAATCAATGGGTATTACCTCAGATTGGCTAAGATGACTAGAAAAGATAATGATAAATGTTGGAAAGGTTGTGGGAAAACTGGAACACTAATATATTGTTGATGGAGTTGTGAACAGATCCAATCAATTCTGGAGAGCAATTTGGAACTATGTTCAAAGGACTATCAAATTGTGCAAACTCTTTGATCTAGCAGGGTCTCTACTGTATCACAAAGAGATCCTAAAAAAGGGAAAAGGACCCACATGTGCAAAAATGTTTGTGGCAGCCCTTTTGTAGTGACAAGAAATTGGAAATCGAATGGATACCCATCAGCTGGGGAATGGCTGAATAAGTTCTGGGATATGAATGCTATGGAACATTATTGTTTGGTAAGAAATGACCAGCAGGATGAGTATACAGAGGCCTGGAGTGACCTACAAGAACTGATGCTGAATGAAATGAGCAGAACCAGGAGATAGTGTACATGGCAACACCAATATTATAGGACAATCAATTCTGGTGTATATGACCCTTTCCAACAATGAGATGATTCAGGCCAGTTCCAATGATCTTGTGATGAAGAGAGCCACCTACATCTAGAGAGAGGACTGTGGGAACTGAGTGTGGATCACAACATTGAATTTTCACTCTTGTTTTTTTCTTACTCCTTTTCTTTTTGATCTAATTTTTCTTGTGCAACAAGAAAATTGTATAAATGTGTTTACACATAAAAAAGAAATGATCAGTAGGCTGATTTCATAAAGGCCTAGAGAAATTTACATGATGCTAAGTGAAGTAAGTAGAATCAAGAGAACCTGGCACACAGCAACAAGATTATATGATGATTAACTGTGATGGACTTGGCTATTTTTAATAATGAGGCGATTCAGGCCAATCACAATAGACTTGTGATGGAGAGAGCCATCTGCATCCAGAAAGAAGACTATGGAGACTGAATATGGATTACAATATGCTATTTTGACTTTTTTTGTTGTTTGCTTGCTTTTTTCCTTTTTTTTTCCATTTTGATCTGTTTTTTTTGTGTGTGTGCAGAGTGATAAATGTGGAAATATGTTTAGAAGAATTAGACATATTTGACCTATATTGCATCATTTGCTGTATGGGGATGGGGATAAGGGAGGGAAAAAATTTGGAACACAAGGTTTTTCAAGGGTAAATGTTGAAAACTATATTTGCATGTATTTTGAAAAAGAAAAAGCTATTATTATAAAAAGTAAATTCAGTGGGTATTAAAATATATGATGACTAGATATGGGAAGATATCTATTGTCAAATTCAAGACTTCAGTACATCTTTACTTTCTGCAACAGATGTTGTTACAAAAGTTAAAATTACCTTTGTAGTGGTCTTTGACCTTCTGTTTACCATAAGTGAATAGCTATACAGTTTCAGGTGTCTTGAGAGATTATATTCTTGTCATCTTTGTTTATATGATGAAACTAAATCTTTTTTTTTCCTCTCCTAGGAAAGCCTGAGAATCACTGTTTCTTTAGATTCACCTTTCTTTTGTCTTCTGGTCTTGTTTATCATATGACTTAGGTCTTTCAATGTTATGTTAATCCATTGTTCATTGATCTCACATATAAAGTGCCTATAGCTAATTTAATTTTTTCATATGGTCTAAATTCCATTAGTTTTAGCACTCTAATTCTCTTTTACCACCACACCACCACTGTTACTGTAGAACCAAAAGAAGCTACTAAGGCTTCAGGGTCATTTTCCAATTTATTTAATGCATTGCCATAACTAAATAATCCAACATCTCACAGCAAACCTATTGATGGTACGCTTCCAGTATTTCAAACTAGTCTTTCCTTTGACTGTCATCTTTCTTTGGTAAAGAGATTAAGTATTTGCTTGCTAAGGCAGTTTCTAGTCTCTTTGGTCACTTTTTACTTTGTTGGGCCAGAGATGGCAAACTCAGCTTATTGCTAGATCTATACAAGAAACTTTTAGAACACTTGTCAAATTTGCCATTGATTATGATCTACTAGCATAGCCTTTGAGTCCCCTTGGTCATCTTCAAGCCGTAATTATACATTGAAATAGGCCATTATGGAAAATTAAGGTTTATTTGTTAAAATATGGTAATATTTTTCAAGGAAACCCCACAAAATGGAACTTTGTTGACACTCTTACCCTAAAAAGGGGAGAGAGAGAAAGAGAGAGAGAGAGAGAGAGAGAGAGAGAGAGAGAGAGAGAGAGAGAGAGAGAGAGAGAGAGAGAGAAAGAGAGAGAGAGAGAGAGAGAGAGAGAGAGAGAGAGAAAGAGAGAGAGAGAGAGACTGACTTCAAGCTGATGCTATGTCTTAACAGGATAGAAGATGTGGATATTGAAACCATCATGAAGCAAAACAGTTCTAGGTGGATTGACAATTGTTGATGTGGTGGGATATGAGAATAACAAAGACAAAATCAGCAGTGGAATAGACTACATAAAAAAAGAAACAGAAATAATTGAAGTCAGTAGCCCATTGGTTATTAATCTAAGAAAATAAAACTTTGAAAAGTATTTCAATTTCAGTAAAAACTACTGGAGAACCTAGAAATCAATTTGGAAAAAAATATTTAGATAAGTAATTTCTACCATATTCCATAATAAATTCTATGAGACAAATCTTTAAAAATCTCAACTCTTTTAAAAATTGGAGGAAAATAAAAACAGAACTTTCACAGCTATGCTACGAGGGATGGGGGAAGAGAGAATTCTTAATATGAAATTGAAAAGTTTTTTCCAGAATAAAAATTAATGCAAGTAGATTAAGAAGAGAAATTGTTAATTGGGAAACAATTTTTACGTCAAATATCTCTAGTAAAATTTTAATAAAGAGATATGTAAGAAACAAGCACAAAATATAGTAATAGTAGTAGTAGTAGTAGTAGTAGTAGTAGTAGTAGTAGTAGTAGTAGTAGTAGTAGTAGTAATAGTAGTAGCCATTCTGGAATAAGTAAGTGGTTGAAGTATAATTATTAATCACTCAGCAAACAATTATTATGGACTTGCCAAATACCAAATTAGGGTCAATTAAGTGACTAGGTGGATAAAATTCTAGGCATGGAATCAGGAAAACCTGACTTAAAATTTGTACTCAAGCACTTAGTAGCTGTGTGATCCTGAGCAAGTTCCTCAATCCTGTTTGTTTTAATCCACTGGAGAAGGCATGAATAGCATAGGTACACTATCAAAAAAAGTTGAACACAACTGAATAGCTGAACAATAAATATACCAAATAATTGATAGTCATAAATATGATAAGAACAAACAGTTCTCAGAAGAATTGTAAACTAACAACCCTATGAAAGACTGCCAAAGATCAATAGAAAAAATATGAATAAAATAAAAAGTTTCCACCTTACCTCAATCAGACTAGAAGAGATGCAAAAAGATGAGAAAAGAAATTATCAGAAGATCTATGGGAGTCAGGTATTGAATGCAATTTTAGTGCTCAGAACTCTGAATTCTTCCAACTATTCTGGAAAATGATTTTGAATTATGCTAAAAAAGTAACTAAAATGACCATACCTTTTAAGCCAATGATAATCATTTGTTGGTCATATACCCAAGATGGTGAAAGAGAGGAACAAAGATCCCATACAAAATATTCATTGCAACACTTTTTGTAGTAAGAAGGAACTGGAAACAAGTGGGTGCCTATGGTTTGGTAGTTCACTAAATAAGCTGTGGTATTTAAATATAATGAAATATTATTGAACTATAAGTCAATCAACCAAATAATAAGTATTTATTAAGTGCCTATTATGCAGTGTCACTGTTATGTCATGAGTACACAAAGACAAAAATGCATAAGAAGCATATATTTAGAGAAACATATGAAAACCTTGGTGAAAAAAGAAAAGTTATATAAAATTTTGCATGGAGAAGAAGATAGGATCTGGACCATAACATTAAGCATGACTACAAAATCATAAAATAGAAAATAGATAGATAAATAAATAGATAGATAGATAGATAGATACAATTAAACTGAACACTATATAATTATATTGGCCCAGCTGGATCTCAGAGAAGAACAAGAAACAAAAAAATTTAAAAACTCAATTTCAGAGGAAGAGATCTAAAAATTAAGTATGTGTGTATGTTTACCCAAAAGGCAAATACAAAACTAAACAATTTGCTGGAGAAGCTAGAACTAAGAATATTATGGTTTCTTACAAATGAGACCGCTAAAGAATATATGTATTTCTCAGCACCATTTGGAACTGTACCAAAATTAGTCATGTGTTAGGGTATATAGTTCAAATAGATGCATATGGGTAAAATAATAAATATATTCTTTATAGATCATAACTTTATAAAATAGTAATTTACTCAGGGAGCACAAAAGATACATATCCATATGGAGATTTAATGATGAAATTCCAAATAATGAGTAGATCAAAGAACAAAATATAGGAATAATTATTAATTATGTAAAGAAAATGATTAAATACAATATCCATTTTGGTGGATTGCAGGTAAAATAGTCATTGGATGAAAATTAAAACTTTGAAAATATTAAGAAGATAGAAAAGGAAAGGATTGATGAATTGAATATATATTTTTAAAATTCAACATCTAACTAATCCATAAAAAACACGAGAGGAGATACTGAAAATTAAACAATTAAAAATGTAGAAAAATAGTCAGAGGGCATAAGTGGATTATTACTGTAGGTAATAAAGAAGGCTTTTATCAAATGAGAATTACTAAAATCAAGTTTAAAAAAATGGCGGTCCTATGATCTCACATGTTACATTTTGTCAATATCAGGGAAAAAACACAGTGTAGTGAGATAGAATGAATCTTAGATCTGGAGTTAAAGATCATAAGTCAGATGATAGTTCTATTACTTGTGAGTCAGATGCTCTGAGGAAATTATTTGGGTTTTTCAGGCTTCGATTTTTTTTATCTGTGAAACGAATTGGACTATGTGGTCTCAAGCATATCTTTTTGTCTCATCCTAGAGGGAATATTGGCCAGTGCTGAACAGAAGGAAGAAAGAAGCCTACGGACTGAAGAGTAGTTGGGTTAGGAGTTGGATTGATTATTTCAGTTTCAGTGTTCACCACACTTATAATCTTAACTTCACACACAAGTTAAGGGGTAGATGTGGCCTTAGAAAACCTAATTCTCCAGTGTTCAGATCTTCACCTGTTCCCTAGTTTTCCTTTACTCCCTTTCTCATCCTTTAAGTGTTTCTCCCGTGCTCGGATCTTCACCTACCCCCTAGTTTTCCTTTACCCCTTTTCTCCTCCTTTAAGTGTGGTCCACATCTCACTACCCAGGGAGTCTGACAGTTTTCCAGATCCCCCCCCTCTTTTTTTTTTGAAGGTGTAAATTGCAGAAAAGAGAAAGGGTATTAAAACTTCAAAGACTCTCTGTTTTGTGTATATAATACTCCTCTGGATTTCCTACCTAGCCTGGCCTTTTAATCTTCAAGGAAATGCTCATGTACATGCTGAGCAAGCAAAAAAAGTTTTCCATTTGAGATAGCCAGTGGGCATTGCTCACAGTGGCCCCTCTGATATTTAGGAAATCACCTCTGATTCCTCGAGGGGCTTATTTGGCTTTTCAGTGGATCCAAAATGAGGGAGAAAATGAATAGATAAATTCCACAGCACGAAATTATTTTGACGGGTGTTGGATGGATGTTGCCTGGAATATAGTAAGTAGGCTCTCAATGAATGATTGTTCGTTGGTTCATTGATTAATCGATTAATGGAGTACACTGCAATATTCTCTCTGCCTTTGGTGGCAGGGTCATAAAAAGGCATCAGTGGTGACGCAGAAAAAGCAGGTCTTCTCTTTTCTGACTAGTCTTGTCCTTTTTGCAAGAGAATGGGGGCAACATATCCTTGGATTTGAAAGAGTAAATGGTATAAGAAAGAGCTGCTTAAAGGTTGGTTTAGACCAGTATCTTTTTTTCTCAAAGCAAACATTGAGGGGCAAAGGTTCATAAGTAAGTATTGACCTTTGTTTTCTACTTTGCTCCAGCTTTGGGAGGACCAAAACTGTGACCAACAAGGAAAAATCCAACCACTTCCCTATTCCTATGGGTTACTCCTTCCTGTCCCAACCTCTTACGAAAGTGAAAGGTCTTTTGAGGCAATATTTCAGGTTTCTAATAAAGAGCTTGGTAAGCATTTGGAGTTTCAGAGCCATATGCTCTTAATGATTCCCCCTCCTCTCTCCATCACCAGGCATGCTATTTCCTAATAAATGCCACATATGACAAAAGAAGGGAAGAGAGAGGGAGAAGAAAGAAGCATGGATTTTAGAGACTTATGCTCTATCTCATTTGGAGAATCCAGTCTTTGGCTCCAGGTAACTCATGTAATTTTTCTGGATCCTAATTTATTCTTCTATAAAACAGAGGGTGTTAGGCTTAGGGAAGTGATCAATGAAGTCCTTTCCAGTGCTGACATTCTGTGATTCTGATTCTGGGTTCCTCCCTCTCACCCCCAAGTCACCCTTTCTTCCTTGGGTCACTTGACCATGACTTTGTCATTGTCAGAGGTCACAGACTTTGGCTCCTGGCAATGCTAGAAAGTCGTATGAGAGAGATGCATAGTATTAAGTGTGTCTAGAGGTCTGGTGAATAACCCTTGTGTTGGCAGCCACATAATCCCTGCCCTTCCTCCCCTCCACCCACCCCCTCCTCAACCCAACCATCTCTGCAAGCACAGGCACACACAAAATTATCCCAAAACCTTTGCCTCAGGGGGAATTCAAGACTTATTTCTTTAATGGTCAGAATTGTGCTAGGTCAAGACTTTTAACTGTGTATTTAATTAGTCATCTGTATGCATGTAACTTAAAGGCGTTCAGCTGTGCCTTTTTATAGGATTAATAAAGCAGGCTGTAAATCACCTATGTAGCCTGTAAAAGTATTTATAGTAGAAATCTCCTCCCCTCAACCCCACCTTCCACCCCCGACCACCTTTTGCCGTTACAGGAGCATTGTTTGGACTAGTTGAGGTTTGCAAAGGGACAGTTCAGCCCAGTTTTAGGAGGAAGGTATTAAAAGGGCCTTTCCTGGCTTACAGAGGGCAGGCATTTGGCAATGCCAGAATGTGCTGGTATGGCCTGCCCCAGTGAACCACTCATATGCCATCAGCAAGACTGCTGTGTCCATGAGAATCAAAATGGGATGCAGGCTGCTCAAGCATGAGACTTAGGGACCAACCTGAGAAATGGCTTCTGAACTCTAATGCTGAGGCTTTTTGACTTCTATAAACACTAACGGTGTTTAATGTTGAGGTAGGTTGTGTTACAGCTATGTCCAATTCTTTGTGACCTCATTTGGGGGTCACTTGAGGATTTCTTGGCAAAGAAAACCATTGGATTGGTTTCTCATTTCCTTCTCCAGGTCATTTTTACAGAGGAGAAAACTGAAGCAAACAGGGTTAAGTGATTTGCCGAGGACCACACAAAGGCTAGATTTGAACTCAGGAAGATGAGGTTTCCTGACTCCAGGTCTGGTGCTCTAGCCACTGAACCACCCAGATGCCCTTATTTGTTTGCTAATTGCCATTCTGGCTTTCCTGTCCCCTTTCTTTTCCCCATTCCCAACTCCCCATAGTCATATATTTGTCCTAGTCAAATATCATTTGGCATCCACTCCAATTCCATAGTATCATTCAATTCAATAGCATGATCCCAGTCACGGGGGAATAAATCACCTTTTGTTTCATATGCCTTCAGAGTTTTTTTTTTTTTTTCTTTGAGGAAGATGAAGTTCCCATTCTTAGACCACTTCTCCTACTCAACCAGTAAAATAAAATAAGCTTCCCTTTCCCATGTCTCCAACTCTGGGAGCCTCTGATGGATTTGTTGTGGGTGAGGAGGACAATAGGAGCTAATCCTTCCTCCTTTTAAGTGATAGAGAATGATGGGTATTAGGCTCCTGTAACAAGAAGATTTCATAGATAGATGATTTAAACATATACATATATATATATAATATATATGTGCATTGTGTGTATAAGTATGCATATATGTATATATGTATAATATACACATGCATATCATACATATATGTATATGGGAACATATATGCATACAAATACGTACACAAACACACATAATTTTCACATATATTTGATTACATATATGCGTTGTATACATGTGTATATCTACAGATACATAATAATGAGACTACAGATAGCTTGTTTCAAACAGATGAATATAAGCTATTGGTTCTGCAATGACATTTCCTGCAGTCAGTTTTTCATGATTCTTTTCTACAAAAGCATTTACTGCTTAATCCCCTATTAAGGAGGAAGGGGAACAACGAGTAGAAAAGGATCCCAGGACCATAGACCTGGTGTTGGAAAGGACCTTTGAAATCAATGACTTGAACTCTTTTATTTTAGAGATGGAGAATTTAAGGACTTTAGAGAAATAAAATAACTTGACCCAGATCCCAAAGAAGTAAATGGTAGAGTTGAGGTTAATCTAATATGTTACTCTTCCTCATGTTGGGGGAGATCATACAACCCAATAAGTTACCATTTTAATCTGCTCAGAAACTTGCAGACGTAAGCCAAGCTTTATTTTTCCATTGGCTGATCTCTGTTGTGTCCCTTTGAAGGGCCTTGTCTATTTGACTTGGCAGTTATTTACAGAGGTGACTATTAGGGTCAAACTACCCCAGAGTGCTGTTGGGTATTTTATTGATTGCTTGATTCATTCATTGATTCATTCAACAAACATTAATGAAGTGGTTCCTGGTAGAGAGCCCTGTGTAAGGCATTCAGGGGGATGAAGAATAAGCTTCAGTCATGCATTACTCATTCTGAATCCAGGTGACCCTGGATTCTCTATGCCAGAAGTTGGTGTGACTGACATCCCTGGGGAGGGATGGATCCTTTGGCCCATAGCAATCTATGAAAACAGTGACCTCAAGAAGCTGAAAACATAACATTTGTGAAATAAAAGCTTGTGGAATAAATTGAACTTTTCGTAGGTTTTGAGGGATGGAGATGGAAGTAGGAAAAAAAGAGGAAGGGAGGAAGTAGCAGTGGTTGGCAATACCTGGAAACTTGGCCCTGTGACCTGGCACCACAAAAACTTATTCTGTCTATTTTATGGAGGTTATCCAACTCTCAAGTGCCTAGTCAGCTTGGTTTTATTTATTTGGCCTAATTTGATCTTTTCTCTCTTTCCTTCTAAGATGGCTCATTGATCAGCATCATCCTATGCCTTGCTACTCTAAACCCTACTTTCAGAGATCTAGGCAAATCACCTTTTCCTTTTAGATTACATCATGATTGCCTTGATGCCATCTATAAAGAAAATGGGGGTAAGAAATTCATGCTTCCTGCCTGGGAATTCCAACTTTACTTAATTCATATTTCTTTTACTCCATGAACCAACTCCCATTGATAGGGCAGTTTAAGAAATACCAAGATATGATTTTTCATAATTGACAGGGAATACTTCTCCCTTTTTTCCATCTTGGGATGTGCTAAAAGTAGGAAATATTTTCAAGTCAAGATCTACATCTTAGCTTGCAAGGACATTTCATTGTTCTTTCTTAAGTTAGAACTTAATCTTTTATTGCTGATTATTCCAAGGGACATAGTTGGCAATCATGGTTTCAAGACCTTGCCCTGCTTCTCACCAGTAGCTTGAAACAAGTCATTCAATTTCTACAATCCTCAGTTTCTTCATCAATAAATAAGGGTATGTCCTTCCTGATTCACAGCATTCTATGAGTACCAAACAAGAAAATCTGTGAAAACACTCTGTAATAAGTACAGAGATGCCAGCAAAGAGACTGGAGTGTGTGTGTGTGTGTGTGTGTGTAGATATCTCAGGGAGATAAGTTAAAAAATTGATCTGGCCTTGACAGATTGGTAAGATTTGAACAGACACAAAGGAGAGAGAAGAGGTGACCCAGAGTTTCCTCATCCATAAAAAGTTAATAACAGCATCTGTCACATAGAGTTATTGTAAAACTTAAATGTGATGATGTTTGTAAAGTGCTTAGAAAATTTTAAAGTACGATATAAAAGTAACCTATTGCTTCCTAATACAGTTATCTGTCCTGGATCCTTGGGAGTACAGGGAAAACATATTCTCATATTCTGTTCCTCTTCTTACTATCTTTGAGCTTAGTTCTTGTCACTACAAAACTTATTTTTCACTACTATTCACTTAAAAAACCTTTATGAGTTTTAAATACTCTTCTTACCTCTACTCTTTTCCCAACCCACTGAAAAGGCAAGCAATATATCAATTATATAAGTGAAGTCATACAAAACAAATAATTCTCATATTTCAAAACAAAACAAAAGCCAAAAAAAAAGAAAGTGAAAAAAGTATACTTTGATCTGTATTCAGAATTCATCAGTGCTGGAACTATATAGCATTTTTTCATCATGGTTTCAAATTTCAAATCATCTTGTAGCATTGTTTTAATCAAAGTAGCTAAGTCCTTGACAATTGTTCATCCTTAAAATTTGTTACTGTTACTCTGTTTACTGTCCTTCTAAATTTTGCTCACTTCACTTTGTATCAGTTCATATAAGTCTTCCTAGATTTTTCTGAGAATATCCTGCTCATCATTTTTTTATAGTACAACAATATTCCTTCACAACCCACCACCACACTTGCTAAGCCATTTCCCAACTAATGGGCTTCCTTTCAGTTTCCAATTCTTTGCCACCTCAAAAAGAATTGCTACAAATATTTTGTAAAAATAGAACCTTTGACCATTTTCTTTGATCTTTTTAGGTTACAAACTTGGTAATGGTATAATTTGGCCAAAAAGAATGCACAGTCTCATGGTCCTTTAGTCATAGTTTCAAATTGTCTAGAATGGTTGTACTAGTTCAAAATTTCACTATCAGTTCATTATTGTCTCATTTCCCACATTCTCTCTCACATTTATAATTGTACTTTTCTATCATGTCAGCTAAACTAATAGGTATGAGGTGGTACCTCAGATTTGTTTCAATTTGCACTTCTCTAATCAATAATGATATAGAACAAAGCTTCTTAAATTGTGAGTATGAATGTGGGGGGGAGCAGAAAAATTGGCAACAGTAAAAGATATAAAGTATTCTGCCAAGGTTTAATTCTTTATTTAAAAATAAGTAAGTATATTTATCCCATTAGTATGAAAACTTGCTTTCATCTTTAATAAATGGTAAAATTATACATATACCAAAGAATTGCTTTAAAGCAAATTTCTTTATGAGCTAACAGTTTTATTTTGGAAATTATATTAATTCTGGTGGGGCAAATGAAAAGAATTTGATTTTTTAAGATACGCTCCTTAGAATGATATATAACCCATATGAACCCTAAATTCTGCAAGGCCCTAGGACATAGGTTATACACACATCATCTCATTTGATTCTTATGATACTCAGATGAGTTAGAATCTAAATGTTAATAACCCTATTTTACAGATCAGGAAATTGAGTCTTAGAGGCAGTGATTTGCCTATAATTATATAATGTTGGAGGTATGATTTATACTTTAGTTACTTATGACTCCAGGTACAGTAGCTCTAATTTATTTCCATACTTCTATCTCTATAGTTAATGTTTATAGCAAGGAAGTATCCCATTGCTCACACTTACCCTCTCTCTCTGTGTCTGAGGCTGGATTTAAACTTTTGTTCCTAACTTTAGGCCCAAAGTACCACCTAACTGTCCTAGTGGATAGAGTGCCGGGCCTAGAGTTAGAAAGACTTTCCCTGAGTTCAAATCTGGCCTCCGACACTAGCTATGAGATCCTGAGCAAGTCATTTAACCTGTTTGCCTCAGTTTCCTCTTTGTAAAATGAGCTGGTGAAGGAAATGGAAAACCATTCCAGTATCTTTGCTTTTTGTTTTGTTTTGATTTTGCTGATGCAATTGGGGTTAAGTGACTTACTCAAGGTCACACAGCTAGGACGAGTCAATTGTCTGAGTCCAGATTTGAAGTCAGGGAAAGTCTTCCTGTCTTCAGGGTTGATACTCTATCTACTGCGTCACCCAGCTGCCTCCTCCAGTATCTTCGTTAAGAAAATCCTAAATGGGGTCACAAAGAATCAGTTACAACTGAAAAATAACTAAACAAAAATAACATTCTAGATTAATGCTTGTTGATGAATTTTTTCCCCTGTATTTTTCAAGAATAAATAACATCCACAGAAAGTTAAACCAAATAAGAGGAATATTTAAGTATTCTTCTAAACCAACCAGAGTAGGTAATATTATTTTTGAGATTATAGATTTAATGAATTTAATGAACTTCAGTTGAAACTGGGTATTTAACTTCTAACACTGTGTTTAGTGAGGATCCATAATACAGATATAAATGAAATAAGACTTCAACATTGAAATAAACAAACACTCAAAACTTTTTCAATCCATATCTCTAATCTTTCATCCTATCCTGTTCCACTATGGCAGCCAGTTTCTGTCAAACCAGTTGGGAACCAAAGAAGAAGGCCAGCCTTGGGCAGAATGATGAAATAGAATTTATTCTCAAAACTTTTTAAGATACTCTAGTCAACTTCTTCTCTCTGGTGCCTTCTCCCATCTTATGCCCCTGAAAGTTGTCTTTTTACTGTTTGGGGTCTGCTAAGGCCTTTTCTTCTAACCTCTAAATGAAAGCAACATTATACTCCCAACCTTTCATAATTTAGAGTGACTGAGACATTTGACTCGAGGCCCCCTATCACATCTCAAGTGACACAAAAAACAGATTAAAATGTAATTATGAAATGTTAAGCAAAATAAAGAAAAATACAATACAATATGTAATGAAATTGAAGCCCACATAAAGAAGGTACATAAAGATAGCATGGCACCAAGTTGGTCAGTGGCAGGGTCAGGATTGAAACCCACATTCTAAGATTCCAAACCTATTCAATCAGCAGCTCATATAATAAAGTGAAATCAAATAAAAATATTTATGAAGCCACTACTATGTGCTAGAAACTAGGAAAGGCATAACATTAAAAAAACCATATAATTTCTGCTCTCCTGAAGCTTATAGTTTAGTAGAGAAATACTAATATAGGTAACCTTAATATGTCACATTACACTTTAGGAATTACACTTTACCAATGTTGGGCAGTATTTTCTCTGGAATGAACTTTTAGTACTCTGGAAGTACTCAAAGGTTAAGGAATCAGTTGCAACCAATATATGTGCAAAGTGTAACCTGAACCCAGAGTTACAATGCCTTTTTTAAATACAGCTTTTTATTTTCAAAATATATGCATAGTTTTCAACATTCACTCTTGCAAACCCTTGTGTTCCAATTTTTTCTCCCTCCCCTAGGTGGCAAGTAATTCAATATGTTAAACATATGCAATTCTTCTATGCATACTTCCATAATTATGCTGCACATGAAAAATCAGATCATAGAGGGGAAAATGAGAAAGAAAAAATGCAAGCAAACAACAACAAAAAGTGAAAATATTCTGTTGTAATCCACACTCAGACCCCAAAATCCTTTCTCTAGGTGCAGATGGCTCTCTCCATCACAATTCCACTGGAAATGGCCTGAATCACTTGGTTGTTGAAAAGAGCCACTCCATTCGAATTGATTATCACATAATCTTCTTCTTGTTGTGTATAATGTTCTCTTGGTTCTACTCACTTCACTCAGCATCAGTTCATGTAAGTCTCTCCAGGGCTCTCTGAAATCATCCTGCTGATCACTTCTTATAGAACAGTAATATTCCATAACATTCATATACCATAACTTATTCAGCCATTCTCTTCCAACTGATGGTCATACACTCAGTTTCCAGTTCCTTGCCACTACGAAAAGGGCTGCCACAAATTTTTGCACATGTAGGTCCTTTTCCCTTTTTATGATCTATTTGGGATACAGGATCAGTAGAGACACTGCTGACTCAAAGGGTATGCATAATTACAATGTCTTTCTATAATCCACAATCTAAACAAAGCTTCTTGGGGCCTTTCTTGGCTCCATGATTCTTTGAGCCCATGTTCAAACCTGCTATTCTAGTTTAGCACCCAAATAAAGAATACTCTCCCCAGGGCTACCTAGTGCACTATTTTTAAACAGTAGGCAGACCTAAGTAGGCTAATATCAATCCCTCCTTTCCATTCTAGGACTTAAAAACTATGATGTAATAGCAACAATACTGCATTTAGAATGAGAGGACCAGGTTCTTGCCATAAGAAAATTTTAATATTGAATTCCCATCAGAAGCACAAGAGACCAAGCAGATTTTGATCCTCATTTCCATGGGATTTGGAGTTCAAAGAACTGGTCTTACAGGCCAATACACAAAGCCTCCAAAAATTTTGGGAAACTAAATACTAAATACTGAAAATGACTTCACTCCATCCTCTTCTCCTTAATCAAGAGAACTGGACTATTAAGGAAATACACAAAGGTAAATGTGACTAAAGTCACATTCAGAAAATATACAAAGATTCTCTTTCCTCAATTGGACAGCTCCCTATACTGGTAACTCTCAAATTTCAGTAAAGTTTTGGTTGGAGGTGGTGGAGGAAAGTATTCAAGTCTTTTATAAACACCCCTATGGGGATGTAGAAGGTGAATAGGTTCTGGTTTTCTGTTGTAAGATGTACCTGAGCTTCTTACCATTCTCCTTTGCTGACCTCTAACTGGTCACTACTCCTGGATTTGTTTTGACTAGATTAGTGTTAACTGTTTCTGCAAGCATAAATGAATCCTCATCCTTACTCCCAATAAAAAAGTCAGAATTCATATATTTTTTACTCCAGTATCCTAGCATCAGCCACAAAGAAGACAGAAACAATGGTCATCCATGCGTAAGATGTACATTTGCTTGGCAGAAGGAGACACTCAATAGGGACTTCTTTGCTTCCTCCTTTCCTTTCCCCATCTGACCCCAAGGTAGCAAAAGCCAGAAAGGGAGAGGAAAAAGAATGGGAAAAAAAAAGTAGCCAGCCTAGCTAAGTCACATAGTGAGTAGAGTAGTGGGCCTAGAGTCAAGGAGACCTATGTTTAAATATAAACTGAGATACTTCCTAGCTTTGTAAACCTGACTAAGTCATTTAATCTCAGTTTTCTCAACTATAAAATGGGGATAAAAATAGCATCTACCTCCCAGGGTTGTTGCAAGGGGCAAAGTAGTCAATATCTGTAAAGTGCCTGGAACATAGTCAGTGCTCAATAAGTACTTATTTCCTTTCTCTTGACTTCTCCCCTAATCTTTTGCTAAGACTTTGTCCAGATGGATACATTCTCCTACTTTTCTTGGAGGTGAACATTTGGGGTTGTAAAGTCTATATTTTCTTTATGATTGGCCCTTCTGTGGAACATTGCTCAGTAGTAAGCTCAGACATAGATATCATACTCTGATCATGTGTAGGTTTCTAATGCTAGGACTCTCACTCAACATTCCTTTTTGAGTGGACAGCATCCCCTTTCCTGTCCCACTCCACCTTGAGGTCACTACTCTGCTTCCTAGATGCTTCTCATAACTGTGCCCTCTCAGGCAATGGACTGACATTGAGGATTTCCTGTCCCCTTTTCTCCCTGAGCTCTGGCTTGCTGAGAGCTGAATTGAGCTTCTTTCAAATTCATGGGAAAAGATTCCTTTTAATTTTATATCCAACGATCGTAGACTTAGAAAAATCATATCCTCAGAATTTGAGCTAGAAGAAACCTTCGAGGTAATTTAACTCAACCCTCTCATTTGACAGATAAGTAATAATAATGTTAATGATAATAATAATAGCTAATGTTTACATAGCATTTAACTGCTATGCATGCATTAGCTCATCTGGTCTTCACAAGAAGCTTGGAAGAGAAATACTATTATTCTCCTCATTTTACAGATGAAGAAATTGAGACTGGAGAAGCTTAAGTTTGCTTGGTCGGGTCACATAGCTACTTAGTGTCTAAGGTGAAGTTTAAATCAGTTCTTCTTCATTCCAGGTTCAATACTATCATTTTTGTCTTCTTTATATACATTATTTCATTTGATCCAGAAATTGATTCCTCAGAAGAAAGAAGTGCTTGTCTCTTAGAATCTGAATGTTTCAATAATTCACTGGCCTCTCTTTGGCAGAAGTCTCTCTCAGGTCACAGTGAGAATTTCTTCCACTACAATTGGAAACCCCCTACTTTGTTAACGTTGTAAGTGCAGTGCCAGAGTTTAAGTCATCCAGTGATTCTCCAAAGCAGTCAGACTGGGATAGTGGTCCCCCATTCTCTTTTCAAATTCGATTCCTAAGTAAAATTAATTAAGTTCCCTGTCGTCTTCCAAATCATGGAGTCTCTAGCTCAATTCCCCCTAAAATTTCCTTGTTCCCTTACAATCATCTTTCCCTGTTCTCAGACAAGATTAGGTGATGTGTTTATATTACATAAACACGGATATACATCTATATTTATATATAGATGATATAGATAAGTGTGTGTGGGTGTATGGGTGTGGGGGGGTGTTTGTATGAGAGACACAGAGACAAAGAGAATCAGGAAGATAGAGAGCCATAGATAGACAGATAGATACAAAGATGAAGAGACGGAGAGAGCCAGAGAGAGCCAGAAAGGAAAAGGCTGAAGGGTGGGGGAGGGGGGAGAGAGAGAGAGAGAGAGAGAGAGAGAGAGAGAGAGAGAGAGAGAGAAGAAGAAGAAGGAAGAAGAAGAAGAAGAAGAAGAAGAAGAAGAAGAAGAAGAAGAAGAAGAAGAAGAAGAAGAAGAAGAAGAAGAAGAAGAAGAAGAAGAAGAAGGGAAAGAAGGGAGAGATAAACAGACAGACAGACAGATAGAGGCAGGGAGATAGAGAGCCACAGACAGACAGACAGATATAGAGATAGAGCAGATAGAGCAGAGGGGAAAAGGGGGAGAGAGACAAAGACAGAGACAGAGAGAGAGAGAGAAAGAATCAGGGAGATAGAGAGATAGACAGACAGATACAAATATGGAGAGACAGAAAGAGCCAGAGAGAGCCAGAGAGAGCCAGAAGGGAAAAGGCTGTGGGGGGGGGGGGAGAGAGAGAGAGAGAGAGAGGAGAGAGAGAGAGAGAGAGAGAGAGAGAGAGAGAGAGAGATGGCTGGAAGAAATAGATGTGAATATATGGATGGATAGACGAAGCATTTTTAAGGTGCTTACATATCAATCACTGTTCTAAGCATTGGATTTACAAATAAAAGCATGCTAGAAAGTCCTTTCAGGGAGCTTACATCCTAATAGACAACAGACAATACCTAAAAGGGGAAATCACTGTAAAGGTATGTGCCCTAGTAATCACAGCTTTTCCCCATTACCACTTGAAAATGAGGATTCATTATATTACTGATTCCTATTCATATATTTGAATTTCAATAGTGACATCACTTTCATACCAATAAAACTGGAAACAGTGAGTGCCTGCTGATTAGGGAATGGCTAAACAAATTGTGATGTATGAATATATTTGATTTTTATAAATAAGATAGTATATAAGATATGGTACATGGGAAGTGAAGTGGTTTTAGAGGAGAATGTGCTGGATTTGGAGGAATTGCATTTGAATTCCTTATCTGCAGGACCTGTTTCATCATTTGAATAATGGATAAAGCCTTTATTTGGGGAGAAAGGACAGATTTCTTTGGAGATCTCCAAAATATGAGGTTACACAGTTCTTCTCAACCACTTGACATATCTGTCTTACAGGACACTTTATTGCTTCTCAGTGCTCTGCAAACTCCTGCATCCTTCACTCAATTGAAATTGCTCTCTTTAAAGTTACCAATGATATCTTAACTGCCAAATAAATCTAATGACTTTTTCCTCAATCTTCATCTTTCTTAACTTCTCCACTATGCTGCCCACAGTTGATCACCTTTCCTCCTGGATACTCTCTTTTTTTACTTCAAATGACTGCACTTTCTTGCTTTTCCTCCTGTCTGACAGCCCTTTTGAACCCTTAGGGAGCAGAGTAGTGACCTCAAAGTGGAGTGGGACAGGGAAGGGGATCCTGCCCACTCAAAAAGGGTTGCTAAGTGAGAGCCCTAGCATTAGAAACTTACACACGATCAGAGTATGATATCTATGTCTGGGTTACTACTGAGCAATGTTCCACAAACAGAAGGGCCAGTCACAGAGGGTGGGAAATGTAGACTTACAACCCCAAATGTTCACCCCCAGGAGAAGAAGGAGAATGTATATATCTGGACAATGTCTTAGCAAAAGATTAGGGGAGAAGTGAAGAAAAAGGAAATAAGTTTTCCTGATTCATCATATTAGCCCCCAACTTCTTTTTTCTCTCTTGTAACCTCATCGGCTTCCAAAGATTTAATTGACTCTCCATGCAGATGACTTCTAGATTTATATATCCAGTTCTAGTCTCTGTCCTGAGCTCCAGTCATACCTTTCCAGCTTCCTATTGGATGTTTCAAGTTGGATGTTTTGTATGCACATTCAACTCTCATGTCTAAAATAGAACTCAGTTTCTCTCTTGAAGTCATCTTCTTTACAAATTTGCCTATTTCTGCTGAAAGCATTAAATATTGTTTGAGGCACCAGGTGCACAACATCATCTTTATTCTTGACTTCTCACTTTTCCTTACCTCCCTATATCCAATCGGTTTCTAAATCTTTGTGTTGTTCTCTCCTTTCTACTCCAACAGTGATCACACAAGTCTAGGCCTTTCTTACCTTTCATTTGGCCTATTGCAATAATCTTCTAAGTGACTGCCTAGCCTCAAGTTTCTTTCCCTCCGAACTGTGCTACACAAGATTGCTTTGAATGTGAGCAGAATAGCACACTATCCTAGGTAAATTATGGAGAGATTTCTCACCAGTTGGCTGGTTAAATTTTTTGAGATAAATTTTTTAACCGGGGTAATTTGCCTCCAAGTGAAGATCTGACCATGTCACCCTTTCACCCCCATTCCTCCAAACACTAAATAGTCTCAATTTACTCTATTGTCAAATATATACTTCTCCATTTGTTCTAACTTCTTTAAAACCCATTTTCAATATACTTTATGCATTACTCCCTTAGAATGAGCAGTTAGTACAGTGACTAGAACTCCAGGCCTAGAATCAAGAAGAACTGAATTCAAATCCAGTCTCAAGACACTTACTAGCTGTGTGATTTAGGGCAAGTCCCTCAACCCTGTTTACCTTAGTTTCTTCATCTATAAAATGAGTTGGAGAAGGAAATGACAAATTACTTCAATATCTTTGCCAAGAAAACTCCAAATGGGGTCCTGGAGAATTGGACATGACTGAAACAAATGAACAACAACAAGTACTCTGTGGTCCAGGCAAAGTGGCTTTCTCTCTCCTGCTCACAAATGACATTCTCTCTTTCATCTCTTCACTTTTGTATTGACCATATTCCATACATATGACTAAAGGTTCCCCCTCCCCATCTGAATTTAGGGAAAAATTATCTTGGGATAACTGCCCTTTATTTTATTGTAAGAGAATTACCAAACATTTATTAAGTTTTTTTCTTGTTCTTTTGAATTTCATATTTTTATCATGGTCCTTGCATTCAACTTTTGGGGTGTTCAGACTCAGAAAAAGGGAAAGAAAAGATTTCTAAAATCAGGAAGGCAGAAGAATCCCAAGGAAAGTCCTCTGAAGGAATTCCCTCTCCTTGTTAATCCAAAGTAGAAGAACAGGGAACTCTCTGAACTGCTTTCTCTCTCCTTAATAACCAGAAAATTTTCAAGGTAGCACAGCTGAAGGGTCACTTACTGTTAGCATTCAGGAGACCAGTTCAGTGGGCCAGTGCCAAGCTTTCCTACCTCCAGGCAGATGCATTTGGGTACTTGGATCTTTGTCCTTTCCTTGGAGAATACTGACACAATTAAGCTTCTCCCTCCCTATCCCCAGCCTGTCTTTAGTCATATTATCCTAGGATCACCTACAGACTCCAGCTGTCATAATTTTACCCCCCAGCCTCTCCAAACCCTACCCCACCTAGCCTTTCTTCTGCTTTGTTATTGAGAGGAATATAATCATACCATCACTTGTAAATTTCCCTGCTCTTGGGTAAATTTCCCACTCTTGGACATTTTTACCTTCTTGGGACAAAGCCCATTCTCCTGCCCTAGTTGTGTTTCTGAAAATAATTACCACCTCTTCCTCTCTGTGGAAATTCCAGTACCATTGCACTGCTCCAAGTATGGTACCATTAAAACTGTGGCAACATTTTCTCAACTTGCTTCTCAATAAACCTTGTACAGTTATATTCTTTTCATTCATCCAAGCTCTATTCTTGTTAAACTATGGAAAAAATGCCCTGCACAGTCTTTTGCTGCTCTGGTTAGAATATAGCTGTTTTTTTCCCTGCCCATTTCTCGCACTATGACACTCTGTCCTTCTTGCCACACTGAATTGCGACACATGACCTCCTTTCTTTCCCTCCCTCAGCCTGTTGCTGTTTAGGGTACTCTGTACCCATCATTCTTAATGCTTTCTCTCTGTCTTAATCAGTTGTGGCTTGTGAGGACTTATGATGTTTTCATTGCTTTGGAGGCTGGGGGTTGGCTCAGGAGATGCTGGAGTTCTCTCTGCTAGAAGGAACAATAGCTATTGAGGTCCAAGGCAATTGGAAGTAATTGTCAAACCCAGAGGCATGAGTGAGACTTGGTATATGACCTGTTGAAATGTGCTGAGAGACAGCTGGTGGGACTCAAAAGACTCTGAATCTGGGCTGGAAACTGGGCCAATATAGATTCCCTGGCAAGATTCAGTTGATGTTTTCTTCTACTTCTTGACGCTCATAATGTATTTTTATTTCCTTTCAGAGGTGCTCAGCTTATATCAGATTACTTTTAAAGTCTATGTTGATTTGCTGACTTTCTCAATAGTTGGGGGGCAGGGGAGAGAATTTAAAACTCAAAAATTTTAAAAGACAAATGTTGGAAATTGTTTTTACAAGTAACTGAGGAAAAATTTAAAAAAAAAAAAACACCACTCTCTAATAAGCAAACAAATAAATAAAATGTCAAAGGTAATGTAGCCTAATGGATAGAGAGTCAGTATTGGAGTCAAGATGACTGTGATGCAATCTCAACCCTGACACTTCTTGACTATGGGATTCTGGGCAAGTTTCAGTGTATGTTGGGAGTTCTTTGAAATTTTAGATAGCAAAAAGGAATACCAAATGTCCATTGCTAGAAGGAATACCCAACACCGGTGAAATCACAGATTGATCTATCCCCATCTCCATTTCTATCATCTCCACCTCTAGCTCTATATTCATACAGACATACACATATGTTTGAGATACACTGCTCATGTGATCAGTTTTCTTCCTCTACCAGCTCATAGAAATACCCATTACATAATCATCAAGTCCAGTGATTAAAAACTTAAACATTTCAACTCAACGTAATTCAATAGACATTTATTAGGCACCTGCTCTGTGCTAGGCTCTAGAAATACAAGGACAAAAAATCCACAAGAAATGATCCCAGCATGCTGGATGCTTATAATTAGCCAATTATTTGACCTCACTTGTGGGATTGTGGATTAACAATTTTTCCAGGCAGTTCATTTCGTAATTCATGGCCCCTTCCCATTGTTGTTGCTTGTTCTTCATTCTTGAAGAGGACCATGACAATAGCGAGGTGCAGCCATGACATGTAAGTGAATTGGATTTAAGTAAGGGGGAGAGCTGTGCAAGGTCACCGGCCTCACTTTCTCCTCTGCGATCATCTGGGTCCAATGGTCAGATATAATTCAGAATGACTGGAAATGGACCTGGATGCAGGGAGAGACCTTGGCATTTTTGGGCTAAGTTCTTTAATAGAGCCTCAACTGAGGCAACTTCCAATCAGTGATTAAGGTTAGGCAAGAAATGAGGCAGAAAATTTTCCTAGTAGTTTCTGTAAATCTGGGAACTTACTATTTTTGTAAATGTTCATACATTTTATGAAGATTGTCAGCTTTACTGGTATATAATTGAGCAAAAATAATTCCCAACAGTTACTTTAATGTCATTTTTATTGGTGGTGCATTCATCCTTTTCATTTTTGATATGGACAATTTGGTTTTCTTCTTTCTTTTTTTCAAATCAAATTAACCAATAGTTTATTTATTTATTAGGTTTATTTTCATAAAATTAACTTCTAGTTTTATTTGTTAGTTCAATTTTTTTCTTACTTTCAATTTTATTAATTTCTCCTTTGATTTTCAGGATATCCAATTTGGTGTTTAATTGGAGATTTTAAACTGATTGTTATTTTAGTGGGTTTTTTTTTTAGTTGCATGTTCAATCAATTTATTGATCTGTTCTCTTTTCTCTTTTTATTGATGTAGGCATTTGAAGATAAAATTCTCCCTAAGTACAGTGTTGACTATATTCCACAAATTTTGAATACTCTCTCAATGTAGTCATTCTATTTAATGAAATTATTGATTGTTTCTATGATTTGTTCTTTGACTCACTCTTTCTTAAGGATTAGATTATTTAGTTTTCAATTAGCTTTTAACCTGTGCTTCCATAATTAAGTGTAATTTTTATTGCATTGTTGTCTGAAAGAGATTTATTTAGTATTTGTTTTTCTGCATTTGGTTGTGAGAGGTTTTTTTACTCTCATACATGATCAATTTTTGTCATACAATGCACAGCTCAGAAAAAAAAAAGATATATTTCTATTTCAATTTCGTTTTCTTCAGAGGTCCATTTCTAAGAGTCTATTCATCTCCTTGGCTTTTTATTTATTTTACTGTTACATTTATTTAATTCTGAATGGAAAAGGTTGAGATTCCCCCACCAATATAGTTTTATTGTCTATTTTCTATTTTACTTAACTTTTCTTTTAAAAATTTGGATGCTATATCATATATGTCTATCTTTGACATTACTTCATTGTTTCTTTTAATAAGATGTAGTTTCCTTGCTTAACCCTTTTAATAAAGTTTATTTTTCCTTTTACTTTGTATGAGGTCATGATCAGTACCCCCACCTTATTTTACTTCAGCTAAAGCATAATAGATTCTGCTCAAGCCTCTTATTTTAATTCTATGTGCATCTCTGTGTGCTACTTGTGTTTCTTGTAAACATTTCATCATGTTTTTGATAATATATATCATCTTCTCATGTAGAAATGCACATTATTGAGTCCTTTATGATTTCTCTTTCATATTTACCTTTTTAATGCTTTTCTTGAACCTTTATTTGAAAATCAAAATTTCTTTTCTGTTCTAGTCTTTTTCATCAGAAATGCTTTAAAGTTTTCTATTTCATTAAATATCTATTTTTTCCCTTGAATGATTATACTCAGTTTTACTGAGTAGATTATTCTTGGTTTTATTCCCAGATTTGTTTGCCTTCAGGAATATCCTGTTCCAATACCTTCACTTCTTTAACATAGTAGCTGTTAAATCTTGTATGATCCTATCTGTGGTTTCATGATATTTGAATTGTTTCTTTTTTGTTGTTTGAAATACTTTCTCTTTAACTTTAGAGTTCTGGTAATCGTTCATATTTTTCTGTATAGTCTTCATTTTAGGAACTCGTTCAGGTGGTGATTAGTGAGTTCTTTCCATGTCTATTTTACCCTGTTGTTATTTATTAGGTTTATTTTCATAAAATTAACTTCTAGTTTTATTTGTTAGTTCAATTTTTTTTCTTACTTTCAATTTTATTAATTTCTCCTTTGATTTTCAGGATATCCAATTTGGTGTTTAATTGGAGATTTTAAACTGGTTGTTATTTTAGTGGTTTTTTTTTTTTTTTTAGTTGCATGAGGATATCAGAGCAATTTTCCTTGATTATTTCTTGAAATGCGATATCTAAGTTTTATCTGTTCTTAATCTATTTTCTAGGTCAGTTCTTTTTTTTTTTTCAATAAAATATTTCACATGTTTATCTATCTTCCCATTTTTTAGACTTTAATTTATTATTTCTTGATGTCTCATGGAGGCATTGCGTGCTTAATTCTAATTTTTATGGAATTATTTTCTTCAATGAGCATTTGTACCTTTTTAGTCAATTCTGGTTTTAGGGTAAATTTTTGTATCTTGTTTTTTCCCCCATTGGACTATTCCTATTTTTAAAAAATGTTATTTCTTCAGTATTTTTGTGCCTCTTTTTACTAATCTATTGTCTTTTCATAATTTATTTCTTTGTTTTAATTTCTTTACCTAATCTTAAGTTTATCACTATTATTTAAGTTTGAAAATCATTTTTTAGCTCTTCTAGGAATTCTTGTACATGGTATATGTCCAAATCACATTTTATCTTTAAGGCTATGATTACAGCTGTTTTGACTTTGACTTCATTGTCTTCTTCTGAGTTTGTATTTTGATCTTTCCTGTCTCCACAGCAGATTTTAAAATCAGATTTTTTTTTGTTCTTGGTTGTTCATTTCTTCACCCTATTTCTTAGTTGGAATTTTATGTCAATATTGGACTCTATTCCCAGTATGGGGTGGAAGGAGGCTCTGTCTTATGTTTCATGATTTTTTCCACTGCTATTTTCAGAGTTAGTTGTGAAATTTGGGAAGTCTGTACTTTCTAAGATGGTACAAATAATTTTCCAGGGCAAAACAACTTAGAAGATTGTAAGAAAGGCCTATTTCATTGGGATAAAATAGAATTCAGTCTAATATAGGCAGCATCCAGGCAAGCAAGCAAGCAGGTCCGAACCCCAGGACAAGCCAGAAGTGAAGCTTCATGGTTCTAAGTGCAGATGAGGCCATATGCCTCTGGCATAGGCCAAGAGTAAATTTCTATATCCCCAGCATCAGAAGCTTTAAACAGTGTCCCCTCCACTCTAGGAGCAGAGCCTAACTTTAATATAATGTTAAAAGTCATGAAATAATCTGGAAAAATGAGCAAAAACAAAAATAAAATAATGTGACTATGAAAAGTTGCTATGATGACAGGGTAGATCAAAACACAAACAGAAGAGGACAACAATATCAAAATGGCTACATATAAACACTCAAAATAAAAAGATGCAAATAGCTCTCAGGACTAAAAAAAATCCTAAAATAACTCAAAAAAGATTTTTTAAATCAAATAAGAGAGGGAGAAAAAATTGAGAAAAGAAACGAGAGAAATGCAAAAGAATCATGAAAAAAATCAACAGATTAGTAGAGGAAGTATAGAAGATGGAAAAAGACACAAAAAATTCAATAATGAAAACAATTCCTTAAAAAGTAGAATTGGCCAGATAAAAAAGGGGGGCACAAAAGCTCACTGAAGAAAATAATACCTTAAAAATGAAAATTGGACAAGTAGAAACTAATGATTTCATGAGATATCAAAAACAATAAAACAAAAAAGAAAAGAATGAAAAAATACAAGACAATGTGACATTTCTCATTGGAAAACAATTGACCTGTAAAACAGATTAGAGAGATGCAATTTAAGAATTATTGGACTACATGAAAGTCAGGATAAAAATTAAAAGAGTATGGATATCATATTTCAAGAAATTCTCAAGAAAAACTGTTCTAATATCCTATAACCAAAATATAAATAAAAATTTAAAGAATTCACTGATGAACCCCTTAAAGCAATGTCCAAATGAAAACTCCAAGGAATATTATAGCCAAATTTCAAAGCTTCCAAATCAAAGAGAAAAACCGTAAGCAGCTAGGGAAAAAAATTCAAATATCATGGAGTCAGAATTACATAAAATTTAGCCGTTTTATCATGTATGTATGTACATATAATGTATGGAATGTAATATAATATTCCATGAAACAGAGAAGCTAGGATTATAACCAAGAATCACTTACCTAGCAAAAATGAGTATAATCCTTTCAGGGTAAAAAATAAATAGTCATTGAAATAAAGGGCTTTCAAATATTCCTGATAAAAACACCAGAAGTGAACAGAAACTTTGTTTTTTAAATACAAGACTCAAGAGAAGCATAAAAAGATGAACAAGAAAGAAAAAAAAAACTTAAGAGATTCAATAATGTTAAGCTGTTTACATTCCTACATGGGAAGATGATATTTGTAACTCAAGAACTTTATTATTTTTAGGACAGTTAGAAGGCATATACATAGACAGAAGGTGTGATGACTATGATGAAATTATATTAAAAAATTAAAGATTTATAAAAGAAGATTGCAGTGGGAAAAGAGGGAAAGGAGAGGTAAAATGGGGTAAAATATTTCACATGAAGAGGTATAAAAGATCTATTCCAGTGGAAGGAAAATGAGGGGGTAATGAATAATATTTGAACATTAATATCATTGGAATTGATTCAAAGAGAGAATACCATACATATGTAGTTGGGTTTAGGAACCTATCAGCTTATAGGAAAATAGTAGGAAAGAAAGAAAAGAAAAAGAAGGGGGACTGATAGAAGAGTAAATTGGGAGTGAGATACTTGTCAGAAGCAAAACACTTGTGAGGATAGAAAGAATGAAAAGGAGGAAGGGAGAGAAAGAGATCTATAGAGAGAAAGCAGCAAAGATAGGGCATAGACAGAGCAACAGAGAGACAGAGACAGACAGATTGGCATATAGACAGAGAGAAATAAGAGACATACCGAGAGGAAGGGACATAAAGGAGGAGAGCCAGAGAGACACAGAAGGAGAGAAAAGAAGAGAGCCCAACACAGACACACATAGAGACACAGAGAAAGGAACAGAGACAGAGAGAGAGAGAGAGAGAGAGAGAGAGAGAGAGAGAGAGAGAGAGAGAGAGAGAGAGAGAGACAAAGAGGAAGAATGAGGAAGTGAGACAGGAGGAATGGAGAAACAGAGATAGAGAGGGAGAGACAGAGACACAGAGACAAAGAGACAGACAAAGAGACAGAGAAAAAGAGGAGGGAGAGAGATGAAGAGAGTCACTTAACCTTTGCCTCAGTTTTCTCAATAATAAAATTGAGATAATAATAGTACCTCCCTCACAGATAAACAAAATATTTGTAAATCACTTAGCACAGTGCCAAGCACATAGGAAGCACTTAAAAACGCTTATTTTCTCCCTTTCTTTATTCCTTCCTATTACTTGCTATCACTATCACTCACTCATCTCGAAAGAAGAATTCCTGGCCCTAGTTATAAACCTCTCAATTTGAGAGATGACAATTGTGGAAGGGGGAAAACACAGGGTCAAGTAGTGGGAGTTACTGAATCCTAGCCTTCTAGAGGATTATTGAAAACTCCTAAAATTCCAGCTTTCTGAATAAAGGAGAAGGCAATTTCCTGAAAAATTATGAGTTTCTGGAGTTTTTTTTCATAAAGAGGAAAAGGATGTTCTTGGACAAAGAAGAGTAGCTAGAAACCTGTTATCTGAGATCTGGGGTGAAGGATTTCCTAGACAACACCAGTTTAAGGATATCTTTCTAGAAACTTCAAGTTGGTGGGTTCCAGAACTGTTCTTTCAAAGAAAAGAGGAGGGAATTCCTGGAGAGCACCAGATTCTTAAAGTGAGAGAGCTAGAAAGATCTCAGAAAGGGGGAAGTTCTATGCCTCTCTGGCTTCTTGGCAAGAAAAGGATCATATATATGGCCTTTAAGTTGGAGGAGCTACAAAAGATTAAGTCATGACATGAAAAGAGCAAAAGACAATCTTGGCCCTCCACTTGTACCAAAAATGTTATTTAAATGGTACAGGTCCAGTGAAAAGTTGTTTGCTCTTCTAGCAATTGTAAGTTTATTTTAATTCTAAGAGAGAATCCAAAAGGGCTTTAGAAAACCCTCATGGAAAAATAGGGCTCATTAAGGAGAAAAGAGGAATAAATTGATAGTTTATCGTGAATCCTCTGTGGTTTTTTGCATTTTCTCTGAAGTGGAATAAAATCTGTCCTATACCTAATATGCCATTTTTGTTACCTTGAGTTCTTGAATGGGGTCTCTGAATACTTTCACTAACATCTAAGGAGACCTAGATAAGTGCTCTATTCTGAGCTTTCCCAGAGGGAACTCTGTGTGTGGACAAAATAGGTCAAGGAGATAGTGGGGGTCAGGAGGGGGTGGGTTTGATATTACAGGCCATGTAAGACCAGAGATTGGAGTTCTGGCTCCCAAGTTATCTATAATTATCAGAAAGGATCAGTTTTCTTCCCTGGGTTTGTGGGATAAAACAGACTTTTTCTTTCTTGATATTTTATGTTTTTATGCTCTTATATGCTAAAAAAATTAGAAAAGCGAACTTAATATAGACTGAAATAGATTTTACTGCAAAAGGTTTAACATATGGTGTTCAACTTACAATTGACCTTAAAGAATAGCCATGATCTGGATATCAATGGAAGAGGAGACAGAATATGAGCAATTGCACAACTTAAGAAAATAGCATTGTCAAGGGTACAGACACAGCCATTATCACAGTACCTGATAAAAACCATGGAGAAATTGGCCTTCAATGGCCAATCTTTTGGAAAGTTGTACATTTGCTCACAGAGGTCATTGTTAGCAATTTTTTTTTAGGGGGTGGGGAAATGTTTGGACCTGTGATTTAATTGGTTAGAAAAGGAGGTTAGCATATAGGGCACTGCCTCTAGAAATGTAGATAAGTAACTGCTCTGCAAAGTCAAAAAGAGTTTTGTGGGACACTGAGAGATGAGATGACTTATCACACAGCTAGTATCAGAGACAGTACTTGAACCCAGAGTCTTCTAACTTCAAAATCTTTTCAGGCTGGCTCTCTGTCTACTATGCCATATAGACTCTTTATCAGTATCTATCCTGGGACAAATCTTAGCTCTTAAAATCATTACTCCACAAGTGATTCTCCCAAAGGTATCTCAGTTTCATTGAAAAAAGTGGCTGGCTATTAGAAATAGAATTGGATTCCTAATTCAGTAGGCTTTCATGCAATTTGAAAGGCTGTTTTCCTGTAAACCAATTTACATGGAGTAGAGGCGAACAGAGGCACGTTGGAGGGAAATGAAGAGCTATAAAAATTAATTGGGCATTGCCTTATGAAATTTCATATTCCTTGGACTTAGCTCAGTGGGTGCTGTTTAAAAAATAATCTGGGAATTTCCAACGTGGCAGCTCAGAAGAAAAAGGACATTGTTCTTCTGAACCATGGGATGGCACAGATAGTAAGGAAAAGGGTCACACGCTTTTCCTTCTCCTGCATGACCTTTGTGATTCCTACTGTTCTTGTTTAACTCTGATGGAAACTCCACAGTGACAGTAGTGATAGAGGGAAATTGGCTTAATAACCTGTTCTGGCTGGAAATCATATGGGATATTTTGAGACCATCAGGCCATATCAAGAGATGGAAGACTTAGTTGACCTTGTAAAGTACCATCTTCCATTTGGGTCTAAGAAAGACATGGATGAACACAGTCTGATTCTTTAAGGTCAATGACATAACCATTTTCTGAAAATTCACAAGAAAGGCTTGGCAATTGATATTAGCTCTCCTGCTAGTTTCTAAATGACACGGCCTCAGGGTGACAAAGGATCGAGGCTCAGCCTATATCGCCAGCAAGGTTTTATTATACTAAGTGAAAGTCAGGCTAATGTGGGGCCCTCATGACTAGGATGCTCATTTATCTCTAAATGAAATAAAACTGGAGACATATCTGTCACTTTGTGAAATATAGATAAGCATAGCCTGGAGAAGAACAGCGTTGATAATGGAATGGGGTCACAGATTACTACAGAGAGACAATGGCAATGGTCCTTGGGCTGGCTGCCATAGTAGGGAGGTGGGCCCAGTGGGTACACCATTTTGGAAGCTCTGAGACTTTCTATGTGGTTGGGAACACAAAGAGAAAGAGGGTGGGGTGGGCTTGGCACTGGATTTTGCAGTGGTCACTAGCCTCAGATTCTTATTGCATTTAATTAATTGCAGCTTGGGAAATGACTTTGAAGCTGGAGGACAGGGCCAAAGTGCTAGGAATTTTTTCATAAATCATTTAATTTTGTGATTCAGAAAACAAAATGCTTCTCTGATAGCTGAGCCCCCATCAGGGCTGCCAATCTCTCCCCACCCAACCTCCCCCCCTCCAAAAGCTGCTTTTCTTCAGTGGTTGTTTTATTTGTTTGCCTTAAGAACAGCTTCATCCTGAAGAATGCAGTGGAAAACAGAAGCCTAGAAATAAAGTGGATTTGACATTCAGGCTGGAGCTTGGGAGGGATGTTAAAGGTGCTTCCCCTTCAGCAGTTACAATTAGCCCCATTAGCCAGTGTGTAACCCATAAACTTAAGGAGAGCATAAATGGTGAAAACAAATCATTAAAGAAGCCCCTGGGAAAATTTCTCTGCCCTGGAACCTGTTCGCTGAAGAGGCATGGAAAGTTCACATGGTATATGTCTCTCAGTGGTAATTAACCTCAATTACTACCCTATAGTCTATAAAAACAGCTGTGTCTGTCAGAGGTCAGTGAGGAATCTGCATTTGTGTCTGGGTTTTCCATAACACTGGCCCAATATAGAAGGCTTGTTTTTCAGGAGCATTTTTAGACATGGTGTGAATAATAACTGGCATTGTATGAACACGAATATAAAAGGCAGAGGAGCAGGTGTCCTCCTGGCCAGCTCTCTTTCGCCTGAGTATTGGGACAGCCTTTACCTTCTCTCTTTCTTGCTTCTTTCTTGCTCAAGGGTAAGCCACAAGAAGAGGAGGAAGGGGAAGCTCCTTTAGCCCTTCCTTTCAGATTCTTTTTCCTCTAGGAAAAGAAGAAATTTAGTTCTTTCTCTGAACGGCTTTTTGTTACCCATCCTTAAAGGATTTAAAAGGATCTATGTAAAAATATGTGAATATATAATCATATGTGCATGTGAATACTCATATATGTATATTTGTATATGCATGCATTGTGTGGCCATGTCGACATGTACATGTTTATAAATATATACATGTCTTGATATATGCATATATTCCTATGCATATTCATATGTTATATATACTTAAATGAATATATGTCCACGTTTTTCCTATGTACCTCCATTTTTAGAATTCTTTTCTCCATCACTAAATCACTACAGACATTACATTAATTGCATAGCAGTTTCTTACAAGCACAATGCCCTGAAATTTCCATTGTTTCTTCTCCCTCTTGCTCGCTTTATATAATGTGCCTCTGATCCGTTCTAGTGAATTCAAAGGCTTCAGCTGGTCTTCTGTCTCAGAGAGTCTTTATCCAGATGATGGCTCTTTGTCCTGACTCTCTGCTATTGCTTTTAAACAAGGCCCCATAATTGCTTTTTTTGTCACTATAATTTTCTTACTTTCCCTTCTCTCATATTCTCTTGGTGGACCAGGTTCTAAAATCTTGTGCTATGACTCTTGACATGGCAAGATAGACCACGGGAGAGGGGGAAACATGCTGAGCCTGAGAGGAACAAGTCTGGAACTGAGTCTGAGCTCTGCTCTTTGCTATCTGTGGGACTCTGGGCAAGTCACACCAGCAAGTAGGTGTCAGCTTCCTCATTTGTGACATGAGAGAGTTGGAAGGTGACCCTGGGGTTTAAGTATCTGATCCCTGTTAGTCTTGTGTCCTTGATTTGATCCCCATATCTTGGGCAAATGCATAGATCCATAGAACTTTATACCCCTTTAACAAATACTTTGCTACATATAACATTGCCTATTCACCTCTGCTTTGTCCTAATTACTTAGAGCAACAATAATAGATGATTTTTATACAGTGTCATGTAGTTTACAAATCAGTAGGGGATAGTAGAAATTGCTAAGTGGGACAGTCCTGCCTCACTTGAATCCAATTCACAGCATCAAGTTCATAGTCAGGAAGATTCATTTTATCTCCCTGAATTCAAATCCGGCCTCAGACACTCATTAGACGTGTGATCCTGGACAAATCACTCAACTCTGTCTTAGTTTCCTCATCTGTAAAATGAGCTAGAGAAGAAATTGGCCAACCACCCCAGTATCTTCACCAAGAAAACCCCAAATGGAGTCACAAAGAGCTGTACATGACTGAAAACAACTTAATAAGAACAACAAAAGTTCAGGTAGCAATCATTCCTTTTTGGGATTCGATAGAGCTCAGGGGAAGAATAAAATGCAAGGATCTTATATATACCTAGAAGGTTAGGAAGTGAAAAGCTATTCCTGTTGAAGTAACTCCTATTCAAATAATCAAACAAGATAAAGGCATCTTAAAGCATGAAGCAAGTTGTAGAATGCTAGATCTGGCAGGTACCTTAAAGGTCAGGTAACTCCACTTGTGTGACTTGCCCAGAGTCCCACAGATAGCAAAGAGCAGAGCTTGGGCTCCATTCCTGACCTGTCCCTCTCAGACTCAGCATGTTTCACCCTCTACCATGCTCTATCTTGCCGTATCAAGAATCATAGAACAAGATTTTAGAATATGAGAGAAGGGAAAATAAGAAAATTATAGTAACAAAGAAAGCAATTATGGGGCCTTGTTTAAAAGCAAGAGCAGAGGGTCAGGACAAAGAATCTCAACATCCCAACATTTAATTCAGACTCTTAGAGATTCACAGGTTCATAAATTTAGAACTGAGAAAGACTTTAGAGGCCATCTAGAAGTCATCCCCTCCTCAGAGAGAGAGGAGGACACTGAGGCACAGAGAGAAACGATTTGGCTAACATTACCCAACAAGTAGGTCAGGATCTGAGCCTCTGTCTCCTAAAATCAAATGCAGATCTCTTTCCTCTTTACTACTCTGTTGACTATAATTATTAGAAAATTCTAGTTAAAACTGAGTCAAAGTCTCCTTCCTTGTAACTTTCCTTCTACTGGTCCAGCATTGTAGTTTTGAGTCAAAGAAGAGGATTATCCTAAGAGGATCCTCAAAAGCACTAAAGATCTGTTTGTTTTTTAAAATTGAGATGCTTACATATTTAACATATATAGGACTGCTTGCCATCTAGGGGAGGGGATGGAGGGAGGGAGGGGAAAAATCGGAACAAAAGTGAGTGCAAGGGATAATGTTGTAAAAAATTACCCTGGCATGGGTTCTGTCAACAAAAAGTTATTATAAAAAAATAATAAATATAATAAAAAAAAGAACTTCAAAAAAAAATAAAATTGAGATGCTTTTTATAATTGAACCTACATTTCCCCTAAATCACCCCTTTATTACCTTGCCTCACTACCTGAACCTAAGTCAATTGATTCATTATCCCTGATCTCAGATTCAGTATTCAAAGAGATTGAACCTCTGAGGTTCTCAGCAATGTTGTAGAAAAGTGGCCATCCAGCTTCTGCCTGAAGACTTTCAGTAAGGAGGAAACCACTTTATCCCAAGGAAGCTTATTTTAATTTGAAAGTTCAGATTTCTCTTGTGGGAAATAGAAATCAGGATACAGTTCACTATATCAAATATCAGATATTCTGATGAGGAACTCTCTTGGGGTAGAGTTAGAAAGATTTACAGTGAGTGGTAAATGGTGACAACTTTTTTTGAGTCTTGATTGGGGTGCTTTCTTTGCTAAAGAAGCCATTTGTTTCTCGAGGCTGGAGATTCTCAAGCCTCATTTCATTTTGGTGTAAGTCTTTAGTACTAACATTCGAGGCAGAGCAGTTGAATTCTGGGGTCAGGAAGATAGCCAATTGCTCTAACGATCTTCTCATTCTGCAGCTATCTTGCAGACTGCATGTAAAATCAATCTTTGGGCTGGTATTTAAGTTGGCACATTTCAAAGCCTGTATATGTTGAAAGAAGGAGAATTTGAGAGCCAGGTGAAACTATTTTTTGGTAGTTGAAGAATATAGCTTTGGGACTGTGGTGTTCCTAGAAGTGTTTGTGTATGCGTATGTGTGTATTCTCAATGCTATGTATGTGTCTCTGGGGAAGTCTCATCTATCAGGCTTTGCTATAAACTGCCTGAGGTCCTTGGCCCAAGAAACACCAAAAAAGTTTGGGTTATGTTGACTGTGCAAAAATCAGCAGCAGCCTCATCTTTTATAAGGCTTTCTTGTACCTTTCTGTCTTCTCTTGGGTATGTCTGTGTCAAAGTCTTGGGATCCCAACAAAATACCTTTTTTTTCCCACCACAGTCTCTGACTACCATTGTGGTTTGGAAAGTCTTTGTGCCAGGCTCTCTGGTCTGCATTAGATTGACTCTGCCAGCAGTGGCAAAGTCCCAAGTCCATCTTAATTTTCTAGTATTGGGAGCAGGGTTGAGAGAATAGGAATTGTCTGGTCTTTGCCCCTTCAGCAACAATGCTCCTCCTGAACCCCAAGGAGCAATGAAAGAGAGAAATGAGCATTTTTGTGGTTCAACTGACAGTAATGTAGGAAAAAAACACATCACTAGAATTAGAATGTCCTATTCATTAGTCACTTTTTCTTCTAAAATTAAAATGTCTCTACAAGCAGGAAAAGAACAAGTCCTTGATGACCTCATAACTCATTATTTCTAAGGAATATACATAATTCCTGGCTGGGATAAATCTGGAATCGATTTTCCATTTATGCACAGTTGCTGGGACTGAAGGCAGGATTGCAACAGGATCTACTTGTAAGAAAATGGACATATTTCTGCTGGGGCTAGAGAGGATTGAGGACTGTTGTTTGCAATCTTGTGGGCAGCTGCCAGAGATCCATCTTCCCTCTGCAATCCGTTGTGAGCCCTTTGGAAAGCAGCACTGAGGCACTCAATCAGCCTCACTAACCGTAACACGGAATTTGGTGAGCATTTTCTTCTTAAACTGAGAGACTTTTTAGACTCTTGGAAACCCAAATGCAGAAGACCACATTGCTGATAAGGAGGGGGTGAAAGACTTTGGGAAACAGCTTTCACTGATGCTCAGGATCAAAATTAGAAAGAGACGGATTCAGGGATTTCTCTGCTCTTTTTTTCTCCCTTTCTCACCTGTTGAGGGCTTGAAGCAAACATGGTGTGTCCCAGGAACCCATTGTGGTTGAATTCAAAAAAAGTCCTTTGCTAGATTGCCCACTGCCCGCCCCCATCTTTCTCAGTTTGTACCTCCCCCAGTCCCAAGATCACATCCATTCTTTAAGTAAGCGTGACTTATTCTGCATTCCTCTGTGTGGTTAGAAGGGATTTCGGGATACTCTTTAGCCATCTCATGCTACTGAAAACTGGGTCTCTATTGGCTGGCATCTGCTTCTGGAACCCTATGTTAGTGATACGAGGCCCATAACCCCAGGAAGGCTACATACCAAGAATATAGAATACCACATAACTCACAAGCAACAAATTCACCTCAGAGTCCAGGGGACTGTTTGCTGTTTCTTCAGAAGGGGGTGAGAGGTGGAGTTGAATTCCCACTGTATTTATGGTCACCAGCTAACCAAACACTGGGATGGCAGGCACCAAGGTCAAGAACTGAGCACGCCGCAGAAAACGTTTATTAATTTAGACAATTTGTAGCCTAGCCCTATGCAAACATGTTCAGACATACAGTGTGAGTGAGTATAAGATCTGGCAGTTATCAGGTTCATGTGATCAATGCAGAAGGCCAAAATAAATGATTCAGGCAAAAAAAATGTTTTTTTTAAAAATATCAACAAAATCATCATCATCTTGGGGCTAGGTTATAAGGCAATTTTAAAAATATTTACCAAATTATGTGAGCAATTGGCAAACTATTTCATCTTTGAGTAAGTTAACAGCCTTGAGACATTACTCTTAAGTTACAGTTTAATTGAAATGTTTTGGTGTAACATTAAGAGCACAGATTAGATATTAGAAAATTGGAATCAAATATATATTATAATTAAATATCTATTCATATGTGTACCATTTCTAGTGATAGTTTCACTCCTGACATCTGAAAAATGGAAAGAATATCTGAACTTTTAAGTGAGAGAATCTGAGTTCAGATTCTGCCTCTGATACTTATTATTTCAGTAACTTGGACAAATTATTTCACCTCATTAAACCTTTCTTTTCTCATCTGTAGGTGGATTACTCAGGGGTCCTCAAACTTTTTAAATAGGGGGCCAGTTCACTGTCCCTCAGACTGTTAGAGGGCCGGACTATAGTAAAAACAAAAACTTTGTTTTGTGGGCTTTTAAATAAAGAAACTTCATAGCCCTGGGTGAGGGGGATAATTGTCCTCAGCTACCGCATCTGGCCCCAAGGGACCCTAGTTTGAGGACCCCTGCAGATGGTTTCAAAAGTCTCTTTCAGCTCTAAGTTTGATGATTTCACCAACAAGCACAAAATGTGTACTTTCTATTTATATCCTCTGATATGAAGTACCGTACTTTGTTTTATGAAAACTTTTAATTCATTCATTTTACAGGAACGTTTACATGAAAACTCATTCTTCTCAATTAGGTATTTCCCCATAAGGGGCAGCTAAGTTCAAATCTTTCCTTAGAAAATTTCTAATTGTGTGATCTTGGGCAAGTTGTTTAATTCTATTTACCTCAGTTTCCTCATCTGCAAAATGAGCTGGAGAAGGCAATGGTAAACCAGTCCTGCATCTCTGCCAAGAAAACTCCAAATGGAGTCATGTTGGAACAACAGAAAAAAGAATGAACAACAAAATCGATAGCAAAAGGTAGGGAATTCTATGTATAGTATGTATACCTGTACCTATGAGTTTTATTCTTGAGGTTCTAAAGTTATGCATATTTGTTTAATCTCATTTGTTCAATTCTGTTTTATATATATGTTATAATATTAGCACACTGATCAATAAGACAGCCAATTGTAACTTCAGAGGACTAAAGGTGAAACATGTCCCCTCCTACCCCACTCAAAATGAGAGACATTACACTAGGGCAGCAGAATGATGTATTTGTTGTTGGACATATTTTCATTTGTCTTGCTTAACTATACTTCTTTGTTGCAATGAAGGTGACAGAAATGTGAAAAAAATCAATAAAACATTTTTCAAAAAAGAATGGGACCTCCCTCAAGGACAAGGCTTTGGGCCAACCTGGTGGAAGGTTTGCCTAATAAAACACAGCTCATGGTAATGCTGAGCACTAGGAGAAAAAAGTTAAGCTCATTGCAGACATTCAGCACTAACAACTTTGTTAGAATCAATGTAGAGATTGTTGAGCCTTTTAAAAATGTTAATTTCTTTGTTTATGTCACTCCCGAGCTTTTTATGTGATATTATGATAGATCTATCATACAGAAGGAAAGTCAGGTTAAAAACTCAGTGCCTTGGTGCCCTGAGATCATTCAGTACAGTGGACAAAGCACTGGCTTGGAAGGTAGAAGATCTGAATTCAAATCCTATGTCTAATACTTATTATCTATGGGGACTTGGAAAAATCATTTAAACTCTAAGGTTCTCAGGTTCTCCCCCATGCCCGATGTGCACTCCTTCCTCATCTCTGCCTTTCCAAATTCTTAATTTCCTTCAAGATTCCATTAATATCTGAAGATTTTCCATCTGCCATCACCTCCCTTAAAAGAAACCATTATATTTATCTATATATATAGAGGTATAATTATAGACATCTATATTCATTATATGTGAAATATATTATATATATACATATATATGTAGAAATCTATTGGCAAACCTGGAGTCCAGAAAATTCATATTTCTGAATACAAATCTGGTCTCAGACATTTACTATCTGTAGGATTCTGGGCAAATCCCTTAAACCACTTTGCCTCACCCATAAAAATGAGCTGGAGAAGGAAATGGCAAACTAGTCCAGTATTTTCTCCAAATAACAAATGTTAGAACCATGATTTAAACCCAGGACTTTTGGTGGGAAGGTGGTAAGACAGGCACAATAGGTTCATTATTTACACATAAAGGGTGATGCTACAAGTGAATTAAGGAAGCATGGATTAGTTCATCTGTTCAATCTTTGGATAAGGAAAGAATTTAGGACCAAAAAAGAGATAAAGAGCATTATGTCATGTAAAATGGATAATTTTGATTATATTAAATTAAAAATTAAAATCAATGCAACCAAAATTAGAAGAAAAGCAGAAAATTGGGGAAAATTTTTATAGCAAGTATCCCTGACTTTCTTTCTTTTCTTTATTTCTTTCTTCCTTTCTTTTTTTCAATCTTTCTCTTCCTTCCTTCTTTTCTTTCTTTCTTTCTTTCTTTTTTCTTTTTCTTTCTTTTCTTCTTTTTCTTCTTCCTTCCTTCCTTCCTTCCTTCTTTCCTTCCTTCTTTCCTTCCTTCTTTCCTTCCTTCCTTCCTTCCTTCCTTCCTTCCTTCCTTCTTCCTTCCTTCCTTCCTTCCTTCCTTCCTTCCTTCCTTCCTTCCTTCCTTCCTCTCTCTGTGTGTCTCTTCTTTCTTTTCTTTCTTTCTTTCTTCCTTTCTTTCTTTCTTCCTTTCTTTCTTTCTTTCTTTCCATGATGGCAGATTTGCACAGGTTCTGGGCAAATATGAATCTTTCCTACTTTCTTAGTCTTTCCCAGTCACCAATACAGCAAAGCAGGGCTGTGTGCTTTCTCCCATGATTTTTATAATATAATGTTTTCAGTTATTTTATTGGATGCCTTCAACAAGGATGAAAATGGTATCAAATTCTACTGCATCTCTGGCAAATTATTTAACCTGAGAAGCCTATAAGCCAAGACTGAAGCAGAAGGAGTATTGGTGCATGACTTTTTTTGTTCAAAATGATTTTGCATTCAATTCAGCCTCTGAGGCTGACATGCAACACAAGATGGACCCCACTGCTAGTGCTAATTTTGGCATGGCAATTAACACCAAGAAAACAAGGGTTCTCCATCAGCCAATACCACATCATTCATATGCAGTTATAGCAAATGGAGAAATTCTCAATGTTGTGCATGAGTTCACTAAAACCTTGGCAGTGTGCTTTCCAGGAATGTACACACAAATAACAAGATTGATGCTCATGCTGTCAGAATTAGCTCAGTGTTTGGGAGGCTCTGAAAAAAAAGTGCAAGAGGGATGGGGGATTAGGCTACTTATCAAGCTGAAGATCTGCAGTTATTGTGCTTACTATTGTGCATTATATACCAGCGGAACCCGGACATTCGCCAGTTCCATGACAGAAAATCAAACCCCTTCTTCTATTTGAGTTGTCTTACGAAGAGTCTGATATCACCTGGTGAGATAAAGTAGCAGACACTGAGGTTCTTTCTGGAGCTGAACTGCCCAGCATTCAAACTGCTTCAAAGAGTACAGGCCTGATGGGCTGTTCATGTAGTTCAAACGCCAAATCTTCATTTGCCTAAAAGACTATTTTGTGAAGAATATACACAATTCACAGGGAAATCAAAAGTAATAAAAGATCATCCTCAGCATCCTTATAAAGAACTTTGGAATTGATTGTGAAATATGGGTGATACTGTCATAGAACCATCCAGCATAGTGACCACATCAAAGAAGGTGCTATTCTAAAGCAAAATTGTAAAGCAGCTCCAAAGAAATGTGACATGTGCAAATTTAGAGCAGTCTCCCTCCCCAATGGTCAGACAGATCCTTGGGACAGGTTTTCGAGCTTGTATTGGTCTAATCAGCCATAATCACACACACTATACATTAGCCCTGACATAATAATGTCATTTTGGTCCTCTCTGAGCACAAAGTACAAACAGTAACAATAATAACAACAACATATATGCACAGTGTTTTCAAAGAGTGATATAGACATATACATTCATACAGACATATATAAATATAAGCATGTATTATTATATCCATAAGACCAAAATTAAATTTGATTTTCTGGTAAATGTTTAGCTTATACACAGATATACCGATTAATAAAGATAACCTCTATTCAATAGGAATTTGCATTTTATATAAAAATCTTAATTTCTAGTTATATACACCTTAGTTTAAAGAAAATTGAATTGGATATATCATTATAAACTCAGTCTGTTAGCAATAATGAAGCTTCAATGGGGATATATGCCATAGTTAAGCATCAAATGGCTTCCTCTTGTTCAGTGGGGCAGAAGAAGGCATACAAAGCCACTTCCAATTCTTTTTCAAGTTCGTGTACCCTGGCTAGACCAACCCAATTATTACATGGATTATAGTACATGCAGTGTGTGAGAGAGTGGGATAGTGGACAACTTGTAAGTTTCCACAGGCAGTAGTAGCTGAACTACGGTACCCTGGGCTTTACCTCTTCTGTTTTCCCTCATGCTAATTTGTGTGGATTGGATTGCTGTATCTGTGGGAGAGCTTGTGTGTCAGATTCATGTTTCCTTTGGTGCCTTGCTTCCTAAGAATCAAAACTCAAGAGGAGATGTAAACAGTGATGCTATATTTTGTGGCTAGAAGCTTTAAGAATGTTTCTGAGCTATCACAAATGATCCTTTTACTCTATCACTGGGGAAGATTACCCAAAGGTGGACATCATAGATTGTATCATTGATATATTACATACATGACACAAAACCCATGTTGAGGTTCCCTGTCTCCCAAAGAGCAATCCTCCCTTCCTATCTCACCTTCATCCTGAAAAAAAAGGCTTTACCTCTTTTCTTTTTTATAAGTATGTTATTGATTGGCTTCCAATCAGGTCACTTATCTTTGGACTCCATGGTTCCTGCCAGAATGTAGGACAGGATTTACAGAAGGCTAAATATTTTAACTTTAAATGTTACAGGATATTGCTACATTGATACTCTTGGTGGTCAGAGAGCGTGATTTCACTATCTATCCATGTCAGATTTGTTTCTTGAAGGAAGGACAGCAAAGACTAACCAGAACCAAAAAGCTGCCTCTCTTGACTTCATCCCATTACCCAAAAAACCTTTTCTCAGATCTCTAAGCTGGTCTGTACCATGGGCATCCCAGTAAGCAGCCATAGGTGTCAGCTGTCTGCATGTGATCTCTAACATGGTACCTATCAAAAATGGAGAATGCTCCCTCAAGAAGAGTCTAAGAAATCATAGTAAAATCCCAAGAAAAAGAAATTGCAGAGGCCGTGTAAAAAATTTACTTTAAAATTTTTTCTCTTCATTTACTCATGATATCTGATTTCTGGCCAAGTTCACATTAGTGTTTGCCTTTTTGATTTTGTTTGTTTGTTTACTCAGCAGTTGTATTTTTAAAGCTTAAAAGGGCTACATTTTCTCCTTCCCCCTTCACTATGCTATGACAGCTAAACAGATTGAGATTTAGCTTGCCAAAAATGCTTTGCTGTAAGGATAAAAAACATACCAGGTAAAGTTCTAGCCCTCAAATACAAGGTGGTTAGAAACTTACAAGGAAGTGGAAATAGAATTTTTAATGGAAGGCTGCATTTCACTGTAATTATAGAGTTTGCTTTTAGCCATGGATCTCAAACCCCCAGAGCAACTGAAAATCTATTCCGGGATTTAGAACCAGTGAATTCTTCCTGTTATCATTATCAACTCCATTTATTGTCACTGTTTCTAAAAATCCTTTGATGTAACATTAAAAGAGTTTGACTGTAATGAAGTAATGAAAAAAAAAAAACCACCCTAACAGACTTTAAAAAGGAAGGCTAGCTTTGAAGCTATTTTACCTGGAAAAGTTTAATGAAATTGAATCCCAAGAGTATGCTACACCTTAGGGATATTTGACATCATCCAAGTTTGCAGCACAATGAGCAACTCGTGGAGTAGGTGCTGTAAACTGCTATTATGATGAACCAAATTTTGATTCATTGACGTTCTTGAGGTTATTCACATTATAAGACAGATGAAAATAACTGATGTCACTTTCACTTTTTTTTTTTTTTTTGTAGGACAGGTGGAAGAGAACTGAATTGAGAATCAGAAACCTTGGCTTTAGAGGTTACTTCTGTTACAACACGTGTGACCCTGGATCATACAATCATACACTCAACCACTCTGAGGTTCATTTCCCTCACATGTGAGAGCATTGGATTATTCCTTAGAGTCCCATCTATTTTTCACACTATAAAATTGCTGAACACGGCCGAGTATGAGCTGACTCTGGTTGACTTTACTAATAGAGGACTGGGTTGACCTTGTTCCCATTCCCAGACCCCATGTATTGCCTGAGGCTGACCAAATGATATCATTCCTAATCTCTGACCATTTTGTAAAAAGGTAACTTTTTCTTTCCCCTAGCTTTCTCTAGGGACTTTCAGTTGTTATGCAAAACAATTTACCTTGTAAAACCATAGAATGTCTCAAATTCTTTGCACCTGCTTATGGGCAGTTCCAAGAATTGTACCCTTCTTTTTCTGTCCAGTACTTTATAAGGAACCTGTGACCTACCTCCTCCTTGGGCACCTCAGCACTTGCTGCTTCTTGGCACCCTGAGTGGCAACTCTCTTGTGTTGGTTAAAGATTCTAATTCGGACTTCCGGTTAAGATGGCGGAGAGGAGGCTCACAGCTGCATAAGCTCCACGCTTTCTCTCACTATCCATTTCATTACAAGCCTCTGAATCAATGCTTGACTGAAAAAAAAACCCCACAAATAGTTACCAAGAGAAGCCATCCTTGAGATCCGCCACGAAAGGTCTGTCTTTACTGGAGGGCTGGGGCAGTTTTAGATCGGGCGCAGGCGGCGGGCAGCGGCAGTGAGAGCACGGGAGCAGACTGGAGAGGGGGTGGAGAGTGATCGCAGCCATCTCTGCGGGGAGAGCTTCGCTACAGGTTTGGAACCTGCAGCAAATCAGCAGCCCAGCAGAGAAGCTAAAAACACCGGGGCTGAAGAATAAACCCCAAACAGCTGGAGTCTCTCAGGACCTGGCCGCCCCTCCCTTCCCCCCCCTCAGTGACTCAGCACGCTTTGGGATCTCAGAGCGCAGGCGCAGCAAAGTCCTGCTAGTGCCTCACTGCTGCCCCCTGCAGTCTGTAGAGGAAGCTCGATAACACACCCAGCCCCCCCCCAAAGAAAGACTCCAGTTTTTTCTGTTTTTCTTTGGTAGTTTGTCTCTGATTAATAGACAGAATGAGCAAGAAGCTGAAGAGGACTTTAACCCCTGACAGCTTCTACACAGATAGAGAGCAGACTTTAAATCCTGAGGAGACTAAAAACAGGCAGTCCCCAGGTGATTCCCCAAAGGAGGAGATCGTCTGTTCCTCAGCACAGATGAACCTCATAGAAGTGATTAAAAAGGCTCTCACAAGGGAGCTAGAAGAAAAATGGGAAAAGGAGAGGGAGGCTTGGCAAAAGAGCCTGGAGAAGTCAGTTAAAGAGAGAGTGGATAAAGAAGTAAAATCCTTGAAAAATAGGATTAGTGAACTGGAAACAGAAAACAGCTCTCTAAAAAACAAAATTGGCGAAATGGAAAAAAATTCCACAGAACAAAAGAACTCAATTGGACAATTAGAGAAAGATTTTTAAAAAGTGAGTGAAGAGAATACTTCACTGAAAATCAGAATTGAACAAGTGGAATTGAATGACTCGAGGAGACAAGAAGAATCAGTCAAGCAAATCCAAAAAAATCAAACAATGGAGAAAAATGTGAAATACCTTCTGGGGAAGACAACAGACCTGGAAAACAGGTCCAGGAGAGACAATCTGAGAATCATTGGACTCCCAGAAAAACATGATGAAAAAAAGAGCCTGGACACTGTCTTCCAGGAAATTATCAAAGAGAACTGCCCAGAAGTCATAGGAACAGAGGAAAAAATAAACATTGAAAGGATTCATCGATCACCCACTGAAAGGGATCCTAAAATCAAAACACCAAGGAATATAGTGGCCAAATGCCAGAACCCTCAGATGAAAGAAAAAATATTGCAAGCGGCTAGAAAAACCCAATTCAAGTATCAAGGAGCCACAATAAGGATCACCCAGGATCTGGCAGCATCCACATTAAAAGATCGAAGGGCCTGGAATATGATATTCCGAAAGGCTAAGGAACTTGGTATGCAACCAAAAATAACTTACCCAGCGAGAATGAGCATCTTTTTCCAGGGAAGAAGATGGGCATTCAACGAAGTAAGTGAATTTCATCTATTTCTGATGAAAAAACCAGAACTTAACAAAAAGTTTGATCTACAAATATAGAACTCAAGAGAAATATAAAAAGGTAAAGATTAATCTTGGGAACTATATTTTGACTATATAGATGTATAAAGAATACATGTATACCTTGTTCTAGAAATTGATGTGGAAAGGACATTGTACCAGAAAAAGGGTAAAGTGGGGGTAGTACATCTCATGAAGAGGCATAGGAAACCTATTATATCTGAGAGAAAGAATGGAGGGGGATGAATATAGTGGGTATCTTACTGCCTTCAGAATTGGCTTTAAGTGAAAAATCTTAAGACATATTCAATCTATGGTGAAACTTCTCCCATCTCATTGAAAAGTGAGAAGGGAAAAGTGGAAAGGGAAGGAATAAGCTAAGCGGAAGGGAATACGGGAACTGGGAGGGAAAGGGGTAAGATAGGGGGAGGAACTCAAAGGCGGGGGGAGGGACACTAAAAAGGGAAGGCTGTGAGAAGCAAGGGGTGCTCACAAGCTTAATACTTGGAAGGGGGGGAAAGGGGAAAGAAGGGAGGAAAGCATAAACCGGGGTTAACAAGATGGCAAGTAATACAGAATTGGTCATTCTAACCATAAACGTGAACGGGGTAAACTCCCCCATAAAGAGGAAGCGGTTAGCAGAATGGATTAAAAGCCAGAATCCTACAATATGTTGTTTACAGGAAACACACCTGAAGCGGGGAGATACATGCAGGTTAAAGGTAAAAGGTTGGAGCAAAATCTACTATGCTTCAGGTGAAGTCAAAAAAGCAGGGGTAGCCATCCTGATCTCAGATCAAGCTAAAGCAAAAATTGACCTAATTAAAAGAGATAAGGAAGGACACTATATCTTGCTAAAGGGTAGCATGGATAATGAAGCACTATCTATATTAAACATATATGCACCAAGTGGGGTAGCATCTAAATTCTTAAAAGAGAAACTAAGAGAGCTGCAAGAAGAAATAGACAGTAAAACTATAATAGTGGGAGATCTTAACCTTGCACTCTCAGAATTAGATAAATCAAACCACAAAATAAATAAGAAAGAAGTCAAAGAGGTAAATAGAATACTAGAAAAGTTAGATATGATAGATCTCTGGAGAAAATGTAATGGAGACAGAAAGGAATACACTTTCTTTTCAGCAGTTCATGGAACCTATACAAAAATTGACCATATATTAGGACATAAAAACCTCAAACTCAAATGTAGTAAGGCAGAAATAGTAAATGCATCCTTTTCAGACCACGATGCAATGAAAATTACATTCAACAAAAAAGCAGGGGGAAGTAGACCAAAAAATAATTGGAAACTAAATAATCTCATACTAAAGAATGATTGGGTGAAACAGCAAATCATAGACATAATTAATAACTTCACCCAAGAAAACGATAATAATGAGACATCATACCAAAATGTATGGGATGCAGCCAAAGCGGTAATAAGGGGAAATTTCATATCTCTAGAGGCCTATTTGTATAAAATAGAGAAAGAGAAGATCAATGAATTGGGTTTGCAATTAAAAATGCTAGAAAAGGAACAAATTAAAAACCCCCAGTCAAACACTAAACTTGAAATTCTAAAAGTAAAAGGTGAGATCAATAAAATTGAAAGTAAAAAAACTATTGAATTGATTAATAAAACTAAGAGTTGGTTCTATGAAAAAACCAACAAAATAGACAAACCCTTAGTAAATCTGATTAAAAAAAGGAAAGAGGAAAATCAAATTGATAGTCTTAAAAATGAAAAGGGAGAACTCACCACTAACGAAGAGGAAATTAGAGCAATAATTAGGAGTTACTTTGCCCAACTTTATGCCAATAAATTCGACAACTTAAATGAAATAGAAAAATACCTCCAAAAATACAGCTTGCCCAAACTAACAGAGGAAGAAGTAAATATCCTAAACAGTCCCATCTCAGAAAAAGAAATAGAACAAACTATCAATCAACTCCCTAAGAAAAAATCCCCAGGACCAGATGGATTTACATGTGAATTCTACCAAACATTTAAAGAACAATTAACTCCAATGTTATATAAACTATTTGAAAAAATAGGGATTGAAGGAGTCCTACCAAACTCCTTTTATGACACAGATATGGTACTGATACCTAAACCAGGTAGGCTGAAAACAGAGAAAGAAAATTATAGACCAATCTCCCTAATGAATATTGATGCTAAAATCTTAAATAAAATATTAGCAAAAAGATTACAGAAAATTGTCACCAGGATAATACACTATGACCAAGTAGGATTTATACCAGGAATGCAGGGCTGGTTCAATATTAGGAAAACTATTAGCATAATTGACTATATCAATAACCAAACAAACAAAAACCACATGATCATCTCAATAGATGCAGAAAAAGCATTTGATAAAATCCAACATCCATTCCTAATAAAAACACTTGAGAGCATAGGAATAAATGGACTTTTCCTTAAAATAGTCAGGAGCATATATTTAAAACCATCAGTAAGCATCATATGCAATGGGGAAAAACTGGAACCTTTCCCAGTAAGATCTGGAGTGAAGCAAGGTTGCCCACTATCACCATTATTATTTAATATCGTATTAGAAACACTAGCCTCGGCAATAAGAGTCGAGAAAGATATAAAAGGAATTAGAGTAGGCAATGAGGAAACCAAACTATCACTCTTTGCAGATGATATGATGGTATACCTAGAGAACCCCAGAGATTCTACCAAAAAGCTATTGGAAATAATTCATAATTTTAGCAAAGTAGCTGGCTACAAAATAAATCCCCATAAATCCTCAGCATTTTTATACATCACCAACAAAACCCAACAGCAAGAGATACAAAGAGAAATTCCATTCAGAATAACTGTTGATACCATAAAATATTTGGGAATCTATCTACCAAAGGAAAGTCAGGAATTATATGAGCAAAATTATAAAAAAGTCTCCACACAAATAAAGTCAGACTTAAATAATTGGAAAAATATTAAGTGCTCTTGGATCGGCCGAGCGAACATAATAAAGATGACAATACTCCCTAAACTAATCTATTTATTTAGTGCTATACCAATCAGACTTCCAAGAAAATATTTTATTGATCTAGAAAAAATAACAACAAAATTCATATGGAACAATAAAAAGTCGAGAATCTCAAGGGAATTAATGAAAAAAAAATCAAATGAAGGTGGCCTAGCTGTACCTGATCTAAAATTATATTATAAAGCAGCAGTCACCAAAACCATTTGGTATTGGCTAAGAAATAGATTAGTGGATCAGTGGAAAAGGCTAGGCTCACAAGACAGAATAGTCAATTATAGCAATCTAGTGTTTGACAAACCCAAAGCCCCTAACTTCTGGGAAAAGAATTCATTATTTGATAAAAACTGCTGGGATAATTGGAAACTAGTATGGCAGAAATTAGGCATGGACCCACACTTAACACCATATACCAAGATAAGATCAAAATGGGTCTATGACCTAGGCATAAAGAACGAGACTATAAATAAATTAGAGGAACATAGAATAGTTTATCTCTCAGACTTGTGGAGGAGAAAGAAATTTGTGACCAAAGATGAACTAGAGACCATTACTGATCACAGAATAGAAAATTTCGATTACATCAAATTAAAAAGCCTGTGTACAAATAAAACTAATGCAAACAAGATTAGAAGGGAAGCAACAAACTGGGAAAACATTTTCACAGTTAAAGGTTCTGATAAAGGCCTCATTTCCAAAATATATAGAGAACTGACTCAAATTTATAAGAAATCAAGCCATTCTCCAATTGATAAATGGTCAAAGGATATGAACAGACAATTTTCAGAGGATGAGATTGAAACTATTACCACTCATATGAAAGAGTGTTCCAAATCATTATTGATCAGAGAAATGCAAATTAAGACAACTCTGAGATACCACTACACACCTGTCAGATTGGCTAAGATGACAGGAAAAAATAATGATGAATGTTGGAGGGGATGCGGGAAAACTGGGACACTAATGCATTGTTGGTGGAGTTGTGAACGAATCCAACCATTCTGGAGAGCAATCTGGAATTATGCCCAAAAAATTATCAAATTGTGCATACCCTTTGATCCAGCAGTGTTTCTATTGGGCTTATATCCCAAAGAAATACTAAAGAAGGGAAAGGGACCTGTATGTGCCAAAATGTTTGTAGCAGCCCTGTTTGTAGTGGCTAAAAACTGGAAAATGAATGGATGCCCATCAATTGGAGAATGGCTGGGTAAATTGTGGTATATGAATGTTATGGAATATTATTGTTCTGTAAGAAATGACCAGCAGGATGAATACAGAGAGGACTGGCGAGACTTACATGAACTGATGCTAAGTGAAATGAGCAGAACCAGGAGATCATTATACACTTCGACAACGATATTGTATGAGGACATATTTTGATGGAAGTGGATTTCTTTGACAAAGAGACCTGAGTTTCAATTGATAAATGACGGACAAAAGCAGCTACACCCAAAGAAAGAACACTGGGAAACGAATGTGAACTATCTGCATTTTTGTTTTTCTTCCCGGATTATTTATACCTTCTGAATCCAATTCTCCCTACGCAACAAAAGAACTGTTCGGTTCTGCAAACATATATTGTATCTAGGATATACTGCAACATATCCAACATATAAAGGACTGCTTGCCATCTAGGGGAGGGGGTGGAGGGAGGGAGGGGGAAAAAATCGGAACAGAAACGAGTGTCAATATAATGTAATTATTAAATAAAAAATTAAAAAAAAAAAGATTCTAATTCCCAGGAGTGTGGCTTCCCTTTGGGTGGGAACAGGATGAATCCAGTTAGGGTTCACATCAGTCCTGAAAATGGAAACAAGGTGGACTTGGTTAGAATTCACCTGACACAATGATAGAACATTAGAACAATATGAAGAAAAAGACTCTTTTTTTCTCTGCTGCATTTAAACAAGGCATTAGGAGTTTTAGAATAATAAAAATAATAATAGGTAAGATTTATATAGTACTTACTATGAGCTAGACACCATGTAAAGTACTTTACAAATTTTAGCTCATTTGATTTGATTTTAGTCTTTGGAGAATCATATCTGATGACACGATATAAGATTCTGGTTCTGAGGTCTTTCTTTTTTAGGCTTGAAGTTGAATTTGACCAACTATACAATTAAAACCTTTATTTTATTGGACTATCTATTATCTTATGCCTCCTATGTTAGATTGTTGTTTTTGTTCATCCATTTCAGTGGTACCCAGTTTTTTGTGACCTTTTATAGGGTTTTCTTGGCAAAGATACTGGAGTGATTTGCCATTGGTTGTCCTATCCCTATGACTAGTATTATTTTTGCTGTCCCATTCTATTTCTAAGTTTCATGGTCTCAGTAAATAAGCATTTATTAAAGTGTCTACCATGTACCAAGCACTTTATTAAGTAATGAAAACAAAAAGACAAAAACAAAAGTTTTATCCTTAGAGAATTTAATTCTTCTGGAAGATAAAGGATACATTGTCAGACATATACCAAACAGATGCAATCTAGCCTTGTGGGTGGAGGGGTTGAATTGGAAAGGGGATGAGATGGGAACAAGGCACTAGTATGGGTCAGGAAAGGTCTCTTATAGAGATTTTGTTTGTTTTAGTTAAGTCATGACTTAACTAGTGATCCCATTTGAGGTTTTCTTGGCAAAGATATTGAAGTGGTTTTCCATTTCCTTTAACTCTTTGCAGATAAGTAAACTGAGGTAAACAAAATTAAATAAATTGTTCAAAATCACTCAGCCATATTTGAATTCAGGTTTTTTTGGCTCCAGGTCTGACATTCTATCCACTGTGTCCTCATGTAAAGAAGGTGGAAGGTAAGGAAAATCTTGAAGGAAACAAATAATTCCAAAGAATATAGGTGAGGAGGGAGCTTATTCTAAGCTCAAGGCACAGATAGTATGAAGAAGAGAGATGGTAGCCAAGGTAGAGGTAAGGGAGAATAGGTGGTGTTGGAGCCATCTTTAATTGGTTTATTAAATATTCCATGTGAGAATTTATACCTTGGAAACCAGCAATAACTACAAATCAAAGTTTGATTGATTGTTTTGTTGATTGTGTAGACTTCAGAAAGTGATGGAGAAGTGATCATAATGTAGTTTAAACTTAATAATGTGTCCTGTTAACCCACTACTTACTGAAGAGGAGAGATTCACAAGGATTGCAAGTTGCACATTTTTGGGATTTTTTTCCCATTGGTTGTGCTTATTATTTTTTCTTCCTTTACTTTGTTTTAGAACACAATTACTTTTTTTGTTGTTGTTTTAAGGTTTGCTAAGGGCCTATTTAAAATTTTATTTGTAATTTATCCAACAAAACAGACATTTCCGTAACATAATAAATTAAAAATATGATTGTACATGAAATTGCAAATCTATTGTATACAACCTTTTGATCTTTTAAAATATATAATAAAGTTATTATGTAAATTTTTTCCCTTCTTTTTTTCCCCTTTTCCCACCAAAGATGGCTAATATAAAAAAAAATCCTATTTGCTATATCAGATGGCTCTCTGGGAAGGAGTTGAAAAGAGTTACTGAGAGAAATTATGATGATGCAAAACTGACTTTAATTTTTGAAAAAAAATATATACCAATACAAATCATTTAAAAAGGTCTCATGTCCTGCTTTTTAGAGAGCTTATTATTAAGCATTTACTAGCACACCCTTGGACAATGTCAATAAATCTCAAGAGTAGATTGGAGTCAGATTATAAAGGCTGTTAATATCAATACAAGAATTGGTGCTTGATCATAAATGCAATAGGACACCATTAAACTCGATTGAGTAGGAGGTGACATAATTACACCTGAACTTTAGAAAATCACTTTGGTAGATAGGTAAAAGATGGATTTGAAGTAGGGATACTTGTGGATATCACAGTGTGGATAGATCAGTTAGGAAGCCATAGTAATGGTTCAAGTAGGGAGTGATGCAGGTATGAATAAAAGTAGTTCTGGTATACTTGGCTCATGTTCTACCACATTGGCTCTCTGAGTAGAAAAATGGGAATGGATATGAGAGATGTTGTAGATGTAGAAATGCTAAGTTTTGTAAGTGATTGAATATGTGAGGTAAGAAAGAATGAGAAATGATGACACTATTATGAAATCACAATTTGAATCCATATGAACCTTGGATTCATTTGAATACATTTGCTGTTGGTATTTATCCTTCATTCTCAAAGAGGACCAATGACTTCACGAGGGTGAAGTAATGATCTGTTCATAAATTATATCTGCTGAGCCAGGGCTGTGCAAAAGTCATCAGCTTCACTCTCTCCTCCAATCATCAAAGTCCAGTGACAAGACAAAGATTAAGATAACTGGCAGTGGTCCAATATGAAGTGAATGGTCTTGCCCTTTCTAAATGAAGTTTTTCCAGGTCTCAGTTTGTCTGAGGTTACACTCATTCCATATCTAAGGGCTAGATAGGAATTGAGGCAAAAGGTAGTCTAATTTACCAACCTAAAGATATCAATCTGAGAGGGGAAGACTTTCAGTTTCCAACCAGGGAAAAATATAAAATAAAACCCACTTGCTATTTACACTCATTCTAAGCCATCAGAACCTAAACAATGATCCACAGAAGCTTGGGCTGGATCTATTACTGGCCATTTAATGAAAGCCAGATTGATTTGAAACTCATATGAACATGTTACTGAAAGGATGTTAGTGTCCTTGAAAGAAATAGGGAAATTCAAAAGAAGGCTGGGTTTGAGGGGAAATATAATGAATTCTGTTTCCAACATGTGGAGTTTTAGATGCCTCCTGGATATGTAGTTTGAAATGTCCACTAGGTAATTGAAGATGCACAACTAGGAAAGAAATACCATGGTTGCATATATGGGTTTAGAGTCATCTGCACAAGGATGATGATAATTAGATTCACATTTCTTATAGCGCAGAAGTATTCTATCACAATCATAAATGACAACTTGTTCAGCTGTGCTCCAATTGAATGATTTTGAGTGAATAGTTTTGACTACTACAAATAGCCAAATTAACTATAAAGAACATATGAAGAAAAACACCATTTGCTTCCAGAAAAAGAACTGATAACTAACAGTATGTATAGAATAATTTTTCATATATATATAATTATATCCATAAATGTGTGTGTGTGTGTGTGTGTATTTGTGTCTAAAGGTAGCCATCTCTAGGACTAAGAGAAAGGGAGAGGGAAGAAAAAAGGAGAAAAATTACATGATAATGTTATTACATATTAAAAAGGAATAGTAGGTTCTACATAATAGAGATGTAGTTTCATGTACAATCATCTTTTTTATTATATTGTGTTATATTATGAATATGCTTGTTTTATTCCATAAATTAAAAATAAATAAACAAATGTGAAAAAATTTGAATTTAAAGGAATTGATGAGGTCACCAAGTTGAAGATTATTTCTGACTTCTGTTCCCACCCTAGGGCCAATTGAATGCATGAATGTTGTGCCTACTCCTAAAACCTGGACTCTAGGAAGCAGATTTTTAAAAATGAAATGTTTTAAGAGCTTCACTCCTTTTTTCCATTTCATGCCTCACTGATCACCTCTTTTTCTGATAACAGAGGAATTCTGCCTGTGCCATTTAGGGTATTACTTTTAAAGTATTTCTGTGATATTTTTCACATGTGGTATTTTCTTTTCTCTGGGAACTTATCCAGTCCCTGCCCTATTTCCTTACTTGATCCATTGTTGGAAGATTGCTCTTGCATATATTTGGGTTCTTGATTGTTCTAAGATTACTGCACCCATACTACATGCTGACATTCAATAATTTTTAGATCTTTCATATGAAGCCTCTTTAAGATTTACAGTGTGCTTTTTTGGGGGGTGGGAAGTGGGTAGTCCAACATAAGGCAATTGAAAATGCTGAATTTAGCATTTAGAATAGTCCTAGTTCCAAATTCGACTGTCCTTTCTGACACTTGCTAGCTATATGATTTTAATCAAGATACTTAGCCTAAATTTTCTCATCTGTAAATTGGGGATTCTAATGCTTACATAAACTGCTTACATAGTGTGTCATGAGGAAAATGATTTGGGGATTGTAAAGTGCTATAAAAAAAAAAAAAGGAAGACTTGGGTCATGTGTTGAGACTAAGGAATATCAGAAAAATAGTCTTTGTATGCCATTATATTAATAAAATTGAGGGGGGCTCCTGTCATGTTATATAAACTTCATGTGTGAACTTAAAAGAAGATTCCAACAAGAAATGCACAGAATGGATTGTTCAGATGGGTTCGGATCTGTATTATTGAAGGGCATAGTTATTCATGTTAGTGAAATCATAGACCAGCGGGAGTCTTAAAGTTAACACACCTTATTTCTCCTCCCTCTAGATTGTAAGCTCTGTGTAGGGAAGGACTCATGGCAGAAACTTCTAATGATTTAAACTTTGTAACTTTCCCAGTACTTAGCATAGCCTCTAGAGGAATACAGTAAATGTTTAACTAATGTTTGTCAAATTGAATTAATTTGTCAGAGCACTTGACCATGAGAATGAAAATGTTTTAAAATCTTAATCAAAAAGACTTAATCAAAAAGACTTTTGATTAAACCATAGTTAATTGCCTTGTATTGAAAGACCTTTTAACGTGCATCAAATAATTTCCTTTGTTCCCTTTCTCTGGTATTGATTTCTCTGCACAACTATGTCCATTATCAAGTTTTTGCCAAATTAGGTGTCTCACAGTCACTGACATTTACCCTCACCATGTCTTTTCTTCTGTGTCTTCCGAGTAAAAAATTTTCCTCTTTGAAACAGTTTTTTCATACCTTGACTCTGACTTCTCATTCATGCTGAAACCTATGAATGTCCTAATTAGTGAGATGTCACCTTTCTTAGGGCAATTTCAGCAGCTTAAGCATTAGCCTTCAACTTTGTCTGGGTTTCTGGAACTCCATGACAAACTTATATCTTGTTTCTTTTTCTGCAACATCCCTGAAACTTCAATCAACTTTTGGTTTCATCACTCATATAATCTCATCTTTTGGGGCAAGTATCTCTCTCGCTTCCCTTTATCAATCAAATTTATATCCTCACTTTCACTTTGTTACCCCATTTATCTGTTATATCTATTCTAATATATCCTAGCTTTTTAGTATTTTTAGTATTACATGAAGAAAGCATTTATTTAATAAATTAAATATTTGTTATGTACAAAGTACTATGCAAACTACTGGAGATACAAATAGAAAAGTAAGACAGTCTCTGCTCACATTCTGATGGGGAAGAAAATATATATGAAAGCTTTTAGGGGCAACTATGGTGCATAAGCATTCTCTCTTCAACTTTTCCTTTCTCTTGTTTCTATGATTTCCTATGGTAGTGTCCAAATCTTGTAAAAATCTTTTTTAAAAAGGTAAATTCTTAGTGATTTGGGTTTGTATGAATAAGCTAAATGGCATAATGGATACAGTGCTGGATCTGGAGTCAGGAAGATTTATCTGGCCTCAGATATTTAATAGTTATATCACTCTGGGCAAAACATTTCACCTTGTTTGTCTCAGTTTCCTAATTAGTAAAATGAACTGGCAAAGGAAATGGCAAGTATCTTTGCTAAGAAAACTTCAAATGAAGAGTTGGAGATGCCTGAAATGACTAAACAATGAAACAAATGTTTTTCTAGAGTTTTTTTCATCTTTTAATGTTGAGGATTAAACTAAATGGCCTCTAAAGTCTCTTCTAGATCTAAATTTGTTATTGTATGAAAATCTTGATGTACATTTGAATAATACATTTATTTGTTCCTTAAAATTTGGGGAGGGGGGAATTTTACTGATAAATTTTGGTCTTTTTAAAAAACTTATCTTTACTTCTGATCTTATCTTCCTCCCAACATGACCAATTCTTTGTAACAAAGTATAAAAAAGAAAGGTTAAAAAAAAGGCAATTCAGAAAAATTAAACTACTTATCAACTGAGTCTAGTACAATCTCATTGGATAAGTTAGGTAGCCTCTTTACAGCCTAAGAATTCCAAAATCCTATCTTTTCCCTATGTCAAAGTTTATCCCCTTATCATAGTTCAATAAATCAATCAATAAAATATAATCTAATCACTAGGTGACAGACATTAAGTTAAATGCTAAGGAAACAAATTAAATACACACAGCTTCCAATCTATATTGAAGGCAACATGTACACACACACACACACACACACACACATATATATATATACAAAATATAAGTCAAGTAAATACAAGGTGATTTCAGTTGGAGGCGGAGAAGAGAGAAGATACTAAAACTAATGGAGATTAAGCAATGTTTCATAGGGAGTAGGATACAATTTATAAAGTGAAAGAAGTTAGGCATTCTAAGAGGCAAAGGCAAAGAGTGAGTCCATTCCAGGCATAGAGTATAGCCAGAGCAAAAATCAACAATGGAGTATTATTTCTGGAGAACAGAGAAAAGACTTGTTTGATTGGATTATAGAATGAATGAAGAAGAATATATAAGATTGAAAAAGGAGCTTTAAAATTAGTTAAAGGGGAGGGAGTGGGGGGAAGGAGGGAATAATTTGGAACAGAAGGCTTTGCAAGGGTCAGTGTTGAAAAATTGCTCATGTATATGTTTTGCAAATAAAAAGCTTTAATTAATAATAATAATAAAATAAAATTAGTTAAGAAGGGTTTGAAATTCCAGATAAAGGAATTTATAATGACTTCCAAAGACAATAGGGAGCTACTGTAGCTTATTGAATAGGGAAGTAATATAATCTAACCTCTTCAGGAATACTTCAAATACTTCAGGAATATCACTTTGGCATCTGTCTAGAAGATGGACTGGTGAGGAGAGAGACTGGATGCATTAAGTTAATTAGGAGGTTATTATAATAATCCAGATAAGATATGATGATGGCTGTGTAAGTGAGAACCAGTGTGAAAAGTATGGAAAGAAAGAATTCTTAAGATTCAGCAATTGATTATATATGGTTTCAGGGGTGAAGGAGAAGAAATTAAGGCAGATTTTGAGTTTAGAACTTTATGACTGAAAGGATAGTTGTTCCCTTGACAAGAGATAGAGAAATTTGGAAAAGGATTAGATTTGAGGGGATTAATAATGAATTTTGAATAGAATTTAGGAGGCCTTCAGGACATCTAAAACCCATCTCAAAATATCCGACAGTGATGTGGATTCACTGAAAAGTGAATAGAGTTAGATATATAACTTTTGGAGTCATGTGTATAGAACTAATGAGATTACCTAGAGAATATAGGAAAATGGGAAAAGATCCAAGAAAGAGCATTGAGGTACACTCATACTTAAAAGGTAGGAAATGGGTCATGATCCAGCAAAGAAGAATGAAGAATGGTCAGGCAAGCTTAATAACAAGTAAAAGAAAGAAGGTCCATGAAAACCTAGAAAGGAAAGAGGAGATAACTGACAAAAAACTAAGAAACTAATTGTAGTTGAACGATAAGTTGAGAAATCAGAAAGCAACAGGTTGAGAAGCAAATGAGAGGACAGTAGTAGATAGTCTTTTTTTTTCCCCTAGGGCTATGGTTGTGATGGGAGAAGAAGGGAAAGGAATAAGCATTTACATAGTATCTACTGTATACTAGTGTACCAGACACTGTGCTGAGCACTTTTTATAAATATTATCTTATTTGATTCTCACAACAATCTGAGAGATAGATACTATTATTATCCTCATTTTACAATTGAGGAAACTAAGGCAAGGAGAGGTTAGTGACTTGATCAGGATCACAAAATTATCAAGTGTTGGATTGAAATCCAATCTTTCTGACTCATCCAGTGTTCACCTACTGGCTGTCTCTAGGAAAGAGAGATAAAGCATGATAGTGTGAGAGAACGGTAACCTCAATAAAGGGTTTATTTGTTTAAGTAGGAGACAAGAATTGCAGGGAAGAAGCCTTTAATAGCAGAGTTTAAAGATTAGAGAGGGTATGATTGTGGTGAGTTGAAGTAGATAAGAGAGGAGGTGGGGACAAGATTATAAGTAGAAGGGCTGGTCTTGCAGAAAAGTGAGAGAAGAAAATGAAAGAGATGTAAACAGAATTCTTGAAATTAGGATAGGATAAAATAAGATAGATGATAGAACAACTGAGTGATCAAGTGAATTTGCATTTATTAAGCACATTATGTCAAGTACTATGTTAAACTCTGGATATACAAATACAGATAAACAAGATAATATATGAACTCAAGAAATTTACATTCAGTGAAGCAATAGCAGTCACAATGAAGGAAGATAGCTCCCAAAGGGGTATTGGAAAGGGGAACAAGATGTGATCTTGTCTGGAATTAGGATAGATACTTTTTTTCTGGGCAAGACAAGGTAAAATCTCATATATCTAAGCCATGGTATTTGCAGGGAGGTGATAGATCTCCTGGTAAATAGACTTTATTTTTCTCTAAATTATTTAGTAAAATTTGCTGCTGAGAAGTTAAGATAAAAGGTAGTATGAAATGCTTGGGGATAAAAGAGAAGATTTGGAATAGGGCTGAGGGCAACAAATATATGGATGAATGAAGAAGTAATTTCAAGAAGGAGAATGTTTTCCCAACTAAGGTATCAGGAAAGAACATACTTATGGAAGCTGTCCCTGCAGTGTACTTTGAAACAAGATAGACATTCTATAAGGCAGAGATGAGACAGGAGTGTATCCCACAATTCTTCTATGAATTAGTAGATGGTATTTGAGATTTGTTGTAGTTGAAAATTTCATTAGCCTATAACCAATCTAGTGAAGATCCTTTCTGATTTTAATTAGACCGATCTCTGATTAACATACTTAGGGCAATTTTTAAGCTTTAATAGACATTATGTGCCAGAGACACAGTTGGTGCTCAATAAATGCTTGTTGGATTGAATTGAAGTTGCCATATCGGTTTTCAAGAATGAAGGACAAATAATACTTGAAGCCTTTGTAGCTAGATTGAACCCCCCAGAACTTATGCTCCACAGGCATAGCCTGTGGGGACCTTGGTTCTTCTTCATGAGGAAACATCACAGTAAACTTAGAGTAAACTCTAGTAAGTGCCCCCCACCCCCGACCCCCCCCCCAAAAAAAAAAGGGAAGAAGTATATTTGCCATGTGGGGAAGTGCTTTGTTAACGTTAAGAAGCACAATTGAAGTATAATCTGTTTCAGTCTTCAGTGCTGCAATTAATTGCTGTTTTATCTTAAACTATTCCATATTGCCTAGTGGATGAATCATCTAAACAGGCATTTAAAGGAAGAGTAATGGGGAATCCTATACAGGATGGGTTTACATTCCTTCACCAGGGATCCTTTCTTCTAATATAGTTAGAAACTGTGATGCTAACACAGTTTTTAAGCACCACTGACAATATTCTTCCTCTCTGTTGTATGTCATTAAGAGTCACTTCACTGAATCCATAGGGGACTTACAGTAATTCAGTTTTTAAAAGTAACAACAACTTCTCTGTACTAAGTTACTAGGAGCATGGCAGTAGAGGGATGAAAAAGAAATTCCTTTGTTAAAAAAAAAAAAGCTTTATTATCAGTGAAGGTTTAGTTAACAGTTCTGAACAATCTTGAGAATGAGGTAGTTTTTCATGAACTTTTAGTGGTGTATTTTGTAAACAAAAGAGCCAACATTTATATATCGCTTCAAGATTTTCAAAACACTTTACAAATAATATCTGATTTGATCCTTGCAACAATCCAGAAAGGTGAGTATTATTATTTTTTATAGATGAGAAAACTGAGCCTCAAAAAGTGGTCAGGTGACTTTTCCAGGATCATGCAGCTATTAAATGTTTGGAGGAGAATTTGAATGCAGGTTTTCCTGATTTTAGTTCCAGTACTTTATCTTCTTTAGCATTAACTAATTATAATATATTGCTTAATAAACTGCCAAGGTGATTTCACAAAGTATCAAGGATCTGTTGAGTTAAACATAGGAATGTGATCAAGAGAATTTCTACATCAATTTGAAGAGTTACTTACTGGATGAAAATCCTTTGAGTCTGATTTTATCTCCTTATGATGATATGGACATGCTTCTTGGAGGAAGATGGGTGCCTCTTAGAAGATGAGTTATTGGTGATGTATTTATTGGCTTGTCTCTTATTGGTTGGGGCGAATCTTTTGTGTTGTGCCATAAGCAACAACTGGGATTGATTTATACTCTTCCTTTCCCCTAGATTTGTACCAAATAAATGTAGAGTTTTTACTTTCCATGGCATAAGCCAAGACTTCTCTGAAGTGACCCCACAGGATTGTATTACGCAAGTACCTCTTAGATGTTCCTCTGGGTCCATTTGATTTTTTCTTGCATTCTAGACTACTTGTCTTAGCAAGGCATAGGTCAAGAGAGACTTCTCGAAATAGTACCAAAGAAATTATGCCTTAGGGGGCTCAGCTGGGATCCTTATGAAATTTAAGTTCAAAGCAAATAGACTTCTTGATGTCCTAGCAACAAGTATTTCCCCCCTTTCTAGTTGAAGATGGGGATTATAGAGGATAAACTTGGATTTTCTTTTTTATTTGCTTAGTTGCTTCCTTTTCACTTTTTTTCCTAATTGTTTTTGGAGTTTGGGGCAGAATCTAATTAATACCAAAGCAGGAATAAATCTGAAGGAACTTTGCACAATTTTGCATTGAAGATGAGTCTAAATTTTAGTCCTATACATGTATAAGGAGATCTGCTCCCTTACATGATATTATTAACTTTGAGAGTGTTTAAGAAGTGTGGAACATAAATACTTTCATATAATTTTGAGAAAGATATTCTAGAAAGAGAGTTACTACTATATTAAGTTAGTCATCAAGACTGGGATGTTCCTGAGTCTCCAGAAGAGCTAGCCAAATTAACAAAATGAACCAATGCATCCTCAAGCCACCTCGATCTTTTCTTCAGGAACTGAATATATTTAACTAAAGAGAGTGTGAAACAAGTTGATGAGGAATTTCTCCTGATCAATTTGATGAGCTTACAGGTCATGATTCTTTGTAACTTTGACTGTATTATCCTTTAAGGGGTATGCTTATACTCCTAGATATCTCAAGGAAGATATGTCTCTGTGAATGGGACGAACTTGTCTCCTGCTATTATGGATTTGCACAGCTCCCTTCATGTTGGACCATTTTTTTATATAGCTAAAAAACATTGTGTTTCTAATAATAATTATTTCTCTTCTTTTTTTTTAAACCAATAAATAATCAGCTCCATGAGCTACATTTTAAACCCCTTCTCAATTTCAGGATGTGCTAGACTGTCTCTATTAATAAAAATTCAATTATGTTGATTATCAGAGTGGTCAAGTTGATGATTTAGTATTTGTTCAAATATCTACAACTCTAATTTTAAAGAATTTGGTTCAGAAAAATTCTCACTTGATTCTTATTAAATCAAATGTCCTTTGATACAGAAAATCTCGTATCAATGAAGGGATCAAAAACCTGGTTCTGTCTCCTATATCATCACTGACAAGTCATTTATATGTCCAAGAAGCCTTGAAAGACCCATTTGCAAACAATTTTGATTCTATTACTTTAAGCCAAGAAAGTAGAGCATTCTATAACCCAGATAAATATAGAAAGATCTGAATTTGGCTCTGTATTCCACAAGAACCAAGTAGAATAAATGTTCTTCTTAGCAAACATAACTATAAATAAAATATGATAATGCCAATTCAAGTACCCACTATAGCAATAGAATCCCTTTATTAAATCCTTTATTGGTCAAATATATATTTCTAACTCATTTCCCCTTTTGCAAATACAAAGACATGTTTATTAATTCTCTCAAATAGTGTGAGTAGCTGCATAAAGGTAAGCACAGTTGGGCTGGAATAGAGTATGGTCATCATACCCCAGTGCAGAAAGCTCAAGGAGACCATGAGACTATGAGGCTTGCCTGATGTCATTCTTTTAACAAGATCTAGTGAAGACAAATACAAGACATCTCCTGGGAAAGGTATAACCTTGACTCTCATCTATGTGCAATAAGGAATAGGTCTAATTGCTCAATAGGGCAGTGAAGTCAAACCTTAAATATGATTACTACTTCCATGGAATAGTTTGTGATAGGTGAGCTAAGCTATGAGGGAGGACCAAATCCAGAGCCCCAAAGAAAAATATTCTATCTTAGACTTTTTTCAGAGCTAGGAGTGACTTTGTAGAACAACTAATTTAGCTTTCTCATTTTAAAATTTTATTTTATTTCATCCAAATAGCAAAATCTATTGTCTCTCTCGTGTCTCCTTCTCTCTCTTTTTGAAAACAAAAAAGAGAATAAAACAAGAACAATAACAAAAAAAAATACAAGAAAGAAAAATAAAACCCTTATAACAAATATGTATAGTCAAGCAAAATTAATGTAAACATATTGATTATATTATTTGTATACATAAAATGTATATGTGTTTATACACACATATGTAAGGGTGTAGATTGAGATATATGTCTATCATTTGTTTATGACAAGGAGGAAACATGTTTTATTTAGTCCTCTGGAATTGTAATGTTATTACAATGGTTAGAGTTCTTAGTTCTTTTAGTGTTATTTCTCTTTACAGTGTTATTGTCACTATATAAACTGTTCTTGTATTTTATTTCTTATAGTATGATAATATTCCATTATATTCATTATTCATTATTAAGCCATATTCATGATTAAGCTGTTCCCAAATTTATGAGTATACCTCTCTTGCTTTCCAATTCTTTGCCACTACCAAAAGAACTGTTATAAATATTTTTTGTATAGATGTGTCATTTTCTTTTTTGATAACTTTGGCATATAGAACCAATAATGATATAACTGAGTCAAAAGGTATGCGGTTTAGTGACTTGGGACGTAGTTCCAAATTGTTTTCTAAAATCGTTGGACCAATGCACTAGCAATTCACTAGTGTACCTATTTTTCCTCATAGCACCCTGCAACATTTATCATTTTCTTTTTTTGTCAATTTTGTCAACTTAATGAGTCTGAGATAGAAACTCAGGGTTGCTTTGATTTTCATTTCCATATTGATTTAGAGCATGCTATTGATAACTTAGATTTCTTTCTGTTCATACTTTTATTTATCAGAGAATGACTCTTATTCTTATAAATTTGAAGCAGTTTACTATATATCTTGAAAATGAAACCTTTAACAATGAAACTTACTAAATAGATTTTCCCCCAGTTACCTGCTTCTCTTCTAATTTTAATTGCATTGGGATTTATATTTTTGCAAGATCCTTTGAATGTTATAGAATCACTATTGCTCATTTTTTTCTTCTCTGATCCTTGCTATTCTTTGTTTAGTTGAGAACTCTTCACTGTTGATAGATCTTCCATGCTCCTTGAATTAGTTTATGATGTTACCTTTTATGCCTAAGTCATGTGTACCCATTGAGAGTTTCTCTTGTATGTGGTATAAATGTCAGTCTATTCTTTATTTCTGCCAGATTGCTTCCCAATTTTTCTGACAGTTTCTGTTGAATAGTGAGTTGATGTTATGATCTGAGTCTTGATCACCTTTTCTCAGGCTGGAAGTGCAGCAGTCACATATGGGCCCAGTCTTAATGCTAATAGACATGGAAGTTTAACCTGTTCTATTTTTGCAACCTTTGCCTTCTTGGGCAGGTTGGTAGCCCTTTTATTTTAAAAATAGGAATTGGGTGAAGACATCTGATTGACTTTATTCCTGCTTCAACTTTTAACTCCCAAACTCAACCAATCCACCAGTTTCAGTCTTCCTAGGAGCAGGGAACATAGGCATATGCTACCATGTCTAGTAATAGCTAGATCCTATCAAATACTAGGTAGTCTCTCATCATAAGCATTTATGTAGTACCTACTATATACATTTATGCTCACACACAACATTTATGCTCATCTGTAAAATTTCTTTGATTTCTCTTTCTCAATTTGGATTAATGGATTTATTGGCTTTTTACTACATGTATTCATTGTGGAACTGGCATTTGAGGGCAAGGAAAGTTAAGCTTTGGCTATATAGCTTGAGATACTTCTTCCTCATCAAGAGATAATTCTCAGGAGCTCAGCTTATATCTGAAAACTATTTCTCCTAACATTAATGAATTGCTGTTGGAGTTGTGAATGGTTGGATCATTCTGGAGGGCATTATGGAACTATGCCCAAAGGGCTATAAACTTGCACTTCCTTTGAGCCAGCAATGCCATTATTGGGTCTGTATCCCAAGGAAATCATAAAGGGGGTGAAAGGATCCACATGTGCAAAAAAAAGTTTGTAGCAGCTCTTTTTTTGTCGTAGCAAAGAATTGGAAATCAATTGGTGAATGGCTAAATATGGTATTTGAAGGTAATGGAATATTATTATTCTATAAAAAATGATGAACAAGCTGATTTTAGAAAGGCTTGGAAAGATTTACATAAACTGATGCTGAGTAAAACAAGCAGAACTAGTAATATATTGTACACAATAACAGCAAGAATGTGAGATGATCAACTATGAAAGACTTGGCTCTTCTCAGTAGTTCAATGCTCCATAGCAATCCCAATAGACTTTGGACAGAAAATGCCATCTGCATCCAGAAAAAGAATGAAGGAGACTGAATGTAAATCAATCATGGTATGATCACTTCTTTTTTCTATTTTTTTATGTCTCCTATGGTTTTTCCCTTTTGCTCTGATTTTTCTCTCCCAACATGATTCATAAAGCAATGTGTATTAAATATAAATAAGTTTACTAGAAAAAAAAGATGATTTCTCTTAGATTAGCAATATTTAAGTGTGTGGTTAAATATAATTCTAACTTTTTATCTTCTCTCTGGGAAGAGTAGAGAAGCCAAATCCTGTTCATCTCTTGGCAGCAATCAAAGTCTCCTGAAGAAAGATGGAGGAATGGATGAGACTCAGCTATCTCTTTGTATTCCCTGCAACTCATATCTAGACAAACTTATATGGACACATATGCTCTATATGAACAAAACACACCATCACCTCTTAAAAGTTGTATTGTATGAAATCTCCTACCATGACTCCCTTCATTGGGTGACTTACCTGAGATTCTATTGCTAGTTAATGAGAGAGTTGAGATTAGAGGAGAAGTCTCCCAACTCCTGACTCTTACTATTTCACTCTAGTCCCATGCCTCCAATATCTTGCTTTTCCTTTGATCTTTTCTCTCAGTTTTTAGCTCCAGAACCATCCCCCTCATTTACCTCATAGCACCATTTAAATGTATGTGAGATCCTAAAAGTGTTTGTTAAGCTCTTGTGTTTAAAACCTTTTGAACTCTTCTCTGGGCATATAATTTAAACCTAGCTCTGAATAGTTTTAGTACTTTCTTTTCAAATATAGCGTCTTCATTAAATCTTAGAGCAATCATTTTCATTTTTAACTTTTAAACTTTAATAGCTGAGGTTGCAAGTAAATGGGATCTAAAAGCAAATTTAATTTTCCTCTCATGTGTGATAACAGCTTCAATTTTGCACAGGATACAGTTCCTTGACCCTCTGTAGGGGCCATTTTCCTTTGTTCACAAGATCAGAATTAGCTCACTTATGAATAGCTCTTTACAATCTGGTCTTAGCTTCCCTTTTCAGCTTTATTACTATCAACCAGCAGGATCACATTCATACTACCCAATATTTCATGCTACACATTCAGTGTCAAACTGGTCTTATATATAGTATCAGAGAATCAGAGCACAAGTGAATTACTACAAAACAATAATCCATGTACATGTTGTATCTTTTGTTAGAATGTAAACTCCTTTAAAAAAGGCCTGTTTCACTTTTGTTGAAGCCCAAATGCCTGACACATAGTGGGTACTTATTAAATATTTGTTGTTTGATTTATTTACCTCAAAGCCCTATTAAGCTAGGATGCAACATACAACTATTTAATGGAGTTGTCAAAAACTTAACAAGTTTGCTTTTGATGTATTGTTTATGGGTTGCTTACTCTACTACTTATGACAGCAATTGTGAACATTTTAAAAGCATAAGGACTTTATAAAAATCTTCTATTGTGGAATGTCCTCAATGGACTTCATATTTAACTCCAGGCCAGAAGAGTACCAGCTGGACTTTAAATTTTAACCAGTCTATCAGCATTGGGATGCATGAATATTTTCCCCAGAGCAATAACTAGGGCAGGAACATCTGTGCTTTGCCTCAGGTGCTGGATTTAAAGAGTGATAAATTCAGAAGGTACCAAAAGAAGAGAGTGTTGACAGCATTTGTAGAGTTTCATCATTGTAGGAAGAATAGAGCTTAGCAAGTTAGCAAGTTAGCTAGCAAGAATAATTAGTTAGAATAGGAAACTACTAAATGTCACTCTTCCCTGTCCCCATAAGCTTTCATTCCCCCTCCCTGCAAAGTAACTTTATGATACCTCAGCATCTCTCTTTCAATGTTCTCTATCAAATGAGGATGAATTTTATGTAACTTATTCTGGGTGTGACTTATTATGGTTGCCTGGCACACACACACACAAAAGTTTAGTTATGGCTCCCATGATTCTTTTAAATTAAAATAGGGATTGGGGCTGGGAGGGAAGTGTGGAAAAGGATTGAAATTCTCCATTGCTTTACTGGCAAAGGCTAAATGGTGATGGCTCAGCAATGAGCACACACATAATTGAAGAAACTAGCACTAAATTCTCTATAAATATGCCCTTTTGGGGGCAGGAGAGGTGGGAAAGGAAAGCAGGACATGCAGATTTAACTTTAAACTTGCAAATAAGTTTTTTTGGGAAAAAAAAGAACAGCACCACCCAAATGAAGTTAGGTAAAACCATCATGTTCTAAAAAAGGACTGATACTTGAGCCATCGTGTTCTAAAAAAGGACTGATAGGGGGGCAAACATTTTCCAAAGTAGATATCTAAAAGAACTGCTCAGTTTTCCGGCAAAATTGCATTTTGTGGGGTTTACCTGATCTTTTTTTCTATGAGCAATGAAAATATCTTCTGAAACAATGAATGCATCCTCTCTGCCCCCTGCACTTCTAGTCTCTAAGACCTCTGAGATTCACCAGGACAAAAGTAAAAGCAAAACCATGTTCTAACTTGGCAGGGAATCCTGAGCATCAGATCCAGACCTCCAAAACTGAAATTTTGGGAAGTTTAAACAACTTACACACTTTTTTTCAGGCTCTTTCTAGTGAGAATCAAAAAGAAAGATTTCATTTACATTCAGAGAGTGTAGGCCAGTTAGTCACAAGGATAAATAGACTGTGATTAGATACCTAAGGACCATTTATTATAATACTATTGCTTTTTATATAGATATGCAGAGAAAAAGTATTTCATTTCTATGTTGGAGATGAGAAATCAGGTTTACAGAAAGTAATAGAAAAAACCTCTCCCCCTTAACCCAGAATAATGCTCTTGTCAATTAAATTCATATAATCTTTTAAGAGGGTTTGTAAAATATCTTTACCAAATATGTACCAAAAATAAAACAAATAAAATACACCAGGAACTAAGGAAGAAGGCCAGAAATCCTGTAATATCTTTGCAGGGTTTTTTCACTTTTTAAAAATATGTCATGGACTTTTTGTTAGGAATAAGGCTACATGGATCTAGCCCTTTGGCTACAGATCAAGTTCAAGCTCTCCTTCTCTCTACCCTGGTCTATTGTAATAACTTCCTAATTCAGATCCCTGCCTCAGGTTTCCTTCCTCTGTAATCCTCCAAACTGCTGTTAAGTTGGTTTTTGATCTTCACAAGAATCCAGGAAGGTGAAATCCCCATTTTACACATGAGGAAAGAGAGGAAGACAAAAGTTAAGTAATTTGCAGAATTAAGGATCACAAAGCTGTTAAGTATCTAAGCTGCATTTGAACTTAGGTCTTCCAGATTCCAAGTGCAGTATATTCTCCATGTGGCACCCCCCCAAAAGGTCCTTACTCAATATATCCTAAACATTACCTGTAGAACTAACTACAACTTCTCTTTCTATTATAGTTTATATAACAACTCTGTTGAGCATTTAAAGTCCTTTACATGCCTCTTGTCATCCTTCTAGCATTATTACTCAATTCTCTCCTTTACACACACAGCCAGAATGACTTTACTATTTCACATAGGTGATATTCTATTTCCCAAGAGATGCCTTTCCATTGATTGTCATTAATTTCTAGTTTCTTTTAGGACTAAGATCAAGTGCCATCTCCTACATGCAGTCTACCTTCACCTCCACATCTGCTAATAGCTTCTGAAGGACTTTATGTATGTATATATAAAATATATAATATATAATATACATATATATTATAGCTTTTTATTTACAAAACATATGCATGGGCAATTTTTCAACATTGACCCTTGCAAAACCTTCTGTTCCAACGTTTCCCCTCCTTTCCCCAACCCCTTCTCCTAGATGGCAGATACTCCACTTTGTATACATTGTTAACACTCTTTTATCCCACAGTTATATATCAGAAACTCCTTGAAGGCAGGCAGTCAACTCATTGTTATCCATTCATGTCTGACTCTTCATGCTCACCTTTGGGGTTTTCTTGGGACTAGTTTACCATTTCCTTCTCCAGCTCATTTTGCAGATGAGGAAACGGAGACAAATAGGATTAAGTGATCTGCTTAGGGTCACTTGGCCTGAGAGTGGATTTGAACTCAGGTCTTCCTGATGTAAACCTCAACTCTATCCATTGTACCATAACTAGCTTACTCCTCAATCAAGTCAATAAATATTTAAGTGCCTATTACATGCCAGGAACTGTGCTAAGTACTGCACTAATGCAGGGACTGTCTTGATTTTGTCTTTGTATTCCCAGAACCTACCACAGTATCTGCAAATAGTAGACCTTAATAAATCCTTGCTGATTGATGAACAGAGATGGAAATGACTTCAGAGATCATGTAGTTCAATCTGTTCATTTTATAGATGAGGAAATAGGCTTGGGAACATGCCTTGTTCAAAGTACTCAAGTATTAAACATCACAGGTGTTTGATCCCACAATAGCCAGATCTTTGACTCCAGAGTCAACTCACTAGAAAGATGGCTAAACAAAGATCTGTACTTATAAAGAACTTTTAAGTTTCCAGAACAAACCTGTAAGATGGATGGTGCAAATATTAGCAACCGTATTTTATAGGTGACTAAAGTGATGCTCTGAGCATTAAGGGGTTTGTCCATAAGCATGTTAAAGAAGATCTTTTGACCCCTCCTTCCCCCCTTTTCCTCAACACAATTCTCCCTGTAACATACCTGGTTTAAATTGAGCCACTTCAAAGTTTTCTGCAGATCCTATGTCCTTCACTTATTTGCTATAATTTTAAAAGGTAGGGAATCAAGATTAAGAAGAGTAGAGGTGAAAGAGAAGAGAGGAAAAAAGAAGAGGAGGAGAAAGAGAAGATGATGGTGGTGGAAGAGGAGGTGGAGGAGAGAAGGAAGAAAGAAGGAGAAAGGAAGAAAGAGAGAGACACAGAGAGAGGTGAAAAGAGAGGGAGACAGAGAAGGGGAGACAGAGCGGGGAGGAAAAGGGAGGGAAAGAGGGAGAAGAGAGTGAGGAGAAGAGGAGAGGAGGAAGAGAAGGATAAAAAGAGGAGGAGAAAGAGAGGGGAAGGGGAAGAGAAAGAAAGGAGAAAGAGAAAAAGACAAAGAGGAGAAGAAAGGGAAGAGGAGAGAGGTGGAAGAGAAGAAGAAGAAGAGAGAAAGGGGATAGGAGAGGAGGAGAAAAGAAGAAGAAGAGGAGGAGGAGGAGGAGAAGAGAAAGAGAAAGAGAGAAAGAAGGAGAGGAGAGGAGCATTGAAAAATCTTTAGGTTCACCTAAATCACATTTAAATTATTGTGCTTATTTATAATTGTTTCACTTGGATGAAACATCGGAGAGAAAAAAACATAGTACTTTCCTTTAGCCAGCCTTTTTCAAATTGCAGAAGTGACTAATGATGATTAGGGCAAAGGGTTACAACATCCAATCCAACTCTATTATCCTAAATAATGACAAGAAGTAATTAGTCTGTGTCAGATTAATTTTAAAACTTCCAAGTCAATCACTTGCAAGAAAGAGGTGAAAATCAGCACTAAAGAACTAAATTCTTCCTCTGTATGGTTTCTTCATAAATTACCCTTTCTTGTGAAGAGTAGGTAAGGAAGGATGCTGCATTAACTGTTCCAGGTCAGTGCAGCACCACTTGGTGCTCATCTGGTTTCCAGGGAAACCAGGGGCTCATTAATTTAATCACTCAAAAACTATTTTTGAGGACTTTTTGCATTTAATTCTATGGTAGACCCTATAGGGGAGGACAGATACAGAGAGATAAAATACATATACAGACAAGAAATTAAAAATAAAATTACGAAGATGGAATATATGTATGCTCCCCCAAATTACTTAATTATTAAAGAAGAAAAATATAATTTCTAATGCAAAGCTTTGTGGTAGCCAGGTACCACATATCCAATTGTTAGTCAGTACATAGAGAGCTTACACATGGCAAGCACTTAGAAAAAAGCCATACAAGGACATTCTCAAGGTCTCTCATAAGAACTTTAGAAATTGACTGTATGACATGGGAAACACAGACACAGGACTTCCCAGGATAGGGTTCCCTCATCAGAGAAGGTGCTCTGCTTCAAGAGCAAAGCAGGATGGAACTAAGCTAGAAAAAACACAGTATGCACAAAGTTAGGGAAGCTACCCCGAATGTTCACATGGAGCATTTATTTGTATTTGACCTTTGGCAGAGCATTCTGAGCTCATATTGGTCTGATCAGCCACAGTCAGACTCCCTGTAACTTGGCTCCAATTTACTGATGACATTTTGATCTTCTTAAAAAAAGAAGGATTAGATAGATAGATGAATCCATAGACAGATAGACTGATAGACAGATAGACAAGTAGATAGATAGATAGATAGATAGATGGATAGATAGATGATAGATGGATGGATGGATGGATGGATAGATAGATGATAGATAGATGGATGGATGGATGGATAGATGGATGGATGAATGGATGGATGGATAGGTAGATGATAGATAGATGGATGGATGGATGGATAGATAGATAGATGATAGATAGATGGATGGATGGATGGATAGATAGATAGATGATAGATAGATAGATGGATGGATGGATAGATGGATGGATGAATGGATGGATGTATAGGTAGATGATAGATAGATGGATGGATGGATGGATAGATAGATGATAGATAGATGGATGGATGGATGGATAGATGGATGGATGGATAGGTAGATGATAGATAGATGGATGGATGGATGGATAGATAGATAGACGATAGATAGATGGATGGATGAATGGATAGATAGATAGATGATAGATAGATAGACAAACTATTTTTGCAGGTATTAGTTTTTAGAGGTCAAGGCAGCCCTTAGGGTAGAACTTTTCCTACTCAGCAAACCATGATTGCCATCAAAGCCTGGGTGACACCATTATCCATGAGTTGCTGCCAGTGACAGCTGTATTTAGAAGCACATATAGATGACTTGAAGAAGACCATATGCCAGGATCTGGCAAATTTTGAACTGAGTGCCAAAGCCTGCACACTGCCTGTGCAGCTGGGAACTGAGAATTTTTTTTTAATATTTTAAAATAAAATTTTATTGTATTTTAAAATGTAAAAAACATTCTTAGTTCCTGGCTGTACAAAAACTGGGGGAGGGTGGTAGCTTGCCAAACCTTGCCATATTGTCTGGCAGTATCTGCACAGGGCTATGAAGTACTAGAACTAAATTTACTCCTCACCACACCCTAATTATTTTTACACAATGTATAGAATCTGGGACTAGCATGGTTTCACAAAGTCACATATAGGCGTGCTATATGTGAGAGGGAGTAGGCTCAGCGAGAAGAACACCAAGACACCATCAAAAATGCATTGGAACCTTTTTGTCCCAAGTGTGGGTCTCTCATTCACATGTATGGCCCATGCTCAGAACCCTTGTATATACATCTCCTCATTCTCTTCATTGATTCTATGTATTTTTATGGAATATGTATCTTGAGTTTGTATTTTTGGTGGGTAAGGGGAAATCTTTTATTGCAAATCTTACTATCCTAATTTATTCAGTGTCTTTACTTTGCATTAAATAATTTTATTATAATTACTGTATGTTATATTCATCAGTATTGGTTGATTAATAATCAATGCTGATTGATTAAGGTAAATATATCAGTAAGGGCTTAGTTTTTAGTAGTTGTGGGAATCCCAACTACCTTGAACCTTAGGGCACTTTTCTGGAAAAACCATGTGTGAGATGGGGCTGCCATGTGTGCAACTCTATTTATATAATGGAAATTCAGTCTTATTGTACTTTCATCTCTTTTATTCATAACTGTTCACTGAATTGGATGTTCATAGAGTTGACTAGGGAGGGATCCTTCCTTCATGATCCACTTGTTCTTCATCCCCTTCAAGAAGGGAAACAAATAGAAACTAAAGCATGAAACAGAGCAAACTTGAAACAGGGCACTGTAGGGGCAATTTCTATTTGCATTTACAATCCTCATTATTTCCTGAGCATAATACATGTATTCTTGAATGAAAATACTTTTTAAGAGTTTCATTCTTCTTGGATCTGTCAAGAGCAAGTTTCATCTCCAAATAGTGACTTAGGTGATTTGAGATGATAGTACTCCTTATGTGAGTTTCCAGAGTATCAAGGATAAGATGGATGCATGAAATATGTTTAGAAGAACTATACATGTCTAACCTATATTGGATTATTTGTTCCCTAGGGCAGGGGAAAGAAAGAGAGAAAATCTGGAACACAAGGTTTTTCAAGAATGAATGTTGAAAATTATCTTTGCATGTATTTTGAAAATAAAAAGCTATTATTCATTTTTTTAAAAAGATGCTCATATTATGCTGTTGACTAAAATGAATCTGCTATCCATATTGCCAGAGTATTTTCAGGTTAACTTTGAATTTTTGTGCTTTACCCCATATCATAATTATGAATTTGATTTTTTTCAACCAAGTATAAAAACTTTTATTTATCTCTATTAAATTTCATCTTATTTGATATTGGTTTAATTTCTATGTTACTAGGATATTTTGTGATTGTTAAGTTTTTAGCTAGTGTATAAGGATGTCTATCCCAGCCTCGTGTCATCTGAAAATCTGAAAAATGTATTATCTATATCTTTATTTGAATCAGTAAATATTGTTAAACAGCACTGAATTGAGGACAGATGCTTGGGATACACAAATAAAAATCCCTTCTCCTTAAAAAAAAATAAAAAATAAAAAAAGATGGCTCTGTGGTCATTCCATTTGGATCCATGTTGATTTCCCAATTACCTTGTTCTCAAATCTTTTTTTAATAGAAATGTAAATGAGAATGCTTCTGTGATACTTTAAAATGCTTTTTTGGATTTAAAAGATTAACAAAAGGATGGTTTTGAAAGACTGAGTTTTTCCCAAGCAAGTCATTTTTGGAAGAAATCAGCCTAGTACTACCATGCTTATCTTGCACATGGAGAGGCTGGCCTGTTACTGGCTCAGCAATCTGAGCATCTTCTGTGAGGCCATTTTAGTTTCTTCCTGAGTCTTGGACAGGGACTTTAGTCAGGGAGTTAGGGAGTTACTCATATTTCAGGAAGGGATGCTCAGAGGCTTTTCTGACTCCAGCTTCCACACAGGCTACATTGAGTAAGTTTTTGACAGAAACAGTCACACAGAATAAAGCTGTTTTGACTTTTCATACACTAGAGTCATTCAGTCTTCTTTACTTGTTGTGCCCAATTCCCACAGTTCTTCCTCAGTCTCTTCAATTTTAAAGGAGAGAGACTGTTATCCAAGTTGGAATGCTCTGGCTTGAGAGAAAGAAAGATGGAACTGGTGGGTTTGATTAAGCCTGAAATTGAAATTTTGGTGTAGATGAATGTGGGCTGTTGGATGAAATTCATAGTAGTTCCACTTCTAGAACACAACCTGAGATTCTCAATGCTGAAATGTCCAGCTTGGAAAGTGGACTAACTTGAGGTTGAGGTTAGAAGTATAAACCAAAAGTTACAAAATTTAATGTTAATCTCACCCTCTTTAGAGTCAAAATGTGCTTAAACTTGAATTTATCAGGTGTAATTTAGTCAGTGAGCAAGCATTATTAAAGCATTTGTTATGTACCATGTATTGTGATGAACACCAAGAACATGAAGAAAGGCAAAAAACCGGTCCTTGCTCCCAAAGAACTCATATTCTAGTGGGGGAGATAAGATGCAAGTAACTAAGTACATACATGATATATTGAGAGTAGACAAAAGATAATCTCAAATGGACCTACAACAGGATTATTTTTAAGTCTTGACTACAAGCAAGGCACTATGTTAAGTACTGGAGATATACAAATAGATATGACATAGATTTTGCTCTCAAAAACTTATAACCTGGCTGGTGCGAGAGGTAGAGAAAACAAAATAAAGATACAAATTATGTTACACAGAAGGAAAATATATTAAATGCATGAAGCTTGGTGATACTCTGGATAAAAGCCAGGACTGGCATCAGAAAGACCTTAGTTCATATCCAGCCTCAAATGCTTATTAGCAGCATGATCACAGATAAATTACTTAATCCTGTTCACCTCAGTTTCCTCATCTGTAGAATGGGGATAATAATAGCTCCTATTTCCTAGGATTATTGGGAGGATCAAATGAGATAATTATTGTAAAGCACTTATAGTGCCTAGCAAGTAATATTTTTTTGTTTTTGTTTTTGTTGTTCCACTATTTCAGTCATGGCCAAATCTCCATGATCACATTTGGGATTTTCTTAGCAAAGATATTGGAGAGGTCTAACATTTCTTTCTCCAGCTTATCATGTCTGACTCCAGACACTTACTAGCTATATGACTCTGGGAAGGTAACAACTCTCTTTGCCTCAGTTCCTCAGTAAAATGAGAAGGAAATGGCAAAACCCTCCAGTATCCCTGCCAAGAAAACTTCAAAAGGGATCTTGGGGAGAAATGACTGAACAACAATTGTTATTATTTGCAAGAGAGAAGTTCAGATAAAGTGTTACAAGAAATTTGAGAAGAAAGAAATTATTTTCAAAGAAGGGGTCAAAGACTTCCTGGAGAGAACCGTAATACCTGATTTGATTCATTAAAAAGAGGAGTACTTCCAGGAAGTAGAGGTAAGTGGATGGAGAGCTTATTCTAAGAATGGAGAATTTTGTAAACAAAAGCGCAGAGGGAGAGAACTTACAAAGGATAGAGTAATTCAATTTGGTTACAAAATAGAATACAAGTAAGAGAGTAGATTGAAATCAGGCTAGGATGCAGATTGAAGACATTATGAATGCCTTGAATACTAAAATGAGTAGATTATTTTTAAGAGGAAATGAGAAGTCAATTAGGCCTTGTTTGTTTTTGTTTTTGTTTTTGTTTTGTTTGTTTGGCTTTTTTAAGGAGAGGAATTTTATGGTCAGAATGTTGTGTCAAGAACATTGTTAAGGATGAATTATTATTGGATTGGATTTGGATTGGATTGGAAAGATGACAAAATGAAATACAAAAAGACCAATTTTAGAAGACTTTCCCTTTAGTTTACACAAAAAGAGGTAAGGACCCAAACTGGAATGGTTGTTTAGGACTGGAAGTGAAGGTATCCTGAGAAATAGTGTAGAAAAAGAATCAATCCTATATGGTGAATAATAGGATGGTGGGAGGGCAAGGAGAGGGTAGAATCAAAGCGGGCAAAGATTTTGAGTCTGGGTGACTACAAGATGGTGACAGCATCAACAGAAGTAGACAAATTTTGAGAAAGAGGAGGTTTGAATAGAAACATATTTGAATTCCTGGTGGAGCATCAACACAACACAGTTATCCACCAAGGAGTTGAACACAAGGAAACTATAACTTCAAAGTGTGGTTATCAGTGAAAACATAGATTTAAGAATCATATGTATAAAGGTGATCATTGAAGCTAAGAGAACCAATAGGACTTTCTTAGAGAAATGGAAGAGAAGACGGCCATGTAGAACCTTGGAGTACACCCAAATTTAATTTAAGTCATGGAAAGAATGTGATGGATAAACAAAGGAGAAAATATTAAGGAAGAGGAAATTGTCAACAATGTCATATGCTGTAAAAAATGAAAAAAGGGTGAGGATGGGGGGGATTCATTAGATTAAAGAAGTCATCAGAGACTTTGAAAACCATTTCTACAGAGTAGAAATGATAATGGAAACCAGATTGCCAGAAGCATGCATTGTTAAAATAAGGCAAAATGTGTATTCTTACTAAATGTTTGGTGCAAAAGAAAGGATAAAGATAGTATGATTGTTTAAGTAGGGAAAAGGATCAATTTAATGGTTTTGTGTGTTTTAATAAAAATAGGGGAAATATGAACATAAATATCCATGTAACTGCATATATATATTTAAAATGTATGTATGAAGATTTAAATAGATGAATATGGAGCTAGAGATAGAGATAGATATATTGATTAGAGATAGGGATTTTTTGGTGATAGAGATAGAGAGATAAAAATAGAGATATATAACAGAAGAAATGGAACTAGTAGCGAGGAAGAGATTGAATATATATGAGTGAATGGTTGATGGAGCAAGTTTACCCAAGAAGTCACAGAAGTATGGAATCAAAGGTTAAATTAGGTGTAGAGGTTAGCTTTGGCAAAGAGGAAGGCTAACTTATTCTCTGAGACTGGTCAGGAGGTGAAGAAGAGGAGGGGGCACTAAGAAGATTAGAAGAAAAGAGGAATGAATCTAAACAGTTCGTTTGAATTCTGATGTGCCTGTGGAAAATCACAATGTGCAAACTGGAGATAGCCCTCTTAACTTTTTTTTAGAGTAAATGAGGTGAAGAGGAGCATTAGAGTTGATATCTCCACTCCTTTCTCCCTTCCTTTCTCCTTCTTTCTCTCTCTTCCTCTTCTCTTCTTTCCTCCCTCTCTTCATGCTTTTCTACCTTCCTTCCTTTCCTCTATTTTCCTTTCTTATTTTTATATCTCCATTTCCTTGCCTTCTTTTTTCTCTTCCATTCTTCCTTTTCTTTTTCTCTTTTTAAGTATCTTCTCTTTTTTTCTTTCCCTTTCTTTCTACCTTTCTTTTTGTGTATATGAATCTCAGATTAAATTAAATGACCCCAATTCAAGTTATCCTTCATCCCTTCAGAGGTAGGCTAGCCTGCAAATGGCTTCTTCATCAGAACTAATATATTTAAGAGACAAGGTGCTGCTGACTCAGCTAATCTGCATTTTAAAAAAATCGATGAACAAACATACTCAGATTAATTCCATAAAGTAAGACATTATGCTACAAAAGTAGCATAGTAGAGATGTCTGGTGTCTTACTGTATCTCAGCCTCAATTTGGACTGGAATTAAGATTTCCTGCTTCATAAGTGGAAGAGTCCATAATTTCTTTGCATATGGTGTTTGAATATTGTTATGATTACGTATTACAAGAGGCCAGAAAATGAGAGACTTGTTTCTTTGACCTGTGCAGATAATTACTACATTAGTGACTTTGAAAATTTATCTTTCCTTCCTATCTCCAAACATCTCCCCCCACCCCCATGCCCATTCTAAGGAGATAAGTTTGTTAGGAAAGGTGACAGGAATATCAAAGCCATAATGCTGTTTTATTATTCAGAAATTGCAATGAGCTAGATATAATGTTCCCAGTTTTCTTTTCCTTTGAAATAGTGTTGGAAAAGATCAGGTTGGGGCATCACTAAAGAGAGATGGAAATAGAGAGAAGAGGGGAGCCATCAATCACTGTCCAAAATAATCCAAGTTGAGTATTTTATTGTTTAATTATTTTTTAATTTTGAACAGCAGAAGTGCCCTGGGGGTATTTTCATTTTTCTTTTTGCCTGCCTTAGGAGTTGAGTCTTTGAATTGGATCCAATTTCATTCCCTCTATACCATGAAGTGAATGGTAAAGCTGGTCAAAAAAAATTTTTTTAAAAGGAAGAAAAGAAAGAAAAAAAAGGACATGCTATGTATCCAGGGATGGTTTTATAACTTAAAAGGGGATCTTTGACCTTCTCATGACTCATAGTACATTTTATGACTCCCACTCCCTAGTCAAGAGTTTTTAAACCTAAACACAAAAGGGCTTTTTGCTGAAATATCATTTTATCCAGCCTAGCTTCACAATGACCTCTTGTTTAAGTTCTCATTTTGTCCTAGTCAAATCCTTTGACTTGTGACTACTTAATTTTTAGTCAGTGTGGGCAATGGTGATCTTGCTCCCAGAGCACTATACGCTATTTAAAAATAGGTTCAAGGGCTCATGGGAACATGAACTTAGAGCTAGAAGGCACTTCACAGACCAGACCAATCCTCTCATTTTACAAATGAAGAAACTAAGGCTCAAAGAGGTAGAATGACCTAAACTGGGATGAAAAAAAAAATCAGATGACTGTTTAGAACATGGAGAGACTATGGGTTGCTGCTGAGCAGTAATGAAAGAAATAGAAATTTGAAATTAAAGGAAGACCAGAATTAGATGCCTTTCACAAAGTAAGTCACATACATAATTCACATTATCCTGGAAACAACAATTTCTAGGGAAATCCATTCATTTCAACTTAGAAAAGAATTTTAGGAAGCACAGTTCTCTTTAGAGACCATGAGGAAGTTGTCCAGTCATTCTTTGTAGAATCTAACTGAAAATCACAGTTCAATGGTATTCACTTGGAATCCCAAACCAGTGACCAAATTGCCAAGGCATAGGACCAAGTTGCCCAGGTAACTGGTGACAAAACTAGACATTTTGGCTTGAACTTTTCTGTTTTTTAAAATATCTTTTTCCCTATTCATCTAAAAACATTTTTTCTTCCTCTATGCCATTCCCATGAAGCAGCATGATGACCATGTCACAGGTAAGAGACCTGGACCTAGAATCAGAAATGCAAATCGGAATTCAAATATGACTTCAAATATTTATTATCTGTGTGACCTTGGGCAACCCACTTAAGGGAACAGATATACTAACAGGCACAAAAGGAAAAACAACAGGAACACCTGACCAGATGCAGTCTCAAAACTATCTTTGTGACTCTGGACAAACCATTAACCTTGGTTTCCTCATCTGTAAAATAAGTATAATAATAACACCTTCTTCCCGGGATTGTTGTAAAGATCAAATAAGATCATATGTATAAAACACTTAGCAAACTTTAAAATCTTATATACATTTTGTTGTTATCACTGTTTGCCTTAGTTTCCCCAGATGTAAAATGGGGTTTATATTAGCACTTTCCTCCCAATACTGGTGTAAAGATAAAATGAGATATTTGTAAAACACTTTGTAAACCTTCAAATCTTATATAAATATCATTATCCTTACTTTTATTTCCTCAAATGCAAAATGTGAATAATAATAATAATAATACCTATTTCATAGGGTTGTTGTAAAGATCAAATGGGATATTTATTATTAGGCACAGTATCTCACATATAGTAAGTACATAATAAATGCTTGTTCCCTTCCTTCTTCTATTACTTTTTGACTGGCTATTCTCATGATTCTAGATTTGAAGAATTAATGGTAGCCACTGAAAAGTTCAATGAAAGGCTCCTTGTTATAGACTCACATCAGAAGGACAATCGGGGCTTTGCTGGAGCACTATCCAGGCCTTAGGCTTGTTGGTAAGTGCTTGCTATAGATGAGACATGGAAAAGAAAATATGCTTTGAGAATAATTTAGGGACCCCTGTCACCTGGCAATTCTTTGGTAAGAAAAATTCAGGGATTCAAAGAACCCAATGGTTGTAGAAGATTTACTTCAGTCCTTTAGAAACTTTCACTATGTATCCCCAATTTCAGGCTATCAGCCAGCTCTATGCAAAGTCAATATAATTTTTAAAGTGCTGAAAGGCCTCAGCTTAGCAAAAATACCTCCTTCATGAGCCCTGCTATGAAGCCTCAAGTCCTAGGATTAAGGCACTGAAGGTCTTTACATTTTAAATGTCATCTGGGAAGGGTGATATATTAAGTTATTATCAGCCTGAACATTCTAGCATAGGAATTCTTATCCAGCAGCCATGGACCCCTTAAGAGGAATGGATAAAGTTATTGGACAGCTTTCAGGAAATTGATGAACTTGGGTAGGAAAATAATTGCATCTTTATTTTCACTAGCCTCTGATTTAGCATTTTCTTAATTATTTAACAAATAGTCTGAGAAGAAACAAATAAAGAACCCCTATCCTAGAATGAATTATTTGGTCAGATTCAGTGGAACTCTAATGGGACAGGATACAGGGGGCAGTTAGATGGTGCAGTTGAAGGAACACAGCCCTGAAATCAGGAGGACTTGAATTCTAACAGGCCCTCAGATATTTTATATTTCCTAACTGTATAACTCTAAGCTAGTCACTTAACCCCAATTGCCTCACCCCAAAAAAATAAAAAGAAGGGACAGGATTCAAGACTTCTACATTTTGATCTGTAAATAGTCAGGAAAAGTCTTAGAGCAGTGACAGTTAAAGTCACTAGAAATGGGAGTCATTAATCCATATATAACGATGCTTGAAGCTCTTACACTGACTTCAAAAGCCACATGCTAGCATTATATATGTTTTATTGTATCTTTATTTTACTGACTACTTCCTAATTATATTTTAACGTGGATTAAACAACACTGGGAGTGTTATTTTTTGCAAGTTTGATAATCTGTGCTCTAGAGCAGGGCTCTTAAACTTTTTCCCACTCAACACTCCTTTTCCCCTGAGAAATTTTTACACAACTTTGGATATAGAGGTATATAAAATAGGTGTGAAAATTAAAAAAAAATTATAGATAATCATAAAGATATTTATTTTAAAACAATTCTTTGGTATATGTATAATTTTACCATTTATTAAAGATGAAAGCAAATTTACATGCTAATGAGATGAATGCTTGTTTATTTTTATATAAAGTATTAAATCTTGGTAGAATATTTGACACTTTTTACTGTTGCCAGTTTTTTTGAGACCCTATCATTCAGTTAATGACTCCTTATGGGGTTGTGTAACTGAATGTGGGGTCACAAAATCATGATTTATTATCAGCAAATATTTGATTTGTAAACTTATTTTATATACCTATATACTTGAGGTTACATAAAAATTTCTTGGGCAAAAAGGGATTGCAATGGGAAAAGTATAAGAATTCCTGATCTAGTGTATTAATGATAACTAACATTTATATGATACCTGAAGGTTTACAAAATATTTACATATCTTTAACTTTTCTTTCCAGGAAGGGTGCTATAGGAGACTGGGCTATAGAGTCAAATGGTGGGTCATTCTCAATGTCTGTAGTAAGGGGCAAGGAAACAGGTCAAGAAGAAAAACAAAAACAAAAAAGAACAAACAACAAAGACAAGAAAATGTGCTCCTGATGTACTTTGCCTATGCTTTTCCCTACTCAGTTAACTGTGCTGGACTTGGTGCTCAGGCTTAGGACTGGGTAACAGAATCACAGACTTTTAAAAACTGGAAGAACTCCCAGCAACCAACTAGTCCAAACTATGCACAGAAGGAATCTAATTATGACATTCCCAACAAGTGGCAGTCTCATCTCCTCTTGAAAACTCTCAATAAAAAGGAACCCATCATCTCCAATTTCTGGACTGCTCTGATGATCAGGAAATTTTCCTTGCCATGTTTCTACTTACTGCTTCAAATTTTGCCCTCTGGGACTAAGGAAATCAAATTTAATCCTTCTCCCAGGGGACAATCCTTCAAGTACTTGAAGATAGTTATCATGTTTCCTCCCCACTCTAATCTTGTCTTTAACATATATAAGATGCTGAATTCCTTCAACTGAACCTCATGCTTCACTATCCTGATTGTCCTCCTCTAGCTAATCAATCTCCTGTGTCACACAGGAGTGAATAATATAATGTTACTGATAAGGTTAGATTATAGCATAATACAATGGAACTCTTGTCTCCTATTCCTTCAAGCTATGCTTCCTAGCCCCAAATTGTATTAGCTTTGCTAGTGAATGCATCACATCTATGACTCACATTCAGCTTTCAGTCCATGAAAACCTCTACATTTTTTAAAGAATGATTATCTTCTGATCCTCTCTTCTCTTGTACTTACAAAATTGGTTTAAAAAATGCAAAACTATTGATTTCCATCTTCTTAGACTGAGCCCAATGCTTCCACTTAGAAGATTTTTTTCAATACTCTCCTGTCATCCAGTATGTTAGCTGATCCTCTCAGCTTTGTGTCATCTGCAAATTTGCTAAGTATGCCATCTCTGCCTTTATTCAGGCCACTGAAATATAGATTAGATCCTTTTGGGAAAGCTGAATGACAACCTAGATAGCTATAAGCAAACATGGATTTAGACTTGAAATCCTGAGTTGGTCCTTGTATATAATGAGTATTTTAAAAAAAATTTTAATTGATTAATTGCTCAGAAGTCTGAGGGTTGACTGATGAACCTATTGGAATGGCATGATTTGGGGAAGGAATCCCAATAGTGTATGGGTAATGTCTTGTTCCATATCATATAAATTCTGTTCGCAGAAGGCTGGCACTCTAGGACAAAACTCAATTAATCATGCAACAAATATGTTCTGAGGGCCTACAATGAGTTTCTGGATACTGCTCCCAGGACTATTCTTGTCATTCCCATAGATTTTATAACATTGATGGGATGGACTTGCACGTGATAACATTTTGCAGAAATAACAGGAAACAGAGTGATTTGGGTCAGGTTGATCAGTGATTAATGGATGACTCCTCAGCTGTCACCAAAATAGGATCTCCTACCCATCAGCAGAAATTCTAGTGCCCATGATAATCAAGTACCCCCAACTGCGACCTCAAACTATCTGCCATGCTGGGATCCTTCCTGAAGTCTCCTCTGCTGAGTGGAAAAAAGGTGTCTTGGGCTTTTTTTTTTTTTTTAACCCAGCAGAACAGGAATTTGATGGTATCTTTTGAACTTGCTCTTTATTCATTGAGACAGTGGCTATACTGTTTCTGTGAGTTTTGGGGAGCTTTGAGAGGGATGAGTCAGAAGGTTCCTTGTGGAAACCTTTAAGATCTCTTCTGCTCAATACAGATTTTGCTCCCTCACATGAGAGTTCACAGTGTAAAAGTAGATCAATTCAGTTTAGTCCAAGATAGCCCTAAAACTTGAACTTAGGTTGCTTTAGTTTCTTTCCTCCCTCTCTGCAAAAAATTATGTACCTTTATAGGAAGCCATAGATATAAGACCTCATATGAAGAAAGGTATGAAAAGTTATTGGAGGTAAGCTCATATAGCATGCTAAATCTGGAGTTATGGAACAGTAGTTCTAATTCTGACTCTCATACTTCCTACCTATGTGACTTTGTTTTGTTTTTTTTCTCAATAGTATTTTATTTTCCCAAATATACGTAAAGATAGTTTTCAGCATTCATTTTCATGACTTTGTGTCCCAAATTTTTCTCCCCCTCTTTCTTACCTCCCCCATCTCCAAGACAGCAAACAAAATGATATAGACTAACTATGTGCTATCCTTTTAAATATAATTCCATTTTTGTGATGTTGTGCATGAAAAATCAGACCAAAAGGGGAAAAAAAATAACATAGAAAAAAGCAAACAACAAAAAAGGTGGAAATACTATGTTTTACCCACATTAAGGCTCCATAGTACTCACTCTGGATGCAGATAGAATTTTCGATCCCAAGAATATTGGAATTGCCTTGAATCACACATTGTTGAGAAGAACCAAATCCATTACAGTTGATCATCACATAATCTTGTAATTGTGTACAGTGTTCTCTTGGTTCTTCTCACTTCACTCAGCATCAGTTCATGTAAGTCTTTCTAGACTTGTCTGAAGTCAGTCTATTCATCAGTGCTCATAGAATAATAATCCTATGTGACTTTGAACAAACAAACAAGTATTTGTTAAGCAATTGCTCCATGCGAGGTGCTATACCAGGCACGGAGAGAAAAGGACAGTAATTGAAAGAATCTATATTTTTAAGGAGTCACAACCACTCTAACCTCAGCTTCTTATCTTAAAAAAAAAATGAGGGGGTTGTAGTTGTGTCCAATTCTATGTAACCCTATGGATTTTGTCCATGGAGTTTTCTTGATAAAGCTGCCAGAATGGTTTGTCATTTCCTTCTTCAATGTGTCCCCATTTTACAAATGAGGAACTGAGACAAATAGCAGTTAAGTGAGCTGCCAAGAGTCACACAGCTAGTAAATGTGTGAACTAGTTCAAATGTGCCACACATTTGAACTCAGATCTTCCAGATTCTAAGTCTGGTGTTTCACTCACTGTACTACTTACCTGCTCTAAACTTATGGTCCTATCATCTGCAGATCTGAGGAAATGTAAATAGCTCATCCTGCTAATTCAAACTGGAAAAAAAAAAGGAGAGGATAAGCATTTTTAAAAATTTAATATTTATTTACTTGTAAATTTAATTTAAATATTATTTAATATTTAAAATGTTATCTCATTCCATTGCTTCAACAGGTTTGGGATGTAGTTATTATTTTTATCAGCATATTGCATTTGAAGAAACTGAGGTAAATAAAAGTTAAATAATTTATCCAGGATAATACTGTTAATAAGTATCTGACAGCATATTTGAACTTAGGTTTTCCTGACTCACAGTCCAAGGTTCTAATCACTAAACCTTCTGGTCTGGGTTTGCACCATTCGAAGTCACTGAGTAAGTGCTTAATACTTGCTTGGACTTGAACCGTGTTGTACCTTGTAGACTCTAGCAAACAACTGAATATGAACTTTTATGGATTGATGGAAGTACCATCACATGCAGCTCTGTGGAGGCCACATGTGTTGTAGGGTTGGAGAACTTCCAGATGAAAGTATACAGGGCAATTAAGGACTTCATATTTCTTAAGAGCATGGGGATCACTTAATGGAGGTGGGAATTTTTAGTCTCAACATGAGAATACTCTCTCTCAATATTTGAAGGGCTGTCACTTGGAAGAGGCTTGTTCTGGATGGCCCCTGAGGACAGACCTACAGCCAAGGGTGATAGTTTCAAGGAAGAAAATTTAGATTTCAGGTAAAAAAGGAAAAACATTTCTGATAATTAGAATTTTCCAAAAGCAGAATGAGTGGCATGACACGCCCCCCCCCTCCCCGCAGCTCTTCAAGAAAATGTTGATTGACCCCTCATTAGGTAAACTGTGGAAGAGATCATTGTGAAGGTATCAATAAGACCAGGTGGTCTCTGAAGACCTTTCTAGTTCAGAGATTCCATGAATCTGGGATTCTGGGAGTCAAAGGAATGTTTGTTTTGTTTTGTTTTGTTTTTGTATTTTTTTTAATTTCTTAGTGGGGGGCAAAACTAAAATAGTTATTGATCTATAAAGTTCCTAGAGTGGAGAAGGCCACCCCATAGTCCTAGAGTTGAAGGCCAAGGGGACCAGCATGGTGTAATATATTTACCCAATGATAACGCAGACCACACAAAAATATACAGTGGGGTGGAAAAATACATGTCTTAGCCAGGGAGCTATTGGACATTTAAAGGCTGGGAGCAGCAAGGAATTCCTCTGGCTTCCCTAACCAACAAATTGCCAGGTTCACATAGTCAAATGTATTTTAGCCCCAAGGCCGGGAGGTCTAGGGATGTAGCCACTGGAGTGAAGGAGTTTTTCATTAGTGATGCCTGTGGATGAAAGCGAAACCCCTGACTTGTGGTACCCGGGGGCTAATATCTGGATTCCTCACTCCTGAAAGGGGGGCTCTGTTCAAAGAACAGTACCCTCCCCTATGCAAGAATTGGCCGGTGGGATTTCTTCAATTTGCACCTGGTGTTGGGCAGGGTTTCATGAAAATCCACAGAAAGGAATGTTTCCGAGTTGAATGGCGGGAGGAAAGGGAGGGGGAGAATTTTACGAAAGGTTCATTGAAATCATGAAAAGCACTGATTGAATTTGTTAACAGGCAGTTGAACACACTGGCTGAGGAGAACCTTCTGAGTCTGCTATGGTGGGCTGTGCAACCCTGTCCTTGTGCCCAAGTAATGCCCCTTACCAGACTGGGAGTTAGACCTACTGGAGCGTTTGCTTTTCTTTGTAGGATTCAACTTGTAAGTTAACCAGAAAGCTAGTCCTAGCCTAAATATGGATTCTCAAGTCCTTTTCCAAAGGAGAGATGATTTTCTCCTCTCAACAACAACAACAAAATCTTTCTTGCCTCACAAGTTTCTCCCTATTTCAATCAATTCTCCACTCAGCTGCCAAGGTGAGAAACATAGATCTAACTATATCACCTGCTCTCCTACCCTGTTCAATGAGCTCCTTACAAATTCCAGGATCTCATATAAACTCCTCTGGTGTTTAAAGGTCTTAATGGCCTGAGTTCTTCCTTAAATTTTCAGTTTTCTTACAACTTATTCCTGGATACAATCTCTACAATCCAGTTACAGTGACCCTGCATTTCTTCAAACGCATTCCATGTTCGATCTTTATGATTTTGCATTCACTGCATTTCCCCACCCACTATTCTCCACCATGTTCCTTTTCTTCACCATTACCTACTACTTGTTTCCTGGACCTCCTTTAGGTTCCAAGGTGAGATCTCAAAGCCCACCTTTTATAAAAGATCTTTCCTATTCCCAAAGACTGCTAATGCCTTCCTCTTTTAAAGTATCTGTCAAGCATATATCTTATCTGTACTCACTTATTTGCATGTTAACTCCCCCATCAGAATTTATACTTCAAGAGGTCAGGTTTATTTTTGTTGTTGTTGCCTTTCATTGCCCAATGTTTAGTGCTTAGTAAGCACTTGTTGATTGATTGACATCAAGAATTAGTTTCCTTAATAAAATCTTCAAGTTGAAAATTTTAAAAGAAATTTATCTTTCTCTCTTTCTCCCTTCCTCTCCTTCTCCCTCTCCCTCTCCTTCTCTCTCTCCCTCTTCCTCTCCCTGTCTGTTTCTTCCTCTCCTCGTCTGTCTTTCCTTCTCCCTCTTCCTCTCTCCCTCTCTCTTTTTCTATCTCTCCATTCTGAAATTTCCATATTGAACAAAATACAGATTTTTTTTCCCACAAAACTGCAATGTTTCTCTACCTACCTATTCTTTAAGAGTATAAGTTATTCCACAGATATTTGCAGATAGTGCAAATGACTTTTGTGATGTGACAATGATGTTACTTGAGAAGTGTTGGAAATTTTCAAACAACCCTTTTTACAAACTGGAGGCAAGGACTATGTTAAGAGACTCGGATGAGTATGATCATCAAACCCAGGGTGAGGTAAGGAGAAAATGATTCAGGTTATGGGTTGAGTCCACACTAATGAGGGGGAAGAACCACAGTGTTAATCTTGGAGACTTGAGGGAAAGTTTGATTTTATTTCAAAAAAATTTTCAGTAATGTTTTACAAAAAAGAAAGACAGAAAGAAAGAGAGAGAGGGAGAAAGAAAGAAAGAGAGAGAGGAAGGGAGGGAGGAAAGAAGGGAAGGAGGAAGGGAAAGAAGAAGGGAGGGAAGGAAGGGAGGAAGGAAAGGAGGAAGGAAGAAAGGAAGGAAGGAAGGAAGGAAGAAAGAAAGAAAGCTGTTCTGACATTTCAGTAAACACATCAGGGCGGGTAGCTGATTTTCTGACTCACATTTTCAATTTCCATTAAGCAGCTTATTCCCTCACAGATTGACTTATCTTGAATCCCGCCTAATTTCTTCCAGGACTTTTTTGACATGGGAGTGATCTCATGCTTCAATGGAAAGAGCAGCAGATTTGAAGTCTGTGCACTTAGGTTCATATCCCACTTCTATTTACTAAAACTTTTGGGTCTCCATTCCCTCATCCATAAAAGTAGGCTGGCCTAATTGGCTTGAAGGATTGTTTCCAGTCCTTAAACCATGATTCTACGAGTTTGTTGATAGGGCTGGCAAAATTCAGGGTCCTTTTTTAATGATGAATGCAGTGATGTTCATAAAAAGATATCCACAGTATATTCATGAAGAACTGGGAGATCAGACTGTCTGGACTTCAGTTTTCACATTTGTCAAAGAAACATGTTTGAATCAATGATTTCTTTCTGTTCTTTCCCACGATTTACCTTCTGCTTGGTCCCAGAGGGCCAACAAATGGAACAATGAAAAGAAGTTGAAAATTATCAAATTTAGCTTTAAGTCAGAAGCAAAAAACATCTTCCCAACAATTAAAACTGTCTCTGAGTGGAATGGGCCACCTCAGGAAGAAGTTGGTTTACATTCAAAGGAAGCCTTCAAGCAGTGACTGGATGACTATTTGCCCAGCAGATGTGTACTGGGGCCTCTTTTTTTCAAATATGGGTTACCCCAGATGGTCTCTGAGGTTCTTTCCAATTCTGAAACTCTATGAAATAATTGTAGAGTAGACAGATTACTCGGGAAGGTAGGTGGCTTTGTGGATAGAGTGCTGGGTTTGGAGTCAAGAAGTATCATCTTCTTGAGTTGAAATTTGACCTCAGACACTTAATAGCTGTGTGACCCTAGATAAATCAGTTAATCTCAGTTTACTCATCTGTAAAATGGAGGAAATAATAATCCCTTCAAATGAATTACTATTTTTAAAGTATACTATAAACCTTAAAGATTTCAAAAATTATTATTATTATTATTATTAGCTTTCTAGCTTAGTCTCCTGGTGTTGAAATCAGGGATAGAACAAAGTTCTCCCACTAGGAATCATGGAGGATTACTAATTCTGCAAGTTTTCTTTGCTTTTCCTACATCTGTGTGTCTTTTATATATATACATGTTGACCCATATCGCCTACAAACCACAAAATCATACAAGGTTGGTAACTAAATGGAGCATATACCAAGTGTTTTTTCACTGTGTTTCCTGAGCAATCCAGTAACACAGGTTTGAATATTATTGAATATTATGATGTTCTTTCCTGGTGGTATAGATGTCATGGCTTATATAAACTACTAGATTTTAAGGTCCTTGAGAAAAATGACAGTGTCTTATGGAAATGTATCTCCTTCTGGGCTTATTATTGATTGATGGATGAATCACCACTATAATTGTAAAACAAGGTCTCAAGGGCATTGGGAATGTGCTGGTAAATATTTAACAACCAGCTCTCAGGGGTGGATGGATGGAGGGATGGAAATATAGTAGGTATGACACATTTTTAAGTTTTGCATTACTAATGTTTTCCATCACTTTTTAAACATTTAATTTGTATTTCATTTTTTCTCAACTACATGTGAACAAAGATTTTTAACATTCTTTATTTAAAAAATGTTTAATTCCATATTTCCTTCCTTCCTCCTTTTTCTCCCAGCTTCTTGAGAAGGCAAGTAATTTGATATAGATTATATATGTGCAGTCATGCAAAACATTTCTATATTAGCCATGTTGTAAGAGAAAACACAGATCAAAATAACAAAAACACAATAATAATAAAGGAAGTAAAAAACAAAATACCTTTCACTTTTTAAAGTATAGATAATGAACTAAAAAAGGAAATGAAGCTCTGATTTGCAACATTTGCCTATTTCTGGGGTGTATACAAATATTCACACTGAAAATTTAATGATCAGCTGTTGTGAGCCCATTTGAATAGCACAGCCCTCAGCAGGGACCATTTCCTGTGCTTGCACATCCCAAAACAGTTTTCTTCATACATACAGCACAGAATGATGTAATATAAAAGGCACTATATTTAGAGATAAGAGAGCTGGATTTGAATTTCACTTCTTTCTTTAACTAACTCTGAGACATGAATAAGTCACTGAATGTCTAAATCTCAGTTTGCTCATCAGTCAAATGGAGGTAACAACATTTGTACTACCTACTTCACAGAGTTATGTAGAGGAAGAGTTTTGTTAGTCTCAAAAGTACCACATTAACCTTAGTTATTGTTTTTAAATATAGTAAATAAATATTTATTGAATGAATGGGGGTCACATGTGGGATCTGAGCCTATCGAGAGAAATGACATCCTCAACAGTACAAGAATCAAATTGTGGTCTTGTGCTGGTAAATGTTTAACAACCAGCTCTCTGGGGGTTGAAGGGATAGGAATACAGTACACATGACATTTTAAAATTTAATCTGCATTACTAATGTTTTTCCATCACTTTATTTTACATTTAATTTGTATTTCTTTTTTTCTCAACTAAATGTAAACAAAAATTTTGAAAATTTTGCAGAAAATAAACTATAAATCATAAACAATGTAAAAAGACAGGTGCATCCTGGCCTTCTAACTACTTCATAAACCGGCATGTTCTCCTTAGAGCCATTGTAGCAGAGACTGCTGGGCTGGTGAGACTTTCAGGGTAATGATTTCTATTCATTCATCAATAAGTTTCATTTATGAGTGTGACCAAAAATGTGACTGACCAGTCCTTCATTTTTGTTAGGTTTTGCTTGAGTGGGGGAAACAAATACCTTTCTATAAGTATATCTCATATTACTATCATGTTATAATAGATATCCAAGCTACACCCAAAGAAAGAACACTGGGAAATGAATGTAAACTGTTTGCATTTATGTTTTTCTTCCCAAGTTATTTTTACCTTCTGAAACCAATTCTTCCTGTGCAACAAGAGAACTGTTTGGTTCTGCACACATATATTGTATCTAGGATATACTGTGACATATTTAATATGTATAGGACTGCTTGCCATCTGGGGGAAAGGATGGAGGGAGGGAAGAAAAGTCAGAACAGAAGTGAGTGCAAGGGATAATGTTGTAAAGAAATATTTTTCAAAATTAAAAAAAGGGAATCGTAAAAAAAAAGAAAATGGAAAAAAATAAAAATAAATAAAAAGCTTTAATAAAAAATAAAACAACAACAACAACAAAAATAAGAGATATCCAATATGTTTCCATGTATTAACCTCAGGTGAAAAGAAAACACTTTTTTTTAGTTAGAAAGAGATATTTAAGTGGCAATAGCAATGTGAGTGATTTTAAGAAATATTTAGTTTTAGAAATCACATTTCTTTAAAAAAACAAAGAAATAGTTTGTCTTTTTAAAGTTATAGCTTAACAAATATAATAAAATACTCATTTCTGATAAACAGATGACAATTTTTTTTCTTTTGTAAATTTAAACTTTGTTCTCCATTTGCCTCTAATTGAATGGGGTGGAGTAGAGTTGCCTTCTCTGTAACTTTGCTTAAAACAGGTTTGAGAACCAACACATTAATGCACACAGTTATTTGTTTTTATAACACATGGTCAGACTACATCCTATCTTAACTTGCAATGTGATCCCTCCATCCTGGTATGATGCAATTCAGAGTCATAACCCACATTTTTCAAGCTGTCTTTCTGGGAGGTACGTCTTCTCTGGAATATCTTGCACAGAAGACATTCTCTTTCCACAGTCTCATGATACACTGTCATCTTTGGGAAAAAAGCCAGTAGTTCAGAAGTAGTTGGAAAAGCTATGCATTACTTTCAAGCAGGACAAACTGGGCATTCAACCAATTTGACAGGCGTGATTTCCATACCCTTTCAGGAAAGATTATAGCTGGGGTGTCCTTTTTTTGCTTGTCCATTATATTGGTAGACCATCTTGTCCTGGGCCCCCAGACAGTCAATCTGGCCTAATAGCTCCCAGTTGAGATTTTATTGGGTTGATATTGATCTAGAAAGCTTTATAGAATTTTTTATGTCCTTCTTTGTCCTGTCCTTAGAATTCAAAGAAATTAAAAGAAAACAGACAGCTAGGCAGAGCACTGGTCATAATTTGGCACTTGGAATCAGGAAGACAAGTATGAATGCTGGCTCTGCCTTTTACTGACCCTGAGCTAGTCACTTAATTTTTTTCTTTAAGTCTCAGTTTCCTTGTCTGTAAAATGAGAGGGTTGGATTTGATGACATCTATGATACTTTCCTAAGAAGCAACTCAGTGGATTAGAGTTCTAGGACCTGAACTCAGAAAGACCTGAATTAAAATCTAGCTTCAGATATCTACTAGGAACCTGTTCGTGATCCTGGACAAGTCACTTAACCCTGTTTGCCTTAATCCACTGGAGAAGGATATGACAAATTAATGTATTATCTTTGCCCCCCAAAAAAAACCCATTGACAGGTTTAGTGTGATATGGCCCATGGGGTAATGAAGATTCAGACCAAACTAAACAACAACAACAACAACAACAAAAACTACAAAGCACTTTTGAGCTCTAAAATCTATAATCCTTCTTTCAAATTTGTCAGAAGGAAAAACAAATGGGACATAGCACCATCCTAAGTGTGGACATTCATTCTGGAACTGCCATGGAAATCACATCTCCAAGGTTCAACCTCCATTTTATGCTGCTCAAATGGGGCTTCCTGGGTTAAATGACCAGAGCTCACAATCTATAAAGTGTCCTGGATATTAAGTAAGTCAGTTACACAGTATCACTCTGATCCTTTAAATAGTAAGTCACAAGTTCTCTTTAAAATACACATTTTGAAAGGTTAGGGGGAAAAGAGTTGAGAAGAATGAATTTGGGCCATTGCCAGTCTATAATTGTTGAGAAATAGCTTGCATTATTTTGCCAAACTCAAAACACAGCCAAGTTTTCTCATCTCTACATTAAAGAATTGTTAAGGACCTTATCTATTGACCCAAACTACTAAAGGAAAAGTAATCTAGGGGTTGAAAAGAATGCTTCTTTGGGGAAAAAAAAATCTGCTGCCAAATTATTGCTGGGATCTCTATGTATAATATTGGATGTCTAATGTTGGATATTCAATAATGTACAAGTGTGGACTTTGCAAATAAGTAAGGGAATGTTATACAAAGGACAGGAACTAATTAGCCTTATTAATTTGAACAGGGAGAAGAACAAGTAATGGGCTCTGGAGACAGCAGGGGAAAGCTGGGTTAAAGCATTGATAAAGAGGAGATCACCTCTCAGGCAGCCTCAAGAGGTAGAGCTTTAAGACTGTACCCCATGGTGATTTCAAGGTGGAGTAGACCTCAATCAGTGAGCAGAAGATCACATTCAGATACCCAGAAGAAAGGCACTATGAAATCAATTATATAAATAAGAAGTAGTATGGTACAGTGGAAAGAGCCCTAAAAATGTAATTATAGGACCTGGGTTCAGATTCCAGTTCCAGGATTTACAGAATGTGTAATGTTGGGAAAATCACTTAAATTCTCCAGGCCTGAACGAGGAAGTTGAACCAAATAGTGATGGAGATCCTTTTCAGCTCTAATTCTGTGAAGATATGATCTATTAATTTGATCGAGTTGTGAATGAGCCCTGGTCACAGCAACAATAAATGTTGGGAGTTTCTTATATTCTTCCCCTTTTCACTCTCTCCCTTTTCACTTCTTATGAGATTTCAGTTCTACCCTCTTTGTAAGCTAAGAGGAGAGGAAATCTAGCATTCTCAGACACATTCATGGTCCTATTAGTCTTTAGTAACCCTCAAAAGGGATACCACATGCCAAAAGTGGATTGTAAATCACAAACTACCAAAAAAATCAATAAAAAAAGTCAACAAAAAAATCTGGTGTTTTAAAAATATAAATTTAGAATATAACTGAGTCAGAAGGACTAAAGGTTATTGTTGAAGTCCTGCCTGAGTTTAAATTATTATTAATATAAATTATTTGATATTATTAATTTTATTTATTATTGATTACTAATATTATTTGTTGGTTATTATTTTGAAGTTTGACATTAAGAGGCTCTAAGAGGCTAGAGAGTATAGATATTTTGGGGTCCTTGCCTTTTAGGAACTGAAATCATCTTTACTGGGGGATAACTCAACTTAGGGAGTTTAGAATAAGCTATTTTTAAAAATTCTTCTTTTCATGTTCAAACATATGAATTGAGTGTTTGGCCAGTCCTAAAAATTGATAAAAATATGATTTAAAAAAACAAAGTGTGCTACCACAAATTCCCTAGATTTCAGGAATTCTAGGGATTAAGATGATTTTTTAGCTCCTAAAATCAATAGGTCAACATAACAATGCTAATAATTAGACTGTCATATTTGGAAAAAGAGGGACTTTTAAACTGGAACAAGTCTTGTCCTCCTCAAAAGGAGAATTCAGTCTCTTAGATTCTAACTTAATAGCATCCATTTCTTTGATAAAGCCTCTTGTTAGGGTACAACATGAGAGAAAGGAAGGAGGCAGATACTGGAGATCAACCATAAAGCTCTGGTTGTGTTATCTTTTATAAGGAGGCCAAAATAGTCTTCCTAAAGCAAATGCTGTAATGCAATTTCACTTCTCATGTTAAACTTGATATTTAAGGTATTAAAAGTGTTAGTAGAAGTAACAAACTATTGCTTATTGAGTAGGGAAGAACTATCTCTTCCAGAAGTCTTTCTTCTTCTATAATAGGTTGGACTATGCCCAAAATAGAGGCAACTGGATGATGTAATGGATGGGGTTGAAGATTTGAAGTGAAGACTTATCTTCCCGAGTTCAAATCTGGACTCAGACACTCACTAGTCATGTGATCTCTGGCACATCATTCAATCCTGTTTGCCTCAGGTCCTTCATCTGTAAAAATGACTGAAAAAAGGAAATGGCAAACCACTCCAAAACAAACAAACAAATAAACAAACAAACCCAAAATAGATCTCGAAATGTCAGATGCAATTCAAAAATGATTGTCTTCCTGACCCCAGGTCCAGTGTTTTATCCACTGGCTATTCTCTGCCTCATTTCTTATGTAACCTTAATCTCTGATTAGCATTGTCTCAGTCAAATTGAGACCTGTTAAAGAGTTTAGTTTAAAAAGTCCAAAGTCTCCCACTTTATCTAGGACCATCTCCAGTCATCTTGATCTATATCTGACCGCTGGACCCGGATGGCTCTAAAATAGACGAGTGACACAAATGACCTTGTACAACCTTCCCTCACTTAAATCCAATTCACTTGTACATCATGGCATTACCTCCCTGATGTCATGGTCTTCTTTGAGAATGAAGGACAAATAAAAACAGAAATTGCATTTAATGTGAATTGTATTCAAAATGCCTGGGTCTTATACCAACAAAGACATAAAGAAATAATCCCTGTTCTCAAGGAAATGGATAGGAAGTAGGGATAAAATGAACACACACACATATAAAGTGTATTACAAGAATCAGCTCATCACTAAGAATTATTTATTAAGCACCAATAATGTATCAGGCAATGTATTCCATACTGGGGATTTTAAAAAAGATATTCCTTACTCTCTGGGAATTTAAGTCTAATGGAAACATACTTGTAAACCATTATGTACAAACCAGATATATGCAGGACAAATTGGGGGTAATCAACAGAGGGAAGGCACTAGAATAAAGAAGCATCAGAAAAGGCTTTTTTTTTTAAACCTGGGTCTTGAAGAAAACCAGGGAAGCTGTTAAGTGTGGATAAGGAAGAACAGTCCAAGCATAGGGGGCAGCTAGGAAAATCACTGGAGCTAGAGATGCATGTCTTGTGGGAGCAACAACAAGGAGATCACTGTGACTGTGTTGCAGTTTTGTGGTCAAAATGTGCAGCTGTAGACATCACTACAGATGTTCATAGGGACTATTTGTGCCTGACTTGTAGAAGACTTTTGAGCTCATATTGGTGTGATAAGCCACAGTTAGACACACTATAACTTGACCCGGACATAGTGATGTCATTTTGGTCCTTTTCAAGAACAAAGGATGACAACTAATCATTGAAGTTTTGGGTGGATAAATAAGGTGTAAGAATATTGGAAAGGCAGGGGGAGTCCAAATTAGGAAGGTACTTTAATGCTAAACAGATAGATTTTCTATTTGATTCTAGAGCTAATAAAGCTTATTGAGTGGAGTGGGGAGAAGTAACACTGTCAGATTTGCTTAGGAAGATCACTTTGGCTTCTGAAGAGGGAGAGACTTATGGTATTCAAAAACCTTTTGATTATTTTTTTCTTGACCGTTATTTAGTTTTAGTTTCATGTATAAGAATTTTAACTGTAGCTGAGTTTTCAAGTGTAATGACTATGATCAAGAGATCCTGGGGTGTCTCTTATAGATCTAGACTGTATCCTTTTTGTGGGGCCCTACTCTTGCTCCTTGCCCCAAGGGAAACAACCCACTTTAACCAATCAGGGGCTTTTCCTGATTACCTCAGATTACCCATAAATATTAGAAAACTACTCCTGAGAATTCATCACAACTGGAGCTTTCTGAGTGTAACTGATTATTATAGATTTCATACTATTTAATGGTTTTATCAGAGGTCCCGAGATGTCTGGATAACAGTAAGTCATATGAGTATGTACTTTAAGATTTTCAAAGCACTTTTCTTATAACATCTATGTTAAGTAGATAGTGCAAGTATCTTCATTTTATAGATGACAAAACAGGCTCAGTGAGATCAGTCACAACTAATAAGTATATAACTTATACTTAACTAGTCATAACTAGTAAGTATATAAAATAGGATTTGAATCCAGGTCTTGTGACACCAGATTTAGTGCCACTGTATCTCACTGCATCTGGGATCTTTAGGTCCCTGATGACTAACATAATTAGTCTAGTCTAGTCTAGACTGCTCCAATTAGTTAGATTAGATGTAAAACATAATGGGACTACACTGTCATTGAGACTAAATCTATGCCTAACCCTACAAGGAAAAGGTAATGCTTTGTCCAGAGTATCCTAAACAAGGAGTCAGAAGTAGATCATAGGTATATAAACGAAATGCTTGATGATTTACACATAGAGATGAAAAGAAGCCAGAACTAGATGAATGTCTGCAATTCAGGAGGGGGCTTTGAGACTGTGTTTACTTGACAGTGGTCTTATAAGCCCTCAAGATCTGTCCTCCAATCCCGAGCCAAAAATTCCTGTGAGTCTGCCATTAATAAGATTCTAAGGAAGATTTCCTATCCATATAGGTGACACTCCTATTACCCCAAATGCACCCTAAAACACATGAACTTTACAGGATTCCTCTATGAGCTGGGGCAACTCATCCACAATCTCCAAGGAATCTGACAATTTAGACAAGGTCAGAGGGAGTTGAATGAGTTAATAACTGTGTGCAACTGGGGCTTTCCCTCAACACTTTCACACACCCAGAGACATTTTAAAGTCTAGCATCTGGGCTCCTCTGTCTTCCTATTTCCTTTACAGTCTTATAGATAAACTCAGACCAGCCCAGGTCAACCTTCTGGTGAGCTTCTGAGAGTCGCCTGTCAGATGTATACATGTCAACACACCACCTGTTGGCAGGAAACCAATTTCTCTCCTATTTCTTTTCCCCCTGGGAAGTGTCTCTGTTTCTGGCATCTGTCCCTAGTACTCCTCCATAGCAGATGGAGACAAAGAAGTCATTTCATTTTTTTCAAAGCCATGTCTTCCCCTTTAGTCAATAAATTACTTGTGTCATCTCTCTGGGGCTATGCTGTCTCCTTCCTGTTTCTGTGTTTCTTTCTGTATTTGAAAGCTATTGTTTTTATTTTGTCATGGCCTCCTAACTCATCTTCTTGTCAATTCTTATGCCTTGTTTCTCTTTAGACTTCCTTTATTATCCCCACCCCCCATCTTCTGTAGTTTCATAAAAGGATCTCTCAAGTAATAATGCCTTTAAAAGGCATGAACAACTGAACTTGGAGTCAAGAGGACTTGAATTCACATCTCACACTTAACATTTATTAATTGTGTAACTCTGAACAAGTTTCTTCATCTCTCTATATCTGTTCTTCATGTATAAAATGAAAATAATAATTCTCCTAGTACTTGCTTGATATGTTGTTGTGAAAATCAATGGATGTATGTAAAGAACTTCAAATTTCCACACAGTATGTGTGTGTGTGTGTGTGTGTGTGTGTGTGTGTGTGTGTGTGTGTGTGTGTTGTGTACAAAGTCTACCATACAGGCTCTTCTTTCCTACTGTTTCCTTTACAATCCTACCTCATCAGTCCCTATATCTATATCTATATCTATCTATATATGTATTTGAATATATCTATCTAGATATCTAGATAGGTATATACATACATATATGCACACTCTAATATAATATGCATCAATTGGGGTCCCCTGCTCCCCAAGGCAAATTTTACTGATTAAAAAAATGAATACATGACTTTCAATTTTCTATGCCTTTTGTGATTTATTTTTCATCAATACATTTTCATTAATACATCATATTAATACCTGACATTTAATCTTTTCTTTTGCTTGCCTTCCTTCTTACTAGCTAAAGATATTAAGTGAGAAAACCAGGAAGTACTGTCTCTGCTATGCCAACTGCCAGACATTTCCAATAAGACTAAGACATTAGAGATGGATGCCTGCTGACTAGCAGAAACTTCCTAGCATGCTCCTCCTAGATCATGGATGAGGTTTGCCCTGATCTTGGGACTGGTAGATGGGATGAATTTGACTTATGAGCCCTTTCTTCTCACCTCTGGACTTTAAAGAGAAGAGAGAAGTGGGAGCAGGGGAAGTGAGGGGAAGGCTGCTGCCATAAGGTCAGTGGTGAGGTGAGGTAGTATGGATGAATGACTAGGCTCATTGAGGGAGAATCCTGCACTACTAACATTCATTGGGCATACAGATGAAGGCTTGTAATTCTTTTCTTTTCCCTTTGCCTCTCTCTCTCTCTCTCTCTCTCTCTCTCTCTCTCTCTCTCTCTCTCTCTCTCTCTCTGTCTCTCTCTGTCTCTGTCTCTCTCCGTCTCTCTGTCTCTGTCTCTCTCACTTTCTTTCTCTATCTCTCTGTCTCTGTTTCTGTCTCTGTCTCTCTCTGTCTTTCTCTGTCTCTCTATCTCTCCTCTGTCTCTCTCTGTCTCTCTCTCTGTCTCTGTCTCTCTCCGTCTCTCTGTCTCTGTCTCTCTCACTTTCTTTCTCTATCTCTCTGTCTCTCTGTGTGTGTCTCTCCTCTCTGTCTCTCTCTGTCTCTCTGTCTCTCTCTCTGTGTCTCTCTGTCTCTTTGACTTCCTCTCTCTCTCTCTCTCTCTCTCTCTCTCTCTCTCTCTCTCTCTCTCTCTCTCTCTCTCTCTCTTTCTCTGTCTTTCCCTGATCTATAGGATGAGTGAAAGCTTCTGAGACTGCTATTTGTCCAGGCATAAGGAGCTTATTTTTATTTCTTAAAAGTGTGTTTACTCTTTTCTATTTAAAAATTTACTTTTTCTCAAGTCAGCAAATGTGATAAAGGTATTGATTAATGAATGGCTAAGCTGAGGGCATTGTATTGCTTGAATCCAACATTGAATCAAATGGGATACATTCTTAAAATGCTGTATTTTGCCAAAGCAAAACTTCTTTCTGGGGACTTAGATCTGAAAAAGAGAATTATTGATTCCTTTTTACAACTTTCCAGGGAAAAGAAAATACATTCATTAGTGTCTCTCTGGGCAAATAAGTTAACAACAATGGTTGAATAGTTAACTGGCTAATCTAGCATTTACCTTTACTCTGGCCTGGTTTGAAAGGAAAATCATCTCTCCCAAGAGAATGTTGGAGAAAAATGTGTAGAGAGAAAGTCACACCTCAAAGAGGGGAGAGAACAAGTCACTGACAACCTGCCCGCCTTTTTAGCAAGCAACAACCACCCCTGCTACAATAAGATCATAGATGGGGCACTCTAAGCAATTTCAGAGAACATCTAGTCCAAGTTTGGTTTAAAAAGGAAGAAATTGAGATCGAGACTTTTCTTATATATTAGACAGATCATCATCATCATCATAATTTATGTAGTACTTTCAAGTTTAAAAAGCACTTTTATAAATATTATCACATTTGATTTTAACTACAACATTGTTAGGTAGAGATTATTATTAAAATTCACTTTTTATAGCTGAGGAAATTAAAGCAGATGCAAATTAAATAACTTGCGCATAGTCACATAGCAAAGGAGGAGTCTGAGATAGGATTTGAACACAGGTCTTCTTGATCTAGCATTCTATTGATTGTGCTATCCCGAGGAGCTTCAGAAATGTCAGAAGTGGTCATTGAATCATAGGTTCATGGACTCCAGAGAGCCAATGCCTTTTCCATTTATATCCTGACATTCTTTTCATTAGACAAAGTGATTTTTAGGAGTCATAATACAGATGATAATTATCCTGCCCTGGTCTTTCAACTTTTTTCCAGGAACTGAAAGAGGCAGGATTTTTAAATGACTACTTGAGTAGACTGTGAGGCAGCTAGACTGTATGGCATAGTGAAAAAAAATTATGTTTGGAATCAGGATGAATTCAAATCCAGTCCCAGATATGTAAGGAGAAGACATTTAATCTTTTCTTAGTCTCAGCTTCCATGTCTGTAAAATGATGATAATAATAGCACTAATTCCCTCCTCTTCTGGAGATAAAATGAGATATCCTTTGAAAAGTATTTTGCAAACCTTAAATTGATATTTAAATGCTACTTTTTTTTTTTATAATTACCACTTTTACCTGGCCAGTTGGATTCTCTCCTCACTATAGGATTATTTTTTCCTACTTCATAGTATATTACTATTACTAGTTAAAGATAGTTTTCAACATTAATTTTATAAGATTTTGTCACAGATTATACATGTTATTATATGTAAACATATATTATGTATCTATATATTATATGTAAATATACAAATATTAAACATATTGTTATACTCTCACTATAGAGTTATAAGGTAAGCTTAGTGAAGTGACAAAATGAAAGAACATGATGGAGTCTAGATTTCAATGAATTTTATCTTACTTCTATTGTTTAAACACCTCTGACCTAAGGGAAATCAGGTAATCACAAGTGGTATTTTAGTTTTCCCTCTTAAAGAGAATCTAATAATAACAACTTCATAACAGAGCTTGGGTATCTCTTTCAAAGACTGTTCCTGATACCCCTGTTACTGTATTGATGCTCTCTGTCTTTGGTTCTCTTCTCCCTTGGTTCTTGGTCTCTCTTTCTCTCCCCCCCCTTTTTAAATATGTATTATTTAATTTACTTATGTTTGTACATGGTGTATCCTCCCTTCCCCACCTCCAAAGAAGAATACGAAATTTTGGAGGACAAGGATTGTTTTGACTGTCTTCTGTATACATAGCCTAGTCTCTAGGATGCAATATGCAGTTAAATAAATACATCTACTATTCCATTGAACTGAATTCCCATTTTAAGACATTTTCTTTACAATGGCCATAAAAATATAGTGCAAAAGTTCTTACACTTATTTTGCAGAAAACTGAGTAACCAAGAGATCTAAAGATGGCCCTACAGCTACTAAATATTTATGGGAAGATTTAAACACAGATCTCCTGACTTCACATTCAATACTTTCCCCTCTATGGCACACTTACTCTCTTAAAAATAATCTAATACAGACATAGACCAACATTTCACATCCTATAGGAAGATAAGGTGGAAATAGATATATGATTTAGACATAAATGATGATACTATAAACAAATTGGGAGAGAAAGGTATAGCTATCTGTCACATCTTTAGGAAAAGGAGGAATTTATATCCAAATAAGAGATAGAGAGCAGGGGCAGCTAGGTGGCACAGTGGGTAGAACACCAGTCCTGAAGTCAGGAGGACCTAAGTTCAAATCTGACCTCAGACACTTAATTCTTCCTTTGCACAAACAAAAACAATGCAGCCAAGATTAGAAGAGAAGCAGAAAGCTGGAAAATAATTTTTACAGCCAGTGTTTCTGATAAAGGCCTCATTTCTAAAATATATATAGAGAATTGAATCACATTTATAAGAATAAGTCATTCCTCAATTGATAAACGGTCAATGGATATGAATAGACAATTTTCATTTGAATAAATTAAAGCCACTTATAGTCATATGAAAAATGCTCCAAATCACCACTGATTAGAGAAATAGAAATTAAAACAGTTCTGATCTATCACCTCACATTTATCAGATTGACTAAGATGACAGGAAAGATAATGATACATGTTGGAGGGGAAGTGAGAAACTGCCTCACTAATGCATTGTTGGTAGAGTTGTAAACTGATTCTGGAGAGCAATTTGGAACTGTGCTCACAGGACTATAAAACTCTGCATACCCTTTGATCCAGCAATGCCAATATTGGGTTTATATCCTAAAGAGATCATAAAAGAGGGGAAAGAATCCATTTTTCCAAAAATGTTTGTAACATTTCTTTTTGTGGTAATAAGGAATTGGAAAGTAAGTGGATGCCATCAATTGAGGAATGGCTCAATAAGTTATAATATATGAATATAATGAAATACTATTGTTCTATAAGAAATGATGATCAGCCTGATTTCAGAAAATTTAGAAAGACTCACATGAACTCATGCTGAGTGAAGTAAGTAGAATCAGGAAAAAAATTGTACACAGCAATAGCAAGATTGTATGATGATCAGCTCTGATAGATTTAGCTCTTCTCAGAATAGTGGTGATCCAAGGCAATTCCAATAGACTTGGGAGGGAAAACATGATCTGAATCCAAGGAAAGAACTATAGACAATGAATGCAAATCAAAGTACTTTTTTCACCTCTCTCCTTATTTCCTTTCTCATGATTTGCCCTTTTGTTCTGATTTTTCTTCTCCAGAATGACTCACATGGAAATATGTTAAAAATTAGGTTATACATGTAAACCTAAAATAAATTAAATTATATTTTTTAAAATCTAGTACATTCAGTAAATGTAAATTTAACTTCAATTGCACAAACATATCAAGCAATTACTGTGTACAAAGTGGTATGAGTAAAAAACCAAATGAAACATAATTAACTAAATTTAGGAGTTAATTATGGAATCTCTTTTCTCTTATTGCTGTCATTTTTAGGCACTTCCTTTATAGTAAATTGACCCACCTTGTAGTAGCCCTTGGGGTTTGTCAAATGTTGTTTGTAGAGGCTTCTAGTGAAAGTATAAAAGCAAAAATTACCAAAAATATTAACTAAAATAAACTTTGCAGTAAATATCATAGGGGAGGTGGGATTTGATTGATTTATGATTTTCGTCTAATCAACCAATACTTATTTTGTACAAGGCTCTTGGATAGTTGCTAAAGAATACAGAAAAATAAATAAAACATAGGGTTTTTGTACAAGAAGTCTCCAATCTATCTAGGCGATCAATTTATACTAATAACATTCAAAGCAGAGCCTAATGCTTACATGGAAGAATTACAAAAATAAAATGCTATGAGAGTTTAGAGGAGCGGGATTGATTACAACTATAAGGGAAGCCTGGTGTGTAGCTAGGAAGGCTTCATGGAGTAGGTGGTATCCAGGTAATTTTGGAAAGAAAGTAGGATTATAAAACACAAAGACGGGGACAAGAACATTACAAGCTTGTATAACAATTTAAGTAAAAGTCACAGAGATGAGAAAATATGGGACATGTTCATGGGATGGTGACTATGATGTCTTTAGAATACAGAAGAAAACATGAAAGTCAATAGACAAGGTTGGAAAGATAGATTGGAGTCAGATTCTAAAAAACCTCGAATGGCTAAGATGTATAGTTTATAATCAGAAAGCAATGGTAATACCCTGAAAGTTCTTTTGAAAATAAGACTACTTTGGCCATAGTGTGTAAGATAGTGGGGAGAATAAAGAAACTAGAGGCAGGAAGAACAGTTAGGAGTCAATTTTACTTATCAAAATAATAGAAAATGAGGATCTCAACTAGGGTGGTAGTTGCAGGAGAATTAAGGAGAGAATAGATATAGCAGTTATTGTTCATTCAGAATCAATTAGTAAGTAATTAAATGTGTAGGTAAAAGGATGGAGTAATTGAAAATGACTTTACTTAGAAGTGATTTAAAAGTTGATGAAACCATCAATAAGAACAGAGAAGTTGATTAGAAGCTAATTTTGAGGAAAATATGTATTGTTCAGTTTGGGAATATTTAGTTTTGTCAAACTGTTTAATGTGACATACTATCTAATCAATCAAAAATATTTATTGTTCCTACTATATACCAAGCATTTAATCTTGTTTGTGAAACAATCAGCAGGCCAGTGTTATTGGATGAAAGAGATATGTATGAGAGTAGGTATAAGAAGAATAGAAAGAGTAAGGTATAAGAAAACTGGAAAGATAAACAGAGGGTAAGTTATGAAGGGCTTTGAATAGCAAGGACAGAACATTTTGCATTTGCTTCTGGAGGCAAAGGGAAGATGTAGAGTTTATTGAGTAAGGAGGAGTGATTAGACCTGAATTTTAGAAAAATCACTTAAGTGACTTAAAAGATGTATTGGAGAGGGGAGAGGTTTGAAGCTGGAAGACCTACCAGTGGTTATTGCAACAGTCCAGGTGAAAGTCTGCACCAGAATGGTGGCAGTGTCAGAGAAGAGAAGGGGAAAATAATGGGGAGATGCTACAAAGATGAAATCAATAGACTTGGACAACCAATTAGATATTGGGGGCAAATGGGGATGTGAGAGAGTAAAGAATCCAGAATGACTGTGTGCCTAAGGAACTGGGAGGGTAGTGTTGCCCTCTCTGGTAATAGGGAAGGTAGGGAATGGGGAGGATTTAAGGCAAAAGATAATGAATTCATTTGGGACATGATTAGTTTAAGATGTCTACTAGACATTCAGGTCTATATGTCTGAAAAGCAGTTGGAGAGATGAGATTGGAGGTTTGCAGGGAAACTAGAGTCAGGATAGTTAGATATGAGAATCATCAGCATATAAAAGGAATTAAATCTATGAGTATTGATGAGATCAAAGTAAGTAGCATAGACAGAGAAGAGAAGAGGGTCCAGGACAGAGCCCTTAGGAGCATCTAAGTGACAAGGTATAATCTACAAGAGGATCCAGCAAAGAAGACAGAGAAGGAGTAGTCAGATAATTGGACAAGAACCAGGAGAGAGTAGTGTCCCCCAAATCTACCTCCATTTTTTGGTGGTAGAGGGGATGCTGAAGGTTATTCCAAAGTTACTTTATTGGCATAGGGAATGTCTAATGTGGAAATTTCCTTTACTGAACCAGATGAACAATTCATCTGCCAATCCAGAGCAAAAAGAGACTGTGACTTGACAGTAGTCAAATAAACAGAATGTTATAGAGGCAAGATTTGAAACCAATTTTTTGTGATGCTAAGGCTATACTTCTATTCCCTATACCATGTTGTCAATAAGTTTTCCATTACCTCCAATAATTAACAGAGTGGACTGCAAATGAAAATTTAAAAATATAAATTTTAAAAATCTCAGACACCTTTGTACTTATCAATTAATCAATGGAAGTTTATTAAGTGCCTACTAAGTGCCAGGCACTGTGCTAAGTGCTTATTTAGACTTCATATCCTTCAATTGCAAAATCACTCTAATTTCACAGAAACCATTCATCTAACTGTCCCATGAGGGTGTATGTATGTTGAGAACAGGCTAGTCTTATAAGATGTTTTGCTCTGCTCAGGAGGAAAGTAGTCTGCCACAATAACCTATTATTACCTTCTCCCAAGTTAGTGGGTCAGTCAAGGGCACACATCATCAGCATGCACATTCATAGACATACTGCTTAGCTCTAGGAGTGGTCCCAAACAAAGTTTATGAGCCCTAATCAGATGTACCATGCAACCGAATGCCTGAAGCATTTCTTGTTTTGGTCTGAAGTAACTTGACTAAAAATATATCCTCCCTCCCAATCAGGACCTGCTCCCTGTTGTTTCCCTCCCACTTCCACAGCTAGGGATCCCGGGTATGTCTTTGACTTCAAAGGTCTCCCAGTTCTTTAGAACATGAGTTTACACTAGTGTCATGGATTGCCTTGTAGATTTGTGGTCTAGCTATACATAATAACAAGGGCAAGGTGTGATTATGGTTTTGTTGATGGTAATGGTGCTGGTGATGATGGTGGTGGTGGTGGGTGGTGATGATGATGTTATCATCTGGGTCTGCACACAAACCCAGGATGCTTCAGGACATTGATAGTCAGGTGGACATGCACAATCAGCCCAATATGCATCTGGTGTTCACATCTAACTTGTTTGTTTCAACTTGATGGCATTAGGCAATTGAAGGGAGGTCAGCTATCAAACTTGTTTCAAACTCTGCTCTCTTGCATTTAAACATACTGAGATTCCAGATAATAATCTTAGAAATTGCTTGGCAAGGAAATGGGGGAAGGTCTGGGATAACCCAAATATATGAATTTGAAATTCCACCTGCTTTCTCAGTTGCATAGAAACTTAGAATTTTAGATTTGGAAAGGACTTTAGAAATTATCTTGTTCAATCCTCATTTTTTAGAAAAGAAGAATCTGAAATGTTTACCAACAGGGAATAGAAACTGAATCTTCTAACTTCCTTCTCAGAACTTTTTATCATCTTCTGACCTCCACCATTAGAAAATTATGCCTCAATTTCCACATTTGTAAAATGAGCCTTGTATAGCAGAAATGCACTGAGGGGACAATGTGTCATATTGGGGTCCTGCCTTTGATCATTGACAAATCACCTCAACTCTCAGAATCCCAGGAAAATTTCTGAAAAATCCTCATGAGAATCTGATGAGTTGATGATCTATGTAACAGGACAGAGTTTCCACATAGAGTGTTCCCCACACTGATTTTATCAGGGTCATAGTGGGAAAATGACAGGTTCTATACTGTGGTACAAAGAAATAGTTTTCCTTCTGGAGGCAAAGGACCTGTGTTCAAACTTCATCTTCACCTCTTACTACTTATTGGAGTAATCTTGATCATCTTTAAAATTTGAGGATGAGTCCCTTAATTATATTTTCCCTCTTTTTGTATCTTCAGCACTTAATGTGTGAAACATAATAGATGCTCAATAAATGTTTATTGATATTGACTGATTGATAAGTGGCCTATGAGCTCATTTTTAATTCAATATCTGTTTCCTTGATCCATAATAATAACTATCAAGAAAACAAGGAAAACCTCCGTGAAATTTTCTGAGATTTGAAAGCATTTCTTACATATATTTACTAATGAAAATGACAGAAGTCATTTTGTCCAAAACCTTTATTTTTTTTTTAAAGAAGCAGCAGATGAGGGTCATAGGCACACAGAGTTGTGTGGCAGAATTTGAACCCTGATTATCTCCACTGCACAATGCATGATATTTTGTTGTTATTGTTTAATCATTTTCAATCATGTCCAACTTTTCATGACCCCATTTGGGGTTTTGTTGGCAAAGATACTGGAGCAGTTGGCCATTTCCTTCTCCAGTTCACTTTACAGTTGAGGAAAACGAGCACACAGGGTTAAGTAACTTGCCCAGAGACACAGATCTAGTAAATGTTTGCGACTGCATTTGAACTCATATCTTCTTGATACCAGGCCTGGCACTCTATCCACTGTGGTATCTGTTACAAAAATGCAAACTCCTTAAGCTTGTGAGCTTCTGTTCTTTCTACCAATGATTCTCCCTATTCCTTATATAACTCTTTGCCTCCCCTGCTATCCTCCGTCTGTCTCACATTTTTTCACTCCAGTAGGGAAAATGTTTTTTCCTATTTGGGATTTCTCTTTTCTCCCAGTGCACTTCTCCTTGCCTAGAATGTGCTCTCTCTCTGCCAAACCATGTTCTTCTAAACATTGCTCAAGATTTTCCTCTTTCATAAAACTTTTCAACACTCAAGTCCTCATCCACCCTATGATCACCCCTAATACGTCTCAGCCAGATGATGCTCACTACATTCATAGTTATATCTATGCTTTGCAGAAGCAGAATGGGCCTGAAAAATTAGTGTGTTGGGCATTTATCTCATTTCTTGAATATTCATTTATCATCACACCTTGTCTGGTTAATCAATCTTCTTTTCTGTTCTTTCTCAACATCATTACTGTAGCTCCTCCAACATTCTATGCCCTTCCCCACTGATCTTCCAACTTCCTCACTGGATTTAAAATAACTATATGCTTTAGCCTCTGTTCCCAGTGTTTCCCCATAATCCTTCTAGAGTTAATTCCTAGCAAGGACTGGGATCTGAAATTAAAAGCTTCTTTTCTTGCCTCCCAGCAATAATAGTAATCCACCTACTGACCTATGGCATATCACTGTAATATATGTTATAAGTTCTATCCCTTTGTATTTAAAATAATGCTTTGTACACAGTAACCATTTCAGAAATGACTGTTGCATTACCTGTTAATATAATGTAATTCCCATTCTTTGAGAAATCATCATTTCACTGGTGTGAGCATTTCTTCCAACAACATGGATCACGATATCTTAGTAGAATTTTTTTTGAGTTTCTGTACACACACATACATATAATGTATATATATTATATGTGGAATATACAATGAAATATGTATTACATATGTGAATATATATGTGAAATATAATATTGATATATAAATTTTATTTTGTTGATGTCCTTTGTAACCCTACTAAACCTAACATGGTGTTCAATACATATCAGAAGCACTGTAAATTCCAGTGCTACTTATTGACAGATGGTTGGAACAGTGAACAGGTTATTGGATCTAGAACTAGGAAAGCCTTCTTTAGTTCAAATATTGCTTCAAACATATACTAGCTGTGTGACTCTGGACAAGTCATTTATTTACTATTTGTCTCATTTTCTTCATCTATAAAATGGATATGAGAATAGCACTTACCTCTTAGCATTGTGAAAATAAGGTGAGACAAAGTTAAGTACTTTGCAAACTTTAAGGTACTATATAAGTACAATTATAATTTGGGCCACAGACTTTGTCATGGTTGTGCTTAGTTTTCTATTCACCTCAAGCTTTAGAATTAAAGTAATACCCCTGTGAGCAGTCTCATATGTTTCAGCTGCCATTCTTTAGGTTATGTATCCTAAAATCCTGAAGTATGCCAGGAAACTCCCTCTATACCCAAATACAAATAAAAGTGAAGAACACATATTCCAAATTCACCTTCTCTTTCTCAGTCCAGGCCACTCCACCTCTAGCTCCTCAGAATTCATGAATATGAAGTACTTTAATGATATATACATATAGTTTGGATTGTGTTGTCCTGAATATGCTTTTATTGATACATAGAATGGATAACTGAAAGAGACCTTGGAAATAGTCTAGTCCTATTCCTTTATTTTATAAATGAAGAATGTAAACCTTGAGAAGATAAGAATCACCTGAAATTAATAGTAAAAAAGGCAGAATTTCAACTTAGCTCTCTAATCCTAATTAGTGTTCTTCCCAATCAGTGATTAAGAATAGATAAGAAATATGGCCTCTTTTACCTAGTGCAAAAAAAAAAAAAATCAGTCTGGGAGGGGAAGATCCTCAGGGTTTTTGGCCAAAACAGAAACATTTTCCCCAATCAGAGTCCAAATAATGAGCAAGTGAAGCTTGGTCTGGGACCTATTGTCCCCCTATTGCCTGAGAGCCAGAGCCATTGGGGTTAAGGTGAATCTTTTGATTTTTCAGTCATTTACATTTTTTGGGCAGAGTACCCACAGGAAGGTATTAAGGTCTTCAAACACATAGGCTGTGGAGGGGAAAGTGAGGCTGGCTGGTGACTTGGCACAGTTCTTCCTCATTTAAAAATCAATTCACTTGCATGTCATGTCATCACCTTCCTGATGTCATGGTTCCCTTCAAGAATGAAAGACGAGCAACAACAGTGTTCTTCCCTCTACATTATGGTCAAATTTAAATTCTATTTTCCCCACCCTAGTGTTCACTCCCCCACTAACTATGTAGAGAGAAGGAGAGAGAATAAGAAGGAATGAAAGGGGAGGAGGAGAGAGTAGAATAGGATATTTCTCCTACAAGATAGGAAACTTCTTAGAGTATTACTTAATATTTATATCACAGGTATTTCGGGAAGATTAGAGGCAGTATCCCTTTTCTTGTAACTTGGGGCCCAGATTCCAGTTATTCTGCATTCACTCATTTTACTCCCACCCACTGGCAATTCCCTCTTTCTTAGCTCCAACAGTTGTCTACAAACCACTTAGACTTCAAGTTGTAATGAAGAATAAAAACAATCTATTTATGGTAGCACGCTTTGTGATATCAAAGAAATATATGACAAGTAATCACTCTCAGCTCTCATAGCCCAAAGAAAACCACTTCATTTCTTCCCAAACTCCCAGGGGATGAAAGGTAGTGGGTTTGGCCCATTAATGATACCATAGCTTGGCTCTAACTTGAAATGTAGGAATAGCAACTTGCCCACAACCACAGGAACATTACATTGTTGAGATTTGGAAACAGCTGATACTGTTGCTACTGAATATTGAAACACTGTTGTGTATGAGCCCTGTTTTTATGTGGAAATTGTGGTCTATCTCAGCGTCCAGAGGAATATGGGCCACATTGAGTCTGTAGGGTAGACATGGGCAGGAGTGATGGAATCTTCTATTTCCACCCCAGTGCTTAATAGCTGACCTTGATAGGAGGGGAAGATGAATGTACTAGTATAATACTTGGGACAGGCATGCCATTCTAACTTCCTCTCCATGGCTTCTTATGTCATTTCTCTCTTCTCTCCAGGGTTGCTTTAAAAATGTCCCATATCTATTTATTATCTCTTCTTTCTTCTTTATCTGTCCCTTTACTCCCTCCAACCTACTATATCCAAAGGTCAAAACAGCGGCCAGGTATTGAAATACACCCTCTTTATACTTGACATGACCCTGAACAGAATAGAAGTAGGAATGTACAATAGATTCTTCTTGAAAAATGACTGTTATAACTCCCTGACTTCTTCCCATTTTGATCAGGACCATAAAATTATATACCTTATTCAAATTTAACTTCTATTAAAGGAAGCTTAACGTTTTTTCTTTATATTCTAGGATCATTGGATATTAGATATGGGAGAGAATTTGGAGCTCCCCTAATCCAATCCTCTCCTCTTACAGATAAGATTCAAAGAAGCTAATGACTTTCCCTGAGATCACATAGGTAGTAAATGGTAGACTTGGGTTTTAAACCCCAGGTATGCAAGTCCAAATGTAATTTTTTAATATCATTCCAGGCTGTCTCTCCAAAGTTAATCAAAGGCCTCCCCTTGAATGATAGAACAAGTCAAGATGTAAGTGTCTCAACTGTTCAGTCTCCTGTCAAAGCAAATTCCATTCAATCCTGGGATGCTGATTTGGTTACAATTTGCTCCCAAAACCAAAAGTCTCTGCTCTGAATGTTTTCTCTGGTTTTTAAGCAGCTGACAGTCTAGTTACCTGCTTCAGAGATTTTTCTAATGTGATATTATGGAGGATTCTATATTTCTACCCTCAGTGAGATTATTCAAGTCCCTCTGACCAAGGGATTAATCACTTAACATCATGTTAATCCAAGAGAATGAAAAACTTCCTTTGGATTTAAATGCTTACCTGTCTCCTAGGGTGCCCTACTCAGTTCATATACACAATTCATGAATGAGTCATCGGATGCATTGGGCTTTTCATTGGCCATTACTGCCTTTCCTTTTATTCCCAGTCATTCAGTCAAATATCTAATGATGCTAATTTAAGGCCATAGACTTTGAGAAGAAAGGAATTTCCTGGTATTACAGATAAGAAAACTGATACTCAGGGAGTTTTAAATGCCTTATATAACATTATACAGTTAGTGAAGAGCAAGAAAGTAGGATTTTTATCCAGCTCCCATGATTCCAAAGCCAGTGCTCTTTCCACTGTACCACATCACTAGTGAATAAGTTCATAGTCAGTGAGAAGTAATATAATAGGGTAGAAAGAGAACTAGCCTTGTAGTTATAACAAAGACAGATTTTATTCTTAGTTCTGACCCTTAGAAGTTGTGCCATCTTGAAAAATCCACTCAGCCCCTATGAACCTCATTTTCCTCATCTATAAAAAAGAAGCTGGGGCAGCAAGGTGGCACAGAGGATAGAGTGCCAGGCCTGGAGTCAGGAACATTTCCTCGTCCTTAGTTCAAATTTGTCCCTGGTCATCAACTAGCTATGTGACCCTAGGCAAGTCACATAATTCTGTTTACTTCAATTTTCTTGTCTGTCAAATGAGCCAGAGGAAATGGCAGATCACTCCATTATCATTGCTAATAAAACCCTAAACTACTGAAATAGAACTAATCAATATTTACCTATCAGTATCACAAGATAACTGTGAGGAAAGAATCTGGCATGTGGTAAACCCTTAATAAATACTGATTAGAACTAAAAGTGATATCAAAATGTATTATTTTGATTACCATGATTGGTTGTATGACTTTCATTATTAACATCCTCAACTCTCAAAATTAAGAAAGTTGCTTATTATCTATCTCACAGTGTCAAAATGTGTGGAGAAGTTGTACTTGTAAAAGTTTGAAATAACTGGGGAACAAATTCTACAAGTCAATGGAAGGATCGTATGGATTTTGATGACTAGCACAATCTCAGAATCTCCAGTTCTCTCAGAAGTTTCTCTGGAGGACTCAGTTTTATTAACGATGACAGATCCATAACAGTCAAATCCCATTGGTGTTTAATATGTCTCAGAACTCTGGCAATATGGCCTGGTATATAAGACCCTCTCAGGGAATATATATAGAAAGCATGTAACTGCTGCTTCCCTGCTCCCAGAATTTAGCTGTTCAGCCTTTTTCTCAAACCAAGAGTTAAATCCCATTATCACCAAAGTTGTTCTAATAAAAAAGATCTGTAAAAAAAGAAAAAAATTCAACAATGAGATGATTCAAGGCAATTCAAATAGACTTGTAATAGAAAGCGCCATCCACATCCAAAGAGAGAGCTATGGAGACAGAATGTGGATCAAAGCATAATATTTTTACTGCTGTTGTTGTTGGTTTGCTTGTTTTTTTTTTCTTTCTCGTATGTGTGTGTGTTTTTACTTTTGATCTGATTTTTCTTGTCCAGCATGATGAATATGGAAATATTTTTAAAAGAGTTGCACGTGTTTAACCTATGCTTGATGGTTTGTTATCTTGGAGAAAGGGGAAGGAAGAGGGAGCGAGAAAAATTGGGACACAAGGATTTGTAAAGATGAATGTTAAAAACTATCTTTGTATGTTTTAGGGAAAAATACTACAATAGACATTAAAAAAAAGAAAAAGGGAAATCAGCCAGTGGATAGAAGACTGGCCTACAGTGGGAAAACTCAGGTTCAAGTCTGACACAAACTAATTGTGTGATTGTGGGCCAGTTGCCTAAACTCTTAGTGCCTTAGGCAATACTACACATTTTTTTATTATTCAGTCATTTCAGTTGTGTTCAACTCTTTATGACCTATTTGAATTTTTTTGGGCAGAGATTTTGGAGTAGTTTGACATTTCTTTTCCAGCTCCAGATAGGGAAACTGAGACAAACAGGGTGAAGTGATTTGCCCAGGGTCACATGAATAATAGGTCCTGCTTTGCACTCAAGAAGATGAGTCTTCTTAATCTCTGGTATATTATTCCCCTAGCTGCTATAACAGCAGTAGCAATATGAACAAACATTTATATAGCACTTTCAAGATAGTCAATCATTTTATTCAAATGATCCTCATAACAGCCCCATAAAATACGTACTAATATTATCCCCAATTTACAGATTAGAAAACTAAAGGACAGAGAGATTAAATGAGTTGTCCACAAGCTCACAGTTAGTATGGTTTCACTGACAGAATTTGAATTCAGAATTTCACGATTTCAAGTCCTTCCCAGTAAAATAAGTTATGAATCTGCATCTGTGGAGGGACTTTCCATACTGAGAGAGATTATGAAATCAGGGATGCAGAACCTCCCCTCCTCCAAATCCCCAAAGGAAATTTTTCCAAGTACCAGCCCACTAGCATCAAGCAATAACTGTGGTGACCTAATTCTAACAAAAACCATAAAGTTTCTTGGAATTCATTTTAAAGAGCTGAATGGTTAATATTGATGTTCTTGGCTTATCCTTGATAAAGCTTCCAAGACTCCCCACTGCGTTTATCTCTAAGGAACAAGTTTGGGGGTCTTTCTATAGCTTCAGTGTGACTCACAGCCATTTCACTGTGCTCTCTCATTTTTGCTTTCAGGGCCAGGAAGCCCAAAGAAAAATTCAACTTTCTATAATTCTCCAAATTTGCCCAAAGAGCAGCTCAAACAATTAGTGGCAGTCAGAGGCAGGATTCTAAGGGCCATAAATGGCTTTTGTCTTAGGCATGCAACAGTTATGTATGAACTAGGATTCCAAGGCAAGCTTCTGGAGAGGGAAAGGTGGTGTTAATGTATCAAAAAAAATCAATCAAAATTTATTAAATACCTATTATGTGCCAGGCATTATACTAAACACTGGGGATACAAAAAAAGGGAAAACACAGTCCCCGCCTAGAGGATCTTACAATTTAATAAACTAAATTTATGGAATATGAGCTCATAAATCTCAATATGGAAAAGATCTACTTCAGAGGGCACCTAATCAGGGCTTTTTAAACTATTTTCACTCATAACCCCTTTTTCTCGAGACATTTTATGTGATCCTAAATAAATATGTAAAAAAGATACAGATCAAAAATTTATTTAGAATAAATCATAATTTCATGACCCCCATATTCAGTTATGAAATCCACTGTTATATAAATGATCCATCCTCTCATTTTACAGATGAGAAAATTGAGGCTCAGTTTAGGGATTTGCCCTAATCATCAGAGGTAGAATTGGAACTCAAATCCATGACTCTAGAGCCTTATTTTTTTTCCTTTTAACCATCTGGCCAATGGAAATTCCCTTTCATCGTGAAGATTTAAGTGAACCAGAAGAGCAAAACAGCTTTGAAAGCTGCAGGTTGGATTTGCTATCTATTATTTAAAAACCAAGTTGTCGTAATAGACAGCTGCATTTTTATGTCTAGGGCTCTTTTTCTGTTTTACTATGCATATGCAAAGTCTATTTTATTTAGTGTCTAATTTCAACATGAAAATAATTATAAAAGAAATTCTAGGTGTAAGGTTTAGGACATTTTGAAGAGCATAGATTTGAATGTATATACTGAGTTAATTAGGCAACAATTAAATTCAACAGATTGTTATTAAGTACATCATATGTGCAGAGTGCTATGCTAAGTAATGAAGAAGGTGGAGACAAAACAACAGAGATTAAGGTCCTTGCCCTCATGCAACTTACCATCCAAGAGGAAGATAGAGCCCACATACTAGTAATGATAGTAGAAAACAAATACACACTCATGAGAGCATCAGAGAAGTAAAAAAACAAAACAGACAAACAAACAAAAATGTGAAGACTGTGGGCAAGGGTGAATGAGCAGAACAAGACAATCACAGAAGGAATGAGGGCAATGGGTCCAAATCTTGCAAGATGGATTCAACAGACAGAGGGAAGGGGGGAAAAGACTATTTAGGAGAAAGCAATAGTATAAGCAAAGGCACCTGAAGACACAAGCCGGAGGTGTCTCAGAAGATAATGAATAGAACAGTTTGGCTGGAGCATTACCTGTGTGGAGAAGAATAATATAAAAGAAAACTGAAAAGAGAAGGTGGTGTCTGGTTACAGAGATTTTTTAATGTCAGACTAAAGATTTGGGATTTTGTTCAATCATTCAGAGGCAACCTCCATTCCTCATTTGTAAAATGCTAAGGCTGAACTGGGAAGGAAGTACAATCAGGAGGACATTGTACACAGTAACAACAATATTGTAAGGATGACCATCTGTGAAAGACTTGGCTATTCTGATCAAGATAATCATCTAAGACAATTCCAAAGGATCATGATAAAAAATACTAAGCACTTCCAGAGAGGGAACTGGTAATCTCTGAATGCAAATTGAAGCATATTTAAAAAAAAATTTTTTTTCTTGTTTCATTTTTGGTTTTTTGTCTGTGCTTTCTTTTTCAATGTGGTTATGTTTTGCATGACTTCACATATAAAATCGGTATAAAATTGCTTGCCTCTCAAGTAGGGTGGAAGGGTTGAAGGGAGGGAGAAAATTTAGAACTCAAAATTGTCAAGAATGAATGTCAAAAATAAAAATGTAAAAAAGAATAATTTTAAAAAACGACTAAGCTGGATAGATGATCTCTAAGGTCCCTTTCAGCTTTAAGATATTATAATTGCATCAATTTCCAGAAAGAAGCTTAATTATTTGAGGGTGTGAGAGGAGAAGAGGGCTCAGAAAGGGGGAAATTTGCTCTTTTTTACTCCCATTATAACAAAGAGAGTGGAGTCAGTGTGGGAGTGTAATACATGTTGACGCTCTTCTGGGCTGAGAAAGAGGGACTGTGAAAGCAAATTCTCAAGTGTGTATATCTGAGAATGAAGCAGTAGAATAAACAGTAGGGAACAAAGACAGGAAATTTCAATCCCCTTCACAGTGGTCCTTGAAATTTGGCTCTGGGAATCCTAGCCTTCTACAGCCCTGAAAGTGATGTGGAATGACATACTGAGAAGACATTCCTGGAAATGATTTGGGAGAACTGCTTATTATAAACTATCGACCTTTCTTTGTGGGAGTGAAAATAAATGAAGACAGTGTATGTGTTTAAGGTTACTGGGATGTGCCGAAAGGCAAGATCCACCATGTGTAACTGGTGGAGGTAATCTGGAACCTGGTTCCCAAAGTATTCTTGAGAAAGGAGAATTTAACTTGAGGTGGTTGGCTGAGGCTGGACTTCCTTATACGACCCTTTTACCAACAGGCATTTCCATGGCCAGATACTAAGGATAGTGCTATATTATAAGAAGATTCTGGACTGGAGCATTTGACACTGATAGGTGGTGCTGCAACTGAAACAGCAAACAAAAACTTTTTGTTCTTTTATGTAAAGGAAGCGGTTTTGTCTTTATAGCTCCAAATGATTTTTCAGGTTTTAAAGAACAAGACCTTACTGATGAGCCTTAAGAATTTGTTCAGAGGGTACTCTAGAGTGAAATACTATTTCACTTCCCCTTATATTTTTCTCCATGATTTATATATGACTTTAAATGTCTTTGTGTGCACTTTCTCCCCCAAATTTTTTTGAACATAGGAACACTTTGTCCCTTGACTTATTTCTTTAATCTCTAATAAGAAGTTACGTCTTCCATTCATGGAATTTGGGGTTTTTTTTAATGAAGCTTCTGGGTAAAATAAGAGCTTAGAAGAGGTTTTAGACTTTTTCTGCTTAAACCCAGAGGACAGAATTAGAAATAAAAGGTGGAAACTGTAGAAAATTAGAAATAAAAGCTTTACATCAGGAAAAAATTTCCTAACAATTAGCATTATAACAAAATGATTGATTTTCTTTCACACATGATGGGTTTCCTCTCACAAAAGGTTTTCAAGTGAAGTCTATATGGTCACTTGTCAGGTATATTGTAATAAAAATTCTGTTCACACGTGTATTAGAACAGAAGGCTTCTGATGTCTCTTTTAACAATGAGATTTTGTGATTCTTAAGATAAAAGTAAATTGCAAAGTATAAAGTATCTGGACTTGAAAAAGTATATTTTCTCATATACTACAATATGTTATTCACAACATGGAGGTTCTGATAATTCAAATCTGGACATCTCATTTTAAATGACACTTTCCCTGCATCACTATCTAAGTGTATTTGTGTTAATAACACATTTTTATAGGGATCTTTTCCTAGGAGTTCAAAGCACTGAAAAAACTTAGTAGAGAACACCTTGATATCCAATTTAGGGACATTGTTATACTCTTTGCAACATCCATTGTTTCCTTTTCCTTAGCTATTTTTCCCTAAATACTTGCCAAGACAATTTTTACCATTCATATTTATAAGATCTTGAGTTCCAAATTTTTCTCCTTCCTTTAAGCCCTTCTTTCCCCCTTCCTAAAATGGTAGGCAATTTGAAATAGATTGTACTTGTGCTATGACATAAAATATGTCTATATTAGTCACAATTATGAAAGAAGAAACAGATTAAAAGGAAAAAAGAAAAACCATAAGAAAGATTAAAATGAGGAAAAAACAAGTTCAAATTGCCTTCTAAGTTCAATGGTTCTTTGATTATGGATAGCATCTTTCTTCATCTTACTTTATACTTGTCTTGGATCCTTGTCTTGCTGAGAAGAGCTGATCATCACACAATGTTGCTGATACTGTGTGTAATGTTTTCCTGGTTTTGCTTATTTCGTTTTGCACCAGTTTATACAAGTCTTTCCAGCTTTTCTGTAATGTCCAGTGTAGCTCTCTGGAGAAGCTTGGGATCAGCCCAAGTCCTTGGTCTTAATGGGGGAGTGAAACAGGCAGGAGGGCCACATGGCTGGTCAAAGATGGAGTCTGGAATCTGGCACCTTCTCTTGTGTCTGTGGCTGAGAGCTGTGGCTGAGAGAGCCGTCCCAGTTGTCCCAGCCCTTAAATACTTCAATATGATTACATCACTACACCACACTGAGCAAGCATATTGCATCACCATAGAGAACCATTATCTCACATTGAATAGATACTTAATTTAAGCACCATGCTGACCTAGATATAAGTACACTTTTTCAGAAGTCCAGCCCTCTACATCTTCCCTGAAATCTGCCTTTATTTATTACAAAATGTAAGAAATGATGTATAATAGTATTCCATTACATTCATATACCACAACCTGTTTAGCCATTCTCCAAATGATGGGCATTCCCTCAATTTCCAATATTTTATCTCCATGAAAAGGTTGGTGCTATAAATATTTTTGTGCATATAAATCTCTTTCTTTTTTTAATTGTCTCTTTGGAATGCAGATTTAATAGTAACATTTCTAGTATTATATTGAATAATAGTGCTTCACCCTGATCTCATTGGGAAAGTTTCTGGCTTTTCCCCATTACATATGATGTTTGCTGATGGTTTTAGATAAATACTGCTTATCATTTTAAGAAATCTTCCCTTTATTCCTATATTTTCTAGTGTTTTTTTTTTCAAATAATTAATAGGTGCTGTAATTTGTCAAAAACATTTTCATTCTCTATTGAGGTAATTAGATGATTTCTGTTAGTTTTATTATTGATATTGTCAATTATGTAGATAATTTTCCAAGTATTGAACCAACTCTGCTTTCCTAGTATAAATCCCACCAACCTTGCTTTCCTGGCATAAACCCCACCTGATAGTATATAATCCTTGTGATTTATTGTTATCACCTTGCTAGTATTTCATGTAAAATTTTGACATCAATATTCATTAGGGAAATTGGTCTATAATTTTGTCTGTTTTAGCTCTTCCTGGTTTAGGTATCAACATCATATTTGTGTCATAAAAAGAGTTTTTTAAAACTCCTTCTTCATCTATTTTCCCAAAAGTTTATATAGCATTGGAATTAATTTGTTCTTTAAATATTTGGTGGAATTCATTCATAAAATCTTTGTGGTCCAGGAGAAATTTTTATATTTTCATAAATATTCATTGATTTTGCACATATTGTTAAATATGCTGACATATAGTTGGGCAAAATATTGTCTAATTATTTCTTCTTCATTGGTAGTAATTTCACACTTTTCAATTTTGATACTAAATTTTTTTTTCTTTTGAAAAAAATTAAATTAACCAATAACTTATTTTATTTGGTTTTCTCCATAAAACCAGACCTACATCTATTTATTAGTTCAATAGTTTTTTTTTAAATTTTCAATATTATTAATCTTGCATTTGATTTCAGAATTTCCATTTTGGTGTTCACTTGGAGATTTTTAATTTGCTTTCTTTCTAGTTTTTTTTTTTAACTTGCATGACCAATTCATAGATTTGTCCTTTTTCCATATTGTTGATGTAAGAAATAATATTAAAAATTTTCTCTAAATACCATTTTGTCTACATCACACAAATTTTGTTATATTGTCTCACCATTCTCTTTAACGAAAGTATTGATTCTTTCTAGGATTTGTTCTTTGACCCACTTATTCTTTAGAATTAGATTTAGTTTCAAATTATTTTTAATCTATCCTTCCATTGCTTTTTGTTGAATGTGATTTTAATGAATTATGAACCAAAAATAATACTTTTAATGTTTCTGCCCTTTTACATTTGATTTTGAGGGGTTTATGCCTTATTTCATGGTCAATTTTTGTGTAGGTAGCAGGTGCTGCTGAGAAAAAGGTGTATGTATGTATGTATGTATATATATATATATATATATATATATATATATATATATATATCTGTTCTTATTCAGTTTTCTCCAAAGATCTATCATATCTAATTTTTCTAACATTTTATTTACTACTTTAGTTTTTATTTTTCTATTTGTGTTTTTTTTTTTAGCTAGATTTATTGTATTATGAGAGAGGAAAGTTGAGATGTCCCTCAACTATAGTTTTGCTTTCTATTTCTTCCTATAAGTCATTTAACTTGTCAATTAACTTGTCCTTCAAGAATATGGATGCTATACTACTTGGTGCATATCTATTTAGTATTAATAGTGTATCATTGTTACCCTTCCCCACAATCTTTATTCAATTTTCTCTCCTCCTATTTCCCTGTAAGATAAGATAGATTTTTATATTCAACTGATGGTGTATATTATTCCCTCTTTGAGCCAATACTGATGAAAGTAAGGTTTAGGTGATACCTATTGCTCACCCTCTTATCTCCCCCTCCGTTGTAGTAAGTCTTTATCATTTCTTCATGTGAAATAATCTATTCCATTCTGCCTTTCCCTTCCTTCTACATTTGATGTACTCTTTCTTATCCCTTAATTTTTTAATGTCATTCCTTCAAATTTGCCTTATACTTGCATTCTCTTGTTTATGAATATTCCTTCTAGCTCTACTATTAGTGATATAATTTTTAATAATTACAAGTGTCATCCTACCATGTAGGGATGTAAACAGTTTAGTTTTATTGTAAGGTTTTTTCCTATAAAGTATTTTATGTTTTGTTTCATTTTTTTCACTCTTTTGAATTTGTTTGATTCTTGATGTGTCATAGTCATTTGCTTGCTTGCCCAATTCTAACTTTTAATGTATTGTTTTTCTCAAATAGCTTTTGTACTTTCTTTTTCATTTGGCCAATTCTACTTTTGAAGAAATTGTTTGTTTTTTATCAAGCTATTGACTTTCTCCCCCTCCAAATTCTCTTGTATCAATCTCATTTCGCCCCCATTTTTCTTCTATCTTTCTCATATGATTTTTAAATTCTTTTTTGAGCTCTTCCACAAGTTCTTTCTGAGCTTGGGACCACTTCCCATTTTTCTTTGGGGTTTTTCCCATAAGTGTTTTGACACTTTTTTTCTGAGTTTGTGTTTTGATTTTCCCTGTCACCACAATAACTTTCTATAGCCAGATCCTTATTTGCTCAGAATTATTTGGTCTTTTTCCTTTCTTTTAGATTTGAGCTATGCTCCTGGGTTGGAAGGGGCAGTGTCTCAGGTTTTCTTGTGCTAGGGGCTGCAGATAGCACCTCTTTATCTTTTGCTGTACTGGTGTTGTCCTGAGGCCCATTTGTGACCCTTGTGTCTGAGGGAGTGGTACTGGAAGCTTACCTCATGGTTAGTTGAGGTCCTAGTGGTATCTGGCATATACTAAGGCCAATAGGATGTTTCTGCATTTCTCTACTGATAACTGCCTGTTTGTCTAGGGTTATGTTGAAGCATATAGCAGCACCAGCAACTGCCTGTTTGCTTAGGCACTTAGAGGGTTGGTGTTTATTTGTTTGCCCAGGGCTACACTGAAGCACATGGAATCTGGCTCCTGGAGTATGCCCCTTTGCCCATGTTTATGGAAAAGCACATGGTGATTCTCAGAGCTGGAGTCTGTCTGTTTCCTCAGCTATGCTGGAACATTTGGGGAGGGCTGGAGCATTTGGGGAGGGGGCTTAGTGTTGGCACTTGCCTGCTCCACTGTGCTAGGGCTCAGGATCTACTGCTGGTTTTCTGAGGTGGGGCTTGTTTTTGGCTTGCTGAGATGTTTCCTGTCTTGGATTACACTCCACTTGTAACTGAGACAGACCATTTTTGGTGATCTTCCAAGTTTCTGGGACTAAAAGATTATTTCTCCCATCTTTTTGCTGGTTTTGCTGTTCCAAAATTTGTTTTGGGGCACTATTTGTTGGGGTTGTTGGTAGGTGAATATTGGAATCGTGGAATCATGGAGATTTACTGTTTACTCTGCCATCTTAGCTACCAGAACTTATAACATCCATTTTGCAAACAAAAGGATCCTCTTCATTCTAATTATATGATTTTCTAATACTTGGCACTTAAGTAGGTAGGTTGCAATCTTTCACCACTGAAGGGGCTATTCATGTGGGTAAGAAAAATCTATAGAAATATTTTGTTTGACAAGTAGATTATTCTGGCACCATTTTTAAATGCTCTTAATTTAAATTCCTTTTATATATTATTTATTTATTATTTTATTTATTATAATTTTTATATTATATATACTATTTTTGTAATATTTTAGAAATAATTATATATATATATATATAAATTCCTTAGATAATTAAAATTCCTTTGCTGTGGATCAGCATTCTTAGAAAGATAACCACTTCAGGTGATGCTTAGATCCCATGACACCATCCTCAACTTGCTGAACTCTTAAAAGGCATTCTCCTTGGGAACATTTGATCACTCATTTTAGATATGTCTGACTCTTCATGACCAATCCAATTTGGATTTTTCCTAGGAAAGACAGTGTAGTGGTTTGTCATTTTCTTCTCCAGTTCATTTTACAGATGATTTATCCAGGTCCAATAGCTGGTAAGTGTCTGAGGTCAGCCAGGTTTGAATTTAGGATGATGAATCTTCCTGACCCCAGACCTGGCACCTTATCAACTGAACCAGCTTCCACCCAGGGAACACAACTATTTCCAATTCAATTTAAAGTGGTTGGGATCTAGGAGACAATTTAAAGTGGTTGGGATCTAGGAGAAAATCAGAGGTACTACTCCTCCAGTCCCAAAACTTTTCATTTATCTCTGGGAGCTAAGTGCATAGGATTTGGGCCTGGAGTCAAAAAGACCTGAATTCAAATCCACCTTAGACATTTACTAGATGTGTGACACTGGGCAAGTCATGTCATCTTTGTTTGCTTCAGGATCCTCATCTGTAAAATTGTTATAATAGTAGTATCTCCCAAGGTTGTTGTGAGAATAAAATGAAATAATATTAGTAAAGTACTAGAACAATATCTGGCAATAATATGTTCTGTGAAAGTGTTTATTTACTTCTACTGATTCAGAGTTCTTAGTATACCCTCGGGGTTGAGAGCAGCCTTCTTCAATTTAATATTCCCTCTGGAATCTTCAGATATAGAAAGAAACTTCTCCCTATGATACCTTTAAATGAAGAGGCAGAATGAAGAGATCCTTTAGTCTTTTTTTCCCTGGGAACTTAGTTAATTTGATTAAAATTGAAATTTAATTAACATAGAATGATAGTTCATAAGTTTATAGATTTAGGGCTAGAAGGAATTTTGCTAATGAGGAAATTTACCTTGAAGGACCCTTAATTTTACAGATATGGAAATGGAGACAAAAAAATTAAGTAAATTGCTCAGAGTCACCCACTTAGTGTCTAAGGCAGAATTTGAACTCTTTGACTTTCTATAATAACATACATAAGGCATAAATTTTCATGGCTTTAGTAGGAAAGCATGATCATCAAATAATCAATATTTATTAAGCACCTAGTATGTGCCAGGCATTGTACTAAATGCTATAGCTACAAATGGGGGCAAAAGATAATTCCTAACAACAAAGAGCTTGAAATCTAATGAAAAAGATTTAAAAAATAAACAAATATACACCAAAAAAGCTACACACTGAAAAAAATAGTAAATAATTTAAAAAGAGAAGGCACTGAAATTAAGATCAATGCTTTTAAAGATGTGATTTTAGTTGGGTCCTTGAAGGTAGCTGGGAAAGTCAGTCATAATAGAAAGGAACCGCCCTGAACATTGACTGAACCATCATTAATAGGCTCATTGCTGCTTAAGGAGTAAAATATGTAGCTTGAAAATTTGCCAAGACATTGTCATTCAGCAATGGGAAATATAGCAAGGGAAGAATTTTCACTGAATGATAATCTTGAGTCATTGTTCTATGAAAGGCAGTAAAATGGAACAGCTCCTAGAGTCCAAGGCCATATGAAAAGGTCTCTCCCAGTAAAATATCCTAGAAGGAAAACTATTTAGGAAGTAGTGTTGCTGAGAAAAGGGAGTCCTGGCCAGTAAATGAGGAGTTGGATTTGCCTCTTGGAGCTCCTATGCAAAAACATAGATTGACCCATTTTCTGCCCTCTTAAAATGGGAAAGAAGAGTTAGTTTCTTGGAGAAAGTTCAAGAGGAACATTTATCTGTAGTTTAAGAATTGTGTTAAATTCCAGAAAATCCAGAAAAAAATAGTATAGGCCATCTACAACTACTGTAAATAAAACTCTGTAATATTTGTGGAGGACTAGGAAAAGGTAATTCTGAAGATGGTGGTTAAGATGAAGAGAAAGACAATGGGATATTCTGATTGGTTCAGATGAAAGAAGGTTTAACAGAAATCTTTTTTATTTCACCCCCTTTTTGATGAAACTTAATTCAATTGTTCAAAATTCTCTCAATAGGGGTAAATCTAAAGCAGATTTTTGATGTAGATCACAACTACTTTAAGAGATCTCCAAGAATGGATGTGGTCAAAAATATCATCTGCCTATGGCCCAATGATTTAAAAGCCTCTCCTAATTTAGCTAGGCAGCTTCTGGGACAACAGCCATGTCACCCAGCACTATGCCCATATAATAACAATAGTTAACATTTTAATAGTCCTATTTGCCAGATACTGTGTTAAGCACTTTGTAATTATTATCTCATTTGATCCCTACAACAACCCTGGGAGGTAGATGGTATTATTATTCTCATTTTAAGATGGGGTAAATTGAGGTTAAATGACTGCCTAGTGTCACCCGGGTAATAAGTGTCTGAGAGTGGATTTAAACTTGCCTTTCCTGCTCCAGATCCAATGCTCTATTCACTGTGCTACCTAGCTGCCTTTCAACTTTGGTAAGACCCTCTGCAATTCTGATTTCACTGGCATAATTTTCAAGGCACAGAATCGCATCCATGACAACTCCAATGGGACATGAATATTTTTTGAACAAATTACTAAAATATGTGTTGTCTCAGTCCTAGAGAACAAAAGATGAAACATACTTCCCTCCTCTCAAGAAAGGAAAGAGGGACTTTGGGAGCAGAATGTTGTGTGTATCACCAGATGTAGTATCTACTTTTCTTCACTATGAGAGGGTTTAGACCATATGTATGAGTTAAGGGAAGAAGTATATTGAGGAGTGTGACCATGATATAATATGACAAAAATTACCAATAAATTAAAAAAAATATTTTCTGTGTCTATTTTCCTGTTGATATAATCTATACAAGATAATATTCTTTCTTTGATGAATCAGATGTCGCCTGTATTTTGTCACTAATACAGAATGACAATGTACAAGGATATGGATGAAGATATTGACGCTTATATAAAAAATTAGGCTGAATTTTTGATAAATTCAGGACTCTGAAACTTAAGGATTTTGACTCAATTGCAAGTATAAGTTTGTTCTTTTTAAATTTACATCATTTCAAAAATGGAAACTTGAAGAGAAAAATCTGGTTACTTAAGGATCTTTTTTTCACTAGATGCCAGTTTGTTAAGTTTTTATTGCTCAAGAATTGCTGTTCTTGTCCTATGAACTCTTCCCCATGGAGAAGCAGAGGGCTTGGGCCCAGGTTCATTTTGTTTCTTCTCAGCTTTCCTTATTCCTACTCAATGCTCTGTCCTTAGGATCTCAACAAAGTGGGAATGGAGTGTGTAGACCAAGAATTCTTTTCCCTTCCCCTGAGATATTTCTGTCAAGACCACAGTGGGGAAAAACTGCATCCCAGCAGCTCTGTAGAATTTGAAACCACAGATTTTTACTATTACTACATCTGAGATAGGAGAGAACAGATAGAAAAAAGAGAGAGAGAACAGAAGAAAATATGGGGAAAAAGTTTTGTTTGTTTTTCTGAAATTGATGATGTGGTCAAACTGGCTAGCTTAAAATTTTGCTCTTAGTTTCTATAAACCCTGATTTAAATATTGGATTGTAGGCTATACTGGTCAATTAAAGTCAAGAGTTTACTCTGGACTGGGAATAATGAGATGTGCATTTCAGTCTTATGTCTGCTTCTAACAAGCCACAAGACTTGAATCACTCAGTCTTTATTCCTCAGGTTCTCATCTTTACCTGGGTTGTAGTAGAAGATGACTGGAAAAAGAAAGGGCAGATCACTCCAGTATATTTACCAAGAAAACCCCAAATGAGGTCATTATGAATTGGACATGACTGAAATAACTCAATCACAACAGAAATTTAATGATGATGGTGATTTAATGACTGGTATCAAAAAGTAGTAGCATTATGGGAAGAATGTTGGATTTGCAGTGGCTTTGAGTACGGCCTCTGACTCTTAGATACTGGGTAATTTATTGACTTGTAGGTAGTGCAGTGATTAGAGTGTGGAACTGAGAGACAGGAAGATCTGAAATTGAATTCTTCCCCAAACATTAGCTGAGTGACTTTGGGCAAGACTTCCATTTCCTCATTTAAAAAAAAATGTAAGTTTAGTATCTACTTAATACGTTTATTTTGAGGATCAGTTGAAGTAATATTTGTAAGGGACTACAAATCTTATAATACTAGTGACACATCAGTAATCAGTGCTCATTTCACAGGATTGTTTAGGAATCAGTTAGATAAAAGTATAAAGTGCTTTATGGACTTAAAAGCGTGATTTAAATGTCTCTCTTACTGAGCCTACCAAATGAACAACTTTAACTTCTGTAAGGAGAGAAGAGGAGGAACCATCAACATTGAGCAAATTCTGTTGTAACTCAATATCCTTTAGGGACTTTAATGCCATGTTCTAATGACCCAACCTGACTTTCATCTAAATATAAATCAGAATATGTAAACAAAGACAAACTGAGAAGTGAGCATTGCCTTTTAGGAGATTATAACTACATTCTGGAAGGGAAGAGCTCATGAATTGCATTTCAGTTCAATGAACCTTTATTAATGACTAATCATTTTCAATGCACTGTGTTGGACTCTGGGCATGCAGATTAAGAAACATCATACTTGCTCTGCAGGAGGTAACTATCCAGTGGAGAGTCCAATGCAATATCTTTCTCATTCAGTGAAGGTAAACAGACTTTGGAGAATATTGTATTATAAATTCAGGATTTTTCAAAGGGAAGTTGTTTATTATTATAATTATTTTGACATGGAAGAACAGCTGGTAATCTGCAGAAACGTCACCTAGCAATTAGGTCAATATGAAGAAAACCTTAGAAACTTCTTTTCTGTTTATTTGTGCTTTTTTGTCCTGATAAGACACCTACATTTTAGATAGTTATCCATCCAGAGTACCTTTTTGCTCAGGATCCATAGTACTATTTCTGATCGCAATATTAGCAATGGCAGAGATGGGGCCTATCTGAATGATGTATCGCATTTAAATTATCCTAAAATACATTTTTGTTCACTGCTCTGTAAGACAGCTTGGTATAGTGTAATGAGTAGTGACTTAGATATGAGAAAAGCTAAGTTTAAATTCAACCTTTTATAGTTTCTACCTGTATAACCTCAGACAAGTTATTTAGACTCAGTTTCTCCTTCTATAAAAATGAGGAGACATAAGTTACATCACTTCTGACATTTCTTTTAGCCGTAATTTGGCTATGATATCTTGAGACTAAATCACCTAAAATGAAGGTATGGGAACAGGGAGAGAATTTATCTCTTATTGCCCTTAACTTTCCTCATTTCTTTCTCTCTCCTCTTTTTTAAGGACCATGCAGAATTCAGGTGATCTTTGGGGCAGTAATTCATCTCCAATTTGGTTTCTGTCTTGGTTAATTGCTTATTTCTTAAATCTTAAACTATCTGCTAATAAAGCTATAAGGTCTTCCTATAACTCAATCTAAATTCAACTAAGCAACTTTTCTGAGCATGTACAAATTACTGACAGATAAATGGGTTTTACCCAACTTTTGGTTATGGTTTCTATGAGTCACACTTATAAGAAATAATGTATCTTCAATAGATCGAATCTATACATTTTGCTGGAATTTTGAGATAGGTCATCAATTCAAATTCAGTCCCCTGAATTTAATAATCATCAGATAAAGATGAAATAATTTTTTTTATCAGAATACTACCAGAAATATATTTGACTATTTGATTTTTATTCATTGAAGGGTTAAAGTTTATCTCTGGGGACTACAACATAGTGACATTGCTTTTTAAGTTTTAGGTTTAATGTTTACAAAGCCTTTTATATACATTATCATATCTGGTCCTCACAATAACCTTGTGAGGCAGGTGGAAGAGATATGATCAAACTCATTTTACAGATGCAACAGTTGAAGCTTTGGTCAAGGACATGCCTTCTTATACTCTTCCAACTAACAAATGTCAGAAGCAAGATTTTAATCTAGTCTTCTTTACTCCAAGACCAGAATTCTTTCTATACCACACTACCTTTCTAGTCATTCTGTGATATTGTTTACGATGATAACTAATTTCTCTCTCCTTCTCAAAAAATGTTTCTTATTGTAATGTCAACAAAAATGCTCAGCCCTTAGAGGAGTTAAATAAAGAAGTCCATGTTTATAGTAATAGATTCATGGAAGATCACACACCAGAACAAAGTAAGGAGGAATCTATTAGTATCTCGGAGAATACTAAATATACCAACCAATAATTCCACATTTCTAAGTAGGTAGCTCAGAAATTATTTTACCTATTCAGAATGATCATTTTTCATATTTTCCAGGTAATTGATACTTCAAAAATGTTATAGTAGCACTCTGTTCAAATAATCCAAGAACACAAACTATTAGGAAAATGACTTCTTTTTTGAAAAGAACTACTGGACTATTGGGAAGCAATGTAGAAGAAAATAAGTTTAGACAGATATCTTATAGCATATCCTTCAATAAATTTCAAATGGATAAGTGACATCATAAATATAATCATAAATCATAAGATAAATTTTAAAAAGAAGGAAATTTTTTATAACTTTGTGTTATAGGCCAGAACTCTATATTTGAAACAAGGATTCTTACAAGGTGTTAACTCAGTGGAATTGATAATACAATGGTTATCTAGTTTAGCATGGTTATTAATAGTTCTCTAGTTAGTACATGTACTTAGTACTTAATATAGTTCTACAAGATTCACACCTACAATGATTATATTTGTGTGTGTTTGTGTGTGTGTGTGTGTGTGTATGCAAATAATTATAATAGAGTATATAACAGCCAGCAGGGACTCAGAGACAGATTCATTCCATGGCCCACCTTTGTGGTGGCTAGAGGCTGAAGCACAAGCCCTGGGACTCAGAGACAGATTCACTTCATCTCACACCACCGTGGTGGCTAGCCTCCTGTACTTCCCCCACTGAGACCAAGGCCAGTCTGAAAGGCTCTCAGAAAGCTGCCCAGCCCCAAGCAAGGAAACAATAAATAAATGTGACATTAAGAAAAACTGGAGAAATCATGATATGAAGGGAAAATAGAATCAGAGTAATACCTAAAATCACTACAGTAATGTAAATAAAGGTACTGTATTCAGATTAAATTTGATGACCAAACCTGGTTTGGCAGGACAGATAATGAAGCACATTACTCTCTTCTTCATAGAGAAAGCTATGAGTTTAAAATGCTGACTCTAGTATCAGATCTTGTTGATAGCAATAATTATGATTATAATTATAATTATAATTAATAGCCAATTGTTTTTGCTCTACTCTCTTTTGTTATAGGGGAGGGTTCCAGGTATGGTCATTGTGGATATTAAAGAGTAAAAACAAGAACATTTTCTTAAAAAAATACAAAATATTAATATCCATATTTATTTATCTGTCATATTCTTTGACATACTTTAAAGTAGCATCATTATTTGCTTTCTCCTTGCTCATCGTACCCTTTTCCAATTGTATATATTTGTTCACACCATTCCCTATTCCTGAAATACTCTCTCCCTCCTTACACTTTTATCTATGTCTTAATATCCTTCAAGGCCTTCTCTGGTTCCCTCAATTGGAAGTGATTATCCCCTCTCCTGATTTAACAGGTGGACAAGATATGTCCCTGTTTGTTGAGGGGGAACATCAGTTATTGCTAAACTTTCACAGTAAAATCTCCTTATAAAAATTACTTGGTATGTTCTATAATTTTCTGATTTGCTTTTTGTATTCTGTCTCTGTGTTTTATCATCCCTTTATAGAGTATGGATAAGGGCAGCTAGGTGGCACAATGGATAGAGCACCAACCCTGAAGTCAGGAGTACCTGAGTTCAAATCTAGCCTCAGACAGTTAACACTTTTTGCTGTGTGACCTTGAGTAAGCCACAGCCCCAATTTCCTCAAGGAAAAAGAATAGAGACTGGTCAGTGACAATAGTGTACTCTGCTGATTCAATCTCTTTGTGAAAAGAGCATGTGCTGGTACTATTTCTAGGGAGTATGTTTACAAGGTGAAGAAGGGGCCCTTTTGGTTAGCTTCTAAACTGGAAAATGAAAGGTAGACAAAAGAACCCCATTCCGGTAACTTGAGTATTTTTCTTACTTGTATTGGAGTGAAAAAGACTATAAAAATAGGTGAGGAGAAAAGTTTTGGTAACTGACAAAACATAGTCTACTAATATGGACCTCCTGTTTCCTTGTGTTTTCTCTTTCCTACTCTTAGGAAAGGAGAATCTAACTGGACTATAAATCTATAAATTTCAAAAAGTCAAAGGAAGAAACTACAGTTAAAATGCATGCCATATTACGTAGAGACAGCTCAACAATAGTTTAAAAAAAAAAAAAGCCCTGAGCAACCTGTTTAACTCATCATAGAAATGCATCAAAGGCAGGCACAAGAGACAAATAGTTATTATTCATTCATTAGCTAAGTCAAATTTTAAGTGAACTCGCTAGGGTAAAAGCTTTGAAGAATTTTATTTGTTTCAGCCCACACTCCCCAGGGACCAAATAGTATAGGACAAGATGTGTTCCTGTTTGATGAGGGGAAACACTTCTGTTATTGCTAAAGTTGCACAGTAAAATACCCTTATAAAAGTTAATTGATATTAATTGGTTAAATGATACTGGTAATTGATACTAAGGAGAATATATCACATTTTTTTTGCATATCATTAGTATTAGAGAAGAGTCCCAACCTCTAGATGTACTCTTAGGAAGATACAGCTTTTAAAAAATGGTGTAGATAGTCTTACTCTGGGAGAGCTAAGTCTGAAAGGGAGAACCGGGATAAGAATTCCAAGAGCTTATATAAGCTATATCCCTGCTGTTTGATTGTAAACCCCCTGAGGATCAAGATCATATGTTATTTATTTTTGTTTCCTCCATCACCAAGTATAGTACTTTGCTTATTAAACATCAGTAAAATCCAAATTTGTTGGATGAATATATTTTAAATAAATAAAGTAGAGCATTGTGACGACATTAAGATGAAGGATATTATGTTTATTTTCAGGCCATGGATGACAACTACAAGCCACAGAATGGTGTAACTCATTTTCCAAATGCTCCCAGATCAGGAGTGGTGAATCATATAACTATTAAAAACAATTGCATTTTCCCTAATTCTCCAACTGAGAAATGGGAAATAGCATACCTGGTCACAAATATTTTTATCAGGCCCCCTTCTTACATATTACATTATCTGAGCTGTCCCTTATTCCATTCAAGTCAATAAACATTTATTAAATGCCTATTGTGTTGCAGGCACTGTACTAAACACTGCAGATACAAAGAAAGGCAAAAACAAAAATGTTGCTTTTAAGGAATTCACATTCTAATTGGGGAGACAAATAGACAACCAGACAACATTGTACAGACAATTTATATACAGGATCACTTGGAAATAATCATCAGAGGAAAGGCACTCTGATTAAAGAGGATGAAGAAAAACTTCTTGCAGAAGTAATGACTTTAGATAAGATTTGAAGGAAGAAGAAGGAGGCTAGTTTCAAACATGGACAACAACCAATGTTAACAATAGAATAAGGAAGTTGATTGTCTTGTGCTGGGAGCACCAAGGAAGTCGGTGTCATTGGATTGTAGAGTGCATGCAGAGGGTGAAGGAATATGTAATAAGAGATTGTTGTTGTTTGTTGTTGTTTATCCTTCGTTCTTGATGTGATAGGACATGAGGGAGGTGATGCCGTAACATACAAGTGAGGTGGATTCAAGTGAGGGAGGGCTGTTCAAAATCACAAGCCTCACCCTCTCCTCCAGAGCCATCTGGATCCAATGACCAGATATCGGGAAAACTGAAGATGGCCCTGGATGCAATGGGAGATCTTTGCTTTTTTAAAGTTAAGGTCTTTAACAAATCTTAGTTCAAGTGAGGCAACACCCAATCAATAAGAAGACTTTAAATGAGGAAAGACCTAAGTTAAAAAAAAAGTTGAAAGCCAGAAGATTTTGTGTTTGAGCCTGGAGGTAATTCACTGAGATTATTCAATTCTCATTCAAGGGTCAGGTATGTGCTTTATTTAATAGTGATGTGATCAGACCTGTGCTTGAAGATGCACTGGAATGGAGAGACACTTAAGGCAGAGTCACTGATTAAAAGGCTTTTGCAAAGGTCTTAGCTTAGGTAGTGAAAATCTATACCAAAGTGGTGTCAGTGTCAGAGGAAAGAAGAAGGTGTATATGAGAGATGTTAAAAAAAAATACACAAGACATGGCAAACAGATTGGATGAGGGTGTGGTGAGATAGAGGTACTGAGAATGACACCTAGGTAATGAATCTGGGTAACTGGGAAGATAGAGGTTCCTTTGAGAGTAATAGAAAAATTTGGAAGAGGGGAAGGTATAGGAGAAAGATAATGAATTCAGGTTGTGACATGTTAAGTTTAAGATACCTATGGGAAATCCAGTTTGAGTTATTTGATAGGCAATTGGAGATACAAATTTGGAGGTTAGGAGAGAGGTTAGAGCTGAATAAGTAGATCTGATATAATTAGCATAGAAATGAAAATTGAATCCATGGGAGCTGATGAGATCAGCAAGCAATATAATATAGTGAAAGAAGAGAGGAGGACCCAGGTTAGAACTCTGTAGAACATACCCACTTTAGTGGGTATGACCTCATTGAAAATCCAACAAAAGAGACTGAAGAAGAGTGGTTGGATGAGTTAGAGGAAAATGAGTATAGAAAAACATCATGTAATAGAGTATGAATGAGAAGAGGATGATCAATAATGTCAAAGGTTGCAGAAAGGTTAAGAAGGATGAAGACTGATAAAAGTTCATTGGATCCTTAGGGACTTTGGGGAAAGCAGGTTCAACAAAGAGTTAAGAAGAGAGTGAAAAGAGGATGTGGAGGCACTGATTGTAGATGGCCTTCTCAAGGAGCTTACCCACAAAAGTGAATAAGGGTGAAAGATTGCAGCTTGGGAATAAACAGATAAGGTAAGAATTTTTTAGGATGGGGAAGATTTGATTATGTTTTTAAATAGCAGAGAAGTAGCCTTAAGAAAGGCAGAGAATGAAGATAAATGAGAAAGTAAGGATGATAGAGAAAACAATTTTTCAGAGAAGATGCAATGGAAAGGGATCACATGCATATAGTAGAGTTTTCCTAGGCAAGAGGAAAGTCTAACTCTTTGTGTGAAATAGAGATGAAGGAGGAGATAGGAGAAAATATCTGAGGAAAGGAGAAGAGAAGAAGAGGGAGCCCTTGAAGCATGGTTTCAATTTTTTTGAATGAAATACAAGGCAAAATTATCATTAGATGGAGGGGTGAAGGGAGAGGTGGATTTGTGGAATATTTGAAAAAACCAGTATGGTAAATGAAGTGATAGTACTTATATAGACAACAACCTGAAGGTATGTGTTTGGATAGTCTTCTTGTTCTTCTCTCTAACTTTGTCCCTCAAATCAGAGAACCTCCTTCTCTGAACCTCTGAGGTCAAGAAGTTCTAATTTACATTCCTAAGTCCATAATATACCAAGTACATCTGGAAATACAGAGGTAAACCTGTCTGTGACTGGACTAAATATTCCAAAGGATGGCAGGTTGAGTCCAAATCCATGACCAAATTCTTTTGGCCAGAGCATGGAAATGACAGAGACACATCCTGTCATCATAACATGATGACTGAAGTTGAACTTAGAAAACCTAGGTTCAAATTTTGCTTTTCTACTTACTATTTTTGTAACTTTTAGCAACTTGCTTCACTTCTCTGAGACCATTTCTTCAACTTTAAAATGAAGCAGAAGACAATCAACATTTGCGATCTGGAGGCAAAAAAAGACCCTGTTTCAAAGCCCATTTCCATGTGACATTGCCCAAATCATTTCCCCATTCTGGTCTTCAGGTTTCTCATTTGGAAAATGAAAGAATTTGACTTAAGGCTCTATGGTATCCCTTCCAATTCTAAAACCATTATCCTATGACTTTTTCTCATCAAAATTTTGAGCCAAGATTTTCATGAAAGTGAAGGGAAGAATGATAGTAATGTTCCCCCTGTGTTTAGGAGAGGAGAATTGGTGTCAGAATGGTGAAGGTCATTAGGTACCCAGGGGAAACAATAAACTTATTAATGACTCATAGCACGGGATGATGCATGAGACAGCAGGCGCCATGTCTATGAGGAAAGATGAGCCCTGGGGAGGGTGTGGATGGAAAGAAAGTTTTGCTACAGACTGACAACTACCACTAACTTGAAGCTTAAATGCTATGATCATAGGCTGGTGAACTTAAAAAGGGAAGGGATCTCAGAATTTATTTAGTGCAGTTTAATAAATGGAGAAACTGAGGCTCTGGGAAGTTAAATGATTTATAGTTCACATAGATGTATAGCAATGTTGAGATCTGAATTCAGGTGCTCTGGCTCCAGATCTAACCTTCTTCCAATAATGCTTGACTATCTCCCAGGATCTCCTAGGAACTTCCCAGTGAGAGGGAAATAGGAGAGAGAAGTAAGGGAGGATATATTCAGAAATGTAGGTGAAGTAAAACAGAAGATATTAACTTTTTTAAAAGAGAATTTCCCCATGAGTTTCACTTTGAGAAACATTAATCTGATGATTGTAAGCATTCCTTAAATAAAAATGGAGGTTGATAAAGGAGGAAGGTAAGAAAATAACTCCTAAACCATTGTTTTATCCATTGCTTTTAGAGGGACTTGCTGAAATCATTAATTTCTTCAGTTTGAAGTAATTCATTTAGTCTAGGAAGGCTAACAAAGTCTTTCTTTAGGAGCAGGTGTCTTGGAAGTGAACTAGCAGGGAATAATTCAGCTAGGGAGGGAGAGGCTGAGTGTGATAACTACTTAGTATCCTCATGCTTCCCTTCCCACAGGAACTAATTCATTCAACTTCAGATTTCCTGCTCTGGGTTTGAGCAATCCTGCTGAGTGCATGCAAATTTATTTGATCACTATAATCTAGACAGATCTAGATCACGATTCATGTGGGACATTTTGCCATTTCTATTGTTCTGTCAATTGAGCTCTGCAGTAACCAATGTGTCCCAATCAAGCACTCTCTATGCTAATTGTAGTCCATTTCTTATTCTCAAAACTTGACCCTAAAATGTACTCCCTCTCCCCCATTGTTTCACAATGTCTGTATTTTCCTTCAAAGCTCAATTTGGGGAACCAACTTTCCCCTGAAATCTCTGATGTCTCATTGGTTAGTCCCTCTCTCTTCTTGAAATACTTCATGTTTATATATGTGTGTAGATGTAGTTGAATACAAACTTCTTAGAAAGGCAGCATATGGTGGAGGCTAGGGGAAGCAACCTGGTGACCCTGAACAATGACCTAACCTCTCAGAAACTTAAGCAACTCTTTACGACTTGTTTAAGTGGCAAAACAGTTGCTAAATTGCTAAAGAAGTGCTCAGTGCCAATGAAATCATAATTCTAGGGGTTTTTTTAAAGTACATAAATGCCATTATTTCATTTTTGCCATTGTGTCTCCAGCATCTTGTATTTAGTAGGCACTTAACAAATGATTGTTGAATTAAAGATGTAAGAGAACTAGAGAAAGGGTGTATGCATGTGTGCATGTGTGTGTATGATAGAGTGAAACAGAGAAAGAAAAACAAATATAGAGAAACATAAGAAAAACAGAAAAAAAAAATAAGAAAGGTTGAGAGAGGGGGAAACAGAGGAAAAGAGAAAGTGAGAGAAAAAGCAAGGAAGAAAAATAGAAAGAGAAGTAAAGAGAGACTAACAGAAACAGAGAGGGAAAGAGAAAGTGAGACAAAGAAAAACAAATAGAGAAATGCAGAAAGAGGGAAAGAGAGAGACAGAAAGAGAAATAAAAAGTGAAAAGGAGAGAGGAAAAAAGATGGAGAAAGAGAAAAGATGGAGATAGTAAATAATAGAAAATGAAATAATTGCCTTTATCTATTTATTTAAATATATGGATATAAGGAACATAGGATAGTTTATCTCTCAGACTTGTGGAGGAGAAAGAAATTTGTGACCAAAGATGAACTAGAGACCATTACCAATCACAAAATAGAAAATTTTGATTATATCAAATTAAAAAGCCTTTGTACAAACAGAACGAATGCAAACAAGATTAGTAGGGAAGTAACAAACTGGGAAAACATCTTTACAATTAAAGGTTCTGATAAAGGCCTCATTTCCAAAATATATAGAGAACTGACTCAAATTTATAAAAAATCAAGCCATTCTCCAATTGATAAATGGTCAAAGGATATGAACAGACAATTTTCAGATGAAGAAATTGAAACTATTACCACTCACATGAAAGAGTGTTCCAAATCACTATTGATCAGAGAAATGCAAATTAAGACAACTCTGAGATATCACTACACACCTGTCAGATTGGCTAAGATGACAGGAAAAAATAATGATGAATGTTGGAAGGGATGCGGGAAAACGGGGACACTGATGCATTGTTGGTGGAGTTGTGAACGAATCCAGCCATTCTGGAGAGCGATCTGGAATTATGCCCAAAAAGTTATCAAACTGTGCATACCCTTTGATCCAGCAGTGTTTCTATTGGGCTTATACCCCAAAGAGATACTAAAAAAGGGAAGGGGACCTGTATGTGCCAAAATGTTTGTAGCAGCCCTGTTTGTAGTGGCTAGAAACTGGAAAATGAATGGATGCCCATCAATTGGAGAATGGCTGGGTAAATTGTGGTATATGAATGTTATGGAATATTATTGCTCTGTAAGGAATGACCAGCAGGATGAATACAGAGAGGCTTGGAGAGACCTACATGGACTGATGCTAAGTGAGATGAGCAGAACCAGGAGATCATTATACACTTCGACAACGATATTGTATGAGGATGTATTCTGATGGAAGTGGATTTCTCTGACAAAGAGACTTAACTGAGTTTCATTGGAGAAATGATGGACAGAAACAGCTATACCCAAAGAAGGAATACTGGGAAATGAATGTGAACTATTTGCATTTTTGATTTTCTTCCCGAGTTATTTTTACCTTCTGAATCCAATTCTCCCTGTGCAACAGGAGAACTGTTCGGTTCTGCAAATATGTATTGTATCTAGGATATACTGCAACATGTTTAGCATATATAGGACTGCTTGCCATCCTGGGGGAGGGGGAGGAGGGAGGGAGGGGAAAAAACGAAACATAAGTGATTGCAAGGGATAATGTCGTGTAGAAATTATCCTGGCATGGATTCTGTCAATGCGAAGTTATTATTAAATAAAATAAAATTTATAAAAAAAAAAAAAAAAAAGAAGGGAAAGGGACCTGTATGTGCCAAAATGTTTGTAGCGGCCCTATTTGTAGTGGCTAGAAACTGGAAAATGAATGGATGCCCATCAATTGGAGAATGGCTGGGTAAATTGTGGTATATGAATGTTATGGAATATTATTGTTCTGTAAGAAATGACCAGCAGGATGAATACAGAGAGGACTGGCGAGACTTACATGAACTGATGCTAAGTGAAATGAGCAGAACCAGGAGATCATTATACACTTCGACAATGATATTGTATGAGGACAGATTTTGATGGAAGTGGATTTCTTTGACAAAGAGACCTAACTGAGTTTCAATTGATAAATGACGGACAAAAGCAGCTACACCCAAAGAAAGAACACTGGGAAACGAATGTGAACTATCTGCATTTTTGTTTTTCTTCCCGGGTTATTTATACCTTCTGAATCCAATTCTCCCTATGCAACAAGAGAGCTGTTCAGTTCTGCAAACATATATTGTATCTAGGATATACTGCAACATATCCAACATATAAAGGACTGCTTGCCATCTAGGGGAGGGGGTGGAGGGAGGGAGGGGAAAAAAAAATTGGAACAGAAATGAGTGCAAAGGATAATGTTGTAAAAAAAAAATTACCCTGGCATGGATTCTGTCAATATAAAGTAATTATTAAATAAAAATTTAAAAAAAAATAAATATATGGATATATATCTATATATCCCAATAAATATATTTGTATATGTACATTATACATATATACATTATAGATATATATCCTTCTCTCAGTTATCACATATTAATACCAGTATTTTATTGGAACGAAAAATTGATATATGATTCTGGGCTATAGAATAAAAAAATTCAACTTAAAAAAGAATCATAACATTGACTGGGGATTAATAATAGTTCCAACATTGTTTTTACTCTGTCTCTCTGTTCTCTAGTAAAATTACAACTGCAAAAGAAGGTTCCTGCCTGAGATGGTCTTCCTATCCCAATCCACACATGTGAGGTCATTACTGTTCAGTGGTAATTACCCAGATATTTCAAGTAAACCCCCAGACAATGGAAGGAAGAGATCTCTTGCTCTGTGTTCTCCAACTTGGCCGTTGATATTTCCTGCAATCAGAAGATCATTTCTAACACTCTACTACCTTTTGTGCTAGGAACTATTGTTATTGTTTAGTCATTTCAGTTGTGTCCTACTCTTCATGACCCCATTTGAGGTTTTCTTGGCAGAGATGGTGGAGTGGTTTGCCAGTTCCTTCTCCAGCTTGTTTTACAGATGAGGAAACTGAGTTAACATGGGGTGATTTACCCAGGGTCACATGTTTAGGAAGTGTCTGAAGCCAAATTTCAATTCAGGAAGATGAGTCCTCTTGACTCCAGGTCCAGTGTTCTTAGAGAACATTAGAGAAGAATAATCTGTGGACATTTTTATATAGGAGGTTATAAGAATTGTACATAGCCCTGGTTGTTTGAATTTTAAGCTCATTATAATCTGCTGTATTTTTAAGGATACACAAGTAAGATGAAAGTATACAAGTGAGCAAAAACCTAGTCAACCTGAGTGAATAAAGAAATAATAGCTAAAATAATTCAGAAAATCATGGGAGTTCTCAAGAAATTCTCTTAATTCTCTATTTCATTCAGTTTGCCTTGGTGGCTACCCTCTGTCCTTCTTTAGCCTCGCCCAATTTTTTCTCCTGAGCATCTTGGTACAGAACCAAACGATGACTGGAGAGAGGCAGACCGAAAAAGAATGCTAAAAGGAAGAGATGTGGGGCAGTGGAAAAGTACTCAGTGTTGACATATGCTCCCAGGGGCAGAGGACTAGCATAGTTTTCCTAGGAACTGATTCCCTGGGACATCTACTATTTCTCAGGTCAAGTCCCATTATCATGAACTCCAACAAAATGTCAGGATCTTTGGATTGTCTAGATTTTTAAAAAATTTGTATCTATATCAAATATCCTTTCTTGAGTAGGTCATTTCTGGGGTCTTGGAAATCAATTTACTAACTAGTGCTTTTGTTGTTAAAGCATTTATTGTGATGGAATTAAATCTAGAATGTTATTTTCAGTTATTACTACTCATTGCCCTCCTATCAAAATTAGAGCAAGCAAAATGCTTATTGGATAAAATAATCAGGGAAAATGAAAGTAGAAAAGAAAAAGAAAACAAATGCATTCTTTTTTGACTGCATCAGAGTGAGGAGAACAAACTGTTTTTGACCTCTACATTGGGGAAGTACCATAGGCTCTCTCTCACCTGGCTGTGGTCTGTGGGTGCACAGCCCTGCTCTTGCTTCTGTCATTGTGGTATCTATTCTTTCCTGTTCTTATGTGAAGAACTATTGAAGATGGCTATGACCTTGAGAACGTCTAGAGGTCAGAGCTATGAACTGCTAGAAATGCAAGAGGACAACTAGGTGGTGCCATAGTGCACAGAGCTCTTGGGATGGAGTCAGGACTTGTTTTCCTGATTTCACCCTGGGAAAACCACTTAATCTTGTTTGCCTCGGTTTCCTCAAATTAGCTGGACAAGGAAACGACAAATCATATCTTTGCTAAGAAAATCCTACATGGGGTCACAAAGACTCAGACTCAAGTGAAAGTGACCAACAGAGATCCAGAAACTGAGTCTATACTAGAATTTGACAAAAGATCACCCATTGAGGAATGAGTAACCTACAAGATGCTGTCCAGCTGTGGATTACCTCCTATTCCCTGTCCAGGTGCCATTCTCTGTAGGTAGGTAAATAAGCCACATTAGAAAATGAACTTGGTGCAATGAATACTTTGTAGCAACTGCTTTAAGTCTGAGCTCACTCTCTTCAGAATCAAATGATATAATATTTTTAAAAAGCTTCTTAGCATATGGGTTGATACATAGTAGATACAATGTAAATACTTCTTCCTTTCCTTTCCCTTGCAAGGACCAAGGTAGTGTATGCCCTTCTTTCCTTGGTCATGTTTTATACTTCTGCTTTATGTCTTCTCAGTAAGTAGCTTTGTCAAAAGCTAAAAGAAAAAGAAATGAAAAAGAACAATAAATCTAAGATTCTTGGACTGAATATGCCAAGCCTTATGTTTTATCTTTTTCCTGCTATATTCCAAATCTCAAAAGAATTACAGGGTTAAAAAGAGTTATGGTGGGAGAAGATAAATCAGTCATCCTTCCAACTTCCTCCCCTTACTACCACCTACCATGATATTCTCTGCTTCTGTCCCTTTGGCCTTTGCTTTGTTTTTGTGGGAACACAGGTATATTTGCTACTGCCCCCAATCTTGTTCTGTCTCTGTGAAGGAAAAGCAGCAGAGAAAAATCAAGAAGGAAGAAGGCACATTTACAGGCACATATGTAAATACAAAGTAGATTTTGTGGACCACCTACAAAAGTGTAACTAGAAATTTCTGCCTCCAAGCAAGTGCAATGTGAGTGCACAAGACAGTACATTTTGAGTGCATTTGAATTAGAAGGAACAATTATACTTAGGAGTTCTTCTTTTTTTCCAGAAATAAAATTTTTTAGGGGGAAGAAGGGAGAAGGAGCCCTGGATGACAGATGCCATAATGATAGCACCTTAGAAGTGGTCTGTGATGGGCACGGGCCAGAATAGGACAATGAAGTGATGAGTATGGATACTGGGAGAATATTCCCTGTCCCTAAGTCCAGTGATGAACTAGAGCCACATCCCAGTCAGCTCATAGTAGTTATAGCTCAGCCCACACATCCAACGATCATTCAACAAGTATTCCCTCAATACCTAACATGCCAGACACTTAAGCAGCTCATCATTAGGGGAAGCTTTTTGTGAAACTGTATAGCTTTGATTGACATCAAGGCAGCAGATGATACCTGTGATTTATTCTTTTCTAAGCATAGTGTTAGAATCATGCATTGAACGGAGAAATTTTAGAAAGGAAGCAGGAGGGGAAAAGTAAATAAAGTACTCAGTACTTTTATATTCTAGAAATGAACAGTGTGACATTTTTTAAGCAGTCATGAACTGAAAAAGAAATTCCTTATCTAACTTGTACAATGTCAGTAAATGACTTCCCCATTAGTAGCAGGAAAGAGAGAAAACAATCCCTATGATGAAGTGTACACATAATTACCAGGAAGTGATGAAACAACAATTTTCCCATTCCCATGGAAAAAGCCACAGTTCATCAACTTCTAAAGTTAGTCATTAGAAAGTTGGAAATATATTTTGAACAATTCTCAATGAAGTAGAAGAGAAAGAGAAATAGAAAGAGAAGGAAGCAGAAGAGAATGATGCCAGGAGGAGGAGGAGGAAGAGGAAGAAAAGGAAAGAAAAAAAGGTTTAGAGAACTTGCTTCCTAACTGGTTCATGGAGCAATGAGATTGGAAATCTTAATTGTTGCTGCTTAGGTACATTTGAGCCTTCTCAAGGAAATTTCCCCTATAAACTTTTGGCGTCTGAATAGTCTCTACAGTTTAGGGGTAAAAGAATGAAGGAACTGTGATTTCACCTATGTGTAACCCACTCCTGATATGGGAACTCCTTCCACTGCAGCAAATCATAACTGGTCCAGTAGAGGGAGCTATCCAAAGGTCATAAAGATCAATACACTTTCTCAAGGTCTCACACCTCATAAATATCAGGAGGAATATATTAAAATCCAGACTTTCCAGTTCTAAGCAGGACTCCAGCATTCTACTCACTATACAACATTGCCTTTCTGTAGAGGATAATAATCAGTTGATAATATATTGATCCAGATATATGCCATCTGTTTCCATTTAAATATATATATATATAATTTTCATTAACCAAAATCTACTTTCTCACTCTCTTACCATCTGCACTTCATTAAAAACATTAGAAAAACAATGGCTATTTCAAATATATATTAGCCAATCAAAACAAATTCCCACATGGATCATGGCTGTGAAATATTTGTCTCATTTTAAATTTGGAGTCCTTCATCTCTCTATCGAAAGCTGGGTAGCATGTTTCATTATGAGTCCTCTGGAATTCTTATTGGTCATTATGTTGGAATATGCCATGGGCTGTGGGTCACAGCATCATCTCTAAAAGAATTCAGGCTCAAATTATTTCCAAATTAATCTTGGGCATTTATTAGGGCATTTACTTGGAGTAAAGGCTGTCACATCCCATTGGCATCCTCGCTAAGGGATACAGACAACCCAGAAGAATAAAGAGACAGATTATATAGAGAAGGGACATTAAGAAACAATAGGAGAATTGGACAAACTAAGAAAATTGGGCAATCTCAGATAAATTTGGACAGCCTCAGAGATGGGGATGGCAGAAATCCTTGTGATTAGATATATCTCCGATAGCACAGGCATGAGGAAAGTCCTTTTGTTCTAAAGAGAGACAGGATATAGTAGCTAGATATGAAAGATAAAAGGTTCTTTTGTAGAGTCAAGACATTGGTGTTGGGCAGCAGCAGCTACATTCCATCAATTACATTCCTAAATAGAACCCATTACAGTTATATACCACAACTTGTTGAACCATTCTCCAGTTAATGGACATTCCTATAGAGTACTATTCTTTGCCACTTTAAAAAGACTGCTAAATATTTTTTGATGTCCTTAGGGTTTATTTTGCTTAGAATTCATTGCCTCCACTGCACCCCAATCTGTCCTCTCTCTTCACTCCCCCCTTCCCTTGCCATACATTTTCTTAAATGTGACCCCCACAAAAACTTTAATTCTCCCTATAAACACAATCTAAGTACCATGGATAAAGAATCTCTAATTTAAGATGAAACCTGAAATTAAACAGAACATTTGAATATTGACATAGTATCCAGGTCTACTATACTCCTTCCTAACAAGTGATAGTCCTTGTCCAGTAAGGTGTTCCTTAAAAAATTACTCCAGATCCTGAAAATCTTTTTAAGTAGTAGAATTCTATTATTACTTAAAACAATGAAAATAACAACAGCAACCCTATTGGTTAGGAGTTGAAACATAGTTACTGCAAAACTTTCATGCAGCAATGAACTATGAACAATAGAGAAGCAGGAAGGAAATACCAATATTGTGGCAAGATTAGGAAGAAGAAAATGACAAGAAATGTGACCCAGAAAAAAAGCAGCTTTGGCTAAAATGATTTAAAATACATTAATTTAAATGGAACAAATAAAAAGATTTATGGTAAGTGGTTTTCAGTATAATTTATGAATTTAAATATCAACAAAATCAATTAAATCAGTTAAGCATACTTTACAATATTTACATGTGAATGCATGAATTTAGACATAACATAGCTTTAACAATAGTTCAGTTCTTCCTTCTATGTTCCTTTTAACTTACTTTTTCCTATTCATCTTTTTAGCGTCAGCTAGGTGACATAGACACTAGCTGTGTAACTTTGGCAAGTCATTTATTCTTGTGTGTCTCAGTTTTCTTATCTGTAAAATGAGCTGGAGAAGAAAATGGAAAACCACCCAGCATCTCTACCAAGAAAACTTCACATGAGGTCACAAAAGTCAAACATGACTGAAAAAAAGATTGAACAACAAATTCATCCCTTCATTTTATTGTATCTACAGCTAGATCCTGAGTGAAAATAATGAATCTACTGAAATGGTCACATGTATTTGAATTCTCACTATTTGAAGTTATAATAATGTAAAATGTGGCAATTAGTTCCAACTCAATGGAATTATACAGTGTGGATTTGAATAATTTGACCACTTCAGGGAATTTATTGCTCATACTAATCTAATTGGGACTTGCCTAGGTAAAATTGTACAGACTAGTGATTTAATCTGTGTAAGGAACTTTAAATGAGAAAACTTCCTCTATAAGTGTAGAGTGATAACTGCTCAGTGACTTTTGGCATTAGAGAACTGTCTGGATTACTAAGAAATAAAGCAAGTTTTCCAGGATCACACAGTTAGTATCTGTGGGAGGTATAACTTGACTCTGGGTCAGATTGACTTGAGATCTGATGCCTTATTCACTGGACTATGCTATCCCATGTATTAGTACAAACATTTTTCTGTTTTTCTGTGTATTTAGGATTCCTCTGGTTCTGCTTTCTTTGTGCTAGATTATTTCAGACCAGTTTGTCCAGATTTCTTTGAATTCTTCATACTTTATGATTTTAATCATGTTATAGTATTCCATTATATTAAAATTGTTTAGCCACTCTCTATTTTGCATCTTTTTGTGGTAACAAATAATGCTACCATATAATACTTTTGAGCATGTAGCTCTATTTTTAAAAATAATTTTCTTGAGGTACATTATATATTGAGATCATTAAGTTGAAGTATATAATTACTTTTGTAATTGTATAGCATATAATGAGATTATTTTCCAAAAAAAAAGTGTACCAACTTGTAATTCTGCCAACAATTTATAATAGAATAGGTTTCATCACAATTTCACCAACATTGTGCTTTATCACTTTAAACTTTATTTTCCCATTTTGATGGGTGTCAGGTGCTATATCATAATAGTTTTCTTCCAGTAATTAAGCCAAAGGACTATAAAATTATGCATACCTTTTGATCCAGCAATACCACTACTAGATCTGTATTCCAAAAAGGTCATCAAAAAGGGGAAAGTCATATGACACAACATGTTTAAAAACATTTATAGCAGCTCTTTTTGTTGTGCCCATCAATTGAGAAATGACTGAACAAATTGTGGTATATGAATGTATTTGAAAATTATTGTACTAAAAGAAATGATGAGCAGGTGGATTTCAGAAAATCTGGAAAGATTTTCATGAACTAATGCTAATTGAAGTGAGCAGAATCAGGAGAACATTATACAAAGTAACAACATTGTTCAATGATCAAATTTGATAAACTTAGTGTTTCTCAGCAATACAATGATCTAAAACAATTCCAAAAGATTTGTGGTGGAAAATGCTATCCACATCCAGAGAAAGAACCATGGAGTCTGAATGCAGATTGAAACATACTGTTTTCACTTCTTTTTTTCCTTTCCTATGTGGGTTTTTCCCTTTTGTTCTTTTTTTTACAACATGACTAATGTGAAAATAAACTCAATATGATTGTACATGTATAATCTATATCATATTTCTTGCTTCTTAGGGAGGGGGAAGGAAAAGGAGGGAAGGAGAAAAATGAAACTCAAAATATAACATTATTAAATGGGGGGAAAAGAATTGTTTCCAGTATATACTCAATTCACCAAATATATCAAGGGAATGTCCTAGCTGCTGGCAAAAATAAACAGTCCCTGGCCTTGAGCAGCTTAGAGTCTTCTGGCAAGACCTTTATTGTTTTTCTTTTCAAAGAGATCTCATTTTGGAGACGTGATGTATATTTTTGGATGGCTTATATTCAGTATTATATAAAATATTTAATATAGAGAATTTAGAACTGGAAGAGATTTTAAGGAAAGAGTCAGAAGTGGCATTTATGAAAACCATAGCTAGAATACATTTACTTAAATTTCTTTTTATTCATACTTTTATGAAAAAGAGTGCAGCCACTGACCTGATATTTCAAGAGCCTCAAGTCCCTAAAATATATAGAGTAAGGGAAGTATAATATTCCCAAAGAAATATTGGGGAAAATTTTACCTGATAGAAATTTTTCCCAAATAGCATTCTGCCCTGAAGTTGCTCCAATTGGCTATTATCAAAAGTATACAGATAACTTTTTTACACTAATATGAATATTATAAGGACTATGTTAGATTGATTTAAGTGACTGGATTTAGGACAGATTCATGAGATTATGTCTAACATGTTCCCAGCATCCGTTTTATTTACATAATCTGAAATCACTATCTAGTATTTGTTTGTTATTGAGCAAATGGTGATTTTTGGTGTACTCATATCTGACAAGTTAAGTAGTGGACTGAATTTTAATGGTTAAATATAGGCTCTTTTATTCTATTTAATTTGCTAGGTAATTTTTTTCTTCAAGGTTCTGGAAGGTAAAGGGCACAGAAAGGAAATTTTTAGAAAATAGAGTATCACCAGATATTATGTCAAGATTTGAACATGAGTTGTAATCAGCACTTAACATATGCCTCCTTTCTGTTTCCAGATATCTATTGACTCCTGGAATTCTCCTGGGCTATGCCAATAGTATTGACTTATATTGTTGAAATATTTTTAGAAGCATTTATATAGTATATTGATTTGATCATTTTGAATTCTTTTTTTTTTGGTGGTTGTAGTATCTTAAGTTGAATGGTGAGCAATGAATTAAGTCACCACTTATTCCATCTGGTTGTTAAAATGTTGCAAATATCCATACTATGGTATAGTTCATTTAGGTTTGGGGTAAAATTATTCTGATTATTTGAATGGTTAGATTAAGTCCACCATTTAACAATTTGACTTCTGTAAATCATATCTGGAAAGTACTGCTTTTTTTCTTCATTCTTTGAAAAACAAGCTATTAGCTAGTGCTAAAAAAAAAAAAAAACACAAAATCCTCTCTAATATGGAGACTTCTAGAAGATAATTTTGTGATTTAGGCCCAGGCAAATTTGCCAAAATGATTTAATTGTTCCTGTGTCTTTTGTTGATACAGGTGCTAGTAGGTCAAAAAGTAGTGAGAAGCAAGAGAATAGAATCACCCACTAATTAATAACTATATTAAAGAAGACAAAAAATTTCACATCATGTGAATCAGATCATACATGGTTTGAGTTGTCCTTTATTAATTGGTTGTTTATTGTTTCAAGAAGCATCTGCTTTCACTGGAAATGGAGAAAAGGTAAAACATATTTCACTGAAAAAAAAGAGAAATATATATGATAACCTTATTATGTATTTAAAAGCAACAACAAACTGTAATAACAGATTTGCAGTTTCATTTGTAATAGTTTCTGGTTATACTGTTATTGAAATGTTTGTTTTATGCCATAAATTAAATTTAAAATAAAATTTAAAAACCGATCATATTTATATACAAAAAAAGTAGTACATAAAACTACCAAAGAAGATGGTGCAAAATAATGACCTATAATAAGAATTGATTAAGTCAAACATGGTATAGTTTTACCATTTTAATGGGAAGTTATATGACACAACAATATTTGAAAACAAAAATTGAAATTTTATACTTCTATTAAGAAAACAAGTTTGAAGAATAAAAGAAAAAGCTGGAAAGACTTTACAAATTAATAAAAAATAAATTAAAAAGCATTCATTGGATCATAGATTTAAATCCAGGAAAAACATTAGAAGTCATGAAGTCCACTTTATAGATGAAGAAGCTGAGACCCAGAAAGATGAAGTCACACTCATTGCTTGGCACATAGGAAACACTTCACAGGTGCTTGTCACATAAATAGTAAGCCTGAGAAGGATCTAAACCCAGATCTTTCAGTCTACAAATTTATTTACTATCTACTCTATCATGCTGTCTACTTGTAGAACCAGAAGAGATGATGTTCTAACTTTGACCAAAAATGAGAATGAATGGACAAAAATGGAAACTTAGAGGGAGTAAGTGAAGTGTTATGATGTTTATCTGTGAAAATGAATATAGCTAAATGGATATAGTTTTTTTTAATTAAAACTTTTTATTTACAAAGTATATGCATGGGTAATTTTTCCAATATTGACTCTTACAAAACCTTTTGTTCCAAATTTTTCCCTTTCTTTCCCCACCTCTTCCCCTAGCTGGCAGGCAGTCCAATATATGTTAAATATGTTGAAATACATATTAAATCCAATATATGTATACATATTTATACAGTTATCTTGCTGCACAAGAAAAATCAGATCAAGAAGGAAGAAAAAGAAAAACTGAGAAAGAAAATAAAATGCAAGAAAACAACAACAGAAAGAGTGAAAATACTATGTTGTGTTCCACACACAGTTCCCATAGTCCTCTCTCTGGGTGTAGATGGCTCTCTTCATCACTGAACAAATGGAAGTGATTTAAATCATTTCATTGTTGAAGAGAGTCCGCCAGAACTGATCGTCGTATAGTCTTGTTGTTGCCATGTATAATGATCTCCTGGTTCTGCTCATTTCATTTAGCATGAGTTCATGTAGGTCTCTACAAGCCTCTCTGAAATCATCTTGCTGGTCATTTCTTACAAAACAATATTATTCCATAGTATTCGTATACCATAATTTATTCAGCCATTCTCCAATTGATGGGCATCCACTCAGATTCCAGCTTCTTGCCACTACAAAGAGGCCTGCTATAAACATTTTTTGCATATGTGGGTCCCTTTCCCTCTTTTAAGATCTCTTTGGGATATAATCCCAATAGAAACACTGCTGGATCAAAGGGTATGCACAGTTTGATAACTTTTTGAGCATAGTTCCAAATTGCTCTCCAGAATGCTTGGCTCCCAACAATGTATCAGTGTCCCAGTTTTCTCACATCCTCTTCAACATTCTTCATTATCTTTTCCTGTCATCTTAGCAATCTGACAGGTATGTAGCGGTATTTCAGAGTTGTCTTAATTTGCATTTCTCTGATCAATAGTGATTTGGAGCATCTTTTCATGTGACTACAAAATAGTTTCAATTTCTTCATTTAAAAATTGTCTGTTCATTGGATATAGTTTTTTGAAGTTTAATTCATAAGTTATGGTATATGAATGTAATCTAATATTCTATAAGAAACAATCAGCAGGATGATTTTAGAACGACTCAAAGAGACTTATGTGTACTGATGCTAAGTGATGTGAGTAGAATCAAGAGAACATTGTACACAACAATACCAAGATTGTGTGATGATCAGTTCTGATGGACATGGCTCTTTTCAACAATGAGGTGATTCAGGCCAATTCCAATAGACTTGTGATGAAAAAAGTTATCTGTATACAGACACAGGGCTATGGAGACTGGATGAAGAATCCTACATAGTATTTTGACCTTTGTTATTGTTGTTGTTTGCTTGCTTGTTTTTGTTCTCATTTTTTTCCTTTTTGATCTGATTTTTCTTGTACATCATAATAAATATGGAAATTGTTTAGAAGAACTGGACATAATTAATCTATTTTGGATTACTTGCTGTCTAGGGGAGGAAGGATGGGAGGAGAGAGAAAAAATTGGAACACAAGGTTTTACAAAGGTGAATGTTGAAAACTATTTTTGCATGTATTTTAAAAAATTAAAAGCTATTATAAAAATAAAGTTTAATCCATTATAAATGCTTGATACACCTATAATAAATCATTTTAAATATTAAAATGCTGGCAAATAAAAATATTTAAGATATAGTTAGTTTTCATCCTAGGAATTAATGAGCTAGACATATACATGCTTTCCTTTTTTCAAAATTATTTATTATTTATTTTATTTTTATTTTATGGAATAAAGGATTTCCTTAACATAGTATAATAACAAGAATGATTCCATATGAAACTGCAAATCTATTATGTACAACTTGCTATTCTTTTAATTATATAATAAAGTTATTGCATAATTTCCCCCCCCTTTTTTCTTTCCTCCTCCCTCCCCTTCCTAGAGATGGCTACCATTAGGCACAAATGTGTGTATGTGTTTGTGTATACTCTATACATACTTATGTTAATCTGTTTCTCTAGATTCAAATGATATTTTCCTTCATATATGCTTTTTAGTTTATTTGGGTGTTTATGGTGTTTATAAAAATAAAAATGAATTACTCAAAGTTGTTATTGCATATGATATTTCTTTGGTCTGCTCATTTTCTTCTTTATTATTTTGTTCAAGTCTATTCATGTTTTTCTAAGATCATTAAGTTCATATACATGCTTTTCTTTTTATTCTTTAGCAGTTAGATGGTGCAATGAATAGAGTACTCACTCTAGTGGGAAAGGTTTGAGTTCAAATGTGACCTCAACATGTCATAGTTGTGTGAGCCTAATCAAGTCACTTCAATTCTGTTTGCCTTCATTTCCTCATCTGTAAAGTGGGGATAATACCTTCAACCTCCCAGGGTTGTTGTGAAGATTAAACAAAATAGTAATTGTAGAAAGTTTAGCATAGTGACAGCATATAGTAAGTGCTTAATAAATATTAGATATACCATTATTATTTTTGTTATACATGCTTACAACATGTTATTATTATTATTAAAAAATACATTTGCTCATTAATTAATCTTGAATCTTAACATCTTTCAGTTTTTAGTTATTTGGAAGGAATGAATATGAGGTGTAGGTTTTCTTTCTCTCTACTCATTTTAAGATTTCCTGAAAGTCATGAAATTTAGAAGCTTTAAATCAAAGTAGGAAGGTGGCTAAGGGATGGAAAGGATAGGTTTGTTGCAGCTATATGACAATGCTCTATTATTTACGGAGTAATAGAGTCTAGAGCACATGCCTTTCAAGGTAGCTGCATATATCATTTTGTTTCTTTCCCTTTATTTCCACTGGCAATAATGTTTCCTTCAGTCAAAGCCTAAAGCTCTAATATTTAGTCATAATCTTAGATACCCAAACCATTGACTTGCTCCTTTCTGTACTAGGAAATGAAAAAAAGTACAATCTAAAAACCTAATATCACTTAAGTCTAGAAATCTGTTGTCATGATTTTTTGAAGGAGAATAATGTGATCTAGAAGCTTTTAGACTTAATTAAGTTAAATGACTGTCCTTGATGAATGCCCTGCACGAGTCATCCTGAACAGTTTTCACAGCAGTACTATTACCAAAGTCAGGGGTGACTTTGCTGGAACGAGGCCCACAATGATCTCAGGCAGTACAAATTCTGCATCGATAACTACAATGCCTTCATAATAGGCAAACAGAATGGTTGGGTGCCTCTGTACCATGAATATCATCAACCACTCCTTGGTCATTTAGCAGCTAGGCTTTTGGAACCAGAGAACCATGGATGTTAGAGCTGGAAGGGACTTCAACAACTCTCTCTTTTCTTTTACTTTTTCAACTAACCCATTCAGAATCCTTCATTAAACTACTTACTATGTGCCAGTCACTGTGCTAGGGGCAATGCAAAGACAAAGATAAAAACAAAAAACAAGAAAATCTGTCCCTGTCCTCAAGGTACATACATTCCTTCAAAGGAGAGGATACATACACATTGAATTTTATACAAAATATGCACAAAATAGACACGAGGTAATTTTTGGAGTAGCCAGGGGATAAGGAAAGGGTTTCTTTAGAAGATTGCTTTTGAATTCAGTTGCAAAAGATACAAGAGATTATAAAAGGTGGAATTAAAAGCAGAATTAAATCAAAAAAGGAGGAAATCGGTACACAGACATAAATAAAGGGGATGAAGTATTATGTAGGAAGAAAAGAGAAGGGAAGAGAATAAGCATTAATTAAGTTTCTACTATGTAACAGGCATTGAATTAAGAACTTTAAAAAATAGTTTATTTAGATATTAGTTTATTCCCCCCACCCCCAATTGGAAGTAAAAACAATTTTAAACATTTAAAAAAAACTTTTGAATTCCAAGTTTTAAATCTTTCTCCCTCTCTTCCTCCTTCCTGAGATTGTAAGCAATTTGATATAGGCTATATTTGTGCAACCATTTAAAACATTTCCATATTAGTTATTTTGCAAAAGCAAGAAAAGGGAAGGAAGGAAGAGAAAAAGAAAGAAAAAGAAAGAAAGAGAAAGAAAAGAAAGGAAGGAAGAAAAAAGAGTATGCTTCAGTCTATTTATACAACATCAGTTCTTTTTCTTGAGGCAGATAGTATTTTTCATCATAAGTACTATTGAATTGTTTTGAATTATTGTATTGCTGAAAATAGCCAAACCATTCACAGTTCCTTATCATACAATATTGCTGTGACTGTGTACAATGTTTCTTTGATTCTGTTTAACTTATTTTGTATCAGTTCACATAAGTGTTTCCAGGGTTCTTTTGAAATTATCCTGCTTGTCATTTTTTATAGCATAATAATATTCTATTATAAGCATATATATTATAAACATATATCATTATATGTTCAGCCATTCCCCAATTGATGGGTATCCTCTACATTTTCAATACTTAAATATCACAAAAAAAATTTAAGAACTTTTAAAAATTCTTCTAACAACTTTGTGATATGCACATTACACAGTTAAGAAAACTGAGGAAGACAGAGAAAAGCAAATAGGCTACTTTAGCTGGAACATATTGTTTAGAAAGGAATAATTGTTTAGAAGGGAAGGTAATTTGGTCCAAGGTGTGTATTATCTCCAATATACAACTAAGAAAACTGAAGCAAATAGAGAAAAGCAGGTAGGGTGGTTTAAGTGATGATAGAATGCAAGAAGGGGAATAATGCATCAGAAGTTTGGAAGTGTTAGGGCCAGTATAAGAAAAGCTTTTTTTCCTCCCGAGGCAATTGGAGTTAAGTGACTTACCCAGGGTCTCACAGCTAGGAAGTGTTAAGTCTGAGTGAGACCAGATTTGAACTCAGGCCCTCCTGATTTTAGGGCTGGTGCCACCTAGCTGCCCCAATGAAGAGCTTTAAAAGTCCAAAACAAACATTTAATTTTTATCTTGCTGGACATTTTTGAGTAAAAGAGTGACATGAGCAAAGGTATGGTTTAGGAAAAACACTTGAACAGTCCTGCAGTAGATGAATTGAAATAGGAGAGAAACTTGTGACTGGAAGACTCATTTGGAAGATTTGCAATAGTTCAGGTGAGAGATAATAAGGGCTAAAATAGGTTAATGATTGTGTGAATAGAGAGAAAGGGATGAGAGAAATGTGGCAGAAGAGGCATAAGTTTTAGAAATTAATTAATTTTGGAGGTAAGGGAAAGTGGAAAGTCAAGGAGAATTCTGAAGTTATAAACCAAGATGGCTGCAAGGCTGGTGATCCCCAAAATAAAAAATAGGGAAGTGTGAAATTTGAGAATATTTGGAGAGAAAAGATAAACCAAATGACTAACCATGTTCCAGAGGACATGTGATGAAACATGCTATCCTATAAACAGAGAGGTGAAGGACTCAAGAGTTCCAATTAAAGCTTTTGAAAAAAAAAGTTTTTATTATAACCAATGTGGGGGTTCATTTTCTTTGACTGCATATATTTGTTAAGTTTTTTTTTCTTTTCTTTCTCAATTGGCATGGTATTAGGAAAATTTGGAATTCTGGAAATCAAATAATATTGAATTGTAAAAGTAAAGATAATGAATCTTGTTTTACACAAGTTGTTTGAAATGGACATCCAATTTGAAATGTCCAGTATGGGCAGCTAGTGATGTGGGACTATTGACAGGGAAAGCTCCTGGGGCTGAATATAGAGATTCAGGAGTAATATACACAGTGATGAACAGTTCTCATGGGATCTGATAAGGTCATCAAGTGAAAGGGTTTAGTACAAATAGTTTTAAAATATATTTTGATAATGGTATTTCAATATAATTGATTTCTACTTGTCTACGTGGACTCTACTTGAGTCCAAAAAATTGACTTATAATCCTATATATTTCTCTTTATGCATTTAACACTATTATTCTGGGATGATAGACCTCATGGGACTACCAAAAGAGTCTCTAACACACACACATACATACTTACATACACACACACATACAGACACACACACATGTAATGTTCTCTTCTCTAAAATATAATGTTCCCTGGGAGCAGGTTTCTTGGGGGACTTCTGGAGACAGCCTTTGTTTCAGTTCAGTGTAATAATCACCTCAAATGCCGTCAGGAGTTAAAGTCCAAATCCTTTATTGTCGTCTTCCTTGGGCCCGGGTACCTTAGAGGCCTATCTCTCTCCTTGGTTTCTAGATCTCTTGCCGCTAGTCCTTTGCCTGTGCCAGCTAGTAAATCCTTGTGAATCTCCCGAAGTGCCTCCTGGTTGAGGCTCCTAGCTTATATATATATGCTCTCTTAAAGGTGTGAATCTTATGGAATTGTAGTAAGTACTAAGTACATCTAGAGAATTGTTAAGCACCGAGCTAAACAACCATTGTCTCTCTCAATTCCACTGACTTAGCATCTTGTGAGAATTCTCACACACATACACACACACACACACACAATGTTAAGAACCCCGGTTTAGAGAGAGAAGTTGAGAGCCTCGGACAAATGCTTGATCTACAACCACAGTTAGAATGTGTGATATGCATGATGAGCCACCAAAAGAAAATTAAGAAGAAATCATCATATAGGTTGTTGTTTATCTGTCATTTTCAAAGAGAACCAATGGAATCATGGCATGGTGTCTTTATTTGTACATGAATTCTATTTAAGTGAGGCAGAATTACACAAGGTCATCAATCTTGAAGAATCAAGAGATAGCAGTTATGAAAAAAATCAGAGAAGAGAGAGAATACCCAGGAAAAGAGGGTAGTCAATAGTTTTAAATAGAATAGAGAAGTAAAGAAGGATGAGATCTGAGAAAAGGTCATGAAAGTTGGCAATTGAGAAGTCACTGGTGAGTTTGTACAGAGCAGTTTCAGGTATAAGATAGATCTGAAGTTGGATTGCAAAAGGAGGGGAGAGAGAGAGAGAGAGAGAGAGAGAGAGAGAGAGAGAGAGAGAGAGAGAGAGAGAAAGAGAGACAGAGACAGAGACAGAGAAACAGAGAGACAGACACAGAGACAGAGAGAGACAGAGAGATTCAGAGAGATAGAGACAGAGAGAGAGACAGAGACAGACAGAACAGACAAGCAACAGAGAGACGAAGACAGAGAAATAGAGAAACAAAGAGAGAGAAAGAGATAGAAACATACAGAGACAAATAGAGACAAAATAGAAACAAAAATACACACATAAAGAAATGAGCATAATTGGATTTTTTTTAGGAGTTTAGCTATGTTAAGGAGGATCATAGATCTCTGAAGAGACATCCAAAATCATTTAGCCTGACTCCCTCATTGTACAGATGGAGGAAATTCAGTGATTTGCCTAAGGTCAACTAAGGGACACCTCTGTCTGACTCCAGAGTACCTGTGCTGATAACTTGAGGGAATAGGGCCAGGTGTAGTGAGGTTTTTGTTCTTTTGGTTTTTGTTTTATTCTTAAATTAAGTATGGGAGACTCTTGGAGATATATAGACATCAGGAAAAATAATAGATTGAAGATTAGAGGGGGCAAGAGGGGTTAAGGTAATAGTACCTATAGGAGAAAGAGATGGGATCAAGAGTATCCTTCAAGGAGTTAGCCTTTATATGAAGATTCAGTTCTTCATCCAACTGGAATAAAGGAGGAGAGAATGTAGAATGACATCAAAGGATTTGAGTAAAGAGAATGAAAAAAGGAAGTTCTCAACAAATGGTCTGTACTTCCTCAGTAAAAGATGTACACACTATTAGAATGTAAGCTTCTTGAAGTCAGGGATTGCTTTTGCTTTGTTTCTCTGGTACTTGGAACAATTCCTAGCACATCATAACTTTAAAATAAATGCTTGTCAATTGATTAAAAGATGGGGTTTGGAGGTGAAGTGGTTTAGGGAGCTTGAGTAGAGATGCCTTTGTGGGGCATGAAATGGCATATAGAATAGAAATAATAACTTGTTTTTACATAATGCTTTAAAGTTTGTTTATAAATATTATCTCATTTTATCCTCACAACAACCTAGTGCTATGATTATCTCCATTTTTCAAATGGGAAAATGTTATGAGCCAGAACTCTGTCCTTGAAACAAGGATTCTTACAAGGTGTTAAGTCAATGGAATTGATAAGACAATGGTTATCTAGTTTAGCATGGTGATAAATAGTTCTCTAGTTCAGTACATGTACTTAGTACTTAATATAGTTCTACAGGATTGACACCTATTCTACAAGATTCACACCTATGATAATGTAATTATAATAGAGTATATAAGCTGGGACAAACTCAGCCAGACAGATTCACTCCATCTCACACCACTGTGGTGGTTGGCCTGTCCTCCTGCATTTCCTCCACTGAATTAGCACCTTGTAAGAATCCTTGTTTCAAGGACAGAGTTCTGGCCATAACAGGGAAACTGAGAAAGACAGGAGTTAAATGATGTACAGGGTAACATAACTAGTTAAATGTTTAAGCCTTGATTTGGATTCAGTTCATCCTGATTTCAGGTCCAGTGCTTCTTCTATATCACTTAAGAATAAGTAAGAGCATTGGTTTTTAAACTGTGTTATTGATGCTTTTCTCTCCTTTATTTTATGCTTTCTGACTACTCACTCACCAAATACCCTTCCCCTGTCCAAATAATTATAGTCAAGTAAAAAAATCAATATTATTCATGATTGCAAATATATGTGCCATTTTCCACCTATAATCCACTATTTCTGCAGAGAGGTAAAAGCCTTGCCTCATTATCAGTCTTTTGAAGATAAGATTAAGGACAGTATGAATCAGTACTATGAAGGCTTTGATTATTATATTCTTCCCTTATTGGTAGGTAGTTATCATGGAAATTATTCTCCTGCCTCTGCTTATTTTGCTCTGTATCTTCTCATAGAAATCTTCGCAAGTTTCTCTGAATCGTCATACTTATCATTTCTTTCCATGTGATGTTATTGTTGTTCAGTTATTTCAGTCATGACCTTTTGGGATTTTTTTGGCACAGATACTGTAGTGATTTACTATTTCCTCCTCCAATTCATTTTACAGATAAGGAAACTGAGGCAAATAGGGTGAAGTGACTTGCCAACATTACACAGCTAGTGTCTGAAATTAGATTTGAAGTCAAGAAGATAAAACTTCCTGATTTCAGACCTGTCACTCATCCATTTTGCCTCCTAGCTGCTCTACCATGTAATAATAGTTCATTACATTTACATACCATAATTTATCCAATAAGTTCCTATTTAATAAACATCTATGTCCCTTTTAGTTCTTTGTTCCTTCAGAAAGTGCTACAATCATTATTGCTGGGATCTTTTCCTTTGTCTTCAATCTCCTTGGGCTTAATAAATGTTTATTGGTGGACTGATTGATAGATATCTAGTAATGGTTTCATTGGTTCAAAATATTTGTATAGTTGAATGTGTTTTTTAGTATATTCCAAAATTTTATCCAAAATAATAATGGTCTTATTTTACAAATAGGGACATTGAAGTTTAGGGAGGTAAATTGATTTTTCCAAAGTCAAAAAAAAAGGTGGAATGAGAATCCAGCTCCTGACTCCTGGACTATTGCTCCTTTCAGTCCATTATACTGTGTCATGCTCAAATGATGGGAAACAGCTTAATGTGGTGAGAAGGGAATTGGACTTGGAAGCAGAGATATCTAAGCTAAAATCACACCTCTAACATTTGCTATGTAAATTTGAACAATTTTCCTAATTTCTTTGAGCCTCAAGGAATTTTTATATTTCTATATCCATAAAATGAAACTAGAGAAACCATTAGTTTCTCCTTCCTCCTAGGATTGTGAGGAGATACAAATGAGATTAGGAAAAGTGTTTTACAAACAGTAAAATGCTATATATAATTGTCTATAATTCCTTTCTTCCTGATCTCATTTGAGGTTTTCTGGGCCTTTGTTTCTTCATCTGTAATATGAGGGGATTGTACTATATGACTACTGAGATCTAAACTGTTTTATTTTTATTATTAATTATTATCATTATAATACAGTGTGTCTCATAAGTCTTAGTGCAGTTTTAAGGTATCTAAGCTTTTCAAGCTTAAAACTTCACCAAGTTCACATTTGGAACACCCTGTAGAGAAAGCTCAAGAATATTCTTTTTAAAAAATATAGTTCCAAAGAAGAGAAAATGACTTCAATCTACTTGTTATTTGATTGCCAATGCTGAATTTCCCTCAGTGGAATGATTCCTCTTGGGCACTGTGTGTGAGTGTGAGTGAGTGTGTGTGTGTGTGTGTGTGTGTGTGTGTGTGTGTGTGTGTTTACAGGACTTGGTTTGGGGCCTGTAACAGGTCATGACTGAATGCCTTCAGGAATTTCCATAGTGATTTCTAGCCTGTTAAGCTACAACACTTCCCAGAAGATCAGAAACCCGTCTTCATACCAGGTTTATTCCTCTGCTTATTGCATCATCAAACTGGACGGCTGAAAATAAATCAGCTAAAAGGGAACCAATTACCAAACTCACCTTTAGGCTATTAGTTCTGGGAAACAGACTAGAAATGAGGCCTTTGACAGTAACTCGACTAGGCACTGTATTAGGACACTGTCTTGGAATGTTGGTAAACTTCTCTGTATAGTCACCTTCGGTAAGTGTTGTCTCCTGATTTACGGAAATATCAATTCAAAGTCTCCTAAATCCTTAGGCTAGCAAAGGCAGCCAAAATTTAAGAGGAAGAAATGTCAGTAACCCCATCCACATTCAATTTGCCTAGTCTACTGGCCCTACTTTCTCTAAACACCTTCTTCTCTACAACCCCTTATCACTGATTGGGAAAGTAAGCATTGCTCTTGAAGGAAACACACTCAATTTATGTCCAAACCACACTTTCCTATGAAAATCAAATCAAACTAAAAAGGAATGGAAAAAAAATAAGGCAAAAAAAATAAAAAGAATTCAATTTCATTTAGGTTAATGCTTGATTTTCATTCCTTATCTCATTTTCTTTAGGTTCAAATCACCAGCCTCACTCTTCCCAACACTCATTGTACTTTGAAATATAGTGGCAAGACAAAAATCAAAATGACTGACAATGACCTGGGCTGCAATGGGTAACTTTGGTATCTTTGATCACAGTACCTATTTCTGCCACCTTCCTGGCACAGGATTAATCCAAAATACCTGGGTTCAAATTCTGCATCATACTAGTTTTGTGACTCTGACAAGTCACATTTCTCAGTGTCCCCAGGAGTATTCTAAGGGAAGAGAAAAAAGGAATGAGTATTTATAGAGCTCCTAGGAATTATACTAAGTGTTTTCTATAAATGTTATCTCATTTGATTTTTATAATAAAACTCTGCAAAAGCTTAGTGCATTTATTATCTCTGTTTTATGGAGGAAGCTGAGGGAAACAGAGTTTAAGTGTTTGGCATAGGGTACAAGATGCCCATATTAAGATGAAATCAATGGTCTGGTTCAAATTATTATTATAATAATGATCTCAATATCACTAACAACAACTTAAATATAGAGAGTATTTTAACATTATCTCTATTAATTCTCACAATGACTCTGCTAGGAAAGTACTTATTAGGCCTATTTTACAGATTAGGAAACAAATTTGGTAAGATTAATTTAAGTGATCTGTCTAAAGATATAAAACTGATAAGTATCAGAGATGACTATATCATCCCCTATTAGATCAATTCTAGTTGCTCTTTAATGTCTCCAGGGTCAAGTGCTCAATCATCTATTTTGTTTTTAAAGTTTATCCATAGCTTAGCATCTTCCTACCTTTCCATTCTTCTTATACCTTACACCCTTCTATACACATGTATTCTTCAATCTAGTAACATAATTCACTTTACTGTTCCCTCACATAAGAGTCTCCATTTATCAACTTCAACCATTTTCACTGGCTATGCCCCAGTCTGGAATTCTCTCCTTCCTCATTTGTGCCACCTAACTCCCCTGTCTCCCTTCAAGTCCCACATAAAATCTTCCCTTCTTCAAAAAGCCTTTCCTGATTCCCCTTAAGGCTATCATCATCTCTCTGTTGATTAACTCTGATTTATCTTGTATGTATCTTGTTTGTACACAGTTGTTTCCATGCTGTCTCCCCATATAAGCTCCTTGAGAACAGCGACTGTCTTGCTGTTCTCTGTATCCCTTCACTTAGCGAAGTACCTACCATTTAGTCCTCAAACGTTTTAAATAGGGGGCCAGTTCACTGTCCCTCAGACTGTTGAAGAGCCAGACTATAGTAAAACAAAAACTTTGTTTTGTGGACCTTTAAATAAATAAACTTCATAGCCCTGGGTGAGGGGGATAATCGTCCTCAGCTGCTGCATCTGGCCCGCGGGCCGTAGTTTGAGGACCCCTGATAGTGGGTGCTTAATGACAATAGGTGTCATCCTACTGACCAACAGATAAAAATTAAGCCCACATATTCTTGTCTCCAAGTCAGGAAGATAAATATAAAGATGTGAATTTGAATCTCAACTCTGACTTGTGTGAACATTGGCCTTCAGGAGTTCAGCAAACCCTCTTAGATTATAAAGTACAAATTGCATTCTGTTTGAGGAAGAAGCTCCAAACTTCCCTTATTGGTAGGTAGTTGTCATCTGGAGTTCCCAAACTGAAGATAACACAGGTTTTTGCCATATTGACATATGACTATATATTGTTGTATGTGCCTTTGTTAAGTACTATAAACCTCTCAGGAGTTTTCCTGGTGGGGAGCCGTGATTTATAGAACTGAAAGGAGTTACAACAATAATACAGAAGGTTAATAATTAACAGAACGTCGGTTGTGAATGATAGAAGGAACCAGCAGCCGGGTCTAGTCTCAGGCTAACTAGTATAAGATCCTTGTGTGGTCATCCTGTTTGGTCCTGGTTAAGAACATCTTAAGATTAAATACCTTTTTATTGCTCTATAAGAAATGATCTGCAGGATGACTTCAGAAAGGTCTGGAGAGACTTACATGAACTGATGCTAAGGAAAGTGAGTAGAACCAAGAGAACATTGTACATAGCAGTAACGAGGCTATGTGATGATCAACTTTGATGGATGTAGCTCTTTTTAACAGTGAGGTGATTCTGGCCAATTCCAACAGAGTTGTCTTGGAGAGAGCCATCTACATCCAGAAAGAGGACTGTAGGGATTGAATATGGGTCATAGCATAGTATTTTCACCTTTTTTGTTGTTGTTTGCTTGCTTTTTGTTTTCTTTCTCATTTTTTTCCTTTTTGATTTGATTTTTCTTGGGCAGCATGAGAAATGTGGAAATATATACATATATAGAAGAATTGCACATGTTTAACATATATTGGATTACTTGCTATCTAGGGGAGGAAGTCAGGGTAAGGGAGAGAGAAAACTTTGGAACACAGAGTTTTGCAGGGGTGAATGTTGAAAACTTTCTTTGCATACATTTTGAAACAAAAAAAGCCATTATTAAAAAAGATTAAATTCCTGTGTTCTATAACTGGACAATTCTGTACTCTGAGTGCTTAGATTATATTTCCTTCTCTCTCCTAAATGGTAATAAAGGCCTTTTGAAAAACCCAGCTATTATCTTTGAGGTACTGGTAAGAAAAAGTTAAGAAAGAATATCAAAGAGGATCTTCTTTTGAAATCAGGCTCAGCAGTCAAGTCTAGGACAATGTACCATCCCCAGAAGGAACATGATAAATGCCTATTGAAAAAAGATTAGGTTGAAAGGAAATGATTTTTTAAAAGTAGGTCCCCATTTCTTAGTGAAGTATGCTTCTTCAGGATTCCAATTCTAACACCAGAATCCTATATCAAATTTGTTTCCAAAGGTTGTCCTCACTGATTTCTGATCAAGAACCTCTGCTAGAGCAAAAAGCAAAGTAGACAAGTCTACAGGAATCAGGCATGCAAGGCTCCTCAAGGAAAAGCACATACTCCTTTTCCTTCCAGCTCCTTCCTGCCCTGACACTGACTCACTGCCACTGACTCCATACCCTGTAAAGTGACCTAGACCTCCTTTTGCTTGTATTAAAAGAGGGCAGTGTGTCCTTTCCCAAAGGACCACACCCAAGATCTCTTGAGACTGCCAAGCTACCCAGATTCCCTCTTGGAGTAGACTGGGAAACATTTTGCAAATTAAATGTGCACATATCCACACAACTTGGGATTAATTTGTCTTAGATCCCTTGTAAGTCACCAGCAAGAACAGCTACAGCAAAAAATCAAGCAAAAACCTATGTGATAAAAAAAACAATATCTTCAACTTGATTCATAAATATAAGAGAGGAGAAACAGCAGCAAATGTCATTTGCACTATTTCAAAGAGGGATCTAGATATGAAAGTATGTCTGTCACAGTTAGAGATCTTTTTAAAAATACTTTTTATTGATGTTTTTTTCCTAAACATCACAAATATTAATCCCAAATATTTACTCCTCCTCTCCCCTATGATAAATAGTACATGTTTAAAAATAAAAAATAAAGGGGCAATATCAGTAAAAACAGATCAATCATTGAAAAATTCTGAAAATGTAAATAATGTGCAATACTTATGGACCTCCCACTTCTTCAAAGGAGTGGATAGAGATGTCTCATATAACTCTACATCTGAGTCCTACTTGTTCTTTGTAATTTTGCAACATTCATCTTTGATTGTATTTGTGTGGTAGTTCTTTCCTTTTACATTGGTAAAATCATTGAGTGTGTTGTTTTCCTGTCTCTGCTGACTTCCCTCTGCATCTGTTCATATAGATCTTTTCATGCTTTTCTATATTTATCATATACATCATTTTTATAGCAAAATTAATACTACATGTGATGTGTCTATCACAATTACATACTGCAATTTGTCTAGTTATTCCCCAATTAATAGATATCTACTTTGTTTCTTGTTCTGTGCCACCAGAAAAAAAATTCTGTTATAAATATTTTGTTGTGTATCCGGAGGGATAATTTCTAATCATAGGCACATGTAGGCAAAATTAAATGCAGTAAGACAATGATTTGTATAAATAATCTTACTAAATCAATCTCCTCTCTTCCCCAAGGAACATCCAATTTGTGCAGAACTATTAACATAATTGTTTCCACTCTCATACCATTTTTCATGTGTATGTATAGCTTAGAAAAATATTTTGATTAAATATGTATTTAAGAAATTAAAATCTTATCTCTGACACATTGTGACTGAATGAGTCTGGGACAGTTACTCAACCTTTCTGTAGCCTCAACATCTCTCTAAGAATATAAATAATAGTGTAGGAATTAATCTACTTTGGTAGAAGGAATTTTTTCACTAGGAATTGCCTACACCAATGACACTGCAAGTCCAGTTAAAAGGGAGGGAAAGGGGAGAGGCAAAGTGATGATGCAGTTAATGGAGAACTTGCTGCAAAATCATGATCACATATGTCCTATTCCTTCGTCTGACAAAAAAGGCCAGGTGATTGGATAAGTTACTTAATCTTTATGCCCCGGACAACTCTATGACTATCATTCACTAAACTGCTTCGGTGGAGGAAGGGAATTTCCTCAGTGGGAATTTACTATGCATCTCTAAGACCAGCATTTTTTTTTTTGTCAAAATAGCCTTGTTCTCTATGCTCAAAGAGCTGTAAAACTGTGCATATGTTTGATAGCAGTCTCACAATTAGGTCTGAATCTCAAAAAATAAAAGAGGGGAAAGAACCGACATGTGCAAAAATATTTGTGGCAGCTCTTTGTGTGGTGACAAGGAACTAGAAATTGAGTGTCTGCCAACAGTGGAAGAATGGCTAAATAAGTCATGGTATGTGAAAGTAATGGAATATTATCTATAAGAAATAATGAATAGGCTGGTTTCAGAAAAGCCTGGAAAGACTTACATGAACTGATGCTAAGTGAAGTGAGCAGAACCAAAAGAACTTTGTACACAGCAAAAGCAAGATTATGGAATGATCAGCTGTGATGGACTTGGCTTTTCTCAACAATATGGTGAGTCAAGGCAATTCCAATAGACTTGTATTGGAAAGTGCCATTTACATCCAGAGAGAGAACTATAGAGACTGAATGTGGATCAAAGCATAGTATTTTCATCTCTTTTTGGTTGTTGTTTGTTTCCTTGTTTTATTTTTCCTTGTGGTTTTTTCCCCTTTGATCTAATTTTTTTCTCAGAATGAAAAAAATAATGGGAATATGTTTAGAAGAAATGCAGATAGATTAAAGTTTAACCTATATTGGATTGCTTACTGTCTTGGGGAGAAGATGGGGGAAGGAGAGGGAAAAAAATTGAAACACAAGGTTTTACAAAAGTGAATGTTAAAAACTATTTTTGCATGTGTTTGGAAAAATAAAATACTATTAAAAATAAAACAAAAACAAAGTAGTCTTGTTCTCACCTGCTATTCTGCTTCTCTTTGCTAAGAGTTCTTGAGAGTTTTGAAGTTTTTTTTCCTTAGTGCCTAATTAACTCTGAGGTCCCTTAGGGACAGGCTGGTATCCTGTAGCATCTTACACCACTAGCTGACAAAGTTTCCTATTCAATGATTTAGTCATATTAAATGGCTAATGTCGGTAACTGGAGCATACCTTATGACAAAGACAAAGTTCAACATTTTCCCCCAGGCATAAATGGCTTGTCCATTTAAAAACTTTTTGGAGACTTTTTAAAAATGAGCTATAGGGGTTTAGGGGCTTAGTAAATTAAATAAGATTAGGACTACAGATCACTTCAAATTTGATTGATGTGATGACTCACTTTGATTTTGGAAGCTATCTCTCTACTTACTTTGGTCAGTAGTCTTCGTATGTTTCTGGTACCTAAAAAATTCTTCACTAATAGCCCTCCTTTCTGGTAATGAGCCTTTCTGAACTCCTCACAGTAGCTCTTTGAGGGCAGGGACTATTTCAATTTTGTCTTTTAGAACAGTCACATTAAGCAATTAATAAATGCTTGTTAAATGATTTGATTAACTGATCTTTGGTTGGTTGTCAGATGATAGAAACAATCTTCCAAAGCATCCTGATCTCTTTCAGAGGTCTTATCATTTGCTTTCTTGCTGCATCCCAAGGCCATGGTGTCTTTCTATCTTCAGTACCAAGCACAGTGTCTGGTATATAGCAGTTCTTAATAAATGCTGATTGATTGGTATGAAAAGTATGGGAACATCAGTTCTCAAGCTCAGCATGTCCTAAAAAAGCAAAGAACGTTAAAGGAGAGGCACTGAAATAGTAAAGGGATATTATATAGTTATCACCACTACCTCCATTACCACTTCCTCTTTGATACTGTTGGAGATAGTAAAGGATCCAGAGCCCAAGACCCTTGAGAACAGTGGTGCCCTTCAGACCACTAATACTGCTTCTAGTCCAGCCCCTACACCCAGGGTAAAATTCCTGTGGTGAAAACTCCCACCCTTCTCAACAACAACAACACCTGCCATTGACCAACATTCACCTATGGACAAGAAAGTTCAAAATCCCTGAAAATAGCAGGACTCACACACCTAGATCTCTGTTCCTTACTCCAGCCTATCCAACCAGCATTAGGCAGCAAATCCTTTAGACAAGTTAATGGCAATTTCCTCCATATACTTCCTCAGTAGCTGAAGACATGGCTACTCTGGATTAGGAAAAGGATATTTTAGCTACCAATGTTCTGAGTGCTATAATATCAGAAATGGGCATCTTTGAATCAGTAGAAATGATTTTTAAAAGTCTTATCATTTGCTTTCCTTTTGCATCTTAAGACCATGGTTCCTTTCTCTACTACTTGTAGTTGAAACTATCTCCACCTCTTATCTTTGAGAATTAGAGCATGAGGGTTGGATGCATCTTAATTTTAGCAGAATTCTTTGAACATAATAAATACTTAGTAAAATGCTATTGTAAATTATTCATTCATTAATTTACAGACTCATACAAAATAAAAAGAAAACTAAATAAAAATATAAAGCAATGAATTTCAACTGGTAAGCATTTTTTTCTCTTTCCCATCTTTCTACCCTAGTGAAAAATAAAGATGAGAAATCCTTTTTAACACAGATACAGTCAAGCAAAACAGATTCCAATATTGGTCTTATCCAAAAATATAGGCCTTATTCTGAATATTTAGTTCATCACATTTGTGATAGGAGGTAGGTAACATGTTTAATATTATCAGTCCTCGGGAATCATGGTTGGTTATTTTATTTATCAGAGTTCTTAAGTCTTTCAAAATTGTTTTTTGTTAAGGAATGACTGAGCAAATTATGATATATGACTGTGTAACCTGTGCCCCAATGCTTACAGATATGAGACTCTCTTCACTGATGGAGATCAAAACAAGAAAGTTGATAAAAATAAGAGAGAAGAGAATTCTTCAGTTTTCTTCAGACTCTCTTTGAATCTCTTCAGTATCTTGGAATCTGAAGTCATTTTTGGGTGCTTCTGGCTTCTAGATTCAAGAATGAAGATGGAAGACATGAACACTATCTTCAGGTAACTGAAGGAAAAGACTCGAGGAAGAAGCTGATGTGAAAAAAGCTAGCAGTCTCCATCATTTTCTATTACCCACTTTCTACTCTAGAGACATTGGAAAACTTCCCTCTTAAATGAAATCTGAGATTCTCTTTTGATTCAGCTGGATCACTTTCTTGGGTATGTACCATTCCATTTCTTTGATTTCTGTTTTACTGTCAATTTGGGCAAATAGGTTTCCTTTCTATTCTATGTTTATTGTGGAATTATGGTTTTAAGTGAGAAAAGGGATAAAACTTAAATATAAAGTTTGAGGTCCTAATTTCACCATTAAAAAAACAGTGGAAAAAAAGTTAGCTTGAATCTAAAAACCACATTCCCTAGATTAATACTATTTAAACTAGTAGGCAATTTGATTCTACTCCTGTATTCCCCTCTCTCTAAGGAAAGGAAAGTAGAAAAGCTTTTTGACCCCAACCTCCTAGTTCCTCTCCTGATAGAAATTAAAGTTTCCTTTTGGAAAAGGGTAGGGGAAGAAGAGGGAAAGTAGAGATGCCTTTTCTACTTCTACACAATGATATGCCCATGCTAATTGTGGGGACAGCCCGTGCTACTAATGTAATGGAATTCTATTTAGCTATATGAAACAACAAAAGAGACAGTTCCAGAGAAACTTGGGAAGACTTGTATAAACTAAGGCAGAGGCAACAATGTTAAATATCATATTTAAAACCTATTCAAATCCATAGATCGAAGCTGTCTATTTGATTAGGATCAAATATTTCAATCTGGAAGGGACCTCATCTTGTCTAATCCCTGAGAGAGCGGCTGAGTGACTTGCAAAGTCACATTGCTGATAAGTAGCAGGGCCAGGATTTAAAATCAGGTCCTTTAAATGTAGCCTTTATGTTATTGTACCACAGTCTTATTCAGTTTACTTAAACCTAAAACATCATTTGAATGACAGTAAAATTCCAATTTATGCTATAATAATCTCTAAACTAGAAAGTTATGTTATCAAATTCTATAGATTTTTTTTCTAATTTGTTGTTTAACAAAAATGTCAAACACATGTTCTGCAGGTCCATTCACCCTATAACACGTCTGAGGCTTCCCTGAAGCAGAATAAAATGTCATTTAGAAATACTGAACAAAATAATTTTAAAATGTATTAAAACACTGAAAATATTAGTATTATTATCAACAAAATATTAATAAGCCTATATTCAATCCTCAGGGATTCTTATGTTTGATTTAGTGGCCCCCAGTTCTCTTTGAGTTTGATGCCATTGCCATATAATCACTTAGCCCCATAGTAAGACTAGAAATCCATAGTATGGGAATAGGAAAAGGGAGAGCAGTTATCATACTCTTCGTAGGTTTGATATATTTTTGGTGCCCAGAAAAAGACACTTCTGGTGTGAGATTTTGCCAAGTCCTATTCAGGGCTGCTTCTGTGACGTCCACATCACTCAACTCTCACCTTTAACTCCAAGAAGCTCTAGTATGTGCAGTGACCACACCTTCAAATAAAGTGCTTAGTGCTTGGTCAGAAAATGAAAATGCTAAAGTCAACCTCTATATCTTGGGCCATCATCAGTTGTTTTGACATTTGTCTTGGCACTGGGTTTTAATAATTGTGGAAGAGAGAGTGAAGCTGATGATTTTATTCAATTATGTCTTCCTTAAAACCAATTCACTTGAAAATCAAGATATAACTCAATGAAGTTAATTGTTTTCTTTGAAAACAAAGAATAAAAAACAACTATTTTAGTTATTTATAAAACCATAGCTGAATTTGTTTTTCTATTATTATTATCATTTTTATTTTATTTTAAAACTATAATTGAATTTATTTTATTACTGTTATTAAGCTCCTCCCCACTGTCTCTCTCTCTCCCTTTCCCCCCTCTCTCTTCCATATCTTTCTCTTTCTCTTTCCTTTAAAAAAATAAAATATAAAACATATAAAATGGAATTCAACCAAAGTTTCCATAAGCTCTGAGAGTTTGGCTGCAAAGGCAATGGTGTTGGGGTGAACTTGAGTTCAGACTATTCCTCCAACTAGGCTGGCATTGTAGTATATATAGACAATATGATATAGTATGATGTCTATATGGTAGTGACTCCTGTTGTGGTAGCATTGTGAATAATATAATGGATTAGCACTATAATACCCCATGCTGGTGTTGATCTGAATTCCAGAAGCAGCAATAGTATGGTTGCCTCAGAGGAGACAATGACAGTACTAGAAATAATAATATGAGCAATAGTAGAAGATTCTATGTTAGTGTTGTAGTGGTAATGATGGTGATAGCAGAATCAGAAGAAGAATCAGTATAATGCTCCATAATAGTGGGGGAGGTAATGGTAGTAGTAGTACTAGTCATACTAGTAGTAAGAACAACAGCAGTAACATAATATCACAGTTATTCAGTCTTTTCAGTTATGTCTGACTCCATGATTTCATCTGTGGTTATCTTGGCAAGGATACTGAAGAAGGATTTCCTTCTTCAGCTCATTTTTTTCTTTACAAATTAAGAAATTGGGGAAAACAAGGTTAAGTGATTTTCCCAGGGGTCACACAGCTAGTAACTTTCTGAGGCTGTAGTTGAATTTGGGAGGATGATTCTTCCTGATTCCAGGTTTGATCCTGTATCAGCTGCCTTTATATTTGTATAATTATGTATAAGTTAAAAACATTTTCACATCCAATATCTAGTTTGATAATGGTAACTAAAGTATTTATTTCTGAAGAACTCCATCAAATGTAGTGCCAAATAGTGGGGAACTCAGCAGAAGTTGTCCCTAGGAATTTCCTGTCAGAATTTTAGATCTGTCTGACAAAAAATATACTTTCTTTTTCTCCTTTCATCTCCTATTTCCTTAGTTTTGTTTGTGGAGTGGAGATGGAACTCACTCAGGTTTTGTTTTATTTTTTAAATCCTAACAAGGTCTACTAGAATTCCTTCTGCCTGTCCCAAGTCCATAGGATATTCATTGTTCCTGTGATTTTACACTTCTAACCAATTGTGTTTGAAACAACTGACTTTGTTGAAAAGATATTTAGAAAGTGGTGTGATTTTTTTTTTAAGCAAGCCATGTTCCTGCTTTTTCATGTGAATAAGAGAGAGATCTCTATCCAACACTGTCCAGCTCTGTCCAACATTTGCTACCAGCATTGCTAATGCATTTTTATTTTAAAATGTTTTACTGATATTTGTTACTTTTACATCATTTTCATCTCCAAATATATCCTTCTCCCTCTCCTTCATAGTCAATCATCCCTTACAACAAAGAATAAAAGAATGAAAATTGTTAAGCAAAACTAACCAAAACATTAACTGAATTTGACAGTATAAATTGGTCTATATCACCCACCTCTTTAAATAAAGGGAAGAAGTGCATTCAAATATCTCTTCTTTAGGGACAAAGCTGATCATTATAATTATTTAGTGTTCAGTTTGTGTTGCTGTTGTCATTCTTCCTGTTGAAATCACTGTTTTCCTTATTCTGCTCACTTTATTTTTCATCAATTCCTATGTCTTTTTATGTTTCTCTGAATTTTTCCTTCGCATCTTTTCATTTTATTTTATTTTTTAATTTATGTAATAAAACAAGTATAACAGCACAATAAAATAGATTGCATATGAAATTGTACAAAGTATTATTCCTTTCAAACATACAAAAGAATTATTATGTAAATTTTTTTTCTTTTCTCGCCCCACACTAGAGATGGCTATTATTAAACAACAACTATATATATATGTAAATATATATGTGTATAATATACATACACATACACATAAAATGCGTATATATAATTATTCTGTACATACTTCTTATCAGTTATTTATCATACTTCTATTTATCATTATTTATCTGGATGCAGATAACTTGCTTCTTCATATGTCCTTTAGTTAATTTGGATTAAAATGACATATTTGCTTAAAATCATTTTTTTTTTTTTTTGCTGAGGCAATTGGGTTAAGTAGCTTGCCTAGAGTCACATAGCTAGGAAGTGTTAGGTGCCTAAAACCAAATTTGAACTCAGGTCCTCCTGACTTCAAGGCTGGTGCTCTAACCACTGCATCACCTAACTGCCCCATCAAAGTCATTCTTAAAATAATATTTCTGTTACTGTATACAGTGTTCTTTTGGTTTTGCTCATTTGCTCAAGACCTTCCATAGTTTTCTATAATCAATGAGCTCATCAATTCTTATAGCAGAGTAGATATTGGCAGTTCTTATTGTATGCCATTTTTTGGTAGTTCAAGGCAAAATCTCAGTTGTAATCTGTATTTCCCTTAATCTTAATACTTTGGAGTCACTTTTCATATATAATTATTTATCAGTTTTAATTATTTTAAGAACTATTTTTTTCATATAATTTGACCCCTTATTTGAGGTGGAATGGCTTTTAATTATTTGATTGTATTATATCCCTTTATGTACTGGCTACCAAATCTTAAACAGAGCTTTTTGATACAAAGATTTTTTTTTATCACTAGCACTTTCAAAATTCACTCACAAATTTCTCATAGATTGTGAATGATGAAAATATTTAAGAAAATAATTTGAGTTATGTGACCAACAAGATGAAAGATACATATCTTCTCTGATGTGTACAACTTCTCAAAAACAAAATTATGTACCAAAGTTAAAGTTAAAACCTCTTCAGCTATCTCTATGGTCTAAAACAATCAAAACCAAAAAAGGAAAGTTTTAAAAAAAGTGAACTGAGACCTATTCCAGCTCATGCAGAATCCTCTATGCCATTGTCTCCCGTGCTATTGACAGTGAGGCCATACTAGCGTACCCAAGTTCCTGACCCATAGGGTTACAACAAAGCCTAACTTCATACAGTAAGTTCGTGCATCCTTTTTCTAGTATTATGGATATGTGGACTCCAAATTGTAGAAATTTACAGAGGTTACAATAATTACCAAACCAGCAGAGTTATATATTGTCAAAAAACTTCTACAAGTAGGACAGCTAGGTGGCTCAGTGGATAGAGCACCAGCCCTGAAGTCAAAAGGACCTGAGTTCAAATCTGGTCTCAGACACTTAACACTTCCTAACTGTGTGACCATGGGCAAGTCACTTAACCCCAACAGCCTCAGCAAAAGAAAACAAAACAAAACTTCTACAAGAAAATGAAGGAGCAGAGGAAAAAGAGCAGAACATGTATCTAGACTTGAAAAAGAGTTCAGTCCCATCCCCTTTCCATCATCTTTCCAGAGATTCAGAGACTCCAACTCCAAATGGCAGAGCTCATTTCCCAGCTTCAATGGCATCTATATTTCAGTCCTCTGGGAAGTCAGGCCAGAGAAATGAGGAATGAGGAACAGGCATGATAAATACCATGTGTGCTAGGACTTTACTAAGCCTGGGGGGGAAAAGCCAACAACTGGCTGAGGATAGTTCTTCCCTCTCCCCAAAGTTTCTTGGAGCAGAGACTTAGGCTAGTAAACCTTGGAATCCCCATCATATGAGGAGAAAGCTGAGATGCTTTGAGATCCAGTCTCCAGGAAAACCCACATCAAAGAATATAGGAAGAGGGGGAATAAAAAGTTAGCAATCAGAGAAAATAAGGAGGAAAGGGATTGAAATTATAAAACATCTCAGAAAGAAGAAAATTCAAAGACATAGAACATAAACAGGTAAATAAATAAAGAAAATATTAATAGCTGAAAACTACTTAAGAAACTTAAGAAAAGAAGTTATTAGAACTTCTGGGTCATATGACCATGAAAATGGAAGATGAGATATTTTTCCCCAATCTTCATGACTTTTCAAACTTCTTTTAAAATGGGAATTTTGTGTATGAGATAAGGCACATTTAACATTTTCTACCATTTAGGGCATCAATATAATTACTCAGCAGTTCCCCCACCCCCACATTGTCTACCATTTTTCTGCAGGGATATATGTCTACTCACTGGTTTGCAAAAGACCTCAACTCTACCCACCCTGCCTTGTTCCAGTGCAGTGAAAAACTAAAAAGCAGAAGTTTGTCCCAACTGAGACAACTGCATGACAGCACTCTGTGCTGCTTCAGAGCTCAGCCAGGGAGGTGAAGAACCAAAGGGTAGAACATATAAGTGATTATATGGCTCTCCAATAAGCCTGAAGTAAAGAACTTAGCATCCAGCTGAGGCCAATTCTATCCTTCCAAAAGTCACCCAAGGTAAGAATAAGACTGGTTAAATGTGAATTGCCCAGCATGAGAACAAATTGCTTTGAGGTCCAGCTCCCAAAGTAACTGCTTTTAAAGGAAGATTCAGAAAGTGGGCAATAAGGGAATATAAAGAGAAAAAAGTTAGTTACCAAAGATCACTGATGGAAGGAAACTTAAACATCTTAAGTACAAGCTTATAAACCAATAGGGAAGATATGAATAACAAAAGGCAATGTGGCTTCCAGATCAACTAAGCAAGTCCAAATATCTGTGAATAAACATTACAAGAAAAAGAAATAAATTAACACGCAATGAGGCAAGAACCCTGTGAATTCTTGAGAGGTTAAAAATGTAGAATAGTTTAAAAGAGAAATAAAAATTGTGAAAGCAGAATTGTGAAAGCACAATGACAACAATGTAAATAGAAAGAAAAACCACATAAAACAATCAAAAGTGAATGTTACAAAACTATTAAAAAAAAAAACAGGCCAATGTCACTGTAGTCAGCTGTAAAGTCTCCAGCCCTAGTGCATCAATAAAGCTACCAGGCCCAGAACCTGTACAACAGAAGTAATTAGCAGAAAGAAAAACTTGAATCTAAAGTGGTAAGACTTGCCAAGGAAACAAAGAGAAAATAATTAAGAATAAAAATAAGTAAAAGTGAGGTCAATGTGGAAAAAGAGAAGTAAAAAAGCATTAACACTAACAGAAAACACACTCTCCATACAAGCAAAACATTGACTTCAGAGATAATATATGCAGAAAAAATTAGATTCATAAATCTTCCCGAAGAATATGCCCAAAAAAACCTGAACATCATATTGTAAAAAGTATTTCAAGAAAACTACCCTAAAATTCTGAATGCAGACCACAAAGTTCCAGTGAAAGGAATCCATAGATCAGATATTATCATATTATTAAAAATGACAGATATGACAAAAACAGGAGCACAGAAAGAGCTAAATGACTAGTGCAGAATGAAATAAGTGGAGCCAAAAAAACGCTGTACACAATGACAACAATGTAAATAGAAAGAAAAACCACATAAAACAATCAAAAGTGAATGTTACAAAACTATTAAAAAAAAAAACAGGCCAATGTCACTGTAGTCAGCTGTAAAGTCTCCATCCCTAGTGCATCAATAAAGCTACCAGGCCCAGAACCTAAGATACAAAAGGCATGACTACACCAGGCCACCCTAGCACAGTGGACAAGCTGTCAGTTCTAGAGGCCCCAGGGCAGAAAGCCAGTGACCAGACCCCTGGGTCCCAGTTCAAGAAGTTTGGGACAATGCCCTCTGTATCCCAGGAGCAGAGTTTGCCTTTAAAAATAAACAAGAAAGAAAAAGAGCTCTGACCATAGAAAGCTACTATGGTAACAGGGAAGATCAAAACACAAACTTAGAAGAAGACAACAATGTCAAAATGAAAAGTTTTAAAGGGGAATATGGTCTCAAGCCCAAAAAGCCTTCTTGGAAGAGCTCCAAAAAGAATATTAAAAATCAAATAAGAAAATGAGGAGAAAAATTGGGAAAAGAAAAAAAAAAGGTATAAAGGAAAAAATCAATACCTTGGATAAAAGGACATAAATTTTTTTTTTAAATTTTTATTTAATAATTACTTTACATTGATACCCGTTTCTGTTCCGATTTTTCTTTTCCCTCCCTCCCTCCACCCCCTCCCCTAGATGGCAAGCAGTCAAAAGGACATAAATTGATTGAAGAAAACATTTCCTTAAAAAGTAGACTTGAACAATAGAAAAGTTAACAAAATCTAACTAAAAAAAATTTAAGTTAGAATTGGGCAAATGACTCTCTAAGATATCAAGAATCTGTCAAACAAAACCAAAAGATTGAAAAAATAGAAGAAAATGTAAGATACTTCATTGGAAAAACAAATGACCTAGAAAATAGATCCAGGAGAGATAATTTAAGAATTATTGGACTTCCTAAAAGCCATTAAAAAGATCCTGGACAGAATCTTTCAAGAAATTATCAAGGAAAGCTATCCTGATATGCTAGAATAAGAGAATAAAATAGCTATTGAAATAATTCACCAATAATATCCTGAAAGAGACCAGCATATGAAAATTTCAAAAAATATTCAAATTCCAGAATTATCAAGTCAAAGGAAAAATACTGCAGGCAGAAAGAATCAGTTCAAATCAAGGAGCTACATTCAATATTATACAAGACTCAGTAAGTTCTATATTAAAAGATCAAGGAGTTGAAATGTGATATTTTAGAAGGCAAAGGATCTTGGATTAAAATCAAGGATCAACTACCAGCAAAATTGGGCATAATCTTTCAAAGGAAAAGATGGATATTCAATGAAGTAGGGGACTTTCAAACTTTCCTGATGAAAAAGCCTAAGCTGAACAGAATTTTCTGTCTTCAAATATAAGACTCAAAGAAGTGTAAATAGGTAAAAAGGAAAGAAACCAAAAATAACAACATGGTATTCACTAAGATTAAACTGTTTATATCCCTTCATGAGAAGATGATACTTACAACTGTTGAGCATTGTATTTCTATTAGGAAAATTAGAAGGAATATATACCTAGGTAAAGGATATAGATATAAATTGATTTTAATGTGATGATAAATTTTAACAAGTGGTGAAAAAATATTATACTAAAGAAATGGAAAGAGGAAAGCAGAATAAAGTAAATTGCATTACATGAAGAAGTGCAAAAGACCTATATCAGTGTAGTGAAAGAAAGGAAGAAGTGAACATTGTCTTGGACCTTACTCTCATTGGATTTGACTCAAAGAGGGCATTCAGTTGGGCACAGAAATTTATCTTACTTTATAGGGAAGTAGGAGAGAAAAGATGAAGAAAAGGAAGAAGGAGGAGGCTGATAGAAGAGAGAGCAGATAGAGGGAAGCAATGGTCATTAGCAAAACACTGGTGAGGAAGAATAAGGTGAAAGGAGAGAGAAAAGTATAAACAGGGAGCAGAAATAGAATGGAAGGAAATACACCGCTAGTAATCATAAATGTGAATGTAAATGGGATAAACTGCCCATAAAATGGAAGCAAATAGCAGAGTGGATAAAACAATCAAAATCCTACAATATGTTGTTTACAAGAAACACATTTAAAGCAGAGCTACACACAAATTATAAGTAAAAGGCTGGAGAAGAATATATTATGCTTCAGATGAAGTTTTTTTTTAAAAGCAGAGGTAGCAATTCTGATCTCAGACAAAGCAAAAGCAAAAATAGATCTAATTAAAAGAACTTAGGAAGGAAACTACATCTTGCTAAAGCTTAGCACAGACAATAAAGCAATATTAATTCTTTTTCTTGCCCACTATCATTACTATTATTCAATATTATGTTGAAAATTTTAGATTCATCAGTGACAAGAAATTGAAGGAATTAAAGCAGGCAATGATAAAAACAAAACTGTTATTCTGTACAGATAATATAATGCTGTACTTAGAGAATCCTCAAGAATCAATTTAGGTAGAATTGTCATTTTTAGTACATTATTTTGGCCTATCCACAAACACTTGATATTTTTCTAGTTGTTTAAATCTGATTTCATTTGTGTGAAAAAATGTTTTTTTTAAAATTATGTTCATATAGCTCCTACCTTTGTCTTGGCAGCTAGATTACCAAATTTATATTCCCTATAGTTATTTTAAATGGAATTTATTTTTCTATCTCTTGCTGTTGGGCTTTTTTGGTAATATGTAGAGATACTAATGATTTATGTGGCTCACATAACAGAAAATGATAAATGTTAAAGCAGATGTGGGAAAATTGAAACACTGATAAATTGTTGATAGAGTTGTGAACTGAACCATTCTGGAAAACAATTTGAAACTATCCCCAAAGAGCAAACAAACTATATAGCAATACCACAACTAGGTTTCTCAAAGAGATCATTAAAAGGGAAAATGACTCACATGTATAAAAATATGTATAGCAATTCTTTTGTGGTGGCACAAAATTGGAAATTGAGGGGATGCCCATCAGTTGGTGAATAGCTGAAGAGTTTGTAGCATATGAATGTAATAGAATACTTTTGTGTAGTAAGAAATGATGAACAGGCAGATTTCAGAAAAACCTAGAAAGTTTTGTATATACTGCTGCTGAGAGAAGTGAGCAGAATCAGAACATTGTACACAGTAATATCAACATTGTGCAGTGATCGATCATAGTAAACAGCTCTTCTCAGCAATACAATGATCCAAGATGATTCCAAAAGTCTCATGATAGAATATGTAATCCATATCCAGAGAGAGAACTATGGAGTCTGAATGAATACTGGAGAATACTACTTTCATTTTATTTTTGTTTTTTCTTTCTTGTGGTTTTTCCCTTTTGTTCTGATTCTTATTTTGCAACATGACTAATATGGAATCATGTTTAACATGATTGTACATGTATAACCTATATCAGATTGACACATTGGGTAGAGTGAAAGGGAGAGAGGCAGGGAAATTTGGAACTCAAAATATAATTAAAATGAATGTTGAAAACTATCTTTACATTCAGTTGGAAAAAATAAAACAGGATTAAGTAAGAAAAAAACAAGTAGGTTTCTTGGCTAATTGCTTGTCTACCTTTGATTTTAGAATTGGACCAAACTTTTACACTAACTTGCTTGAATACAGAAATAAAAACTTGTAAATAAAGATTGACTACAACAGCAATTACTAGGATCATGTCCATTCTCAAATAAGCCACAGAGCTGAGCTAAGATTAAATATAAGGGCTACCTAGTAGATTTGCTCCAAGATAGATTGGATCTGTAGTCTCTTACCACTACAAGTTACTCCCTCCAATAATGCAGATTGCAACTTATCTGTGTTATCTGATGTGGTGTACTTCTTGTACATGTTTTACCATGAAGTCTCCAAAGGAGCTAAAGCTTGTGCTGGGTACTTCCAAGAAGGCTTCAGAGTATAATGGAGAGAGAGAGCATTACAGTGACTCACAGAATCCTATGGAGGCTATCCTCACCTGAAAAATTATAGGTTTGGACTAAATTCGCTTTAAAGGCCTTCAGCTTTAATTCTATGATTCTATGGTTCTTTAGGTTTTTTCAAAATTAGTTTGTGGCTGGCAAGGTAGCACTAGGGCTACATGTTGCAGGAGAAGAGCTCAAAGATATGCAATCACAAACATCTGGTTTCAATTCCAGGACTTCTAGCAGTGGAACCTTTAAAAAGTTTATAACCTCTTGGGGTGTCACTTTCCTCACATGTAAAATGAATGGGTTGAACAAGAAAAGTTTCTTCCAGTTCTAACTTTATAACTCCATGATTTCTAATTTTTTAATCAGAACAGAAAGGATTTTTGCAACCAGAATTGCTCTTTATCTATCTGGTGTTATTCACCAGTGAAGTTATAATGGTTATATACATCAAGTGGTTGTTTTTGCTTTTTGTTGTTCATCCTTCATTTTTGAAGATGACTTATGATATCATGGTGATAGTGATGTCTTGGGTGGAAAGCAAATTGGATTTAGTGAGGCAGAGTTGCCACAAAATTGTCAGCCTTACTCTTTCTTCCAAAGCTGTGGGACTTCAGTGGTAAGAAAAAAAGTCAAGATGACTGCTGATGGCCCAAAAACAGTGGAAGATAGATTTTTGAGCAAGTTCTAAGCCCTCTACATGTCTTCTTAAGCTACCTTCATAGCTACTGGACAAATGTTCTCATTCATCCATTTCAACAGCATTCCCTTCTCATTCTCAGTGTATCACAAATAAAAATAGAATGCAAAAAGAGTTCAGAATAATAATTGGTAAAGAGTTTAAGAAGAAGAGAAAATTATCTAATTTGTGAATTATCTATTTTGCTACATGATAGAAATTTAATTTTTTTATATGGTACCACTCTATGCCCATAAATGGCATAGAGGGTGGGCCTAAGTAATGGCCAATTTTCATGAGCCAATGAGTTTCCCTGAAGCAGTATTTGCTCCAGGGTGTGCCGTTTCATTTTGCAAACTCATCCTGTGCCTATATATGATGGATAAAAATGTTAGTATGAACCTGGACTGCATTGTACCTAAAATTAGAGGAGTGGGAATTGTGAACCCTCTTCAGAAATCATCTGGACCATTGTGCTCCATACTAGTACCATATTTCAGAGACAATGGTTAGCTTGAAAAAACCTTGAGGAAGGTGACCAGGATGATGAGAGTACTGAAGCTGCACAGAAGTATTAGACATAGGCCATTGAAATTGTCATTTAATAATATTATTAACTGACAGTGTAACTTGCAAAGATTTGTTATAGATTTATCTCGTTGGAATCTCATAATAACCTGATGTAGCTATTTTGGGTGTTACTAGATTTCCATTTTTCAGATGAAGAATCTAGGTCTCTGAAAGATTGCCAAGGGTCACAGTGTCTGAGGCAGAATTTGAACCCAGGTCTTCCTAATTCCAAGTCCAGAATTCTACTCTTGATATCCCAGTGAGCTTTATTTGAGAAATAATTTTAAAAGGAAGGAATATTTAGAAGATAAAACTTGGGGATGGTCCACAGTGGTCATCAAGCAAGAGCTGTTATAAGGATCATGGTCTTGTTCTACTTAATGCTTTATCTATTGGTAAAGGTTACAATGAAGTTTTTGTTATGATATAAGGGAAAATGTTCTAAAGTAGAATACTCCAGAAACTAAACTGCCTCACAGGATGGCAGATTCTTTGTCTTTGTTGGTGTTCAAACAGACATCACAGAGGAGAATCATGAGAGATTGGTCTAAATGAATTCTAAATTCTCTTCTGACTTTCTGTGATTCTGAGATTTTTGCCTAAGAAGGGAAATACATACCACAAGGACAGAGAGTTTTAGTGACCAATGGATTGAATATTAGAACTTGAAGGACCTTTGAGTTCAGAGAGTCTAGACTCCTCATTCTGCACACAGAGAAACTGTTGACCTTAAGACTTTGGTGATTTGGTATCAAATTTAAATCCCAAAGTATCTTTAAAGGATCATCTAGTTCAGTAATTTAATGGACAAGGAACCCAAGACACAGAAAGGTAAAGCTACTTGGCTAAAGTCTCAAAAATACTGGCAAATAGAGCCAAGACTAGAACCAAAGTTTCCTTCTTCCTGATCCCAGTGCCTTCTTTCACCTCATGATATTGTCTTTCCTTTAAGTGTTCTAGCAAACTGCATTAGCCAGCACTCTGAGGATGCCAGAAAGGGAAAAGTGCCAGGAGTAAAAGAGAGCAATTCCTTCTGGATGATGAAATTTGCTTTATTGAAATTATTGATAAAGATCTAGTCACAAAAAGCAAATATTCAGTCTGACACATACTTGATCCACTTGCCAGATAAGCAGAGAGGGAGAATGGCTGACTGATTAGAGGGACTCAAGACATTTCTGGGACAAATGTTTGGCTTGGAGATTGACTAGACATATGACCTTGAATTAATTGGCCTCTTCTGGTAGAATACTTTCCCATGCATAAAATGGACACCAGAAGGAGAGATGCTTCTGAGCACAGACTAGCATTGAGGATTGAAACAAGTAAAAGTCAAGTCAACTAGGTGGTGCAATGGACAGAACATTGGACATGGAATCAGGATGACTCATCTTTGTGAGTTCAAATCCAGTCTCAAATATTTACTAGCTGTATGACCTTTAGCAAGTCATTTAACCCCATTTGCTCCAGTTTCTTTATCTGTAAAATGAATTGGAGAAGGAAATGGCAAACCATTCCAATATCTTTGCCAAGAAAATTCCACATGTAGTCATAAAGAGTTGGATATAACTGACATGATAGAAGCACAACCAAAAGGTGAAGCACAATTTATCCACTCTGGAGCCAATGAATACCACTGCTGCTATGAGATTTGACACCACTAGAAAATTGTGTGAGTGAGTCAACAGAGGCTAGGGCAGAATACCATGCATCTATGGAGTATTGTAAGTAGCACAAAGTAAATACCTCATCCTAGGTTTGAAGGTCTTTTTCTTTTCTTCATCAAGTTAGGAAATAAATTGGCCTATGTTCTCACATTGACTTGGAAAACCACACCTTCTCTCTCTGTAACTACTAATGAAAGATGAAAGTTTCTACTCTAAACTAGTTTTTCTTTCCTCCTTGTAAAATGTTTTAAAGATAAATAGAATCATTTTAGGATACCAAATATATGTTTAAAAGATAATTATGGCCAAGCCCAAAATGTTTTATTGCATGTCCATAAATCATTGCTGTTTCTTGTAGATGACTGTATGTTTTTCTTTAACAAAAAAGTTAATTTATTGATTGTGACATCAATCAACAAACATTTATTGAGTCTACTTTGTGCTAGGCACTGTTAAAGCAGATGCCAGATGGACAGATTTGGTGATCGAAGATATTAATGCCTTACCACGTTCCCTGGAGAGGAAAAAAAATCAGCTAGAACTAGTTTCTAAATTTCTCCTTTTCTTCTTCAGTAAAATGAAGGGATTAGACTAATGAAGCTTCTAATCTGAAAATTGTGAGATTCCATGACCTGTAATCCTATAAGATTCATAGGGTTTTTTTGTTTGTTTTGTTTTTTGTTTAATAACTTTTTATTGACAGAACCCATGCCAGGGTAATTTTTTACAGCATTATCCCTTGCACTCACTTCTGTTCTGATTTTTCCCCTCCCTCCCTCCAACCCCTCCCCCAGATGGCAAGCAGTCCTTTACATGTTGAATAGGTTACAGTATATCCTAGATACAATATATGTGTGCAGAACCGAACAGTTTTCTTGTTGCACAGGGAGAATTGGATTCAGAAGGTATAAATAACCTGGGAAGAAAAACAAAAATGCAAGCAATTTATATTCATTTCCCAGTGTTCTGGTTAAGATGGCGGAGAGGAGGCTCACAGCTGCATAAGCTCTACGCTTTCTCTCACTATCCATTTCATTACAAGCCTCTGAATCAATGCTTGACTGAAAAAAAACCCACATATAGTTACCAAGAGAAGCCATCCTTGAGATCCGCCAAGAAAGGTCTGTCTTTACTGGAGGGCTGGGACGGTTTTAGATTGGGCGCAGGCGGCGGGCAGCAGCAGTGAGAGCACGGGAGCAGACTGGAGAGGGGGTGGGGAGTGATCGCAGCTGTCTCTGCGGGGAGAGCTTCGCTACAGGTTTGGAACCTGCAGCAAGTCAGCAGCCCAGCAGAGAAGCTAAAAACACCGGGGCTGAAGAATACAACCCCAAACAGCTGGAGTCTCTCAGGACCTGGCCGCCCCCCCCCCTTCCCCCCCCCCCCACAGTGACTCAGCACGCTTTGGGATCTCAGAGCGCAGGCGCAGCACAGTCCTGCTAGTGCCTCACTGCTGCCCCCTGCAGTCTGTAGAGGAAGCTCGATAACACACCCAGCCCCCCCTCCCCCTGCAAAGAAAGACTCCAGTTTTTTCTGTTTTTCTTTGGTAGTTTGTCTCTGATTAATAGACAGAATGAGTAAGAAGCTGAAGAGGACTTTAACCCTTGACAGCTTCTACACAGATAGAGAGCAGACTCTAAATCCTGAGGAGACTAAAAACAGGCAGTCCCCAGGTGAATCCCCAAAGGAGGAGAGCATCTGTTCCTCAGCACAGATGAACCTCATAGAAGTGATTAAAAAGGCTCTCACAAGGGAGCTAGAAGAAAAATGGGAAAAGGAGAGGGAGGCTTGGCAAAAGAGCCTGGAGAAGTCAGTTAAAGAGAGAGTGGATAAAGAAGTAAAATCCTTGAAAAATAGGATTAGTGAACTGGAAACAGAAAACAGCTCTCTAAAAAACAAAATTGGCGAAATGGAAAAAAATTCCACAGAACAAAAGAACTCAATTGGACAATTAGAAAAAGATTTTTGAAAAGTGAGTGAAGAGAATACTTCACTGAAAATCAGAATTGAACAAGTGGAATTGAATGACTCGAGGAGACAAGAAGAATCAGTCAAGCAAATCCAAAAAAATCAAACAATGGAGAAAAATGTGAAATACCTTCTGGGGAAGACAACAGACCTGGAAAACAGATCCAGGAGAGACAATCTGAGAATCATTGGACTCCCAGAAAAACATGATGAAAAAAAGAGCCTGGACACTATTTTTCAGGAAATTATCAATGAGAACTGCCCAGAAGTCATAGGAACAGAGGAAAAAATAAACATTGAAAGGATTCATCGATCACCCACTGAAAGGGATACTAAAATCAAAACACCAAGGAATATAGTGGCCAAATGACAGAACCCTCAGATGAAGGAAAAAATATTGCAAGCGGCTAGAAAAACCCAATTCAAGTATCAAGGAGCCACAATAAGGATCACCCAGGATCTGGCAGCATCCACATTAAAAGATCGAAGGGCCTGGAATATGATATTCCGAAAGGCTAAGGAACTTGGTATGCAACCAAAAATAACTGACCCAGCGAGAATGAGCATCTTTTTCCAGGGAAGAAGATGGACATTCAACGAAGTAAGCGAATTTCATCTATTTCTGATGAAAAAACCAGAACTTAACAAAAAGTTTGATCTACAAATATAGAACTCAAGAGAAATCTAAAAAGGTAAAGATTAATCTTGGGAACTATATTTTGACTATATAGATGTATAAAGAATACATGTATACCTTATTCTAGAAATTGATGTGGAAAGGACATTGTACCAGAAAAAGGGTAAAGTGGGGGTAGTACATCTCATGAAGAGGCATAGGAAACCTATTATTCTGAGAGAAAGAAGGGAGGGGGATGAATATAGTGGGTATCTTACTGCCTTCAGAATTGGCTTTAAGTGAAAAATCTTAAGACATATTCAATCTATGGTGAAACTTCTCCCATCTCATTGAAAAGTGAGAAGGGAAAAGTGAAAAGGGAAGGAATAAGCTAAGCGGAAGGGAATAAGGGAACTGGGAGGGAAAGGGGTAAGATAGGGGGAGGAACTCTAAGGCGGGGGGAGGGATACTAAAAAGGGAGGGCTGTGAGAAGCAAGTGGTGCTCACAAGCTTAATACTGGGAAGGGGGGGAAAGGGGAAAGAAGGGAGGAAAGCATAAACCGGGGTTAACAAGATGGCAAGTAATACAGAATTGGTCATTCTAACCATAAATGTGAATGGGGTAAACTCCCCCATAAAGAGGAAGCGGTTAGCAGAATGGATTAAAAGCCAGAATCCTACAATATGTTGTTTACAGGAAACACACCTGAAGCGGGGAGATACATGCAGGTTAAAGGTAAAAGGTTGGAGCAAAATCTATTATGCTTCAGGTGAAGTCAAAAAAGCAGGGGTAGCCATCCTGATCTCAGATCAAGCTAAAGCAAAAATTGATCTAATTAAAAGAGATAAGGAAGGACACTATATCTTGCTAAAGGGTAGCATGGATAATGAAGCACTATCTATATTAAACATATATGCACCAAGTGGGGTAGCATCTAAATTCTTAAAAGAGAAACTAAGAGAGCTGCAAGAAGAAATAGACAGTAAAACTATAATAGTGGGAGATCTTAACCTTGCACTCTCAGAATTAGATAAATCAAACCACAAAATAAATAAGAAAGAAGTCAAAGAGGTAAATAGAATACTAGAAAAGTTAGATATGATAGATCTCTGGAGAAAATGTAATGGAGACAGAAAGGAATACACTTTCTTTTCAGCAGTTCATGGAACCTATACAAAAATTGACCATATATTAGGACATAAAAACCTCAAACTCAAATGTAGTAAGGCAGAAATAGTAAATGCATCCTTTTCAGACCACGATGCAATGAAAATTACATTCAACAAAAAACCAGGGGGAAGTAGACCAAAAAATAATTGGAAACTAAATAATCTCATACTAAAGAATGATTGGGTGAAACAGCAAATCATAGACATAATTAATAACTTCACCCAAGAAAATGATAATAATGAGACATCGTACCAAAATGTATGGGATGCAGCCAAAGTGGTAATAAGGGGAAATTTCATATCTCTAGAGGCCTATTTGTATAAAATAGAGAAAGAGAAGGTCAATGAATTGGGTTTGCAATTAAAAATGCTAGAAAAGGAACAAATCATTTCCCAGTGTTCTTTCTTTGGGTGTAGCTGCTTCTGTCCATCCTTGATCAATTGAAACTGAATTAGCTCTCTTTATTGAAGAGATCCACTTCCATCAGAATACATCCTCAAACAGTATCGTTGTTGAGGTATATAATGATCTCCTTGTTCTGCTCATTTCACTTAGCAAAGATTCATAGTTTTTAGAACTAGAAAGGATCCTGGAAATTCTCCTGTCCATCTCCTTCATTTTTATATAAATGAGGAACCTGAGGCTAAGAGAATGAAAGTGATATCCCAGAAGTCAAATGGCTGGTATATCATTTTACATCACTCCACTCAAGACTCTTTAAAGGTTCCTCATTGCCTTTACGATAAAATAGCAAATCCTTGCCTTTGAGAGCTTGTATAATGCGTCTTTCATTTACCCTTCCTATAAAATGGGCTGCTAACTGGTTTTCTATTTATAATAATCCAACTTCCAGACCCAGAATGCCTTCTTCATTTCTACTTTTTGAAATTCCTATCTTCTTTCAAGATACAATTCAGATCCCATTTCTTATGCCAGGACTTTCTTGACCATTTAAATGACTAATTCTCCTCTACTTCTTAAGATTTCTTTTTATATCTTTTGAATATATTTGTATTTGTGTACATGCTGTGTTTTGAATATATTTGTATTTGTGTACATTCTGTGTGTCTCATGTTGTGTCACTAGAACCTCTCTGAGGGCAAGAACTATTTCATTTTTTTTGTCTTCGTAACTCTACCAGCTAACACAGTGCCTGGCATATGGTAAGTGCTTTTTGAGGTGGAATTGAAGTAATATTTTCAGAGTTCATTTGATGAACTTTTTCTGTGAATATTTTCCTTGCCTGAATATTAACCCTGGGGAATGTGTAATATAAAAAAGGTTATTATGTTACTGAAAAGAGTTTATGATAAATAAAAAAAAACCTAAGACACTGACATATTCTCCTGATATATCAGCAATCACCAATGTTTCTTAACCTTGCATTTTACTGTCTCATTGAGTTGACTAGCTCTCTAGATGCCAGAGAATTTCTAAGAGTTTTTCCCTTCTAATTCATTTATTTAGTTAAAATTAAATTTTGTTAAATTTAATTAGGATTCTTTCTCTTGCCTGGAATAAACTCCTTGATCATCTTCATCTGCTAAAATGTCTTTAAGCTACAGTTCAGGTGTGGCTGCTTCTTCCAGGAAATCTTTCCTGATCATTTGTTCCTTCCTCAGTTCCCCCAGTGAAAAGGATTTTCCCTCTTCAATTATCACATAAATTCTTTAAATCTCTCTTTTATGCTTATCCTAGTCTCTTTTTTAACTCAATTATTTGTGGATATACTTGTCCTTTCCTCTTGACTAAAATTATCAACTACTTGCAAGCATAGTCATTAGCAAATCAGTTTTTCTTGTTACAGAACCTAATTCAATGACTTGTGCTTAGTAAGCACTTAATAAACTTTTATCAAACTAAATTGACTTTAGCCGATTGAACTCATGACATTCTTTAACAATTGTTAAAGAATGATCTTTTCTAAAATTCAGATAAAGTTCATTCTGGTACCAATCAGAAGGATGTTTTCAATGAAATCAATGTGCCATTCCATGTAATTTAACCAATAAGCCTTTAAAAAGTACCTACCCTGTGCAAATATCTTAGCAGCTAGATAGTGTAGTAAATAAAGCACCTACTCTAGAGGCAAGAAGACCTGAATTCAAATATGGTGTCAGATAGCTAGGTGATCTTGGGCAAGTCACTTAAAACTGTTTGACTCAGTTTCCTCATCTGCAGAATGAGCTGGAGAAGGAAATGGCAAATCATTCCAAAATCTTTACCAAGAGAAGCCCAAATAGGGGTCACAGAATCAGATACAACTGAAACCATTCAATAATACTCTGTGCAAGACATTGTCCTAAGTGCTAGAGAGTTCCAAAGACAAAACAATAAACCTTGTCCTCAAGTAACTTGAAACTTAAGTACATATTTCTACAATACTTGAAGATTTACAAAACACTTTCCTCCAGGAAATCCTGCAAGTTAAGTACTATTGTCATCCTTTGTGCAGGTCAAGCTCAACATGGTTAAATGATTTGCTGGTTGGTATAAAAGTGATTAACCAGCAGAGCAGAGATTTAGACCCAGATCTCCTTTTTTTTTTTCCAGTTCAGTGTTCTTTCTACTACATCAGATTTGAATGAAAACATTAATTTGCTGGAGACCTAGATGAACAACTTATGCTTTTATGGTTCTTTACACTTTACAAAGCACTTTCTCATAATAATCTTTTGAGATAAGTAGCAAATATGCCATCATCCCCATTTTATTGATGGAAAAACTGAAGTCTAAAGAAGGAAAATATTTCACTCAGAGTCATATAGATGGTATGTTATAGACTAGGAACTAGAATCTTAATGTGTTGGTTCTAACTTCAATGCTTTCACTGATACAGGTAACTCAGATTGAATGTGTAGTTAAATGTCAGAAGTGAAAAATAGCACACTCTAGTAATCTGGCTGAGAAGTCAACTTGTCTCCTGATCAGGAGGTTTTTAACTCCCCACATATCTGTAATATAATCATAGGAGAACTTGTCATCTGCATCATGACTCTTTAATAAGTGAGATGTTTAGTCAAATGGCCAAGAAACTACTTGTTTGAATTGATTTTTAAAGCTGAAGTGAATCAAATGAATTGGAATATAGGCAGAAAGTATATCTACAAAAAGGCTACTTAAACTTTTTTCACTTATAACCCCTTTTTGCCAAAATTTTTATTGATCCCAGGTATACAGTTATATAAAAAAGGCTTACAAACCAAACACTTACTGATAATAAATCATAATTTTGTGACCCCCACATTCAATTACATCTACAAAATATCAATACAACTCTTCAATGATGGAAAGACTGAAAATTCAGTCAATTCAATTATTCTATTTATTTGATATCAAATTATTATTTTCATCATTTTCTCACTGAAATGGCTAGGTATTTTGACACAGTATGTAAACATTTGAGCCACAAAGTGACTTTTACATGAATTAAAAGATGACTTTTTTCCTTTGTTTTCAAATTTCAAACTTTTTTGCTCTTTAATTTTCATTTTTTGGGAGGAGTTGTAAGAGGGAGCAATAATGGAGAAGTGAGGGAAATGGGTAAGGGAAGAAAAGAAATGAAAGCACCAATAAAATATTAAAAATACATAGAAGAGAGTTCAGAAAGGAACACAGACTAGCAGGGCAATGGCAGTATCATAGTATTAAATTTGATGTACATTTTTTTAGAAAATAAGCTATGCATAATAGAAATTCAAGGTTTCATATATAATCATCTTTTTATTATCTGCTTTATTTAAGGAAATATTCATATATGTTGCTATTTGTCAAATCCATAATAACAAAATATTTTTTTTAAGAGTATGGTATATGTACTAATTATAACCATATGAAGAAAAGTGATTGAGAATGAATGGACAAAGAATTCTGAAGGAGATTTATAGGAAAGGATTGGAAAAGTGTTCTTACACTTTAGCATTGAAATTTAATTTAAATATAAGTAATTACTAAGCAAATACACTCATTTATAGTGATATTTTATATTTTTAGTTTTTTATTTATTTTTAATTTATGGAATAAAATTATCATTTCCATATCAAAATATAATAAAAAAGATGATTTCACAGGCAACAACAAATCTATTATGAACAACTTGCTATTACTTTTAAAATATAGTAAAATTATCTTATATTTTTTTTTCCTTTTTCCCCTTCCTTTGTCTCCCTCCCCCACCCTAGAGATGGCTATCATTAGTCACAAATGTATGTATGATATATGTATGTGTATTGTTTATGTGTGTAAAATCATCCTATACATACTTCTATTTATCAATTCTTTTTCTGGATGCAGATAGTATCTTCAGTTTCATACATTTCTTTTATATAATTTGAGCATTTATAATAGTCAAAATGACTTATTCGCTCAATTTTTCATAAAATAATGTGCTGATACTGTATATAATATTATCTTGGTTCTTTCATTTTACTCTTCATTATTTTGTCTATCCATGTTTTTCTAAGATTATTGAGCTCATCATTTCTTATAGCACAGTAGTAGTCCATCACAATCAAATACCACAATTTGTCCAGCCATTCCTCAATGATGGGCATCCCTGGAATTTCCAATTCTTTGCTGCTACAATATGATGTGTGTGTGTGTGTGTGTGTGTGTGTGTGTGTGTGTATAAATCCAGACCCTTAATTTTTTTTAATGTAAGGAACTATATTAAGGAAATTTTTTCTATCAGATTGGTAATTGTTTTATTGTTTTAAGAGATTCACCTGCAACTCTGAGAAAATAAATGATTTGCTCAAGATCATATAGCCAATGATTATAATAGGCCAGATTTGAATTTAAGTTTTCTTGACCCTGATGTTGACTTTCTATGCCAAAATGTCTTTCTAATTTCTAATAAAACATCTTTTAAAAGATGTTTTATTAGATTTTTAAAAGAATAACTATATAATGCTAAGAATATGCTTGATGGTGATACACATAAGCAACAACAATCCTATCTATCTGTCTTTCTATCTCTTACCCAACCTAGAAACCCTATGGGGGCTTCTTATGGCCCAGTTCCACTCTAATCACCAAGGAACTTTGGTCTACTTTGTTTCTGATCTAGATCAATTTGTTCCTCTTAGGAAACCATCTGGCCCTCACATGAGAGTCCCTAGCTGGGATAATAGATGAGTGTTACCATACTTGGCCTTTTCTCCCTGTTTTCTGCAACTTACCAAAAAAAAAAAACCTACAAAAACCCAGTCAGTCAGCTATTTAATCTCCCAATAAGCTAGAAAGTATAGTTTATGTTTTGACCGTCAGGTCAAAACCCTCTTTTTACTAGTCAAGTAGCTTTATCAAACAGTATTCACTGCCCATATGCCAGCTTTCATAGAGTGTGGTAATTTCATTGTTTATTAGAAGTTTAGCATAAACTTAGAGACCACTGATCCCTCTCATGGGTTGAATCTCATAGAGATGTTGAGGCATGAGAACTAGTCTTGGGTTCCATATTGGTCTTAGAATATAATATAGAATGGCCTTCTAAATTGCTAAAATAGGCAATCCCCACATCTCTACTCTTGAACTCCTATACTATATTTGGTAAAGTGCCAGATAGCAAATCTACAAAATTCATTCATAATATTTTGATGATTAACACATGATTTGTCACAGTGTATTATGGAAGTTTTAAGAGAGCTATAGCAAGGCAAAGAAAAAAACTTTTAAAAAGCTATTTATCCTAATTGAATATCTCCTCTTCTCTCCATCTCCTCCCCATCCCAACTGGTAGATGAAAGAGAATAGGGAAAGAAATGGTAACTTTGAGAGGCTGACTTGGCAAACAAATAAAATGAGGGAGAAAACCTCTAGGAGGTGAATCCTCTTCCTGCTGAGTCTCTTCAAGGCTGAAGATTCTACAGAAGCAGCCAATCCCTTTCATTTTCATTTCAACCTGTGTTCTACTGCAGTGTCTGGTACCATCATGCTGTGTTCATACTATTCCAGGTCTCTACTTTTTGGGTCTCTGCTGACACTGTCACCATTCTTCGGGATCTACCCCAGTTTGTCTATTGCTATGTACAGATAACAAAGAGGCGGCTGCTGTTTCCTTTCTACCAAGCATTCCTAGTCTCAGAAGTGATTCCACTTAAATCTGCATGGAAGAAATGACATTGAATGATGAATGTTAAGTCTCTTCAGTGTCAAAGGAAAACAAAATGTGAGGATTTGGTGGAAAAGCAGGGTGTCTACCCAAACATAGCCTCCCATTAGTTCCCAGATTGTCTTACCAATCTCATTTCCCATCAGCACTTCCAGAAAGGAGAGAGATCATTTGGAATGCTCCACTAAAATTATCTCTTTTATTGTTGTTTTTGCTGATTCTCAAAGTTCTTTCTAAAATGTGACACCCATAATTGAACCCATGGCTCCATGTAGAAGGAGGAAACTCTGAAAAGGTATACTTGAATCAGACAACCAAGCACCTAAGGCTAATTACCTATTCGATGTGAGATAATGGCTCCATATACATAGATGAGATGGTGATGTGATGGCTCTCCTCACCATTGGTGCTTGCTGAATGTTTGGTAGTGAGATAATCATAGGCAAGGATTGGAGGGCTGGGGAGAGAGGAGTCAGAGGCACTTGGCTGCAGGATGAGGAGGAGAGAAGCTGGAGACTCCAAACTCCAGAATCAAGGAAACATCTCTGGCAAGCCGAGTGGCAGCTTGCCTGCCTCCTTCACTTCTCCCCCTAAAGACCAAGAACTTTGATTAATCCTGACTCTGACTTTACCTGAGGCCCTCCAGGGAGCTAGTCCGGACATTACAGCTCCAGATTGTACAGCTAGATGGCACAGTGGATAGAGATTTGAACTCAGGTTTTCCTGACTCTCAGTCAGGAAAACCTGAGTTCAAATCTAGTCTGAGACACTTACCAACTCTGTGAGTCTGGGCAGGATACTTAACCTCTGTCTCAGTTTTCTCATCTGTTATGGGGATAATAATAACACATATTTCCCAGTATTGTTGTAAGGATCATAATACTTATGAAGCACTTAGCATAGTGCCTGGCACATAGTAAGCACTATATATAAATATATATATATACAAATATATACATACACACACATATATATATACACACATATATATATACACATACATATATACACATACATATATATATTAGATATAACTATTATTATTTGATACAGTCTACAGCAAGATTACTACTTCCTTCCCTCTACATGATGTTTCTTGTAATTATTCCTTAAAAGTGAGAGAGCAAGTATCTAGTTTAAAATTAATCCTCTAAATATGACTTCAATGTATTAATAATTATTTGAGAATTTGTTATTAAAAATAGAGCCTTAGAACAAAATATATAAAGAGCAGGGATATCCATATATCAACATAAGGCATTAGCAAATGCAATTCCAGTATGGAAGCTCTAGAAGGGCTTTTTCAGAAAAGTTAGATAAGTGACAGGGCTGAAAAAATAAAAACACTAAGTCCCAGAGTGAGAAAAGAGAAGAATTTATAGAGTGTGTGTGTGTGTGTGTGTGTGTGTGTGTGTGTGTGTGACTCTGAGGGTGCCAGTGTTCCCAGTGGAAGCAGCAGCAGGTGTTTACCTGATGAATTCCAAAACAAAGTAATAAAACTCTCTGCTCTCTATCATTACCATGCAATGGATGAATCATTTATTTCTTGTATAACTGTATTTTAACTTAAAATGCTATGCTGATAAATTAACAAAGGGAGCTGGAACTCACACAGTGCTAGAGTTGGCAGGTATGTAGTTGTAAGGAACTGAGTGTTGAGAATGATTGTTGCTTATTTATTCCTTGTTAGATATTTTGCATTCTACTCTGAGTAAATATGATGTCACATGCTTAATTCTGGCTAGCTTGAAGAGATCTGGTGGAAAATGGAAAGATAATGAGTCTTAGTTTTGAATTGATGATGGGCCCAAATGATTCTAAAAACCTGAATACGGTTTAAGTTGCCTACCCTTTATAAACATTCCCCCCCTCATACATACATGGAACAGTAAAGTAACAAAAGGCAATAAAGTATTTTAAATTATCAACCCCATCACCTGCCCACTATCACTATTTTGATATGAAATAAAATGTACAAAGAGAACATTAGCTAGATTGAACAGTTAGATGATTGAAGATGATTTGCCTTTATTTTTGGCCCTCCATGTTCACCTCATCTATCAAAAAGACATCTTTGCTTCTAACTACCACTAATTCTCAAAATGTGTACTGCTGATTTCTAAGAAGCATTTAAGGTGGTGCTGGTCATTTTTAGTCCTGAAAGTATGCAGATAGATTTGATCTTTCAGTAGGGGGCCAGACTACAGCTGATTTATCAGACATCACAATCTAAGGCAGTCTCATGATTAATCATACTATTGACTCATATTGAGCTTAAAGCACAGTAGAATCTGAATTTTTTTTTTCCAGACGAACTGATGACTAGCCATGATGCCCGTCTTGATCTTGTGAAGTCTGTTATTTTAACCCAAATTTAAATTGTTACAATTTCCCTATTAAAGTTTATCTTTAATGTTCTAACTCAGTGTTCTAATCTGTCAGGATCCTTTGGTTCCCAAAAATATGATCTCTCCCTATTAGATTTATGTCATCTGCAAATTGACAAATATGCCAACTATGCCTTTATCCAAGTCAGGAATAAAAATTTTAAACAACAGTGGGCCAAGTGCAGATCCCTAAGGATCAACTAAAGACTTTTTTTTTCTACATTGATTTTTAACTATTAAAAACTAATTTGGATCCTGCCATTTAACCACTATGTACTATTGTCTAGTCTTTCTCCCCAATGATAAAATATGAGATTTTAAATCACCTAAAATCTAAGAAAGTCACTTAAACCTTGTGGTCTTCAGTTTCCTCATCTATAAAATCAGTGGGTTGAAGTCAATGACTTCTCAAGTCTAAATCTATAATGTTGTGAAGCTCTTATGGCTCTTTATAATCTCACCTTCCTATTCTATGTGATTATTCACTCTTCCCTTTATAATTCTCTCTAGAATTTTACCAAGAATCAAAGCCAAGGTCATTGACTTAAGAGTCTGAAGAGTCCTTCTGTCAATTGTTGCATGGATTAATTTAATGTGGATCATTAAAATGCATGGATATCAACCATTCTGGACAGTATTTTGGAAATATGCCTAAAGGGCTATCAAACTGTCCTTTGACCCAGTAGTCTCACTACTGGGTCTGTGTACCAAAGAGATCATAGAGGGAAAAGAGCTCGCATGTACAAGAATGTTTAGGGCAGCTCTTTTTGTGGTGTCAAGGAATTGAATGAATGTTTCTCAATTGGAAAATGGCTGAATAAAGTTATGGTATATGAATGTAGTGGAATGATTTTTTTTACAAGAAATGATAAGCAGACTGATTTTAGAAAAGCCTGGAAAGACTTACATGAACTGATGCTGAGTGAAGTGAGCAAAACTAACAGAACATTTTATATAATAGCAAGAATACATGATGATCAACTATGACAGACTTAGCTCTTCTCAGCTGATCCAAGTGATCTAAGACAATTCCAATAGATTTGGGATGGAAAATATCATCTGCATCTATTCAGAGAACTATAAAGAATAAATGTGGATTAAAGCATAATATTTTCACTTATTTTGCTTTTTCTTTCTTGTGGTTTTTTTTCTCCTTTTGGTTTGATTTTTCTGTACAACATGACAAATATGTAAATATGTTTAAAAGTATTGTACAAATATAACCTATATCAGATTGATTTCAGTCTTGGGGCAAGAGGAGGGTAAGCAAGGAAGGGAAAAAATGTGGAGCTCAAAACCTTACAAAAATGAATGCTGAAAATTATTTGGAAAAATAAAATACTAGGATACCCACAAGTAAGTTGGAGAATGTCTGAATAAGTTATGATATACAAATGTTACAGAATATTATTGTTATATACGAAATAATCAGAGAAGCCTAGAGAGACTTACATGAACTGATGCTAAATGAAGTGAATAGAACCAGGAGAATATTATACATAGCAACAGCAAGATTATACAACGATCAATTTTAAAGGATGTGGCTCTTTTCAACTGTGAGGTGATTCAGGCCAGTTCCAATGGTCTTGTGATGAAGAGAGCCATTCCAACCAGAGAGAGAACTGTGGGGACTAAGTATGAATTACAACATAGTATTTTTACTTTTTTATTGTTTGTATTTTGTTTTCTTTCTCATTTTTCATTTTTGATTTGATTTTTCTTGTATAGCATGATAATTGTGGAAATATATAGATAGAAGGAAGAATTGCACATGTTTAACATCTATTGGATATATGTGTAGGGGATGGAGTTAGAGGAAGGAAGGGATAAAATTTGGAACACAAGGTTTTGCAAGGGTGAGTGTTAAAAATTATCTGTGCATATGTTTTACAAAATATATGCATGGGTAATTTTTAAACACTGATTTTTTCCTCCTTCCCCTGACCTCCTCCCCTAGATGGCAGGTATTTCAATACATGTTAAAATATATGTTAAATCTAATATATGTATACATATCCATACAGTTATCTTGCTGCATAAGAAATTCACAAAAGATAAAAATCCAAGAAAGAAGCAAGTATTTAGTCATGTTTTCAAATGTCTACATACAAATGTATACTGTAAAAATAATGATAAATCAGAGATACTACTACATGGAAGCAAATTTTACCTTATAAGAAACTCTGAGACTTAGTGGTATGAGACCAATATTAGAACATGGCTCTGGAAGGACATGCCAAATTCTGAGCAAGTAGGATGGCTAAAGTAGGATAATATGGTGTATATTAAGAAGTTAAGCTCTTTTACAGAAATATAGGAACCAAATAGGGGAAGAATTTGAGTAAAGGTAGATAAAGGCAGAAATCAATGTGATTTGCCATGGGGCTAGACTTCTTGGATAAAAAAGGAAATAAATAATTTATTTCTTGGGAGTGGAGATGAGATTTCCATTATTCAGGTGCTTAATGGAACACTTTCTTTGTCTTTGAAAAGCATAGCAACAAACACTTTCTTGATTTAACTTGATAGTAATTTCATCTTTCAAAATACAGAGAAACCAACAAGAAAATGAGTATACAGTATAATATGGCATACAAGAAAATAATTAAAATCTTGGGTGGCTCTAAATGACTATAAGCTTCCTGAAGGAAAGAGGGGATTGTCTACATGTTCATAAAGATTATTAATGAATCAGAGCAGAAGTATCTTGAAATCATGCCATATGAGGGTTGGTTTAAAGGAATACTTAGTGGTATTTAGCATGCAGGACAAAGTCCTGCAAAGGGATATGATAGCTACATTCAAGAAATTGTAAGGTTTGGGGGGAGAAGAGTAAATTGACTTATTTTGGGAAATTTAGGCTTGATTTCACGAAAATCTTTCCAACAACTAGTTTTAGGGCAGTTCAAAAGTGGACTGGTTCACTTTGGGATAGTGTGTGTTAAGTTATAGATAAGTAATTCTCCCTCATTGGAAGTCTTCAAACAAAGGATAAATGTACACTTCTATATGCTGTAGAAGAGATTTTTTGGCAGTTATGGCTAAGTTGGATTTATTAGTCACTGGGGTTCCTTCTAATTCTGAAATTCTGTGATTCCTTGATCCTGTAATGGTTGTTGCAGAACTCAGATGTATTCTTGAGATGTCTCTCTATAAGAGAGAAATGTTTTTTCTTGTTGCCCTTTTAATCTTTGTTTTAGGGTTTTCATTGAGATACTCAAGGTGGCAGTCATTGATGGGTATACCAAAGAATGCAATGTATTCCCCTATACTAAGCAAATAAACTTGCAGCCAAGGTAAATGATTTCTACTCTAATAAGAAAGATTCAGAGAGAAAGATGGGATATATTGTAATGTGAGAGATAAAAGGGGACCAGGAATGAAAAAAATCATAGTGTTAAATTGGGAAGAAACCTTACAGGTGACCTACTCCAATGTCCTTATTTTATAATTGAGGAAATAAGACCCAGAGGCTTACTTAAAGTCACTTAGCTGGGACTTAACCCTAATTGATTCCTCTGATTCTGATGGAAAATCAGAGCGCTCTCTCTCTCTCTCTCTCTGTCTCTCTCTCTCTCTCTCTCTCTCTCTCTCTGTGTGTGTGTGTGTGTGTGTGTGTTTAGAGAGAGATTGTCTTTGTGTAGTCATGATGTCAATCTGGGGGAGGGAATATCCATAGAAATCCAAAAAGTCTTCCAGGTCCAAAGAAAATAATTTCTAATAATAGAATTTCAGGGCAATGAAGGAAGGGAGAAGGTAAGGGGCTTTCCTGGTTCCCTTCAACTCATGCTTTGTAATGAAGATCCTACCTATCTATAACATCTATATCTATGACATCAGAAAGCTGGATACAAAGAAAGAAGGAATTAAATAGTCGTGAAATGCCTACTATGTGCCAGGTATTGAGCTAAGCAATATCATCTTTTTGAATCTTCACAATGACTCTTAGCAAAAGGTACTATTATTGACCTTATTCTACAATTGAGAAAACTAAGGCAAAATTAAATGACCTACCCAGGGTCGTACAGCTAGTAAATGCCTGAGGTCATATTTGAACTCAGATTTTCCTAATTTCCCAGCATTCTGCACCATCTAGTGCCTTATGCTAGTATTCTTTAACTAGATTGTTGAATATGGAAAGTTTTGATTTATTAAATGATTTGCCATTATCTGTACCTTGTATCCTTTTCTGTGTATTGAGGTTTTTAGTTACTCTGACCCAGTGGGATTATTGACTTTAAATCAGCTGGGAAAAAATGTAGCTCAGATGACTCAAAGTTCCATTATATTCTTAAGGCCTTATCCTCAGTATTATTTGCAATTGTTCTAGGAAAAGTTCTGCTCATCAAGCACTTTCACCCATGATTGTAGCAGATAAACAAATTTTGTTTCCTTTTGGAAAAAAAAATCCTTCAGTGTATGAATATACTTATGTCTACATATGTGTAAAAATACATTTATATAATAATAGTAACAGATCAAGTTTAAGGCTTTCAAAGGACTTGAAATATACTATCTCACTTTATTCGCACAACTACCTTATTAAAATTAATACCACTGTGATCTCTATTTTAAATGTAGAAACTGAGAACCCAAGAAGCACTGGCTCTTTAATCAGAGAATCTGAAATCAAATCTCAATTCTTAATTCTTACTTTGGACAACTTCTTCATCCATTAGCATGAAGTTGTTGAACTAGGTAGCCTTCAGTGACCTTGCAGCTCTAAATATTTATAATTCTATGATTCTCTGAGGAACTTCTGACCACTGACAGAAGTGTCTGTATTAGGGCTGGTAACTTTGCTGGAGGGTTGTTTTTATCCTATATCTTATTCTTGCTTTGTCTGTATTTTATTTGCAAGTTTCTTGAAAATAGGGACTGTCTTGCCTCCTTTTTTTGTATCTTAAGTGTTTAGTATAGTGCCTGGAACATAGTGGAGGGTTTTTTTTTTTAACTGATGTTTACTGATAGATTGATTCTTGGATCTGTCTCTAAATGTACTGGGAAAATAGAAAGCTTTAGCCAGGGTAATCTCAGCATTCTCTCTATATATTCAGTGGGCATTTTGATCCATTTCTGTTAGAATTGCGGGGTCAAGAGCAATTTGGATTTCTCTCTTTTTTGTTTGTCACCAATTGAACCTGCTTCCTGCTTTGGCTAAGGGGTTTCCCTGCCTTTCACAACTCACTCACTTTCAAATTCTGTCAGCTGCTCTTTCCTCTTCCTGTTTGACTCAATGTGGCTGCTCTTTCTAAAATGTTCCATTTCTGACCTGGTGTTCCCCAACCCTTACCATCCAAATGTCATGCAACTCTGCAGGCAATATGCCCCTCACCACCAGGCCTGGAACATCCTCCATTCCACCCACGGGCTGTTCTCTGTACTCTGAGGTATACGTGCAAGTTATGAGTCACAGACTGCATGGCTTTCCTAGATGTAACTATAATTGGAATATCTTTTCCTTCACCCAGGTCACGATCTCTCAGAAATAGGGCTGGATTTGTGAACATTCCTAGATTTTATCACCCTCCTTCTGGAGAGCTGCATGAACAAAATGCACACGATATTCATTGTCCAATTACAAGGTGGCTTGTTATAGTTTACAAAGATCTGGGGCCATTACTTTGTTTTGGCTAGCAATTCATTAATATCAATTCAATTTGATACAACAAATGCTTATCAGAGCACCTATTCTGCGGTAACCAGAGCTGAAATTACTACTTATGGCAGGAATAGTCCCCTTCCTCAAGGAACCTACAATCTAGTTCAGATAACATGCCAACCAGTAGGGGAAAACAGTTGTATACAAAGACAAGTAATGATTAGGAGCGAAAATGAGAGATTGGGTGTTCAAAAAAAAAAGTAGTAGTTGCAAACTTACTATATAAGCACGAGAAATTCATTTAATCTTTCTTGTGTTTATTTTCATCAACTAAAAAATGAAATGGTCTTAAACAAATTATTTCTAATGTCTTAGAATTATGTAGCTCTGAAAGAGACCCTAGAAACCATCAAACCCACTTCCTTTTGCTGCCCCCATTTTACAACTGAAAAACTGAGACCCAGAGAGACTTGCTCAAAACTACGGCAGTGAGAAGTAGCATATGTGAGGTTCAATCAAGAATTCTTTTAATTCTAACACTCAAAATCTGGGAGAGTTAAGAGATGGAAGAGATAATTGGTTCAATTCTCTTCCTCTCCCTACCTGCCTTCCTCCCACCAATTGAGGGCAAAAAAATACAAAACTCATTAAAAAAGTCATGCAAAACAAACTTCAGAAATAACTAGGAACTGGGATAGCTTGGCAAGGCTTCCATAGACAACATTGACAAGGAAAATCATGTCCTTCTGAGGATCACTAACATAGCAAGGTAACCCAAAACTATACTGTAGAAGACAGATCTAGACATCGTTGTCTAGACAGATCTAGACATAGTTGTTTTGGTGAAAAGAAAAAGAGGGACTATCATAATTGTCTTCAAAATCAAATTTAAAATTTTATCTAAATAGCAAACTTTAAAGATTTCTACAAAAGTAATTATCTTATTTTCTGATTTTTGGATAGAATTTAGATAAAAAATATTATGAGGGTAAATTGTTATCCTGATATTATTCTTTATATTGAATGTCTTGTGGACTGTGCATGATAAATGCATACTTTCTGTAACTGAAAAAGAGTGTTGAGAGTTACATAAGGTACCTCTTCCAGAAACACCTTGAAAGCATCTTAGGCAGGATGCTAGTAGCAAAAAGAATGACAAGGGTGACATATACCTTCTTCTGTTCCCACACGGCTTAATTTTCTTTGCTAGGTGGCTATATTTTGGAAGTTTTTTCATTCCAGGTACTTTGGGCATTATGAACATTTGGAATGATTGCATATGTCAAGAAACATGATTCTTAAGTTTTTTTTAAATAATGTAATGTCACGGCAGTTTAGGGTAACAGTTTGATCTTCAGCAATCCCTCAGTTCCATCCAGTTGGTTTGATGAATTCTCAGAGAGTGTGGGGTTTGTATTTGTAGAACAGGGTTCTGTCATCTGGCAGTTTATAAGGGACAGCAAATTTCTGGTTTGGAATTCTACAGATCTAATCTCAGTAGATGATAAATTTCTATAACCTGTTATAATATGTTGACCAATTTCTACCACTTTATGGAATAATCTTCTTTGATGAATAAATTCAGATTATATTAGGATAATTTTTTTTTGTTTTTTTTTGTATCAATGACTCAAGTCATTGTGGCAAACTATCATTTTAAGGATATCTAACAATTATGTAGAACTTTAAAGTTTGCAAAGAACTTTATATATGTCAACTCACTGGATTCTCACAATCCAATGAAGTAGGTGCTAAAATAAATACACATTTCTACATAATACCAATCAAATCCATCAAGAAGAGAAAGAGAAGTTCAATGTAAAATTGAATGTAATTTAAAGTAACATAAAATTACTATATGTTGTATAAAATACTTGTGAGTCTATCTTCCAAGATAGACAAAACATTTATTCATTTTTCTCTCTTCCTTTTTGAAAAGAAAGTATTAATCTTGCTATACCTGCTTAGGGAGTGAGATATCTTGTGTTTTGTTGAAATTATAAGGGTTTTTGTTCATACTCCTTCTACATTTATTTTTTTTTTGTTTGTTGGTTGGTCAGTTGGTTGGTTTTTTTAAATAGTTTTTTTATTGACAGAACATGTGCATGGGTGATTTTTCAACATTGTCCCTTGCAATCACTTCTGTTCCAATTTTTCCCTTCCCTCCCTCCATCCCTTCCCCTAGATGGCAAGCATTCTCATGTATGTTAAACACTTCTACATTTATTTTCATCCATTTGATTGGATCAAAAAATGTATATTAACATTAGCTGAGTGTGGTAGCACAAGTCTATAGTCTCTGTTATTAGGAAAACTGAAAGTGAGAGATTGATTGAATTTGGGGATATTAAGTTAAAGTAGGGTAAAAGCCAATCAAATGTCTAAACTATATCTGACACTAATATGTTTACAATATTCCCTCAGAAGTGGAGGGTCACAAGACTACCAAAGAAGGAGTTAACTGACCTAGGTCAAAAAAAAGTAGAAGTTAAAGCTTCCAGGCCAATCAGCATTGGGAATGGACCCATGAATGGCTTCTATATTTCTAGCCTGGATAAGGTAGATTCAATCTCAAATAAAACAACAATATAATATTTCATAGATATTTTACTTTAAGCATTCTAGTTAAGCTTTGAGTTCAGGGTACCAGTCATTCTCTTAACATAAACGACCTCAGTTTTCCCCTTGACAGCCTTATCTTCAATGCATCTTTGCTAGAGAAGATCAATGTATTTATAAGCATCCTTTTTATCTTTTGGTTCAATTTGATATCCAGATATTCATTTTCAAGCCTTCAGTCTCTATTCTTTCTTACACACATTAAGAATTTTATACTTTCATTAATATAGTATTGGTGAAACTGTGAACAGATCCAGCCTTTTGGATGGCAATCTGTGTTATGCCCAAAAGGTTATAAAACTGTATATCTTTGATTCACCAATAACACTATTAGGTCTGTTTCCCAAGATGATCAGGGGAAAAGGAAAAGAATCTAGATGTTCTAAATTATTTATAGCAGCTCTCTTTGTGGTGGCAAAGAGCTAGAAATTGAAAGGATACTCACCAACTGAGAAACAGCTAAATAAGTTGTGGCATATGATTGTGATGAAATATTATCATACTATAAGAAATGTTGAGCAGGTTGATTTTAGAAACACATGGAAAGACTTACATAAAATAATGAATGTGTACAGTAACAGCAAAATTGTTTGAAGAATAACTGTGAACAACTGAGATATTCTGAGTATTACAAATATTCAAATAAGCTGTAAAGGACCTATAAAATAAGATGCTATTAACCTCCAGAGAAAAAGCAAATAAATAGAAGTATGCGTAGTAGAGAGAGAGAGAAAGAGAGAGAGAGAGAGAGAGAGAGAGAGAGAGAGGTGGTCTTCTCTAGCGAGAGGTAGAGGGAAGTAAGGAGACAGTTCAGGACCTAAAATATGATAAAAAATTAATTAATTTAAAAAAGAGAATGAACAAAAGAATGTTATACTTTATAGAATTTCCAGACATTTCAGTGTCATTGGAGAAAATAAAAGAATAAAACCATGGACTTTTCAGTGATCTGAAGTCATACTTATATCAAGTAATAGCATATTTTGGAAGAATTACATCTTTGGAAGTCATATTCAATATCATTTGGTAGTGATGATGATGAATAAAAAACTAGGAAGAACCATAACATTCTTAAATTGTCACCTTGAAAGAAGCTATATTTTATGTTTATTGTACTTGACATTATTGTGTTAGTGATATACTTTAAATAGCAAACGATTTTCCATATGGACATCAAGTATACTAAAATTCTCACTATATTTGGCTAAATTTTATGTTTGTAGTACATAATTAATCCATGAGTCCAAAAGACTTTGTGATGATCAATAAAGGCATTGTAAATGTTATAGACTCTTGGGGAGTCATGCTTAATAATGACTGGATTGCTAATAAATTATTCATTATAGTCCTTGATCTTTTGGGGACAATCCTTTTGCCTTTCAGATGATTTATTTTTCTTGTGAGCATTTATGAATTTCTTCAGCTATACAAATTGTAAATTCTTTTTATCAAATATGTAAACATATAACTGACCCATATTTGGAGTATTGCTAAAATTCTCATCTTTCAGGAATAAACATATAATATCTTTAGTTTAAAAAGATTGGATTAAGTTTGCATCAGAAAGGAAGTTGGTAAAATGCTTTGTTTATAATTCATTTACTATTGTGAAGACTTTGTGCCAATAATTATGGGATTTAGCTAACCTTGCCACTTTCCACTTTTTTAGACTAGTATTTTAGTCACTTCAATTTGCTGTAACTTCTGTTCATTCATTCATTCATTCATTCATTCTTCTTCTTCTCCTTCTACTCTTCATCTCCTACCCTGTTCTTCCTCCTCTTCTTTTTCTTTTCTCTTCCTCCTCCTCCTTCTTTTTCTTCTTCCTTCTCTGCCTCCTCCATGTCCACCTCCTCATTATTACTATTAATGTTTTGCTTCTCAAACCTCTATAATATAGTTTTAAATTGATTATGAATTATGTATTTTGTTCTTTGACTCATATCACATTACCACTAGGCTTTAATTTTTAATTGCTGAAGTTGAGGTACCATGAAATTCTGACATATTTCTGTTTTCTAGATTGCATTCTGAATGATTCTTTCCCAAAGTCTAATTAGGTGACACTGTGTTGATATTTTTACTGTGCATTCCCCTAGAGAATGAAATAAGGTTTCAATTTTTTTCCAAAGGATTCTTAATATTTTTTTCAGGTACTTTTACCAAGATGCTATTTTATATCTCTTAGGATTATTCTTCAATAGCTCCTGTGTTCCTTATCATAAAAAAGCTACAGCATACATTATTGTGTACATGTCCTAGAATATTTTTATGTCATCAGTCATATTATAATGCAATATACAATTCATTATACTAACAGGTTATAATTTTTTTCTAAATTACTCTATTTGGGTTTTTAATAGTTGGTATAATTCAAAGGCTTTTATCTTCAGTCTATCAAGGGATAGATTTCAGGGAATCCAGGATATGGGAAGGCACAAGAAGTGCATTTTTATTTAAAATAATCATTTCCCATTGTGATGTTATAGGTTTTGTTTTATTCATTTGAAAACATTGTTCTGAGAAAGAATGCATAGGACTCATTGAGCCACCAAAAGGGTGTGATGCCCTGCAAGTTAAGATTGTGTGATCTAATTGAATTTGGGCCTTCTAACTCAAAAGAGCATTTTGAAATTCTGGTCTAGATATCCCCATCTTTTGTTCAAAATCATCTGAGACAACAGCCTTGTTTTTGTTACTTATTTCAGGAACAGGTAGCACTTCTAGCATTTCTATTAAGTGTAGATTTTCAGTGGTTTTAGATTCCTTCTTCAGGTTTAAGGAATCCTTCAATTTCTGCTCTTATTTCCTACAATTGGGGTTAAGTAATGAAGCTATTGTCCTGCATTGATCTGCAATATACTGTTGTGTAACTTAGAACTGAGGAGAGCTAGATAAAAAGAAATGTAAATTCCTTACCTCAGTAAAATGAGTTTCCAATTTTGTTATGACACGGAACTGGCCCATAATAAAAGTATAAAAACTCCAATCTACTTAATGCACACTTGTGGTTTTCCTACTTTGGTGGTCAATACCACTTTCACTGAATCATTTGCAGTGAGCGCTGAGGGTAGGATTGAATTGAGTTCTTCCAATATATCTTGCCTTCTTGTGGTATGGTAAGGGAAAGAAGTGTCACACATTTCACTATCTTCTATGTGAAACTGTTCTTCACAAAAGCTCAGAGTAGAACTGGAGTATGCTTCTAAAGAAACATGCTACCCACCTTTAGATAGAAAGGTGATGGACTCAATATACATATACATATAACTATATATATATATATATATATATATATGTATGTGTGTGTATGTATATAAACACACATGTTATATTGGACACGACCAATTTGGAAATATATTTTGCTTGACTATACATGTTGGAAATGGGTTCCCCCCCCCCCCCCCCTTGCTTTCCCAATGAAAGTAGAAAGGGGAGGTGAGAGTAGGAAATGAAAATCTGAAAATAAATGGAATTTTTAAAATATAGTGATATAGTAAAAATTTTATTTTAACAACAAAATGTTAATTGTATTAAATGACTGGCTATTAAGAGTGAGCATACTAGTGGGGAGCTTATAAAGTATAGTTTAAAAAATGTGGACCTAATGGATACCTTGAACTTGGGGTAATTATTTTCTGCAGAACCCAAATTGTGAGAGTAAATTGGAAGGCCAATCCCTGAGAGAATGCTATACTGGGTGAGTTCCCCATTACTGGAGATCTTCAAATGGGAGGTTATATGAATACTTGGGGTGTTATTGCTGTGAATCTGTGTTTGTACTAATGTGGTCCCAATGTCCCTGATACCTCTGAGAATCTGTGATCATATGCAGAAGGTAGGGGGCAGCTAGGTAGCACAACAGATAGGCCAGGTCTGGAGTGGAAGACCTGATTTCAAATCTTTTAACCCTATTTGCCTCAGTTTCTTCATCTGTAAAATTAGTTGGAAAAGGAAATGGTAAACTATTCCAAAATCCTTGCCAAGAAAATCCCAAATGGGGTCACAAAAAGCCAGCCATGGTTGAAATGGCTGAACAAACATGTAGAAAGTAAAACCAGAATAAGACTGGAAGAATAATAAGGATTTGGACAATTGAGATAGATTACAGAGTCCTTTGAACAAAGCATGGGATTGCAAATTTATAGGGTTATGGTCTAAAAGCTGGACATGACTTTAGAGATTATCTATTTTGACCCCTTCCTTCCTTTCTTTTTTCAATTCTTTCTTTATTCTTCCTCCTTTTCTTCATTTATTGTTCCTTCTTTTCTTCTCCATCTTTTCTTCCATTTCTTCTTTTCTGCCTTTTTTTCCTACTTCCTTCCTTTCTTGTTTCTTTCCTTCCTTCTTTCCTTTCTTTTTTCCTTCCTTCCTGTTTTTTCTCCTGCTTTCTTCCATCCCTCCCCCTCTCCTTCCCTTTTTCTTTCCTTCCTTTCATTGTTCTTTCCTTCATTCTTTCCTAAAATATTTAGTTGCCAATTGTTCACCAAGCCTTATACTAGGTCACATAGATTGTCACATAGTCACACTGTGGTCACATAGGGAGAAGATGTGGGAGCCAAGATTTGAACCCAAGGTTGTTTATACAAATCTAATCCTCTTTTCACTGTACCTCTCTGTTACAGTTTTTGCCCCTAGTTTGCTATATCTTCTTCAGAGGCTTTTCCATTTCTTGGTTCCTCTCTTTTAAGAATAAATCAACAAGCACTAGTTGAGTATCTATTAACTACCAGGCACTGTTCTGGGAACTGAATGGAAGGGATAATTGGGAAAGGGATATTTGCCTACTTGAGGGACCAAAGAAGAATTTCAGGAAAGACATTTTCAGCTCTTTATTTATGCTAAAAGCATTAACTGGAAACCCTGAAATGGGTGCTCACAGGTGAGTTCTTTTCTCAGTGATGTCCTATCAACTAATTTTCCTCTGGCAGTTTTAGTGTACATAGAGTAATGGAGGGGAAAGGACACCACATGTTTCAAACACGTGCAATACACATGGCCCCCCTGGGAGTGAATGAGCCACCACTATTCAATGACCACTTCCTTTCCAAGAGGAAAAACAGGTGAAAGGTGACCACAAATCTCTCTCCAGTGGTGGTTTTTTGGGGTCAAGGAAACGTCTGGAGCAAAACCTGTATTTTCTACACAGTGCAAATCTTGGCCTGAATTTCTCTTCCTCTTTCACCCTAAGGTGAAGGGCAAGGTTTTCAAACTGGAGGGGCCAAACATTGAAGAGTGTGATAACTTTCAGAGATTTGTCAACCCTAGCAATGGACTCCTGCCAAGCAGGATACCATGGTGTCTCATAGGTCCCACAAAGGAACCTTGGAGAATAGTTAGTTAACATCCATCCTTTTCATGAGCAAGAATCTGTAGTCAGAAAAGATGATGTGGCAAGCCCTAGTTCACACAGGCAATAAGAAAAAAAAAAGCCCCAAAGTCAATTTTAGGTTACTTGACCCCAAATAAAGGGTATTTTCTAAGGACTGAGCAACTAGCAGCAGCATGAATAGAGTGATGGGACTATAGCCAGAAAGATCACTGTTCATGTCCTCTCCTTCCTCTCCCTAGACACCCACCAACTTTATGATTCTTAGCAAATCACTCCACCCCGATTGCTTTATCCTTCTCTTGTGTAAAATGAAGGGGTTGGATCCATGGTCCAAGGGTTCCATTCAGTTCTGAGTCTCTTACTCTGAGAGACTGATTAAGAGCTATAAAGGTATAAAGACACCACTAAAGAAAATCAAAAGCCCAGCACATCCATTGGCAAAGTTCTGTCACCAGTTGATTTTGATAAATATTAACCATTGGAGGCTGGGGAGAGTGTGGATAGTAGAGGTCATGGTCTTTAATCAGAGGACTCCATTCATGCTGCTTCTCAGCCCTCTGCACATCAGGTTAATGTGTTTTCATTGTACTTTATAACATGACCCCTGTGTAATCTGCCCATGAGACATATGCCAGCATCAGTGGCATTGGTTCACCAGTTCATGTCAGGTTCCGGGATGTGTTAGGGAATGTGACGCAACTGTGTTCTTTGAGTCAAGAAAACCATTGTTGCAGAGCATGATTTAGGAGTCTCAACCAGGAAGCTCTGGAATTTTTAATCTACACAAAGGGGAAATAATCATGTCTGCCCATCTTACAGAAAGGATATTAGAAGCTCCCCTCTAAGCAGTGTCACTGAGAGATTTTTCAGATTTTCCTAGAATCTCCAAGTGGAAGATGCCCCCTCAAGCACTATCAGGGACTCAACCCAACTAAGCAGTGATTTTAAAAAAAAGTTCATTTAGAAATGTACTCTAAAGCTAATGGAACTCCAGTGATGACATTTTTGTGGATTCCTTCTTTAGGCATCTATATGATATTGGATGGGTCACATAATTTCTCAGTGCCACAGATTCTAAATCATACAATATTTGCTGATCTAAAGTGATAATAGGGGAGTTTTCACAGTGAGAACTTCTTAAACTGTAGAAATCACAGATCTAAAGAAAAACTGAAACTTGTTTTGTTTAAATAGACAGATGGGCAGGTAGACAGATAGTCAAATAGTCACTTATCCATATCCAAATGAAAATCCAAATTAGACACAGAACTGAATTCATGTTGGTTAGCTTGCTCCACAAACAAATAAACAAACAAACTGTACAACTGGAACCAAAACTGGAACATTAAAATATTCTGTTAAACAAAACAATTAGTTTTCTATTTTTAAGTCTAAAACTAGCCATTTATTAGAATATTATTCTTTCTTCTTCTTAGAAATGTTGTTTTAAAAAACATGTGAATTGTGGAAAAAAAACATGAATTATGAAAAAAAGAAAAAGAAATGTTGTTAAAGAAGAGCAATATAGACAAATTCCATTCAACAAGCATTTTTTTATTATAGCTTTTTATTTACAAGGTATATGCATGGATAATTTTACAGCATTGACAATTGTCAAACCTTTTGTTCCAACTTTTCCCCTCCTTCCCCCCATCCCTTCCCCCAGATGGCAGGTTGACCAATACATGTTAAATATATTAAGTATAAATTAAATACAATATAAGTATACATGTCCAAACAGTTATTTTGCTGTACAAAAAGAATTGGACTTTGAAATAGTGTATAATTAGCCTGTGAAGGAAATAAAAAATGCAGGTGGACAAAAATACAGGGATTGGGAATTCTATGTAATGGTTCATAGTCATCTCCCAGAGTTCTTTCGCTGGGTGTAGCTGGTTCAGTTCATTACTGCTCTTCAACAAGCATTTTTAATTACCTACTGTGTACCAGACATTGTGTCAGGGCCTAGAGATTCAGAACATTAGGCACAATGCCTAGCACCTAGTAAGTACTTAATAATCAATTAATTAATTAAAATTTTAAATATTGTTTTTACATATAATTGGGAAAATTTTAAATGGCTTTAAAAAGATTTTTAAAAAGAAACACTCCCTATTCTCAAGCATATACCACCTCATAAGAAGAAAATAAATATTCCTGAATGAGTAAATACAAAATATTTATGTAAAGTAAAAACAAAGTAATAGGGTAACAATGGTAAAGAACCCAAAAAAGTGGGAAGATGGGGAAACTCTTGCAAAGAGTTAGGAAGATGCCAGATTAGATTGGGGCTTCTTAAACTTTTCCCATTTGTGATCCCTTTTCTCAATAATTTTTTATGTGATCCTGTGTATATAGGTATATAAAATAGATATACAAATCAAATCTTTACTGATAATGAAATTATCATAAAATTATGACTCCCATATTCATATGGGGTCATGATCCACAGTGTAAGAAGCTTTGGATTAGATGATCATTTGATTCAACAAACATTTATTACTATTTGACAAGCGGTTATGTCAATATTAATATTGATTAAATGTATTAAATATTGTTAAATATTAATATGTATAAAGCAAAAGATATCATGGGATGGTATATAGAAGACCACCCACCTTGGAGTGAAGAAGTGAGTTCAAATCCCACTTCTAATACACACTAACCATGATCATAGGCAAGGCACAAAGTCTCAGTTGATCCCAGAGAACTCTTTAAGGGTATATACATTACCTAGTAGTAGGAGCTCTAAACATTGATGACATCACAAACAGTCCCTTCCCCTGTCATCTAAATCTGCACTGCTAGGCACTGAGGACTTCTTACCACTTTTTGTTGTGTTGTGAAAGTTGGAGTTGTGAAAAGTCCTGGAGAAGCTTCAACTTGGGATCTCTTCTCAAGGATACACTGAGGGATAGAGGTTGGGGGGAGTTGATTTGCCTCTTAATTACCTAACATAATAATTGCTAAATTGCTAGACTTCACAACCTTGACTAAAAGAAAGTTGGATAGTAGGTAGAAAATAGACCTATTTTTTCCTTCCACTTAATGCTTTCATAATCCTATCTAAAAAAGAAATGGATGTATAAATACTATTCTCTATATGAGCTTTGAAGCAAGATCTGTGTTTTATCTCTAGCAAATCTTTTTTCCCCATCTTGTTGACATTATTACTTACTCTGATGATTCTCTTGCTGATACAATTGCTAATTCTTCTAGTTTTACTCTTCACCTACACTGGTAAGAGGTGTTTGAATGAACTGGAATAAGAAGTTTTTGAAACTAGAAAAACTTAATCACCTCTGTACCTCCAGGAAATCTATATGCTAGAAAGACAAATTAACAGAGAAGTTGAAAGGAGGGGGTGGGAGCAACTGATCTGTAAATTGGTATTACGTGGCAGTCGATGTTGGGAAGCAGAGGACCACACTGGGAAAAAAAAAAAAGCATTGATTATTAAGAAGATTTATCTTCAAATCTGTATAACATTGGTAAGTCACAACACACATAGGTTTCAGTTTCTCCATTCGTAAAATGATAAAGAGGTTAGGCAAGATGGGTTTTGAACTCCCTTAAAAATTTACATCTAAAATCACATAATTCTGACTTGAAGTTTTGAGCAAGGAGGAATTAGAAGGGGGTGAAGGAGAGGGAGGGGGGTCAGAGGAAAAGCTGGTAAACTTTCTAGATCTTTACTATGCAGCTTCATCATTTTGGTTAAAGTTTTGTGGATGTTCAAATAACAAAGTGAAATGTTTGTTCTTTTCTATTATCCAGTATACACCTCCCTTCTGTTGACATAGTGGCTAGAACACAGGTACTCAGAGCCAGTCAGACCAATACTCAATTCTTGCCTCGGACAGTTATTATTTGTGTAACCACACAGAAGCCCCTTAACCTCTGTCAACCTCCATTTTTCCATCTGTAAATTAGGGACTATAGCACCTATCTCAAGAGTTATGGTAGAGACAAAAGGAAATAAAGTCTTTTGCAAACAATAAAATGCTATATAAATGTTAACTTTTTTAATATTAAGATTATAACTGAGAATTGATTCTAGGTAGATGCATACCTGGCTGTGTATTGATCTTACCTTTCTTGCTATTAGCAAAATGTTGGGAGTAGGATTCGACTCAGTAGATAGTTGGAGGATGCTCCAACCCAGGGGAACAACACTGTGTTCAGTTATCATTCCGAAGACCCTGGAATCTAATGGTACAGTGACTGTAGCTGCCTGATTGAAAGGAATAATTGGGAAGACAAATAATTATGACATTTGGAGGAGAAGGCCTGCCAAGAATATCTCTACCTCAATCAGCTGCTATCTGTTGTTATGTAACATAGGATCAAAGTTTTAGAACAGAAAGGTATCTAAAAGGTCTTCTAATCCAACCCTCTCATTTTCCAGATTAGGAAACTGAGGTGCAAAGTCATTAAGTTTCTTGTTTAGGATCATACTGCTAGTAAATCTTAGAGCTGAGATTTAAATCTAGGTTTTCCAAAGCAAGTGGTCTGTCCACTAGCCCATGCTGCCACTCTAGGTTCACCTCCCCAAAGGTACAATACTCAAACTTATTTTTAATTGGCTTTAAAGGTACATTTTGACAAAAAGTAGAGAAGCTTTTCCATGTATCAAGTACCAGCAATAGTTTGCCACTTACTAGCAGTTGTAGTGAGGGATTAAATCACAAGACTTACTATGGGAGCAACCCTCACAATTGAGGCCCTACCTGCTTCCTTTCTGCAAGACTTTGAAGAGACTTCCCAGAATAATTTGGGTAACTTGGCCAGATAGGCCTGGAGGAAGATAGGAAATAAACAAATGGAATGAAAAACTGAGCCTTTTAAATTCCAAAAGACTCAAGGGAAGAAACTGGTTGAAACAATCAGCTCAAGATATATGTCCTGAGGTAGGAAGATGTAAAATTGGGAATCTTGAGTCAGCTTGCCATGAGAAACAGAAACTACCTTTGATTGGAGAGAGAAAAGAAACTAGTTTGATTGCATCAAGAAGAAGGAAGCCCAAAGTATATGGAAAGAGATGAAGATATGAGATCCAGGTATTAAAACAACAGAAAATTTAAATAGACTGGAGACATTTCATGATCTATGCACTCATACATACATAATAGGGGAATGGATCATAGAATTAGAGATTTAGAATTGGAAAGTATTCCAGAGATCATCAGAATAAGAAATACTGACCAAAGAGACCCAGGATCCCTGCAGTCCAAGCAACAACATTCCCTAGTTTGACAGGAACAAAATGAAAATATGTTCAGAAATATTTAACAAAACAAGTAAAAATGAAATAAAACATAGATGATATATTTTAAAACTAAGTCAACATGTGATCTACAGGGATTTGCAGACCCCATTTGATTTGAATTTGACAACTCATTTCATCCACAGCCCAAGGCCAATCTCAGCCCCCCATCTGTTTTTGTACCACTTGTTACCTAAGAATGATTTTTTATATTTTGTAAATTGACTGCTTTAACCTCCTCATTCTCTAGATGGAGAATTGATTTGCCCCAGATCACAGAAGCAGAAAGTGGCAGAATAGGGGATTTGTACCCAGATCTTCTCACAAAGAATCCCCCTTTATTGGGGGCTAATTTGGGAGATAATCCTCTTGGGAAATTTAGACTATACCCTTCACATATCCTTAGCCTCTGCTCTTTTGTGTAGCTGATCACCATATTTGAAACCTTCCTGGAAATGCCATGACTTTTCAAATGTCTCAATAAAAGTAATTCTACTGCATTCTGTGGCACAGACCTTATATAACCAGCTCCTTTTGAAAGAAGAATTTTCCCTTCCCCAATAGCCCAGAGGAAGCTCACATAATATTTGCTATTGGCATTATGTGGTGGTAACATAGGGATGTTGGGGCGGATGGAGGGGAGAGTGGGGTGCTGCTTGCTGCCTTATTGCAGAAGACAGGTTTCCTCAGTAGAGGGTAAAATCAGGAGGCAGAGATCCTGCTGCACAGCAGGCTTTGTTTGTATAAAAGAGCAGAGATTGATGGGCCACACAGTTTCCTCTTTGGCTTTTTTTTTAACTTTCTAGTGAAAATAATATGACAAGTACAGCAGCCTGACGTGAAGGGCACAAACAGTATCAGCTGAGAGTACAAAGCTTTCCCTCCTTCTCCATTATGCTGCTCAGCACTTGCCTGAAGCTCCAGGCTCTGCCACTCATTTGGAATCATTAACCATAGAAGTTCCATAATTGTCCATCATGCAGGCAAGTCTTGGTCCTCATTCAGAACTGGGCAGCAGAGGACTCTTTCAGGGTTTACGGATACACTAAAAAGGGAGCCTAAGATAGTGGAGATGGGATAGGGCTAAAAATCAGAGATCTCTATTGAGTGTGCCAAAAGTCTTTGGGCCATTGTGTACATTTTAGTGACTTCAGAAGTGAAAAGAGCTACAAACTCATACATAAATCATAAGATTTGAAAAGTTAATTTTTTTATGAGGTAGTTGGGATTAAGTGACACAGCTAATAAATGATAAATGATAAGTGCCTGAGGTCAGATTTGAACTACCATCTCCTGATTTCAGGATTGGTACTCTATCCACTGAGCCATCTAGTTGACCCATTATTTATAATTTTTAAATATTAGCACAGTTCTTGTTAAAATTAAATATAACCACATCTCTCTAGTTGATTTGCAAATTTTATAAAAAACTTTTGTTAGCTGCTGCTCAGTTACATTTGCAATGCTTTTATAATGTTAGCCTTAAAGTCATCCAAAGAGGGAAGCTTTGATACAGGCATAACACTTCTGATGTGATCTTACAAGAAATATTTTAATAGATCAAGGTGGCTAAACAGATGGCCCACTCTATCAGTCCTTAAGCCTGCAAAAATGTCACCTAGAAACTGTCCCACATATGATGCAAAATGGCATGGTTTCATATTTTGTTCAAATTATAACTTTAAAATTGATTATTAATTTTTTAAAAACTATAAATATATAATATGTGTATATATACATACATACATATATATATATATACAAAAGAAATGTAAATAAACTTTCAGATAATGGGATTTTATGTCTGTAGTTTTTATATTTCTGAACTTATCAAAACTTAAAAACTGCATTAAAATTTTTGGGATACCCTGTATGTTATTCCTTTCTAACTTTGGACAAATCAGTCTACCTCTCTGAGTTTCAGTAAAATCATGGGGTCAGTTATACTAGGAATCTGAACTATGAGTTCATTATAATAACCAAATTTGGGCCTGGAGAACAAATTGTGAAATGTAATCCTTTCCTTTCTATAGAATGGCTAATGGATACACAGTATCTGCTGTGATTACTAAGTTGGTTGGTTGTGCTGAGTTTAATTTTCTTTGTGTAAAGGAGAGCTCAGTTTAAAGCAACAGAAAAAACAATGACTTTTGAAACAGAGAACTTAGGTTTGGATTTCTCTTCTAACATTTACTAGAATGTTTTGGGGCAAGTTCCTCAGTTTCCTTATCTGTAAAATGAGGGGGTTTGAGCTATATAGCCTGTGAGATCCCTTCCTGCACTTGATCTATGACCCTATGAATATTTTTGGGTGGGTGTAATATCCAGAAATTACTTTGTGATAAAAAGCAAAAGTAAAAGTAAAGTATAACTTTTTTTCAATTAAGGCATTGGATTATATCATGGGGGAATTTGATTTAGAGATAGAAGAGACTGTAAGGGTCATATGATTCAACATTTTATAGATGAGGAAATGTATGTAACCCAAAGAGCCAGGCAGAAAAATGGTATAGTACTGAGTCCAAAGTCAGGAAGGCCTGAGTTCAAATCTGTCCCCAGACACTTATTAGCTGTATGTCCTGGACAAGAACACAATGAGCTAGAGAAGGAAATGACAAATCACTCCAGTTTCTTTGCCAAGAGAACTCCAATTGGGGTCACAAAGGGTCAGACATGACAAAGCTTAAAGGATTGTGTCTTGTCCAGTACTAAATGGCAGAGCTGGCATTCTAATTTCAGCTCCTTTGCCATTGCTCACACTAAGGTCTCTGGTAGATCTGAGCTTCACTGTGCTGAAAAAATACAAGACTCTGGACCTTTGAGTCATACTTGGGGCTGACGACTAAGAAGTGCACTAAAAGAATCCCATTCAAGCTCTGCCCTGGAAGCACCTTATACATGTCTCTATCTCCCTCTTCCCCACTCCTTTTTTCTCTATCAGCTTCTCACTTGTGTCAACATGTCTATCTTCACCCTGATATCATAACTGTGCATGTACTGAAGCCCAGCTGATTAAAAAGCAAGTTAGCCACCGCCTCCACCTCCACTTCCATCTCTAGTTTCTAGTCTGGCACTGAAAGCATGAGTGGGTGAACTTAGGCCAGACACTCATAAGGCTTCCCAATGACTGTTCCCTTCATTCAATCCAACAAGATTCAGGAGACATGAGTGGGACATTTTGTCTATGCAAAAAGCTGGACTGGACAAACTTAGAACACCAAGATGGGAAGAAAATAATACCATCCCCAAGCAGCTGAAAAATCTAGCAGAAGGAAGAAGACATTCATGAATGATTATAACACAAGTTGGAGAATAATTAAGTTTATCATTAAGTTCATAAACAAGATCAGAGTAACCCGAGATGTCAGTGTGGTTTTCTTTAACCTGCATATATATATATGAAAAATGACCAAAGGGCAGTTTGTACTAACAAAAAAAGAACAGTGCTCTCTGAATTTTAAAGTGGGAAACTATTTTGTTTATATAAGCAGAAGCAGAAGCTGTAAGTGATATTCAGACTGGAATGAATATGTGTTACATGGTGGCACTTATTTGTGATGTATGCTGCTGTTACCCAACTCATATTATTATCCAAAAATATTTATTGAACATCTATTATACAGGGATATGCTGGTATCAACTCTTGCTAACTTTAAAAAAGATTATTGTTAAATTTTCAGTGTGAGGAATTTAATACCTCAAAAACTGATGAACACAATAAATTAGGGATTGATTTATTGTTTTGTTGATTGTCTAGAATTAAGAAAGTAATGAAAAATATTAATAATGTAGATTAAACTTTAAATTGTGTGGTGTGTGGTGAGTATTAAGAGAACTAGTTATTACACATTTCTCAACACAACCTTGTCTGTATATAGATACAAATATGTTTGTACGTATATGTGTGTGCCTCTGTGTGTGTGTGTGTGTGTGTGTCACAGGGCTCAGTTCTCTGCCATGAAAAGGTCAAACATTATCTTGTCTCACTAATTAGAATATGAACTCCTTGAGGAGAGGAATAGGTTCTTATACTTCTCTGTGTCCCTCAAAATACCTAATGTGGACAGTCTTTGGGGGCAAAAGAACTTGAAGAATGGATAAACTCAACTCCAAAACAAGCATTTCTGCTTAAAATTCTGCAAATTAATGCAACTTAAGTGAAGTCTACTGTGTACCAACTGTAATAAACACTGATAAATACTCCTCCCCACCAAAAAAATAGTGAAAATAGCACCTGACCTCAAAGGGCCCAAAAAGTGGGGGAGGTGGGCAGAGATGAAATGTAAACAACCATGTACAAACAGGGAAACTAGGTGGATGGTGATAGTGGATAGAGTTCTGGGCATGGAGTCAGGAAGATCTATGCAAGTTCAAACCTGACCTCAGACACTTACAGGGCAAGTCATTTTACCCTATTTGTCTCAATTTCCTTATCTATAAAATAAGCTGGAGAAGGAAATGGCAAACGGCTTCAGTTCCTTTGTCCAGAAAACCCCAAATGGGGGCACAAAAAGTTGGGCACAACCGACAACATACATAAACAGCCTATATACAGCTATACGTGTGTGTATATATATGTATAATATATAATTTATATAATACACATTAATATAAAATGTAAATATATATGGACTATTTAATATTTAAATGCAAAATTTTATATATTATATATAGTTGCACTTATTAGAGGTTCAGCAAATATTTGGTTGAATTTACTTAGACTAGGTTATAGGCTAGAGACAGAAGCAGCTTTAGCCATCTCTAGTCCAAACTCCTCATTTTACAAGTAAGAAAACTAAGGCTCAGTGTGTTTAAGTCATTCCTATAATACAAGATGTCAACAGTTTAATAGCCAGCATTTGAAATTAGATCCTAGATTTCCAAATTCAGGATCTGATTTTAGTAAAGGTAGGGAATAATTTTAAATCTAAATTTTGTCCTGAAAGAAAGGTTCCAGAAAATAACATGAAATTAAATGAAGGAAACTTGAAATAAATTTGTCTGAGAGAATCAAGGAAAGTTCTCTGCAAATTATTACCACACCATAGAAAGATTGGGTCAGCATGAGGGAGGAGTCAAATCAGGCTGCACAAATGATTTTCAAAGTGGATGACTCAGGGTTAACTGTTTTGCAACATCACCACCTGATTCTAGGATCTTGAGCTCTTGGCTTACCAGAGATAAGTAGTCTTAAGTGCTAATGGAGCTTGCTGATGCCCTGAGTCAGGTGCTGGGAGTCAGGCATTCTGCCAGCACCTTGATGGGTGGCCTTATTTGGAAATATGTATTTTCTGTCTGCCTCAGTTTCCTTCTCTGATAATTGGCAGAATAGTGTTGGCTCCTTCAAAGAAGCATTGTGCAAATTAATTAACAAAAAGACAGTCAGGTGTTTTGGAAATGCAATGTAGTATATGAATAGTGACGATTATTATCCTTAGCATGGGAGACTGAAAATTGAAATAGGAGAGAAGACTCATAGTACAAATGAGGTCAGACGCTCTCAAAAGGCACAAGGGAAAACCAGTTTGGTGCCAGTATCATTGGCCCCACAGAGTGAGATGGGGTAGGTCCCTCATTAGCAAAAAGAAGCAAAGGGCTACCTAATCTCTTTTACCAGAGATACAGCCTTAGCCATAAATCAAGTATAAATCAGTAATTTGAGCATCCCTGAGGGAAAAATACTCCAAACAATACAACAATACAAGGGCAGTGAGCAGAAGTTAGGAAAGAGAATCATGGTGAAGAATGTAAAAAGATCCAGTTACATTCAATTTTGCCAGAGGAGGGACTTTACATTTTGTACAAAATGGTGGACAAATGCATGTGACTGATCTCAACTAATCAAGTCAATATTTGTTAATCATTGACTTTGGCCCATATGTGGCAGCTAGCTGTGAGTAGAGTACTAGACCAGGAGTTAGGAATTTCATATTTAGCCTCAGAAAAAAAAAATATGACCCTGAACATATCACTTCATCCTTTTTGCCTCAGTTTCCTCATTTGTAAAATTAACTGGAGAAAGAAATGGAGAAGCACCCCAGAATCTTTGCAAAGGAAATTCAAAATGGGATCATCAAGAATCAGACATGACTGAACAATTATAGCAAAATGGGCTGGGGGCTAAAGCTGGAAGTATAAAAAGGGACAAAAGATGGTGTCTGTTTTGGTGAAACAACTTGCAAATAACTATATACAAACAAGATATGATCACAATAAACTGGGGAGTACTCTCACAGGGAAGGTGCTAACATTAAGGGGGGGACTTCTTGTAGAAGGTAGAATTTGAGCTCATACTTGAAGGAAGCCAGAAGAGCTAGGAGGTAGAGATAAGAAAGAAAATAATTCTAGACATAGCAGTCAGCCAATAAAAAGATACAGTGTTGGGAGATAAGAGCATGTTGGTTAAGGAACATCAAGTTAGGAATCAAGTTATTTTTTTTAAAAATTGGAAAAGTAGGAAGGCTCAGGTTTTGAAGGTAAGTGGAGAAAAGAATAAGCACCCTGCTATGTGCCAGGCTCTGTTCTAAGTGCTTTAACAAATATTATCTCATTTGGTCCTCACAACAATACTGTGAGGTAGGTGCTATTTTATTCCCATTTTACAAATAAGAACTGAGGCAGACAGATTAAATGACTTGTCCAGGATTAGGATTGTGCAACTAGTAAGTCACTGAGCCTGGATTTAACTTCAGGTCTTTAGCCAGTACCAGTTGGCTATCTGAAAGACTATAAAATCCAAATGGAGAAGATGTTGATAATTTTGGACATTTTATTGATTTGTTGATTTTTTATATTCTCTATTTTTTCATATTTGAAATGAGAAGGAACCACTGGAGTTTATTGAGTAGAGATTGAGTAGAGATTGATTATAGAGTAGAGATAATCACATCTGTGCTCTAGGAAGATGAATTCTGCAGTTGGATGGAAGATGAATTGGATGGAGCAGAGATCAGAGGCAAGAAGCCTCACTAGCAAGCTATGTCAATAGTTAAGGCAGGAAACAAAGAAGGTCTGCTCTAGAGGGGTGGCAGGATTGAGAGAGAAGGATGTGTGCCAGAAATGACATGTTGATAGATGTAACGGAACTTGTTAATTACATGTAAATCAATTTTGATTACATTCAGTAAGTCCAATAGTATGAATCTATTGTCAACAATTGGTATTACTCTGTTAAATAGAGTCAATTTGTTCCAAGAGCATTTCTGTCAAAATTAGTGTATCAAGAAATCTAAGAATATCTTTGGGAGTTCTTTCCATTTAGTTTAACATTTTGATTTATTACTATTCATATTTTGTATTAGAGAGGCAATTGTTTTTGCTGTTGTTTATCCTTCATTCTCAAAAGAAATCATGGCATCAGGGAGGTGATGCCATGACATGCAAGTGAATTAGGTTAAGTGAGGGAGGATTGTGCAAGGTCACTTGTCTCACTTTCTCATCCAGAGCCATCTGAGTCCAGTGGCCAGATCTAGATCAAGACAACTAGAAATGCAGTGGGACCTTGGTCTTTTTAAACTAAGGTGTTCAACAGGTGTCAATATGACAGAGGCAACAACCAATGACTAGATGATAAATGATGCAGAGAATGGTCTCTGACTAGTTTAAGACCTAGTATTTGTCACTCAGTGAAAGCCAGAGTATAAATAAGAATAGATAGCTTTGGTGTACAAAATACTGCCTTCACATGCCTCATGTACACTTAGGTGGACAAATCACTTAATCTGTAAGGGTGAAACAATGGCTAAAGCATTGAGCCCAGGCTTCAGGAAAACAGGTTCAAATCTTGCCTCCAACACATATTAGCTATGTCATTTAACCTGCATCTTCCTCTATTTTCTTAATTGTAAAATGGAAGTAATAATAGCACCTACTTCTGAAGACTGATGGGAGAATCAAATAAGATAATATTTATAAAGCATTTAGTATAGCCTCTGGAATTTAGTAGGCATTTAAATGCCTGTTTCCTCCTTGCTTCCTTCCTCTTATTCTTTTCATCCTCCCTCTCTTCTTTCCCCTCTTTTTCCTTTTCTCCCTTCCCCTCCCTTCTTTCCTTTCTTCCTTTTCCCCTTTCCTTCTCTCTATTCTTCCTTCCTTCTTCCTTTCCTCTTTTTCTTCACTTCCTCCCTGCCTTTCATTCTTTCCCTTCTTCTCTTCCTCCTTTTCTTGCTTCCTCTTTCCTTTCTTTCCTTTTTTCCTTCCATCCTTTCTCCTCTCCTTTTCTCTTCTCTCCCTACCAGCCTTTCTTTCTCCATCCTCCTTTCCTTCCTTCTTTCCTTTTTTCTTCCTTCCTAGCTCTCTTCTTTCCTTTCTGCCTTCCTGCTTCTCAGTGTCCCAGCAACTCTTTTAGATTCTGAGTTTCAGAGAAGATGCTAACCTGCTTTGGTAGAGGGAGTATCTCCATCTGGAAGTTCCTTATCCTATTTAAACCATGGATTCAGTCCCTATCCTTATTGCTAGTATTATCATCATCATTCGAAGTAGTTGTTGTCATGGCAAATATTTGTCCATTTGAATTTTAAACTGAATTGGGCCACCAAAATGCAAGAGGAGGTTCCGTGGGCCTATCCTGAGTTTATCCTTCTTCAACTGGCAATTCTTTTGCACTTAGTAAGTGTGTGGGATTTAAGCCTCCTCTTCTCCCTCCTAGCAGCAGCTGCCACACTTCCAGAGGGAGGAAGAATCTTCAAGCATCAGATGCTTCCCTGAGTGGGCTGCTCGACCCTCTCTTCCTTCACCTCCCTGTGTGGTGCCTGGGACTTTTCCATTCTCTCTATAGCTGCCCTAGCAGCTGGAGGTTATTTTTGTATCCATGCCACTCAATCCATGTAGGTCCCAAAAGGGAGAGCAGCACAGTTGCCTGGGGCTTTTCCCTATAACATTACTGAAGTAGGTGTTTTCTGATTCTACAGAATGTCATGCAGAGGATGGCTTAATAGAGAATAGTCTGAACTGGTGTCTCTGACCACTTCTCCCACCCCACTTCCCCAATCTTGTCCTCTTATTCCCACCTCCAAACTTTATTCAAAGTGGCTGCAGCTCAGAGGAGAATAACAAGAGATCACATTTCTATCGCAACAATGTTGTGAGGTAGATCATGCAAGTATTTTAAATAGATCACTTCTCCTTGCTCTTCAGAGTCCCCATCTGGAGAAAATCTTTAAGCTTTTTCCTAGTTCTAAATCCTATTAGGTATACCATTTGACTGCTAAATGTAAATTGCAAATTAATATGTATGTATTTTGCATATTCTTATGTAAGATAGAGATAAATAATCTAGTGACAATGGATGGAATTTTTCCCATGAAATATTGTTACCTTGCTGAGTGTATGTTGAGTAGTACCTTGCCATATAATTCTTCACCTACAAATAAACTAGAGGAGAAGTTGATAATGGGTGGTGATTCTAATCATTTATTATTTTTTATCACCTCCATCATCATCACCACCACCACCACCACCACTACTACTACTGCTACTGCTACTGCGGCAACGGCTACTGCTACTGCTACTGCTGCAACGGCTACTGCTACTGCCTTACTATTGCTACTGTTACTGCTATTACTATTGCTACTGCTACTGCTATTATTGTTACTGCTATTACTATTGCTACTGCTACTGCTGCTACTGTTACTGCTACTGCTATTACTACTGCTACTGCTACTGTCTTACTACTGCTACTGTTACTGCTATTACTTTTGCTATTGCTACTGCTGCTACTGTTACTGTTATTATTATTGCACCTGCTACTGCTGCTATTGTTACTGCTATTGCTACTACTACTGCTATTACTACTGCTACTGTTATTACTATTGCTGCTGCTGCTGCTGCTACTGCTACTGCCACTGCTACTGCTACTGCTACTGCTGCTGCTGCTACTGCTACTGCCACTGCCACTGCTACTGCTATTGCTACTGCTACTGCTACTGCTACTGCACTGCTACTGCTATTACTACTGCTACTGTTATTACTATTGCTACTACTGCTGCTGCTACTGCTACTGCCACTGCTACTGCTATTACTACTGCTACTGTTATTACTATTGCTACTGCTACTGCCATTGCCACTGCTACTGCTGCTGCTGCTACTGCTACTGCCACTGCCACTGCCACTGCTACTGCTATTGCTGCTACTGCCACTGCCACTGCTACTGCTACTGCTACTGCTACTGCCACTGCTATTACTGCTGCTACTGCTACTGCTACTGTTATTACTATTGCTACTGCTATTGCTATTACTACTGCTACTGTTATTACTATAGCTACTACTGCTGCTGCTACTGCTACTGCCACTGCTACTGCTATTACTACTGCTACTGTTATTACTATTGCTACTGCTGCTGCTGCTGCTGCTACTGCCACTGCCATTGCCACTGCTGCTGCTACTGCTACTGCCACTGCTACTGCTATTACTACTGCTACTGTTATTACTATTGCTACTGCTGCTGCTGCTGCTGCTACTGCTACTGCCACTGCCACTGCTACTGCTATTGCTGCTACTGCCACTGCCACTGCTACTACTATTGCTACTGCTACTGCCACTGCTATTACTGCTGCTACTGCTACTGCTACTGCTATTACTATTGCTACTGCTATTGCTATTACTGCTACTGCTACTATTATTCTCCTCCTCCTTTTCCGCATCCCCCTACTACTACACCACGACCACCAGCACCACCACTGTTACCACCATTAGAAAGAAAAGGCAAACAGGATAAAAAGGTAAAAATAGTATGCTTCAATCCACATTCAGTCTCCATAGTCCTCTCTTTGGATGTGGCTAGCATTTTCCACTGAATTGCTGGGAAGAGCTAAGGCTATCATTGTAGAGAGCCGGAACTCTGGAGAAGTATACTTGAAAGAAGGTATTAACTCAGTGGAGTTGAAGAGATAATTGTTCTCTAGTTCACAGATATACTTAGTATTTAGTATGGTGATGTAATGGTTCTCTAAGTTCACACATAATCAGTATGCTGTAATGAGGTAATTACAATAAGGTATATAAGGGCTAAGAAGGACCAGAAGATAGACATTCTTTCTCTGACCAGCCTTCATCACTTGGCTGTCCTGCCTTCATCATTTCTCCACTAAGATGAAGGACTCAGGCTGATCCTGAGGTCCTCCAGAAAGCTAGCCTGAACATTACATATCATAGTTAATTATCCCATAATCTTGTTATTGCTATGTACAATGTTCTCCTAGTTCTGTTCACTTCACTCAGCATTAGTTCATATAAGTCTTTCGTGCTTTCCTATAATCAGCATGCTCATCCCATTTCTTATAGAGCAATAATATTCCAGTTTATTCAAATACCACAACTTATTTAGCCATTCCCCAATTGATGGCCATCCACTCAATTTCTATTTCTTGCCACTACAAAAAGAACTGCTACAAACATTTTTGCACATATGAATACTTTTCCCTTCAATCTACCTATTTCAGACTGCTTCCTCTTCAGGGAAGAGTTGAAATAAAAACTGCAGAGAAGGAATGTAATTAATGTTAATGGCTTTTCTTCCTCAAAACCACAAGAGAAGGAAACTAGTTCTTCAGGGACCCTGGGTCAGTCATTTCACCAATACGGTCCCAATAACAACAACATAGTCCTCCACAGTGTCTCTCTCTAGTTGAAAACTGAAGGTATGGGATAATTCAAGATAGAGAGCAAACTCTGCTCTTTTGATCAAGCTTCTCTCTTTCTTGTGTCTTCCAGAAATCATCACAAAGCAGTACTCCAAATCCCAGTTCCACATACATAATCATTAGTTGGAGAATTCCAGAGTAATGTCTTTTATGCCCAGGATGATGACAATTTGTGCTCATACCTATATTTGTATATGTTGTCTCTTCTGATAAAATGAGCAAGGATTCATTTTTGTCTTTATATACTCAGAATCTAGTATATTGTCTATACACAGCAGGCACTTACTTAATGCTTATTAATTCCTAGTACATTAGTCCTCTCAGAATATCTTTTTCCTCATTTTAACATGCTATGGTCCTTAACTTTTATTCAGTTTGTACCTAAACTCTTGCCTCTTCCACAATGTCTTCTGGAATTTTCAGAAGAGAGGCAATGAGTTCCCCTCAGGAGATGATAACTTCCCATTAGACTACTTGGATTTAAAACTCCCAGAGCTCTTGTCTGTGATTTCTACTCCAATTAGATTGGAGATAAACCTCTTCAAGGACATTTGATTTTGTGGATCTTTCTTCTACCAATACAACCTTTCCACAACTAAGGAGATAGATTTTGAGAATCTCTGTGAGAATATTCTACCTTTTTGCAACCATTATATCCATATTTACCTAATCAGGCCCTTAGACAATACACACAAAAGGTTATCACTAATCTCTTTCTCTTAGCTTTTACAGTTTGGTAGGACCTCCCTGAGCTTCATTAGTATCACCTCTGAGAACCCAGAGTCATCCCCATCCCACAAAAACCCAAAGTCCCAGAAGTAGATGATCTGTGAAGAAAACTGAATCTACAGGAGATAGAAATGTTAGTATTTATAGATTGGTTAATAGTTCTTTCTTCTTTTTCACATGAGCTTTACTTTTGTATACATTGGTTATGGAGCTCCTTTAATGAGCACAAACCATTTCTTTAGTTGGTTAAGTAATTCCCCAACACTGAAAGCCTTTTGGAAATATAATTGACTGCTTCCCAATGAGGAGGAAGAGACAAGGAAAAGTTAGAGTAGGTGAGAAAGGAGAGAATAAAAGAAAAAATATGGAGGAAGAGGAGAACTCAGCACTTTAAGGCTTAAAAACTACTTTATCTTTGAATAACCTTGTGAAATAGTGAGTTCCCCAACACCGGAATGTTCAGACTAGATTGAATGATTGCTGAGTATGATCATGGTGTAGAGGGTTGGATTAGATGACCTCTAAAGTCCTTCCAATGTCCAGAGTCTATGTAGTGTTCTTTGTAGAACTCTTGGTGTAACAGTTTGTTCCTAAGGGTACCTAGAGAACAAAAATGTACAGAACAACAACAACAACAACAAAAAAAAAAACCCAAGCTTAGAAAGAAAATTCCTTTTCTTAATAGATATGTACATATATGCATACACGTGTGCATACATACATATGAAAACATATATATACATAAATATTGGTGTTATATGTTTTTTATTTAAGTTAAATACAGTTTTATGGGGGGATAGAATTTCTAAGCAATATTCTACAAATAATCGCTAAATTTTTGATATATATATATAAAAAAACAACAGTTTTCAGTCCTGCAGAATTTCTCTATGACTTCTGGGAGATTGATCAGGCTATAACATCTTAAGAGAACAAAAATTCTACATACCCTAATGCTGTGGTTTATTGAGGTTCAAGCTTGGGTTTGCTTCAGTCCAAATGGATCTACATCTTCATTTACAAGGGGAAAGGAACTCATGAAGATTCTACCACCTTGACTCTATCTGGAATGCTATAGGTGGGGAGATGAGAAATGAGAGGGAAAACAAGGTATGATTGATCAACCCAGTCATATTTAAAGGAAAAATCAAACTCAGTACATTATACAATTAGGAATTTAATGAATGATTTTTAAGGCATATACTAGACTTTGGTCTAGTAAGATGGATTAAATAACTGTCTATCCAATCTCAAGGTTTGAATAGTACTTAAAATATCTCTTTTAATCTCCTTTTTTCTTATTTCTGAGAAGAACCTGAGGGGAGATAGTTGAACTCACTGGAATTGCTAAAACAATGGGAAGGAAGCTTCCTCCATAATAGCTGGCTTGGCTAATTACTCCAAATGCTAAAACAGTCTACAGATGCCTATTTGACAAAATGTCTATTGGAATGGGTGTCCCTGAATTAGCCTTACAGTTTAAACATTCAGCATTAAATCATTGGGAACTGCCCCTAATTGGGGCCACTTAATCAACATTCCAGATATTTATCAAATCCCTCTAATGGGGAAATGCAGGACTAAATGCTGAAGGAGGTACAAAAATGGGTTTGGGCATATTCAATTTGGGCATATTCACAAGCTTTCAGACTAGGGAAGTCTGTATTTCTGGGTGTCTTTTCCTTGTGTTTGTCAAAGTATTTCCTTTTCCATTGAGTGGTCTTTGAAGGAAGTAAAGTTCATGCGCCAAGGCCAGGTTATTTAAGCTGCCAAAGGTCTAAGTATTTTCTTTTCTTCCCTTCCTCTCTTTTCCCCTCCCCTTCCCTCCTCTACCCTTCCCTCTTTTCTCTTTCCCTCCCATCTCCTCTTCTTTTTTCCTCTTCTTGTCTCTTTCTTTCTCCTCTCCTCTTCTCTCTCCTCCTTTTTCCTTTCCTTTACTTCTTTTTTTTTTCTTTTCCTTTTTTCTTTCTCCCTCCCTTCTTTGTTCCCTTGATCTCTTCCTTCCTTCCCATTTTTTTTTGTAAATTTTAAATTGGGTGAGGAGGGAAAACCAAAAATAATAGGGGAAGGAAAAGTCCTTATTAATAATTTTTATTGTAACAATGCCTTTTGTTTTTCTAAGGCTTAGTAGTTTTGAAAGTGTTTTGACAGATATAGGATTCACATATTATCAGAGGTCAAAGGGACCTTAGAGATGATCTAATCCAAGAAGTTCTGAACCTTTTTTTCTTTCAGCAGTCTGGTGAAGTCTATGGCCTCCTTCTTAGAATAATGTTTTTAAATACATCAAAAGATATAGGACTATGAAAAAAACCAATCACATTAAAATATGTAATATATTATTATATTTATAAATATAACAATCTATTATCATATGTATAACAGATTGTTATATTTATAAATATAATAATATATATGATAAATCATAAAACATTTTTAAAAGATCTTGGATCCAGGGGTCCTTAACCCCTGATCTAATGCAAAATTCCTCTTTTGTCCAAATGGAGGAACTGAAACCCAAAGAGTACTATAGGATCATAGCTTTAGAACTAGATGAAACCTCAAGGTTCATTTTGTACAATCCTTTTATTTTATAGATAAGGAAGCTGAGGTCCAGAGGTATTAAATAACTTGCTGATCAAAAATGAGTAAATAGCAGGATTTGAACCCAGGTCTTCTGACTCCAGTTTTGAAGCTCTTTCTACTGAGCTATGCTTAAATGACTTAGCCAAGGTCAAAAAACAAAACTAAACAACAACAAAACTAGTCAGTGGTAGAGCTGGTACATGAACCTAGAGGTGCTCCTGCTTCACTTTTCTTCCTCATTAGATTATAAACTCCTTGAAAGAAGGGATCATGTTTTTTGCCTTTCTTTATATCTCTAGCACATAATTATATCCCTGACACATATCAGATATTTAATCAATATTGATTGATTGATTAATGTAGTCTAAAGCTCTCATTTGACAGATGCCTCAGGAAGGATAAGTGACTTATTCATGATCATACAGCTAATAAATGGCAGAGCTGGGACACAAAACCAAACCAACTATTTCCCAGTTAGTGTTCTTTCTCTCCCCTTTTTTTTCTTTTTTCTTTTCTTTTTTCTTTTTGCAAGGCAATTGAGATTAAGGGACTTACCCAGAGTCATACAACTAGTAAGTATGGAGTGTCTGAGACCACATTTGAATTCAGGTTCTCCTGAACTTAAGGATTGATGCTTCATCCACTGTAACTACCTAATGGCCCCTAGTGTGCTTTCTTTCTATGTCAAATTCTCCTCTATTCAATTGTTTCATACCTTGAGAGGCATTGTGCCATTGTGATTTGACCACCAGGCTGAGATTGAGGAAGATATACGTACAAATTCTGTCTAGGAACCTTTTTAGCTTTATGGCCTTGTAACACCACTTAAACTCTTTGAATCTCAGTTTTCTTATTCATAAAATGGAGACAATCATTCTCAACTAACAACATGTTTATTAACATTCATAGGCACTTTAAAGTTGCAAAGTGTATTACAAATTTCACTTTATCCTCTTAATAATCCTAGAAGTTAGGTGCTATTAATATCTGTATTTTAGGGATGAGGAAAATGAGGCAGACAGAGCTCAAGTGAATTGCACAGGTTTACACAATTAGAGAATGTTTGAGGTTAAATTTGTACTCAGGTCTTCCTAACTCCAGGTCCAGTGTTTTGCCTATCGGGTCACCTAGTTTTCTAGCTTCTCCTCAAAACTTTTGTGAGTGCCTGTATGTAAAGCTTTTGTAAACCTTAAAGAAATACATATGTGAGTTACTGTTATTATTTTTTGAATATATTTTTATTTTGTTGAATATTTTCCAATTAAAAATTTTTAACATTGATTTTTTTAAAATCTGGAGCTCCAAATTCCCTCCCACTCTCCCACACCAACTCCCTCCTTGAGAAGGCAAGCAATTTAATATCTATTATCTATGTGAAATCATGCAAAACGTATTTCCATATTAGCCATGTTGCAAAAGAAAACAGACAAAAATAAAATAAGAAATATATATTTTTAAAGTATGTTTCTATCTGTTTTCAGAGTTCATCAATTTTCTGGAGATGAATAATGTTTTCCATCATGAGTCCTATGGAATTATTTTGGATCATGAGCAGAGTAATTAAGTCTTTCACAGTTGATCATCATCATAATATTTCTGTTACTTTATATATAAATATTCTCCTGGTGCTGCTCACTTCACTTTACATGAGTTCACATACATCTTTCCAGGGTTTTTAATTCTTATAGCTCAATAGTATTTCATCATAATGATACAATTCAATTTACAATTTCTAATACTTTGCTGCCACAAAAAGAGATGCTTTTCCCTTTGATCACTTTAGCCTACAAATCTAATATTGGTATTATTAGGTCAAATGGTATGTAGTTTTATAGTATTTTGGGGATCATTCCAAATTGTTTTGCAGAATGTTTGGAATAATTAACAACTCTACCAATGGTGAATTAGTGACTCAATTTTTCCACATCCTCTCCAGCATGTCATTCTTTTTATCTGTCTTAGAAGTGGTATCTCAGTTGTTTAAATTTGTATTTCTCTAATCACTAATGATTTGAAATATTTTTATGTGACTATTGATAGCTTTGATTTGTTCTGCAAACTGTCTTTTCAGATCTATTGGCCACTTATCTAATTTGGTTCAATTCCCTATATATTGGAGAAATGAGGTCTTAATCAGAGAAACTTGCTGTAAATTTCACATACACACACACACACACACACACACACACAATTTCCTAATTTCTCTTCTAAATTTAGTTGCACTCGTTTTGTTTATATGAAACTTTTTTTTTTAATTTCATGTAATCAAAATTATCTATTGTACTGCCCATGATTCTTTCTATCTCTTGTTTGGTCATAACTCTTCCCTTATCCACATATCTGACAGCTGCATTTTCCCATGTTCCCCTTATTTACTTGATATTTGCTTTTATGTCTAAATCTATTTGAACTTTATATTAATATACAGTATGAAATCTTGGTCTATGCCTAGTTTCAGCCAAATTGCCTTTTGGTTTCCCTAGCAATTGATGTCAGATAAGAAGTTATTACCCCAAAAACTAGGATTTGAGATTATCAAACATTAGATTACTATGGCCATTTACTACTGTGTATTGTGCATCTAATGTATTTTATTGATCTACCATTCTATTTTTCAGTACCAGATTGTTTTCATGATTACTGCTTTGTAATGTAGTTTGAAATCTGGAACTATTTGGCTACTTTCTGACACATTTTTTTTCATTGATTCTTTTATCTTCTTGAACCTTTGTTCTTCCAGATGAATTTTGTTTTCATTTTTTTCTAGTTCTATAAAATAATCTTTTGGTAATGTGATTTGGTGTGGCACTGAATAAATAAATTAATTTAGGTAGAATTGTCATATTTATTATATTGACTCAGTCTCCTTGTGAACAGTTAATATTTCTCTCATTGTTTTTATCTGTCTTTACTTGTATGAAAAGTATTTTGTAATTATGTTCACATGATCACTGGGTTTGTCTTGGCAGATAGACGACTAAGTATTTTATACTCTCTGCAATTACTTTAAATGGAATTTCTCTTCCTAGTTCTTGTTAGTGAGTTTTGTTGGTAGTATGTAGAAATATTAGTGACTTCAGGGGGGTTATTTTATAACTCACAATTTTGCTGATCATTCACTGTTTCAATTATTTTCTCCAGGGTTCTAAAAGCTTTCTATCATATCATTTGCAAAAAATGATCATTTTATTTCCTCACTGTTGATTTTCATTCCTTCAATTTCTTTTTCTTGTTTTATTGCTGACTAGAATTGGTTAGTCAATATTGAACAATAGTAGTGATAATGGATGTCTTTATTTCACTCCTGATCTTATGGGGGAAGTTTCAAATTTATTTCTATTCCAGATTCTTGATTTTAGATAAATACCACTTATAATTTCAAGAAAGGTTTCATTGATTCCCATGCTTCCTTATGTTTTGAATAGGAATGTGTGTTGTATTTTTCTGAATCAGTTAATATAATCATATGCTGTTTTGTTATTGACTTGGTCCATTATGCTGATGATTTTTCTAATATTGAAATAGCTCTACATTTCTAGTATAAATCTCACCTGGTCTTAATATATGTTCTTTGTGATATATTGTAATCTATTTGCTATTATTGATTTTAAATTTTTGCATTGATATTCATTAAAGAAATTGGGTTCTGGTATTATTTCTCTATTTTTTGCTGTCCCTGAAATATGTTTCAAAATGATATTTGTTTCATAAAAAGGAATTTGGGAAGAATTCATCTTTACCTATTTTTTGAAATCATTTTTATACTACTGAAATTAAGTATTCCTTAAAATTCACTTGTAAATCCATCTGGTCTTATAGATTTTTCCTTAGGAGCTCTTTTATGGTTTTTTTTCAATTTCTTGCTCAAAGATGAGGTTTTTAAATATTTTATTTCCTTTTCTGTTAGTTTGGGCACTTTATATTTCTATAAATATTCATCCATTTCACTTAGATTGTTAGTTTTACTGGCTTATAACTGAGCAAAGTAATTTAATCTTCAATTGTGGTACCTTCAGTCTTTTCATTTCTGATACTTATAATTTATTTTTCTAATTTCTTTTTTTAAAATCAAATTAATCAGTGGTCTATCTGTTTTTTGTGTTTTTATAAAACCAGCTCCCAGGTTTATTTATTAGTTCAATCATTTTTACTTTTAATTTTATTGATCTTTCCTTTGATTTTCAGGACTTTTATTTTGATATTTAATTGGGGATTTTTAATTTGTTATTTTTCTATTTTTTAGTTGCATGCCCAATTCCTTTATCTGCTCTTTCTATATTTTATTGATATGTGTTTAGAAATATACATTTTCCCCTAAGTACTACTCTCACTGCATACCACAAATTTTGGAATGTTGTTTCATAATAGTCATTCCATTTAATGAAATTATTTATCATTTCTACAATTTGTTATTTGACTCGCACATTATTTAAAATTAGATTTTTAAAATTTTCATTTAGCTTTTAACCTATGCTTTCCATGGCCCTATATTGAATGCATTTTTATTGAGTTATGGTCTGTAAAAGATACATTTAATATTTCTGTTTTTCTATATTTGGTTGTGGGATTTATATGCCGTAATATGTAGTCATTTTTTGTGTAGGTTCCTAGCATAGCTGAGAAAAAAAAAAGTATACTCCTTTATGTTTCCATTCAGTTTTCTCCAGAGGCCTATCATAGCAATCTTTTCAAAGATTCTATTCATCTCCTTGACTCTTTATATTTACTTCATGATTAGATTTATCTAACCATGACAGCAGAGAGTTAAGGCCCCTCACAAATATAATTTTGTTATTTTCTCCTGTATTTCACTTTTTATGATTACAATATGTGCATTTTCCCTTCATTTTATTTTCTTCTACTTAGCCTTCTTTCTCTTTATTCTATACCTCCTTTGAAGTCTGTTTTGCTTCTTATGACTGCCTTCTTTTATCTACCCTCCCTTTTGACTCCTTTCTTTTAGACTTTTCCCCTCCTACTTCCCAGTTGAGTAAGACAGATTTCTATTACCAAATAAAAGCCTGAGCCTGCGCACACATACTCTCTCTCTCTCTAATGTATGTTTGTATCTTCTTTGAGCCAATTTAGCTATGAGTGAAGTTCAAGCATTGTCTGCCCTCCCATCACTATTTGTCCCTCCACTGTAACTCTTCCTTGCATACTTCCTTTATGTGAAATAATTTTTCCCATTCCTTATTTCCCATTTACCTTTTCCCAAGGTATTCCACTTTCTTATCTATTTATTGTTTTTATATAATGTCTCAACACAATCAACTCACTCCTGCACCTTTTTTCTATGTAGAATCTTTCTCACTGCCCTAATATTGATAAAGTTCTTATGATTCATCTTCTCACATAAAAAGGTAAACAGTTTAACTTTAGTAAGTCCTTTATGACTTCTTTTTCATTCTTACTTTTATATACTTCTTTTGAGTCTTGTTTTTAAAAGTCAAAATTTCTATTCAGCTCTGGTTTTTTCATCAGGAATGCTGGAGAGCCCTCCATTTTATTCATTTTCCTCATGAAGATTATATTCAGTTTTGCTGGGTAGATTATTTTGGTTGTAATCCTAATTCTTTTGCCTTCTGGAATGTTATATTCCAAGCTTTCCATTCCTTTAATAAGATAGCTGTTAAATCTGGTAAAATCCAAAAAAATTAGAATGATTTCTTTCTGGCTTCTTAAAATATTTTCCTCTTTGATGTAAAAGCCATGGAATTTGATTATAATATTCCTGGAGTTTTCATTTTGAGCTCTTTTTTACAAGGTGATTTATGGATTCTTTCAAATTCTTTTTTTACCTTCTGGTTCTAAAATATCAGGGCAGTTTTTCTTGATAATTTCTTCAAATATGATATTAGGCTCTTTCATTGATTGTGATCAGATCCAATAATTCTTTTTTAAATTTTTAATAATTCTTAAATTATCTCCTTTCAATCTATTCTCCAGGTCAGTTGTTTTCCTATAAGATATATCACATTTTCTTCCCATTCTTTTGATTTTGTTTTATTGTTTCTTGATGCTTTGTGGAGTCATTAGCTTCCATTTATCTAATTCTAATTTTGAAAGTGTTTTTTTTCCTCTGAACTTTTGCATCTCTTTTTCCATATGACCAATTCTGTTTTTAAGATATTGTTTTCTTTAGTATTTTTGCCTCTTTTACCAAGGTAATTATCCTTTCAAAATTTTCTTTCTTAGCTTTCATTTCTTTTTTTACCTAATTTTTCCACTGTGACTTTTATTTAATTTTTGAAAATCACTTTTAAGATCTATCAGGAATTATTGTTGTATTTGTGTTCAGATCTTATTTTTCTTTGAGCTTGTAGCTGTTTTGACTTCATTGCTTTCTGATTTTGTGTCTTAATCTTCCCAGTCACCATAGTTGCTTTTTATGGTTCTTTTTGTTGTTGACACATTTTTATGCCCTATATCTTGTTTTAGAACTTTATGTTAAATTTGGACTCTGTTTCTAGTTGGGGGAAATGGCATTTTCTGAAGCTTCAGGAGTTTTTTTGCATTACCAGTTTCAGAAATCTTTCTGGGGATTTTACTTTTTCTCTCCTTCAAAGATGGTATGATCAGGGAAGGGGTATGATTATTGCTTTCCTAGTCTGTACTCTAGTACTTAATCAGGAAGCACCTTTGATCCCTTGGCACCAGAAATGATATTGTTCCTCAGGATTCCTGATCCCTTCTGACCAAAAATTATATTGCCTTTAGGGTTTTAGCTCCCTCTTGATCAAATGTGCTTTTTTCCATCCTTAAACTATAACTTAGGAGTGTGTATAGACAATGGAATTGCCCAACAGAATCTGGTTTTGTGTCTACTTCTAACATAAAAGCTTCCTGCAAATCTCTTTCTGACCAATTTCCAGGTCACCTTATCAGCTGTAATCTAAGAGCTCTCAAAGCTATTGCTGCTTCTGTTGCCACCTCTTGTTCTACCACTGATGTTTTACCCATCTGAGCCAGCTTCCATCCCATGTCACACATTTCTCTTTCTGACCTCTTAAATTGTCTTCAGCTGGAAGAATATCTCACTCTGACCTTCTGCTGATTCTGTCTCTTTCATAATTTGATTTGAACTGTTATTTTAAATTAGTTTAGAGAGAAATGTTAAGAGAGCTCAGCTGAATGCTTTCTCTAATCTGTCATCTTGGCTCTACTTCTGGAAATCCTATTGTTATTCTTAATGAAATTACAAATTCCTAAGACTAAGGACTATTCCTACAACTCTGATAGTGTTTTGTTTTGTTTTGTTTTGTTTTTAACACTGAAACTGGTCACTTTCCATTGATTCCTTCCTCCCCCAAATTCTGCCTTGTAATATAGAAGTATGGTTAAGAAGAACTAATTAAAATATTGAGTGTGCCTAATTTGTATCATTCTTTACCGATTTTTTCTACCTCTCAGTTGAGAGGCATAAGGCATGCTTTACTTTTAAATTTCTGAAGTCATTATTGGTCACTTTGTTGATTAGAATTTTGAAGCCTTTCAATACTGTTTGCCTTCCTAAAACCATATAATGCATATAAATAATATTAGCACATCAGGGAAAGCTGAACCACTAGGAGGTGGGGTGAAGGAAAATGCTAGAATTGACAGGTAATTTTTTTTGTCCCTTTTATCAAAAACATTTACTATCCTCCTTTACCCTCCAAGTCAGCTCGGAAATACCAAGCTTCTCTTCCCACAATTCTGACTCATAAATGAAAGCAATGGGTTCAAAATCCTACAACTAGTTCAGAAGGAGCTTACACAATAAGATACCTAGTCTTCTTTCCAAACCACATGAGTCAGATGAGTTCTTTGATTTCTGAAAGCTTAACTGTTCTCAGTTATTAAAACTTAGCAAGTTTATTCATTGCCCAGTGCTCAGGTAGGACAGATCATTTATTATGAATAGGCAATCTTCTTTTCCCCCACCTACACTTTGAATATATATAACTAGGACCAGCTCTAGGCAAAATTATGAAACAGGAGAACAGAGGCTGTGGTGGAGGAGAAAGAACATTGGTCATGGAATCAATGGTGCTGCACTAGAAACCTGGTTTTGCTAACTTTAGACTTAGAAGAACTTGGTCTGGTCTAACGATGCACTCCACCTTTCTCTTAGATCCCAATTCATTTGTGTGCATAAATTAAGGTTTTGGGTTGTTATTTTATTTATTTATTTATTTTTGCTGAGGCACCTCAGCACCACCTGGCTGCCCCTGGATTGTCATTTTCTTTTCTTTTTTTTTTTATTTTAATATCTTTTTATTTGTAGAACGCATGCCAGGGTAATTTTTTACAGCATTATCCCTTGCATTCATTTCTGTTCCGATTTTTCCCCTCTCTCCCTCCACACCTTCCCCCAGATGGCAAGCAGTCCTTTACATGTTGAATAGGTTACAGTATATCCTGGATACAATATATTTGTGCAGAACCGAACAGTTTTCTTGTTGCACAGGGAGAATTGAATTCAGAAGGTATAAATAACCCGGGAAGAAAAACAAAAATGCAAGCAGTTTATATTTATTTCCCAGTGTTCTTTCTCTGGGTGTAGCTGCCTCTGTCCATCTTTGATCAATTAAGGCTCTCTTTATCGAAGAGATCCACTTCCATCAGAATACATCCTCAAACAGTATCATTGTTGAGGTATATAATGATCTCCTGGTTCTGCTCATTTCACTCAGCATCAGTTCATGTAAGTCTCGCCAGTCCTCTCTGTATTCATCCTGCTGGTCATTCCTTACAGAACAATAATATTCCATAACATTCATATACCACAATTTACTCAACCATTCTCCAATTGATGGACACTGGATTGTCATTTTCAAGGTCGCTGGTAGCTCTAATTCTTATAACTCTACAAGGATAGTTGGTTTGGAACTTCCTTTGATTATTCTTTAAATGCTAATACTTATACTTCTTTTCCTTCCTTGTATTTTGTCCCTCTTTCCTCATCAATACTTAATTGCCTTATATTTTGTTCTTTTAGAGCCTTGTTCTCCCTAGGGACTAATCTAATAAACTATAGAAGCCAAGGTGTTAATGGGTAGTAATAGCTTACTGCTAATAACTGGTCCCAGATAATATTTACTTTTTAACAAGTTTCTAAAATTAAAGACTGATTTAGCAAGCAGTGTGGGAATTCCAGACACCAAGGTGGTACTGGTGGGGCTATATTTATTTAACTTTTTTTTTTTGCATATGTGCAGAAAGAGATTTTGTTACCTATTAATCACAGCATGGAGACTTACTCTACTCATTGTCAAATTAACCATCTCTATAGGAAAGAAAAAATACATAAATATAAAAAGACACATATAAGTGATATAGATAAAAATAGCCATACTATACGTACTTCTAGTGATCAGTTCTTTCTCTGGAGGTGAATAGCATCTTTTTTTTTTCAGAAGTCCTTTGTAATTGATATTTTTTATTTTTAAAAATATTTTGTTAATGTTCTTTTAAAAAATACTATCAATTTCCAATGACTTTCCAACTCAATTTAAATGACTATTTCCTATAAGAAAGAAATACAGTAAGAAAAGCTAAAAAATAAGATATTTAAAAAATACATTGACTACATCCGATAAGATATGCCTCATTTTTCATTTATACTCCCCCACCTCTCTGTCAACAGATTGGAGGAACACTTTGTCACTGGCTTCTGATAGACTCTGAATTAATCAGAATTATGAAGTCGATAAATTCACATGATGACAATTGTAAGGTATTGCAAAATATTTACCTTACTGTGACATCATTAAAATTGTTCTCTTAGTTCTGCCAGAGACCATTTGCCAAGAATTCTTTATCCCCATCTTCCTCATCTCACATCCTCTCTTGCCCCATTTCCTTTTTATTCCAATCTTTGATGAAGACTTGTTAAAGCCAGCCCTTCTACATATATCCTTGATCTTATCTCCAGAAGATTGTCTCTATTGTTAGAGACAATCTCTAATTTTCAATCTTTCACTACTTATTGGTTCCTTTCCTGTTTCCTACAGATGCTCTCAAGTCTTCCCTCATTATTAAAAAACAAAACAAAACAAACAAAACCAATGCTATCACTTTATACCTCCCCCTTTCATCCAAATTCCTGGAAAAAGTCATCAGTATCTCTATTTTCTCTTCTCTTACTCTATTTATAAGACCCTGCCATCTGTCTTCTTACCTGATCACTGATATATCCAGCTCTTGTCTCTCTCCTAAATGTCAGTCCTGCATCACTAATTGCCTATTGGACATTTTGAACTAGATATCTTAGAAGAAGCTCAACTGCAACATATACAAAGCAGAATTCAATAATTTTCCCTACAAACTTGGCCCATTTCTCAATTTATCTATTATTGTAGAGGGTACTAACATCCTTCCAGTCATTGAGGTGCATCACTGAGGTTCACAATATCCATGTCATCATCAACTCATCACTTTCATACCCCACTTATTATTTCATTTAGTTTTCAGATCTTGTTCTCTTGCATCAATTGCTTTACTCATACTTTCACTACTATAGTGCAAGCTGGCATCTCCACTGGGACTTGTAATAGTTTCCTATTTGATGTCCCTACCTCAAGCCTATCCCCCCACCCCAAACCCATTGTTCACCTACCTGTCAAAGTTATTGCTTAAGGTACAGATCTGATCATGCCATTCTTCTATCCAATCAATTCCAGTAACAACCTCTTACCTCTGGCATATTTAAACTCATCTATTTGAAATTTAAAGCTCTTCACAACCTTCTTCCTTGTATGTTTCTAGTCATTTTACACTTTCCTCCACTCTGTAATTCAGCCATATAGGTCTGTTCATTGTTTATTAATCACAAAACTCCATCACCTGTTATTCTTGGCTTATCACTGGCTGTAACCTAAGTCTGTAATGATTTCCCTTCTTACCTCAGAGTTCTTTTGGAATTCCTGTTTTCCTTTTGGAATCAGATCGAGAGCCAGAAACATCTTTATAAGAAGATTTTCTTCTTACTCAACCATTTCTCCATCTTAATACTGTCCTATTTCCCATAACCACCATTCATTTCACATATATCATGTATATACTTACATACATACATGATGTCTTCCAATCCAACTAGAATATTAGTATGATAAAGACAGGGACTATTTCATATTTTGTCTTTGAATCCCAATCCCTTAGCATAGTACATAGCACATAGAACTAAATAAAGACTTGTTGATTGATGGCACAATTGCTGATTTCACTCTGCATCAGTTTATATACATCTTTTCAGGTTTCTCTGAATTATTTTTATCCATAATATATGAAGAATAATATTGCATTCCATTCTAAATTTGTTCATCCATTCCTAATCCATGGGTTGTTCCCTCCTTTTCAGCTCTTTTCTACTACAAAAGTATAAAAGTATTGTTATAAATCCTCCTTCCCTGTGTCTTTGACCTCTATAGGGGATATGTCATGTATTTCCAAATGTAGTCTATTTTTTAGTTGCAGTAGAAACAATATTTTAACCTTCGGTACTACAGAAAATCCCAAAGATAGCTCTCACACACAACAGAGCCTATTAATTCAGATGGAATACTGAAACGAGGTGTTAAAGGAGAAGGAAATGCATTAGGAAACACATTTAAGGAGATTTTCCCTTCACAGCTGTCTAATGAATTATAATTACTCTTGGTGCTGTCTTTGTAGTTTGGTTGAACAAAGAAGAACCTATCATAGATCTAGAACTGCAAGGGATCTCAGGGCCCATTTAGTCCCGATTTCCTGTTGTACAAAGAAAGAAACTGGGGGTCAGGACAGTTGAATAATTTGCCCAAGAGCACAATTAAATATCAGAGTCAGGATTTGAAACTAGTTCTGTTGACTCCACAATCACAACTTTTTCTCCTTGTACTATGTTTTTAGGTGGAAGCAGGTGGCACAATGAATAGAGCAGGAAGATTTAGTCTCATGAGTCCAAATCTTACCTTAGACATCATGATCTTGAGAAGGAAATGGAAACTATTCCAATATTCAACCAGGAAAACCCCAAATTGGATTAAACATAATAATAATGAGAAAAACATATTTGTAAGAGAGTAGGAGAAACCCTTTGATCTACTGTGGCTCAAAAAATTAGATATGCCCACCTCTAACTTTATGAATCTTTTTTAAACTCCTGTGGAGAAAATTAGTTACTCTAATTAAATATTTTTAAACTGTCATCTAATTTGACCATGATCTGCTTTTTTTTTTCAACATCTCCCTCCTACTTTAAAAAAATATATGCAAAAAGCACCTGGAAACAATGGGACAAAATAGAATACAAGGTGAGAGTGAGGGAAAAAATCATAGGGAATGGAGAAATCTCTCTTTTTTTTTTTAAGTGATCAAGTAGACAATTTGAACAAATGTTCTGATTGCAGTTAATGAGTTTGTCTTTCTCTCTCATCCTGAACACAGGATGTAATTATTGAAAACCTTTCACTCAAAGTATCTCTTTAATAGTGAAGAAATTCATGGCATAATTTATCTTCTTTCATAATGGGAGCTCTGGCCAGCCAGTTATGAAAAGGTAGTAATTCTTTATCCTATGCCTGGGCAATCTATAGTAAATAGAGCAGAGGTTGATTTTCCCCAGGCTGGGAATTTCCCTGACACTCCGAAAGGTTAAAAGTTTTTCTTTGCATTTCTCAAGAAGCTGTAATCCTCTGACATTTGTAAACTTGATTTATGCCACTCTGATGAGATATGTGACAGGCAAACTCAGCTCCAGAGGTGAGGTAGAAAAAATAAACCTTAGCCCATGGCTCAGTACACAATTGGCTTTAGTAGAGAGGAAACAGAATGTCCATTCATGGTCTTGCAAAGACATTCTCATGACGAACCTTACCCACAAATTTCTAAGTTAAGTAGTTCATATTTTCAGGCTTATTTAGGAGTAGGAAATAAAAAATAGGCTAGAGTTTTTGCAGGGCACTGGGTTTGATGATGGCACAATAATTGCTTGGTCTCCATGGCTAGGAGGAGGGATGAAGATGACTGTGACAATATCATATTGTGAAAATTGGCCCCTGAATCAGGAAGAGATGCCCACTTAGTAGTCCTTAAAAGGAATGACTTCATTCTCCGATGTTCTCTCTTCCTTCTTTTCTTTACAATATGAAGCATGTAACTTTTTCTTTCTCCTATTTCCTTTGACGTGTGAAAGAGAAGCATCTGGCATTTATGGGGGTTTTGAACACATCTGCTCTCTAGGCAAATCTGTTTGGGCTTTGGGCCCCAAGCTGCTTTTTCTACTTTGTATTTTTATCCATACACATAGGTTTCTGATTTCTTGTGCTTTGTTCTAGAACAGGACCAGTAACATTGGTCTTTGGAGGCTGATGTCTTGGCTTACAAGTAGACTGGATTTAGGTGAGTCAAGACTGCAAAATCACCAGTTTCACTGTCTCCTCCAGGGTCATCAGAGTCTAGTAACACAGCAGAGTTCAGGATGACTGGAGGTGACTCCAGATGCAATGAGAAATCTTGTTTTTTTTTTAATTAAGGTCTTTTCTAGGCATTAGGAGGCAACATCCATTATTGGTCCATGATCAGTGATATTGAGCTAAGTTTCCAACCTTGAAAGCAGCCATTGAGATGCTATGAAATGTGAGATGCCAGGAACTCCTAGGATGTTTAGTTGGTACCAACTTTACTATGGGAGATTGATACCCACTAGAGCTGGGATATATGAGATATTTAAGGAAAACTATTCCTTCTGATATGAAGACTTGCCTAGCCTTTTTTAAGGTTACTTATCTACCTTTGTGTCCACTTGTCACCCAACTTTTATCTATGATTTCAAAAAGCTATAGCATAACATATTTAACATATATAGGACTGCTTGCCATCTTGGAGGGGGTGGAGGGAGGGAGGGGAAAAAACGAAACATAAGCGAGTGCAAGGGATAATGTTGTAAAAAATTACCCTGGCATGGATTCTGTCAATACAAAGTTATTATTAACTAAAATAAAATTTAAATTAAAAAAAAAGCTATAGCATACCTACTAGGGTGGCCATACTCTAGTAAAACTGCCTAAGCAGACCAGCTAAACCAGGTGAAGGCTAACCAACAGACTTCAAACCCATCAGTAAGTTAGGGGGGTGTCTACCCCAAGCATGTGAAGACTTTCCCCCATAAAAATGGGCAGATGAGAACAATTTGTACTAACACTCATGATGGTGACGAAAGCAGACATTATGGATAGCTTACAGCTTGGTCAGACATCAAAAATGCCAAAGTTATCCACTGCATCCTGAGCCATCACTGGTCATTTTCGCATTTGACTTCATTGATTTTTAAAGAGATAATGAGGCTGACAAATTCTGCCTCTCTTACATCTAATTTACAGTAAAAATCAAGATATTTTTCCATGATGTCATTGGTCCTCTTCAAAAATGAAGGCATAACAAAACCCCCAATTACTATGATGTTTCTTGAAGAAACTATCTACAAAGAAGGAGCACAGTCTCTGGCCTAGCTTTCCAGAAGACATTTATCCTTTGGCCAGTAAAATTCAGTGAAAGAGAAAAACCCATTTACCACTCTCAAAAAAAGTCTCATGTTTGATAATTATCAATTATTTTTCCCCCTCTATTTTCATACATCACTTTCTTTTTCACTGTGATCAAATTTAAATCAACATTATTGAATACTTCATACATTTTTTAAAATTTAAATAAAATTATCATTTACTTTGTAATCTAGACAGAGAAAAAAATTCTATTATGCCATATATATAGTCTAAATTTATCAGAAGCATGACTAGTGTTTTCATTGTTTTATAATAGTAGACCTTAAATGTTTGTTGAAGGAATAGGCAGGTCTATTATTTAGCTTCTGAAACTACACTAAAAAGAACCTACTTAAAAGAATAATAATTAACAACATTATCAATTACAAAGACCATTGTTAAAAACTTTCAACTAGTATCACCTTGTGTATGTTCTTTGAATATTGAGGGACAGAGAAAGATGACAGATTTAAAAATGTTTCTTAGTCTAGAGTGGTGAAATTAATTACTAATCTTAATAACAGGTAGGTTTTCTGTATAGTTCAGAAATAAAGCTCATAGTCACTTAGATTCTTTTGGGTAATAGTCCCTGGTCTTAGTAGGAAAAGCCTTAATCAAAACTGGTTAAAATATAGGTGAGCAGAACTATAAAGGCAATGGTTTTTCCTCCACATTATATGACCAAGAAAAAAAAAGAGATGTCATCTAATTCTCATAAAAATAATTTTTGATTCCAAATTAAGGAAAACAGTTGGATATTGCAAGTAGAAATTTTAATTTACCTATGAGTCTTAAGGACAAATAAAATTTGGCATATTTTCCTTTGTAAATGGATGGCTTTCTAGCCCCTCTTCTTCATTCACATTCTGTTTTTTTCCTTGTAATTGTCAGAATACTTCATTTTGAACTTCCCTAGAGATTTTATATTGTATTTGGTATTGCAATTACTTGAGCAAGACTTACCTCCCCCAGTGGATGGTAAACTCCCTTAGGGAAGGCATTTCTTCATCATCTCAGTATCTCCTCAGTTCCTAACAATGCCTCTACCAAATTATAGGCTATAAAATATGAATCTGCAAGAAGGACTAACAGCTTGTCTTAAGCACCTGCTGCATTGAAGTAAAGATAGGAATTCAAAATTGAATCATTTAACTTCTAAAGAGAAGAAAGATAGGATGCTACATTAGACACAATTCTTTGTTGTTGCTATTCAGTCATTTTTGCAGTCTACTCTTTGTGAGTCCATTTGGGGTTCTCTTGGTGAAGATACTGGAGTGGTTTGTCATTTCCTTTCCTGGCTCACTTTACAGGAAAGGAAACTGAGGCAAATAGAGTTAAGTGTCTTTGTTTTAATGCTAAATTGTTATACTAGAAGAAAGTAAAGAGGGCAACATCTTTTGGTTTACTAAAATCATATCTGCCTTTCCCATTTGTTAAACTGTTAAATAATTAACATTCTGAATCTGAAATATGACTTCACATAAGAATTAAATCAGCTTAGCAGCATTATAGTGAAATCCCTAGCTCAAAGAAAATTTTCACCAACTTTGTGAATGACCAACTGTCATGACAATTTTGTATCTGATGGGAGAAGATAAGAACTCTAAAATAATCTCTACCAGCATTCAATTTCAGACAGTGCCTTTTATTTTTAGTTTTTATTGAAATTCTTAATTTGATTATCTATGTTAATGCCTTTCAAATCTAAGTAAAATTCCACTAATTTGCACAATTGGATTAAATTCTGGTTCCAAATTGATTTTTTTTTCCTACAAAAAGGTAGGATGTGTCTAGGCAATAAAATGGGCAGGCATTTTTCATTAGGTAAGTTTTTATTTGTATATTTTGTGAGACTGTACACAGATCTAGGACTATCTCCAATCATCCTGATCTATATCTAGGCACTGGACCCAGATGATTCCAGAGTAGAAGGTAAGGTTGATGACCTTGCACAGTCTTTCACTTCAATACAATTCACTTGCATGTCATGATACCAGTTCCATGATATCATGGTTATATTTGAGAATGAAGGACAAACAACAATCTCTGTGAGTAGGAACTGCGCCTCTGGACAGCACAACTAGCTACTTTCCTTCCTTCCTCTCCTCCCTTCCTTTATTTTTTCCTTCCTTCCCTCTTTCTTTCCCTCCTTTCATCCGTTCTCCCCCTGCTTCCTTCCTTCTCCTCCTTCCTTCCTTTTGTCATTCCTTCCCTCCCTCCCTCCCTCCTTCCTTCCTTCTCTCATTCTTTCCCTCCCTCCCTCTCTCCTTCCTTTCTTCTCTCATTCCTTTCTTCCTTCTCTCCTTTCTTCTAGGAAGTCAAGTTGAGACCTATTTAAGACCTTAAAAATACCAAGTTTCCCACTGCCTCCAGGGTCATCTCCAGTTTTCTTTATCTATAGCTGGCCATTGGATCCAGCTAGTTCCAGAGGAAAAAGTAAAGCTGGTGGCCTTGCAGAGCCCTCCTTCACTTGTATCAAATTCATTTGTATGTCATAACATCATGTTCTTGAGGTCATGGTTGTCTTCGAGAAGGAAAAATAAACAATAGCAACAACAATACAGATCCTGAAACACTACAAGCTGATTCGTTATACAATGGGCCCATACATGGGTTGTCATCACTTCTTCCAGCATACAATTAGAAGCAGGTTCAAATAATTTGTCCTAGCCCATTCTTTTTTCACTCTAAAATATCTCCTTTATATAGTTAGAGGGGAAAAGGCCATAAGTCCACAGTAGTATCTAGTAATAATGTCATTTCCAGCTAGCTGGTTAAGTCTTCTTGGTAATTCCCCATGTAAACCATTAAATGAACAAAAGAGTGACATAGGAGCCAGGTCTGGAAGAGAAGCTAGGATTGTAGCAACAGCACGGACATTGTTATCTTGGTCCAAATATCAACTTTCAAGAGTTAATAGCATTTATAAGTTACTCCCTCACATTTAGGTCTTTGTCAATGTATGCTCATGAATCTTAGGTCACTTCTTTTGTATAGAGAAAATAAATAACTGTCATATCTGATTTACAGATGAGTACTACTGAGTACTTTTCTCCTTCCTTTTGAAAAGACCTATATATGAACCAAACTTGAATGCCAAGCAGCACTTCTCAAAACTCCGAGGGAGAGGTATAAAAAGCCAAAGGATATTGGGAGAAGATCCTTATGTTTCTCTTTAGGACTCAAATTTTCCTATTACTGAAAGCAGAAATGTGGGTTCAAAGCTAGGGACTCCTCCTTTAATGCAAGAGGGAGAAAGTAAATGTTCCCTTTGGTCCAAGTGGATCATGTGTTACTACATAAATAAATAATGTGAATAGTAATTTTAGAAAAGGCTTTTGTGAGCATCCATTTTGTGGTTTGTATTCTCACAGAATACTTTTAATAGAAGGTTCATTGTAAGTTCTAAAGCCAGGAAAAAGCTTTAACAAGTACTTCCAATTATTTCAATCATTCTCTGTTTGATTGTCCCTGATTGTGGACTAAATAGGAGAGAAAATAATTGTCTATTTACTTACTGGGAAAAGTCCATATCCCTTCTAAAAAATACATACTTAAACTTAGGTAACTTTTCTAGGATTGAGATATATAAGACTTTAGTCAAAAAGTTAACTGGTTTGAAAAGCTTTAGGAGCCATTAAGTCATAGAGAGTCTTTTTTCAGACCACACAAAACAGCAAACTTACCCAGCAAACAATGGATACTAGAGGGACATTTGTCAAAGTCTGTATATTTGCCACTATATTGTTAGTTTAGACTCTGAGGCTAAAACATAGCCAGAAATGCTAAACTGTTCAAAGATACAAATGCATCATCAGGAATCCATAATAACTTTGTTCCATTGGGTCAACAGAGGCTGAATTTCTGATTCCTGTGCAGCACCTTTTCCCCTACCCACTTCCACACAGATCCCATTTGAGAAGGCAGGATAAACTTAGGGTAAATTCAATTTTAAAATTATTTATTAAATGCTTACTATATGCAAAGCACCAGGGAGATAAAGACAAAAAGTTTTTTCCCTCAAAGAGCTCATATTCCAATAGGGTGAGTTGGTAAATTTAGAAACAAACAAATAACTTTTTAATTGAATTGCTGTGATTGGTCAATATCTTTGTATAATCTCTCACTTAATATAGCACTTAAAGATTTATAAAGCATTTTCCTTGCAACAACATTGTGGAGGAGATGATATATTATCATAATGCCATTTTCATAGATGAGTTAGGCAGTTAAGGATTTTGTTCTAGATTATGCAATGAGTTTTAGAACTAGGAAATGAACTGAAGGGCTCAAAACAATCACTTTCCCGAACACTATGCTTTCTGTTCTGTAACAATCTTCCCTACCCAGATATTCAGTTAATTCCAGACTTCTGAGGTAATTCAAAATAATATACATTTATCAAGAATAATACTAATCTTATTATAGGCTTCATAAAGCATTGTTACTAAAGGAATCAATGATCACAACAGTGGCCGATATTTTTCCATTTTGGAATGCATCTATACCCTAGTATAGCTTGTATTATTCACTCTCCCCAAGTCTATTGTTTGCTCTGTGAGGACTCCCTCTATCCCACCCACTCTGTGATTAGAATTCCCTGTAGAAGTAATGGGAAAAAATGCAAAGGACAGTGACCTAGCCATAGCAGACTTAAGCTGTATTATAAAGTATTACTCATCAAAATCATTTGATACAAGCTAAAAAATATAAAGATGGATCAGTGAAATAGGTTAGTTATACAAGACACAACAATCAATGACACTAATCAATCATTTTATAAACCCAAAGACTCCAGTTTCTGGGATAAGAGTTCACTATTTGACAAAAATTTCTGGGAATACTAGAAAATAGTACAGCAAAAACTAGATAGATCATCATCTCATATCCTACTCCAAGATAAGATTGAAATAGGTACCATAAGCAAATAAGGAGAAAAAGGATTAGTTTATCTTTCAGAACTCTAGAGAAGAAAGGAATTTATGACCAAAAAAGGAAAAGAGAACATATAAAATGCAAAATGAATAAGCTTGATTGCATTAAATTTAAACATTCTTTCACAAACAAAACCAATGCAGTCAAGATCAGAAAGAAAGCAGAAAGAAAAATAGTATTCAATTGCATTGATATGCCATAACTTATTCAGTCACTCCCCAATTAGTCAAAGGGGTATGAAGAGACAATTTTCAGATGAAAAAATTAAAACCATTTCTAGACACATGAAAAAATGCTCTAAATCACTATTGTTTAGAGAAATGCAAATTAAAATAACTCTGAAGTACCAGCTCATACCTATCAGATTGGCTAAGATGAGAGGAAAAGATCATGATAAATGTTGGAGGGGATATGGGAAAATGGGGACACTAAGGCAACATTGCATAATCAACTGTGATAAACTTAGCTCTTTTCAACCACCCAGTGATCCAAGACAACTTGGGATATAAAGTGTCCTCAACATCCAAAGAGGAGGATTATGGAGACTAAAGGTGGATCAAAGCATACAATTTTCACCTCTTACCTAGAAAAGAGGTAAAGATGGGATAGAGGAGTATGTTAAGGTGTCCCTCCTGCATCAGCAGGATGGAAAGTGGCCATTTTGAAAGAGCTTAATCAGGTCTGGGACAAGTTAGATATTTCACTACCAACAATAGTCTAACTGCAGGGCAAAAATCCCAAAATTTCTCCTGGACAGTTAGATAGGAGAGTACATTAGTAGATAATGTCACCAAAATGGGTGAAAAGGCACCCTAAGTCCTTCATGAGTCTCTAAAATTGTGAAAGAGTAAAAAACTTTTAATCACTTCAAAAAGTTCTTTTGAAGCTTGTATAAGAAAATTAAATTAGTTCTTGAAAAAACTATGACCTAATCACAAAAAAGAGGTTAGTAATTAGTTCTTAAATAATCAAGTTACAGTTAAAGTCACGTGACCCTTTTTTGGATGAATAAATGACAAAGTATTGATATGGTTCTTATGGAGCATCAGGGGACTGTGCCATACCTGGGAAATAGAATCACAAGCAAACAAGACAGTCCCTGTTCTTAAAGATCTTCTTTATAATGGAGGAAAACTCCAAGACTCAGGCTAAATGGCCATTTGAACACCAGGATTATTGAAATAAATGCTGATCACAGAATTCAAGAAGATAATTTTCTTGCCTTTTCTCCTTTTGAATTCCCATAGGCAAGATGATGGAAATTTATTTGTTGTTCTGTAGTTTCATTCATGAGCAATTCTTCATGACCCCATTTGGGATTTTCTTGGCAAAAATACTGGAGTGATTTGCCATTTCTTAAACAAGGTGAAGTGACTTGTCCACTGTCACATAGCTAGTAAATGTCTGAAGCCAGATTTGAACTCAGGAAGATAAAGGAAGGTACCTTAAAAGTCTATTTATTTTTCTTTGTTTTAAATATCAACTTTGTTTTTATAAACAATATTAACTACAGCCCTTTGCAAGCCTGAGTATATTAATTGGAAATTCAACTGGAAGGAGGCATATGAGGGAGGAAGTCTATAAGAAGAGGTAGAAATAGATTGAATACTGAGTATTTTGTTAGATACTGTCTCTGACTGGGAGCTTGGCAATTAAAAAAAGATAAAGAATTATAAATTATTTGATGAAATTTTCCAAGACAGAAAAATAACATTTATACAAGGAAATCTATATAATCAAGGAATCAATAGTATGGCATGGTAGAATGAATAGAAGTGCTTGGACAATCTTGTCCATAACTTCACTCTACTGCTGTTTACTTCTAAAACTTCTCTCAAGCATTTTCGGCTTATATTCCCCCTGAATTGCCCGGATCCTCAATGCTGAACAAGAGCAAGTGTGACTCCAGGATGATTCAGGACCATGGTAGTCTCATAAAGAGCTTTCTCAAACCTATCTATTTCCACCTTCCAGAAGCTGGCCCAAAGATGCCTGTCCATACCAGAACTTAGTTTGCCAGAGAGGTGCTTGAGTACCTGATGTTCTTTAGTCTGGGAAGGCATCACATCTGATGACAAAGTGCTGAGGACTGACCTCATGGTCAGAGGTCAGGCCCCATGGCCTTGTCATGCATTCTTGGAAGGGTGTAACTTGTTTTTTTTTTTTTAAGACAATATTCATGAGTATAAGATATTTTAAGACTTTTAAAAATAACTTGTTTGCACAAATTGAAAGGGTGGAGGGAACCCAAAGAGAAGATTGTTATTAAAAATATAAACCCCACTTAACTCATAGCTTTGAGGTTTTAATGTAATTTCCTCCTTTCTAGATTCAGCTTTCTTTGGTGGCTGACTGAATGAAATTTCTAGGTTCTATGGAAGAAGAAGAAGAAAAAGAAGAAGGAGGAGGAGGAGGAGGAGGAGGAGGAGGAGGAGGAGAAGGAGGAAGAGGAGGAGGAGGAGGAGGAGGAGGAGGAGGAGAGTTAATAAAAGACTTCTGAAAAAAAGTAAAATTTTTTTAGTATGATTAAATATAATGGAAAAAATTTTCAGAGGAGGAAAGAATACTAGATCATATAGAAATACACCAATGAAGAATTTTCTCCACCAATTGATGACTCAGTTCAAGTACTACATCTTAATTCTAAGGCAATCCCCCTAGCCATTTACCATTGTCCTTCAATTATTGATATGGAGGATAAATTTGAATTCAATTTTCCTCAGGAAGACCTAAATTCAAATTCTATCATAATGCTCATTAACTATGTGATACTGGGGAAATCACTGGGCTGATCTGAGACTGAGTTTCTTTTTCTGTAAAATGAGGACAATGATATCTACTTCATTGGGTTGATATGAGACATTATACATACATACATATATATATATATATCACTTTGATGAGTAAACTATTGTTACTTTTATCATTATATCAATTATATTAAAATATTTTAACATATGCAATAATATGTTGTTACATAATATTACATTAATTACATATAATATGTTAATATGCCATGTTGTAATTATCACTTCATTATGGTTAACAACTTAAATGAATACAAAAATTTGATATTGTAAAGATTACATTCACTATTTTGGTGAATCCTGAGCATGTACTGAAGGAGATAAGACTCAGCAATGGTTCCTGGAATATTAGTGACTTGTATGCTTTACCACCAGGCTGGAAATGGACTTTTAAACATTTTATAAAATGCAGATTCAGAGATCGACTTGTTTTATCCACATTCTCCCCGCCCCAACATTTTACAGATGAAGAAACTGAGGCCCTTGAAAATCAAACAATTTGTCACCTAAGTAGTAAGCATCAATGATGTTTTTTGAACCCAAGTAGTTTTTTTTTTAATTACACCTTGCTCTGTGCAGCATGATTTTAATATGGCAGTGAATCTGTGTGTACAAATCCTGTGCCATCTGACTATGTATACCAGTCCTTTGCCATCTGTTAGACTTTAAATTGCATAGATTTTTTAAGAAACATATATAACTATTAGTCATCTGCTTAATTTAACAAGCTGTCTTCAAATGAGAGTCAATGTCTAAAATATATATATGAGTGTGTGTGTGTGTGTGTGTGTATGTGTATTAGCTTCAATGTGAATGTATTATGGAAAAAATCAGAACTCAAGGTTAATAGTAATGGCTTAGACCTAGGGTATACAAACCAAGTCAGCTGGTTCTTTTATTTTATGAAGTCATCATTTACTAGTATGACTTCCTTTTGATACTCATACCTATTTTATATCTGCAACCCCAGTTTGGCATTGTCCTTCACCTTTAGTGCCATAGTTTCTGTCTCCATGCCCATGCACATAATCCTTGGATTCATAATCTGTCTTTTTTATTTTTTTTTTCACTTCACATTTCATGCCAATCTCCACTGAATGTCTCTTTCCCCATACCACAGCTCTACCCCTGAAATAACTGATATCATTGTTTTTCTCTTAGATGGCTTTTCCTAACTTTTATTCTAAAAAGTAAAGAAAGAAAAATTCATTAAACATTTATTATGTGCCAGATTCTATGCTAAGATTATCTCATTTAATTCTCACTACAGCAATTCAGACTATTATTCTATTATTCTATTATTATGAGCATTTTATAGTTGAGGAAACTGAGGTAAACAGAAGTTAACATCTACTTCAATTGTTTCATTTTATGTAGGAGGAAACTGAGAGCCAAGTAGATTGTGAGACAGCTCAAATTGTATAACAAACAATAAAGTGATAGAACTAGAAGTAGAGTCGAAGTTTCAGATTCTGAAGGAAGCTCAGAAATCACTTAGTTTAGTTTAGACCATAGATGAACAAGGTAGGTGGTGTAGTGTGTCAAATACTAGCCCTGAAATCAGGAGGACCTGAATTCAAATCCAGTCTCAGATATTTAATACTTATTAGCTGTGTAACCCCAAAAAAGTGCTTAATCCCAATTGCTAAGCAAAGAATTATAATAATTTTTTTCTTAAAAAAAAAGCACAACCTCTAACACCCGTGTTTCTGAAAATCCCTCCCCATTGCTCTTAATTTTTTCTGGAGCCAAGCAAAACAAGTTCAAATCCTCTTCCAAATGACAAGTTTTAAATATTCAGCTGCTGCAGGAATCATAAGTTTTTTTCCTTCTCAGGATGCTCTTCAGAGGATCAAGCTTCTTTTTAAGAGATTGTGCTATCCAGGACTGAGCACCATATTCCGAATGTGATCAGATTAGGATAGAGTACAGAAGTATCACCTTTCATCTTCTGGATCCTTAGCTTTATAAGGTAACCTAAAATTAAATTATACTTTGGCTTCCTTATTGTGCTGGTTGGCTTATAGTGACTACCTCCCAAAGGTCTTTATCATACACATTGTTTCTTATTGTCTTTTCTTTGGGAAGTTGTTTTTTTGAATCAAAGTGTGGGACTTTACATTGAGTTCTATTCAATTTCTTCTTATTCAGTTTGGCTCATAAATCTAGTTTGTTGAGAGTCCTGCTACAATGCATACTTCCTGATATCAACTGGATAATTATAATACTTCAGATAATTAATAATTAAATTATTAATAGGTACTTATGAAGTTCCCACAATATGCTAGAAATACAAATAAATAAATAAATAAATGAATAAATAAATAAATAAATAAATAAATAAAAATAAAAGTCCTTCCTCTCATGGGACGCCTTCTATCCAGAGGAAAAAACATGTATACATACATATATCCAATCCAATCTGATAAATATTGAGCACCTACTGTGTTCCAAATATAGGCACAAAAAAGATAGGTCCTGCCTTCAAAGATTTTACATTCTAAAGGGGGAGACAACACACAAAAAGAGGCAGAAAAAGCAGGGATGACTGGCCAGGGCACTATCCTGCAGACATATGTTATTCTTTTTGTTTCCTGGACTCAAAATCAGACAAAGTGGCAGATGCAAAGTGGAAGGACATAATCTATGTATGCATATATATATATATATATATATATGTATATATAAAACTCAAGGTCATTTTAGAAGTAAGCATAAACACTTGGAAATTAGAAGGACTTTACATAGAAGGTAAAGCTTAAACTAGGTTTTTTAAGGAAGCTGGAGATTCTAAGAGGTAAAGGGGAACAGATAATACATTCTGGGCATTGGAGATAATCAAAGTCTTGGAAATATGTGTGAAGATCAGTAAGAAAGAGATTTGGGGGGCAAATAAATGGTGCAGTGCATAGAGCACCAGTCCTGAAGTCAGGAGGCCCTGAGTTCAAATCTGATCTCAGACTTAACATTTCCTAGCTGTGTGACTCTGGGCAAGTCACTTAACCCCAATTGCGGAAGAAAGGGAGGAAGGAAGAAATAGAGGGAGGGAGGGAAGGATGGAGGGAGGGAAGAAAAAGAAAAATTTTGATTGTATATAAACCTCAAGAAGCAGATTAATATATCATAAGCTCAAAAAAAGCTGTTTAGAATCTGGTATAAAAAGGCTTTAAAGTCTAAACAGTGGAGTTTGCATTTGATCTTAGAGACAAGAGGGAACCATTGTGGCTTACAGAGTAGGGGAGTAACATGTTCAAAACTGTGTTGTTTTTGTTCTATTGTTTCAGACCTCTTTAACTTTTTATAACCCTATGTGTGGTTTCCTTCAAAAAACACTGGAGTAGTTTGCCATTTCCTTCTTCAACTTATTTTACAGATAAAGAAACTGAGGTAAACAGTTAAGCAACTTGCCCAGGGTCACTTAGCTTGTAAGTGTCTGAGGCTGTATTTCTTGAACTCAGGAAGATGAGTCTTCCTGACTCTAAGCCCAGTACTCTATCTACTATACCACCTGGTCAGAGTTATAGTTTTGTGAAATCATTGTATCATTGATAATGTTTGTTTTTTAAGTAGTCATGCTGTCACCTTCTGTAACATTTTCTTTCCTTTGTATAGTAATAATACAGTAATTTCTAGCTGGTAGAAAAGGTTTATATGGTGTAGTTGTGCCGGATTTATCCCATATTCTTTCCTGATTTTATTATTACATTAGCAGAGCAGAACAATATCATAGATAATGCATATCTTATTATAGGAAGCCATCTGATAGTTTGGCAATTTACCTTTATAAATAAGAGTTGGATAACAGAATGGTCAAGTAAGTTGAGACGATTTAAAAATCACAATACACAAAGTTTAATTAATGGATCAGTGTTAACCTGGAAATAGTCATTCTAAAGAGCAAATATAACAAGATAAGTTTAAAAAGAATAAATGTAAAGTTTAACACGTGTATTCACAGAATCAGCCACCTAAATATGGGATGGAGGCAGTCTAGCTGAACAGTAGTTTATATGACTAAGTCTTAGGGACGGATTTTTGTTGTTTATGAATTCAACCTAAGCCAACAGAGTGACTTGACTGCCAAAAATGTTAATGCAAATATAGACTGTCTTACTAGAAGTAAAGTATAGAACAAGGTGGGTACTGTACTCTGTCTTGTGTTAGCACAATCAGCAAGTCAGGAAAATTGATCTGTGGGACAGGAAGGCAACATCCCTTGCCAATAGCCCTGACAAAACACCAGCTTTTCTCCGCCTTTGAGGTTGCATGCAGACAGCCTACCTTTGGCATATTAGCCTAGGCTTCTTCAGGACTGACTTGAGGACTGAAGAGCTGACGATGCTATTAGGAAGGAACACAAGAGGACCAGGAAGCCAGGCAAGATTGTGCAGCAGCAGTGCTAGGGGTGAAGGAGGGGACATTCCCTACATGCCTGTTTTTTTATTCTCCTATGTTGTATGTATTCCTAAAGTGTAGATGCTTTATTCTTTGATTCTGGTTATAGAGAAAGAAACTCTCCAACTTCCTTTGTAAATACTTAAAGGCAGGAATACCTTCTTAATGTCCCACCTATGTACCATATGCTTCATTTTAAGTGTATTCCTACCTACCAGTGTAAACAAATCATGGGCATCATTGATCAAATAATATTTCTCTATACCTGTTTGAAATTCAGTAAGTCCCGCTTTACCTTTATTTTTATCTGGGTATTAGAGTATATTTAGAATTAAAAGGGACCTTAGAGACCACTTTGTCCAGCTGGAAGAAAGAAAATGGATTGGGATTTGGGGGTGAGGACAGGCAGTGTGTTGGTATCACAAGGCACCATAAATTATAAATGAGCCTGAAATGCAAAGCATAGGTTAAAAAGGTTAAGTCTGAGAATGGTCTCTACATCTCCTGGTGATGGCCTCTTCCCAGTGATTCCCTTGTTCCTGGGCTGAGCCCAGGGACATGGACTGAAAGAGGAGATTTAAGGGGAGGCCCACCCTGTCCTCCTCCTCCTCATCCCCCCAGATCACCAGCATCCACTGCCCTGGATCAGGTACTACTCCCCATAGCTTCCTTCTATTCCTCTTTCTCTGGCTCCAGGGACTCATGGCAGCTGCCCCCTCCCATTCCTGGGCTCATCCCTCTATGGGCAGCCACTCAAGTTTCTGCCCTGATTGGTATCAGCAATAAGTCCTGGCCTTCCTTCCCTTTTTTCCCCTTTTGATGTGTTTCTCATTTATTTTGTAATTTATGTTTTGCTGCCCAGTGGAGTAAGTCAGAGTTGAGTCTTTAAGAGTGAGGGAAAAAGTCTACCAGGGGTCCTCAAACTATGGCCCGCAGGCCAGATGCAGCAGCTGAGGACGTTTATCCCCCTCACCCAGGGCTATGAAGTTTCTTTGTTTAAAGGTCCACAAAACAAAGTTTTTGTTTTTACTATAGTCCAGCCCTCCAAGAGTCTGAGGGACAGTGAAACTGGCCCCCTATTTAAAAACTTTGAGGACCCTTGGACTCTAAACAATGAATATAGAATGTATTTTATTATTGATGCCCTCCCTCCTCCTGTCTGGTACTTATTGTACATAAAAGTCCTTGTTTCACCAGGAAAAAAGGTAAGTCTGATAATGTGATGTTTTAAGAGAATTCTATTTCAGCTGAAAAACGCCTGGTACCTTTAACATTCATTACTGCTTCCTATTAGATTACTGCCTTCTATAAGAAACCCACATCAGAAAAGAGATACAAAAAATTTAAAGAATGTATTTGTTCCAGTTATGTCTGACTAACTCTTTGGGGGTTTTCTTGACAAAGATGCTGTAGGGATTTGTCATATCCTTCTCCAGTTCATTTTACAGATGAGGAAACTGAGACAAACAGGGTTAAGTACTTATCCAGAGTTAGCTGTTATATGCCTGAAGCATATAACTTGATTTGAACTCAGGAAGATATGTCTTCCTGACTCCTGACTTGCACCTTATCTACTGTGCCATATAGAAGCCCCAGAAAACATACAGAGAATTGCAGCATCATTATTTGATCAGAAAGTGAGCTCTATTGGTAAAATACCAAAGGAATATAGCATTGTGTAGCAGGAGATACTCTAGATTTAAAGTCAGAGAGGCCAAATTCCAATCTTGACTTTGTCACTTAGCACCCATGTAATGTTGGGCAAAGCATTTAAATTTTCTGGGTTTCTAAGCAGGACAAAAGATAAGTAAGTTCTGCAGAAATTGCCTCATTAAAGAAGTCATAGTATAAGAAAAGGAACTTATATTGGTAGGTAGAAATAGAGAACTGATCTTGGAGTCCTATAGAAAGAGCCGTATATGAATCCTATTTCTAAAACACAATGTTTGTACTTTGGGCAGGTAACTTAATATTTCAGTACTCCAAGCAATGAAGTCTTTGGTAGATGGAGTTCTTTGTTGGGAGTTCCCTATACCAATGAAATCACATTGGTTAGAAGAAAAGAAGAAGAGAAGAAGAAGAAGAAGAAGAAGAAGAAGAAGAAGAAGAAGAAGAAGAAGAAGAAGAAGAAGAAGAAGAAGAAGAAGAAGCAAAGAAAAAGAGAAAGAAATATGCTACAAATGAGAAAATATATGTCTGAAGACTAATACAGGTGACCGCAGTATTATCTCCTAGGAAGAGAGGAGAGATAAGAGCATTGCTTTGGGGTTTTTTTCAAACATTCATTTTAAAATAGGTTGTAATAGTCTTCAAAGGCTTGAACTGTATAAATCTAATGAAAGGGAATCAAATGTATTTAAACAGACTGTAAACCTTCAAGTGCCACATAAAAATAAATTATTGGTGCCGTTATTGTTAGTAAGACTTCAGGGCATCTTTATTTTTCCACCACAAGAAGAAAAACCTAAACTAAAACTCAAAATAACCCAGATGTGGGTGCTTCCTCTAGCGTAGGATAGTATAATAACATATAGGGAATGGATGGGGGTGAAAATAATTTAATATGTAATCTAGGGACCTGAAGCATGCTTAAAAATAAAATTCAACAAGGAAAATACAAGGCACAATGTTAAGGGAGCTCCTAATCTTGAACTGGGGAGTTACCTCATAATGAAGAGATATAGGGGAATGTAGGAAATGTAGGGAAAGATATATATATCTCAGGGGAAATGTTTTTTGTTCTAATAACTTGTGGTTATTAATAAGAAGCCCCTTTTATTTTACACCTTACAAAATGCTATCCTCACAATGCCTCTATAAGATGAGTAGTACACATATTCACTTTCCCATTCTATCAATCAGGAAGTTAAGATTCATGGAGGTTGACTTTGCTTATGGTTTCATTACTTAGTAAATAGTGGAGCCAAAATCCAAATGAAAGTGTTCTGATGACAACACCATAGTGGTTTACAATAAACACTTTTCTGTTGAGGACTTATCTGTTGAGGAGAAGGGCACACACATTTTATCCAGCTCTGTCTTAAGTGCTTTATGAACATTTCATTTGATCCTCACAATAACCCTATGGTGTAAGTGCTATTATTATGCCCATTTTACAGCTTAAAAAACTGAGCTAGACAGAGGTTAAATTACTTGCCCAGAGACAGTATAGTAAGTGTCTGAGGACAGATTGGAACTTAGATCATCCTGATTCCAGGATTAGTGCTCAAGATAGTAGGAGGAAAAGTAATTAGTGGATATTCAGTCTAAGGTGTACTAGAAAATGTTCTAATATCCCAGAACAGGGGTCAAAATAAATGACCTCTAATATTCTCTCCAGCTTGTCAATTGAAGGTTTATGATTCTAGAATATCTTGAGAAATATAAACAAGATAATACTGACTAGCAACTTAACCCTTTCTCTCTCTGGTTAGAGAATAGAACTCTTACTGTTCTTTCCCATCTATAAATATTATCATTTTCTATGCCTTCAGAAGGCAATAAAGTGGCTTAAATAATGAGGTGATGTTTACAAAGTGCTTAGAGATCCTGAAAAGAGGCTTGAGGACAGTCCAAAGTGTATCTGGGACTTGCCCTGAGATTAAGAGCAGTCAGTCAATCCCCTCTCTCCTGTTTCCATGGAGATGTTCTTAAACAAGTACTATTTAACTAAGTGCTCACAAAGATGGCAGATGTCCTGATTCCCAAGCCCAAATACCGTGAAATCTATATCTATGTGGGGAACTCTATCTGTCAGAGGGCAGAATTTGCTTCAAAGATCCCTCGGCATAAACCTTGAGTACTATTCATTTCATTTATTTTCCTTCCTCCCTCACCAACCTGGTGAGAAGACAGCACTCAGATGATGAGCTAGTTCACATTGCCTTAAAAAGAAGAACTGGGCCATCTTTGGGGCCATCTTTTCTTAAGTAGCCTTGGCTGATCATGTTACTTATGGAAGGCTTGTAGATAAAAACAAAAACAAAAACATGGGGTGAAAGTCAGCCTGCTTACAGTGGCTTCCTGCCCAAGGGCAGTTTACAAAGATTATGTTACATAAAGATATTGTTCAGGTACGACTCCCAAAGAACAGCAAGTTGGAGAATTGACACCCTGAAATTCACCCTCTTAATAGTTTTACATACATTTTGGGAATTAAAAAGAGTACATTCCATATGGCTCCCATGAAACTATCTTATTGATCATCTCAAGCACTCCATTTAGGGAAGAAGTTAAAACCTTTGTAGAAAAGAAACTGTCCCTCACTACCACTGACTCTTTTCATTCAGTCAGCTAGATAGAACAGTACATAGAGTTTAGCTGTGAAGTCAAGAAGACTTGAGTTTTAATTCTAATTCAAATACTTACTAGTACTCCAGACAAATCTCTTAACCTTTCCTTCATTTTGTCTGTAAAATAGGTAAAATAGTAATGCATTATTCCCATGGTAGTCATGAAGACCAAATGAGCTAGTATATGTAAAGTATTGTGTATATGCAATTATTATTATTATCATTCCATTTCTACTCTCCTAGCTCATTCTGGAATTAATTTGCATCTCCTGGAACATATCACATGCCTTTAAGATTTCAGAAACATCTCATTTGATAAGGATGAGTAAGGGACAAAGAGAAAAGTGATATTGTATTTTTGCCTATCTCAACTTCATAATAAAATGTAATAGCACCCACTCTTCTACCCCTCCAACTTAGTAAGATACAAATTACTTAGAAATTCAGTGTATGAGAGTTTATGTGTATGTGTGTGTGTGTAAGTGTGTGTGTGTGTGAAAGAGAGTGAGAGAAAGAGAGACAGAGACAGAGAGTAAGAGAGAGAGAAAGAGAGAGAGAGAGAGTGCTTCCTTGCTTTTGTGACTCTAGAGAAAGGACTGAATCTCGATGATTTTCCTAAAAATCCCTTATTAAACTGCTAATCCCAGTTCTGCCACTTACTGCTATTAATTTAGAAATCCATCTGAACTGTTAATATGGAAGAAACCCTAGGTCCAAAAGGGGGACCTAGAATGAACTAGAATTTGACCATCGTTTACACAGATTATAACTGCCTATATTGCCTGAGAAAAAAACTTACACCCTGAAGTAGTGAAACAGTGTTCACATCTATTTGAAAGGGATTGGCAAATAATGAGGTATTATACTCTTCAGGCAGAAGAAGGCAAGGATTTGGGAAGAAACACAGTAATTGGACAAATTCTAGAGAGGAATGAGTCAAGTAGCTCCAATCCCAAGAGAAAGGAGATATCAAAGAAACAGAAAGTGTGAGGAATTCCAGGTGCCAGAGCTGTGGCCCTTTGATACACAAATCTGAAGACTTTTTCTTTGCTTTTTGCTAAGGCAATTGGATTAAATGACTTGCCCAGGGTCACATAGCTAGGAAGTATTAAATGTCTGAGGATAGATTTGAACTCAGGTCCTCCTAAGAAGTCTTGACAGTTCAAGCCTTGGGCACAAACAATGAGAAAAAAAGGATATCACCAAAAAAACATAAAAACAAAATGTGTCTGACAGCCCCATAACTAAAAGTTAGGGGAGTCTCTTAAGGTAAGAATGTCTGGAAGGTTCTTAAGTCATCAAAAAACTCAGATTCTGCTTCAAAACTGGTATAAACTTAATTGGTTTCAAGGTTGCTGGTTTTCTGCATGTCCAGCTGGGTATACTCTCAGTCACTGCAAAGGATTGTTGGTATTTCAAACAGCCTTATTTCTTAGCTAGTACAGGCAGTCCTCATATAGCTCTTCCCAGTTACCTGGATAATTAGGAGGCTTAAGCAAATCAAGGTAGTTAGCATATCTATTTTCACACTACCTATGATAACTTGAGCAAATTGCTTCATCTCTCTAGCCTGCTTCTTCATGTGGAAAATTAGGGCATTGGACTAAATGGCTACAGTGAGCTCTTCCAAGTCTAGATCTATAAGCATCTATGATCTTATAGTAATAAGTCAAATTTTTCTTGCTTTCTTTAGAATGGAACAGATTCTGTGCCCTTCCAAGTGTAATAAAAAGGAAAAGATTATAGCTAGAATTCATAATAATAATAATAATAGCTAAGATTTAAATAGTGCTTACTATATAATTAGTACAGTATTTTATATTCAGTGTCTTATTTGATCTTCACAATCCTGGAAGTAGGTGTTACCATTAAACAATTTCACTTTACAGATGATAAAACTGAGGCAAACAAAATGGGATTTGCCCAGAGATACATGCTTAGTGAGTTGTGATACTTCCATATTAATTTCAGATGTTAAGGTCCTGACTGAAAGCAGAACCTCCCAGAGAAATCAGCTACAGAAGGAAAAACCTGTGACTACTTTACCAGAAACATATCTCTTCCCCTGGGATTATAGAATGATCTCTGCCCAGGCCTCACAACAAACCTGACTTCAATGATAAGATGCCTAAGTTAATGGAGATCATTGAGCCATTAGAAATCATGTAGACCAGTGGTTCTCAAACTTTGTTTTCAGTATCTTTATCCTATTAAAAATTATTGAGCATCTCTCCAAAGTGTTTTTGTTTATCTGGATTATATTTATAGACATTTACCATATTGGAAATAAAAACTATTTTTGAATTTGTAGACCTTCTAAAAGGGTTTCAGAGATCCCTAGGATTCTCTAGACCATACTGTGAGAATTACTGATGTAGACTAAGCTCTTTAATTTACAGATGAGGAAACTGAGGCCCAGGGAAGAGACTTGCCCAAGACCACATAGATATTATGATTATTTGAACCAATGTCCCTTTGATCTCATAGATAATCTTCTTTTCATGTGGAGTGGGGATTGGGGTGTCTCTATAAGGAGCTGCTTCAGGGAGAGCAGAAAGTCTAAAAAAAAACCTACTAAATAGGGAGCAGGATGGTGTAATGGAAAGTACAGTGGAGCAGGAATTGGGAGATTCAGGTTCTAGTCCTGACTGTCACTAATTCAAATAGATACAGATATATAAACATATATACATATATAATATAGATGCATAGATGAGACAGATAGATAAATGATGGACATAGACAGGCAGATAAATAGACATAGATAATAGATTAGATATAGATGCGAGAGGGACAGAGAGATTATAAATACTTGATCCTAAGTAACTAGGACTGGTTCTGTAATTTAATTCTTATGAGGAACACCCAGAGGCGGAAATTTTCTCTACCAATGAAGATTATCACCTTCTCTATAAATTAAGTTTTAAAACCTAGATAATTTAATTGACTTACCCAGTTTCATAGAGCCAGCATATATAAGAAAGGAGACTGGAATCCATGTTTATTAATCTCCTCCATGTTGCCTCTAACTTGTGTGTGTGCACATACATATATATATATATATATATATATATATATATATATATGTACATCTATGTGTTTTTGTATAGTGATATAATGCACAAATTATAGACTTATATGAACCATATTTAAAAAGATATTGTTACCTATATTCAGTATTGCCTATCTGGTTTTGTCTGTCTCTAGCAATGATTGATGCTACTGATAACCAACCAAAATACTTTAACAACCCTTTCCCTGAATACAGGGCTGGAGGAGCCAAAAGTCATTACAGAAGATATAGTGAAAGGGTGCCAAAACTATTTCTCTACCTCCAAAATATTTCCCCAAACTCGGGATCACAATGTCTGAAATTCCATCATTAGAGAGTCATTTCTTTGGTCTTCATTTCTAAAAACCAAACACTCTTGAGAAGAATTAAAAATGAATAATTTATACCTTGGTATGAATTACTTGATTAGGTTGCTTTTCTGTCTAACAAGAACTACCTGGGGGATTCTTTTTTAAGTCAAAGGACCTAGGCTTATCATACCCACTGTGTACCTTGGGAAAAGAATATAATTATTCTCTTTGATCCTCATTTTCCTCATTTGTAAAATGTCAACAATAAATAATATCTGTCCTAACAACCTCACAGGCTTGTGATGAGATTCAGGTAAGAAACTGTAATAGAAAGCATTTTGTAGACCACAAAGTACCAAATAAAGGCAAGTTATTGTTGTCTAATTATAATTTTCCATCAGAATGATTCCTGGCATCAGTTTTGCTGCCAATCTCTACAGCAATGTGTGGCCAGGCATCTAGTACTTTCTGTACCTACCACGACCAGTATGGATAGCCAAGACATTTCCTGACTGTAATTTATCAGCAAGTTAGGCATAGCTTCTTTGCCCTTGCCCTGAAATTGAACCATACTCGGTGCCAGGAAACGTAATTGGACTACTATGAGAACCTGATTGTAATTCCTATTTCTGTATCTTGAGATTTTAAATGTAGCAGGTGTCTTTTAATTGTTGGATAGTAAGTGATCCTTTGAAGGTATGCTTTGTTATTTGTCCCCTTATGTCTGTGATGCATGCAAAAAGTTGACCAGGTGAGAAACAGAATTATGTTGCCAAGGTGAGAATGAGTCAACATCAGGCACTCTCCCTTTCACACACTCTGACCCCAGGATTTTGCCTGCCAGCCACAGGAGGGAAAAATTAAAGCTCTGACTAGGATGCCCAGAGGATGATGGGACCTAATAGGTGAGATGTAAATGTGATTTAGGGGAACCTGACTTCTCCATCAATCATCTGGCTTGGCTCCTGGCTTATTGACAAAGTGGTCTTGATGTTTATAACCTATTTCTTGGCAAATATTATATTTCCTTTGCTCTGTAAAACTGCACTAGCCTCTGTGGGCCTCCACTTATTTTGATAAGTCATTTCTCTAGGTGGAAAAGGGCCAAGTTCCCTCAGGCAAGGCAAACAATTGTGATAGATATACTGTAGGTATTATAGCAGAACTATTCTTTCAGGCCCTATTTCTTTGTTAATTGTTCTGCTCACATGTTTCGTTTGGAGAAAGACAGCTAATCAGAATAGACAGAAAGATAGATACATAGAGAAAAAAAAGGTGGAGAGCAAGACAGACAGACATTCAGACATAGACCAAAATACAGAGAGAGAGAGAGAGAGAGAGAGAGAGAGAGAGAGAGAGAGAGAGAGAGAGATGGGGCTCATCAAACTACGTCTCCAAGTAAGAAATAATGTAGTCCAATAACTAAGTGCTCACCAGAGGAAGCAAAGATTTTATTCAAGTTATTCAAGTGCTGTTTATCAATTACTTTGTCATTACAGCAGTATCTTGGTGTAAGAGAAAGAATCCTAAATTTGGATTTCAAGGACCTCAATATAAAATTTAGCTTGGCCCATTACTAATTATGGAATCTTAGGCAAATCATTTATTTTTGGGTTTATTAGATGAAGTCATACTAAGTGTTCTTGTGATCTTTTCAGCTTAAATCTCCGATTCTCTGAAACTCACAAAAGCACTCTACACAAATGCCTAGATGAGGCACTTCATTTTACTCTCAAGGGGAGTATTTTATACACCCTTATTCCCTCTGACCCAATGAAAACATTTCAAACTAAAGATTTTTACTTATATCTTTTGTTTTTATATTGCTCAGATTTCCCCTATTCCAAAAGGCTATCTTTTGTAATGAAGTTTTAAGGAGGAAAAAATCAGCAAAATCAACCAATGCATTTTTAAAGAAAATCTGGCATTATATGCAATGTTCTACCTGTGGGAAATTCTACTTCTTTCAAAGAAGTTGAAGAGAATATCTTCTCATATCGCTTCTTTGGAGCCATCCTAGTTCTTTATTTAATTTCACAACATTAAGTTTCCATTTTTGTTTCTTTTGACTTAATTATTACAGACATTGTGTATCTTGTTTTCTTTGTTCTTCTTCCTTTCACTTTGTATCAAATCATATATGTCTTTCCATGCTTCTCTGTATTCATCATATTTTTACAGAAAAATAACATCTGGTTAGCTTCAGTCATCACAACCATTCCCCAGTCGATAAATATCTACTTTGTTTCCAGTTCTTCGCTATTACAAAAAGTGCTACTATAACTATTTTGTTGTATATGGAGCCTTTCTTTTTTGTCATTAACCTCCTTGAGGACTAAGCATATTAAAGACATTTCTATGTCAAAGGGTACATACATTCATAATTCCTAATTGTCTTCCAAAATATTTATACCAATTCATAGCTCCACCAGCAGTATATTAGTATGCCTGTCTTTCCATAACTTTTTCAACATTGACTAGTACCATCTTTACCATCGTGTTGAGTGTGAGATGAAACTTCAGTATCGTTTTAATATCTCTTTTTTTTTAGGGATAGCTAAGTGGTTCAACAGATATTAAACTGGCCCTGGAGTAAGGAGGCCTGTGTTCGAATGCAGCCTTAGATACTTACTGGCCATGTAACCCAGGAAAATCACTTAGCTCTGCTTGTATTTTTTTTTAAATCCATTTTTCTTATTAGTGATTTAAAGCATTTTAATATAATTATTATTAGTTTGCAAATTCTATTTTATTTAATCACTTATCTATTGAAGAATGCATTTTAGTCAGTTGACAACATATCTTGTCTTACTATGTTTTTGTTAGATGTCTACATATCTTGCATATGAAACCTTTATTGAAGATATTTGTTATAAAGATCCCCTCCAATTTACTAGCTCCCTTCTTATCTTAGTGTAAAAGCTTCTCAATTTCACATCATCAGAATTATACATTTTATCTTCTATCCCTTGTTTGGATAAGAGTTCATACTCTATACAAATTGTGAAAGATACATGATCTGCTTTGCTTCAATTTTTTTTTTATATAGTATGATCTTTAATATTCAGGTCATGAGCCCATTCTAAATTTATTGTTGGGAGGAGAACTGTTTGGTTCTGCAAATATGTATTATATCTAGGATATACTACAACATATTTAACATATATAGGACTGCTTGCCATTTTGGGGGGGGTGGAGGGAGGGAGGGGAAAAAACGAAACATAAGCGAGTGCAAGGGATAATGTTGTAAAAAATTACCCTGGCATGGATTCTGTCAATACAAAGTTATTATTAAATAAAATAAAATTAAAAAAATAAAAAATAAATAAATAAATTTATTGTTGGGTATGATGTAAAATGATCCCAATAGCAACAATAATAATAATAATACAATAACAAAAACAATAATAACTAGCATTTATAATGTGTTTACTATGTGCCAGTCACTGTGCTAAGCACAAATTTTTTTTATTTGATTTTTACAGCAATCCTACAAGTAAGAGCTGCTATTTTCTCCATTTTATAGCTGAGAAAACGGAGGCAAACAGAGATCAAGTAATTTGCCCATGGCCACACAGTTAGCAAGTAGCTGAGGCTATATTTGAATTCAAGTCTTCTTGATTTGAAACTGTATTCCCTGGGCCACCTAGCTGCTAACAATTAAAACTCCCTATTACCTTCCCTCATCTCAAGTACTATATCCATTCCAGCTCCTCGATTCTCCTCAATCTCTTTATTCTTCAGACTTGCTTAAGGGATGGCTCAAAGAAATCATTGTTGCCAGGAACATAAGTTTCACAGTTTTTTTCTGGTTCTCAATTCCATACTGGGGCTATTCTCACTGATGTTATGTTTGGGTCAAATCGCAGATCCAATTTCTTCTCCTCTCCCCTCTTCTCTCACATATAAAATATAATTTTGTAAGATGAGGCAAAGGATTTGAATGAACATAGAGTTTTTGTAGAGGCTGTTTAGACCATGTCTTTATGAAACTGTGAATGGTTTTTTAATTGAGAGTATGTCTCATTATCCAAAAACTCAATATATGAAATATGCAACCCCAAATTTATGCCTCAAGAAGCATTTCTCAGTATCCCAAAGCAATGACTGACTGAACTTGTCTCTCCATTGTTTCATTCACAGTGGTGTGTGTTTCATTACAGATGCTCCCCATTACTTCACGCAATATTCCATTTTTAATTGCGACCTTCACCAGTGTTTCTTTGTCCCTGTACCCAATTTTTTTTTAAGCCAGCAGCTTCCAGGAAATGTTAGGAAGTCTGGTCCAAGCAACTTAATAGACTTGCATGCCATCCTGTTGTTGAATAGTGGGGAGGGAGTTTACAGAAACAGAGTGACATCTCAGCTCACCATGTTCTAAGCAATTAAATGGACCCATTGTGCTCCAAAATGACCTTTAAAATGTTGTCAAAAAACTTGTAATTTTCTTCTTAATGTATAGTTGTGTAAGGTGTACTAAATTAATAAATTCAGTATGATATAAGCTCCTTGAAAAAAATATAAGTTCCTTGAGAGCAGAAACTGTTTTAGACTTTTTTTTTTTAATCCCTACCACTAGTACAGGCCCTGATACAAAAAATAGGATAAAAATATTTTTCAAAATACAGGAAGTCATATAGTAGGTATCAGGAAAAAAAAAAAAAAACATTGGATTTGGAAGTAGGATACCTGATTCAAATCCTGCCTGTATTTGCAGTATGATTTAGGGCAAAATACTTTGTCATTGAGTTGATAAACATTTAAGTGCTTCTTACTGTGTGGCAGACACTGTGCTAAGGGCTAGGAATACAAAGAAAGGCAAAAAGGCAGTTCCTAACCTTAAAGAGATTTTGGTCCAATGGGTTAAATGACATGAAAACAACTTTGTATAAACACTCCATATGTGGAATAAATGGAAAATAATCAAGAGGAAAAGCACTAGAAGAGAAAGTAGAAAGGTCTTCTTGCAGAAACTAACATTTTTAGCTGGGACTTGAAGAAAAACAGGAGGTGGAGTCGAAGAGGAGAAGTATTTCAGGCAAGGGGGACAACCAGAGAAAATGCTTGGATTTGGGAGATGTATTGTCTTGTTCAGGGAATAGTAAAGAGACTGTTATGATCACTGGATCATACAGTATGTGGAGGGATAGACATGAAGATATGAAAGGCAAGGGAGAGCCAGGTTATAAAGAGTTTTGAAAACCAAAAAAGACATTTTTGTAATTGATCCTGGAGGTAATAGGGAGCTACTGGAGTTTAAAGAGGTAAGGAAGCCAGAGGGTAGCTAGATGATGCCATAGTGCACACAGCATCAGGACTGGAGTAAGAAAGAGTCATCTCCCTGAGTTCAAATGTGGCCTCAGACACTTAGTAACTGAGTGACCCAGCACAAGTCACTTAACCATTTGCCTTGATTTCCTCATCTATAAAATGCATTGAAGAAAGAAATAGCAAAGCACTCCAATATGTTTGCCAAGAAAATCTCAAATGGGGTCATGATGAGTCAGACATGACTAAACAACAACAAAAACAATATAGTCAAACCTTTAAGAAGATCATTTTGACAGTTGAGTGGGAGATGGGCTGGAACAGGACTAGTGCCCCTCACACACATACATACACATTTATTTTACCAATAACTTTATAAGAATACATTCATTCTATAAGATTTGTTTGCTTGCAAGAAGTGTTAATGCTATTACTATGTGCATATCTGGAGCAGATTATTTTTAATAAAAATGTGTGCCTCTTGGTACAAAGAACTCTGAACAAATATGTTGAAATACCTCTCTTCCAGTAAATGTGCCACATTCTGTTTTCAAAGCTCTGAAGAAGTTATATTGTACCCTTGCAATAATACAAACTGGTTTTTTAGGGTGGGGGGAAGAGGATCACAGAATGGAGCAGGCCAATGTGGAAGTATCTATAGTGAGTCTGCTCAAAGGACATCATGTCTAGATGATATTAGAAGCTATCAAAGGGATGAGGTTAAGGAGCTGAGCAGTGAAGACAAGGTGATTCCAGACCTCTGGGTACTGGTGCTTTTAGTTGGAAGATCATTATTACAATATTCAGGCTGTTAAGGTTGTGGGGCAAGCATTTAAATCCCATCTCTGACACATATTCTTTTTATTCTTTTGTTTTTGGTGCTGAATTTCATTTGTTTTATATTTATATATGTATAATGTATATTTATATTTGTCTGTTTATATTTATTTGTTTGGTTTTAGCATTCTTTTTTAAACTTTGAATTCAAATTCTCTCCCTGTAGCCTTTCCCCCAGCTTTGGAGAAGGTACACAATATGATATCAATTAGACATGTGAAGTCATTCAAAACATATTTCCATATAGCCATTTTACCAAAAAAAAAAAGCAACAAAATAAAGTTTAAAAAAAGGATGCTCCAATCTCTACTCAGAATTCATCAGTTCTCTCTCTAAAGGTGAATAGTATTTTTCATCATTAGTCTGGGATCTGTTACATGCATTCTTTGTGTTATCTTAAGCAAGTAATTAAAAATCTCCTAGGCCTGTTGCCTGGTCTGTAAAACTGGGAGTTGTACTAGATGACTTCTGATGTTTCTTCCAGCTTTAGACGGTATAGTAGATAGAGTACTATGACTGGAGACTTGAGTTTGGTTCTAGCCTCAGACACTTAGTTGTAAATCATCTTGGGCAAATACCTTAAGTCAACCTCAGTATCTTCATCAACTAAGTGGGGATAAAATAGTACCTATATGGGTGGATCAAAGAAGTATATATGTATATATATATATATATATATATGTACATATACATATATATATATATACATACACACACACACTTATATACTACATATATATGTAGTTTTGTGAACCTAAGACACTATTTAAATACTGTTATTCCCAGAGATAGATGTGCCACTGCCTCATTTTTCTATGGGAGTGGAACTGGAAACACTTATCAGGTCAATGGTATAAAATAATGTTTTTCAAGTGGAAAAGTTCCCAAGACAAACTGTCATCTCATGGAGGCCTACTGCTTCCCTATCAGGGTACATTTTCTCCCTGAATCATTGATTTGGATAGTTCCTTTATCTCCTTTCTCACCTTTGGCATCTTCTTAGACTTGGTGACCTTATGAACTCTGGCTGGTTCCCTCACAGAAATCAGCCTGCATTGAGTCTACCACTTGGAACATGCCCTCTTCCTGAGGAAGAGTCTTTCCCTGGGGCCCTTTCATCACCACCAAGCATGAGTTCTATTCTTCTGGAATGAGAGATTGAACGAAATCAATTTGACCTGCTATTTCCATCAGTTAAGGCTATACTAACTACTATATTATTACTATCACCACTAACGCTTCCACTACTATCACTACCAATACCATCACCACCACCATCACTGCTTTTACTACTATCACTACCAGGCATGATCTCCATCCTCCCCCAGGAGTCAAGGACTGAACAAAATTAAATTGACTAGCTGTTTTTGTAAGTGCTATACTACTACTACTATACCTATACCACCACCACTATTACTACAACTACAACTACTATTATTATTAAAAATAACAACAGTAATAATACAAGTAGTCTTAATGTTTGCAAAGTACTTTACAAATATCTCATTTTATCTTTTCTACAATTCCTGGGAAATAGGTGCTATTATTATCATTCCCATTTAACAGAGGAGAAAACTGAGGCTGAGAGCTCAAGTGATTTGCCCAAAGTTACACAGTTATAAGCGGGTTTAGATTTAAACTCAGGTCTTCCTTCTGCCAGATATAGCATTCTATTCCTTGTGCCACCTCTCTTTTATCTGTTGCCTTAGACTGGTGTCAGCCCTTGGTCCTTAATTTATGCAATTATAAGTAACAGTAGAAAGAGTTCTGAGATTTTATAAGCATCTGGCTTTGAATCCTGTCAATGTCCAATGCTGTCTGCAATTAGTGGGATTTTGGATAATTAACTTTCACACCCCAGATCCCAGTTTCTTCAACTGTAAAATAAGGGGCAGTTAGGTGGTGCAATGAATAGAGCACCAAATTTGAAATCATCTTTCTAAGTTCAAAGCTGGTCCCAGACAATTACTAGCCATGTGATCTTAGATGTTATTTAATTCTATTTGCCTCAGTTTCATCATCTATAAAATGAGCAGAAAGAGAACATGGGGTACTACTTCAAAGTCTGTCAAGAAAACTCCAAAATGGGGTCATGAAGAGTGAGATATGACTGAATAACAACAAAATAAAATGAGGGATTTAGATTAAATTACCTTTAAAGTTTCTAAATTTATAAACTTTTGGGTCACTCATAAATTGTAGCTAAATCAACATCCTATGTTCACAAAAGCATAGCTAAAGCAAGTATTTATACTTCCACTGAAACTATTACATATAAAGTAATTTTTTCCTAAGTGAAGCTTTATAAATTTAACCAAACACTCTTTGGGAACCATGTACTACTTTAATTGTGCTTATAATATAATTAGAAAGTCCAAGGGATAAGAATTGATTCCCCACTTTGGCCACTTCACTTCACATGGAGAATTATTTTGTTCTGCTCTCCCAAACCATGCTTCCTAAATCAAATTAAGCATATTACAGGTGCCTATTCTCTCAAGGAAGACTAGGGCAGAGAATGTAATAGCTCAGAATAGACACCTTACTTTTCTCCCTACTGCAGGAGAGTCAGTCTCTACCATAAACCCATAGTGGGCATATTATCATCAGTTGCCTAACCAGCCCATCACCTAAAATTTTAGTTCATGAATCTGTTACTGATTTACTTCTCTGACATAAGAACGATTTTTGGCTAAAATTGAGTCTTTCTTTCTAATGCCAGGCCATTCAGAATAGTCTTTCCTGTCCACAGGAGAAATCATAGTTTATTTATTTGTATTTTTCAATGAAACATTGCAAAGAACATTTTGTACCAAATTCATTGGACCCTAACATCCCACTTCCTCTGTGTGTTGTGTGATACTCCAGCTGTTCATTTTCTGTTATGATTAGAAAGAAATGTGCTTTCTTAAGATTGAGCTTTGGCCTATCCAATTCCTCTACCAAATTAAATGACCAAATGACCAAAATGACCAAAGTTGTTTAACAGTGAAGCTCTCCTTAGAAGAGAGGGATCATTTACAACCAAAGGTTGGGAAGCGCCACTAAGAAAGTCCTTATTGTAGCAGGAGAAAGATCTAATAAGGTCTCTGACACATAACTTGAGTTTTTTTTCATAAAGACCTGTCCATTAACAAGGAATTGGAAAGTGAAGAGATGCCCATTAATTGGGCAATGGCTGAATAAATTTTATTATATGATTGTGATAGAGCACTATTGTGTTATAAGAAATGACAAGCAGGATGCTCTCAGGAAAAACTTAGAAAGACTTATATGAACTGAAGCAAGATGAAATTAGCAGAACCAGGAAAACATTGTACATAGCAACAATAATATTGTATGATGTCAATGATGACGGCATTTCTTGAGGACTTTTTGCCTTTTATTTTTTTGCAACATGGCCAATAGGGAAATATATTTTACACAACTTCATGTGTATAATTGATAGCATATTGCTTGCCTTTTCAATAGATAAAGGAAATGCAAGAGTGAAAGAATTTAGAAATTTTAAAATTTTAAAAAAGAAATAAATATCAAGTGTTTTTAATTTTTAAAATACTAACAGAGAGAAAAACCTACTCATGTAGGCTGAATTAATTTTTCTTTTCAGGATACATTTTTGATACTTGATTGGCTCAGAGAACTAAGATCAAAATTACTGATATAGCTACCTTGTGGCCTAAGTTGAAAAGCCAATGAACAGAAATTAGTTAATAAATGTTTTTTGATTAACCAACTATTGAGGAGTCAGGAGCTTCTCCCTCAAATTTTTCACCATTTCTCCAAAATACCAAATGTAGAAGCAGGAAAACTTGGTGCTATTGCTTAGTCATATTCTATTCTTCATAACCCCATTTGTTGTTTTCTTGGCAAAGAAGCTAGATTGGTTTGCCATTTCCTTTTTACAGATGAGGAAACTGAGGTAAATAGAGTTAAATTATTTGCCTGGGGGTTAACACAAATTGCAAGTATCTGAGGCCATATTGAACTCAGGTCTTGCTTATTCCAAGCCCAGCTCTCTAGTTGCCAGTGACCAGGACTTAATAAGTGCTTATTGACTGACTAATTGATGAAAAGTCCTGTGGTTTAACACCAGTCCTCCATAATGTCAAATGCGGAGGCAGGAAAGCTGCCCACAATGTAATCAATGCTATATCCTTGTTTAATATGCTTTTCATGTTATTGTTTAATAAGTGACCTTTTATTAACTATTATACAGTATATGAATCTACAATTTCATTCCAGTTCACTGAATTGGCTTGAGTTAGAGCTGGCCACAGTACCCATCACGATTAGCCTTCTATCTGGAAACTGAGTGGATGCCCATCAATTGGAGAATGGCTGAATAAATTGTGGTATATGAATATTATAGAATATTATTGTATGGTAAGAAATGACCAACAGGATGATTTCAAAAAGGCCTGGAGAGACTTACACTAACTTATGCTGAGTGAAATGAGCAGGACCAGGAGATCATTATATACTTCAACAACAGTACTATATGATGATCAATTCTGATGGACCTGGTCATCTTCAGCAATGAGGTGAACCAAATCAGTTCCAATGGAGCAGTAATGAATTGAACCAGCTACACCCAGCGAAAGAACTCTGGGAGATGACTAAGAGCCATTACATTGAATTCCCAATCCCTATATTTTTGCCTGCCCGAATTTTTTTTTTTTTTAATTTCCTTCACAGGCTAATTGTACGACATTTCAGAATCCGATTCTTTTTGTACAGCAAAATAATGGTTTGGGCATGTATACTTATTTTGTATTTAATTTATACTTTAATATATTTAACATGTATTGGTCATCCTGCCATCTAGGGGAGGGGGTGGGGGGAAGGAGGGGAAAATTGGAACAAAAGGTTTGGCAATTGTCAATGCTGTAAAATTACCCATACATATAACTTGTAAATAAAAAGCTATTTTAAAAAATTAGCCTTCTAGATAGTTCTTTTGCATTAGCAATTTTCTTGAGTTGCTAATACTTAACTTTGAGACTTCTTAGAAAGAGAAAAGGAAGAAGGTAAAAGATAACCAAGAACAGAAATCCTACACTGTACTTAGAGGCTTCTACCGAGGAGACAAAAGGCCTGCCTTGGACTGAAATTGAGAATTTTGTATGATGCAGTCTGAAACTTCTTTCATCACAGAGTAAGCAAAGTACACAATTTAAATGCATCTGCTGAAAGAGGGGCTAGAAGCATTAAAAAGGTTCAGCGTTGGTTAAGGGAAATATGGAGGACTATACAGAGAAGTTAGAGGCTGCAGATGGGTTCTAGACCAAAATCAAGAGCTAATACAAGGGTTAAACAAAACTTGAGTAGCAAGAAAGGAGATATGATCTAGGGACCTGCCTGAAAAGTTAAATAAATGGTTCAACAGAGTAGTCTATGTTCTGTTGTGACTTTCCCACAATTTTCCAAATTCAGATTCTTGCTGGTCTATGCATACCTTAAATGCTAACTATTTGATGCCAGCTGTGCCTTCAAGGTCCTCCTAAATTAGTTGCAACTGGAAGTCAGGAGAATTTACGCAATAGTTACAACATTACAAACACAAACATCTTTGAAAACTTAAGAATTTTCATCAACACGATGACCGATTAAGATTCCAGAGGACTGCTGAAGAAATATGCTACCTATGTAATGACAGAGAATTGATAGATTTAGTGCAAAATGAGACATCTAAGTTTTGGACATAGCCAATGTGGAATTGATTTTGCTCTGCTTTCCATGTTTGTTACAAGGAATTTGTTTTACTATTTTTTTTTCATTTTCTGTTGGAGTGAAGAAGAGAAAAAAATAGATTTTGATTAATTGAAAAAATATATAAATAAGACAGATAAATATTTAAATAAGTGAAAAATGAATGAATAAGTAAATGAATTAATGAATAAATACATTAGTTGCAAGTAGGTAGCTTCTGCAGTGTTATTAATTATAATTTTGATTTCAACAAACTTTTATTAAGTACCAATTGTGAATTAAAACAAATTAAAGTTAAAAAAGCAGTTCTTCCCCTAAAGGAGCTTACAATCTACTGGGGGATAGGTACAACATGCAAACAGATAAATAAATACAAGATAATTTGAGGAGAGAGACAGACAGAGAGAGAGAGAGAGAGAGTATGAACAACTGAGGAAGGAGAAATCAGTAAAGTGTTCTCATATAAGGTAGAGGTAGAAAGCAAATTTTTCAGTAATGAGACACGTGATTGGAAGTTCGCATGTGCAGGCTACATAAATTTAATGATATAGTTAATTAAATTCCATTTCAATTATAATTACTAATTGATCCAGGCCTGCTAGCATGATGCCTGGCACTTATACAATTGCAGCAGCAGGCAGGTTTCTATTAGTTAATGTGTTCTAGCTAATTAGGTAAAAAATTTGGGCCAAAGATCTTAAGTGGTCCAAACCCCAGAACTTAGTGGATTGTACTGGCCCATGCATCATACTTTGGGTGCTCGGGCTCTTAGGAAATCATTGTTTCCAAAACATCAGTGGCTGCCTTCCCTCTTTATTTTTCTTAGAATGATAACTTATATTTATGTAATGGTTTAGAAAGTGCTTTCTATATGCTAAAACTGTAAGGTAGGTAGTGCAAATGCTATTATCACACCTATTTGCAGATGAGAAAATTAAGGCTTTAAAAGATTAAGTAATGGTTCTAAACTAGAACTAAAAAGTGTTAAGAGTTGTGGCACAAACTAAGGTTTTCTGTCAACAAGTCCAGAATGTTTCATTCCCTGACTATACCGCCTGCTTTCTGCGTGATAGACATAGAGCTCAGATAATATCAGCATCCTAATAATGCTTCTGGTAATTCCCAATTCCAGACACAAGGGAACCAGATAGGAGAAGGCTAGGTCATGATGATCTGCCCAGGTCTCTCCCAAAGCTGATATTATGTCCTTCTAGAATAATTGAATAGCCATTCCATTACTGGAGGAGGTCAATAACTAAACAGGGAATGAGTAAGTTACATTTTGAGGTCCTATTTTAGATTTCTTTCCCAGTGTAGACTAATGGCACATATCATGACCTATAACCACAATAATCTTATATAAGTGAGCTGTGAGACATTCAGTGGTAGATGAAACATTATTCTCTCCTGCCATTGGTGTTTATTAAATGATCGCATTTACTACTATGCCATGTTTGCATCCCAACACAAATCACTGGCTTGCTTTGACCCTGACACCATCTTATAGGCTTAATAATAATAAATCTATGTCCTGAAATAGTTTCCACAGATTAGAGCAATCAATCAAAATTCAGGGAACCTTAGACCATTAATGTCATCAGCAATGATGCAGCACCCCAGGGATCCATCTAAAACAGCTATTATGTCTGAAAATATGCCTTAAGAACTTTAAGATAAAGGTAGTAAAGGGGGACAGGTACAAATTGCAATTCTATTTTTATCCATTGTCATGGGATGATTTTCTTGGCACTGCTTTAGGGGGTTTTGAAAAAGAGGAAGCTAAGGTGAAACCATGGTTTATTATTCAGATGCTGATTTAAACATAGCATTATGAGTTGCAAAGCATTTCCCATGAAAACATAGCCCCCAGATGATTAATATTAAAGAATCTGCTAGTGTTTGGAGTTAGGACAGCTTGTAGGCTATTCCTATAAGGAATGGTGAATTCTTTATCAGAATTTCCTGATGAACTAACTCAAGCACAATGACCTCATACCAACCTATCATCATTGCCAATATCCTCCCTGCTTATATATACTTCTGGTCACTCCTATCCCAAAGGGGTTGTCAGTTAAGAAGGATTTTGCCACATGACTTTTTCAGCTCCTTTCTCTGAGCAAGAGCCAGACATTAGATCCCTGAAGAAAATGAAGTGCCTACTCATAATGCTGGGGGGAAAAAAAGACTTCTTGACTGAATGATTGGCTGAAATGGAAAGAATCAGGAGGTCTTTGTTCTAGTCCATTCTCTTAAGAACTAGTTTGTGAGCTTGAGTGAACCAACTTCTCTGAGCAGTTCTAAGGGACTTGAAGAGAATAATTTATTGCCTGAATTCTGCAATATCAATGGCAGAGAAGTAGAATCAATATATATGTAAGGCAATCAAGAAAACATTGGTTCCTTAATTTCTGGTGCAAAAATTCAGATAGCAACTAATTTGTTTTAAGAAACTTTCTCTGATTAGGCCATTGCTCATCAATCTTTCACTTTGCTAGTCACCCACAGTGCTTACTAGCTGTATTACATATTTAGTATTTGATCATATATTGCCCTATTTCCCACCCATCTCTCACTATTTCATGGGTAGACAGATAGATAGATAGGTATGTGTGTATACACATACCTAAACATATATGTATATATAAATGTGTCTATATATGAATATGTGTATCCATATATATGCAAATATGCACTTATATGCATATATATAAAATGTGTATATATGTATATGTGTACACATATACATTTGTATATAAATATGTATATATGAATTGTGCATTTGTGCATGTATATATGAATATGTGTATATAAATATATATTGTAGATACATTTATATGTGTACTATATGTTTATATAAATATGTATGTGTGCATTGTGTGTGTATAGATGTGTGTATTATACATATAAATATGTGTGTACAGGTATGTTGTATAAATATATACATATACAAAACACTTATGTGTGTACTGTGCATGCATGTGTATGTATATAGGGAAGTTGCATATATGTAGCCCATTTGCATATATACATATTTGTATATGTGCATATAAACCTATTTCATATATATTTTGCACATTTGCACATATGCATATTTATATGTGTATACAAATACATGTGCATGCATATATGTATAAATGCATTTTGATTATATATTTAGCATATATATAAACATTTGTGAGTATGTGTGTACGTTTATCTGTGTATATACAAACACACCTGTTTATATATTTCACATATATTCACATGCATGCATATATATTTATGTGTATATACATGTACATATAAGCTATATAGATATAGCTATATCTTTTATGTACATTATTATATGCATTTTGTCTGCCTCATGAATGCCTTGAAGGCAGGAATTGTGTTTTTGTCTTTCTTTTTATCTCCTACAATTAGCACAGTGTCTCACAAATGCTTTTGCTATTGCTGTTGTTTAGTCATTTTCAATCATGTCCAATTGTGTGACCTCATTTGGGGTTTTCTTGGCAAAGATATTGAAAAAGTTTGCTATTCCCTTTTCCAGCTCATTTGACTGATAAGGAAACTGAGGCAAACAGGATTAAGTGACTTGCCCAGGATTTTACCACTAGTGTCTCTAGATGGATTTGAACTCAGGAAAAGGGGTCTTTTTGATCCTAGGCTTGTTATACTTATATGTATGTTTTTGCCCCTTACAGATACTAAGTGCTAAATAAATGTTTGCTCAATGACTGACTCTCTAAATCTATGTTAAATTGAAAGTTTAATGGGCTGCCTTCAAATAAGTAGGTTTCCCCCCGAAAAGGATCTTCAAGAAAAATCTGGATGACAATTTTTTGAGTATGAAGAAGAAATTCTTTTTCAAATATGGATTGAACTATGTGGCCACTAAGGTAACTTTCATATAACAATTATTATGTGCCAGGTGCTATGCTAAGTGATTAACAATTATTATATTTATGATCTTCACAGACCTCAGAAGTAGGTATTATTAATAATCCCCATTTTACAGATGAAGAAATTGAAGGAGAGAAATTGAAGATTATATGACTTGACCAGGGTCACATAGCTAATAAGCACCTGAGGCAAAATTTCAACTTGAGTCTTCTTGAGTCTAGGCCTAAAGTTCTCTCTATATTGTCTCCTCTCTGTTTGGCTGAGATCAGTTCTTCCTCTAAAACATTGCTATATGCTCTGCAATGCCATGCTTCTAGGACATACTTATAAAAAGCCAAAAAAAAAAATAGAATTTGAAACAATTTCTCTTTAGGTATCTAGGTGATACAGTATATAAAAGCGCTGAAATTTGAATCATCTCAAAATTTCCTAGCTGTGTGACACTGCGTCACTTAACAATCTTGTGCCTTTATTTCCTTGTCTGTAAAATGATGGGATTGTATTTAATGTCTGCTAAGTTCCTTTTTATTTCTAAATCTATGATCTCATGAATTGATTCCTGAGGCTGATTGTTGGCAACGTTAGAATGTGATATAATTATCCCACCCTGTGCTCTGTACAGATGCGGTAAAAGGCTGCTGACCCCATGGAGCATATTCCCCTTCTCCATCCCGTTGAGCTTCCGCCCATCATTTGTGTTGCAGATTGATAACTAGCAGAACTTATGGAAATTTTAATCAAAAGCACATGAAGATAAATCACCAGCCCTTCTCCTCCTCCCCCTTCACCATTATCTCAAATGGCCCTTGTGACCCATTGTATCCTTTATGCTTAATAGAAAGATTGATTTTAAGAGAATGGAGAGACAGGGAATTGTGACCTCTGCAATGTCAAATAATAGTATATGCCATTAGGTGCCAGGCCATCCCATTTAACTCATTTGCATTCATTGCCACTGCTGTTCTTTCTGAACAATATGGCTGTTAATGGAGATTGGGGCTGCAGGTGTTGGAGCTGTAAGCTGAAAAGAGAGCCTTTTATTTTAGTTTTAGTAGGAAAGTAAAACCAGTTCCTGTGATGGCCAAAGCTATTCAGCTAAGAATTCTACTCACTTGGCAGTCTATGGTTCTGCATGGTGACTGAAACCATAGCATTAGGCACATACCTGAATCGAAGTACTCACATTTTAGAATTGGGAAGGTAAGGAAGAGAATGGACATTTGGAATCGGTAACAAAATAGAGACTATTCCATTCAACAGGGTATCCATGGCTTCAGGGACATATTTTGGTTGTCACAGTCTTTTAATCTGGCAAAAAAGAGAGAATGATGGATCCCCATAGATGTTCCTTCCTCATCTTAAAAAAATCTCCTTAAAGAATATTATTAATGGTGACCCTGTTTTTCCCCACTATGAGACAATGACCCATTCAAGTCCCTACCCTTTAAGTGGCAGAAGTTGTCTCAGACAGGTGTCCAGTTACTTGTACATACTACTATTTAATAAATGTCAAAAATCGTTGAAACTAAATGTTTTGGAACTGTAATGATAAAAATAACATGTATTTAGTTAATTTGTGCTTATTTGTGCCAGGTGCTTTGTTAAGTGGTTAACAATTATCTTTTTTTGATCCTTACAACAATTCTCAGAAGTAGATGCTATTAACATCCTCATTTTATTTTTTTGTTTTTTTTAAATTCAATAGTATTTTATTTTTTCAATTACATGTAAAGATAGTTTTCAACATGTTTTTGTAAGATTATGAATTCCAATTTTTTTCTCCCACTTCCCTTCCTCCCTTCCTCCTCAAGGCAGCAAGCAATCTGATATAAATTATACATGTGCAAACATTTTAAATATGTTCCCATTTTAGTCACTTTGTTAAAGAAAAGTCAGAACAAAAGGGGAAAACTATGAGAAAAAAAAAGCAAATAACAAAAAAGGTGAAAATGGTGTGTTTTGATCTATATTCAGTCTACAAAGTTCTCTATGTGGATGCAGATTGCATTTTCCATCCAAGCCTATTGAAATTGTTTTGGAATGTTCCCAATTTATAAATGTGGAAATTGAGGTAGAGAGATTAAGTGACTTGTTCTAGTGTCAGGCTGGATTTGAACTCAATTTTTCTTGACTGGAAACCCACCACTAGATCCACTGCACCACTTGGTCCCAAAGAAGAAAAAAGAGAAGCCACCTCTCTGTTCCAAAGCTCAAGCATTGAAGGTATGAAATGCTACATCAATTAGACTTTTTTCAACAAGTTGATTAGTTTTGTTGAACTCTTTCCCACCCCATTTCCTCTTTTTAAAAATTCTTTGTTGCAAAGGATTAAACTTTGTGGGAGCTACAAAACATATCAATAAAATTATTTGAAAAGTTGTTGAATTGTCCTCTGAATGCAGATACTATCAGTGTAGCATTTCATTTGCCACCATTTACAACCTCTATTTCTTTGAATATCAATCAATTTGATTAAATAATCCTATCCAGGTCCTTCTTGCCACCATTACTGACTCATGGGTCATTGTCTTTTCTTTCTCAAGTAATTTGGTTCCTAGATTTGCAGTCATCTTTAAAATTTTTCATTTTATGGAATAAACAAGCATTTCCATAACATAGTAAAATAAAAAGATGATTGCACATGAAACTGAAAATCCATTATTTAAAACTTGTTATTCTTTTTAAATGTATAATAAAGTCATCATGTAAATTTATTTCCTTTCCCTCACCCCCCGCCCCATCATAGAAATGGCTATCATTTGACACAAATAGTGTATGTTTGTATGTATATATTTGTATAAATGTATGTATGTGTATATATAGATAAATATATTTAGGTAGGTATATATGTGTGTATATGCACACATATGTGTATATAGGTCTGTGTATGTGTTTTCTACATATTTCTATTTATCAATTCTTTCTCTGAATGCTATCCTTTTCACCAGACCAAACCCCTGCCCTCATTCTTGGTGGCTTCAGTATTTGTGTCGTTGACTTTTGAAATACACAATCTTCCAAGCTCATCAGGCATCCCTATTTCATCCATCCATGGATGAATAGTCACTCCTTTTCAATCTAATGGTCATCAATATTCTATCTACAAAAATGTGAGTGCTATAAGTTCCATTTCTGATCACAAACTCCTATCCTTTCACCTCTCCCACTTTCTTACTTTTCTTAAATCTGCTCTTTGTCCTCTCTTAGACTCATTTTTAAAATTCTTCTTTGATTTTCAACTCTGCTGTCCTCTTTCCTTCCTTTCTAGTATAACTCTTATTTAACAAGTCCAATAAGGCTCTGTTCTCTGTCATTTTGTTGCTTGTCCCCTTATCATTTCTGGTTCAATTATCTGTATAGACTCCCTATTGTACTCCCCATCTTCTAACCTACCTATTCCAAAACTTCAATTTCCATCAAGGACTAAACTCCACCCTTCTCTGCCCTATTCCCAGTATTCATTCTACATTAAAGGGAAGATAGAAATTTCCCTCTTCTAAGCTAACTTGTCCTCCCTTCCCAATACCCTCCTATCTATTTGTATATGACCTCATTTGATCCCCACAACAATCCTGTGGGATAGCTGCAATTATTATCCTTAATTCATAGATAAAGAGACTGAGGAAGAGGGATTCACCTATGGTTACATAGCTTGTAACTATCTGAAGTAGGATTTGAACTCAGGTCTTCCTTATTGGCAGACCATTACTCCATCCAGTCACTGTGCTCTCAATTGCCTAGCTCCTGTTAGTCAGAGTTCTAGATATCTCTCCCTTGTCACTTCTAAATTACTAGGAAGAATAGCATAGCATATATCAGGTTTCTCTACTTCTTTACCATCTCTTTATTCAACAAATCCTTTGCAATCTGGCTTTTACGCTTCCCTCCACTGAAAAATCTTTCTCAAAGGTCTCTGATGACCTTTTAAATCATTAAATATGAGAGCCTTTCCTCAGGTTTCATCCTCATGACTTTTCTATGATACAAGCAATGTCATAATGGGGAAAGTGCTGGATTTCAAGTGAAAATGACTGGGATTCAAATTTTGTTATTATGTGACCAGGACCAAATTATTTAAACTCTCTTATTCCATTTTCCCATCTTTAAAATGGTACTAATAATGCTTTTGATATTAGCTTCATAGAATTGTGAAGAGAATCCAAGATAACCTATGCAGATCTTAGAGTCACTCTATAAGTGCTTATTATATTTATTATTATTATTATTATTATTCAGCCCTATCTTCATGAATTCTTTTTCTTCCCCTGGCTTTCATGACCTGTTCCCTTCTGATCCTCTCTCTACTTCACCAGTTCATCATCCCTTTCCTACCTTCTCAATATGGGGCTCCCTCAAGGTTATGTTCTAGTCTCTCTTCTTTTGTATGACTTTCTCTTGAGTGAATTTATCCTTTTTTCATGACTGTTTTTACCTCTATATAATGACGTCCAGAGCAGCTAAGTAACTCAATGGATAGCATGCCCAGTCTGGAATCAGGAAGAACTGACTTCAAATTTGACCTGAGATACTTACTAGCTATCTGACACTGGGCAAGTTAGTTAACCCTGCTTGCCTCAGTTTCCTCATTTGTAAAATGAGGTAGAAAAAGAAATGGCTAATCACGCTGATATATTTGCCAAGAAAATCCCAAATGGAGTCACAAAGTGTAGGACAAGACTGAAAATAACTAAACAATAAAATGACTCCCAAATATCTCTCTAGTTCTAATCCTTCCCCTGAACTCCAAAGCTGCATCTCTAATTGCATGTTGTATTTCTCCATCTGCATTTCTCTCTAGCCCTGCAAATGCATCATGAGTTCTACTAAATTAATCATTTTACAGTTCCCTAAAATCTATCTTTCCTCCTACTTTGCCTATTTCCTTTGTCTTTTGAGTTACCTGGGATAGAAAATTACCAAACCATCAGTTTTTACTTTTCCTCATTCTATATCCAATCACTTGCTAATTTTTACAATATCTCTTATACCAGTCCTGTCTCTCCATTCACATGACTTCTTTCTTCATTTTGGCCTTCATAAATCGTTAAGTGTTCTGTTGGTACATGTCCTAACTGATCTTCCTTTTTCTAATTGTTCAAATCTTCAATCTTATCCTTTACCCAAAAAGGCAATCTTTCAAAGTCATGGATCTGACTATTGCAATCACCTTCTGTGCATCTAAGCTTTCTTCTCTTTAATCTTACATACAAGTACAAAATTGATATTCCCAAAGCATAGGTCTTACCATATCATCCTTTTCTCAATAACCTTCTGTGGTTCCCTATTGCTCTTTGAGTAAAATATAAGCTCTATTTGAAATTTTAAAAACTTCATAATTATATTCCAGTCTATCCTTGCAGGATAACTACATACTAGTACCTCTCATTCATTCTATACTTCAGCCAACTTGGTCTCATTATTTTTCATGTGCAACACTCCATCTCCCCCCTTTTTGATTTTGTACAGGCTGCCCCCATACCTAAAATGTTCTCTTTCCTTATCTCTCCCTTTTGGAATCTCTAGCAACCTTCAAGACCTAGCTAAAGGACCACCTCCTTCAAGATGCCGTTTGACCAGTTATTTGATCAGTTATTAATGAACACTGTTCCCATCCCCAAGATTTTATATGAATATACCCTATGTATGTTTATTTATAAACACATTCTCTCCCCCAAATAGTATGTAAGCTCCTTGAGGACAGAAATCTCATTTTTTAATTCATCTCTACAGTATTCACTATATTTCCTGGTCCACAATAAGTCCTTGATATGTGATTGTGAATTAATTGAAGTCATTTCCCTGTTCAAAACCCTTCAGGGTTTCCCTATTACTTCTTGAATGAAGTACCAACAAACTCTTTAGTCTGACATTTCCAGACCCAATTTAATTTTATGTTCTTCTCTTCATTCGCTCTGGGTTGTAATCAAATTGGAATAGGAGCTACTATCAGAATACAGTATGACATCCCCAACCTCCATGTTACACAGGTGAACTGCCACGCTTAAAATGGACTCTCTCCACCTCAGCCTTTGAGAATCCATCTTTATTTTGATACTCAGCTACCTTATCTGTAAAGTATTTTTTTTATTTCCTCACTATCACCACTCACAAACACACACTATAGATTTGCATTATTCTCAAATATTCTTAAAGTATTTTTCTAGGTCTTTCATTTGTCCCAATTATATGCTGCCATCTTTTTATGTATATGTATGTATATCTAATCGCCCTCATCACCTGTAGAATGAAAGGAAGTTTGGCATAATACATAGAGTATAAGACTTAGGCCAAGGTTCAAATCCTGCTTCTGACATTGTACGACTCTGGTCAAGTCACTTAAATCTTTGATTCTCCATTTCCTTATCTGTAAAATGGGGATAATAATAATTTCATAAACATAACAATTATATCTACCTCAAAAGCTTGAGTCTTTAATAAAATGATGTACACAAAGCATTATGAAAACTTTAAAGTGATATAAAAATGCCAATAATTGTTTATTAAAGTAAGTTCTCCATGGGATTTTGGTGACTCTTACAGAATAGGAAGGCTACTAGAACCTTAGAGTATCTACCAGTCTTTGACACCTTTCCTCTCCTTTATCATAAAGTCTAAGCTAAAATGGTCACTTTCTCTCAAGATTTCTTCATTTCTATTACTAGTTTTTCCTTGCTGATCAGAATCAGAAACAAAATAGCAAGTCCTCTTTATTTCCTTTGTGACTATTTAAAACATTGGTAGCTCTTGTGTCTAAGAATTGTTATTATTATTATTTTTTTTTTTGCTGAGGCAACTGGGGCTAAGTGACTTGCCCAAGGTGACACAGCTAGGCCATATTAAATGTCTGAGGCCAGATTTGAATTCAGGTCCTCCTGACTTCGGGGATGGTGCTCTTTCCACTGTGCCACATAGCTGCCCTGTGGCTAAGTATTATGATGATCTGTCTATTTATTATACTATTCATTATGCTGTGTGGATGATTTTCTAAAACTAGGGAAAACTATAAAATGAAACTCAATTTATCCCAATTTTTTTACCTTTTAATGTGATATTTTAGATAATTTTCATCTGCCTTTGATTAGATATCTACAGATCTCTGCCAAGCCTTAATGTAAACAGAAGCAATACTCAGCTGTCCTTTTCTGTTAAGAGGTTTCAGGCAGGAAACCAAATACCAGCATGACTTTATCTAATTAATTTATTGCCAACTTCTTCTCTTCTCTTCCTGCTGATAGACTTTTGATACTGCCTTGAAATTTCCTGTTCTTCCATGTTCTTTGTCTTCACTGGATTGAAGGTTTAATTTGAGTTGAAATCAAAGGCCACATCAAAGAAAAAGAATTAAACAACTTTTAAAATACAAGGTAGTATGCTGGCTACTTGGAGAGTTATGAAGATAATTAAGACAGTTCCTATGATCAAGGAGGTCTTAATTTAGTAGTGGGTGATAAGGTATGTACTCTGGCAAATAAACTTACTTACATTCTCTGATAGATCTGTGAATTTTATCAGTGTTATAAGTCCCTCCATTGATGCAGATGGCAACCCTTTCACTCTTCAGCAAACAGTTTTTTGAGTTTCCATAGCCAAAAATATCAGTCAATTCAGCCTTCTGATGAATGTCTTTGTATATACTTGGAATGATGATTATTTGACAGACTCACAAGAAGAAGAAGAAGAAGAAGAAGAAGAAGAAGAAGAAGAAGAAGAAGAAGAAGAAGAAGAAGAAGAAGAAGAAGAAGAAGAAGAAGAAGAAGAAGAAGAAGAAGAAGAAGAAGAAGAAGAAGAAGAAGAAGAAGAAGACGAGGAGGAGGAGGAGGAGGAGAGAAGGAGGAGGAGGAGGAGAAGGAGGAGGAGGAGGAGGAGGAGAGGAGGAGGACAACAAGGAGGAAGAGGAGGAGGAAGAGGAGAAGGAGGAGGAGGACGAGGAGGAGGATGAGGAGGAGGAGGAGGAAGACAAGGACGAGGAGGAGGACGAGGACGAGGAGGACGAGGACGAGGAGGAGGACGAAGAGGAGGAGGAGGAGGAGGAGGAGGAAAAGGAGGAGGAGGAGGAGGAAAAGGAGGAGGAGGAGAAAGAAAGAAAGAAAGAAAGAAAGAAAGAAAGAAAGAAAGAAAGAAAGAAAGAAAGAAAGAAAGAAAGAAAGAAAGAAAGAAAGAAAGAAGAGGAGAAAGAAGAGGAGAAAGAAGAGGAGGAGGAGGAAGATATGGTTTTGGGTCTAAAACATCTGTAATTAGTACATAAGGAGAACACCCAACTCTTGAAATAAGCATTCAAATTTTGTATTTGAATGGAAAAGGAAATAACCATAGTTGAACTGAAGGACTTCAAGTACAGATGATTGACCATTTTTTCAGGGATATTTTTTGGATAGTTAATTGTGCAGGTAGGTAGGGATTGGATTAAGTGACATTCGATCTATTTTCCAACTCTTAAGAATTCACAAAAATGCTGTGAATCAATAGAGAAAGCATTATGAAAAAGGTAGCATTTGAGTTTGATTTTGAAGTTTGGATTGGATTGATATCTAACAGGGAAGTAAGAAAAGGAAAGGACTTTCGTAGGAAGTCAATGTGAGCAAATGCAAAAAAATGAAAAGTTCAGCATGTGTTTGAAGGATGGTGAGAAGTCCAGTTTGGCTGGAGTGTGCAGAATACAAAGGGGAAGAGTATGAGATGAGTGGAAAAGAAGATTAGGATTCAAGTTAACAAATCAGAAACTTCTATTCTCTAAGGAGGTAGAACAGGAAAGTGTTGCCCAAATCCTGAGTTCACAAACTCACAGCAATCAGAAAAATAAAATTGTGGCAGATTATTGCATAACTATAAGCCCAGTGAAAACTACAATAGAAAAGCCAATTAAAAACAGTGAGATTTATTGATCCTCTTGACATTAAGCTCTTTCCAAGTTTGCTGGAAATTTTTCTAGATGTGTACAGACTGGATGGCATAATGGTTCCTGAAAATCCTTTCTCTCTCTCTCTCTCTCTCTCTCTCTCTCTCTCTCTCTCTCTCCATATGTTCATGTATGTGTAAAAAAAGACAGAAACATAGAGGTACACAGAGAAACAAAGAGAAATAGACAGGCAAAGAGAAAGAGACAGACAGAGACAGAAGACACACAAAGAGACAGAGAGAAAATAAATCATTTACTTATTTATTTTATATGAATTATGCTTCCTCCAGTAGAACATAGATTTTTGAGGATATTATTGTCTTTGTGTCCCAAGACCTAGTGTAGTGCCTTTCTCATGGTTGAATTAATGTTTAATGGCATACTGAGGATTTGATCTTTATCTAGAAGGCAATGGGAATGCTTAACATTTTTCAACAGGATGGTGAAGTGAACAAACCTGTGCATGAGGAAGACCAATCTCTAGCTACTCTACACAGAATGGAGAGGGAAGAGACTGGAAGCAGGAAAGATCTGTATTATTACAAAAATTCAGTGCAAAGATAATAAATACTCAAACTGGGGATGGGTGGCCCCAGATCTAGAAAAGAGAGAAGAAATGTGAGAGACACATTACAGTGATATCTGCATTCTTGTCATCCCAGCTACTAAAGACTGGGAAAAGTTTGGACATTGTCAAATGTTTCAACATCAAAAAGGAATATGATTTTAACATAACAAACAAATTTTAACATTTAATTCTGGCATTAAATTATACTGTCAGTGGAGATGAGGTCATCACCTGCTTTGTTGCTGCACCCTAAGGTCCGCTGCCTTCTATGTATGGTCTCCCCAATTGGATTGTGAGCTCCTTGAGAAAAGGGACTGTTTGAGTTTTTTAGATTTGTGTCCTTAGCATAGAATCTTACACATAATAAGCACTTAATAAATACTTTTTCATTCAATTCATTCATGCAGTTGACAGCACTTAACAAACAATGTAATTTGTAGGACAGTAAAACACTAGAAGAGGGCCCCAAGATTGAGTCTAGGTGCAGGGAAGATAGTAGTTTCCTCGATGAAAACAGGAAGGAAGGAAGAAGAGAAAGCTTTGTAGTTATATTCATAACATAAGAATTTGCCATTTCTTATCCCACAGACTTCTAGTCAAACTTTCCACCAAATAGGACAGTTTTGAATTGGGAATCATAGTGCTACAATGGAAACACCAGCTTCAAATGCTGATCTTTCTTCTTTTTTTTAATTTCTTCTTCTGCTTCTTTCTCTTCCTCTTCTCATTCTTCTTCTTCTTTTATTCTTTCTCCTTTTCTTCCTCCTCTTCCTCCTCCTCCACTTTTTTTTCTTTCACCATGGTCTCCCTTTGGAAATGATTATCCTTCTCTCTGTACAGTTTCATTTCTGGACAGTTTCCAGCTTTTCTCAACAAAGGAGGGAAAAGTGAATATATCCTTGCTTTAGTTTGTAAAATCTACCCACACAAATGATAACCTCTAGGCACTTTCACATTCCTAAATCCCAAACTGGTATCTAACAATAGGACTCACCCAGTCCTGCTAAGGGAAGGGCTAGAGCGCAGCTACCCTTGCTACCCTTCAGGGCATGTGGCAAAGCCCAACAGGTCTGAGCTCTTTGGACCACCAAGAAGTGAATTCCAAATCTGTGAGCTCTGTACTGAGAGCACCCTCACCCTGGAGTGCAAATCCAAAGATAATGAATCTTTGTAGTTGTACATGAACTTACTTTCAATGAGCCCAAAGCACTCAACCAGCCATGCCTTACGACTTTCTCATAATTTCCCTGAAGGAAAGTATCACACACTATCACTTCAGGATGTCTTTCCTCTGCCTGAGAAAATAGTGCAGGACTAAACATTGCCAGGAAAGCAACTGTTGATGACTTTGTGCAAGATCCTCATCACCTGAACAATAAAACATTGTTGTCTGTGCCTGAGACTTCAGGCTGCTTGCAGCACAGTCTGATGTGCAAGGTTTCCTTAGGTCCATATGCAATATAAGAGAACACAGACACCTAGGAAAAGCTAACTAGACACACCAGACCTCCGGAGTTGCATATTTCTCCCACAATAAGCTCTTATCTGTTTCTGTTGTAGAACCCTGACACCATGAAGTTGATAAGCCTGGCTACCTCATTCTCAGAGAGATTATAAGAGGGCAAAGCTTTGGATATACCTCATCCAATATATGAGTACTACAGCCACAGTGTGGAGATTATATTAACAAGACTAAGTTAGAATATTTCTGCTGTCAGAAACTCATAGGGGAAAAGAGATTAATCCTTTAATTAGGGCGATTAGATGCAATTCAAAGACTCCACCTCCCTTATTATAACTATTAGAAAAGAAGTCCACTGTGTGTGCAAGAATGTTTGTGGCAGCCCTCTTTGTAGTTGCCAGAAACTGGAAACTGAGTGGAGAATGGCTCCATTGGTTGGAGAATGGCTGAATAAATTGTGGTATATGAATATTATGGAATATTATTGTTCTGTAAGGAATGACCAGCAGGATGATTTCAGAGAGGCCTAGAGAGACTTACATGAACTGATGTTGAGTGAAATGAGCAGGACTAGAAGATCATTATATACTTCAACAACAATACTATATGATGATCAATTCTGATACACACGGCCATCTCCAGCAATGCGATGAACCAAATCACTTCCAATAGAGCAGTAATGAATTGAACCAGCTATACCCAGGGCAAGATTTCTGGGAGATGACTATGAACCACTACATAGAATTCCCAATCCCTCTATTTTTGTCTGCCTGCATTTTTGATTTCCTTCACAGGCTAACTGTACACAATTTCAAAATCCAACTCTTTTTATACAGCAAAATAACTGTTTGGACATGTACTCATATATTGTATTTAACTTATACTTTAACATATTTAACATGTATTGGTCAACCTGCCATCTTGGGGAAGGAGTGGGGGGAAGTAGGGAAAAAGTTGGAACAAAAGGATTTGCAATTGTCAATGCTGAAAAATTACCCATGCATATATTTGTAAATAAAAAGCTATAATAATAAATTTTTAAAAAAAGAAAAGAAGTCCAGAAAATTGGGATCATTTCTACAAGTAACTGAGTAAGAAAAAAGAAAAAGTTTCAGGCCTTTAGCTGATTAGGGACTTACCTACTAGTTCAATCAATCCTATATATAAGTAGAGGAAACTAAAGTCTGTGAGATGTGAATTAAGGACCTCCTAAAGGCCTATTTGACAAAAGAAGAAAAACAAAACATGTTTCCCCTCTATATAGTACTCTAATTTTCCACCAATCAAGGTTCATTGTGGCATTCTGGACGTGTTTAATAAAGTTGGAACATCACTTAGTCCTCACTCCTGATTTTGAATTCTGACACAATTTTAGTAACTCTATGATTTGGAGTTTAACTCTTAACCCTCTGAAACCCACTTTCCCTCCCCTCTATATTTAAGAACTGGTAAGAACTGTGTAGCATTCAGAAAGCATGACTGGGTTTTGAAATGTACTATTGAAAATACTCACATTAATGTGAGGCCATGAATATACTGCAGTAAGTCATTAGTTTACATGGAATTGGCAACATACTATCAAATTTATTGATTAGCTATGTCACTTGATTTGTTAAAAAGATGAGGAGGAGTGGGAAAGGAGAAATGGTAGGAGAAATGGTAATACAGATCAATAGGAGAAGAGGAAAGATAATGGTTCAAGGATTTTGGTAGGTATCTGTCCTGGCAAAGCAGAAAGTCTTACAGAAGACAAGCAGGAACAAAGAAAACAAAGTATTGTGAGAAGGAACATGAGTCTACCAAAATTATTCCCATGGCAAACATTTTATCTTGCAAGGACTTCTTCCTAACTAGTCCCTTTTATTCCACTTTGAACAAAAAAAGTTGTAGGTTCTCTTGCCACTTATACATTAGTAAGCATTTGGTAGGTTAAATGATCCCTTAATATTTCCCAGCCAGAAAAGGCTCTTAAGAAACAGATCATAGAATAAAGTTTGTTAGGCTGATGGACAACATAGTCCAATGGAAAAAGCCTTATATCAAGGGACAAGGGATAATGAATTTTATTCCCCCCATTGACCCCAACTAGTCTTGTAACCTTAAACAAATAATCTCATCTTTCCAGGCTTCTACTTCCTCATGTGACAAGAACTTAATTTCTCAATTGAGGAACTTAAAGTAAGTGAATTTTAAAACCTTCTCTCCCTCCCCACACACATATCTTTGAGGAATAAGAAGCTCTGAGCAGCTAGGTAGCACAAGGGATAGAAAAGTTGATTGGAATCTGGAAGACCTGAATTCAAATCCAGCCTCAGACACTAACTAGCTATTTGACCCTGGGCAAATCTCTTAATCCTATTTGCCTTAGTTTCTTCGCCTGTAAAATGAGCTGGAGAAGGAAAGGGCAAATCACTCCAGTATCTTTGCTAAGAAAACCCCAAGTGAGGGTGCAAAGAATCAGTGAACAACAGCAGTAAAATGCTCTGGGGCAGTGTTAGTCTGGGCTATGTTTGGCCAAGGTAGGTAAAGAAAGAAGCACAATTCTGTAAAGTCCAGAGTGCTGAAGACAAACTTTTCCTATTTCACATTTTTGCCAAGCTCTGACTTCTTTTCTATGCAAACCATCATGGCTTTTCTCCCCACTGCTTTAGAAAAGTTATCCCTCATCTTAGGTATACTTCCAAGCTGGAACATCTTCTTTGTGGACTCAGAAAAGGGGGGCTGAGTAATAATGATAATAATAGCAATATTTACATCAAGGATCCATGATTTCATCAATGTGGGTGTACTTCCCACTGACGACAATCTCAGCTGCACTAGGTCTTACTAGACTGTTTCCTGATTTGCTGTGGTTAAAAAAAAATCATCACCAGTGGCTAATCCTCTAGTTGTGAGCGTCTCAGATTTTCCCCCCTGAACTGTACAAAATGAGAGGGTATGGGTGGGTTTAATTTCAGCAGAAACCTGGTACCTTGAAAAGAGCACTTTTAAAATTTAAACAACTATTAAAAAGTATATGGCAGCCAAGTGGTGCAGCAGTTGATAGAGAATTGGGCCCAGAGTCAGGAAGGAAGACACTGGAGAAGAAAAAAAGGCAAATCATTCCAATATCTTTGTCAAGAAAACCCCATGGACAAGTCCATGGGGTCACAAAGAGACAGACACAACTAAATGACTGAACAACAAAATTTAAAGATATCCTTGTTTTTTAAAGAGAAAGAAATGAAGAAGCAGGTCAAATAATTGCTAGATTCCAAGGCACAAAGCAACAGAAAAAAAATGGAGATTTCTGCTGGGAGTTGGGGAGAGATTTATATTTGTATAAGGTATTTGTATAAGGGAAAAGAAATATTCATTGTGTGGACTTCACAGTTTCTCCTATCACCCTGTGTGACCTTGGGCAAGTATCTTAAATTTCCTCGGAGTCTCAACTTCCTTATCTATAAAATAAGGGGGCTGGACTCTAAGGTACATTCCAATTTTAGATCTATGATGCTTTCTTGATACATGCATAAAACTGAACAGCTATCCAATATAGCCTCTTCATTTTTCAGATAAAGTAGCTGCAATATAGAAAGTTTAAGGACCACCAGCCAAGGTCACACAAGTAGTAGGTATCGCAGGCAGGATTTGGTCTCTTTTCTTTGGTCTCTTCTAAACCTATCAAATGGAATCTCTTCCTGGTTCAGACAACAATCCTCTTTGACACAGCAAAGTTTGGATCCCAACTCCTCCAACTTTTGTCTTGGAACTAAGGAACCAACTAGGAACCTCTAAAGAGACATGATCTTTAGCAAGAAGCCAAAGTACAGGAGTTGCCAAAAATGACCCAAGTTTATACTTCTTCATTTCCTGGGGAATATCCCACCCAAAAGCAATGGAGTGCTTTAGAGCTTGGTATCTCAAAAACACCAGAGTCATCACCTGTATCATGGGCCTTCTTCTGTCATCTTGATGTTTGTCCTGCCACTGGATTCTGATGACTCTGGATGAGAAAGTGAAGCTGATGGCCCCAAGCAATTCTGCCTCACTTAAATTCAGTTTATGTATAAATCAAAGATATCACCCATATCATTTACCAACATAGTGATATTTTAGAGAACAAAGAAAAATAACCAACTAAACCAGTTCAAAAAATCAGGATGGACCCTTTTGATTTCCCCATCACATATATGCACACTTATTGACAAGTATATATGTGTGTGTATAAACACACACACATATGTGTGTGTGTATATATATATGTATATATATAAACTTAAAAACCTATAAGACCTAGTAAAAATGGATAAATCAGTATCTTTTCCCATGATTTGAATATGCAATAATATGGAGAAGAGCTTTGAATACATACTTGATTTCACTGAATTTCCATCTCAGTGTATCAGAAACTAATTTCTGTCACTTAGTTACCTTAGAGTTATTGTTCAGTTGTATCCAAGTCTTCATGACTCTATTTGGGATTTTCTTGGAAAGATACTGGAGTAGTTTGCCATTTCCTTCTCCGGCTCATTTTACAAATAAGTAAACTGAGTTAAGTGACATGTTCAGGGTTACACATCTTTAGTGTCTGAGATAAAATCTGAAATCAGATCTTCCTGACTCCAGGTCAGGCTCTCTTTTCCACTGTACCACCTAGCTGCCCCAGTCACCTTTGGGGAAAACACAGTGCACCACTCAAGTCTTTATCTTCTGACTCAGTCATCTAAACAAGGAGGTACCTTGGCCAGACCCATGAGTAACCTCGTTCTAGTTTAATATTTTCCCTTACTATCAAACTATATTTTTTCTTCTACCACAATTTCTTACTTAAGGCATTCATGTTTACTATAGACCCTTATCAAAGGCTTAAAAAAATAAGTTCTGTTATTTTCTTCCCCTTTTTTCCAATGGAAGTAATTCATCTCAAAAGAATACCATGAAAACAAATCGGGTAAGTTCTTTCAAGCCAGGCAGGTCTGCTCTGCTCCTACACACACTTCTCCTGCCTGGCAGGCAAAGTTGAGGCTAATATTTTTCTTAGCTAATGTGACAGACATACATGCCTACCATTTTTAACAGTTATTTGGTAACAGAAAGTCCTAAGCTCAGCTATTACTCTGTTTCCAATTCAGAGTGTCCCCACCCTCATTCACAGCTGACCAGGGACTGGGTTTGGCTGGGAGAAGGCAAGATGGACATCAGCCTGCAAAAGGGGCTCCATCTGGGAAGCCCTGTCCCTGGCGACTTTGCAGCAAGTTTTATTAGAGGGATAAGGTTCTGTTTCAGTCCAGAAGGGAGACCTCTTGAGCACTAGCTCCTCAAGCAGCTGTGGGTGTGTCTGTATGTGTAGGCGGCCAGCTTGGGGTGGCTGATGAATGCTAATGCTCTGCCCACACCCCTCACTTGAGCTTCTGCTGTTGCCATATCCTTTCAATCAATCCCTTTTGGAACTCTCTGTTCATTCCTGTCTTTGCTCAGGCTGCACCCCTTCTCACCTCGCCCCCACTTCCAATCCTGGAAAGCCATGGTGGTCCTGAATGCTCAGCTCATGCCCAGCCTCCTTCCTTTAGCTTACCCCATTTCCTCCAGTCTGTTTTGATTTTTCCCTATTTAGTTTATTGTAGCAGCTTATTTTCCTTTTGAGATGGCCCTTTCCTGGTGAAAGCAATTGGGTAGCCTACAGATAGAGCACCAGACTTGGGAGTCAAGGAAGTTTGATTTAAATCCTGCCTTAAACACTTCCTAGCTAGGTGGCTTTGGGCAATATAAAACTTCTCTAGCCTCAGTTCCCCCATTTGTAAAATGGGGGAAATAAAAACATGTTTTACAAGTGTGTAATTATCAAATGATATCAAACTTTTTAAATTGGAGTGCTTTTTCATTTTAAAATGATGGTTTTTCATTTACCAATTGATATATGATCAAAAGATAACAGTTTTCAGATGAAGTAATCATAGCTATCTATAGCCATATGAAAAAATGCTTTAATATTATTGATTCAAGAAATGCAAAATAAAACAATTTTGAAGTACTGCTTCATACCTATTAGATTGACTAATAGGATAGAAAAGGAAAACGACAAATTTGGAGGGGATATAGGGAAAATGAGACATTAATACACTGCTAGTGGAGTTGTGAATTGATCCAACCATTCTGTAGAGCAATTTGAAATTATGGCCAAAAATGGTTATAAAAGCAGTCATAACCTTTGATCTAGCAATACCACTACTAGGTCTGTTTCCCAAAAGAGAATTAAAAAAAAAAAGGAAAGGAAAAAGACCAATGTAAGCAAAAAAAAAAATGTTTATAACAGTTCTTTTCTAGTGGCAAAGAAATGGAAATTGATGGGATGTCCATCAATTAGGGAAATGGCTGAATAAATTCTGGTATGTGATTGTGATGGAATACTATTGTGCTGTAAAAGATGAGCACGATACTCTCAGAAAAACCTGGAAAGACTTCCAAGAGCTATACAAAGTGAAATGTACTATGTACAAAATTACAGCAATATTGTAAGATGATCAACTATGAATGACATAATTATGCCCAGCAATATAATGATCCAAGACCAGTCTGAAGGACTATCTATACTCAAATGCTATCTGTACCCAACAAAAGAATTTATGATGTCTCAATACAGATTGAAGCATACTTTTTTAAAAAATTCATATTTTTCTGGAGGGCTTTTTTGTTTTCTTTTACAACTTGACTATTATGGAAATGTTTTGCATGACTACACATGTATAATCTATATATTTGGAATTACTTGCATTCTCAGTGAAAGAGTTGGGAAGAAAGAGAATTTGGAACTCAAAGTTTTAAAAACAAATGTTAAAATTCTTTTTACATGTGACTGGGGAGAAATAAAAAATAAACTAATTTTTTAAAGTATTAATTTGAGCAGTTAAGTCATTTTGATCAAAATAAAATAAAATAAAATGATGGCTCCTGCTGGAATATCAATACTTAAACATATCTAGGTCAGGGACTTCATTTTGAGGGCTGTTTTGTTTTGTCTGCATTGGTGAGGAGGATATTGCTTTTGTCCATACCTGTGACTTTAATGATGTAGGGAATTCCTCTAAAAGAAACTCCCTCCTTACATCAATGTAGATGTCCTTCTCTTTGGTGACTTAGAATCTTAGAGAATTTGAAACACTGAGAGATTAAAAATCTTGGGGCACATAGCCCATATTTTTCAGAGTCTTTTTTCGACATCTAAAATGAAAAGATCATGGATTGGAAAGCCAAATCCAGCTAGATGTCTCCTTTTGTACAACCAGTGAGCTAAGTATGTGTTTAAAATTATTTAATACACAAAACTATATTTTAAAATGCAATAAAAAATCTTTAACTTGAAGACCACTTCGCCAGTAGATCACCAGCCCAAGCTAGACCCATAATGTCAAAAACAATGCCATTCATCCATACATAAAGATGGCATCATGTTGATTTAGTTTTTAAATGAAATGCTACCTATGTTTTATTGTATTTTTACTTCTTTGATTAAAATTTCCAACTTAATTTTTAACTTGTTCTGAACCCACTGAGGAATGTTGCTGACAGCAGGATTTGATACTTCTTTTCTCAAGTCAAAAAGACATGCAAACAATTTCGTAAAAGCCTCCTAGATTTGCTATGCTGCCTCTCCTAGTTGTCGCTAATTCTACTACCAAAGCATACTTCAGTCCCTTCAATCTACCTTAGCAGATGAGTTTCATGTGTTGCTCTAGCTGACAAAATTGATCATCTAAAGAGTATTCCTCTATTGGTAAACTGAAGTCAGTCCTCAGAGGGTAGCCATGCAATCTCTCCCTAGGTTCATTCTTTTACCATGCTTTGTAATAACTTTAGAGCTTTTAGAAAAACTTGCGTGAACTGATGCTGACTGAAGAGAACAAAACCAGGAGAATATTGTACATATTAAGAGCAACATTGTGCAATGATAAACTATGATAAACTTAATTCTTCTCAGCAATACAGTGATCTAAGAATATTCCAAAAGACTTCTGATGGAAAATGCTATCCACATCCAGAGAAGGAACCATGGAATCTGAATGCAAACTGAAGCATATTATTTTCACTTTTTTTAAATTGTTTTTTTTTCTCCTAGTTTTTCCTTCTTGTTCTGATTATTTCACAACATGACTAATGTGGAAATATGTCTAACATGATTGTATATGTGTAATCTATATTGCTTGCCATCTTGGTGAGGAAGGAAAAGAAGGAGAGAGGGAGAAAAAATTGAAACTAAAAAATCTTATAAACATGAATGTTGCAAACTACTTTTAAATGTAATTGAATAAAATTAAAAGACTATAAAAATGAAGAAAAAGAACTATCAGAGCCTGCACTCTAACTGCATTGCCTTCAAAAGTTCAAGGTCACCTCTAGAGCACAATGAAGCATCAGAAGAGGGCCTTAGTACTATTCAAAAATAGCTCTTTCTAATATGAATTGGGTATGACACAGTCCTGTGGCTCTGCGGTCTTCCCACAGTAATTTGTATAAACATTGTCCCTGTCCAGATGGCTCTTAATTCAATTAGACAAAGACAACAGGCTATTCTCATCAGCCAGCACTAATTGTAGCCTCCCTGGATTCGTGACACTGTATTTCATACTGGTATAGACCATGTCACTGGAATCTCAGCTGGGGTGCTCCTGGTTATGAAACCTTCATTTAAAGCAGTGAAGGCACAGAGAAAAAAATGGAAGCTAATTCCTCCAGGGAAAAAGTTGCGATAACATAGTATGAAGATCAGAAATTTTGAGGTCTGCTAGATTCACTTTGAATTGTCCTTACAAAAATAAATAAATAAAAGCTTACATGTATATTTTTAAAATTCATTTTTGTTTTTTGTTTCTTTTTATATCACCTACATATTGCAATATACCCCTTATTAGAAGGATGCTTAATTTGAGGTCAGTGGTTTGTTGTTTTTTTGAGAAGCATTTTGATAACGATACTTCAGTGTGTTTAGTTTCCTTCATAATTCTATTTTTATTTTATGAATTTTGTGAGCATTATTTCGAGAAGGGGCTCATAGATTCTACCACACTGCCAAAGGTTAAGAGAAAAAAAAGTTAACAAAAAAAGATTTTTAAAAAACCACTGCTTTATAATAAGGGAAAATAAGAGAGGAAGGGGAGAAGTTTAGCAAAAGTAGCAACACGGGAAAAATTTCCATATAGTTTTAAATTTTTTCATCTTTCCCCCAAGGTTGAGCTCAATGCTGTGTATGCAATAAGTACTTAGGAAGTACCTGTTGACAGGAATTTCTATATTATACTATATATAACTTCTAAAGAGATTTCACAGACATGTTATCATTTGATCTTCAGAACATCTCCTGTAAGGTAGAGAGAACAAATGTAATTTATCTCTCTTTGGCAGATGAGGAAATTTGAGAATATGAGAGCGCAAACATTTGTGCAAGGTCACAAGAGTTATGACTCAAATTCAGGTTTTTTAGAACTACATGCAGTGCTCTGTCCATTTTATTGCAAGTCCCCCTCTTTTGAAGGAGCAGTATATAAGCAAGCTTCTTGAGGGAAGGGAATGATTTTTTTTTGTCTTCATAGCTATAGCACCTTGCACAGTACTTTGACATAATAGGTATTCAATAAAAGTTGGTTGAATTAGATCCCACATAGTCTTAAATGGAATCATCATATCCTCTTAGATGACAACAAGGGCATGATAGATCTCTCCTTGCATAACTATCAGTGAGACAACATAGAATACTAGAATATGAACTAGATAAGGAAATGAGAGACACATTTCTTTCATCTAGTGTCTGCTACAAAATTTCACTACAATGATAATTCACAAACTCATGTTTCAGTTATAGAAATTCAAAGATTAATTCTCCTTATTTTGAATTAAAAATTCATGGCAGACAATAATTTTACCCATTATAAAAGCCCTCTAAATCAAAAGTTCTTAAGGTAGGATCTATAAACTTAATTATTTTAATGTTTTGATAATTGTATTTCAATAATAAAATGATAATGATAATTTTTTGTTTCTCAGTCATTTGTGATCCCATTGGGGGGGGGTTTCTTGGTAAAGATATTATAGAAGTTTGCCATTTCCTTCTCCAACTTATTTTATAGATGAAGAAACTAAGTCAAACAGAGTTAAGTGAGTGGCCCAGGGTCACACAGCCAGTAAATGTCTGAGCCCCGACTGGAACTCAGGAAGACAAGTCCTCCTGGCTCCAAGCCTGGCTCTCTATCCACCGAACCACCCAGCTGCCACAATAACAATAATAGTTAGCATTTTAGTGCCAACTATGTTCTAGATACTGTGCTAAGCAGTTTACAAATATTATCTCATTTTATTCTCACAACATTCCTAGGAGATAAGTACTATTATTATCCCCATTTTATAATTGAAGAAACTGAAGCAAAGAATAATTGATTTGCCCAGGATATAAAACTGAGGATCCTCTGAGATTAATCTAAACTCAGATCTTGCTGACCTCAAGACCAGTGCTCGATTTACTTCCATGTTTTAATATAACTGATTTCCTTTGTAATCTTATGTATTTTATTTGATGTATATAGAAACATAATTCTAAAAAGGGATCTGCAGCCTTCACCTGATTGCCAAAAAGGGGCCATGCCCTCACCTTCCGCTGCCCCATTGTGTAACTGGAAGAAACTCTGCTGGGGAGCATATTTGCTGAGGGATGAAATGAGGGTGTTCTGAGAATCAAACATTAGAGCACACTATTTCAACATTTACTTAGGACCCATTTAGATTTGAACCATGAGCATGTTTAATCTTGTTTAAAACAAAATCTCTCAGAACATATCTGAAAATGACAGGAAAGACTGGGAATAGAGTTGATATTTATTTTGGAAACAGAAGGCTGCTGATTCTCGGTAAAACATTTCATTTTCAGGGTACATAGACAGTCATTTTGATGTTGTAGTTAGGGTCCTATGGAAGGAAGAATATATATCTTCTATAATTTGGGACTGGACTATGTACTACTTAGTATTCTTCTTTAGTTTTCACAGTGTGTCTAAATTATTTCTGCAAATGGAGACTAATAATAATAACTAGCATTTATGCAGCACACGTAGGCCTCTAAAGTGTTTTATATGCATCCCTTATTTGATCTAAAGTGCTTTACATGCAGCCTTCATTTGATCCTCAGGATAGTAGTGCATGGGGGGTTTTTGTTGTTTTTCAGTGGTGTCTGATTCTGTGTGACCTCATTTGGGTTTTCTTGGCAAAGATACTGCAGTGGTTTGCCATTTTCTTTTTACAGCTCATTTTACAGATGCAGAAACTGAGGCAAACAGGGTTAAATGACTTGCCCCAAGGCAAGTGTTTGAGACTGGATTTGAACTCATGAAGATGACTGTTACTGATTCCAAGCCCAGTGCTCTATTACACCAACTGAATGGTAGATATTACTATTATATCTCCATTTATATAGAATCTGAAGAAAAACTAGAACCTGAGAGGGGTTAACCACATTGCTTATCGGTCACAATTTTAACTCTTTAGCACCATACTTTAATTTCTTTTTAAGAAGCCAGAAACAATTTTACTTTTCTCCTTATATATCTTAAGGTAAGCACTTAATACAGTAAGTACTTAATAAATATTTTCTATTTATTTACTCATTTTTCTCCCCCAAGAGCTAGTATAGTTCTGAGCACAAAGTAGCTGTTCATCCAATACAAACTGACTTGGTTTGAAAGTCTTTGCTTCAAAATACAGATAGCTTTCAAAGTTTTTCTCAAACTTCCTTGCTTACTATCTATCCTCCAACACCATCACTACCTAACCATCTTATAACTATCAACTGTTAATACTTCTCAACAATAATTGAAAGTGATGAAATTCTTATTGAGTTCATTCCTCAGAGGATCTATAAATAGATTTTAGGAAGTCCATAACTTGAATAAAAAATTATTTTTATTCTCAATAACTTTTGGTTTTCTTTGTAATCATGTTTATTTTATTTTATACATGTAAAAATATTATTTTGAGAGGGAGTCCATTGCTCTATCACACTACAAAAGGGGACCATGATACAAAAAAGGTTAAGAACCACTGCTTTAGATGAAGGGGAAAATTACCTTTATCTATCTACCTATCTGTGTATATCTTGATAGAAACCTAGATCCTTATAAAAATAAAAAAAATTATCTATAACCTAGATATTCTATTAGAATGCACAGACTAGACCAAGAAGATTACTGATTTTTACAAAAACATTCTTTATACAACAAAATGAACATAACATTCCTTTTTACAGCAGAAAAGAATGGGGGGGGTGTTCATTGATTAGATGAAAGTTAAATGAATTTGATACAAGAATTTAATGAAATATTACAATGCCATAAGCAAGTGTGAATATGCTAGTCAAGAAAACAATATACACAGTAACTATAAGGCTACAAGTAACCCCCAAATGATTAAAATTAGATATTGATTTTGCATGACTTCACATTTATAATTGATATCAAATTGTCTTCGTACTGGGGAAAAGAAGGGTGAGAAGGAGGGAAAGAATTTAGAACTCAAAAATTTTAAAATGAATGCTAATAATTTTTAACATAATTTGGAAATATTTAATGAAATGGAAAGAAATATACATATACATAATATATATATATATTAAAAGTTGGCCCAGAAGAAGCAATATAAGAGGATCCTATCACACCTACCCTTCTCTACAAAGATAGGAAGTCCATGGGCATGTGACATTGCATATAGTGCCAGATTTTCTTTAATGTATTGATCAGTTTTTCTGGTTATTTTGTTTTTTGCCTATTAAAAATATTTTTGATTCTAGGGATGGCTCTCTAGGAATAGGGAAGGAAGAGATACAGGGAAATGTTTAGAGGGTATTAAAAAGGTATCAATATTTAAAATTTTAAAATATTTTAAAATTAATTTTAATATTATTTCATTTTTAATATTAGAGATAATTAGAAGAAAAAGTAGCTTTATATATATAAAATGATTATTCCTAGAAGAAATCAGGGAAAACATTTTTAAATAATGCATTAAATGTTGAAAATTTAGTTTCACTTACAGATATCAAATCCAGAGTCAATAGAATGTTATTATTTGAGAGAAATCCTAAAATAAATAAATAAATAAATAAAATTTTTAAAAGCCAGATTTTTACTTTTTTACTTTCAATTCCTGCATGAGAGCTGCTTCTAGACTCAGTTATATGTAGGATGTGTCTATTGACCTATGATATATAGAAATAATTTCATAGTATTATGAAATATAGTTTTGACTTTTTGGACCCCTTGTAAAGGTCTCAGGGAACCCAAGTAATCCAAAAGCAAAGAAACCTCCCATGAAGGTTTTGGATACTCAACTCCAGACCAGTGACTCTTTATATCTTCCATCATACTCAAAACAAATAGCTATATTTCATGTGCAACCAACAATGGTTCTTTTTAACTTCTAGCCAAGGAAAAATGCAAATGGCTAACCATAATTGAAATTTGATGAGTACAAATAAGGACTAACACAGCATTAAAGTTTACAGCCTATTGGATAATCCTAAAACAATTAGTAAAAGGCAAACTACTTACAGCAGCTGTAAGGGTACAATAAATAAGACTTTATTGACTTTTATGCATGTAAAATCTTACCGTAAATGTTGCATTAGTAATTTTTGTTTCACAATTTTGTTCTGTATAATCCAAGGAAGACTAGTTTAATCCTTGGTCAGGCCCACCCTCATACTCCAACCTTGTTATTTCATATCTAAACCCAACTAAAGCCAATATATTTGCTTGAGGTTTAGTAAATCCTGGTAATTAGGAAATTTCTTGGAATATAGGGGGGCACTATAAAAGGAGACCTTTGGAGAGTGGAGAAGGTGCCAGTTGAAGGAGTTGATACATTCTGAGCTGATATATGCAAGTATATGTGTGTGTGTCTGCAGTATTTTGTTGTACTCTGTGATTATTAATTTTATTTAATAATAAGAAATGATACAAAAAGATCACAAAAGTAACCCCGTTAAGAAACCAGGTTAAGAACTTGGGTTTTTACAAACCCAAGACATAAAGAATATATGTATATAAGAGAGGGAGGCAATGAACATTTATCAGGTACCTAGTGAGTACCAAGCACTGTGTAAGCATTCTACAAATATTATTTCATTTGATCCTCTCAACAACTCTAGAAGCTTGGTACTGTTATTATATTCACATTACAGATGAGGAAACTGAGAAAGGCAGAGGTTAAATGATTTACTCAGAGTCATATAGCTAATAAACGTTAGTGTGATCCACTACACCACTCAGACCTAATGAATATATCCTTTAAAAATGTTTTTTTTCTCCAATTTCAGGTTTTAAAATCATATTTAACATTCATTTTAAAAAATTGGGGGGGGAATTCCAAATACTCTCCCTTCCTCTTTTCCATTCTTAAGGTTTAGTAAATCCTGATAATTAGTAGATTTCTTGGAATATGGGAGAGGGCATCACCAAAGGAGGCCTGTGAAGAGTAGAGGAGGTACCAGATGAAAAGGCTAGAGAGAAGATTCCCAGAAACTCTTGGACTATCCTAACTGAGACTTTTCTTCTACTTCTCTGCCTTAAATACCATTTCTTTCCTTAAAACTGCCCTCGGCTTGAGGCTCAGTAGCTTTCTCTTAAACTGTCAAGGCTGACAGACAAGACATGTTCTTAAAATTGAAATGACTGTATCTTGTTTAGCTGATATACTAATTAAAAACCAGAAATGCTAAGTGGGGAAGCTGACATCAGCTATCTATTTGGCCAGAAGTTGAGTCTTGCAGCCATAGAGATGCGGACAGGTAGATAAATCACTTTAATTTAAAAATGAAAATCCCTTTAGAAACCTGGCTGACATCCAGCCTGACCAAAGGGAATGATTAGCAATTGCCGTATGCTGGCTTAGGGAGATTCAGAGATTCCAGTAAAATTCCTGATTGAAGAGTTTGCAGGCAAACAATTCATATTCATGGAAGTATTGCTTTGAGAGAAAGAAAAAAATTCTTTCAAAGAGGTAGAGGCAAGATAGTCTCTACAAATTTCAGCTTTCTTCTTTCCACCACAGCAAGATTCAGGATGAGAGAAAACAAAACAATAAAGGCAAAAGAAATAACTAAAGGCAAGAAGAGCTATCTCTAAAGGATATAACTTTTTGTGCTGTAAATAGGTATTGATGAGAGAAATGAAAATTAAAACAACTCTGAGGTATCATCTCACACCTATAAGATTGGCTGAAATGATGGAAAATATCATCATAAATGTTGGAATGAATGTGGGAAAACTGGGACACCAGTGGTAGAGTTGTGAAATGATCCAACTATTCTGGAGAGCAATTTGGAACTATGTTCAAAGGATTATAAAACTGTGTGTACCCTTTGATCCAACAATGTCACTACTGGTTCTGTATCCCAAAGGACCCACATATGCAAAAAACATTTGTAGCAGCTCTTTTTGTGGTGGCAAGGAAATGGGAATTGAATGGATACGCATCAATTGGAGAATAGTTGAATCCAAGTTATGATACATGAATGTAATGGAATATTATTGTTCTAGAAGAAATGCTGAGCAAGCTGATTTCAGAAAAGCCTGGAAAGATGAATATAAACTGATACTGAGTGAAGTGAGCAGAACCAAAAACTACAGAATAACAGCAAAATTATATGATAATCAACTATGATAGACTTAGCTCTTCTCAGCAATGCAGTGATTCAAGACAATTCCAATAGATTTGGGATGGAAAATGCTATCCACATCCAGAGAGAGCACTGTATAGACTGAAAGAAGATGGAAGCATATTATTTTTATTTCTCTCTCTCTCTTTCTCTCTCTCTCTCTCTCTTTTTTGGTTTACTTTTTCTTTCTCATGGTTTTCCCCTTTTATTCTTATTTTGCTTTCACAACATGACTAATTTAGAAATGTGGTTAAAATGATTGTGTGTGTGTGTGTGTGTGTGTGTGTGTATGAAACCTATATTAGATTGCTTGCTATCTTGGAGAGGCGGGAGGTAAAATTTAGAACTTCAAAATCTTATAAAAATGAATGTTGAAAACTATCTTTATATGTAATTGAAAAAAAAATACTAGTGAGAAAAATAAAATGAAATGGAATGGAAAAAGGAATATAGCATTTTGCCAAAAATACCCTACCTGCTGCTTTTAAAGTCAAGCCTACTCAGTATTACCTAAAAGGAATAAAGAGTATAAGTTGATAAATTATACTTTCTGTTAAATAGCTCAGTTAAGTAGTATTAATGCTTTCTTTTCAAAAAAATCCTTTTATTGTTGACTTAATGAACATCAGCAAATATACATATTTTAAGTAAGAAAGAGGATTGTCTAAGAAATTGTAAACTTAAATGATAGACCACTTTAAAAGGAAATACATGCACATTAAATTTAATAAGGTAATAAAATTACCATTTGTGTCCCCTTTTATATTTTTTTCCTTTTGTTCATTTTAAAAGAAATATCTTGTTCATTTTTTTCTTTTCTTTTTTCTTCTTGAGGTTTATCCCTTTTGTTCTGATTTTTCTCTCCTAAAATGATTCATAAAGAAATATGTATTTTTCAAAAAATCAAAGTACATGTATAACTAGAAAAATGAAGAAAACAATAAGAAGAAATCTTATTTATACTTTCCCCAAAAAATACAAGATGTCCCAAAAATCTTAGCACAATGTCAAGCTCTTAAATTTATAATTAAATTATTTATTAATTATTTTGTTTATTTAAAATTATATATAAATAATGGGTTTTTATTAAAGCTTTAAACTACACTAAAACTTTTAGGAAATATACATCATTACCCACCATCCTTTATTACTATCTATCTATATCACTGGCCTGACCCATCATATCAGTGGTTCATAATATCTCAAACAAACCATGACACTTCAATGACCCCCCCATCCCAATATCTGTGGGCAGCCATCCTCATACACACACACACACACACACACACACACACATCCCTCCTACTTGTTTAAGAGATAGAACAAGTAGAAAAGCAAGAAAGAAGAGAGTCTTTCTATTCCCTGCCCTGCTATTTCCTGCCCCTGCCTCTCATATACTCAGGAGCCTTCTTCACTATCTTTGCTCCCCATTTTATTCCTTCAGAACTAAAAATCAAAGCCAGTCATAGTTCTATGACATTTACATAGCATTTTAAAGAACACTTCGAAGTTTTATAAAGTTTTTGATATAGATTATATCATTAACCATATTTTTTGAGAAATCCACTTTAATAAATATCATTGTAAGAAAAGAATTATGCATTTCCATTTACTGCTCCAGGATATCTTGCAGTCCCCTCATAGCCAAAAGACTTAGGATCAAACTTCATCCTTTCCTCAAATTGGCTTGACTTGTTTACTTACTTATTTTTATTGTCCATCATTCCAATCTCCAAATCCCAAGTGGTAAATGTTTAGTGAATGGGGGGAAATATACCCCAGACATACTTTACTTTAATTTAAGTTTAATTTTCATCATTAGTATTTTCTCCATCACTTTCTAAATTCTAAGCAGTCAACAAAACAATAAATCAAGCCTTGATTTGTATGATTTGCTGATTTTCAAGATATAAATGTTCACACTGAAAAATATAACAACCAGTTCTTGTGAAATTCCAAGCACATCACTGACTAAGGGTTAAGAGACCTGAGTTCTGAGTTGTATGATTTTGAATGAATCACTTTCTGAGTGCTATTTCCATCATCTCTTAAAGGAGGAGGTTGACTCAGATCATCTCTGAGAGCCCTTTCAATTCTAACATGATATTACTCTATTTGAAGGCTTCATCAGCTCCTTTGTAGATTACTTCAATAACTTCTTAATTGGCCTCTTTGCCACCAAATTTTTCCTATCTTTAATCCAGCAGCACACTGCTACCAAATTAAGTTGTAATGTTCAGGCTAGCTTTCTGGAGGACCTCAGGATCAACCCAAGTCCTTGGTCTTAGTGGAAGAGTAAAGAAGGCAGGAGAGTCACCATGAAGCTGGTCAAAAATGGAGCTTCCCATTTCCAGTCTTTCTCACCTTTAAATACTATATTATGATTACATCATTACAGCATACTGTGTATGTGTGAACTAGAGAACCATCATAATCACCATACTAAGTATTAAGTACATATGTGAATTAGAAAACCATCATCTCATCAATTCCAATGAGTTAACACCTTGTTTCAAGTATACTTCTCCTGAGTTCTAGCCCTCTACATTAAGTAACCATATAATCATGTTACTCTCCTTCTCAAAAACTTTCAATGTTTCCCCATTACCAACTAAATCAATTCCAAGTTCCTTGCCCTAATGATATGAAGCAGGAACTTTAATAAGCCTATTCAGTCTCCATTGTTAAGAATGATGGAGAATTTTAATGGTCACACACAAAAGAAGCCAAATTCCTGAGACTGTCTTGTTAGTATATCTAAAAACATACTCAATTCCTCTCTCATGCAGTTGCTCACATAGCTATACACATATGAGAGTCTATTCTCAACTAGGATCCACCCTAACTCCTTTCTTCCCAGATCTTGCCCTTACCCTCTGACTAATAAACAAAAGCCCCTTCACTTATAGACTATTGCGAAAATCATTTTTTATTTTGCCTGTGGTGTTTTCACATCACTAAAGGGCCTCTGTGATGATGATAATGACTACTGTGAATTATTCACATTCCAAAACACCCTCTCACCACCTTGAACTTCATCAAATGTACTTTTAATGTCAAGAACTTCACAATTTGAATGTAACATAATTGTCCAATACTATCTGTTACTACTATCCTATCTAAATATTACCCTGGAGCCATCTGGGACAAAGTAAAAGAGATAATATGGTGTGTTTTAATAGAATGCATTGGCAGAAGGATATGAGATTGGATAGTCAAAAATAGGACCAAATCATTCAAGACTTTAGAGTAAATCAGAGAAATTCAGATTTTACAATGTGGGCAACTGGGAACTCTTGTGGGTTCTTGGATAAGGGAACTGATATTTCAGGAAGACTAATTGGAAAAGCAAGAGAATAGAAGTAAGAAGACCATCTCAGGAAGTTGTTATTTTAATCTTAATTTTGTTACTGTTCATCCTTTTCTAGAGAAGGACCAGTGACACCATAAAGTTGATCCCTTGACTTATATGTGAATTGGATGTAAGTGAGGCAGGTTTGTGCAAAGGTGTCAGCCTCATACTCTCCTTTTGAATCATCCGAGTCCAGTGGCCAGACAAAAGTCAAAATGACTACAGAAGGCCCATTGATGATAATGATCATGGTGATAGCAGTGAAAATGGAAATAAAGGGAAAGATATTTGGGAGGAAGAAATAACAATACTTGGTAGCAAATTTAGATACAGCAAGAAAAGAATAAAGAAAAAGCCAAAATGGTACCCAAACCCAAATGCTAAGAGATACATTGCCTTTGGTAGAAAGGAATTTGGACTTAAGAAGAAAGGCAATAATGAATGGCTTCATAGTAAAATCCCATTTACAATAGATTCTCCTTCTTCATTTCTTTCATTCATTTGAGTTGATAGCCATTCCTTCTTAAGACTTTTTTTTCTGTAGTTTTCTTATCAATATTCAAAATGCATTCTTACTGTTTACATCGATGACTCATATTGATTTAGTGTATGAACACGTGTTCAAGAAATATTTATTGAGAGCCTACAGTACGGCAGGTCCTTTAGGAGTGTGTGAGTGAAGGAACAAAGAATAGATGAGGTATCAGAGAACTAGTAGCTTAGTGGGGATATGATGAATCAAGACAAGTACAATAAACACAACAGAGATTCTTCACTACTCAGAAGTCCTCTAATGGAATAGTTTTTCTGCCACTGGCCATTTATTCTTTTCATTTTCCTGAACTAAGCCAGTCATTAGATATCCAAGATTTAATTCCTTATGACCTTTAATTGATAAAGGCTGCTGCTAATCCAGGCTATTAGAGGTTTACACAGTCAATTCTGTATATGTCTGGCCCCCTTCAAGACCTTGAGTGATATACTTTGGACCTCAAGAGTTCTATGACTAACCCATAGGGCTCTAGGCATAACTAGAATGGATCTAGAGGAATTGCATCAATGCAATGGAAGCCTCTTGAGGGGAGAGACTTTCATTTTTGCATTTATATGCACCTAGCAAAGAGCTCAGCACTTATTAG